>NC_140594.1:145235780-146645780 GCF_964204655.1 Triturus cristatus
CGCACACACCTTCTCCGCTCTGCTTCCGGGACATGTCCACTTTCCATCCGTGTCGTCATCGATGGGGGCGTGGTCGGAGTCGAGTTCGTTCCAGTTAAAGTAACAGTACTCCTCCCGCTCTCCCGTGCTTCTGCAGTTCGCCTCTCTGTCCCAGGCTTCAGGGTGCTGGAGGTAAAGAGGGGACATGGAGTTGTACATGCAGTCTTTTCGCACTGGGTGGCTGTCGTCTCGGTCGGGGTCGTGCCCCTTGTCACACCTCCTTAAGTTCTTCAAAAACGTCATCAGACTCCACAAGCTCTCCTTCTTCTGCCTCTTCCAAAAGGTACCTTTGCTCATCAAGCACCCTTTGAGCCTCCCTCCTAGACCGGATTCGAACAACCGGCGTCGGCGGTGCCGTGATCGAATCCGACGGCACCGGTGCCGGCGTCGAACGTGGTTCCACAGGAGCAGCCGGCATTGAGCGAGGTCGAGTCGGCGCCGGTGAAGAAGGAAGCGGCGTCGATGTCCTCGGCGCCAGCAGATGCTAAGACGGCGTTGCCGGGAAAAATGGCATCAAGGGGGCCTGCGGATATGCCTGAGGCATTCCCAAACTGAAGGCCATAGGACCCATCGGACCTGAAGGTGCACCAGTGGAGTACATGGCTCTTGAAAATACCCCGTACATTGCATTCAAATAATGCGTGGGGTCCTGACCTGGTCCAGGGAACGCAGGGTACTGATCAGGCATCACCGGACTCGGGCCAACTGGAGCTGGAGACGGCGCCGGAGATGGAGCCGGAGCCGGAGAATGAACCGGTGAAGCCACTGGAGAAGAAGGACCAGCAGGTGAATCCGGAACGGGTGAGGGAGACACAGAGTCCTTACGGCGTCGAGAAGGCGACTTCGACTTCGGAGCCGTATTCTTGTCAGAGTGACGTCGAGAAGAATGTCTCCTCTTCTTTTTGGGCTTCTTAGATCTTGAAGCATGCCCCGAAGTCGACTTCGACGCCGACCTCTATCTCGACCTCGACCTCGATGGTGAGCTCGTTCTCGACTTCCTCCTTCCTCTCTTCTCTTTTTTCATCCTCGTGATGAAGAGTTTCGCCTCTTTCCTTGAGAGCCTTGGAGCTCATCTTGCAACAGCAAGAGCATCCATCCACATCATGGTCCGAAGATGAACACCATACACAGTCATCATGTGGATCCGTGATAGACATATGTTTTCCACATTCACGACAGGGCTTGAACCCCGATTTCTTTGTCGACATTTTCACGAAAAAAGGACAGAGAAATCCAGTAGAAACACAAAGTAACAGTGAAGCTACAGATAGAGATTCCCGAAATCCGTTGCCGTCGACGGCGCAGAAAAAAGGGAACTGACGTCATCACGCCGACGAGGTCTTCTTATGAAGCCGGTGACGTCGGTGGAGTCGTGAGCGGAGCCGTGCCTCTGTGACGTCGTCTTTGATCTCATCGGCATGGACTGCTACAAAAGTTTCCGAATGTTGCTGGCGCAGGGGATATTCACAAGGTGAGGAATCCACTGGCAGATGTATCGATCAGAAAATGTAATCTCTAGATGAGTATTGAAACTTTATTCCATGTTTCTGGAACTCGGGATGGAGGGCACATAACAATTCAAGCAAGCCTGGGTGAGGGACTTGGTAGCTGAGACAACAGATGCAAAACGGAATACATTGCTGCGCACAAACTGAATGAGTATCAGTCAACCACCGACAGAAGCTTATACAGTTTACATTTCTATACTGGGCGTATTACACATCTGTAAAACAGTTTAGAATAGACCTCTCCAGATCACATCAATGCCCACAATGCAGACTAGACCAGGCAGATTTTTTTCATTTGGCTTGGATCTTCCCCCATACTTAAATTCTGGCACAAGATATTTCACACATTATCAACAATATTTGTAGAATTTTTGGTTGATCACAGACAGACATGCAACAGAATCGGTACATCAATGGTCACAATATGCGATGCCAACACGGCAAGCAGTTATACATTATAATGACAGTACATCACATCATACATTTATGACACTGTTGAATGTCAGGAGACAAAGCTGAAATGTTTAACCGACACCCACAATACCCAAATCTGGACTATCAGTCCCTGGCGAGTGGTGCGCTACACTTTCAGACTCTGAGTTTCTCGCTCTAATCCAAGTAGCAAATGGCTCCCAGATGGCATGAGTTCCCAATAGTGTGTGAGCTGTTCTTGGCAGTAAGTTACATCTGTCACCCATTCTGTAATTTTTGGGCATTTAGGGGCCCCCCAGTAGATTGCTATATGCCTCTTTGCCAATAATAACATCATGGCTATAAGCCTACGAGCCGCGGGTGGTATCCCCTCCACGTATCCAAGCAGTCCCACCATTGGAGATGGATCCAAGGTATAGCTAGTGACCTCCTTAATAATATCGTGGACTTTGGTCCAAAAATCAGACACCCCCGGGCAACTCCATGCAATGTGCAAGAACGTGGCTGCTTCTCTCTTACATTTCCAGCAGAATTATCAACAATGATAGATGGCAGACTAACACTATGCCCAGAGACGGCACTTTTAGCTATGTTAAGTTACGAACAAGCAGGACCCAAAGATCTGTGGCACCAGCACTGTTGCTGGCCACTCTCTGTTTAGCCATGGCCATGTATTGGCACCGAACGGCAGTCCGAGGAAATAAGAGTGGTTACAGGACATATTTAATTGTAATGACCCATCCGAAGTCTACACTTCCCCATTGCCTATAACCTCTAGCCCCAAAGACATATGGAGTAGCCTTATGGCATACCTCTCATGGTTAGACACGGACAACCCAGAGGATTATGGGACGTAACAACCAAAGATGTGGTGGAGGAAATAGAGTAGTTCAATAGATGAATACATATCCACCACAAGAACTGATGGACTCCTCCTCCATGGCAAGCCATGGCACCCACGAATACAACTGCACCTAGGAGGTGTTGATTGCGAGTTCTGGAATAGAGCGGTAGCTGGATAGTGCACATTTTCTGTAATGTGATCTAGAACTTGCAATTGATATTGTACATGTATGGCTTATACATATCTTGTGGTATATGGTTATAGTTTCAATAAAAGTTAAAAGAGATAAAGAGGAACCAGGTAAACTTATATGTGGCATATGAGTTTTGTGCTCCAGCAGTGAACATGGAAGAACCTATAAAGGTGCTTGGTTGCAATATGCTCCATAAGGTCAGTGGGGTTATTTCATAAGATTCATGCACTGCAGAGGCCTAAATTTGGATCGTGGATAACATTGGTTTAATAGCAAATCTTTGGACAATGGTTTTATGCTCAGGATTAAAAAAAACACTGGCAACAAAAAAGAGCTCAAATTGAGTCTCTCGTAGCCTTAAAGACAAGACATTTTCAATGCTCACTAATTTAATGCAGCCATCATGGTCCCAGAACTCTACGTCATAGGCCTCTACTGTAAGTGCTTTGGTTTCATTAACTTTTAACAATTTTAGAATAGGGTATTCAAAAATTAGGAAGTAGTGGCGCTCTGCAGATAAACGTAGGTACAGTGAGCTTGAATATCTGTATGGTGCAAAACAGGGAGGGGAGACCCCTAAACCCCTCAAATTGTATAGGGCAAATAAATTTGACCTAAAACTAAGCAAAAGAACAGTCCTGTGCACACATACAATTCATTAAATCAAAAATTGACATGAATAAGTACAATTCAACAAAGAAAACATCCATATATAAATTGGTAATTCCGTTTAATAAGCATATCCAGCCGACACGTGTTTCATCGTGGGACGTGTAAACCACGACTCTTCAGGGCTGGAAAGAATACAAAACATTTCATGCTAAGACATGTGCCTCAAGCAAAGCAATTACAAAATATAATGCTCAATATAAACGTAGGATACCACGCCAGTGCGAAGATAAAAAAGAAGAAAACACCACTGCTCCAAGAGGGTACTGAAGTGATGATAAGACCAAGGTATAGAATAAGCCTGCACCACCAATCGGTGAAAAGTCACAAAGAAAGGGAAGGAAGGAAAAAGAAACAAAATCATCACCAATGCACCAGAATATAATGAAAGGTCCAAAGGCTATGTACCCAAAGAGTAAATATTCTACAAAAATGCACTAACGCGTCCATACCTGAAGCTAGTGCCAAAATGACAGTAGATACTGCAAAATAAAACAATACAAACAAATAGTAAAAAAACACGTGTGTTCCTAGATGCCAAGACAATGATCAAAAAGGCATGTCTAAGAAACAGTAAATGAGAATGTCTTACCCCTCCACCGGTGATAATTCCAACCCGGTAGGGGATGCCAAATTGTGAGCGAAGGGTCAGTCGATCTGTGCAAATAAGTATCGTCTCTGTACGAATAAAAGATATAATACACCCAATGTAGACTGCACGTAAACACGTAAATAATATGTCGATCCGAACACAAGTACAAGAAAACGATTCGTACCTTCAAAATTAAGCAACAAGGATCAAAGATGACTTCATGCCGCCAGTCACGTAAAATTCCGTTATACATAAAAAGTATCCTTAAAGAATAATTCCAGCTCGTATGTGTCAGGTAACGTATTTGTTAGAACAAGTCTGAGCAAACCATTGTCTGAAATGAAAACAACAGCAGGAGACAAAGTTGGGTAACGTTAATGTCTCCCACTATGTTAGATCTAAGATAAAAGAGATGTCCAATCAACATCTATGCCGTATGTAAAAGCAACGAACCAGATTAGCAATTAACTATGTACTTACATATGGAACGAAGTGTCAAAGCGTCCTGGCGGCATCTATTCCGTATGCGAGTGAATCCGAGACTCGTGACCCGGAAGTACTTATATAGCAGGAAGCACCCGAACACTAGAACGTAGAAATCAGTAAACCGAGTAGCCCCGGAAGAAGACGGACTGCAATGTACTGTAGCCGAAGTGTCGGAAATCAAGTAAATAAAAATACTCATAATTTATTTTTAAGGAGAACCCTCACAGTATGAGCATTGTCTAGGCACCACGCACAATGCGTCACGAGCTATTGATTACCCGCAGAAAGTAAAGGGAAAAATATCACCAAATACCACAGCTGCAAAACGCGAGTGGTGCAAAGTAATCTCCTAAAAGAGACACGGTTCTCTAACCTAGGTTTAAGTTTCTAATGTTCAAACAAGGAAAAAACAAAGCTCAAAGCCTATGTTGTGAATAACTCCATTAAGTTCATCCGAAAAATTATAACTCTCAACCTGGAGCCCATCAAATATACGATGAAACTGTCTAATTCAATCCCCTAAAAAGAGGATAGAAAAGAAAGAGGTTAAAAGAGAGCGGCAGAAGAAAGAGAGAAGGAGGTAGGACAGTAGATACCAGTGACATCCCTGTCCTGCATGTATCATTAATTGTAAATCCTAGGCTGACATTAAGGTAAACTGATAAGCGAAACATATGGCATGTAGCGCATTGGATCAGACATGACTGGACAGACAGTTGTCAAATATTACACCAGTCAATGACATGATATGTTTGCAGTAAAAAATTATACAGGATAAAAATACAAGTGCCAAACTATAGGCACTAAATGAGTTAAACAACAAAAAAGAGAGTATATACTGAAGCACAAAGCACTTAAGACGTCATCGTTCTCAATTGTAATAATGTAGTAGATAGATCAATCGCAAGATATAGTAGAATTAAGAGAGTAAGAGAGTACATAACTTACAGCAACATATACAAAAACTCAAACTCTACAAGGCAATAGGCCAGCCGGAAAAAGGCAAGTATGTCGAGGTGGGGACATGACAAATTCTAAATACAGTTGATGTCACGAAAACCAAATAACAGAAATAGAAATAGCTAGATGGCATTAATCCACCCACATGACAAATTTTAAATACAGTTGATGTCACGAAAACCAAATAACAGAAATAGAAATAGCTAGATGGCATTAATCCACCCACATGTATATTGCATTTTGAGACCCAGTTATTATTATGTAACAACATCCAAATTTGTACAGGGCAAGATAACAACACACAGTATTGCAAAATAGCAAAAAGAGCAAAAAGAAGCAACAGCAAATTAAATCATTGACGGAATGGATAAAGATCCGGAACAAAGTCGTCTCAACCCAAGAAATACTGCATTTCTGAGTCATAATTAAGCCCATGCTCAACCGTCTGTAGGCGCATTATCCACATGGCCTCACACTGTCTTAGGCGAAGTTCTCTGTTGCCCCCTCGCGCCCCTACATCAATAGTTTCTATCCCAAAAAATTGGAAACCTTTCCGGCTATCCTGTGTAGAGCAGCTAGCAGTGTGTAGAGCTACTGGGTATCTGGCATCTACTTGGTGAATTGCCCTGGTGTGTTCGCCAATTCTCTCCTTAAGTGCTCTGATGGTGCTACCCACATATTGTTTCCCACAATTGCACTCTATAATATATACCACAAATTTGGTAGTGCAATTGATGTTGGATTTGATAGTGTATAGGTTACCATTATGTCCAGAAAAAGATGAAGTCTTATGTTTCGCCCATCTACACACCCCACAGCAGCCACATTTATGAAAACCCAATGTCAGAGGTGTAAACCAAGACTGTTTCCTTTGAACTTTTGGAACAGTAGGACTAAGTCTACTACGTAGATTGTAGCCTCGTCTATATGTAATCTGTGGGTAACTGGTAAAGAATTCCCGAAGAGAGGTGTCTGTTTGGAGAATACCCCAGTGTTTGTTGAGGCTCTTCCTAATGATGTGACTTAATGCATTGTACTCAGTTATCATGCGTATGTTGCGCTCTGTAGTAGTCTTATTGGTGATTTTAGGTAGTAAAGTATTAGCACGTTTCACCCTGGCTATTCTGTTTTCTGATTTCTTAAGAATTGAAGGTGAATAGCCCCTGTTTCATATCTTTAATACACTTTGCAAATTCCAACTCATCACTACAGTTGCGTCGGGCTCTTAAAAATTCTCCATAGGGAATTGCGTTCACCTGATGAAATGGGTGGTTACTGTGTGCATGCAATAAAGAATTGCAAGAGGTGCCTTTGCGAAATAGACGACTGTTCAATTTGTCATTCTTCACAAAAAGTTCAACATCAAGGAATGTAACACTAGTAGTGCTGTACTCCATAGTGAATTGTATTCCAAAGCTGTTGGTGTTAAGATAAGTGCAAAACCTCAACAGCTCGTTCTCACTGCCGGACCACACTAGAAGACAATCATCTATATAGCGGCCCCAATAGATGATGGAATTAATCCATTCAGTTCCACTGGGGCCCCAAATCCATTCCTTCTCCAAACAGCCCATAAATAGATTAGCAAACGATGGTGAAAAACGCGAACCCATTGCTACTCCTTTCACCTGTTTATACCATGTGTTCTCAAATAAAAAAAAGTTGTTGTTAAGTATGAGCTGCATCATGGTAATCAGCATGTTGTTGTGTAGCCAAAGTGTTGCTGGCCTATTTTCAAGAGTTTTGGTGACTGCTCTAAGGCCTATTTCAGGATCAATACTGGTGTACAATGACACTACGTCCAAGGTGGCCAAAATCATGCCAGGTTGCCACTGAAAGTCAGACAAAATGCTAAGAATGTGTTTAGTATCTTGTATGTAAGAGGCTAAATTTCGTACCAACGGGCCCAAAAATAAGTCAACATACTCAGACAGTCTCTCTGTAGGTCCTCCTATGCCAGAGACAATTGGTCTTCCTGGAGGAAATGGGAGTTGTTTGTGTATCTTTGGCAATGTGTATAATACAGGAAAGGTAGGTCTAAAGACCTTCAGATAGGCCACCTCATCTGCATCTAAAAGACCTGTAGTATGCCACTCTGAGAGATGTTTGTTGATCAATGTCGTCAAATGTCCCATAGGATTGTGAGTGACAGTATGATAACATAAGTGATCACTAAGCTGTGAAAGAATCTCATTGTTATAGTCTGCCCGATTCATGATACCAACATTTCCACCCTTATCCGCCTCCCTGATAAGGATGTCTTCGTTCTCCACAAGTTCTTTTAATGCCTGACGTTCACCTGATGTTAGATTGTCATTGAAAACACACTTGCTCTTATTCCTTTTTGATTCATGCAGGTTTAGATCCTCTAACACCCTTTTGTAAAAGATATCAATCACATTCCCCCCTGAAAGTGTGGGTATCCATTTGGACTTATTTTTTAGACCACTAACAGGAGTACTAGAAGTATCTATATTGAGCTCATCTAGCAGTTGGACCATGGTGTAAGGAGACTCTTCTATATCCGTCAGAGATAGGAGCAATTTAGTGGCCTGTATATCACAAATAGTGGGAACACCAAAGACATCTTCACAATACTTTGTAGTAGCTCTTTTATTGTCTTTCGGATTATCAGCAAAATATTTTTTCAATTTCAAAGCTCTAACAAATTTAAACAAATCTATTTTGAGTCTACAGAAATCACCAGAAACCGTAGGATTAAAATTAAGGCCCTTACTCAGCAATGAATTCATGTCTGCAGTGAGTGTCATGGATGATAAATTGACAACCTGAACCTCAGAGATGGAGTCTATAGTGGGTTCCGCTCGTTGCCTGAACGTAGTTTTCTCCTGTATTCTCCCTTTTCCGCCTCTCCCCCCTCTGCGTGTTTTGTGACCTGTGTGGTGCGTGTGTTTGAGGCTCTGTTTCCTCTCCGAATGGTCCTTACTTCCCTTAAAAAAGATGACTCCTGCCTCTTGGTGTTAGGATCAGTGTCGTGCTCACTATCACTAGACACCGGCATGCTTAAGGAAGTGGAGCTAGAAGCTGGAGAGATGATGTCAGCTCTAACCGTTTTGTCTGGTACCGTGCTGGTAGGAAAAAGTGTGTCATACTTGCGTGCATAAGTAAAAATTCTGCCCATTTTGTAGTCCAATTCGTCCCGTTTGAGCTGTCTCGCTTTCCTGTCTTTGATCTCATTCTGGTGTATAGCCAGTATATCCTTCAGGGTCGCATAATTTTTCTCAGTAGCTTCCTTACGATTAAGATTTTTAATTTCATCTTCTAAGGTAGCTATATCAGTTTGTAGTTTATTGACTTTCCTCTCAGCACTTTCTATAAGGATTTGCATTAGAGTTTTGGATTTGAGGTTAAGCGCCTCTTCCCATTTAGCCAACAGGTCCTCGTCTAGCTCGTCATAGGTGGGGAATATCTGTGATCTTAGACCCCTTGGTACCCTATCCAGTCTAAGGTACTGTCTAAGAGTAGCTCCATCCCACCATCTCGCATTTTCTAGTTTCTTAAGTTTTTCCAATTTGATGAACTTATCCCTCAGACCCTCCTGATGTGTAGTGGTGTTACTGTTGGAAGGTGTATTAGTATTAGTACCTTTGGCCAAATTGCCAAAGAGTTCTTCAGCTTCTTTGTCACGATCCATACTGAGATGGATCAGATGCAAGGAACCCCTGGTTAAAGTGTAATGGATTTACGTAGCGGCAGCCCTTCCTAAATAGCAACAATGTCAAAAATTTTAGAACAGGGTATTCAAAAATTAGGAAGTAGTGGCGCTCTGCAGATAAACGTAGGTACAGTGAGCTTGAATATCTGTATGGTGCAAAACAGGGAGGGGAGCCCCCTTAACCCCTCAAATTGTATAGGGCAAATAAATTTGACCTAAAACTAAGCAAAAGAACAGTCCTGTGCACACATACAATTCATTAAATCAAAAATTGACATGAATAAGTACAATTCAACAAAGAAAACATCCATATATAAATTGGTAATTCCGTTTAATAAGCATATCCAGCCGACACGTGTTTCATCGTGGGACGTGTAAACCACGACTCTTCAGGGCTGGAAAGAATACAAAACATTTCATGCTAAGACAAGTGCCTCAAGCAAAGCAATTACAAAATATAATGCTCAATATAAACGTAGGATACCACGCCAGTGCGAAGATAAAAAAGAAGAAAACACCACTGCTCCAAGAGGGTACTGAAGTGATGATAAGACCAAGGTATAGAATAAGCCTGCACCACCAATCGGTGAAAAGTCACAAAGAAAGGGAAGGAAGGAAAAAGAAACAAAATCATCACCAATGCACCAGAATATAATGAAAGGTCCAAAGGCTATGTACCCAAAGAGTAAAAATTCTACAAAAATGAACTAACGCGTCCATACCTGAAGCTAGTGCCAAAATGACAGTAGATACTGCAAAATAAAACAATACAAACAAATAGTAAAAAAACACGTGTGTTCCTAGATGCCAAGACAATGATCAAAAAGGCATGTCTAAGAAACAGTAAATGAGAATGTCTTACCCCTCCACCGGTGATAATTCCAACCCGGTAGGGGATGCCAAATTGTGAGCGAAGGGTCAGTCGATCTGTGCAAATAAGTATCGTCTCTGTACGAATAAAAGATATAATACACCCAATGTAGACTGCACGTAAACACGTAAATAATAAGTCGATCCGAACACAAGTACAAGAAAACGATTCGTACCTTCAAAATTAAGCAACAAGGATCAAAGATGACTTCATGCCGCCAGTCACGTAAAATTCCGTTATACATAAAAAGTATCCTTAAAGAATAATTCCAGCTCGTATGTGTCAGGTAACGTATTTGTTAGAACAAGTCTGAGCAAACCATTGTCTGAAATGAAAACAACAGCAGGAGACAAAGTTGGGTAACGTTAATGTCTCCCACTATGTTAGATCTAAGATAAAAGAGATGTCCAATCAACATCTATGCCGTATGTAAAAGCAACGAACCAGATTAGCAATTAACTATGTACTTACATATGGAACGAAGTGTCAAAGCGTCCTGGCGGCATCTATTCCGTATGCGAGTGAATCCAAGACTCGTGACCCGGAAGTACTTATATAGCAGGAAGCACCCGAACACTAGAACGTAGAAATCAGTAAACCGAGTAGCCCCGGAAGAAGACGGACTGCAATGTACTGTAGCCGAAGTGTCGGAAATCAAGTAAATAAAAATACTCTTTAAGGATACTTTTTATGTATAACGGAATTTTACGTGACTGGCGGCATGAAGTCATCTTTGATCCTTGTTGCTTAATTTTGAAGGTACGAATCGTTTTCTTGTACTTGTGTTCGGATCGACTTATTATTTACGTGTTTACGTGCAGTCTACATTGGGTGTATTATATCTTTTATTCGTACAGAGACGATACTTATTTGCACAGATCGACTGACCCTTCGCTCACAATTTGGCATCCCCTACCGGGTTGGAATTATCACCGGTGGAGGGGTAAGACATTCTCATTTACTGTTTCTTAGACATGCCTTTTTGATCATTGTCTTGGCATCTAGGAACACACGTGTTTTTTTACTATTTGTTTGTATTGTTTTATTTTGCAGTATCTACTGTCATTTTGGCACTAGCTTCAGGTATGGACGCGTTAGTTCATTTTTGTAGAATTTTTACTCTTTGGGTACATAGCCTTTGGACCTTTCATTATATTCTGGTGCATTGGTGATGATTTTGTTTCTTTTTCCTTCCTTCCCTTTCTTTGTGACTTTTCACCGATTGGTGGTGCAGGCTTATTCTATACCATGGTCTTATCATCACTTCAGTACCCTCTTGGAGCAGTGGTGTTTTCTTCTTTTTTATCTTCGCACTGGCGTGGTATCCTACGTTTATATTGAGCATTATATTTTGTAATTGCTTTGCTTGAGGCACATGTCTTAGCATGAAATGTTTTGTATTCTTTCCAGCCCTGAAGAGTCGTGGTTTACACGTCCCACGATGAAACACGTGTCGGCTGGATATGCTTATTAAACGGAATTACCAATTTATATATGGATGTTTTCTTTGTTGAATTGTACTTATTCATGTCAATTTTTGATTTAATGAATTGTATGTGTGCACAGGACTGTTCTCTTTCATTAACTTTTAACGTTGGCAGAAATGATCTCACTCCAACCTGACTATGCCATTCACCATCATCCATCAAGCGGCCTCAGATATAGTCAAATTCAGTATGGAATACTCGATCTAAAGGCCACTTACTTGTTTTACTACTATGGACGGTTAATCCTTACGCCTGGTGGACCCTTTGCCAAGAGATGGGTAAGAGCAGGAAAGGTCTTTGGAAAAAGGGGTGCTGCTACCTATGGAGCAGCAGGTGCTGTGTCACCAGGGGCCCAGAGTTCTACAGAGTCCAATACACCTTGATTATGGGTGTCATTTAATATCTGTTGGGGAGCTTGGGGGCCCATTGTCCTAGCTTGTACTCAGGCCCATGCCACCCTTGCTATGCCACTGCGTGGAAAGAGAGTTGTGTCATCAGCAAAGCGAAAGGCATTATCCAACGTTCCACCTACTTGTTCTGGTAATTCTGATTTGGGTGGAAACGGACACATGCACCGATTCGGGACTGCAAACTGTGTGTTTACAAAAATAACTGCCCTCACACAATTTTCGGGCAGACTTTGTGCAGGGAAAATATGTCACATTCCAGCTGCTCTCTCAACGCCTCAGCCTGCTGAGTGGATTTGTTGGAGACAAAATACTGTACTATGGATAGAATATTCTAGTCCTGAAGAGAAAGTAATGCAATCAACTATTTAAAATGGCCACATACACAATGGAATAATGGACGAGGAAAGGAAGTAAAACATCAGTGCAATCGACAAAAAGCATGTTCCTATTGTCTTTCATTTAATTTGAATAGAACAGAAGACAAGTAAAAAAAAGAATACCAAGCTTTTATCTGCATTGATAATGTTTGGAAGTTACACTTGAGATATAGCAGTCTAAAGAATTTTGGGTCAGATGTAGGACCTGCAAAATAGCTCATCGCAAATTGCGAGTCATTTGAGACTAGCAATTTGCAAGGCGCTATTTTGCATGTACAACAGTGTGTTTAACACTGTTTGCGATTCCTAATGGGGTCGCAAATTGCGAGGCTCATGAATATTAATGAGCCTCTCGAAATTTGTGAGCCCATTGGGAATGACAGGCCCTCCTAGGGATGGTGGCCTGCCAGGCTCAGCAGACCATCATGTCTGGGACTACTTTTTTAATTAAGCAGTTTTTCTTTTAAATGCAACACGTTTTCCTTATAGGAAAACGGGATGCATTTAAAAAAGAAAAATGAAACTTTTCAGTTTCATTTTCTTAAGGGCAGGTAGTGGTCTCTGGGAGCACTGCCTGCTATTAAAAAATATTTTCCAACATACTCACAAAGGGGAAGGGGTCCTCTGAAGTAGGTGGTAAACTGTGAGTGTTTTGCGGCCACAAATGCGGTCGCAAACAATAGTACACAGCATGTTGACTGGCTTTTAGGAAGGGACGCCCCCTCCTAATAGGTGAGAGTCGCAAATGCTATTACCCTTTTTTGCGGCCGCAAACAGGAGGTTTTCCCGTTTGCGGCTGCAAAAAAGGGTCTTACACATGTCTGTGAGCTTTGCGAACCTTAGAAACATCCAAAGGTATATTGCTCCTTGATTTAAAATCCACTTCTGCACTGTTGTCAAACAGAATATGAGAGCATTAAGGCTAATCCCAGAAGCCCTGTTTGTACATTTATGGTTATTATGCGCTACAAAAAGCCTTATGGGGTACTTATGCATACTTCCTCCTAATAATAGTGTCTGTGCATGTAGGTATATTTGTATGAATGGATGATGGATAGTATTTGCACAGCGACAACCTAGCCTAAAAGCAGCAGAACACTGTACATGATCAAAGGAGACATTCAAATTTACATGCCTGATTTGGATGTTTTGTCCAATAGGGTCAAATATCCACATTATACTAATGCCATAATTTACTCTATAATTTATCACTAAATCAGGGACACATTTATTAAGAACTTACTTTGTAATCCATGCCTTCACCACAGTTTGTTACGACACAAAGCAGACCCAAGGCCTTTGCCAAATCTTTAGTAGTCTCTGTTTTGCCCGTGCCTGCAGGGCCAGCGGGAGCTCCACCCAAATACATAGACAGAGCCTGTAAGAAACAAAAGGCACCAATTGAATTGTAAGAAACACTTGGAAATTAACCTAAAAAGTCATCTAGTCCTACACATCACACAATAATGATGTAAAACATTCTTCATATCTTAATGTTAAACATCATCCTTTTAATTTTCCACAAGCCAGAACAGTCTACATTGTGCGCAATTATTAGAGCTGCACTAATTTAGTGGCAGCTCTCAAGCTCTGTCTAAGATCAAACACACACACAGTTGTATGGCAGAATTTAGACAACAAAAATATTAACCTAACAAAATATTAACTATCAGAATATTGTGGAGGTAAATATACATTTACCATTATTATCCCCACATCTACGCGCCTTGAAAGTATGGATATATGAGCAAGTTACTTACCTTCTGTAACGCTTTTATTGGTGCATACAGTATCTACCTGTAGATTCCTCACCTTTTGAATATCCCCAATGTGCCAGCATTCCACAGAAACATTTCTTTAAAGCTTTCCCACGTCGATGAGGACATCAGAATGCCACAGCTCCGCACTTGACTCCGAGTTACATTATTGGAGCCATTCGAAGCCCTTGTTGGTGTGCTGACGTCAGTTTCCAGCATTATTTTCGAGCCTACGAGGCAAACAGGTGAAACCAACAGTACCCATGTGGAAACACATGGCAGGTCTCAAATAAAATATATACATATCATATATACAAACACATATGTATATAGATATATACATATATAAGCAATGTACAAATGTACAAATATCCTTGCAGACCAGCAACAGGAGTCCGGTTGGTCAGTGAGCAATCCACTGGGAGATACTGTATGCACCAGAAAAGGTGTTACAGAAGGGAGGTGACTTGTTCTTCTGATGGAACGTCTACCTGTGGATTCCTCGCTTTTTGAATAGAGTCTCCAAGCAGTCCCACACTCGGAGGTGGGAGACTGTCTACCTATACCAAAAAATCTTACAATGCTGAGCGGGCAAGGTAACCGTCTCTCCTCACTTCAGAGTCCAAACAATAGTGCTTCGCAAAAGTTTGGAGGGAGGCCCAAGTTGCCGCTTTGCAAATGTCCACCACAGGGACAGCTCAGGCCAAAGCAGAAATAGAAGACTTAGCTCTAGTGGAATGAGCTCTAATATCTTCAGGTGGTTCTTTGTTAGCCATGGCGTAGCAGTTCTTGATGCACAGGATAATCCTTCTGGAAAATGTCCTCTTATGCACTGCTTTTCCTTTTTTCTTGCCAACATAGCCAACAAACAGCTGATCATCCAGCCGGAGCTCACAAGTTCTGTCTACATAAAAGCACAAAGCCCTTTTAGGCATCAAATTATGAACCCTTTCTTTCACTTTAGAAAGATTTGGGGAGGATAGAAAGTAGACAGGGTGATAGACTGGCGCAAGTGGAAAGGAGTGACCACTTTTGGTCAGAAAGCAGCCCTTGTTCTCAATATCAACTTGTCTGCATAGAAAGTTGTGAAAGAAGGTTTCACACTCAATGTCTGCAATTCCTTAACACAACTAGCAGATGTAATGGCGACAAGAAAAATAGTTTTGAAATTCAGTAACTTTAAAGGACAACTATGTAGGGACTGAGACGGAGCATCCATAAGGAAGGTTAGCACCAAATTAAGATAAGTGGGATGGAACTTGCTATTAAGTCCCTTAAGAAACCTTAACGCTATAGGGGACTTAAAAAGGGAAGGTTGGTCAGGCAAACAAAGGAATGCCGAAAGGGCAGAAAAATATCCCTTAACTGCTGCGATTGCAAAATATTGCTATGCTAGGGAAAGCGCAAAACATAAAGTATCAAACAAATGGGCTTGTAAAGGGTCAGTGGACTTTTCCTCACATCATTTGACAAATCTCGCCCATCTGCCAGCATAAACCGTCTTGCAGGAGTGTCTTCTGCCTGATAATATAACATCCACCACATCAGAGGAAGAGAAAAAGATCTCAGGTTGCCCCGTTCAATCTCCATCATAAAGGTGCAGGCTCTGGAGGTGAAGGTGCAGAACCTGCCCCTGCGACTGCCAGAGGAGGTCTGCCCTGTGAGGGAGACGGAGTGGTGGGTACAGATAGAGGTGAAGAATATCTGTATACCATACCCTTTGCAGCCAATCCGGGGCTATTAATATGACTGGGGCCCAGTTTTGGCAAATCTTCCTTGGAACCTGAGGAATCAGGGGTATGGAGGGACTTTTAAAACAGTTGGGCACCCCAGTCCAATTGAAAAGTATCCCCCAGAGCTCCTTGCAACAGATACTGAAGACAACAGAATGATGGGCAATGTACGATCTCTTGATTTGCAAATAGGTCTATCTGAGGGGTCCCCCATAGCCCGAAAATGTGTTATACCACTTCTGGATGGAGACACCACTCGCGATCAGCATAAAACTGTTGACTTAGAATGTCCGCACGCATGTTCAGATCTACGGCCAAGTGATTTGCCAGAAACTACCTGATATGCGGTGGCTGATGTTGACTTCTGTCTCAAAAGGAAAAGTTCCAACCAAACCCCGGAACCTACTTAACTGCCTATAATCCCTAGGCCATGATTGAAGACCCAAAGATTTTGCAGTCGCCATACTGTCCCTGAATGATTCCAAGGCAGAATTTGCCTTGGTACCAAACAGCTTGGAACCATCATTTGGCAAATTCATTAACAATTCATTAACGTTGCCCGCAAATCTGGCAAAAAACTAGAACCCCTTAACCATGCTTGTCTCCTTGTGGCAAATGAAGATCCCATTGCCTTGGCGACTGAATCAGTCATATCCAAATCTGACTGAATGACTTGGCGGGCAGCCACTTAACTGTCATTCAGCAACTCTGAAAAATACCCCAGAACTTCATTAGACAACTTAGGGACCACTACTTTAGCCGACTCCATTAGCGCATGGATGTAAAGTCACAACAAATAGGTTGCATTGGTCAACCTCAAGGCCATGCTACAAGAAGAAAACACCTTCTATGCAGACTATTCTTTAGGATTCCCTATCTGCAGGGGTAGTTGGAAATGAACGGAGAGTTAGCTTTGAGGAACAGGAAGCTTGCACCACAAAACTCTCTGGAGTAGGGTCTGTGGACAAGAATGATGAATCCTATGGGGCAGGCTTATACTTGCTTGCAACAAATCTAAACACTGCTGGCAACGACACAGGTTCCTGCAAAATTTCAAGATTCGTCTCAGTAAGAGCTTCATTAAAAAGCAGCATAGGCTCATATGAAGTTGTTGAAGAATGCAGCACCTCCGTCAATAGCTTACTTTTACGTTCCATAGATGGTAAAGGTAACGCTAGCATCTCTGCAGCCTTTTTATCACAGAATGATAGGTTGTGACTTCAGGCAGGGGGATGCCTTTTGGTGACAACAATTCCCATTCCGGGGCGGTATCGAGACCGCTTGCCACCTCTACAACGTCAAACTCCAGATCCAAACAAATTATCTCACCCTCTTCCACATTCAGATTTTGGTCATAAAAGTATTGCTCCTCCTCAAGAAGCCTTGGTGTCTCTGGGACCTATGCTTGTGAATCGGCGCCGATGAAGGTAACACCAGTGGCATCGGCAACAGAACCGGGGACTAAGGCTCCTGTACAGCAGAAGGCAGAGTCAACAGAGTGGAACGATGCAATGTAAATGTAAATGTACTGCATTTATATAGCGCTCCGCACACCCCCGAAAGGGTCTCTCAGGCGCTGTGCACATACCGCTGAGGAACCCTTCCTGGCCTTTCCCTGTGAAGTGCCCACTCCTGGGCACCCCCAAGGTGAAGCCAGGCATCCTAGCGCTTTTGGGGCCATTGTGGAGATTAAGCAAGCTATTACCCAGAGTTGCAGAGTGGGACCCATGATTAGAATAGGCACCAAGGCGAGAATTATTGGGTCCGGGGAAATTGAGCCCAAGACCCGCCGAGGCGGGAATTGAACCCTGGTCCGGGCCAGACCTCTGCATCAGGGTCTGCCGCTCTAACCATTGAGCCACACTTCTCCAGGCCCTCATGCCAGTACGGATTCAGTTAACGCCGGCAGATGTTCAATAGGCGCCGGAGACTCTTGCCGAACCTTTTTCAATGGTGATGAGGATACCCTTCTCGGCACTAGAGGGGACCAGTGCTGGAGCCATCGGCATAAACAGCAAGAATGGAGCTTGCTGACACTGTGCCAGAACAGGCGCACCAGATGGAGTCTTTGCCCTACTGAAAATTCTATACATAGCATTCAGAAAACTTGGAGGGTCAGGACACGGAGTTGGCAACACCAGATACTACTACTCCTGCCTAGGAGGTATAGGCTACAGTGGCCCCGGTGGAAGAACTGGATCAGGTAATGACTGGAGCTGGATATCCAGGTGGAGTTAAAGACCTTGGACTCAAAAGCCACGCCGGGGCGACACCCGTAGATGGAGCCTGACACACCTCATCTCTACCTTCATGAGTCCTCAGACTCAGGGACACCAACCTCGGCGAGGCATCGCTTGAAGAACAATGCTGGTAACCACTGTGCCACTTCTTCTTCTGTTTTCTTTAGGCAACTTCAAAGGGTGGGCAGGGCAACTCTGACCGAGGATGAGTCCTCCAACATCCTCTCTTCTCTTTTTTTGCCCTGGTCATGAAGAGTTTTGCCTCCCTCTCCTTCAACGACTTAGGGTTCATCTTCTGGCAAGAACAGGTGTCGACATTGTGATCCAGATGTAAACACCAAAGACAGTCATTGTGAGGATCCGTGATCGACATTTGACTCTCACAGTCCCTGCAAAACTTGAATCCAGACTTCCTCGGTGGTGACATTATTCCAATGCAACAACGTTACTTTTCCCTAGAAAAAATGTAGCAAGACACCGATACTATGCAGAGCCTAGAAAAAAAAGGTTACACGTCGAAGACGTGGAAAAAAGTGACCTGACGTCACCAATGCAAAGAAGGCTTCTTATGGCTCTGATGACATCACGCGGAGTTGCGTGCGGAGCCGTGGCATTATAATGCCCTCGTAGATGTGGGAGAACTGTAAAAAAAGGTTTTAGTGAAATGCTAGTGCATTGGGGATTTCAAAAGGTGAGGCATCCACAGGTAGATACATCCATCAGAAATGCATATAATTATACATAAATCAAGGCATAAATAGGTGGAATTAAGTATAGTAACCCTATTCTAACCTAGATATCGATATTCTGGTAGTTGCTATTATGGCAGGTCGATATTTAAATGTTGATATGCTGGTAGCATACTCACACACATGTTGATGCTCTCTATAGATTTAACACACACTGCCAAATTCTCGGTCCTACTCTTTTCAAGAAGTCACACTTGTAATGTGGAGATTTTGGTACTCTATAGTTTGGTGGCCATGTTTTTACAATCTGTGTTTCCTCATGGAGCCAGGGCTTGCTTCACTTGCTCTCTTGAAGCTTTGAGAGTGCATTACTCATGCCACAGGGTTGAGAAGTTGCTACATTTATAACACAACTTCTAATGTAAGATGGACTCAGTCCTCATTTCATCATCCCCAATACAATGAAAGACTGTATCCACCACCCCTGCGTTCGAATCCAAGACTTACTAATTATACATAGATCTTCGCAGTGGGTGAAAAACCCCACTGAGTGATAGTCCCAGCTGAAAAAACGTTGATCGTTGTCTTCGAAAATAACAAAAAACAATCATAATCATGTAGGTGGAGGGCAACCACGGTCACCTGAATCCAGCCACTTGCTATGTTCTTTTAGACCACAGGCTGATAGGTGCAGCAATTAAATAATTACAGAAGAGCAGAGTCTAGCTATTAAAAGGCTGCAGAAGGTGACTTTTGTGAATCACACATAGACCTCTGCAGTCAGTATAATAAATTACTGAACTAGCTCATGAGAATTCTTACTGAAATTGAGCCAGGTAGGTTCTCCCTGTGGATCAAGTATTTTTCTCCAAAACAAGTTTTATATTGCCATCAAACTCTACATCATACCCAGAGTCAAAATAGAGTAAATAAAAGTCTCCCAGAGATACTGCATGCTTATACTAGAAATTCATCCCCCTTTCGAGCAAAGACAATTACATATTCACACATTTGATGAGATAATTACTCTTTATTCAAGTTAAACAGTGTGACTTGTAAGACCACCTTTTTCCAGGTCAATGGCGGCACTGTTTCCAGTTCTGGACTTGTGTGTGATATCCTAATGCATTCAGGGTGTTGTAGTTTTATTTTGCATCCACGGAAATAAATAAACCTAACACACCTTAAAACCCATGATTTGTAGGTAAAATGTTAGTTCAGAACAGGAGTGAGGTGGTCAACCTAAGCCTGGCACCATGTTAAGTGGGTCTGGTGGCTCAGTAGACTAATGCATACACTGTTGGGACCTGTATTTGACCTCATGGTCACAGGTTCAAATCCTGGCAGTCAACTCAGCCTCTCATCCTTCTGAGGTCGATAAAATGAGTACCATTGAGTTGGGTAACAGTAAACATCTGTCATTCAGCAGCAAGATACCCTTCTGGATTAATGTGCATTTTACAAATACACATGTTTGAGTAAATAAAAAGGTTACTTACCTTCAGTAACAATCTACCTGGTAGATATTTGTATCTACCTGCAGATTACTCACCTATGAATATTCCAGGTGCAGACTGGATCTGGGAAAACATTTTCAATAGCTCTCTGGTGCCAACAGGTGGCACTGACTTTGTTGCGCCATCAGGCATGGAGTCGTGAGGTCATAAAGCCTCCAGACCGGCATCCCAATTGCAGTTTTGTTTTTATCGTGACTTTCAAGTGTTGCAGTGCATAGCTAGTGTGGCACCAGATTAAAAGTGGGAACGCTATGAGAGTTTTTCTCCTGATGGATATATCTACCTGCAGATTACTAAACAGATTCCCAAGAAATAACTTGGAGGAGAGAGTTGAGAAAAGCTGTGCTTTTATATTAAAAAAATCTTGAAGTACAGAAGAGGCAAAGTGCCTGTCTTTTCTTACTTCAGAATCCAAACAGTAATGTTTGGTGAAAGTTTGGAAAAAAGACAAGGTAGCAGCTTTGTATTCATCTGCTATGGGTACTCCTCCAGTAACAGCTGTTTTGGAGCACATGGTTTGCTGGATCGAGCTGTCATTCCTAGGGTAGATCTTTTTTAGCTAAGGCATAATAGATCTTGCTACAAAGAATGATCCGTCTGGAAATCGTGCATTTGTAGATTGCTTTACTTTTTATGGAAGCTGCGCACCCAAAGAATAGTTATTCATCTATTCTTAAGTCTATAGTATGGTTGGACTCGTGCCTCTCGGCCTTCATATGGGGGACTGGACGACGACGAGTGGCCCTGGCCACGTTAAAGAGGCCTTCGACAGAGGGAGGGTTGGCAGCCCCGGAGTTTGAGGCATATTACCTGGCAGGGCAGCTGCAGAGATTCACGCAATGGATAGCAGGAAGGATGACACCAGATAGGGGGGTGCCCCCTTTCAGCCCGGAGAGGGATGAATTACTCTGCACCCTAATGAGAACCGCAAAGCCACAGCACATACACACCAATGAGCATAGAGTGATTCAATGGTGCTGGAGCAGATGCCTCCAGAGGACCCAGACGAGACACTCGTACTCACCGGAACTGCCACTAATAGTGGTAAGGGCGTTACCACACAGGGGACAATGGAGAGGACTAGATGACTGTGAACAGGCAGGGGCAACGAAAGTAGGGGACCTGTATAGAGACAGAGAACTGCTCCTATTCAAGGAACTCAGTACTGACTAGGGCATCCCACAGTGTCAGTTTCTGCTTCAAAGGGCAGTCATGGGATGGTGCGGCGACATTGGAAGATGGGCACCCTTGAGCCACCACAACTCGCCACATGCAAGTACATTGGTATAGCTGGAGGCATCATAAAGGCAGTCTCATGTCTATATAGAGCGGCAGCGAGAGACTCTGCTAAGCCACTGGAGGGGTTGAGAAACCACTGGGTGGAAGACCTAGGACGGCCCCTTGAGGACAAGGACTGGGAAAAATATTGTAAAGGGCGACAAAGGTGTCCAGAAACGCAAGGTTTGGGCTGATTAGGTTTTACATACTGCATCGAACATACATTACTCCGGAACAAATAAATGGTTACTTTCATAAGGATGATGCAGAATGTCCGAGGTGTAGGGAAGTGTGAGCGAATTTCATCCACATGATGTGGAGTTGCCGGGCCCCGGCACACTACTGCCATGAGGTGACGACAGAAACGGCCCGAATATCTGACAGGGTAGTGCCATGCACACCAGCACATTGCCTGCTCAACCTGTTCCCGCACACAGCCAAGACCAAAGTTACTGCCAAGTTTCAGGACCTGGCCTTTATTTTAGCCAAGCGGTAAATTACCAGTAAGTGGAAAGCACCGAATGGCCCTAGCATCACCAGATGGAAGTGGGAGCTGGAGAAGAGGGCGGGCTGCGAGAGCAGAGTCTTAATCAGGAATGCGAGACGGGGCCTAGGCAAAATAGATAGGGCCCAGGCGTGGGATGAATAGCTGAATCAGAAGATACATGCAATAAACAGATGAGTACTCAGAGATAAAGGAAAATGCAGTATAATGCAAATTGAAAGCACTGTACTGTACCAAGTTATGAATCTATGACTATGCAAGTAATCAAATGAAATATATATATATTTTTTTTAAAGTCTATAATACGGTTGATATACTAGTTGACCTCTCTTCTAGAGTTTAATCTGTGTAGCCTTCCTTCTTCTTTAGAATAATGCATAGGTGGATAAAAGGTTGGTAGTGTGATGGATTTCCCTAGATGGAATGGAGGCACCACCTAAGGAATAATTGCAGCCTTAGTTCACAGCAATAACTTGGCTGAGAAGAAGCATGTGAAGGGGGGTGAACAGAAAGGGCTTGAAGCTCACTAACCTGTCCAGCCGAAGTAATGGCAACTAAGAAAACAGTCTTACGGGTTAGTAGTCTCGATTTATAACTGTGCTATGGTTTAAGTAGAGCCCTGTGAGAAAGGCCAGAATTATGTTAACATCCCATTGTGGCATAAAGATGGATATTGGCAGATACTTGTTTGTTAAAACTTTCAGGAATCATAAAATCACCAGAGATTTGAACAAGGAGGGTTGTTCTCCTAGACAAAGAAACACTGACAGGGCTGAAAGATAATTTTTCATTGTAGCTACTGCACAGCCTTGTGGAGCTATAAACAGTGCAATTTGTAGTATGTTGGACAAGAATGCTTTCAGAGGATCTCTTACTAAATCAGCACACCAGGAAACAAATCTCATTAATGTCTCTGAGTAGGTAGATTTTGCAAAACAGAAACATAGTGAATTTACAGTGTCAACTGAAAAACATCCTCCAACGCTCCCTGCAATGAATACTGGAGAGCACAGAACATCAGGCAATGACCGTTCCTCTGAGTTGCAATAGGTCCACCTGAGGTATGTCACAAAGAATGAAGAGATCTTGGACTTTATCCGGGTGAAGATGCCTCTTGTGGTCAGCAAGATGATGCTAACTGGCGCTGTCGGCTCTGGTGTTCAAGCTTGCTTGGATGAAGGCAGATGGATCCGCTCCCGGCACCGGATGGATGGGTACTGACAATGACTGAGGAGGAAGAGGTGATGGTGGCGGAGGACTTGACTGAGTCAGATTTGGGACCAGCTGGGATGGTGCCACAGAACTTTACACCAACTCTGGCTCTGAGGCTGGTGGAGCTGGAAGAGATTTACATGTGGTTTTTTCACTCAACGGTGAGAAGAATTGTTCCATTCTTCTTCCTATGATGTTGTTGCTTCTCTTTTGAGCACTTGGTGGAGGGTGACGATCTTGAGGGGGATTTTGATCTTTTTCATGACCTTGACTGTGACCTTTTTCGACGCAGACTCCAAAACCTTTCTTCGGAATAAGCCAAAATGAGTTTGGCTCAGCATTTCCTTGATGGCATTAGGGTGCATCCGTCAACAGAGGTCACACAAGAATTGTCATTGTGCGGGTCTTTGATGGACATGCAACCATCAAAATGTTGACAGGGCTTACATTTGATCTTTTTGGAGGGGGTATGACCCTACTGCACCAATGTGTATGAAATCTGAATTGTGAGATATCTCACACAAGAGAGGAACTCCAGATTACATCAATGGATGCAGAAAAAAAGGAAATGGACTCCCGTTGGGACACCAGACTCGAGGCTTTATTAATCTGATTAGGTCATCAGGACTCCACCTTTGACATCACAATGGAGCCAACACCATCTGTGGTACCAGAGAGCTGTTGAAAAGGTTTTTCAGGATCCAGTCTGTGCCTGGAATATTCAAAGATGAAGAATCTGCAGGTAGAGGTATCTACCGAATATCTAAACACTTAAAACCACTTACATATTTTCTACACTAGAACTGAAGGACAAGTTACTTTCCTTAGGTAACGCATTATCTGGTAGAAACTCTATCTAGCTGCAGGTGACTTACCTTTGAATTTCCCAAGCTGTAGGCTGGATCTGGATTTCTCAGATCTCAGACTGGATCCGGAAACTTTTGCTGAGCAATACCCCTTGCACTCCGTCGGGTGGCTCCATTCGGCTCCACTGGAAGTCGTCAGCATCTGCAGCATTGGTTATGATGTCGCAGTGCCTATCCAGACGCCACCCAGGTGCGCAGACGTCAGTACTTTTAATTTTTTCCATGCTAAAAGCACAGAGCCATGAAGTAACTGACGTAGTCATGTGCATAACTAGGGCCCTGAAAGAGGAAGTAACCCTAGCCCTACAATATCAGTCCGCAAAGTGGGGAGGCATGGGTGGGGCTGTAAGGAATGCCCGTCCCTGCGGGCCGGACTAGCCAAGCAGCAGTGTTATGCCAATGTGTTCAAAGATGCCCCTGAACCCTCTTCACTATTTTCCTTCCCCCAGGTGCATTAGCTCACTACTACCAGTTGTCTTTCCTCTACCCCTCTGTCTACTACCCCTTCCTTTACACCCACCTCATCTTCCCTATGTTTTTCCCCACCCCCACTGCACCGCAAGGCTTCTGCCAGGATCCTCGGCTTGACAGCAACCCCCTGGACCCTGCCTTTCAGCTCAGCAGCCCTCATCTTTTCATGGGCTGAGTCTGGGGTGGGGCTGAGTGCACATTCCTCCACGATGCTCCGAACTGTAACCCCCCCTAACTTTGAAACGATCCCCAGACCCCGTGGGACCTTCCAGCCGGGGATATTAAAAATGTTCTTTCACCAGGCTTGTGCATGGGATGCTCAGGGCAGCTGCCAGGCCAGGTCAGAGTGCCACCTCCAGGGGGAGCAGGGAAGGGCTAGGCACTCAGCACTGGGGTCTCTGTGGGTTGGGTGCTTTCACCCAGGCCTGTCAAACTCAGCTCACGGAATGGGCAACCTTGGGCAGGAACACTAATGAAAACACACCTCCCTCTGAAGCACGCACTCTGCGCAGCTCAGCAGTTCTCAGCACCTGGGCCTGGACCTTTGGTGGTTCTAATGGGGTCCATTAACAGAGATGGGGCTTAGCGGGTTAATGCGCCTATTGCAGAAATGTGTGTGTATATGAGATGCAAAAGCGCTAGTTTGACTCAGAGCAGGGCCACCGCAAACTTCTTAGGTACGATATGGGGTGCTGGTTATTTACAGAGCTGTGGAAGATGGGGCCATGTCTATCACTTTTAACATCTCATGGTGGGCTGTGAGTGTCCTTCTACTGGGTATATAGTGTGAGGGCCATTGGTTCCGGAGCTGTTCTCACAGGTACAGTGTGTGCAGACTTACATGCCCCTGACACATAGGTCTATAACCAGAGTTAGCTGCTCTCTAGCCAGTGCAATCCATCACAGAACAATTCATTGATCTATTCTAAGCTGTCCAATATCACTCACCACTAAGCATGGTATAACACAACTATATACAATGTCAGCAGGCCAAGGATACAAAACAACCATATACAGTGTCAACAGGCTGCATAGGCTATGGTCAAAGATATACTAAACAATAAATGACAACCATATTTGAACAGTATTTGTATATCATACAAACGACAGTCACACACTATACAAAGGCATGGAATAAGGGTATTTAAACAGCACAAACCTAGCAACAAAACAGAATGCTGGACAGTGCTTTCATACTGATGTTACTTATAGTTTTATCGTTCTTGCTTATGAGAAGCAAGGCTGGCAGTAACTGCACCTCTTTTACTGCCAGCCTTGCTTCTCGTAAGCAAGGACTGTAAGTACAAAGTGCGTGTTTAGGCTCTGTTCGCAGGTTGTCAAAACACATAAATAAAAGGCATTGTCATTTACAATGCCAATAGCTCAAAATCTCCTAAAAATGCTTGTTATATTAGGTAACAGTTTCTTGATTGCAAATAAAAGAGTCTGAAATATTTTATAAAAGTAAATCATATTTTTGGTAAAATGCAATCTGTTCCTTCAGTGTAAGACTCACAAATGTCAAACAAAATACTAATCTGTAAAGTAAGTGTAAATAGGCAAGATAAGGAAATATTTTCAGACCATACCTGTGTAAGCGTAAGGTAAATTCGATCTGTAAGTGGAGTAATGACTAGTCGTCCATTCAAGCCCATGTATTCATAACCATAGCCAAAGGTGCCAGTGCACTGTCGTACGTTCAATTCATCTGGATCCCGATCCCAGTAAAAACGAAGCTGGCTTTCCCATTCAAACTCCTGGGCATCCATAATGCTAAGGAAAGAGATCCACAGTTAGCAATGTAACATCCGCAGTTAACAATGTAACAGAAAAATTCATCTTTCAAGCATTTTTGTAAGTTTACCTGTCTCTCACAAATATATCAACGATATCCCTTGCATGAACATCAATGATAAGAACTGTGTTGTACTTCTTGCGGTCATTCTTGCTTAAAGGAGTTGTGATACGGGTCACTAGTTCATCAATTTGTTGATGCATTTTCTTAGCATAATTCTTCAAGGCTAGTTTTTCTCCTTTCTTCACTTTTCGAAAGACATCCTCAACCTCCCACGTCCACCACACCTGATTACCAGCTAGAACGACCATCCCTTGGTAATCCAGCATCCAGTCAACTCTAAGAAAAATGAGTCAAAATTAAAGTGACAATTTAAATAATTATCAATCAATTATTTTTTAATCAAACTTTAAACATAAAAACAAATTGCTACAATTCCAGTTGTTGGCCACCATGGGTCGGATTCACAAAAAACTCACAATTTTACCACAGCTGGTTTCCATGTGCTTTTGAAATAAATGTTCAACTTTTGGTCAATAAACAAGCATTTTCATAGTAATATCTGGCTAGCTTAATGGTTGAAAACATTTGTGAATTCCCACTTCTGATTACAAAAAAAGCATTTCAAGATATGTAATATATACAATGTACATTTACAAATGCAAAATGCCTTTCATATGTATAACTAGACTTTGAAACTTTTTTTCTCCAAGAGGAAAATATTTTATACCATGAAGAAACTCTTTCCCTGCATCCTAGCTCACTTTCATTGCAACCCTTAAAATGGACCCCCCTTTACAAGAGTAACTCTCTAACCATTTGCATGGTGAGAAAAGTCTATGAATTTTTTTATGTATATTTAGGGGTATATTTATAGGTATTCCAAAACTTTACATAGAATTATCTATGTAAAACCAGTTTTTGTAAATTGCAAATGTGGGTGTAAACTCATAAAGGGCCATTTGTACATATAAGTTAAAAATCATTTATTGGCACTACTAAAATATGATTTAGATTGATCTCCTTAAGATGGATGCAACTGGTAATTCAAGGTTCTGATAGATATTATATTCTAATTTCATAAATTTTGATATAACGTATTTATTATTGAGGTGACAATTGAAAATGTCAAGTTATGGCTCTCTTAATATGGCTGTACATAAGCTACCCAAAAAAACACTTACCAAGAGTTTTAAATAAGGAAAGTTCCTACTCACTTAATTTTACAGCAGCTTATAATGCATTTTTATTATCTGCAGTGAGGTTTAAGATCACATTAAAAGTACTTTGTACTGTAGCTGGTTTCATGCGATGGTGTTTGTCCAGTGGCATCAAGGTTTAAAAATAAAAGGGCGGAGATGATCCAAAGGGTCACAGCACCAGTACCAAAAGCACCAGTATCAGAAGCAATTTAAGATACCTGAACTGAAGCACTTTTCATAGAACTTTGGCGCTATTGTGGTCAATTTAATTAATCTGACTTCCAAACATGAACATTGTATATATCTTTTTGTAAAATCTTGACCACATACTTCCTAATTTTTTATTACCATTCACACTGCTCTCATCACCCTTGTGTCAGTGCGCCGTTCATCCTAACTAAACACGCCCAGTGTTCACCTTATGTGCTTTTGGTCATTGTATATTTAACTGTACTGTAGTGCCGCTATAACTACTTACAAATAATACTTTCCTTTCGCTCCAGCTGCATTGTTGTAGTCTCCCTTTTGTTCTCCATCCCCGTTGTGATTTGTATCACTGTTTTTATTGTTCCCCTCTTTTTCAGTGTTTTGCAGTTGAGACATTATTATTAAGAAATTTGTTAAGCGCGCGGCTACCCCCAACATTGTTGTATGTTAAAAACTTTACCCGGTCTCACCTGGGTTAATGGGTCCCACTCCTGTGTTTGTTTCTTTCTTTAATAGATCAGATTGGGCATGATGTCTGGGTCTGAGGACATAACACTTAGGGCCTAATTATGATGTCGGATCGGTAGGTTTACATTCTGACCGCTGAATTATAATGTCAACGGTCGGAGTGTACACTGGCTGGGAAAACCAACTTGGTTCCGATGGGCTCAAGGAGCCTGTCGGCCAGTCAGAAGCCGCTCATAATCCCTTAAAGACAGCGTTTCCCCTGTCAGGCTTATGATGCCGGTTTCCGGCAGCCTTCCCATGTCTGCCTTTCCGACATGGAAAGGCTATCAGAGAGTGACAGAAGGGGCCTTTAGCCAGGCCCCCTTCTCCCCTGGCCTTACGGTTGAGGCTCTAGGGTGCACCTATGGTGCCCCCTTCACATCCCTGCACCGGCAGGGATGTGCAAAAACTTCCATTTTACAATGGGAGCTTGTGCTGCATGCGCTTTCGGCCCGCCACACAAGCTCCCATTGTAAAATGGAAATTTACGACCGCACCACGTGCGGTCACATCCTAATTCATTATGCAGACCCGCCGACCTATAGTCGGGCGGTTACCTCATCGAAACGGTGTCGGGCACACGCCTAACATCATAATGAGGGTCTAAATAAGGATTCCTTATTGCAACTTATATGGGTGTACTGTAAAACAAATAAAATTCAAACTTATCTCATTTCAGTGAAAATAAGACCGAACCCGCACGATTCTGGATTAGACAGTATTCACAATAGAGCCCTGCCATGCAAAATACAGCACCACTTTGTTCCCCAAAGGCTCCTGTGCCAGATCATGGTTGCACATGGGATCTGACCCTGAGACAGCTTTCTGCCCTCCTTGGGAGATGTGTAAACGACTTCAAGAAAAGGACACAATAGAAGTCTGCATAGGAGAGAGGTGTTACCCCTCCCTGGCAGGAAGCAGTTTCCCAGAGGCATGTAGCCCCCTTGGTAGCGACACCTACGGATTGGGCTAGGGAGCTTTACATGCCAAAAGAGGAGTTCTGCATCTAGAGAGTGGGCAGAATGAAACCTTCTGAGATAGCTAGATGCCCCACTTCAGAGGAGTAGTCATCAGGAGGGAAGGAACAAGATAGCCCATTGGCTAATGACTGTGACCTCCCTGGAGGGCAGTTCTGGGCATACAATGGGCATCCCAGGCACCCAGACTTGTTGGATTGGAGAAGAGGACTGAAGAAGGACTGCCCTGCTTCAAAAGAAGAGAGGCTGCACCATCGTGGACTGCATCTGCTGTACCTGGTGGCTAGCAAAGGAAGATCATCTGTGCCTGTTGAGTCCTGCTCATGGAGAAGTCAACTTTTGTCCCTGCCGAAGCAAGAGACTCCAAGGGTCAGTTGGCTGACGTCCTGTTCGTAGCACAGGGCCAGAACAGCTGAAACAGCATGCTGGAGCAAGTTGGTATCTTAGATTCTTGAATTGCCACTGCTTTCTGCCATGACACCATGGGACCAAGCCCCGATACTAAAAAGTAGCCCTCGAGTCTGCTGCACCCAGGAGAGTTGTCGGAGTGTAGCTAGGACACCAAGAAGGGAAATTACAGCTAAAAGCAGAAAAACGCTGAAATCGCTGTACCGGGTGACAGGCAACCCAGTGACAACGGGACTTCTGCCAAGCACAAGAGGACTTCGAGGGACATCAACCACAGGGGCAAGGATCGCCTCACCATGCGAAGGGATCAAGGAGTAGTACCAGGAAGACCTCCGTTGATACAACAGCATCTTAAGCATCCTTGAGCATCTTCAGCATCTTGTATCGTTTGCATGGGGACCACTCCACAGAAGTCAAGGGCAAGGAGTCACTGACGCTGGTACTAAACTGAAGACTGCTTTTCTTGGAGAGGCAACTGTTTCTGTGGACCTTGCTGACCCCCCTGACTGGCTTCCTGTTAGAGTTGTTCACCTAAAATAACTCTAAGTAACCGCATTGATATTTACCAAAGATTTTCTTGAAAAGGTGTGCGTCAAATTTTTTGAATTTGCTAATGCTTGTTCGCGGTTAAGTAAAAAGTGTTGCTTTATTATACTTTGTAAATTCTGCATTTCCAGAACCCTCTGGTGGATCTTTCTAATTTTGCTGTAAAAAATTATATAAAAACCTAAACTATTTTTATAAATTTGTGTCGGATTGCTTGAGTGTCCTGTGTATTTCTTCTTCAATTGAGTTGGTGCAGTTTAAAGGCTCCACTCTTGTTTCGTTTTGCACACCTGACTGCTGAGCTACCCAGGGTTGAGCTAAGGGTTCAACAAACAAAATCTGAATGGTCCTAGGTGGTTGGTAGTGTATTTCAAGGTGAGGTCATACAACCACACTATATAATACACCCCATTTCATCACACCGGGCTACTATTTTCATAGCTGCCTTACCACCAGCAACCCTGGGCTGCATTTATCAAGTTGTGCTTTCACAGCTGCCACTGATTTGTCCATCTTGTGAAGTTTCTTAATAATGATATCCAGGGCCCCATCATCTCTTTCTGTCTTTTAGCGAAATCACTAATAAAAGACTCCCCTACAGCGTCTTCCTTCAGCAATTTCTTTATTTCTCAATTGAAACAAAAATAGTGTTTTCTACTTTACTGCAACTTACAGCCATCTTACACTTGCAAATTGCTCCGATGTCATTCTGTGGCGCTGGGGCCTCTTTTGGGCCCATAGGTTGTACTGCTGTATCAGGGCTGCTCTCCTCTCTTTGTTTGCTCACTGAAGGCTATTATCACGCACAGATGCCTGGAAAATACGTTGTTGCCAGTTCATCAAAGTTCACCAGAGACTGTGGAGGGTGCTGCCCTGTCCACAGTAGCCTCGTAGAGCTGACACTCATGGGAGGCAACATCACAATCACACCAGCAGCACCATTCTGAAATGCACAGCTTCATTCTTGCGCCTGCCATCTTGCTTTCACCTAGAGCTGGGAAGGAGCTTTTCCACCACCACTTTCACAGCTGCTACACCAGGTATCCTGGTGAATCTAATTCCTCTTATGTGTGTCCTGTATCTGAAACTGGTAGCCAAGGTGAGTCAACTACTCGGGGCAAAAAAAGTGATCCACTAAACAAACCCAGCCTTCAGAGCTGTAAGGGAGGGCATCAACAGTAATCACCACCATTCAGCCCCATCCCACCATACCATTTCAGAGGAAGACTGGGGTTTGATATGGCTGGAAAATGACAATCCAGTCCATAGGTCAAAAATCCAAAGTAACAAATTGAAAGAAAGCAGGAGAAAACATGCAAAGGAGGTATAGTATCTCACATTAAACACTCTGTGAGCAGAGCTATATCTTACTGCAACTCTTCTGGGCTGCTCGTCTTTATTCTTGGGCTGCATGCTACACCCATACAACCTCCAATGCGTCTACCATCTCTATCTTTGAAGATCCAGCTTCAAATAGTGGTCAGTCAGAAGGATTGCCTAGATCACATTTGAGTTGATGGTAGCTGATGGCTCTCCTAAGCCTCTACTAAACAGGTTATGTAAATAGAAAAAACTAGACAGCTCTTTTCTCATGAACAAAGGACCTGAAGACATCTTATAGAGTGGAAAGAATGTTTATATTATTTCAAAGTAATGTAACTTGATAAACATAATTATAATGCAGTTGTTTCTTCTACACTAATTTGTTACATGTTTTTATTCAATTGAACTGCGGGCACTTTTTATATGTACCTTCACCCTGGATTTCAGGGCTTCTGACATGCATGTTGATCAAACCTGTGTGAAAACCTGGCTACATTGACATGGTTCACTCACAATATCGAGACAACAAATATCGACTCACAGAAGTATCAAAACTTTAATATCATTAACAAAAATATCAAGATCCTATACTTAATTTAAAAAGTCACTAATATTGTGCACAAAAAATATCTACGTCACAAATATCTAATCTAACATATATTGAAAATAAAAATATCTGAAACAAAAATATCTTGACTTATAACTAACCATAGACAACATCAAAAATATTGAATTCAACAATATCGGCTACATAAATATAGTTAAAATAAGTAATATAGAGCAGTAACAAATACAAAAAACACTATAATAAAAAAATTTAAAACAACAAATATAGCCGACAATAATAACTACAGTTTATAAATAAAATATATTTTACTTAACCAAAATAATACATTTAAAAAATATCAACAAATTATAAATTACAAATACTTAAATCGCACTTACATACAACACATTTTATATTTACAAACAATATTGTTTCTTTACTAAAAATAAATACATATAATAATAAATAAAATAAGTTATCTCGAATACGTGCATAAAAAACATTAATTGGCGTTTTCCAAATAAGGACTTAAATAGAAAAATAATTAAAAGGAAGCTAAAACAAACAATAATATAAAACTGTCTAAAATTATAACCAATAGAAAAGCTTCACCAATTAAAAAAACAATATAAAAGCCACAGTAATTTAACCAAAAAAATAGCTAAAACAATGCCAAACATATGAAGAGCAGGAACCTCTGCCAGATTTTCCTGCAAAAGAGTAGCCTGCAAAATTTTCAACCATACATCCACTTCTACGAGTAAGTAACATTTACACTTAAAATAGAAAGTTAAATCATTTTTCTTCAAACAAAATAAAACAGCAACAGTTAAAACAATGAATAACCAAAACGTCATTATACACAATAAATAAAACTACTTTTTCTCTTCCAACAGTAAAAAAAAACCTGTTTCGAGAAGAAGCTTGCTGAAGTTTACAAATAGTCAAAACTTAGCTGAACAAGATACAAGTACGTTTTGGAAAAAACGGAAAGGTCTATTCAACTGTATATTAATAAAAAACATTTATTAAGAACTATTTTTCTATATTCAGGTCATCGGTAGCAGACTGGCGGCTGACATTGTTTCAGTCTGACCACGGTATAATGATACTGGCGTTTGGACCCTAATATGTCGGACGCAAGACCCCTGGCTCCGCCAAGATCATAAATCCTGACAGTACAGCATTCGGAGCAGCGTCCTATAATAGCAATGGTGCCGAGGAGGCACCGCGGTCAGGATTAGGATGTCCCTTTCCAACAACATTTTTATGGTGGGAAGAACGCCATGAAAGGGTTGTAGGAAAGGAAATGGGGGTCCTCAAACAGGGCCCCAACTGTCGTTGGCCACATGTAGTGCCTCCACTCACCTCTGTGCACCATGTGGCATGCACAACATGGTCCATGGCACATGGTACACGGACATGTGTGGAGGTGCATGCACTGCATCGGCATGTGCTGCGGCCCTTTCCCACGGCTGCAGCATGCCCGCGCCATAGTTCCGATACGTTTAAGACCCCAGCCCGCTGGTTGCTTCTCAATAAGGTGGTCGGACCTCCTGCATGCTTGTTGGCTTTCTCCTGACTGCCGCAATAGCAGCCAGTGGACTGACCGACCAGCATCAAAATGACAGAAGGTGCAAATTTTATAACATCACAGAAGCGGAAACTTTGACTGTGTTACATGGAATACACATACAGTCAAGAAAATGCTTTTGCTGAACAAATTAATTGGAAATATACCAAATATTATTCTAATGCATGTTATGGGAGGGCAACTACCAAATAAACTGGTTGCAGGCAGGTAGGAGGACGTGACATCGTTAGAAATTCTGTAAAAAAAAAAAGGTTTGTTCAGGGTGCTTGCAATTTCTGTTTTTGGGTTGTTTGAATCTCTCTCTGCAACCTGTTTCCTTTGGATATGGTGGAGTATGGGCCCTCATTCCAGGAGGGGAGTTTCTGGGCCTCAACACATTGAGTGCAGCAGTGTGCAGACTCTGTGCTGTGCTTTCTCCCTTTTGAATTGCGATTGTGTTGATGTTTGTAATTCATGTAGGATTTTCTTTATACTGTAGAAAGGTTTCCGTGCCCCGCTTTTCTCTAGAATTACTACCCAGGTTATCCAATTTTCTTTTGATCACTTCGGAAACGATCAGTACCGAACCTCATTTAAGAACTGTGTCCAATTTATTTTACCACCAGCTTTCGGATTCTCTCTGGGATGCATTAATATTGCGCAAAACACACATTTGGAAGACATGCATATTATTTGGTGTTAATTTCTTCATATAAGTGTATTGCAAATGAAATATTGGTAAGCTTAATGAGTTATCTCAGGAACCTGTCCCACCTCCATAGGTTTTTACCACAGTGTAGTTTCTCATGTTTGCTGCCCCAATGACTCGTACAGAGATTCATATAATAATAAAAGTTAGTGACGGATGTAGTCTATTGACTTGTCAGTTTTGTATCCTTCCTGTATACTTATTTTTATGTTTCAATATAGGATGGTACCCTCGAATTAGGGTAATGCCGCAATTTTCAGCCGCTTACTAAAATGGCTGAGGCTTTCTTTCACCGAGTTTCCAGAGCTCCCATAGATGTACCCATGTGTTCTTTTTGAAGGCTCGCTGAGTGATAAGATTTGTCGATGATCATAGGTTTTTTCTGTTGGTGGATTTGAAACGGGGAGTGTATACTTAAATACTTTAATTAGAGAAAACAAATTTATTTGGGTAGTCATACCGATTTAAATATATGAACAAAAATGTACTTATTCCATAACATGTAAACCTCATTTAAAAGTAGTGCATACAATTATTCAAAAATCAGAAAAGAAGCCGTGAAGTAAACCAAATCCAAAGTTGAAACCTTGGTGTTAAAAGCCCCAATGCAACCCTACACCAACTTCCTCCTGTAACTTCCTTCGCCTTTACAGATCTCCACCTAGCAATGCAAACTTCCCTGACACATTTCAAGACGCAGTTTCAAACCTGATAAGACTACACACCAACCTATGGATTCTGGGTGACCTCAACATATGGTTTGACAAACCCAATATGCCCCATCCTGGCCTTGACACACTGAACCTAGATCAGATCGTCCACAAACCCACACACATCGCTGGACATATTCTGGAAGTCATTTTTGCAAATCCAGAACTAGTTAGCTTTCAAACGATTACTCCAGTCACATGGTCAGACCAGCATTTGCTAGCTTTCCAACACAAAACACCACAAAGCAACACACTTAAAACCACTTTACATGCATCCACCTATCGACCGAGGAACAAACTAAATCATCGCCATCTGTGATAACAGTAAAAACACAGTAGACCTCAACGGGGTCGCTGAATTACTTCTCTTGGACCTCTTAGCTGCCTTCGAAACAGTAGACCATGACACTTTATTCCAAAGACTCTCGATGCTGGCATAGAGGAGACTGTCTTCGACTGGATCACATCCTACCTTCAAAATAAAACAAATATCATCCATCCTCCAGCTTTCTCATCTAAACTGCACTTAACAAATGAAGGGGCCCTCAGGATCTTTCATCTCACCTATGCTTTTCAACATCTACATGAAGTCATTATCGGCAATCATCAATGAATTTCAGCTCACATGCTATAACTAAGCAGATGACACACAAATACCCCTTGAACTAGAAAGCCCCAAAGACATTGGAAACTCACAAATCTTCAGTTGCCTCAGAGCAGTTGATCAGTGGAAAACATAGTGCCATCTCAAATTTAATACTTCCCAAATGGAAATACTCACATGTGGAGACTGGAAAAATTATCACCACTTTGTGCCTGGCCTGACGATCTGGGACCATCTGCTAAAATATCTGAGAAAGTAAGAACCCTTGGAATTGCCATGGACTTCAAGTTCTCAATGAATGCACAAGTGGACAAATTATCAAGATCAACCTTCATTACTGTGAATACTCTGAGGCGCATCTTCCACCACCTGGGATTTCCACATAAGGTTCATGTCCCTATCTCTCTTATACTGTCTAAACTTGATTACGCCAATGGTCTCTACCAAGGATCAGCTTTATCAACTATGAAAAAACTACAATGGATTCAGAACTCTGCTGCCAGGCTACTCCTACATGTAAAGCCACAAGCCCACGTCTCCCCTGCCGGGGGGGCTCTACATTGGTTACCGGTTGCCCAAAGATCCACATTCAAGCTGCTTTGTATCACCCACAAAGCAATACATTGAACAGGACCACTTTTCACCAGGAATAAAACCACCAAATTCTGTCAACAAAGGAACCTCCGCTCCAGATTTTCATCCTGCCTCAAAATCCTACCATACAAGAAAAAACCCATAGGTGGCACATCTTTCTCTGTTCAAGCAGCAAAACTATGGAATTCATTACCCTCAAACATAAGATCCACAGATAACGGTCTTATCTTCAGAAGACTACTCAAGAGTTGGCTCTTTCCTACATAACCACCATACTCAAGCACAGATGTACAGCATATCCATGTATACAAACATTTGATTTGATTATATGTATGTATCTAGATATTTGTATTTTTTTATATAAATAAGTTTAATAATATGTACTTATATATCTATATATTTATTTCTTTACTTCTACTGTAAAAAGAAACTATAGGGGGATAGAAGACAAGAGTCTAGAAAGTGTTTATTGGGAGATTAGAGTAGTAAAATGAGGTTTAGGATGAGTATAAGGAGCGATGGAGCAGGGAAGAACCTGTAGAAGTGGATTAGAGAGGTCATGGTAGTAAAATGAGTTTGCACTTAGCGTGGAATACGCACCAACTGCCAATTTGCCTTTGAAGTAAAAAAAAGATTGCACTAGCCTATGTCCCTGTGATAGAAGTTACCAACAGTTACAACATACTATTAGAAAGACCCCATTACCAAAATAATGAAAAAAACTTGCTCCCCTAATGGCCTCCTTGGAGGACACATGGGTAGGCAGACTGCATAAGTCAGGACACAGATTACAGACAAAATTCCAGATACCATGGTGATATATCTATGACAGCACATTAGCACAGGAGGCAAAAGTAAACAACACAGTGGAAATATGGCATAAGGCCTTACACTTCACACTAGGCTCACTCAAGTTCAAGTTCAAAAGTATCTTTATTCGGATATTAAAACATCCAGAAAAGAACAAAATATTTACACATTTCAAATACAATAATTTGAGCAATTCATCTTAAAACATTAAATAACAACATGTCTGATGGACCATTCCAAGATATTAGTAGCAAAATTGGGCCCAAGATTTATGCTAAATTACAAATTCATAGTTTTGTTTTTTTTATAAAGTGCAGTTAAATAACATCTGTGCGGGTAGGGAATACCAACTTTTTGAGAATAATTAAAATGCAAGATCGTAGTTTATATAAAATCAATCAAGTTAAAAAAGCTGTAGCCTGATTAAAAAAACTTCTTATAACATCCCAAGTACTGTAAACGTTGCAGTTCAACAATTGTAAAAACTCCATACATCATCTCCTGTTCTGTGTACAGTGTAAAACTATCATACGGGGGGCTTTTTAGTCCGGGTGCCTCAACAACAGCTTCCGGCAATCAAACTAACTTACGCCTCCCTTCTAGATTTCCTCAGTTTCACAGCTAATCTTAAAAAATTTACAGTACAGAACAGTGTGAAGGGTTCCGCGGACAGTTTTAGGTATAAGAGAGCTACTCTAACCTGGGTAAATTTATTCGCTCTTAGGATGGGTTTTAAAAAAAGAGCCCGCGGATATTCATAAAATGGACAAAAGAATACAAAATGTAGGGTATCCTGTGGAGATCCCAGATCGCAGCCACAGGGACCCTTTGTGTCAATTTCTTTCGTATATCCCGCGGGAACTGCTAAAATATAGTGTAAGAGATCCAGTCTAAATCTGGTCATTAAGAATCTATCATTTTTATTATAGATCAGTGCCAGGTAGGGTTCGAGACCTACAACAGATTTAGTTAATATATGAGATCTCACTGACCCTTTCAGAATTTCGCTATCTTCCCGGGCACAGGCTATCCGCCTCATATATTCTGCTTTTATCGTGACCTTTAGCTGCGGTGTTAGTGCCATTGGTTCCTTAAAATATTTTGCAAAACCCAGCCACTCCAGTTTATCCTGAACATATTTAAGCCATGGTATCTTATGACCTTTATCCCTGTTAATACAGTCTGTTAGTATTTCTCTGCTTAGACTTGCTTCAGGGTTGGTCCAAATTTTGATCCAACACAGTAATGGCCTGAAACTTAATCTGTCAGAGATATATGGGATCCCTAGCTCCTCATGAATAATATGGGCCGGTGTACTTTGAGGAACCTGCAAGATCCTCCTAAGAAACTTGTTTTCCTCTAGTTGAATAGAGGCCACGTTTCTAAATCCCCAAACCTCACTCCCATACATAATTTTAGAACAACAAATTGAATTATATAAATTCAGTATTTCCAGCACTGACCATCTACCTAATCTCGTGGCACGATTCACAATTGAGCCCATAATGCTCACGTGCTGTTTGCATTTTTCAGTGGATAGTGCGTTAAAATTGAGATGTTTGTCGAAGGTGATCCCTAGATAGTTGAAGACCTCGACCTTCTCTAGTTTGTGTCCCCCAATTTTAAAGGTAAAATTCTTGGTTGGTCTTTTTCCTACTTCCATAATGTAGGATTTTGTGAGGTTAGGGGATAAATCTAGATTTGCCATGAACTCGCAGAAGCCGTCAATAAGAGATTGCAGACCCCTCCCTGTGCGCGAGAGGAGTACTGCGTCATCCGCATACAGTAGGACCGGGATATTTCTATTTGCTACTCTAGGGCAATCAACTCCCAGAGTACTCAGAGCATTGTCCAAACCATTTATATATAATGTAAATAAAAAAGGCGCCAGGATGCAGCCTTGTCTCACACCCCCTGTGCAAGAAAAGTGGTCGGTTAGATTCCCCTCGTTACTATACCGAACCTGGGCTGTAGTACTCATGTGCAATGATTTTAAAATGAATATCAAGCTCAAGTCTACCCCTAGCAACTCTAGAATCTCCCATAATTTCCCTCGATTGACCCGGTCGAAGGCTGCTGTTAAGTCCATAAAAGCTAAAAAAACTGTACCTTCGCCAGCCACCGTATATTTTGCGACCAAATTATATAAATTGAGGCATTGGTCAGTGGTTGAGCGGCCCATTCTAAAACCATACTGGGTGTCTGTGATAATTTCCTTTTCCTCCGCCCAGTCCATGAGACGATTTAAAATCACCTTCCCTAGCACCTTTGCAGACACATCAATTAAAGAAATTGGTCGGTAACATTGTGGGTTACTCTTATTTCCCTTTTTAAATATGGGAACAATATGGGCAGTTGACCAGGATCTTGGCAGTCCCTCTACCACGGCTGTATTGAAAATTCTCACTAATATAGGTGCCCACAGCTCGACCTGTGATAAGAATAGATCTGGAGGAATCCCGTCTGGCCCCGGGGCCTTGTTTCTTGTCAGGGCACAAATTCCATTTTTAACTTCATCCACTGTAAACTCCACCCATGAATTTGGCAGAGTTCCCACCTCTGTGGCTAATTGGGTTGGAATGCTGACATGATTATACAGCTTGCTAAAATGAGAAACCCATTCTTCTGGGAGGATATTACAGGCCATCTTCTCGCTATTTGATGTCTGAAATATTGGATCGTTTATCACCTTCCAGAATTTAGACATGTCTCTCAACTCCGCTGCCTCCTTTAGGTTCCCCCAAGCCTCAGATTGGATGGTTTGTTTCCTCCTTTTTATGGCCAGCTTATATTGGGCCCTGCATTCCGTTATCCTACTCTTATCTTTCGGTACTTTTTTGAGTGCCCGTTTTAGTTCTCTTTGGGCACTGGAGCAAGCTTTGTCAAACCATTTCGGTTGGCTGTTGGACGTGGGTGATACTTTAGCCCTGAGTAACTTATCAATGTCCCGTGCCATATTTGTAAAGGCGTTTATCAATTTTTTGCCTTTCACCTCCTGGTCTAAACACATCCAGATCCCACAATCGGGAGTTGCAATAAGATTTTTATAAAATGCTTCCCCATCTATGTTAGACCAACGTATGCGCCTGCCTTGATCAATTGCCTCGAGTTTGCCCCTCGTCATACTGGCCTTTGCCTGAGACGATGAATCCTCGACCATCAATGACAGCACCAAGGGGTTATGGTCACTAAAAATGCTAATCTGTATACTAAAATCTACAATCCTGTGTTTAAGATCATTCGAGACAAAAATAAAATCAATAATGGTATCCCTACCTCTGCCTTTAAACGTTGGGTTAATAACATTAGAATTAGTGGGCTTGATTAAGTCCATCGTGGGGATTAAATCATATGAGCCCAGGATATTACCAAGTTTACTACCTTCTAATGTATGTTCTAGATGCCAATCCTTGGTAGAGGGGCAAAAATCCCATTTTGCCCCTTCCCATTTTAAGTGTGGGCATTGATGGCAATTAAAATCACCCGCTAGAATCAAGGTTGGGGGGTTATTTCCCCTAGAGTGTAAGTCTGATAATCTATCCTCGAGCTCATTCAACCTCTGCGTTGGCTGAACTGCATTATAAAAATTTATTAAGACAAAACTTAAGCCCTTCCTGCGATAACTAATACCCTGTAAATGATCCGAGCTCCAGCCCAAGGCCTCCCAGGACCCTTGTAGTTTAAGAGACACATAAATCATTAGTCCCCCTTTCGCTCTTCCCATGCTAGATTTCCGTGCCGGTACAAAAAACATTTTATATCCCTCTAAGTGTACAACGCTACCATCCGTCTCCCACGTCTCTTGAAGACAGATAATATGGAATTTCTGGATATGGTCCAACCACTCCTTATTTTTTAACTTGGAAGATAATCCTGCAATATTCCAAGAGGCCACCCTAAGTTCCTCCGCCTCGTAATGTGTTATCCTCCTGTCTAGGGTGGACTGATTTTGGTCAAGGGACCCTGCCAAGCAAGTCCCTCCCGATACCACGCTATTAACTACAGGAGTTGGTGAAATTTCATTTTCCCTGATGGAGAGTTCTAGAGTATTTCCCGTGATATCCAGAAATTCCCGGTACTCAAAATTAACTGAGGGAGATAGGGGCTCTAAAAGCTCTTCGTGGTCCAGTCAGTCCAGTTCATCCATCACTGCTGTCTCACATAATGGGGTGAACCGGTTAGGGCCAGGCCACGGGCTATTATTTCTTGTGGTAAGCCTTTCCCTTCTTCTCCAATTCATTTGTCTTTGCTCGGTTAAATGGTCCCTGTAGAAAAAATTAAGTGGGAGCATTTTTATTGTCGACCCACTATCGAAAAACCCACAACTAAAAGCAAGTAATTCTTTTACCATTTGCGGGTCTCTGAAGTTAACAATAACGCAATCCCCTGGGAATTTTTTCTCTGATGGTCCAACCCAAGCTACCCTTCTTGCCATGAGGATTTGAGTATTCCTCGGATTAACTCCCCTCACGTTATTATGTAACCAATGGTTAATTTTATTTATCAGGGAGCTTGTCGATTCTTCTCTGTCGGGATTTTGGGCTGGAACTCCCGCCAGGACTATTGTATATGGGCAGGAGGCTGGGGGCAAGTCCAATGTCTGAAGACCCGGAGTGCTCTTGGCCTGTGCAGCTGGCAAACTGTGAGCTAATACCGTCCCACTATTCTTACCCTCCTGCTGTAGTCTAGGGATTGCAATGATGGGGGGTGTATCTCTATCCTTATTCACTATAGTGTCTGCTCTCATCTTGCTCCCTACCAGCCTGCTATTATGTGAATCGGCACTGGCTGGACACAAGTCGCTCCTCAGCCCCTCCTGACTCGTGATTATTCGGGCCACCGGATGTTCCCTATGTTGTGCATCCAACAGTCTGATTATTTTCCCCTCTATTTTCTTAATATGTTCTACTAAGGGGGCCAAGTGTTTACGGAGGAGGGCTTCTATGTTGGACTCTAGTACTTTCGTTGTCTCCATTAGCCATTCCTTTCTAACTGCAGGGGAGCAGGTTTCACATTGTGTACAAGTAAATCGGGATCTTGTGTCCTCAGTAGCCATGGGCTCATTCCTAAGTGTACCTTTTTTCGGTTTATTGCCATTTCTGGTTTTTTCGGGTCCTTTACGATGTACATTTGGCAGGGACCTTGTATTCGCACTAGGGCCAGGTGCAAGGGGGGGGTCTGTCCCTAGTAACATTTTTTTCGATCGGGTAATCACTTCACTTTCTCTCCCTAGTGGGCTGTCAGGTTCTCTTTCTACCCCAATGGCATTCCCAGTTTGTTCTTCAGCTCTAATTTCCCTGGTACCCGGGGTTAGTTGCTCGGAGACTCCAGACACCGTCACATTTGATCTCAAGGGAGAAGTATGGTGTTGACAGGGGGGGGTTAAAGACCCCTCCAATATTATTACCTCTTGTTCCCCCTCTACTCCCGTAGCTGTATGAACTTGTACTGTGGTCACATGCTGGGTGTTACTATGGGTTAAGATGTTCTGACCTTCAGGGGTACTCCCCCCAGGTGTGACACACTCAGCAATTGTCCCCAGTGAAGATCGTTTGTGGGCCAGGAGGGAATCAAGGGATAACCTCCGCTCCGTCAATAATATTTCATGCGAAAGTAAGGATTCTGCCCGTGTGATGAATGCATCTAGGGTTCCCTTTACTCCTCCCCCTGGTCTACTCTGGGGCTTTTTCGTTTTTCCCATGGTCGACCTTTGTCCTCCCGCTTTTAAACTATCTTCTAACAACCTCTTTAACAACCGGCGAGCTTTAACCCTTAGTCAGCCAGATGTGGCTAGCCAATACCAAGCACGAAACAATAGGTGTTGTCTAACAGCAATATATAGGTCACAAAATGCCCCCCTGTAACTTATCTCTCCTGTCCTCTTACAGATGTGACAATGATCCTGAATTGCCTCGAGGACCAAGAGTTTCAGCCCGGCCCGGCCTCCTCCGGCCCCGGACGGCCACAGACGGCCCGCCCTCTCCCGCCCTCTGCCCGGGCTCAGCCCGGCGCCGCCCGCGCGCGTCCCGCGACGCGGAGGGAGCCTCTGTTGTTTTATAGCCCCTCCGGGCGCTGAGCAAGCCGGAAGGAAGTCCTGGCTGGCGCTGTGAATGCCGGGAGCTGTAGTCCCCCCCCACTGCGGCCAACAAGCACTGGTGGCGGCGAGGGGAACCGACAGCGTGTGCGTCCCGTCCCTGGTGGTCTAGCGGCGTTCCTGCGTTCCTGCGGCGTCAAAGCAAGACAAGGTGAGTCCCCCGCTCCACCGAGGGAGCCTCTGTTGTTTTAGAGCCCCTCCGGGCGCTGAGCAAGCCGGAAGGAAGTCCTGGCTGGCGCTGTGAATGCCGGGAGCTGTAGTCCCCCCCCACTGCGGCCAACAAGCACTGGTGGCGGCGAGGGGAACCGACAGTGTGTGCGTCCCGTCCCTGGTGGTCTAGCGGCGTTCCTGCGTTCCTGCGGCGTCAAAGCAAGACAAGGTGAGTCCCCCGCTCCACCGAGGGAGCCTCTGTTGTTTTATAGCCCCTCCGGGCGCTGAGCAAGCCGGAAGGAAGTCCTGGCTGGCGCTGTGAATGCCGGGAGCTGTAGTCCCCCCCCACTGCGGCCAACAAGCACTGGTGGCGGCGAGGGGAACCGACGGCGTGTGCGTCCCGTCCCTGGTGGTCTAGCGGCGTTCCTGCGTTCCTGCGGCGTCAAAGCAAGACAAGGTGAGTCCCCCGCTCCACCGAGGGAGCCTCTGTTGTTTTATAGCCCCTCCGGGCGCTGAGCAAGCCGGAAGGAAGTCCTGGCTGGCGCTGTGAATGCCGGGAGCTGTAGTCCCCCCCCACTGCGGCCAACAAGCACTGGTGGCGGCGAGGGGAACCGACAGTGTGTGCGTCCCGTCCCTGGTGGTCTAGCGGCGTTCCTGCGTTCCTGCGGCGTCAAAGCAAGACAAGGTTCACACTAGGCAGAACTCAACCAACCCTACACAAATTACTAAACGCCTTACAAAAAGAGCAAAGCTACCAAGAACTTAGAATAGAATAATCTGTTACAGAAATCTGTCCTAAACTAACCAAACACAAAAGAAAAAGTTATGAAATGCTACCATTCAAAGTAAGAATATTTATAAACAAATGACTGGACTACTTAGAAGTAACAGCTAAATCTATCCTCTAAAGCACATATAAAATCTACCAGGAATCTAAGAAACTACAACATAATACACCAAAATTATTTAAATATATTTTAATAAAAACTATTAAAATATTATTATGATATCAGTAAAAAAAGTCTAAATTTTGCATTGCTCTTGATATAATAAAAATATTAATACTATTATTTAAATAATACTGTTAATGATTTAATACATAAAACAAACTAATAAACTACCTACAGATAAGTTTAAAACTAGATCACAGTTTCAACAAAAACAGCATAATAAATATATCAAACTAATACAATTATATATATATCTATCTATATCTATTCCTATACATATATATATATATATATTCACTGAAAAAACCATAGGTTTCAGGGGCGTTATAGTTAGCTGGACATTGCACTCGTTATAGTTAGTTCAGCTAACTATAACTCGCGCGCCCGCAATGCACTGCTGATGACGTCACATATTACATCACTCATGACATGGTCAGTGACATCACTCATGACATCACTGATGACATCTCAAATTACATCACTGATGACATCATCCAGTGAATGTGTGTCTTTCTGAAAATTAAATATTTTTTGTATATGTATTATCTCAAGGTCGATGGAAGAATAAATGGGTATACAAGTGTCTAAATGTATGATTTTTTGTGTGTAAAATTGATTGTATAACGAACTGATTAAGTGCATATTAGTGAATACATGGGTTACTGAGCAATGTTTAAATAAGTACATTTCTGTATCAGTCTCTCACTTTGGGCCATATGTAGGTAATTTCTATTTACCGATTCCTAAATAGCGAATTTTACCGATTCGGTATTTAAGAATCGGTAAATAGAATGTAGGTAAAAAAATCGGTAAATTGTACCGATTCGGTAATATTCGCTATTACCGATTCAGTATTTACCGAATCGGTAATAAGGCATACATTCCCATTCATTCCTATGGGCCTGGAGGCCCATAGGAATGAATGGGAAGCCATTCACTATTACCGATTCGGTAAATACCGAATCGGTAATAGGGGGAGCATTTTCAAGGTTGGCAGGGTGTCACATTGACACCCTGTTGCACCCCTGAATCGTGCATGTGGGCACATGTGGCGCACATACATGCCCTAAGGGCATGCATGTCTGCCACATGGCACTTTAAAAAAAGCACAAAACTACTTTTGAAAAGGTATTCGGTATTTACCATCAACTTGTAGTTGGTGGTAAATAACAAATCCTTAAACCAAAAATGCACTCACTTGAGTGCTCCCTACATAGGATTTAAGGATTCGGTAATTTGCCGATTCGGTATTTTACCGATTTCTTAAAATACCGATTAGGTAAATTACTGAATCCTTAAAACCTGCCTCCTACATTAGAAAGGGCTAAATACCGGACGGTAACGGGAAAATTACCGATTTTCGGCCGTTACCGACCGGTATTTAGCTATCTACATATGGCCCTTAGTGTATAAGTGACTGCATGGGTTGGTGAGTAGCTACATGAGTGCCTATATGGGTTATTACTTGGTTTTTCGAGTATCAGTACGAGTGTGTGAGTGTCTGTATGGTTCAGTGGAGGGTATTACTTAGTGCATAGATGCATAAATGAGTGTGTCACTGTTTGTATGTGTTGAAGACAGTATGTGTGCAGGACTGTATGGGTGGATGAGTGTGTATATGGGTGTGTTAGTGCCGCTCGCTGGCGTGGACACAGGAGAACTTTGTCCCTCTTTTAAACTTTTACTATTGAGGAGTTTTATTCACGACGTCTTGTGTGCTGTATCTGGAGCCTGTTTCCTGCTGGGACTGCGAGGACCAGGGTGCGCTGCTGTGCAACCGGATTGAGCGCACCTGGTCACTCTTCCCGGCTCCTCCTCCTCCTCTCTCGCCTACATAACGCCTCGCGGCCCCCGCTTCGCGGGAGCCGCTCGCTGGCGTGGACACAGGAGAACTTTGTCCCTCTTTTAAACTTTTACTATTGAGGAGTTTTATTCACGACGTCTTGTGTGCTGTATCTGGAGCCCGTTTCCTGCTGGGACTGCGAGGACCAGGGTGCGCTGCTGTGCAACCGGATTGAGCGCACCTGGTCACTCTTCCCGGCTCCTCCTCCTCCTCTCTCGCCTACATAACGCCTCGCGGCCCCCGCTTCGCGGGAGCCGCTCGCTGGCGTGGACACAGGAGAACTTTGTCCCTCTTTTAAACTTTTACTATTGAGGAGTTTTATTCACGACGTCTTGTGTGCTGTATCTGGAGCCCGTTTCCTGCTGGGACTGCGAGGACCAGGGTGCGCTGCTGTGCAACCGGATTGAGCGCACCTGGTCACTCTTCCCGGCTCCTCCTCCTCCTCTCTCGCCTACATAACGCCTCGCGGCCCCCGCTTCGCGGGAGCCGCTCGCTGGCGTGGACACAGGAGAACTTTGTCCCTCTTTTAAACTTTTACTATTGAGGAGTTTTATTCACGACGTCTTGTGTGCTGTATCTGGAGCCCGTTTCCTGCTGGGACTGCGAGGACCAGGGTGCGCTGCTGTGCAACCGGATTGAGCGCACCTGGTCACTCTTCCCGGCTCCTCCTCTTCCTATTTAATTCCCGCGCTTACTACCGCGTTGCGGGACGCGTTGCGGGGCGTAGTCCGGGGCGAAGCCCGGGCAAAGGGCGGGCCCGTTTAAGCCCGTTCAAGCACGGACAAGACCGGACCGGGCCCTGTCCCTTTCCTTCACTCCTTCGCCGCGCACAAGGAAGCAAGTTACTATGGATACACGAGGTAAACTAACGAAATCACAACCGATAGTATCTGGAACATTGGATAATTTCATTATCAGGGCGAACTCTGTAATCCAAGGCGAACTGAACTTACTAGAAAGGCGTCTATCTGACGGAATTGCCAGTACACGTAGGTCATCTTTGGGCTTAATCGCATCTGCAGGCTCCCCTTCAAACCTCGATGACTCACAAGCAGCATTGATGGACAGTATTGATCGTACAATTGAATCTGTATTATGTGACTTAAGATCTAGCTCCCCCTCATGTAGAGATACTCTTCAACCAATCCCTGAGGGTACGGATCATATTATGCACTCCCGATTGCCGGACCAGATGCTAAATCGAGCACAGTATATTGAGGAGGGTGCTGTTCCAAAAAGAAAACGTGTGGGGGCCAATAAGAGAGGGAAAAAACCTAGACTTGATAGACCCCATACTAGTACTGTTAAAGCACCTATTCCAACATGTACTAGGCCTGCCCAAGTCAACAGTGGCATTCTCAAACCCCCATTGGAACAAACTGTATTGACGTCTAATACATCCATACATGTCTCTGATTGTGACTCAGAACCCGATGAGGCCTCCTGCCGATATAATGATATTGTAAAAACTGCTATCAAGGGTCTTCTTACTTCATTGACTGTTAGGTTTGATGCAATTGACACTAGGCTTAAGGAAATAGAAAGGGTCGTTACAGCCCCGGCAAATGTATTAGTGAGCAGAGCCAAACCGTGTGCTGTATGTAAAGCAAGAAAAGCGGACTCACATTTTTCCTCCCTTCCTACTCCCTTGGGCTCCCCAAACCCACTCCAAAGGAAGGAAATCCTTCCATTTGGAACCCGCGATCCCATGTCAAACATACCAGAACCTACTCCAACTACTTCTCTGCTGGTATCCCCTGCCTTACAACATACATCCTCTGTGACTGCCCAATGTCAATCACAATCCCAAACTAAGAACATAGTTACAGTACCCAACCCACAACATGCAGATTCGGACCAAAATAATAAGGATTCAAGAGCCAACACTAATTCAAATAAGGCCCTAACAAATAGGAGAAATATAATCAATCTCCCACCAGAAGCCTCACCTTATGTTGTTGTTCTAACAGGCGTCCCGGAACTTGTTAATTCATCGCCTGAATCCTATGCATCTTTAAAAAACAAAGTCATTAACTGGCTCAACAAGCATAGGCCTCTCCCCCCAAATGTAAGGTCACAGGTTCTAATGGTTAGAAGGGTTCCTTGGCTCGGTAGCACTACAAAGAACATTAAGGGTGACTGTATTTTGGTTAATTTCAGCAACCGCTTAACAGCTCCCTATATTCTTAATTGGACTGGTGGTAATAGTACTTCCCTTATTAATTCTTTGCCTCTGTCTTTTTTCTATCCCCCAATTCATACTTTTTTCCAGGATGATACGGATGATAATTGGTTTAAAGTTGGGGGCAATGGGGCTAGAGGCAGGCCTAGGCGCGTCCATTTCGATGAGCCTTTGTCTTCTGGCTATTCAACTTTTAACAGGTATGCCTGTCTCGAGGATGTCGATTGACTTCCCCAGGTAGGCTCTACTTCTGTTCTACCTCCTTCAGTGCTTCCACTTTCTAATTGCCACCCCATCTCTCCTGTTTCTATTCCTGTTCCTATTACCACTCCTACTTCTCCGAATTTGTGTGAGTCTCCCGCTTGTAAAATTCTTGTAGCCCCTTCCAATTCCACAACAAAATACAAAGTGCTCTCATGGAATATAGCCGGTCTACCCAGTAAACTTGACTGCCCAATTTGGGGCTCCTTTATAGACCTCCACCAAATTTGTTGCTTTCAAGAAACCTGGGCAAGACAAGATTACCATCGATTGGGTTATGCTACTTATTCAATTCCGGCGGTGTGGGCCGGTCGTGGCCGCCCTTCTGGCGGTTTGACTACTTGGGTTGCTACTCACCTAGGATGTATTGTTACTAAATTTGAAACTGGGTCTGATGATATTCTATGCTTGATATTGGATTGGGGCTTAGATAACAAACTGGCGGTGATTAATGTATACGCCAGACCCGTGAATTTTTGTGCGGAATCCCGGGTGATTGAGGCCCTTTCGAATGTTCTAATTGGAATACCCGACCACATAACGCTTCTTATAGCTGGTGATTTTAACTCTCATTTTGAACCACTCGAGGGCTTGGTGGACCAAATAAACCTGGAAGAGGACGAAATCTGGAATATTCCTCAGGTTTCTGGTCCAATGGCTAGGGCCTGGACACCTTTGGCTATCCAGATTACCTCCTTGACAATGGTCCACTCTATTAGGGCTTGCAATGGTCGAACTATTCTAGATAACCCTCCTAAGCCCACATTTAATAAACCAGGTAGAGAGGCCAGGCTTGATTATATTTTTGTTCAAGCCAAGGACTGGAATAGAGTCCTTGATTTTCAAGTCATCCCAAGGGGGGAGAGTGACCATAATCCTCTTATACTGGATGTCTCCTTATCTGGTTTGTCCCCTCTAGATTTAGCGTCACCACCTAATTCGGAGCCATCGGACTCAGCTATTCTTTCTAATAATAAGCGGAGAATTAAATGGACCAAAATGGTTCGCAATGATAAAGAAATATCCCAAGTTTATGCTGCAGTCGCCTCGGTTCTAAACAATATAGCGGAGATCCTAGAGCAGTATTCCCCCCCAAACTATCATGAGAAACTGGCAACTGCCCATCAGGAATTGTTTCTTATGCTGTCTGGGTTATTTAACCATATTATTCCTTGCAAAAAGGGATTTGTCAACCAGCCTAACTGGTACAATAAGACCTGCAGATCGGCAAAGAGCGATCTACTCGGTGCTATAAAGAAGAAAGCCTCTAAGGCTGACATCCAACACAAGAGACAGATTTATAGATCCCTGATACATTTTGCCAAATTGGAATGGGCTTCTGAAAATTGGGAGAATTTAACATCTGCCCTAAAATCAAGAGATTCAAGGAGATTTTGGTTGATTGTATCTACTGGGACAACCGAACCTCCCGCAATTGTAATTAATAACATTGCCCCAGAAGCCTGGGAAACCCACTTTAGTACTCTCTATAGGGGCTCGACGTCTGCCCCTGCGAGCCCATTACACGCAGTACCAAGCCGGGACCACCTAATTTTTACGTTAACTGAAACCCAGCTTGCAATTTCCCAACTCCCTGCTGGGAAAGCACCAGGATTGGATGGGGTACCAGGTGATTTGTATAAACACGAACCTAGTGTATGGGCACCATATCTTACATTACTGTTTAACGCTATCCTCGACGGCTTGCCAATTCCCCCTACTTGGTTAGGCGCCGAAGTTGTGCCTATCTTTAAAAAAGGATCCCCACTGTTGCCAGGGAATTACAGGCCTATTAGCTTGATAGACGTTGCACAAAAACTCTTCTCGAGGCTGATCCTGAATCGTATTATGGAATGGGTTGAGTCATCTGAGATCTTGAGCAACTATCAAGCTGGCTTCCGAAAGAGCGTTTCCACAACTGATCAGATTTTTAGGTTGTGTATGCTCTTCTGGAAAACAGTAAAGATAGAGGGGGGGTCCCTCTATACAGTTTTTGTCGATCTCCGCGTGGCTTTCGACTTAGTTCCCCGCACAAAATTATGGACCGTGTTACAAGATCTAGGCCTTCCAGGGCCTCTCTTGCACATACTGGTGCGTCTCCATACTAATAATTATGCGAGGGTAAGATGTGGTAGAGGTGGCAGCCTCTCAGCTAGTTTCCCTGTTGAAAGAGGGGTAAGACAGGGGTGTGTCTTGGCGCCCACGCTGTTTTGCCTTTATGTAAATGGTCTCATTTCTCATTTAAATGATGTACCCAACAGAGATGCTCCACGTCTTGCGGGTACTGGCATTTCGGCCATTATGTTTGCCGATGATACGTTGCTTCTAGCCAAGACCCCTATGGGGTTACAACGTGTCTTGGATGGTTTTGTATCCTTCTGTATTGATCGGGGGTTGGAGATCAATACGGCTAAGACCAAATTTATGATCTTCAACCCCCCTAGGTCCCTTCGACCCAATCCTACCATAAATGGAACCAGCTTAGAAAGAGTCCACACTTTCGAGTATTTGGGTCTAACACTCAACGAGAAAATGACCTGGTCTCACCATCAGATCAAATCAAATTTAAAGTTAAATCAAAAGGCAGGGGGAATCCTGAAACTATGGAACCAATCTATGACCCATCCGATTGGTCCGCCTCTGGAAATCTATAAAATGCAGGCTCGTGGGGCTTTAATTAATGGCGGCGAACTCTGGGGCATTGATTGTGCCCCTGAGATTGCCGCTACGGAAAACAAGTTCTTACAGAACCTGTCTGCCCTTCCACCTAGCACGCCGTTACTTCCCCTTAGGCTCGATATGGGACTAAGACCGATAAGGGAGGAACTTGCCGTGAAGCCTTTAACTTTTTGGAGGTGTCTCTGGACAACCCCTGAACTTTTGAGCTATCGCTCTGAACTTATGGAACTCTACCTTCACCCAGCCCTGGGCAAAATCCCATGGCTGAATTATGTCAAAAATGAATTTATTAAGCTGGGCCTACAGACCCATTGGACAAAACCCCTAGAGGCCTGTGCGACTATACCCCGTAAAGAACTTGTTGCACTATACCACAATTTTAATCTCTCGGCAACTCTTGCAAATGAGAACTTGGGATCAATGACCACTACTTTTTTAATCACTAAGGATTACTATAGATTGGAAACCGTCCTGAATGACATAAATCCTGTCGCCCTGAGAAAACTATTTTTACAATGGCGATATAACGCACTTCCAGTTAGAGCACTCACCAGTAGGTGGCACCCCCCTACCGTAAAAAATTGTCCTACATGCTCTAGTGAGCTGGAGGACGATATTCATTTAATGTTTTTTTGCCCTATGTACACTAAATCTAGGAAGAAATGGATTGCTCCTATTTGTAGGAGTTGGGGATTTAGACGACATTTAGATGCCTATAGGCTGCTGAAAAGTGATTTATCTCCTTCTACTGTTTTTGCTATCAGCAAGTACTTAGCAGCAATATGGTATATTAGAAGAATTCACCTGCCGAAATGAAATGTAAATTGTTTATCTCTGGCTAGGACTATGTTGCAATTCCCCTATTCGTAATTGTATTCTCCCCAGCTTATAGTGTATTTTTTATTAATGAATGATTTCTTTCTTTAAGATAATCTGTGTGATTTAAATGCATTTGTATGATTTTTTTTATGATTCACTGAATCGAAATAAAGATTTGAAAGAAAGTATATGGGTGTGTTAGTGAGTGAATGACTGTCTTAATAGTGTCTTTATAAGTAACTACATATGTTTTAAACTAGTATATATGAGTATTGCTGTATATAAGTAAGTATATGTGAGAGTGAGAGATTGGAAGAGTTCCTGTATGAATAAGTATGTGTTTCTTCAAGTGATTTTTTAAAAGAGTAAGTATGTGTAACTTTCTGTAGAAGTACGTGTGCTGGTGTGTGCATAACTGTATATGCAAGTAAATGGATGTTTGATTCTTTATTAGCATGAATGACTATGTGTGTGAGTAACTCTATGGATGAGTGGTGGTGTGTAACAGGATGTATAGGTGTATGAGTACATATGATGAGTGAGTACATGTATGAGTGACTATATAGGACTGTTGGTGTATGAGTGGATGTGTATGTAGATCTTAGAATTACTGAATAGGTTGTTGTAATTGGTATTGGTATGACCATTGTTTAGAAAATGTTAGTTTCTATTTTTGAGTGTGTGTATCAAAGGTTATATTAGGGTGAGAGGAGGTCTGCCTCTCTATCACAATGGATTATGTAATCAGTGATGTCATCAGTGATGTCATTTGAGATGTTATGAGTTATGTCACTGACCATGTCATGAGTGATGTAATATGTGACGTCATCAGCAGTGCATTGTGGGCGCGCAAGTTATAGTTAGCTGAACTAACTATAACAGGGGAATTTCACGGGTTTTGTACGAGTGCAATGTCCAGCTAACTATAACGCCCCTGAAACCTATGTTTTTTTCAGTGAATTTCTAAGGTTTTTTAAAATGCTAATTCCGAACTATAATGTGCCTGAAACCTATGGTTTTTTCAGTGAATTTAAACGTTTTTTTAAATGATAATTTCTAAATATGCCTACAGAGATAGTATATGTGAAGAAAGAAGAGAAAACGCACAGTAAGAAAAAAAAAGCAATGCAGAAAGAAGCAACAGAAGTCCTCAAAGTTGAAGAAAAGTACAGGAAGAAGGAAAAAGGCAGAAAGAACAAACAGAGGAGCAGAAATAAGCCTTGTTGCAAAATCATCTTGTACCCTCAACTTTTTTCAGACGGATACTGGTGGTAACGGACTAACCAGCCATAGAGCCTGTGCTATGTTAAAAGACACTTAGAATACAGTGAAAACACCTACATACACTAGGGAACACTATGCGTTGGGGTCCCCCTGTGATTAGCATGACCTCCTCTGAAAGCCCCTAGTATATAATAGGGCATGGGGATTAAAACTACCTCTTAAAACGTGCCACAGGGCGTGTTTGCACACTGATGAAGTGAGGGGGGGACTGAGCTCACGTGTGCAAACACGCCCTGTAGCTGTTTTAATTTGGGGATAAAGTCTCCTTGAATCCTGAGGGTCCCTGGGGTCCAACTAGCCCACTAGGTACCTCCAGTAAGTGCCACATAGCTGCGTTGCTGAGAGGTGTAAAAAGGGGCACGGCCTAGTCCACCTCTCTGCAACGCAGCTCCGTGGTGCTTATTGGAAGCACCTGGTGGGCTAGTTGGACCACCGGAGCCCTCACGAATGAAGGGGAATTATTTCCCCAACTTAAAACGCGCCACAGGGTGTGTTCGTACACGTCACCTCAGGCCCTGTCCCCTCCATTCACCACTGTGTAATCACGTCCTGTGGACATTTTAACTTGGGAGATTACGTTCATTTGAATCCTGAGGGTCCCTAGGGTCCAACTAGCCCACTAGGTACCTCCAGTAAGCGCCACAGAGCTGCGTTGCAGAGAGGTGTAAAAAGTGTAACGACCTGGACCACCTCTCTGCAACGCAGCGCAGCGGCACTTACTGTAAGCACCTGGTGGGCTAGTTAGCCCCAAGGGTCCCTCAGGATTGAAGGGGAATTATTTCCCCAACAGAAAACGTGCCATAGGGCGTGTTTTCACACGTCACCGCAGGCCCCGTCCCCTCCCTTCGTCACTGTGTAAACACGCCCTGTGGCCGTTTTAAGTTGGGAGAATAAGTCCCCTTGAATCCTGAGTGTCCCTAGGGGAAATTAGCCGACTAGCTACGTTCAGTAAGCGCCATTGCAGAGAGGTGTAAAAAGGGGCACAGCCTGCACCACCTCTCTGCAACGCAGTACAGTGGCGCTTACTGGCAGCAACTGGTGGGCTGGTTGGCCCCCAGGGTCCCTCAGGATTGAAGGGGAATTATTTCCCCAACTTAAAACACGCCACAGGGCGTGTTTGCAGACGTCACCTCAGGCCCCGTCTCCTCCCTTCACCACTGTGTAAACGCGCCCTGTGGCCATTCTAAGTTGAGAGATTAAGTCCCCTTGAATCCTAAAGGTTCCTAAGGTCAGACTAGCCCACTAGGTACCTCAAGTAAGCGCCACAGAACTGCGTTGCATAGAGGTGTAAAAAGGGGCGTGGCATATGAACACCTGTCTGCACCGCAGCTCCCTGGCACATACTGGAGATACCTCTTTGGCTAGTTGGCCCTCAGTATTGAAAGAGAATGAATTCCGCAACTTACAACTCGTCACGGGCGCGTTTACACAATGGTGAAGGAAGGGGGCGTGTACTGAGTTGACATGTCTGCAAACACGCCCTGTGGCGCGTTTTAAGTTGGAGATTTAATTCCTCCTCAATCCTGCGAGTCCCTGGGGGCCAACTAGGCCACCAAGTACCTCCAGTATGCGTCAGAGCGCTGCGGTGCAGAGAGGTGTTCAGAGGCCACGCCCCTTTTTACAACACTCTGCAACGCAGATCCGTGGCGCTTACTGGAGGTACCTGGTGGGCTAGTTGGCCCCCAGGGACCCTCAGGATTGAAGAGGAATTAATTCCCCAACTTAAACCGCATCACAGGGTGTGTTTGCACACATGTCAACTCAGGCCCTGCCCCCTCCCTTCACCACTGTGCAAATGCGCCCCGTGGCACGTTTTAAGTTGGGGAATTAACTCCCCTTGAATCCTGAGGGTCCCTGGGGTCCAACTAGCCCACCAGGTACCTCCAGTAAGCGCCACGGATCTGCGTTGCAGAGTGTTGTAAAAAGGGGCGTGGCCTCAGAACACCTCTCTGCAACGCAGCTCCGTGGCGCATACTGGAGGTTCATGGTGGGCTAGTTGGCCCCCAGGGACCCCCAGTATTGAAGGGGATTTAATTCCCCAATCTAAAACGCGCCACAGGGCGTGTTTGCAGAGTGGTTCCATGAGGGGGCGGGGCCTAGGCACGATCGCGTCTTTTTTTATTTTATATTTTTTGGGGGAAAGGGGGACTGTGTAGCCCCCCTCCTTTTTCTTTTTTGTGGCCCTGGGGACCCCACCTCCCCAGGGCTTGACCCCCAATGTCAAAAACAAAAAAATTATTACCAATGTTGGGGTGGCGGGTAGTTGGGAATCCTTCTTGCAGGGGAGCAGGGAGGGGGGTGGAGGGAGGGGTGTTGTTTAAGTTGATGTTTATTATTCCAAAGGTAGTTCCAAAAGAATATTCACAGCCGAAACACTTTGCCACTGGAAAGGGGCCTCGTGAACCCACAAAGAAACAAATGTTCCTATGTCGACTGACCGCTCACAGACTCTAGGATCCGTAATACACAGCCCTTCCCAGTCACAGCCCCAAGACCCGCACACACTGGGGGCCCCCTAACGGTTATATCCTGGAATGTGAATGGCCTGGGAAACAAAATAAAGAGGGGATTAGTGCTACAATACCTTAAAAGGCACGCCCTATCAGTAGTCATTATACAGGAATCACACCTGGTCGGAACGGCGACCAGGGCGTTGGACAGATGGGGATTTCGTATGGCGGTCCATGCTGAGTTCACATCGTGTTCAAGAGAAGTTGGGATCCTCTTGAAGAAAAGCTGCCCCCTAATAGTAACCGGGACTTGGACAGACGATCAAGGGCGTTTTGCTGCACTATCCTGTCAATGGGAAGGACAACCTAGTGACAGTTTACATTCCCACGGCACTTCACGGCCTCGCCTTCCCTGCCCTAGGTAAATTTCTGTTGACACTCCCCCCCCCCAGGGAATTAATTATAGGAGGCGACTTTAATGCCACCATGGACGCAGCTATTGACAGACACCCACATAGGGATCAGGGGGCTGCTTCTTCTCCCCTCCGGGAATTCCTAGATGCAATTGAGCTGGTGGATGTATGGTGCACGCGACACCCTGAAACACTACAATACACCTTCCACTAAGGGGTACACAACAGCCAATCACGTATCGATTATATATTTACTTCCCCGGCCATTGTGGAGGGAATAGGTGAAACTGAACACCAAGGGGTATCTCAGATCACGGACCCATACGTATGACATATACATCTCACCTTATGGGAAGAAGATGCACATACCCACTACACCCGGGATACCTCAAAGAACCCAAAATTTGGAAAAATTTCCATAAGACCTCTAAACACTATTTCCAAGACAATATACACACGGTGGCCCCACCTGTCATCCTATGGGAACAGTCCTCCGCGGGCAAGCCATCTCAGTGATCACTGTCCACAAACGGGAACAAAATCATCAGATTGGGGAGCTGGAGCGGGCGGTTAGCCTAGCTGAAAGCATACATGCGGCACATCCCACCGACCACACGACCCACTCCCTTCGACTCGTGCAACAAGCATACGGTGACTACACACGGGAACGTGCCAAGGGGAGGATCACAAAAACGCAACATACCATCTACGAAGTTGGGGACAAAGCGGGTAGGTTGCTGGCCTGGTTGGAAAAAAAAGAATGGGCCAGTCGCTTTGTGACACAGATTCGTCTTCCCTCGGGAGAATTGCTGACGGACCCTAATGACATAGTCACAGCATTCGCACAACACTTTGAAGCAGTATATTCCCCCATAGCAACGACCTCAAAAGAGGAAAACCTAGCATACATCAAAGACATACCTATGCCAAAATTGGCACCGCAAGATACCCAGGCATTGGAGGTCGGCCTCACGCTGGAGGAAATCATTGCTGCCATTAAAGGGCTGCAGTCCGGGAAAGCCTTGGGTCCCAACGGAATCCTGATAGAACTCTATAAGAAAGACTCCGACATGCTGGTGCCTCACTTATTGAACATGTTTAAGACTAGCCTAGTGGAAGGGATACTCCCTAGGAACCAACGGATAGCAGCTCTTATTGCAATCCCAAAACCAGGCAAACCTCCACAGGATTGTTCCTCTTACCGCCCAATCTCACTCCTCAACGCAGAGGCGAAAATCCTTGCCAAAGTATTAGCCACCAGGCTACAACCTCATCTCGCGACCTTAATCAGGCGTCATGCCAGGCAGAAACACAGCAATGAATCTGCGAAGACTCCACGGGGTGCTGGCTCGGTTACCTACCATACAGGAGGAGGCGGTCATCCTTTCTTTGGATGCAAGAATGGCCTTCGAATGGCCTTTTCTTTTCGCAGCTCTGCAGCACCTCAGCTTCGGGCCCAATTATTGTGTCTGGACCCGGTTGCTATACACAAAACCATTGGCACAGGTGATGGTCAATGGGAGACTGTCAGAGGAGTTCCCCTTGGAGAGTGGCACCAGACAGGGGTGCCCCCTGTCCCTACTGTTGTTCGCTCTGGTACTGGAGCCGCTGGCGGCATGGATCAGGTGGGACCCGGCAATACGGGGACTGCGCTGGACGGAGGGATGGGAGGATCGAATTTCCCTCTACGCAGACGACATACTGCTCTACATGGCGAACCCCTGAAAGTCCATTATCTGCCTGCTGGACATCTGCGAATCATACGGCAGAGTTTTCGGCTACACGATTAACTGGGCGAAGTCGGTATTGTACATACTCAAAGGTCCCCCCCGCGTCTCCCCTGGGGCGTAGAAATATCTCTGGCAACGGAAGGATTTAGATATCTTGGTATACACATTACACCGCAACCCACACAGTTTTACGAACATAATCTCCTGACCCCACTGAGGAGACTCCGCAGTGACGTGAGATGGTGGCACTCCCTCCCCTTGACACTACTAGGGAGAGCAGCCCTATTCAAGATGATGGCCCTGCCCAGATTCTTATACGCACTACAGAACACCCCATCGCCTGTTCCAGACTCCTACTTCAAATCAATTGAAGCAGAAGTGGGTTACCTCCTATGGGAGGGAAGGCCCCCACGGATAGCGCAGCGTAAACTAATTCGGAGTTGGTATGACGGGGGTATAGCCCTTCCCAACATCAAGTTCTACTACTGGGCCTCCAAACTCATCATGATTAATCAATGGCTCCACGCCCCACAAGAAGAACCCGCATTACGTATGGACAGGCACAATCTCGGTACAGATGGGATTATGGGAGCCCTGTATGACAAAAAAAGGAAGCAAGGACTGATGGGTCCTACAGCACACACTATACATGTCTGGTCAGTGGCACAGCGTGCACTAGGATGGGAGGGAATGATGACAAAACATACACCGCTCTGGGACACCCCCAGGTTGGGTCCACTAAGCACCAGTAAAGGATTTTCCCGGTGGGACCAAATAGGCATCTCCATGGTCGGGGACCTGTGGAAAAAAGGGGAAGTGGTGACGTTTGCTCAGCTACAGTCAACATATCAAATGGCGGGGACGGAGTACTTCAGATAAATCCAAATAAAGCACGCACTCACAAACGCCATACCCCTGGGAACTGACCTCCCCGACGCCTCGCCACTAGATGACTGACTATTGACAGACCACCTCACCAAAAAAGCGACCTCCCAAACATATCGTAAATTGATTAATAACCAAACAGACCCTACCCAAAATCTCAGGGAGAAATTGCAAGCCGAGATAGGTGACATTGACGAACAAGACTGGCTGGAAGTCCTCGCTTCCCCACGAGAGGACACACTCACCAGGGTTGGTGGACACGAGATCTCCCTCGAGCCAAGGAAATGCCAACTCAATGTGGGGGAACCAACAGACCTGAACTACACAGAGCAAAACTGGGCGACCATGGGTATGGCATTAGCCAAACGAGACATTGCTCGGCTGTGGGGTGCTCAGGCGGCCCCCTCCCACCAACAATGGTGCTGTGATCTGGATGGCACCATGGTGGCAGAAAGAGCAGTCTTCGTTAATAGAGGCTGTCCTCAAAAATGGAAGAGGGTGTGGGGCAGATGGAACTAATTTAGTGGGAATATATGTGCTCCTCCACCAGAGGACTCAGACCTGGTCCTGAGCGACTAAAAAGGCATTGGAAGAGTGTTGGGGGACAACTTACTGCAGCTTTACTGTTTAAGGGGCTGATAAATATGGCAAACTTATTTGTATATGTGTAGCGCTCTCTGTGCCAAGGGAACTGAAAGAAATTGAACTCTCTGGCACCATGACTTACTTAATTATAACAGGCTGTGAACTACTGTTAACCTTAATAAAAAACATGGGCTTTTTTTAAATAATATTATTTTGGATGGGAGCTGCATGGCCCCCCTCCTAAGGCCATTTATGGCCCTGGGGACCCCATCCCCCGGGGCCCTTCTTTTCCGTTTTTTTTCTTAAAGAAAAGAAAGAAATAATATTGGGGAGGGGGTTCGTGTGGCCACCCTCCCTGGCCACTTCTGGCCCCGGGGACCCCATCCCCCGGGGCCTGGCCACCTCGTTGGGGACCGTGGGGGGAGCCCCAATGCCCCCACAGTCCCAGCCGGCTCCCCGCCTCCTGCGGGTGCCGGCATTGCTTTTCCACATGGGGAGCTGCTAAGATGCAGCTCCCTGTGTGGAAAAGCAATTTGCTTTGGTTTTTGGAAGAGAGAGCAGGTTTGCAGTTTGCTATGACAGGGCGGGAGACATAGCAAACTGCAGTGTCCCGGGGTGGGCACCCTGGGACACTGCAGGAGCCGGCCCTGGGGGGGTGGTGGACCCCAGAGCCATCAAGCCCTCCAGGAGGGGGGCCACGCGGCCCCCCTCCCAACATTTTCAAAGCCCCAGGGAGTGAGCCCCGGGGAGGTGGTGGTCCCCGGGGCGTGTGGGGGGGCCTGAGTCCCCCCACACAGGGTATTTTCTCCAAAAAAAAGCCCCAGGGATCGCGGTCCCCGGGGCTGCGGGGGGGGCCTTAGAGACCCCCCCAACATTATACTATAAAGCCCCAGGGGTGGCGGTCCCCAGGGCTGCGGGGGGGCTGTGTGCCCCCCCGCAATTATTCATGGTTTGCCCCGGGGATGGCGGTCCCTGTGGCAGTGTGGGGGGGATTGGGCTCCCCCACACTTTTTTTGTGCATGCCCCGGGGACTTGGCCCCCCACGGGGGCTAATTAGCAAAGAAGCGCGGGAGCCCGCGCTTCGTTGTTTTTTTTTTTAATATCAGCAGGATCCGCGCATCCAGCGCGGATTTTTCCACTTTAAAACATAAAATAAACACATTTTAGGGCTTGGGGGTCCTTGTGGGACCCCCTGAGCAGGCCTAGGGGGGCGGGGTGTTTCTACCCTGCCCCTTTTTTGCGTTCTGCGCGTTTTTTCTTCTGTTTTCTTGTGCCTCGGTGTAATGCAAGGTCTCAGATCTCCCCTGGACAAAGGTATGTACCGTCACTTTCCCAGGGAGAGAATATCAGTTCCAAACTTATGGAATATAACATATACACATCACTTCCTAAGGTGGGCAAACTTTCAACACTCCCCCAAAGGCAAGTCAAGAAAACAATATCACATGAGTCTCCTCTAGACCAAGTTAACACACACATCACTTCTCTAGAGCAAGATATACTTTGCACGTCACTTGCCAGGAGTAGAACAACTTCCTATAACACAATTACCTGCTAGAAGGGAATTCATCCATCCTTCTACCACAGAATACTTGGCCAAGAAGAGTCCACACCTCCTGCTACAATGATAAGACGAATTGGTATATCTGGGATATATTTATTAGTAAATAGCACCACACGGTAAGCCAAATGCACCTATCATAGCAGACTCTAACATATCAATAGTATGATTGAAACACAATCAAGGCAAACATATATGTAGAAATATATATATGTATATAAATGTATGGAACCTGAAAATAAAGTTATAGTAAGCAAGAACAGTAGGAAAACTAGAAATTAGTGGAACACCTCACCAACTGTCTGTCCATCCCGTTTCCACTTCGCCAAAGGGGAGTCCGGTTCTTCGGCCGAAACAGGAGACAGTAGTGACACTATACGCCCCAACGCCACAGCTGCACGTCTGCCCTGTGATGAACTTCCACCGAACAGAACCCAGAAACCTCCTTTAGTACAAGTGGAGACGTAAGACGAAGCTCCTGGTGGGCCTCGCCCCCTTTTCCTATAAGAGCCCGTACCACTCCGAACCAAGGCCACAGCTTCAGCTGGCCAGGCATCTGTTATGGCTTCAGAGCAGAGTGAGCACATTCCTCTGACAAGATCCAGTTATTTCTGGTCAGTAAAGTGCGAAAAACAAGTGAAAAGGAAAACATGCCCTTTTCACCTAGTGATGCTCAGAAAATGGCGACAGCTCAGAAAATGGAGTCACTCAAGCATAAGCCTCTACTCACGCAAAAGAGCAAAATTAGTATGCAAGATGACATAAGATCATGCCAAAGCCAATAGCAAGCACTGCCGTTAAGCAAGATAAAGTCAGAATCTGAAAGAGACATAATCAAGCCCTACTTCATAGTTTATTCTTACTAGGCAGGCATACACATCACTATATTATGTTATAATATGCTAAATAAGACTGAGATGGTGATGGGAGACAGTCATTATGAGGCTATTTATCCACATAAATGGCACATTCATTACACTCGGTTCTACCGAGGCACAAGATGGCTGCCAATACTTCCTGGTTTGGAGTGTTGACAGCCAATTAGCATACAGCTTGTGCTCGGCAGGGTGCGCGGATCCACCGCGCCCATAGATATATCTATGATTTTACTTTTGATTTTCTCAACTACTGAACGGATTTACAGCATTTAACCAAAAGGCACGACTCTGAACCAAGGGCTACCATTTTGCCAAATTTGGTGTAATTCCGTTCAGCAGTTCGGGCTTTAGCTGCGATTAAAGGTTCCTATGGAATATTGCATGGGGAAAACACGTTTTGGGACCCCCCTTTTTTCTTGGCCCCCGCTTGACAAATCACCCCGAGACTTTCAGGATAGGAGCGGACCGGAGCGCCCTACCAGTTTTGAAAATTTCGCGAAGATTCGTCATCCGGCACCAAAGTTATTCCAAATAGAATGTTGCAGATTTCCTATGGATTATAGGTCCTAACTAGAACTACCTACTGGCGACCGCCAGTAGGTAATCTATATATATCTACATATATATATATATATTACCTACTGGCGGTCGCCAGTAGGTAGTTATAGTTAGGACCACGTTTCCATAGGAAATCCGCAACATTCTATTTTGAATAACTTTTGCGCCGGTCGACGAATCCTTGCGAATTTTTCAGAATAGGTGGGGCGCTACGCTCCGCTCCTACCCTGAAAGTCTCGGGGGGATTCGTCAAGCGGGGGCTGAGATAAAAGGGGGGTCCCAAAACGCGTTTTTCCCATGCATTTTTCCATAGGACCTTTAGACACAGCTACAGCCCGAATGGCTGAACAGAATTACTAGAAATTTGGCAGAGAGGTAGTCCTCAGGTCAAGGAAGTGCCTTTTGTAGGTTTGGTGTAAATCTGTTCAGTAGATTCTGAGAAAATAGCCTTTAAATCAATATATATATCTGAGCCAGCTTACGGTGCGCTTACCGTACGCGTACGGTGGCGTGCGCGAGCGCGATTCTGATTGGCCCTTAGATCTTAGTAAACATTCGAATCGGTCGAAACCAGGAAGCGGCGGCCGCCATTTTCTCTCTCGCACTCTGAGGGGGGAGCTGATAAACAAATGCCAAAAACATATAAAGGGGCTGTTTAGATAGCGCCCATGCACATAACCATGTTAGTTGAGTCTTCAAAGATCCCCCAAGGCAAAAAACGGTAATTTTTTATTTTTCGAAAATTTCGCCTTTTACGCTTACCGTACGCTTACCGTACGCGTACGGTAAAACATTTGTAAAAAAAAAAATCCACACTCTCTCCACCCCGTGTGCAAATGGTGGCCGACGGCCACCATTTGTGCATTGCATATAAGAGAACAGCATTTCCCCAAAAAATTTCAACAGATTACCTATCACAAGGAAGCGCATAATATGTCCTCCATGTTCGCACTGCGCGTGAAGCGCATCGTGCATACATGGCCCATCTAGCGTAACGTGGGCACGCGGTGCGCGTAGCGCACCACGTGCCCACCGTGCGTGCACGGCACTAACTGCGTAAAGTGGGCGCACTGTGCACGCACGGTGCGCGAAGCGCACCGTGCGCGCACGGAACGAACTGCGTTAAGTGGGCGCGCATGCCACGAATGGCGTAAAGTAACTTAGCATTTAAAAAACCGTACAAATTCACTGAAAAAACCATAGGTTTCACACACGTTATAGTTAGGAATTAGCATTTAAAAAACCTTGCAAATTCACTGAAAAAACCATAGGTTTCACACATGTTATAGTTAGCGGAAATTTTACTGATAAAAAACCAATGAAATTCCCCCGTTATAGTTAGTGCAGGAAACTATAACTCACGCGACCGCAATCTTCTGCTGATGACATATGTGTCTTTATGAAAAAAAAATATTTGTAATATATGTATAGCTAAAAATTTATGGAAGAAGACATGGGCAAATAAGTGTCTAAATACAGTATTAGCATCAGCAGAGGATTGCGGTCGCGTGAGTTATAGTTTCCTGCACTAACTATAACGCGGGAATTTCATTGGTTTTTTATCAGTAAAATTTCCGCTAACTATAACATGTGTGAAACCTATGGTTTTTTCAGTGAATATATATATATATATATATATATATATATATATATATATATTTCGCACCTGCAGTAAATTTATAAAATTAACTTACAATTTTGTTGCTGCAGATCTCTGACCAAATCCACATGGAAAAAGTCATCCAACAGAAAGTTGTTAAAATGGTAGCAAAAAGGCCCCATAATAATGCAAAAATGTAGATTGTAAAAAAACAATCCCTCAAGGCAATCCACAGTCTGTGCGTTCCATAAAAAAAGCTGGATTTTTCTTTCAAAAAAGAACCGCTCCAGGAAACACGAAAAACAAGGAAATCTAATTAGTGTATAACAAACTAAATCAAATTTCCTTTAAAAAAAATTATAAACGTGCTGTCCAGCTTCACTTAAAGATGTCCAGGAAAATCAAACTTGCAACAAATAAATAAAACACCCTCCCTTCCGCACAAAACACTACGGGCCTGATTATGATGGCGGTGGGACTGCCACTGTCAGCCTGTCAGTGGCTGTCCAACTGCCATTGGACCATGTAAGACCGCCCGCCACATCAGGATGGCCGGTGGAGGGTTGGGGCGGAAAGACCATCAGACACTAATCCGATGGACTGAAGGAGCCCGTCGGAAGGTCTGTAATGCCTACAATTGTGGCATTACAATGTCAGTTTCTGCGGGCCGTTTCATGGCAGTGAACCCGCCAGGAGAAGGCTGGAGGAAAGTGACCTTGGGGGCCCCTAGCGGGCCCCCTCGCCACCCTGGGCCTCGGATATGTGCCCTGCATGTCCCTGCACCATGAAACAGGCACTGCAGGGTATGCCCAGACGTTGGTCCCTTGCTCACTTTGCCACTGGATTCAAGCTAGCCTGGCTGATGAGGGCTGTTAGCCCGAAACCGGTCCCAGGATGCTTGTTTCCGGTTCAGGGAAGACATGGCTTGGTAGTTCGGGCTGGACTGTTCCCATGAGTCACAGGGTCAAGACTGATTTGCATATAGCTGTGTCTGAACTGGGGTGGCGAAGTGAGCTAAAGAACGATGATGGATTCAACCCAGATCTGTGACTGGGGGTGAGTGTCTGAAAAGTTTCAGCACTCCTTCCATCATCTCCTTGTGTTTGCTTTGTTCGCCCTAAGTCGGCAGAGTATGCCCAGATGTGGGTCCCTTGCTCACTTTGCCACTGGATTCAAGCTAGCCTGGCTGAGGAGGGCTGTTAGCCCGAAACCGGTCCCAGGATGCTTGTTTCGGTTCAGGGAAGACATGGCTTGGCAGTTCGGGCTGGACTGTTCCCATGAGACAAAAGGGTCAAGACTGATTTGCATATAGTTGTGTCTGAACTGGGATGGCGAAGTGAGCTAAAGAATGATGATGGATTCAACCCAGATCTGTGACTGGGGGTGAGTTTCTGAAAAGTTTCAGCGCTCCGTACATCATCTCCTTGTGTTTGCACTGCATGGTGCCTGCCACATAGTGCAGGGATATGCAGAATGTGTATTTTTTGTAGTGCCGCGTGTGCTGCAGGCCACAGCACACACCATAATTCACAAGATATACATTACCGCAATTCCCAACGTGGGACTGCCAACAGATAGTCAAGCGTTCCTGTTTCTGAAGGGATGGTGGTCGGACAAAAGTCCGACCGCCATCCTAATGAGGGTCCAACATTCTCAAATATATACATACATACACAAAAATAGACAGCAATATACACTACACATAACTCATATTAAAAAACACTTTACTTCCTACAACACATAATAAAACCACGCAACTCCAAGGTGCTCATTACAAGATGGGGTGTAAGCCTCCGCCTGACACAGTCTCGGACTCGGGATCGATTGACTTGCGGTCGGCAGTTCTGACCACCAGATTACGTTGAGACCGAACACTGTTCAGTTGGATTCCAATTGTTTCTTATGGGAGCCCATGTTACGCCAAAGTACCGGCCATAACATAGGGGGAATGGTGTGTGTGTGTGTAAAACCCTGCAGGCTGTGGTAGGCAACCCATTATCCTGCCACACAGTGCAGGGTTTTACAGGGGGGTACCTAAGGTACCCTCTTGGCCACCAACCGTAGGGTGCGGGGGCCCTGGCAGGGGCCCCCAAAGTCACTTTCTGACAGCCTTTCCATGTCGTAAAGGCCAACGTGGAAAGGCTGTTGGAAACTGACATCCTAATCCATATGGTTGAAATGCCGTCCATAGAGGGTTACGGTGTGGTTCACGAGTCAGTTAGAACCGAGTCGGAAAGACCGGCCGGTTCACGTTACGACCTCGAACATCGTAATCGGATGGTCGGATTGTAACCCAACTGAGTCAATCAGAAGGGCTCCGATGTGGTCTGGAAGATACCGACTGTTGGGCAGAGACTTTCCGCCCGACATTGTAATGAGCCCTGAAATACCATCCAAATAATAAAACACTCAATACATTCACCAATGACACCAAACATATCATATGCACAACTCTCCTTTCTCCCCTACCTTACAAACACCTTAAAAATCAGTAGAAATTAACTTACCTTTACAGATGAACAACAGCACCCAACCCAGACTTCTTTCTCCCACAAACAATACCAATAGACTACTAAATTTATTCAGCAGTAGAAGAAAAATGGCCGCCTAATAAAAGTTTTAAAAAAAGACCATATCGCTATAGGAATCAATGGGAAAAATAGCAGAAATAATATTAAAAAAGTTTATTAAAATGTTTAAAAATGTTAAACAAGCATTTGCAATGCAATCGGTCTCGCCTTTGGGACCTTATATGTATTTAGCTATGCAACACATTAGCCTGGGTGCTAAAACATCTACTGTTCTTTAACATGGAGGGAAAGTAGGCACCAAACTGCGTGACACACCAAGGTATGGGAACACATAGAGAGAAATAGTGTCTTTCAGCGGGAAATGGTATAGTCCACAACTCTGTTTTTTTTTATATATATATTTTTATTATTATTTGACAACCAAAAAACAAACATCAGCAGTTACATGATCATATGGGAGGGGCAGACCAATGGGCATCAGCGGTGCAGAAGACAATACACAAAATACAATCGAGCATGGTGGAATGTCTAAGGCGAAGGGGGATCGTCACATGCAGGGGTTAAGGGGGGGCTGACAAATATCTCCTCGATAGGAGTTCCACATGCCCCACACACAAGACCATTTTTGGGGAGATCCACGTGACACATATACAGTCTTCTCCCTGAACATTGCCCAATCCATATCTTTCTCCCATTCCCGTGCACAGCTCTGTTTTTAATATAAAATCAGGGCCTTCGGTGGTGATATCACTGAAAATACAACATTTGAAAAAAAATAATATTGTCTACGGGTGCTCGTGGAAGTTTCTATGGACTGGAATCTAGAAAATGCTAGTGATTCTGTAATTTTACTGACCTCTGCTGGCTGTTTTCTATCAAGAAAGTTAAATAGAGGCAGTTGCCCAAAAAATAAAGTCCCTCAGCAGAAAGCAATTCTGGTATTTTACTGACCTCTACTGGTCGTTTTCTATCAAGACAGTTAAATAGAGGCAGTTGAACAAGCAGAAAGCAAATCTGATATTTTACTGACCTCTACTGGTTGTTTTCTATCAAGACAGTTAAATAGAGGCAGTTGAACAGATAAAAAGTCCCTAAGTGGAAGCAGACAAGTCCTAGGGTTGATCTCCAGAGCCCACAAAGTACATACACATATAAGTATATACTAAAGTATATACAAGAGGTCTTGAATGCTCGACCTAAAAACTAATAAAAACATTTTAAGTACATATTAAATTGTAACATAAATACAATTATTTAGTATATATTAAAATATTTACGTTAAATAACAGTATGAAAATGCATGTAAAATATGTTTGTGAAAAATATCTAAAACTGCACAATGTTTAAAAAAATATGAAATGGATAATACTGAAAATGTGTTCAGAAAAATATGTTCTGTATTTGTTTAACAACTATTAAAAAATGTGCTCTATATTAAATAATATTGGGCCTAATTATGATGCTGGGCGGACGACATTGTAGCAGTCCGGAACTGCCCGACCTTAGGTCAGCAGTTGTCAGTCAGTCGCAAACATCCATTTGCCATTAGAAGTTTGAGGGTCGGGCAGAAAAGTCCCACAGCACAAGCTTCCATTGACAAATGGATGTTTGTAAACATCCCCGCAGGGTGCAGGGATGTTTAGGGTGGCACCATACGTGGCCTCCAGGGCCCACAGTGGATGGCCAGGAAGAAGGGGCCATGCTAGGAGCACCCAAAGTCAGTTTCTGATAGCCTTTCCATGTCAGATAAGACTGACATGGAAAGGCTGTTGGAAAATGACATCATAAGCCCGATGGCATTATAGCTGTCATTAGGGGATTATGGTGTCTTTCTGACGCACAGGCCGTTGGAAGCGCCGCGGACAGTGCCCGATGCCTCCGTCCGCCCCATCTTAATGAGGCGGGCGGACAGCAGGGGCAGATGTCAGATGGGTCCCTCACAGTCGTGTCATTAGTGTCGGACTCACCGACATCGTAATCGGCCACATTACAACAGATATAAAATTATTTAATATATATTAAAAGTATTTATGTTAAATATTAGTATGAAAATGTATTTAAAATAAGTTTGTGGAAATTATTTTAAAATGTACGATGTTTAAAAATATATAAAAATGTATATTATGTATTCAGAAACATTCGTTCTGTATTTAACAACTATTGAAAAATGTGTTATAAATTAAATAAAATAATGAATTTTTTTCTTTCTAATAAATACATATCAAAAATATCAAAAAGTTGCAATAAGTTTTTTTCAAAATAAAAATAATGAAAATTAAATGTGTATTGTGTTCTTCTAATACTTATTAATGTGAAAATAATAATGAATTGCAAACATACCATACCAATAAAAAAACTACTTTTACAAATTATTTAATTCTACAAACATAATACATACTTGTCCCACTTCACTACAAAATGAACACGTATCTATAGCAGCACACTTTCCCACGAACAATAAAGGATGACGACGCCGTGTCTTGACAAAAATATGATTTAATTGTCAGCTGTCGGACGCGTTTCGCTTGTCCTGCAGGCTTGCTCACCAACAAATTCAATAACGTTTTTAGCCATTTTAAATATTACTTGAGTGCCGTGTCACGTGTGAAACTACTAAAGAAGTGCATTAGAAGACAGACTGGTAGTTTTTCAATAGAATATACAGTCTTTGAAAAATACACACAGTTTGAAAAAATATATATGCAAACGCTTTGCCCCACATGATTCCTAGATTAAAAACGAATCAATGTAATAATGTGACAATAAGGCACAACATTTATATTTTGCTGTGCACTATAGCAACATGCATGAAAGGACATGTGCCCAAACCCAAATCAGTTGAACACTGCATATGATTTGTATTATGTGCTACATTGTATCGACACGTATTTGTGTCTAAATAGACATACACCATTCTTGCACGTCAATGGCAACTTTGCAGCTGCCACAAAGTTTTAAGTTAAAATGTCACAGTCAAGCCCAAGTGGGCGTATCTAAATGGCAAAGATGGCTAGTTTATAGAGATATCACTATCTTCCAAAAGGGCTATTGTGTTTGTTCTAAAGTGAAAAAAATGAAAAATAATAAAATAAACAGATAAAAACGTAAAGAAAGGGCGAGGACTCGCTAATTACTGCAATTAACCACAAATGTGTGTGTAGGTCTTCCTCTACATTTAGGCCTTCCGGGATTTTACAATTCAGCTTAATTATATAAGAAGATTCTAGCCTTCTTAATTGTTTTTCCCGGTTTCCACCCTTCACATTAGGTTTAATTGCTTCAATTACAAAGTAATATAATCCTTCTGTACTTTTACAATGGTATTGCTCGAAATGTCATGCCACCGGATAAGTTCTATCCCCATTCTTGATGGCTCTTAAGTGTTGCAGCACCCGTTTATGGACTGGTAGGATTGTGCTGCCCACATAACTCAAGCCACAAGGGCATTGAAGTACGTAAACAGCAAAATCTGTTTTACACTTGAATTGACCCTTGATTTTAATCTCCCTGTTGGAGAATCCTGTTTTATACATAGTGGTGTTTGTCCCATGAACACAAGGTTTACATTTTACACATCTTACAAAACCTTCTCTTCTACCTAACCTCATCGATGCTGTCACCTTTGGTTTGGATACTGGTATCACATTCCTGACAAACATCTGTTTGAAAGATCTCGCTTGCCCGAAAGTTATTTTTGGTCTCTTCTGTACCAGTTTGCCCAAAACTGCATCATTTCGTATTAAATGCCGATGTTTGGACATAATGTCTCTCACTTTTTTGTGTTGTTTATTGTAGGAAGTGATCATTCTACATTGATTTTCATTTTCACTTTCCAACTTCTTTTTTACATTACTTTTGTTGAAAAGGATTTCTTCTCTCGACTTTTTCTTGGCATTGCAAATGGCAGATTTTTATACAACTTTCAGAATAACCTCTTGATTTGAAACGTGTTTTTAACACCGCCATTTCTCTATTGCAGCTTTCTTGATCACTACAATTGCGGATGGTACGCAAACATTCCCCGTAGGGGATATTTTTGATTAAATTCTGGGGATGGAAGCTCATAGCGTGAAGCAAAGTGTTGCCCGCTGATGGTTTGCGGTATAAAGATGTCTCCAACATCCCATCCTTTACGTAGACTGTCAAATCAAGAAAATTCACACTGGTTGCACTAATAGTGCTTGTGAATCTCAGATTTAAGTTATTAGTCTGAAGTTACATGACAAAATTATTTAATGACTGTTCTGAGCCTTTCCATATAACGAACAAGTTGTCAATTAATCGACTCCAATGCATGACGTTGTTATGCCATCCTTCTGGGTACAACTTCTGGACCACCTGCTCCTCCCACCATCCCATATGCAAATTCGCATAGCAGGGGGCGAAGCAGGTGCCCATAGCTGTACCGCATGTCTGATGAAACAATTCGCCATTGAAAAGTAAATAATTCTTTTTCAGGCAAATAGATGTCATTGCAATAAGCATTTGTGTATGAGACCAGACTTTTACAGGTTTACCACCCAAATAATATTTAACCGCGTTTAAACTGTCTTCATGCTTGATACTGGTGTATAATGTGGTTACATCAATAGTTGCCAATAGAAAATCACTTTCCCAAGGCAAGTCATACACCCACTTAAAAAAATTCCCTGTGTCCTGAATGTATGACGGAAGGATTTTGACAAGAGGACAAAGAAATGAATATACGAGTTTCGATGTATTTTCTAGGGCACTGCCCATGGCTGATAATTTAGGGAGTCTCGGGGGATTTTCAGCATCTTTATGCACCTTTGGGATCAGGTACATTACTTGTGTTATCAGGTTGTTAATTTTTAGAAACATTAATTCTTCATCATTAATCAAGCCTTGTGTAGATCATTCCTGTAATTGTGCATTGTAAAGAAAGTGACTTTTGGTGATAGCATCTTCAGCAACTCTCACATAGTTTGAGCGATTGTTCAATTGTTTGTATGCTTCACTCAGATATTTCTGCTCGTCCCATAATACAACATTTCTGCCCTTGTCTGCGTTACGCAAAATACAATCTGAATTCGTAGAAAGTTTATTCACCAGAGCAGTGTATTCTCTTTGTTTCTGTTATATTTTTTTTTACATTTTTCACTAGTGTTCTTACACAAACTTTTCATTTTATTAGTCACCAGTTCATTATAAATGTCCACAGAATCTTTACTGGACATAGGTGTGAATCTCGAAGTCTGTCTAAAACTCGTCAGATTATTGCTGGCAATGTCTATGCCTTGCATATCAGCTAATATAACTGCTTGACTCATAATAGACTGTGAGGCAATCCCTCGGTTTGAGATATTGGTTTCAGATTCTTCTTCAAGTTGCCTTGAGTCCAACATCAAATTCATATCGTTTACCACAAAGTCCACTGGTTGGATATTACTTAAATTACTACCACTGGTAGATGGCGTAGGTATTTGGTTAGTATTGGCAGCACATTTTTTTTTTAACTTAAATGCTCAAACAAATTTAAAGACATCCAACCTTGTTTTCACATAATTGAACTCCTCCTCCAGACAGTAAGATAAACCCAGTTTTAGGATGTCTTTTTCTCTCTCAGTTAATGCAATTTTTGTCAGATTTATGATTGAAGTATCAGTTCCCATTGTTAATTCTTGTTCTGCTTGTTCTTGGCTCTCAATTCACTGCCTGAATTGTTTTGCGCCTTTGCGCATCTATTGACTCTGCCTCTTCCTCTTTGAGGCTTTACATTGCTTGCAAATGTCCTGGGACGGAGGTTGAATCTCCTCTCCTGCTCTAAAAAACCAAATTCTTCAAACACAGAGGGAGGCGCTCCTGCTATTAATCCACTAGGACCCTCATCTCCATCAGTCTCTAATTCGGAGCTTTGAATACTGCTCAATTTTGACTGTGGATCTGCTGTTAGTTTACCACTCACATTCATCCTTAGACGACTAAGGGTTTAGAACTTTTTCGCAAACGTATAGATTTACCCTCGGTCTTAGTCGATTTTATCCCGCTAAAATTTCTGCGCCTTCCTTTCTTTGATTGACTCTTCCAGTTTGCGTAGCCTTTCCTTCATCTCAGTTTTAAATTTAGTTACTGCCTCTTGATCTACTTCTTTATCTAACATGCCCAGGATTTGTTCAATTTCTTCTATGATTTTTAATCTATCAATGTCAGCGTACTTGATCAAAATTGCAAGCCTACTTTGCAAGGATTCTTGGTTGTTATTCGCCCACTCTCAAAGCATGTTTGGATTAGGGTCCTCATATGTAGGGGCCACTAAAATCCTCAAACTTCTAGGAATACGCTTGACCTCTAAGTAACGCTGAAAAGATTTGGACTCCCACCATTTGGATAATTCTGCGTGTTTCAGCTTTTTGAGTCTCTTCAAACGTGTTGTCAAATCCGGCGTAGTCACATATTTTAGTGCTCCCACACTTTTTTTCGTGCTCACCACGACAATCGATAGTGCCTTTCTTTAACTTCATCAGCTGACATTATGCCAAATAAATCTTAGTGGATATGCACCACTAGTCAAGAGCCGCCGGTGTCTGCGTTTTAAATAACGATAGAAATACACCTTTTCACTGGCTTTCCCTCTTCCCAAAACACAGCACAGCAGAGTCCATGCTTACCTGGGTGTTGCGGCACCCTCCGCGGGTCTTCCGACTCTCCGGGTTGCACCACACACTCCAGGCTCGCTCCGGAGAATATTTTCAGGCACGTTGCCGCTTGCCTTCTTTGGCAGTGAGGGTGGGCGTCGGTTGTAAATCCAACATTGTTTGCTTGTGTTTCAGCCGCTGCTGCTCCAGATCAAAAGGCGGGCTGTCTTGCGGACCACCCAAGCGCGGTCCGATACAAATCATCACACTTTCCCTTGAACAACAAAGAATGACGACACCATGTCTTCACAAAAATATGATTTAATTGTTAGCGGTCGGATGTGTTTCGCCGGTCCTGTAGGCTTGCTCACCAACAAATTCAATAACGTTTTTAGCCATTTAAAATATTACTTGAGTGGTGTGTCAAGTGTGAAACTACTAAAGAAGTGCATTGGAAGACAGACTGGTAGTTATTCAATAGAAAATACAGTCTTTGAAAAATACACACAGTTTGAAAAAATATATATGCTAACGCTTTGCCCCACATGATTCCTAGATTAAAAACAAATCAATGTAATAATGTGACAATAAGGCACAACATTTCTATTTTGCTGTGCACTATAGCAACACGCATGAAAGGACATGTGCCCAAACCCAAATCAGTTGAACATTGGATATGATTTGTATTATGTGCTACATTGTATCGACACATATATTTAAGGATATGTGCCCCAAATCCTTCAAAGTTAACAATAAAGAGTCTAAATAGACATACACCATTCCTTTACGTCAACTGCAACTTTGCAGCTGTTTTAAGTTACACTGTCACAGTCATCTATAGGACTAAATATATTTCAGATTCTCTATTCCCCACTGCATTACAACTTACTTCAAAGAAGATTTTGGACACTAAGGGCCTGAGTACGATCTCGCTAGGAAGGCCTCCAGATGGGTTCTGGAACGAGCCAATCCGATTCGGAGCCTATGTTTCCGACCGAATTATCCCCCGTTCCAAACGACCAAGTATGATTCAAAGCTCTCATCTGCGTTGACCGAATCATTTCCGAGCCCGATCCTGTCATTCCGACTCGTTCGCAGCCGAATTGTGCCACTCAATGGAGGCAGCTTCTGAACAAGAGAGTACGATGCACGATCCGGACAGCGGTATAGACTCAGTCTCAGCAAGATGAAACGGCTGAGGGAATTGGACTTTGGGGGTCTGTAGCAGGCCCCCCCCCTTAACCCGGGGCTCTCCGAATCAGGCCCGTGGGGGTACCCTTACCATGCATGCACAGTGTAGCGGGCACCATTGGATGCCCACAACAGGGTGTACGGTGCTTCCCCACCCACCCCTTTTTGCTATTGGAGCCTGTGTACGCGTTCAGTATACAGGCTCCCATAGAGTTCAATGGGAGTCTGAGCGAACTGAGTCCATCACCATACGGGTGCATCATACTCATTCGCTCGGACTCGCAGAGCACAATTCGCCAGTAAAGCCCTCCGGTTCTGAGTCGTACAGAGGGCTTTCCTGGCAAGATCGTACCCAGGCCCGAAAGGGTTAAATATATAATTCCCACTCCGGAATAAAATAAGTCAGGGAAGATGATGGACACTAAAGGGGCAACATATAATATTCTCACACCAATCTAACATAACGGAGGGAAGGTGCTGCACACTAAAGAGGCACAATTCACCATTCCCACTCCGATATAATTTATAAAAATAAAGATGTTGGACACTAAATAGGCAAACATTATAAAGCCCCCACTACCACAAAAGAAGAAACCCACAATATAGCACACTATAAAGTTAACATTTACTATAACCACAACAATATCAACAAACATCAGAAACATGTTGGCCAGTCCTGAATGTGGTTACATGACATGACCGTGTGTTTAACCTTGGGATGACTCACACAACGGAATAAAGAAATTCGAATTGTATATGTGAGCCAGACCTAATTTTATTTAAGACTTCACGGGTCTTTTCCTGCTCTTTTGGGGTTTGCATAAAATTATTCATTTATATCTTTTTTCACACTTTCCTAAATGGGACACAATTATTTTCTATGAGAATGATATCGATGATGATAAAATCGTGAGCAAACTGGTGAGAACCTGCCAGCAGCTCCCTTGGTGTTGCGCACGTGAGATACTTTCTCATTTTTTCCTCACTTTTTGTTTTTTTGCACTATAGATGTTGAGTGACTTTATACATGGCTGGGTATTTTCACCGTTCGGGAATTAATAAATATTAAGTTGTATGGCACCAGGGATTTAATGATAGTTCATGATAAGAACTACTAATGAAGGAGTAATAGATTTTTACATTACCCTACTAGAAATCCTATGTAATTAATCGGTCTACAGGTGTACCTTGTTGTTGCAAGGTTTGTTTTGTTGTATTACAGATTGAGTGGAGGGTAGCCTGGTATACATTTTCCCTCTCTAACTCCTTTTTGAATATAAATGATATTTAGGTTACCTGATATTTTTAATTCGATATTTTGTCCGAACACCCATTGCCACAAACAAAAATAAACAGGTATCTTTGGTACAATACAGTTTTTTGTCCAATCAAGATTCAAACTAAGCCACAATGGGTCATTGTTATATCTGGCATCCTTGGCGTGGCTTCCTCAGACTTTTTGCATTCTGATCTCCAGTTTTGCTGACCTCATTTTTGCTGGTTTTAGGACAATGGTCACTTTACCACTGCAGGTCAGTGCTAAAGTGCATGTGCTCTCTACCTAAAACATAGGGCCTGATTCCGAGTTAGGCGATGCGGAAGCAGGTCTGCCTTGCTGCCGCACCACCAAACCTGAGTGGGCACCGGCTGCTAAATTATGACTTTTTTAAACACTGGAGGACGGTTCTTTGGCGTTCCTACAGCCCTGCCTATTAAAATAGGCACCGCAATGGGAACGCCAAAGGAAGTACCTGCATGGCAGGAACTGGTGCAGTACATGCCATACTGTTACTGGGGTGCATGCACATGGGGGCCACAACATGTGCCCCACTGCATGCACCCTAGGGCCCAGAGGCAACAGGGGGCCCTGTAAGACCCCCTTTGTTTCCTCTCGGCCACGGTTTTCATGGAGGAGAAAAAAACATGAAAACTGTGATGGAAATGAAACTTGTAATATGCTTGGTAGGCCTGCAGCAGTCCCACAAAGCATATTGCGGTCTCAAGAACAACGCGCCACCACAAGGGATCTCTGACCCCCGGCAGTTGCAGAAGTGCAATGGCAGTTCGACCGCCAGAGTTGTAATACGGCGGTCAGAAGACTGCTGCCGCTGTGCCCCCACAAGTCTGGCAGTCCTTGGACTGCCAGACTCGTAACCAGGCCCATCGTAACATTTGGCTTAGCCACAATTGGCATATTTCATTTACTTCTAAGTCCCTAGTAAAGTGCACTGCATGTGCCCAGGACCAGTAAATTAAATGCTACTAGTGGGTCTGCAGCACTGATTGTGCCGCCCACTTCAGTAGCCCTTTAAACATGTCTCAGGCCTGCCATTGCAGAACCTATGTGTGCAATTTAAACCACCATGTCAACCTGGCAAGTTAACCCTCTTGCCAGGCTCAAAACATCCTTTTTAATACATATAAATTACCTTTAAGGTAGGCCCTGGACAGTTCAATGGGCAGAGTGCAGTGTATTTAAAAGGTTGGGCATGTAATTTTAAGTGTTACGTGTCCTGGTAGTGAAAAACTCTTACATTTGTTTTTCACTACTGCACGGTCTATCTCTCCCATAGGTTAACATTGGGATTACCTTATTACATTCTATAAATGTAATTTCCAATTGGGAAAAGATGGATATTTCGTGTTTGAAGTCTCTGGACTCACAATTTAAAAACACAAATTATAGTAAAGTTGAATTTTAAGTTTCAAGTCTGAGAATGCCACTTTTAGAGAGTTGCCATTTTCTTACTTTAACTACTCTTATGCCTCTGCCTGTCTCTAAATACATGTCTGGGGTAGGTGACAGCTGGGCTTTCTGCATTCCCACAACCACACACAAAGGGAGTTTAGGTGTGACTGATGGGCCATTCATCCTGATAGGGCATATACATCCTGATGGGTCATCATGAGCAGAATGGGAGGGAGGAGCTAGCACTTGCACCTAAATAGGCTATGCCTGTCCCCACACAAAGAACAGCATACTAGCCTGTAGTCAGTCTGGAGCCAGGGCATGAAGGGCGGGGACTTTGTGCACTTCAAAGAATTCTCTTTGAAGTATCCCCTACTTCAGAAGCAATACTGGGTATAAGTTCTGGACCCCTGACACCACCAACTCAGTACACTTCTGGACCTGAGGACATTCTGCCAGGAAGAAGGACTGCTGTGCTGTTGAAAGGAATGTCACCCTGCTGGAATCTACTGGACTCCTGCTCTGCTGTGCCTGCCCTGCTGCTGCCCTCCTTGCTTAGGAGTAAGAAGGACTGGACCTGCATCTCTACATCCTCAAGAACTTAAGTGACTCCAAGGGCTTGCTGTCTTGCCTCCTATTTTGAAGTATCAGGGATATGAAAATAAGTTACTTACTTGTAACTGTAGTTCTCCAATATTTAAATCTTTGATAGATTCACAAGCTTGAATCATTCCCTGTCGTCGAAGTGGGAGTCCCACGGTACTTTAATAAAGCAGTACGTTTAACAACATAGGCTATAATGGTACTAGGCCCTGAATTAAATAGCCTATCTAAGTTCTTTATAAAAAAGGACCACAATTATTCTATAACCAATCGGACAACAGCACCCTCTAGAACCTTCCCCACAGAGGCGGCGTCCCTCAGATTTTCGAACACAAGTGGGAATAATATAATTCCAAAGTATAAGAGTGAGCCTGTAGGGGAGGAGGGTGGGTTGCACGTGAATCTATGGAAGATACCAATACTGGAGAACTACAGTTACAGGTAAGTAACTTATTTTCTTCTCCAGCGTTTGCATCTTTCATAGATTCACATGATTGAATCAGAATAGATAGCAGTAAACATTTGCAGTTGTAAACATACAATGATAAAAATAATAATAATAAAAGCGGATGGTGGCAAAAAAGAAACTGATAAAGGCTCACCTTATTGAAATAGATGGCGCTATACAGCTTGTCCCATGGCTGCATTAGCTTTATCTGCAGCATCCAGACAGTAATGCTGGGTGAAGGTATGAATGCTGGACCATGACACTGCCCTGCAGATTTGTTGAATCGGCACACCAGCAAACAGAATTGGTGGTTAAGGGTCATTCTGCTGCGTTATGGCAGAATTGAATGGCTGTTGCAATCTATCTTGCAATAGAAGGTTTAGAAACCGGTAGTCCTTTATGTAAATTTCCCTAGGCAATAAATAACGGATCAGATTTATAGAACTGTCTTGTTCTGTACAAATAAAACTTAATAAATCTTTTAACATCTAAGGTGTGTAGAGACCTTTCTGCAACGGTTTGTGGGTTTGGAAAAAATGGCTTTAAAACAATAGGTTCATTAAGGTGGAAATCCAAAGGTATTATTGGAATTAATTTGGGGTTAGTCCTTAAAATAATGCTGTCCTATTGGAATTGCATGAATGGTTGATTTATAATGAATGCATGCAGCTCGCTAACTCTTCTAGCTGAGGTTAATGCTAATAGTAATGCCGTCTTCCAAGAAAGATATTTCAAATCTGCCTTGTGGATTGGCTTAAACAGGGCTTTCATTAACTGGGTTAATGCCACATTGAGATGCCAAGAAGGAGGGGGTTCCCTCACAGGAGGAAAAGTTCTAAAGAGTCCCTTAAGGAACTGCTTAATGATTCTTGCTAACCGGAGAGAGGGTGATTTTTCAGATCTCCTAAAGCAAGATATTGTTACTAATTGACTTATTGACAAATGTGCAACGCCAGACTTAGCTAGTTGTAGAAGATGTGGCAAGATCTATTCTAGTGTAGAGAAGAACGGATGCAACTCTTTTTCTAGACACCATACACAGAAAGGTTTCCACTTTATTTGGTATGATTTGTTAGAGCTTTAGCAAGGATTTCTCTACAGTCTCTAGGGATATCTAAGGTTTCAATCTCATGGTAGTCAGGAGCCGGGCTGACAAATGTAGAGAGGTTGGATTTAGATGAAGTACCTGGCCCCTGTTCATGGAAAGTAACAATGGAATGAATGTCAGAGGAATGTGAGCTTGTTCCGAGAGAATTGCTGGGGCCATTTTGGAGCAATGAGGACTCATTTTCCTGAGTATCCTTGGGATTATGGACTCAAGAGAAATATGGACTCAAGAAAATATTTTTGACCATCCTATCAAAAAGGTATTTCCCCATGATCCTTTCTGGGGATGCCAACTTGGTAGTGTTGCATTCCTTGTTTGTCTTGGTTGCTAATAGATCGAGACGTGGCGCGCCCCAGCGAAATCAGATTCCCTTCCATAATTGATTTTGAGCTTCCTCACCACTCTGCGAATAAATAAACATCTTGGGAGGGGATGAGGAATTTTTATTTAGTTGTTATGCCCCCCTAAATAGTAATATAAAAAGAGCTCTTGGAACATTGTTGAGCCCACCATGACTTTTAGGGGTTAGAGTGAACCCGATGATGAAGCATGCCACTATTAGAGTGGACGAGGATTATTTATAAAAAAAGGTTTTTCCCCCCTTTCCCTGCCTCCTACTGCTGTGGTTTTTGGGCATGGCACGTATCAACCCCACTCTTGAAAGTTGTCTCTACTATTAGAGGGATACCTTTACGGTTATAGATTAGTTCTTAGGGAGTATGTATCCCCCTCACCTTTTAATATATGAAAGGATCTCCCCACCCTTCCAGGTTTGGAAGGTCCTGTGACCTCCTTGACTAAAGTTTAGAATACACCCATAAATCCCACCAAGAAAGACGTTGTTTAAAGATGTTAAATTTGCAATGGCCCCGTCACTGGATAAATCACTAATCATCAGCCATTTGTTGTTGGTGCCAATAAAGTACAAATAATTTGCTGATGAATTCATAGACTAGAAACAATGTGCTTGCTGCCGCATCATAAAGAACATTGGGGCACATGCATCAAACTAAAAACCGGTCGCAAACGGGCAGATTCGCAGAATCTGCCTCTTTGCGACCAGTATTTTTGCATTTGGGATGCATCATCCCAAATGCAAAAATCGCAATTTAAGTAATCGCAAATTTGTGATTACTTAAATTGCAAGTGCATTTAAGGCATCGCAAATTGCGATGCCTCAAATGCAATTCATGATGATATTTAAAATACCGTCAAATGAACCCAAGTGCATTTTTCAAAGTTCAAGGTTACACTAACACACACATGCCCTTAGGGCATGTGTGTGTGCAACATGGGTTTACCTAGCAATTTTAAAGGTGCTACAGGGTATCATCTTGGCACCCTAGCACCCTTGAAATTGCATGCGCAATTTGCGAGTACCTAGTACCTATTGGGTACTCGCAAATTGTGCATGAAATTCCCATCCATTCCTATGTGCCATTAGGCCCATAGGAATGAATAGGAAGCAAATCCTTAATTGTGACTCGCAATTTGCGAGTCGCAATTAAGGAATTTGTAGGAATCGCTGTCATGCCCCGCGGTCCAAGCTCGTCGACGCTGAAGTATTGAAGGAACCCCGAGGCAAGTAGACGCGCTTAGCGTTCTTGCTTCGAGCTTCATTTCCGTCCCACGCTTAGTTGCCTGACTTCCGGTAGAGCATTTCCTGTTTCCGTCTTCGTTCTTGTGTGCGAAGGCGGCTTGCTGTATCGTTGCCGCTTTCTCCTCCATACACGGCGTTTCGTCCTGCGACCATCCCCACCATCGCTAGCAGGTCGGACATCGCCTCTCTCCCCTTAGTGCAGAGAGAGAGGTTCCTACAGTGTTCCTGGCTTCTGTAGCACTCAGCATCTGTTATCTTTTCCAGTGTTCGTGGCTCACAGCAGTGCTGAATCCCAAGCGCTTTCTTTCCTTTCAAGCCGGGCTGTTTCCATTGCTCTCCACATTTGCTAGGCAGTGTCTAAATCCGCATTTTCCGGCCCATACTGTATCAGTTGTCCCCCTCCTTATTTTCCCCCGTTATTTCCTGCTTGTGGCACTCAAACCAGTGGCGGACTCTGTTCTTTCTATCGGCCAGGCGTTATTCAGTATACGTTTAGCATGGTAGTGTTCTTTTGCGTTGCACATCCTAGTGTGGGTGTTTCTATACCATTTCCTATTAACGAAGGTATCCAGTCGTTCCATTGGGATATTTGCATGGATCTCTGTGCTGACTCTCCTTCCGACAGAATCACGGTAACAGTGCAATGCGCTGCTTTATTCTTCAATAAGTGTATGCTATATATGAGAAGGGGAACTCAGGGGGACTCTATTATTTTGACAGGTTGTGATATATGTCTCAGTAGAACAACTACCCTCCACAGTGGTCTCAAGGCAAAGTAGAATCCGGGGAGTCGGTAGTCCTTCAACAGAACTGCTGGGGGTAAGCTGCATGAAGGAATAGAGTAGGCTCTAGTACTGGTTCCTACTCCCTTCTAACGTTGTGCTCTCATTTACGTAGGATGTTACATTTGACTCCTTGACGCCTTCACTCTACAAGATTAGAAGTAACCACACAGTGGTAGGTGAGGTCAAGTGTCGAGTTATATAAGAGGGTTGTTCTTATGTACTAGTACTTACACAGTCTTTATTTTTACAGGGTGTGTGCGAGGTGTGTGTACCCTTTCTTCAGAACCAGACGCCAGTTACGCCATTGAAGTGCAAACCCGCCTTCCCTTGTTTTGTTTCCCTGTTTTCCCCTGGCGAGTCTTCCGAATCTCTAGAGCCTGATAGAGTCGGAAGACCGCTGGGGAAGACTGAGGTATTCTCATCAGGTTCCTGACGCTCCTGCAGAACTTTCTGGCAGCCCTTACAATCGCTAATTTATTTACGATTCCTACATGCATAGCCAATAGCAAATCTTTAATTGCAATTACTTAAAAATCGCAATTAAGGATTCACTATTGGCTATTTTGATGCCTGTGGGGGCTGGTGCTCTAAATCTGGGACTAAGGTGGGGTTTCATTGATGACATGCACACCTAGCCTCATTGAAGAAAGGTGTTCTGAAGATTCACCATCATGAAAACTTGAACAATGGTATTATTTTTCATTCTCACTCAACTGTAAGTGCCTCTTCACTTTTTATAACTAAGAAGAAGGTAGATTTGACTCTTTGAATCAATGAAAGGCAAGTGAATACAGGGAAAACTCAAGGATTAAGGACTGCCTTACATTACGTTCAAGTAGCCAGAAATCAAAAGGAAAAAATCCTCCACTTTCATGACTCGTCCAAGTCATTATATATAGTCCAAACTACAGCCAATCAGGTGACAGCACCCTCCAGAATGTTCTCCTCAGAGGCTCAGGCTCTCAGAGTTTCGAGCACAAGTGTGATCCAGAGTGAAAAGAGCATAGAAGAGCCTCTGAGGGGAGGTGGGTGGGTTGCATGTGAATCTATGAAAGATACTAATACTGGAGAACCACAGATTACAGGTAAGTACCTTTTGTTCTTCTCCAGTATTGGGGTATCTTTCATAGATTTGCATACCTGAATCAGAGTAGAGAGAAGTAACTCTCTAACAATACTAGTAAGATTATCATCACAACATAAGCATATGCATATCACAGAAGATATGTAATCACAGATATAGATATTTCTATACAAATATACACATATATAGATATATATATATATCGACACATATATATACATAAACAATCATAGAAGATCTGTAAGTCAGAAAACAGCAAAGAGGAGGAGGGAAGAACAGAGGCTCTCCTTATTTTAAAAGATTACGGAGAACCGCCTGTCCCACAGACGTGTCTGCATTGCTGGCAGCTTCCAGACAGTAGTGCTTGGTAAAGGTGTGCCTGCTGGACCACGTAGCAGCTCTGCAGATTTGATGAAGAGGCACACCAGCAAAGAGAGCGGTAGAGGAAGAGATTGCTCTAGTAGAATGTGCTCTCGTAGTTGTTTGTAATGGTCTGCCTGCATGCTAATGACAGAAACAAATTGCAGCAGAAATCCAACGAGCAATGGACTGTTTGGATATTGGGTGTCCTGTTCGCATCTTTCCATAAGCTATAAATAGTTGATCAGATTTCCGTATTGAAGATGTCCTCTGTAAATAGAATTTTAGACACCTCTACATTAAGAGTATGCAAAGCCCTTTCCGCAGGTGATTGAGGATTAGGAAAGATAGTCTTTAAAATGACCGGTTTGTTGAGATGGAAGTCCGAAGGAACTTTAGGCATAAAAATGGGGTTAGTACGCAGCACTACTGAGTCCTTGGTGAATTGAAGGAAAGGTGGTTTAATAGTGAAGGCTTGAGTATCACTGACCCGCCTAGCTGATGTGAGAGCCAACAGCAGAGACACTTTCCATGAAAGAAACTTCAAATCAGTCCTATGAATAGGTTCAAAGGGGTGTTGCATGGGTTGTGAGAGCACAATGTTAAGATGCCAGGATGGAGGTGGACGGCGGATGGAAGGAAACATGCGAAACAATCCTTTGAAGAACTGCTGAATGACCCTAGAGGAAAAAAGAGAGTTGGAACCATCCTGTCGGAATCTTGAAATAGTCGCTAAGAATACTTTAAGAGTAGAATGGGAAAGGCCTGATCTTGCCAAATGTAAAAAGAAAGGCAAAATTTGTTCGGGTTTTGCATAGATTGGATGAATGTTAGCGGCTTGACACCACAGGCAAAATCGTTTCCATTTGAGCCTGTATGTCTTTATTGTGGAAGGCGCTCTAGCATTGGCCAAGACTTCCCTAAAGTCCGAAGGATTGTTTAAGTGAGCAAATTCAAGGTGTTCAGGCGCCAGGCCGCTAAACGCAGGGATGCAGGATCCGGGTGGCAGATCTGTCCATTCTGAATAGATAGAAGTTTCGGTATTGGTTGCAACTGAATGGGATCGCATTCGGAGAGAAGGAGTTTGGTGAACCAAAGCTGGCGAGGCCACCTGGGAGCTATGAGTATTAGGCGACATGGCTCCTTCTTCATTTTCCGGAGAACCCTGGGAACCAACGGTATTGGTGGAAAAAGGTAGGCATAAATCCGCGACCAGTTCATCAAAAACGCATTCCCGCACGATCCTTTGTGGGGCAGCCAGCATGCGAAGAATGGGCATTTGCGGTTCTGACTGGTCGCGAACAAGTCCAGATCGGGTCGACCCCACTTCTGAAAAATACGATCCAAAGTTGGTTGATGGAGCTCCCACTCGTGATTGGAAACTGTCGACCTGCTGAGGAAATCCGCGAGGACGTTGGAAACTCCTGGGACATGGATTGCTGTCAGACTTATCTGATGTTGGATCGCCCAATCCCAAATTTGCTGGGCTTGCTGAGACAGTAAAACGGATCTTGTCCCTCCTTGTTTGTTCAAGTAGTGCATACTTGTCGTGTTGTCCGTTCAGATCAACACCGATGCTCCGAGAATGAAGGTGCGAAAAGACTTTAGGGCCAGGAAGATATCTAGCAACTCTAAGAGGTTGATATGCCAAGTCCATTGTTGAACATCCCATTTGCCACAGACGGTGAGTCCTTGCAGGTGCGCTCCCCATCCTTGGAGGCAGGCGTCCGTGGTGATGAAAAAACTAGAAGCTTCCACTAGAAATGTGCAGCCTGCCACCAGTGCAAAGCTTTCCAAATCCGAGAATTGATGTAGATGAGATCGTCGAAGGCTCCCAAAACCTGTAACCACTGTTTGTTGAGCTCCTCTTGCAGAGGTCTCATCTTGAGACGGCAGTTGGGGACCAGGGGAATGCAGGCTGAAAGCATCCCCAGAAGTGACTTGAACTGCCGGACTGAAACGCACCTTCTTGATCGCAACAATTGGGCGAGTTTGCAAAGTTTGAGTTGTCTTTTGTTTGAGACAAAGGCTTTTGTCAGCAGTGTCTATGGTGGCTCCCAAGAACGTTCTCCTTTGTGATGGGACGAGGTACGACTTGTCGAAATTTACAGAGAGGCCCAGAGATTGGAAAAGAGACAGACATCTCTGAGTATGGGCGTTTGCCTTATCAAGGCGAATTCTTTCACAATCGCAATCGTCTAAATAAGGAAAGATTTGAATTCCCTCCAGTCGAAGGTGTGCTGCCTCCGGTGCTAAGACCTTGGTAAAGACACAGGGCGCGGAACGTAGTCCGAAAGGAAGGACTTTGAACTGGAAGTCCCTGCCAGCCACTCTGAACCTCGAGAACTTTATGTGTCTGGGGAGAAATGGTACATGAAAATAAGCGTCTTGGAGGTCAAGAGTGGGAATGTTATCCCCCGCAGTGAGGAGTTGAAGGATTTCTTGAAAAGTCAGCATCCGGAAGGATAACTTTTTTAGATATTTGTTGAGGGAGCGAAGATCTAAAATGGGTCGCCATTCTCCCGATTTCTTTTTTATTAGAAAAAATCTGAAATAGAAACCGGTTCCTCTTTGCAACTGAGGAACTATTTTGATCGCTCCTTTTCGTAACATCAAATTTATTTGGGAAAAAAGCTCTGTGAGGTGAGCTGGAGGTGGTCCTTTGGGAGGAGAATTCGGAGGAAGTTTTACAAATTCTAGAACATGGCCTCTGGCCACAATGTCCAAGACCCATTTGTCTGTTGTTATAGCTGACCAGTTTGAGTAAAAATGGGATTCTTCCACAAAACTTTTAAAGGGGTAAGCGGTAGAGCAGGTGGCAGTTGTCACTGCTTCTTAGACGTATCACGTCCATGGTAGGAAGTCTTTCTTATGTTTTGTGAATAAGAGGTAAGTTGGTTGTTGCCTGAAGGATTGTTGACGCTGAGTAGAGTAACGTTGGTTACTCTGACAGGACTGGTATTGTCTTTGCTGATTATCGCCTCCTCGACCGGAGAAGGATCCACGGCCTCTAGCGCCACAAAAAGGCGGTTTCCGAAACTGAAGAGTACCGAGAGATCTTGTTGTCTCGGTATCCTTTTTAATGGCCTCGTCAACATGCTGACCAAAAAGAGACTCGCCGTCAAAAGGCATATCAATTAATTTAGCTTGAACCTCCTGGCAAAATGATGTAGCTTTTAGCAAGCCTTGTCGCCGCAGGACTGCAGCACCTGCCAGTTGTCGAAAACCCGTAGACGCAACATCCACAGCCGAATCAATATTCTCAGCCGAGATCCGTTCCCCCTCCTGAAGAATTTTAGGCGCCTTAGACTTAGAGGGCTCAGGCAACATGTCGATGTAGGGAGAAATGTGCAACCACATCTGTCAATCGTATCGACCTAAGATAGCCAGTGAATTAGCTGCAAGGACGGTCGTTGCTGCCATGGTCGAAACTTTCTTCCCAGTAGCGTCCAGACATCTCCCATCCCGATCAGGAGGAGCTGACAGCAGAGAGGAGGGATTCCACGCTCGTCGTTGAGCTGCTTGGGCTATAATGGAATCTGCCTTTGGCTGATCTATCTGACATGCTGGCGAATTGTCTGGTGCCTTGTATTTCTTCTCGAGGCAGGGCAGGACCACAGGAATAGAAGCAGGAGCTTTCATAACCTTTAGTCCTTCCTGCCAAATAAAGTCAATAATAGGAATCGACCGTATTTGTTTCCTCAGTTGATCTTTAAAATCGTAAAGGAAACAATCATCCTTCTTTGTTTCCATAGGAAGGAGGAACCGTTGTGTTGCCCTCTCCATGAGAAGATGAAAACCTCCGATGTCAACTGGAGGAGAGTTAACTGGAGCAGGAGTAGATGGAGACGGAGTTTGTATCTGGTAGTCGTCCCATTCCGTAAGGAGTGATCTGTCATCCAGTTCTCTTTCCTCCCTGTCATCATCCATGGTGTTAGCGTCCTGAGAGTGATGCGAAGGTACTGGAGAATGTGGTCTGGGTGACCTCAATGCTGATGAAGATTGAAGAACAAGTGTAGGTGGTATAGAAGAAGCTGATTCAGATGGAGGAAAACGGCGATAATAATCGTCCAACATGTATTGCAGATTATTTAGAAGAGCCAAAGGCATTTGGGTCATAGGAATTGGATCTGGAGCTGAAGGAACAGTCTCCTGGCAGAAATCATCTTCTTGATCCACATCTTGATATTTAATGAAGAGCTCAGAAGGGCTCCTGGCAGTACGAAACCTATCACCCTCATCCGATTCTTCATCATCTTCTTCATAATCCAGCAAATGCTGAGGTAACACAAGAGGAACCTTAGAAGGGAAGGCGTGAATTAGAGAGAGAACCTCCAAGGAAGATCCACGTCTTTGTAGCAAAGAAGGCGTTGCTGTCGACGGAGGCACCTGTGTGGACGGTGTCGTAGACGATGTTGTGGGCGTTGACGAAGACCAAACCTGAAGAGCCATGCATGAAGACAGTTGTAGCGTCCTTCGAGGTAGCCGTCGACGAGGTAGTCGTTGACGTGGATGTCGATGAAGTGATCGTCGACGAGACAGCCCTCGACGACGAGGCAGCCGTCGACGAGGCAGCTGTCGATGAGGCAAATGTCGACGAGACTCTTTTAATCTTCATCGTCGAAGGAACGTCCTTCGTCGACGGGACTGGCTTCACGGAGACGGATACCAGCGTCGACGGCGATGATGCCGACGACATTATCATCTGCGGCTTCTGCGACGAGAAAGGAGCAGTCGACGTCATGCCGATGGTAGGCTTCGTCGACGAAGACATCGTCGTCGAGCTCGTCGACGAGGGACCCTGTTTCTGAGGTAAATCTCTGTCAGAAACTTGTTTTGAAGCCTGAGACTTCACAGTCTTTCTCGGGGCGTAGATGGAAGAGTTTTACTGGTGGAGGAGTCTTTTTTGAAGTAGAAGGCAGCTCAGCACTCTTAGAAGTGTGCTGTTTTTTCGACACCTTAGCCCCAGGAGAAGATAAATCTGTGTCAGTTGTCCTCTTCGTAGAGGAAGTAGTCTTGACAGAGGCAATAATCCCAACTTCAGATAAGGGATTGTCCTGATCCTTAATCTTCTGTAGCCACAGAAGTAGATGCCCCTCTCTGTCCCTCAGAGTCTTTTGTGGGAAAGTTCTGCAGATCTTGCAGTCTCTCACCTGGTGGTCAGGATACAAACAGTAAATGCACTTCTTGTGGGGATCTTCTGAAAACAGCCGGAGCGTCCCACAAGATTCACAAGGTCAAAAGAGATTTCTTTGAAGAAGACATCATAAAATGAAGAATTCCTGAATAAACTAGAGAAATACTGAGCAGAGCTCAGAGAGACTCCCTTTACACGACGTGTGGTATAAAATCTGTAGCCTGAGCTTCTAAGGAGAACATTCAGAAGGATGCTGTCGCCTGATTGGCTGTAGTTTGGAGTACATATAATGACTTGGACGAGTCATGAAAGTGGAGGATTTTTTCCTTTTGATTTCTGGCTACTTTACTTCCTTGTTCTAGATTACCTATGATATGGTTTCTATATGCATGTATATTGCTATTTTTATGTACCGTGGGACTCCCACACCGACAACGGGGAATGATTCAGGCATGTGAATCTATGAAAGATACCCCAATACTGGAGAACACCACTACGTATTATTTTACCATTTCATCATGTTAATGAACCCAGAACCCACTGTCTTCTGGTTATTGCCAGCAAGTTAAGGAGAGCCAATGCATTATCTTTTATTATCTTCTCTATGCGTGAGCATTAACAACAACTAAAATAAACAAAACAGATTTCATACCTAGGTTTTTCTGACATGGCCTCGGTTATACGAACCAAACAAGCAAGATTTAAAACACTTTTTTTCACAACTGACAATCATTATATGAATATGGGGAAGTGTCCAAGGATAATTAAGGATATTCGGCATAGTCCCAGGACACAGTGCCTTACCTGCTTTTGTCTTCACAATATCTAAAAATGGCTTCTTTGGTAATAAGTCTGTTGGTTCTTCTCATTTCCTGCAGAACAGCAGTCATCCAGTCTTCAACACGTCCTTCTGCTGGTATTGAGTTTCGGAAGGCCATCACTTCTCCTTCTGCTGAAATCATTGCAGTGGCCACTATCCTTTCATTTTCACTTTCTTCAAATTTTAGGGATGCTATATTATCATACATCTAAAACATATCAAGTGATATAAGGTGAATGTTCAGAATATCCCAACAGGAGTAATACTTTGCAATTACATCAGAATGACACACTGCACATGGGATTCATGGACCTAATGTCGGCCTTTGATCGAGTAAATCGATCAAAAGTGTGGCGGATCCTAGGGCATTTGGGCATGGAACTGAGTCTGGTATCCTTTTTACATTATGCCCACAACAACACAATGACTGCAGTAAGATTTAAGGATGATGGTAGCGTAACAGATTCCTGGGAGGTTAAGCGAGGGTTACAACAAGGGTTCATCATGGCACCTCTACTGTTTACACTTTACATAAATAAACTAGGAGATCACCTTATAGGCAGTACTCAAGACATCCCAAGAGCCGGGTCCAAATTGGTCCCAGCATTACTGTACACAGATGATGCTGTGTTGTTCGCTAGGACTGCCATAGGTCTCCAAAATCTTTTAAATGTCTTAATCGATTTTATGGAGTCACTAGATTTAGCGACCAATTTTACCAAGTCACACAATGACAAAGGGAGGTAAAAAGGCCGCTAAGACAACGTTTTTCTGCAGGGGGGTAGAATTGTCCAAAGTGTCCACTTTTCCGTATTTGGGTTGTTTTTGATAATAATGGGTCCTGAGCTGCACAAAGGCAATTAAAAAAAGAACACTTTGGCCAGAGCAGTCTAGTCGTATGGGATTTTGCCAAAAGATTGGGGTCGAAACTAATTCCTGCCATACTCAAGGTTTATAAAGAGAAATGTATCCCTATGGCGACATATGGGTGTGATGTATGGGGTTACAAGGATGTGAGGGACATTCAGGGGGTCTAGAAAAAATTCATGCGCTGCCTCCTAGCGCTCCCCTCCAGTACCCCTGCCTTTATTTTACATGAGGAACTTGGCTTAGGGTACATTTCGGATCATATTGCTACTGCACCACTGATGTATTGGTTGAAGATTTGGTCAAGTATCGCTCCCACCCTGATTCAGATGGTCATTATGTATTGTATTGCCCTTGATGGGGCCCTACAAATTCCGTGGCTAAAATACATCAGGGATCAATTGACGCTGCTGGGTTGTCCAGACATGTATAGAAAACCAAGATCTTTAGGGCCGGCAGCGATCAAGGATATTAAAATAAAGTTCTTGATTAGGCGGCAGGTGACTAGGGAGGGACTCGAACTAGCCAAGCCCATGGTGAGAAGGTATGTCATCCTTAGTTCGACCCCAGAGCTACAGCCCTATCTGTCACCAGTAACAAACATACAACATTGTTTTGTTTGGGAAACAGACATTAAATCAGATGCGTTACAACGCAAGCGATTACAATGTGGTCTGTACAATGACCACATTGTTACCTCGCAGTACATTACAACGCAAGTCGTTACATCGACTTGCTGTATGGCGCGCGCTAACCTAAGGAATAGTATAATTTACTATTCCAACACCTTCCCTACTGTTGCGAATAGTAAATTATACTATTCCTAAGTCCAGCGCGCCCCCTACAGCAAGTCAATGTAACGACTTGATTTGTAATGTACTGAGATATAACAACACGGTTGTTGTAACGAGCGCGTTGTAATCGCATATGTTGTAAACGCTTGCGATGTAAGGTGCTATGTTAGTTTTGTTTTAACTAGATTCCCGCTGAATCAGGTATCCTGGTTTTTAGCCTTCACAAAGGAGTTCTCACGGCCAGGTACCTTAAAGCCGTGCCCCTGCGATAATTTCTCGTAACGGACACTTTGCATTTCATCTTTTTCTGGGAACTTTATACCCCCCTTCGTAAGAAATGTATAATGCCAATATTGAGAGAGGCAAACTTTGTTCAAGTAAGGCCCGCTCTGTTATTTTTACAAATGCTACCCTCCCCTGTGGTCTGCTTTGCGGTTGCAAGCTTTCTGCTAGGGGCAATGAAATTCAGGAAGAAGATGTCCCTGCAGTAGCTGCATAATAACCTTCGTAAATTTGTTTATAATATGATATACTCTTTTTAAATACTTAAATACTTATTCATGGGGACATTTGTCAAGCACCTATTGCTATAGTATTTTACTTGCTGAAGCTTTTAAATGTATTGCCATCCAGGTGACTTTTTATAATGTCTTTTACTTCAATTAGACTTAGGTGATTAATGACTGTACATGTAATATGTGTATGATGGAGACCTTTCTAATAAACATGTACACTACCCGCTCTTTTTAATGTATTGATTGTCCTTTTAAAGTCTTTTACATGTTTTAACGGAGTGCTTTTATGGCCTTTGTTAGCCGAATAAAGTATTTTTAACTTGACTTGGCTTTTTGATGCAATAGTTCATAAAACAGATTTCTTTAAAAAAAGAAAGAATGTAAGGGCTGAGGATTACGTGGATTTTCCAGGCACTGAGGGGCCCTTGTATTAACTTCTAGCAGAAAGCCTCTCAGTAGACAAAGTTCCTGCATTGTTCTAGGAGGAGAAAGCATTTCAGAGCCATATTTAAAACGATATGGCACTCCTACTCTCTCCTCCAGTGCTGGTGCACAATTAAGGTGTCTAGCACCATGCACACACCATTGTACAATAGTGCAATGGTGTGTGCATGCCCTCTAGCAGTGCTGTCTAGCACAGGTTTTACTTGAAGGAAACCCTTCCAATACAAAATACTATCCTTGGAAAAGCTTAAAACTTTTCACAGACTGCAAATGTGATTTACAATACAGCACATATGCAATGTTTGAAAATTTGGGTGAAATTAAAACATTTCTACAACCTAACGCCTGCCTCAAGGAGGCATTATTTCTTTGCTATAAGCAATATCTACCATCGGCAGCAGATAAGGGTTTGGGACATAAACCATGGGTGGTAGCATGGAAATTCTGCCGCAAAACCCATGGGCTGCCCCTTCAACGCAAAGCAGAGTACATAACCGGTACTTTCTAGTGTAAATAACGTTTTCAACACTTTGTGCCAATATGAATAATTGCTTCTGACTTTACACCGGAGCAACGTGTGGATAAATATGGCCGTGAATTGCAAAGCCTATCTGAGTTCCATCAAGGCACAACCAGTACTATACTGCAATTAGAAGATCAACCTGTGATACTGGAAAACACACAGAGGACCTGGAGTACCGGGTTCCTCTTCCACTGATGTTAAAGGGAACCTAACTGGAATGACAGCCTTTTGTTCATGGAGACTTTCACCCCGAAACCATTGTGGACCTTTAGCTGTTATGCCAATTTCCCTCCAATGCTCCTGGAACCTACAGTGAATCAGTAGCTGGCAATATTATGGTTGTTACAATGGCCTAGCCTCTGTTGCACAAGCCCATCCTTAAGAATGTAACAATTCTCAAGCATAACAAATGATAGTATGATAAGTGGATTTCACTGAACATGAATTTTAGTATTACAACTCATTCTAAGAGACAGAAACTGCTTGAGATTTGGAATCAACTCTTCAACATGGGCATCCCTCCCTTGTATGTAACTCAGCCAGGCTAAGAGTGGTGAATGAAGAAGAAAATATATATATATGTTCATGTTGAGGCAGTCAGTTCTTTTTTGGACAGCACTGGGGGTGACTCCTAAATGGGCTCAGAAAGGCATCCTTAATTTTTTGGGGCTAACTGATCCTGTTTTTTTGTTATGTGGTATTGGGACTAGGGACCTGAGGACCCAAAATACGATTTCAAGACATGTTTGGTGGATATCAACACTAGAGCTGGTTTTGCCTACTGCTTCCCTGAACCACAATCCCTTTCTTTTCCTCCATCCAACATTTCTATTCCTACGTTCTCCTAAGGTAAGCATGGGTTTAATTGTTGTATTCCTGTCGTAATAGGCACATATATAAAAATCCAAATCCAAGGAGGTGGTATTAATTGTACTTAGAATGCATCTTGTGGAATGCAGTCCATCATATTGGACTTTGTTTGGTTTCTTAAGTTTTGTTATTTTGTGATTACATTGATTATTTAATGCTTGGCCTATATTGCTGGTAACACAAAAAGATTTACAATTAAGATAGCAACAGTAGCCTACGAGGACTGCTGAATCTACTAGATGTGTTAACAAATGTAATTACATCATTTAAAGAGGCCTCTGAAGGTGCAAAAACTCACCATCATCCTCCTCCTGTTAGTCAAGCTTAGAGTGGTAATGCGCTGGCACAACAGCCCATAACCTACTGTTAAAGACTGGTTGCAGGATTCTGTATATTGCCAGGAACAACTGGAATCCTTCTGGGTACTGGTTCGGGCACCTATGTGACCTAAAGATTTCTGAGGGTCACTTGGGATATACCTCACTCTCCAGGGGGAAGAGTAAGAGTGCCCAGGCTGACGGCCCAGACTAATGCATGATTGTGCCACATCGACACCCAGAGTGAGGGAATACCATTGGCTCTTCCCAGTTGTAGTGGAGGAATCAAACTGATGAACTGACCACTGTCAACATGTTATCATGTCTTGATTAGAGAAAGCTCTATCAAATGTATTTCTACATTATGAGATAGAAATGTAAAGGCAGAAGCGGGGGGGGTCAAATGGTGAATTTAGTACGATATAGATTCACATTTGCTAATGCGGACATGCCTGTCAAATCATTGCTCAGTGATGCGCATACGCGGTTTTGCCTGTTTGGTTGTTATACCTTGAGCTCAATAAAATGTTATAAAAGTAAAAATATTTTAAAAAAGAGGGCTAGAAAGGGTTAAGGCAATTTTCATGAGCCTGTTGACAAATGTGATACCATTTGCTCTTATACCAATGCCTAGCAAGGTATTGCCTTATTGCACTTATGATAGCAACGTATGTTTCTGTAAGCCTGTTTCTGATAAGCCCAGTTTTTCATGAATACAGCCAAGGAATGCGATGGAGAAGCATTCCTCCCTGCTGAATCTGGGTATCTGGACCATGTGTAAGCTTTGGGAAGTTGTTGCTAGAAAGCAGGATCAAAATCATCAATCTTGGCAAGGATAGAATTACAAGAATCAGCACAAGGATGTTGGGATTTTTTTTTTTTTTTTTTTTGAAACCGTTTATTACAAGTCTCAAGAGTATACAAGTATGGGCCTACAACCTTCCAGCCGGCCGCTAGCAATGACAGGAACATACGACATACATTTATGGAACACGTGGTGTTGCGGAGGAGCATGCTCAGGAGGTAACAACGTCAAAAGCCACATCAGCCAGACCCCACTATACGGTTTCATTTTAAATTAAGAACAACAAGAAAACCACACCCACAAGGCAACCCACAATCGGGAAATAGCAGCACGTGCTTCCCTAGAGGGGGGATCCCAACTATCCACAGGAGTCTAAAGAGGGGGAAGAGAGCAGAGCGAGGACTGGGGGAACCCAATGCCCGGCATCGGGGGAATGAGTCGGCTAAGGGGACGGGGCTGGCGAGGTATCAGGCAGCAACGGTGGTGCACAGATACCCCCACGGTAGGCGTTCCAGGGGCCCCATACTTTCACCCATGTCCCAGGCTTACCCCTCGCCACATACACCACTTTTTCTCGAAACATGCACCAGTCCATGTGTTCTTTCCAGGCCGAGACCGTCGGGGGCCTCTGGGATCCCCACAGTTGAGCAATATCACGCTTGGCTATCATATATCCCAGAGTCACCCACCACGTCTGCGGCGCCGAGTAATCAGTCGGTTCCCACACATTCAACAGGCATCTCCTCGCTTCAGGCAACAGCGCCACATGCGTAACCAGTCGCAGCACCTCATGTACACCACGCCAGAACCCTTCCACCTCCGGGCACTCCCACAAAATATGCAGAAAGGTCCCCAAAGCACCACACCCACGCTTACACAACCCATCTTCAGCATAGCCCATACGCAGAAGCTTTGGCCCCGTCATGTAGACCCGGTGGAGTATCTTGAGCTGGACGAAGCGCAGGCGAGCCGGTATGGCCACCTCCTTCGGGGAGGCCACCGCGGAGGTCCAGTCCTCGTCGTCCAACTCCAGCCCGTCGGCAATCCAAGCCGCACGAAGGGCAGTCAACAGGCCCGAGCGATCGTTAATCAGCTTTTTGTATATCAGTGAGATCGTGCCGTCCGGGACGTGCCCATCCAGCATTCTATCCTCCAGGGGGGAATATTCCGGGATGGAGGCAACTTCCGAAAAGACGGAGCCCAGCGCATGACGGACCTGCAAATACCGAAAGTATTCACTGCCCTGCAACTGAAATTCCGTCTGCAGCATATCGAACGTTTTAAATCCTCCCCTCGTCCAGAGATCCCCCACTTTACTGATGCCTATTATGTCCCACTTCTCAAAGCCCTTAGAGGTCCACAGGGAGCCCAACCGCTCGGACGCGTATAGTGGTGACGCCCGGGTCAAACGGTCCCTCCACCCCATAGCTGCATTGGCCGCGTGCCACACTTGCACCATGACACGCGTGGGGCCCGTCAGACGAGCGTCGGGCGCGCTAGAATAAAGCGCTCGATTGTAGTCGCCACCTGGCAGGAGCATCTTGTCCATTGCGAATGCCGGGTTTAAGGCGGGCCCGTATAGGCCATGGTTAATTGCAGCTAGCTGGAAGGCCCAATAGTACCGTTTAATATCCGGGAGGGCAATCCCCCCGTCATACCATGGGAGCGTCAACTTCGCCAGGGCAATACGCGGCCTCCCGTCCCAGAACAGGCGGCGCTGCAAACTCTCCACCTCACGGAAGTAGCGCGCTGGGACGAGGTCCATGGTGTTCTGCAAAGCGTACAGGAAACGCGGCAGAGACATCATCTTGAACAATGCCGCCCGGCCGAGCGGCGAAAGCGGCAGGCGCCGCCAGCGTGCGACATCTACCTTCAGGCGCTGGAGGGGGGGAAGCAAGTTCCGTTCATACCGGGCCTCCGGGTCCAGAGTAATGAAGACACCCAGGTACCGAAATCCCTGCGGGGCGATCTGGATCGGACAGCCCCGCGGGAGAATAGGAGCCTCCCCAGAGAGAACATACACGCACGATTTAGCCCAGTTGATGACGAGACCGGAGTTACGACCAAATGAATGTAAAATATCAACCAGTACTATCAGTGATTTACATGGGGAAGCTAGGTACAGAAGGATGTCATCAGCGTATAGGGATACGCGGTCCTCATACTCGGGGGTCCAACGGAGACCACGGATGGAAGGCTCCCATCGCAGCCACTCCGCCAGGGGCTCCAAGGCAAGCGCAAAAAGGAGCAGCGATAAGGGACAGCCCTGTCGCGTGCCCCGGCCCAGCTCGAACGGGGCCGATACTCTTCCGTTCACCACCACCTGCGCCAATGGGCCCGAATACAACAATTTGACCCAACTGATGAACCCTGGGCCAAATCCAAACTTCGCAAGCATCGCCCAGATGTATGGCCACTCAAGCGTATCAAACGCCATGGTGGCGTCCAAGGACGCCAAAATGGCCGGTTCCCGTATGAATGGGACACGTGCGAGCACCCCATGCAACCGCCGCAGGTTAAGGGCTGTGTTGCGATGGGGAATAAAGCCGGACTGGTCCTGATGAACCAGATCGCCCACCACGCCGACCAGCCGATTGGCCAGGACCTTGGCGAGAATTTTGGGCTCCGCATTCAGTAGCGAGATAGGCCGATAGGAAGTAACCCGGTCCCGAGGTCTCCCTTCCTTGTGGATCACCACGATTGTAGCCAGACGCTGGTCAAGCGGGAGGGAGCCCAGCGAGTGGGCCGCCAGGAACATTGCGCGGAGGTGGGGCGCCAGTGTATCCGGTCGCAACTTGTACAACTCGATAGGGATACCATTCGGGCCCATGGCCTTGCCAGAAGCGACCGAGCGTATGGCGAGGGCGATTTCGTCGGAGGTGGGAGCGGCGTCCAGCGACACCCTGTCCTCCCCGGAAAGGGACGGCAGCGCGATATCCCTGAGCAGGGCACGGGAATCCTCTTCAGAGCAGGAAGAGACCGGGGAATACACCTCGCGGAAATAATCCGCGAAACAGGAGACAATTTCTTCTAGCTCAGTTACACACACACCATCCGTTTTCTCAATCAGCGGGACCACACGATTCACTCTCTCCTTTTTGTCCAACCACGCTATCAGTTTACCAGCCTTATCACCCACATCATACAGTCGCCCCTGTTGCTCTCTACTGAGGCCCCTGGCCGCCTCCGTGACGAGGGCCCTATAGGCCGCTTGCTTGAGTTGGAGGACATGTAGTGCAGCATCCGTCACCCCACCTTCTAGATTACCCTCCAACTCGGCTATTTCAGCCTCCACCCGGGTCAACTCCTCCCGCTCGCGCCTCCGGGCGTGGGAAATAAGGGATAGGGCCTCCCCTCTGAGTACTGTCTTGAAGGCCTCCCACAGGGAGATAGCCGAAGGCACGGACCCCACATTCTCATCAAAATATCGCTGCAGGGATTTAATCAAGTCAGCGCGAATGGTGGGGTCGCGCAGGTACCAGGAATTGATTGGGACTACCCTACCCTCACCCCTCGGAAAGACATCGAAATGTAACAGGAGCGGGGAGTGATCCGAGATACCCCGTGCCAAATGGCGCACCTCTCCCACCCTCCCGACATAGGCCGCCGGGACAAGGACATAATCAAGCCGTGAGAGACTACCATGGGCCCCCGAGTGGAAAGTGTACTGCAGCTGCGTGGGATGTTTTAAGCGCCAGCAGTCCACCAATCCCAGTGTATCCAAGAGGCCGGATAGCCACGCCTGTGCCCGGGGGAGGTCCCTAGGGGGGTGACGATCCACAGTCCCAGAAACCACCGCATTGAAATCCCCCCCCACCACCAGAAGCCCCCCCGGAAAGCCAAGGAGGAGGCGCCCCAGGTCTGCAAAGGTGGTCGACTGCAGCCCCGGTGGGACGTATACTGACACAAAGACAACCACTTTGCCCTCCATTCTCCCCACCAAGACAGTGTAACGTCCCCTATCATCGTGGAGCAACTCATCAATTTCCAACGGGAGCGAGTTCTTTACCATGATGCCCACACCCCTTGAGCCTGACGTGAAGCCCGAGTGGGCCACGAGGCGGTAGCCACGCCGATTCATGGCACAGAAGGAATTGCCAATAAGGTGTGTCTCCTGCAGAAAGACTACATCGGGCGAGAGTCGCTTCAAAAACTGCAGGACCACACCTCGTTTGATCCTGTCCCCCAGTCCATTAACGTTCCAAGACAACAAAGTTAATTCCCTACCCCCCATCATACACAGAAGCCATCTTTCGTCCCCCCGAGAGCACCTTAGAACCAACACAAAAATAAGTTTGCCTTGTGATAAAAACGAACAACACCCCATCCCTGCCCACCCACCCCAACAGAACTCCCCCCTCCCTGCATCCCTGCATCCCTGCATGAGCCCAAACAGCCCCCCCAACGTGCAGTGTGCCTGTCGCCCCATAGATAGTTAAACTAACTAGACCCCCAGAGGAGGAGGGAGCACCCCCAAGAGACCCCACACAACCTCCATAGGAGGGGAACTTACACGAACAGACGCATGGTCAAAAGTGGCATCATTTTTGTCCCGAGCGAGGCCTAATATTAGTCCCTCAGTCCTGATCCGGCGAGCCCTCTCCCCCCACCGCTCCCCCCCCGCCCCACCGATCCCGATCCCCAGACAGAGTATCCAGCCAGTCCCCGGCCGCTTCGGGACGATCAAAAAAGTGCGTGCGACCATCCACCTCCACTCGCAGCTTAGCTGGGAAGAGCATGGCGTATTTAAGGTTTAGGTCCCGAAGACGGCGTTTGACACCGAGGAAGCTCAGCCTCTGCTTCTGGACCGCTGGGGTGCAATCAGGATAAAAATTAACGTCCATATTCTCAAGTCTAATCGGTCCCTGCAGTCTGGAGGATTGCAGGATAGCGTCTCTGTCCCGAAAATTGAAAATCCGGGCAATGAGAGGTCCCGGAGGGGCTCCGACCTTAGGCCTTTCCCCGGGAACCCTGTGGGCCCTCTCCACAGCAAAGAATTTACTCAGCCCCCGTGGCTGGAGATGGGTAACAATCAGGTCTTCCACGAAGAGGTCCGCCTCCTCACGTCCCCCAGGCACCCCGATGATGCGGATGTTGTTCCTCCGGGCCCGACTCTCGGAGTCCTCCAGGCGGCGATCCATCAGCGCACTCGCCTGACTAAGCCGGCGCACCTCCGTTTGTAGGGCCGCCACATCTGTCGTAAGGCCCGATGCGGTGTGGGCCAAAGAATCGACTCGGTCGTTGGTTTTGGAAAGATCGGCCCTTACCAGGCCAACATCCACGAGGACCGAGTCGATCTTCTGCGCCAGTGTGTCGAAACGCTGGCCCACCGAGGCCTTCATCTCGGCGATGGCGCCCATGACATCCCGCAGAGTCAGATCCGTGGGCAGATCGGGGGCATCAGTAGGGCCCTCGGGGGACCCGCGTGGCACCTCGGGAGATCCCTTCTGGAGGGTATAGCGGTCCATGCTGTTGGACTGAGGGACTGCGCCACGCCGGGTCGATTTTATCTTTGCCCGGTCACCATCTTGTTTCGTGGCCATGGTCCCAGTCTCCCGGTCGCACCAGCCACGTCGTGAAGGGCAGGCAAGCAGGTCCACGGGCTCCGGGGGGGGGGCCACCTCAGATCTGCGGGGTGGATCACAGCCGGCGGGCAGGCAGGGTCCCCCAGCGAGGCCACTCCAACACACAAAGCCCCGCGACCCAACCTCGCAGAGACAGCAAGGGGGGTGCGAAAGCGAAAGTGAAAGTGCGGGGAACGCGAGCCACCAAGCCCTGCCCGCCGCTGTTGTTCACTTTGTCACTGGATCGCCCCACAGCTCAAATCCGGGGTTCGGCGAGGAGAAGGCCGCAAACCTCGATCGGTGCTCAAGCCGGTGTCCGAGGTCCGATTTGGAAGCGGAAAACGGGTGCCACCTCAGCTCAGGCTCACCAACACAGTCCCCTCATCTGGGACAGGATAAGTTCAGGATAGTCGTAGGAGGTCGCGGAGGTCCTCGGGAGCCTCGCACCTACGCGGCCATCTTGGTTGCGCGCTAGGCTCCTCCCTCCGATGTTGGGATTTTTGACTCTCCGAAGGGTCTAGCGAATCGGAGAAATTGGTATAAAGGCAAAGAGGAGTTTCCCCAAACAATAAAGATGGAGAGCATGCCATGGAGAATGCTGTACTGCGCATGTCTGGGGACAATGCTTACTGGGCCAGATGTATGACCATTCACTTTAGCGAGTCGGAAATTGCGCCGAATTGTGACTCGCTATAGTGAATGTCTCAAACACTGTTTAAAAGGTGAAATCAATCTGCAAACATTTCCATGTTGTCACAACTTTCAACTCTGCAGCATATTTTATCTGTCTTAGGGAAAGCAGTATTTGTCTGGTAGTTTGTCAACTTTTGTTTTGCCTGCTTGTCCAGGACTGAGAAAAGTAGAGATTACCTTGTGAAAGACGAATTGATGGAGTATGAGACAGCCTATGAGAAGTTGAAAGTAATTCTTCAGGAGGAAAAAAAAAGTACTGTGAGGGCTCAAACCCCACCGTTGTTCTGGAACTACCCATTGTGTATTCAGAGGCTCAAACAGCACTAGTAATTGTTTGGGTTAAAATTCAAACCCCGTACCTCATAGAGTGTAGGCTCCAATAGTACGAGTAAAGAGGTGAAACTGATCCTGAAATGTGCTGCTCTCTCTTTTTGTCCTTTTCTTTCCTCTCCGTCACATCATTGAGATTTTCTGAGGTGTACAGAAGGATGGGCATTCAAAGAAGGGGTTGGCACTGAAAAACATACCAGAGAAAGCTTCTTCGTCCCTCACTCCGTGGTATGATTTTTGTCTTTGAGCTGCCCAGTATACAAACAATGGAACACAGTAATATCAGTAATGAAGTAGCAGGACTATGGAGTGAGATTCAACCTCTGATGAAAGGGCTGTGGCTTGGCCCAGGATCATTTCTGGGGGATTCAGCCTGATAAGTTTGATTAATGACACAGTGCTTTGAGCTTGTTGGTCTGTCTTATGAGGGGGGTCGTGCCTTGCTAGAACCATAATAAACTTAGTAGGCTTCTATAGATCCCTTGTCTGGAGGAGTTTAACACCAAGAGGAACATAAAAGAGCATAGATGGCCACAGAAAGAGGGAGGCAACAATTAAATGAGTGACAGTAGGCCATGCACAAATGGGTACTACACCTGGTCCCAATTTCTTCTTACCAAGGTGCAACTTGGTAAGAACAAATGTTATAGCCTTCTGCAATCCCCTACCTACCTTTGACATTGACTGAAGTTTCATATCCACACATTTTGTGTTTTCACTCAGTCAGAATTATTAACAGGGAACCAAACGCATCTGTTCCAGGAAGGGAGGGAGATACTCTTCACTACCCTCTCCCCAAAAGCTAAAGTACAGGATGGTTGCTGATTTATAGGAGTGTGAGGAGGGTAGGCTCATGCTAGGTCCAGTCAGAAAACGTTTACGGAATTATTATCTAGTTCTGCCTGTGGGTCAAACATTTCCATCCACTTACAAAAAAGAGGGAGGCAGTCAGTATGAGAAAGTGAAAAATGGAGCAGGGGTAAGAGAGAGAGGTGAGCATCAGACAGCAAAAGTGAAAGTAAGATAGTGGCAGAAACATTGACAATCAGCCATTAGAACCAAATGTTATCTATATATTCAACTATAATTGGGGTGTACCTATTGCTAATCTTATTGCAGCATTCCTTCTCAATAAAACCTGTGTATTATATGTCAACACTAAGGGGCCGATTACGATCTAGTTCGGAAAGCACTCTGACTGAATCGGTTCCAGAATGCTTTATGAACAACTCCGATCGGGGGAGTCTGACTGAAAGATTTGGATGTATGTGTATGCACCCGGATACAATTTGGTCGGACTCCCACGTGAACACAGGCTCCCATTGAAGAAAAGGTGGCTGGGGAAAAACATACACCCCATGGTGCCTGCCACACTGTGCATGGTTGGAAAGGGGGTCCCTTGGGTACCCCCGAGGGCCTGATTCGGAGGGCCCCGGGTGAAGGGAGACTTGCTATGGGACCCCAAAGACCGATTCCGACAGCCATTTAATTCCGGACAAACCGACTCGGAAAGGCTGTCCGAATCGGTCATGGTAGTTGCGCGCTCAGAAACTGAGTCCATAGAGCTATACGAATCGGCTCCGGAAAGGCTCAACCTGTCCAAATGCATTTCAGAAACGATTTGGACAGCCCAAACAGTTTCCGGGCATCGTAATCGGCCATTCGGAACTGCGTACAATTTGGTCGGAAACAAGGCTTCCAAATCCCAATTCGCAGTCTTTCCGAACGAGATCGTAATCGGCCCCTAAATGTCAGAATACATTACTATACATTTTAACAGAAATCCACTTCAAGCCAATTAAAATTAGGTTGGTGGCTCACCTTAATGATGTGCTCTTGTACACACTTGGGATCACTACTTCCAAGAATACTAAGCAGCTCATCATCGGAAATGAAGAAAAATCTTGGGAAGGCATTACGTTTGGAATCCAGATAATCATTCAAGCTCTTTTGACATTTCTCTAAACCTTCACTTAAATGCTGTAGGTCTGATAATCTGTTTGGTGCTTCACAGCACCTTTTTATCACTGGATCTTTTACTGTGTCAGACATAATCTGCAAAGACAGAGGCAATTATTTGTTAAAGAAATATGAAATCACGCACTCATGTGTTGAACTCAAAGTAGATTGGTCATTAATCAATTTTCAACAATTTAGAGATACCATACACTCTATAAAGACAAACCATTAAAGACCCATAACCTGAGCATGCACTTTGAGCTTTTACATAACATGGATATCATCTCATATATTATTTTAGATCAGAGTACCTTCCAAAGGAATAGAGATTGGTGAGGTTTTTAAACCTTTCTGCTACCTATTTTTAAAGGTGATTTAGATTGGTACAGCCCGCAGCCCTCAGGAAACATTTTTAATACACATTTGCCCTTCAGAGGAAGTAGTAGTTTCTATGTGATATCCATGGAAAAAAACCTCAAGAAACTCCGTTCTGATGGACAATCAACGGGCATGATTCATAAAGGTAACCTGAGACGAAAGTCTAACTTTACGACTTTCAGTATTCACAAAGGGCATTTACGAGCAGTAAAGTAAAATTTTTGTCTCAGTTAAACTTACATTTTGGTCTTAAGTTTAACTGAGACCAAAAGTCTAGTCTCAGTAAAACTTACAACCAAAACTCACTAACATTTTCTTGCATAGGAATGTTTAACGAATGAATTGATCAATGTTTGGGCATGTTAAACTCTGGTGAGTGTCCTTGCAACATCACTAATGACGTTTCAATATTTTAAACAGGGTAAAATTATTTTCCATTTTCCAGGCACTGTGGTCTTAGACTAGTAGGCAACATTCTTTCTCACTAAGAATCCAGAAAAGTAAGTCCAACATTTAATGTCAATTAAGATGCTTCAGTAATCAATGATCACAATCTGAAATAAACATCGTCAGACGGACAAAATCATATCATATGACAAAAGTTTGTTGTATATCAGATTTAAAAAACTGCTGAAATACTAACCCTTTTGAATGTTTTATCAATGATGTCAAATTTCTTTGCCTCTTCTGGTAGCTGTGATCTGATATCTCCACCAATGAAGATGCTTTCCAGGTACATCCATTTTCTCTGCACCACCATCCATACCTGTGTAAGGCCACAATTCCATGAGTGAAAACAAGAAGCCTGTAAAAATCCCTCTACAGCCCATGTTCCAACCAGAGAGTTCCTTTCTTACCTCAATAACTTCACTGATTAAAGAAAGGGTTTTTTCCCAGAGTTGCACAGTGCCCAAAAAAGGGCCGACAAATCGACTTCCTGATATACTCTGTAGATTCATAGCATTGTCATCAAGAACCTGAAGAATATCATCCACCGCTCCCAAAATAAAGCCGCGCTCCTGGGTACCTTTGAAGTACTTTTGCACAACAAATTTCATGTTCTCCCAGTTATCTACTATCTCCTTCACACCCTGGTTGTGTGGAAAACAAAAGAAGATATCAAAATCTAAGAAAATACAAATAGGAAATTGTACTAAAGACTGTATGATAAACATTTAGGCCATGCATGGTTTCCTTTTTAAATACTGTTAAGGCTTGAGAATCTTAACAGTAATCTTCTATGTAAAGCCAGTCTCATGAGTTTTACAAAAGTATAGTCACAATATAAAACACTGGTTTGATCATGCATAACTTTTGGGGGATTTTGTTTTTTACAGTGGTGTTGCCACAATATTAGCATAGCTCCTATTTTTTTTACATAGAACTCTGATGAGCTCTAAAAAATGTCCTTGGGAGTTTGAGTGGCATACAGCCTAATGCAACTACCTGACAGACCATTGAAGCAATGAAGGTCTGTATGAAAATGTATCTTGAGGGTTGGCCTTGTTACAACCTGACAGGTGGAGGGGCATTTTCCATCTTCTTCACAGGAGGTATATTTTTCTTATATGCCATCTCTCTTGTGGTCCCTTTTTTGTTCTTTTGCTAATGATTAAAAAAATCAGATATGCAGGAGGCTTATAATGGATAAAGACCAGATGTACAATCCCTCTTCACTTTTCACACCCAAAGGTTTGCAAACAGGGATGCAATGTTCTATCCAACATATGGATTAATATGTCATGGCGCAAATTGTATTTTCATAGGGGGTTGCAAAATGACATTCCTAATAAGTAATAATTAGGCAGGCTGTAATTTGAAAGGTTGTTAATGTAAGGTTGGATGCCTGCAAGGGACAGCATACCTAAGATCCCGTGTTCGTATTCCACAATGGAAACACTTTTTTAAAAGCACCCCATGTTTATTAAAAGTATGTTTATTTTTGTTTTTAAAAAACCTTTCTAGATTAGAAAGACATTTGGAGGAGAGGGCAGTGTCCCAAAGGTCTGAGAGGGCTGCTATAAGGATTCCCAAAGGGAAGGTGTCTGCAAATATTGCAACCACAATGTAAAGCTGTTGTAATCAAAATAAGTAACAATCAAAATCAGAAGCAAGAATTTGTTGGCAGTGACTTGCTCACTTAGAAATATGCAGTATATCTTGAGTAAGAATAGGTAGGCAAACTGCTGCAGCACCATCTGATTGTGTTAGCTCAGCACTGTGTGCTGTGTTTCTGACAGGCCTAAAATGCAACTGACTGCACTGCTGTGTCTTTCAAACATTCTCAGTCCACCAGTCCAAAAACAATGAGCATGCGGTTCAAACAAATTTGGTAAAACAGGGTAAACCACCCCTGCAAAATTGCTTGGCTTTTGGATCACAGTATTTTTATATCACTCATTATCGAATTATTTTACAACCACAATAAAATGGCTAAGTCTTCCAAAATCTGTAATTTTAGTGATCTGGAACTTTCAGCTTACAACAAATGTAATAAAAAACAACTTAGAATAAGGATTTTTTATTTAGTATATATGATGACATTTTATAGGTGCCACAATGACACAAGAGAATATGATCTAAAATGCTACATGTCTGATCCATAAAAGAGAGCGTGGGTGGGTAAGACAGATCCTGGGGTTGAGGCTGAAACAGTGGGACAAAGGTTATGAATCGTGAGGCAGTGCTTGTGGATAGAGGGGCAGACACTCTACCATGTGAGGAAGAGCGTGCTGAATCCAAGTCCGATACTATGCATGGTAAGGCAGAGGCTGTGGTTGAAGAGGAAGTGGATGAACTTGGTAGGACCCAGGTTTTGCTTGGTGAGGCTGAGATTGTGGATGGAAAAGAAGAGGCTGTGAATATTGGGGCACAGGTCGTGGCATGAGGGGGAGCGGCTCTGGATGGCAGTGCAGAGGATGTTGGAGGAGTGTTAGAGGGTGCAGATGAAGGGAAAAAGGTTGTGGTTGATGGACAAAGATGTGGGTGGTAGAGGAAATGTGGAAAGTGTGGCTGAGGCCAAGAATGGTGTGCCAGGCATTGTAAATGGAGGGACAGAGGCTGTGGAAAGTGGAACAGAGGTTGTGGATGGGGCATATGTTGTGTGTATAGGGACTAAGGGTTTTGTGGGTAGGGCAAGGTTACGGGTAAAGGGGCAGAGGTTGTAAATGGCATAGCAGATGCTTTGAATGTTGAGGTAAACACTTTAGATGACAGGAAGAATTTGTAGCTGGTATGACAGCAGTTGAGTATAATAGAATGGGAGTCTCAATGGAGGGAAGAGTTGATATGTGTTGGGGAAACAGCAGAAAAACTGGCCCATACCTTTTCAATGCTGAGCTCCTTGACAGCCGCAGCAACTGTATCACCAATGACACTTGCATACTTGTAAAGTTCCATGGCAAACATGTTCTCCAAGGTAAATGTTTCTGGGTCCATTGCAAAGCTGGTACCAGTCTTAGTCATAAGCTCTCGCCAATGCCTACAAACATTAGTGAACATAAAGGAAGGGAAAAGTAAACTTTAGGTGTATATTCAATTCATTTTTATACATTACTTAAAATGGTGAGCAGCCTCGACCATGGATGTAACAACTTAAGAGAAGGGTTTTACAGGCATATCATATTGAAACAGCCACAGGAAATGTTTTGGAGAAAGGTTAGGAAAAGGAAATCTATGCGGGTAGTCTTGTAACATATTCTCTGTGAACTGCATCCAAATATAATTGCCAAATTAGAAGAGCTCTCGGTATATAGCATTGAGTATGGTTTTGTCAGACAACTGTGCTTCAAATCCAATTATTTCACACAATGCCAAATTGTCATATATATCTTTTGATTGTTCAACTTCAAAATCAAGTAGAATCTGGGTGGTGGGGAACAGCCCAAAATGGGAGCTCTCTTCGACAACCTAGAACCATTTATGCCAGGGGTGCTGTAAACCCAATGGTTGACAGAAATGCCTTAGGCACTCAATCTTCCACATATCTTTTTTCAAAGACTTCACAATGGCCGATGCTATAGTTCAACAGGTTTGTGGTCTTGGAAAAGAGGAACAGAATCCCAGAAGCAAGTGGTGGAGGCCATCTCTATCTACCACCCGACAAATTACAAGATAACTGTTGTCCTTGCAGTTATTTCTCTAACTCTAAAACAGCTGTTGCCATTGCGGCTCCTCTGAAGGAACTGAAAGTTTGGTGTGTAGTCATCATCTTTTTGGTTTTTCACAAACTTTGTTTCCAAAAAGTACAATACTACTGACCCCCAGACCCTAAGAGTTTTTTCTCAGGGTGTGCCAGATTATTCCTCATGGTGCTAAACAGGAAAAACAGAACATCAGTCCACCTCCTCTACAAAGGGTGAGAGGCCTGATTTCCTTAATCCGACAGCCACTAGATTTCCAACTGTGCAGCTAGTTGGGGCACCACCATAGGAAAACAGACTCAGAATACAGTGGGTGGACCTAGAGTTTGGCCTACACGGTATTTAGCCGTGTTTGTGACAGAGTACCTTGTCCGACAAAGTCTAGATCAGGCCTAATGTCTTCCAAGTAGTGGTCATTAGTGGACCAGTATTGTAGCTCAGGTACAGTTTAGTGGAAGTGTTTTATTGCTTTTTACAGACATTAAATAGTAGAGCTTCAACCCCCCATCCCTGATCCCAGAACCTCACTAAACCATCCAATCCATAGTAGCAACGGGAGGTATGTAAAAGAGTGGGGGCTTATTGAACACAATCTTATACCCATACCCACTGGGAATCCTTGCTTGTGGGAAATAACGGCAATCTCTAATCACTATTATGAATGGGGCTCTGCGGGTTACCTGCACCTGCTGGTGAAGGGGACACACACGCTGATCCATTAAGTGTAGAGCTCGTGCATCCCCTGACATCTAAGGCATCACAGACCTGTTATTGCTTGAGCTTGTGTGGCTGAACACCACTTCTCCCTCTAACAATCTAAATGGCAACCTCTGGGGGTCGTGTAACTAGTTACTATGGAGGAATCTTGTTCGTTATCGGAATTAACCAGACAAATCGCTCCACTAACTAAGAAAGGCAATGCAGCACCACCCACATAATCAAGATCTATAAATCTGTCAATCCTTTCCGTTTCCAGGCCAGTAAGGTTTCCCTTGCTGGGTCCAATCAAGCCACAAGTTCCAGTCCTGGTGCTGCCCTTCTTTGATTCTTTATGTTTCAGCTTTACAACCACTCACACCTGAACCCAAAGACTGGTTTCCCAGAAGCTGCTTGGCGAATCATGGGAACAGCGAGCCGGGATTGGTCTTGGTCTTTGTCTGATAAATGCATCCTGGGAGGTAACCATTCGGCAGCATGTATTAGCATTAGAATTACCATAGTTATTCAAGCAGCAGATGGAGCGATCTAAAGAATCATAACTGATTTAATGAACCATTCATAGCTTCACTGTACCAGCTGTGTGGAGCTACACATTCATGACTTAATCTTTGAGAAAAGCATATGCTACTGGTAGGATCAACCAAGTAGGGTGATTGGCATACATACATTCCTCTGACACAATCCATAAAAATATCAACAAGTCCCAGAACAAACTTCAGTGCCTCCCTGCACCAAGCAAATCTCCCAACAAAGAAACCTTGAAGAGATAATTGTGCATTGAGAAACGCTTACTAAAGATTGGAAAGGCAGCCATGTTAAGGCACTCATTTACCTAGGAAATGGTGGCATCTGGAACAAGCAGAAAGACATTAGACTCAAGCATCATATTCAGAACTTCCCCAAAAAAACCTTCCTTCAGCGGAAGGCATAGATACATATGGTAGCACAATGGCAGTGAGGAACCACTGCACTATGGCATGCTTCCAGCATCCATATATGTTATGCAATAGTGTTTGCAACGGGATGCAGCACCCTTCCATGAACTATGGCTCTATCACTCAGCAAGCCCACTCATTTCTTGAGTCCAGGTCCTATATTCATCTTTTCTAACATTTGAATTCGTAAAGGCTCCAATGTTAAAACTTTAAGTAAATTTTGCAGAAATTACTAGTTACAAAATTAATACTACTGACAGAGATGTCTACAAGTTTAGCACATTTTAATGGGCCCGATTCACAGAACTAACTTAAGACAAAATCCTAAACTTACTACCATTTTGGTATTCACAGAGGGCACTTACTCATTTTGGTATTCACAGAAGGCACTTACTCATTTCGGTATTCACAGAAGTTAGGAGTCCTAAAGTTAGGACTCCTAAATGCCTTCTGTCAATACCGAAAGTCTTAAAGTTAAGATCTTTCTCAGTTTAGGAGTCCTAAAGTTAGGAGTCCGAACTTTACTACTCATTAACAGAGAAAAATCCTAATTTTAAGACTTTCGATATTCACAGAAGGCATTTAGGAGTCCTAAAGTTAGGAGTCCTAACTTTACTACTACTAAATTGAGAAAAATCCTAATTTTAAGACTTTAGGTATTCACAGAAGGCATTTAGGAGTCCTAAAGTTAGGAGTCCTAACTTTACTACTACTAAACTGAGAAAAATCCTAATTTTAAGACTTTCGGTATTCACAGAAGGCATTTAGGAGTCCTAAAGTTAGGACTCCTAACTTCTGTGAATACCGAAATGAGTAAGTGCCTTCTGTGAATACCAAAATGAGTAAGTGCCTTCTGTGAATACCAAAATGGTAGTAAGTTTAGGATTTTGTCTTAAGTTAGTTCTGTGAATCGGGCCCATTGTGTCTGTCATTGCAACAAGTGACGTTCAGCTGCAAACTGGTTTTGGAGACATGTCCAATAATTTCCAGGAGGTGTATGTAATTACTAGGAGGACATTTCCCAGCATTACAGCTCCAGCTCCCAGGAATTAGTATAAGGGTTAACACAGAATAGTGGATGCCTGCCAGCTTGGTAGAGACGCTGTCTCCTGGCCCCCTGGTGGAGGACAGTCCACCATATCGAAAGATCCCTACCCTGCTTGGCAAGGGCCTTGAATCTGCCAATGCGGCTGCCATTGCAGCAGAAGCAATGAAGGCAGAGCAGAATGCAGAGCAGATTACATTATATTTTGGCCCTGCTCAGCTTTTTTAATTTCAAAGCAGGAGTTCATTTCTGAAACAGACAAAAAGCAATGGCTCTGGCATGAGGGTACTTTGCTTATCACACCTCGTTAGCATATATTGTCCTGGCTAAGACCGGGGTGGAAACCAAAATTTGCCATGGCAAAATTTTAAAACCAGTCTGTTACTAAAGAAAGACCTGGAAAATGCAGCCCATAATGTTCGAAGGCAGCCCTCTTACATGTAGCTCACATGGAAGAATGCAAAAATGACAGCATGGTCAGTGAGGCCCTCCCTGGTATAACTCAAAACTTTTGAAGACCATGAGTGAGAGGTCATTAAGCCCCAAGAGCTAAGCAATTGGCATCAATTCAACCTGTTCAATCACCTTGACTGTCTCTTGCACAAGTAATGTCCTCTTCCAAGCAAACACAGCCTGTACAATGCAGGATGGGGAGCATCACATCCCCTTCACTGGAGATCGATAGAAGTCCCAATAGTAAGCTGTGATTGTCTAGAATATGCTTTTGTTCACCTGTGTCATTTACTCACAGATCTCACATATCCCTTTAACATAGTTCTCATATTTCTGTCATGTATTCCTTCTAATTAACTAGCTAATCGTGTTCACACTTTTAGCACTATGTTAGAAAATCTGATGCCGTTAGCTGGGTACTGGATTTTTGCTACACTCATCAAGTTGGTGTATTGCTCGTGTGCACATTATATTGTTATTGTGCTCCCAGGTTCCTGGCAACCGGTCTCTCAAATTGACCTCTCTCCAGATTATACAATTGTTGCTCAAGCCATCTGCTCTCATCCCTTCTCTTTTCACCTTTACTCTCAAGGAAGAGTGGTTGTGATCCCTTGGGCCCAGTTTAAAAGCCTTCCATTGGCTTTAAACTAAATCCTTGTTTGAAGCAAAATATTCCTCTGCCATTTGTTCCAGATATGTAACCAATTCTGGGTCCAGCGGATGCACCCATTTAAAAATCATATTCCAGTAGTTCCATGTATATGTACTCTCAACTAGTATCAGTAGTGAATCATCCAAGATACCCCTTGAGAACACATCAACCTATTTCCCCTGGCAAACAGAACTCTAAGATCCATGACCTCCTCCATCAGGCCCCCTCTTGCCTCATCTCCGTCGAAAGAATAGCATATAAGGCCGATGCATAATCCATTCACAAAAAGTGGATGCAAATTATGCATTTACTTCTTGCACACGACCGCTGGTTTTGCGAACCAACATATGTGCTATTAAGTCGCTTTGAAAAATCACTATTTGCAGTGGGATGTAGAATGGCCTGCCTTAAAAATATTATTTAGGTAGGTTGCAATTTTCCTTTCCCTTCGAGAATCAGTTACCACCTTCTTTGAGGAGTCGGTAACTGGTCAAAGACCCTTTCATGCTCTTTCCAAACTGTGATTCAGTATCGGCTATTAAACCTATTTTACACGTCAGTAAAACTTTTCTAGCTCGTAAAATGTTTTTTGTACATTACAAAAAGGAATTATGCGGTCACAAACCCAGCAATTTTGTAAATCGTATTGTTCACAGTTGCACTTTTTTGGTATATCTGGCCTTTAGTGCATTAAGCCAGTGTCCTACAATTCAACTCAACAATTCTCCTTGTACCCCGCCAAGCTGCTTTAACTTTATGTTTTGGTAATCCTCATTCTCAACACTGAACATCATACCAGTGGGTGTTCCTCAGACCTTGGTTCTGGAACCCCTATTTGCCCACTACTCTGCCTCACTCATTCACATAGTCTCCTCCTTTGGCTTCCCATACTACAACAAAGCTGATAACATCCAAATCTTTTCCTCCTATTCCTACCACACGGTTCTTATCCAATTCAATATCTTAGACTAAGTATCAGCCATAAGGCATTGCAGTGCTATCCATACTTTAATGCTGAAGCCTTCAAAGATAGAAATCGCCCTTTTGCTGTCTCAGCTGCTTTTTCCTAAATGCTGTCAACTGAGATGATGTTTGCAAGTGGCGTTCACTGGCACTAATTTAAGGGACCGTCACTTGTTTTTCCTCATCATTAGATTTCGACCCAGAGCAAGAGAGCAACACAAATTGAAAAGGAGAATAAGAAAAACAGTGACAAAGAAAGATAGCAAGGGTGATAGAGAACCTAGAAGAGTTAGAAAAGGGAGAGAGAAAGTGGTGGATGAAAGAGGCAAGAGTTGGAATCAAGACTACACAGCTTTGGTGTTTGGCACCCTGACATTTGATATCGCTGACTACATGCTCCTGAACAAAACTTTGGGCACCGGCACGTTGTCTTTTACAAATTAAGCACTGCCTCTCACCTTCGCCCACATCTAGGAATCAAGGGCTACTTTTGAACAACACAATGCAGTTTGAAGCCTTCATTTCATCCACAACCATAGCTGTAAGGATCCAGTCAATGAATTTTAGGATTATCTGTCAACACCTTCCAGTACACACATTTAAGTTCCCAATCAACACAAAGGCACTGAGCAAGTTGGTCTAATGCAACAACTCACCTGTGGGCATGCCTCGTATTGAATTTAGCGATACCAAAGGGGATGATGGACGGAGCGTTAGAGCAAATCACACACTCACCCCCAGTCAATTGATCTGGGTTAAATCCATCATCATTCTTTCGCTCACTCTACCACCCCAGTTCAGACATGACCATATGCAAATCAGTCTGACCCTGTGCCTCATGGGAACAGTCCAGCCCGAACTGCCAAGCCATGTCTTCCCTGGACCGGAAACAAGCATCCTGGGACCGGTTTCGGGTTCATAACCCTCGTCAGCCAGGCTATCTTGAATCCAGTGGCAAAGTGAGCAAGGGACCCACGTCTGGGCATACGCTGCCAACTTAGGGCGAACAAAGCGATACCAAAGGGGATGATGGACGGAGCGTTAGAGCAAATCAAACATTCACCCCCAGTCAACTGATCTGGGTTAAATCCATCATCATTCTTTCGCTCACTCTACCACCCCAGTTCAGACATGACCATATGCAAATCAGTCTGACCCTGTGCCTCATGGGAACAGTCCAGCCCGAACTGCCAAGCCATGTCTTCCCTGGACCGGAAACAAGCATCCTGGGACCGGTTTCGGGTTCATAACCCTCGTCAGCCAGGCTATCTTGAATCCAGTGGCAAAGTGAGCAAGGGACCCACGTCTGGGCATACCCTGCCAACTTAGGGCGAACAAAGCGATACCAAAGGGGATGATGGACGGAGCGTTAGAGCAAATCAAACACTCACCCCCAGTCAATTGATCTGGGTTAAATCCATCATCATTCTTTCGCTCACTCTACCACCCCAGTTCAGACATGACCATATGCAAATCAGTCTGACCCTGTGCCTCATGGGAACAGTCCAGCCCGAACTGCCAAGCCATGTCTTCCCTGGACCGGAAACAAGCATCCTGGGGCCGGTTTCGGGTTCATAACCCTCGTCAGCCAGGCTATCTTGAATCCAGTGGCAAAGTGAGCAAGGGACCCACGTCTGGGCATACCCTGCCAACTTAGGGCGAACAAAGCGATACCAAAGGGGATGATGGACGGAGCGTTAGAGCAAATCAAACACTCACCCCCAGTCAACTGATGTGGGTTAAATCCATCATCATTCTTTCGCTCACTCTACCACCCCAGTTCAGACATGACCATATGCAAATCAGTCTGACCCTGTGCCTCATGGGAACAGTCCAGCCCGAACTGCCAAGCCATGTCTTCCCTGGACCGGAAACAAGCATCCTGGGACCGGTTTCGGGTTCATAACCCTCGTCAGCCAGGCTATCTTTAATCCAGTGGCAAAGTGAGCAAGGGACCCACGTCTGGGCATACCCTGCCAACTTAGGGCGAACAAAGCGATACCAAAGGGGATGATGGACGGAGCGTTAGAGCAAATCAAACACTCACCCCCAGTCAATTGATCTGGGTTAAATCCATCATCATTCTTTCGCTCACTCTACCACCCCAGTTCAGACATGACCATATGCAAATCAGTCTGACCCTGTGCCTCATTGGAACAGTCCAGCCCGAACTGCCAAGCCATGTCTTCCCTGGACCGGAAACAAGCATCCTGGGACCGGTTTCGGGTTCATAACCCTCGTCAGCCAGGCTATCTTGAATCCAGTGGCAAAGTGAGCAAGGGACCCACGTCTGGGCATACCCTGCCAACTTAGGGCGAACAAAGCGATACCAAAGGGGATGATGGACGGAGCGTTAGAGCAAATCAAACACTCACCCCCAGTCAACTGATCTGGGTTAAATCCATCATCATTCTTTCGCTCACTCTACCATCCCAGTTCAGACATGACCATATGCAAATCAGTCTGACCCTGTGCCTCATGGGACAGTCCAGCCCGAACTGCCAAGCCATGTCTTCCCTGGACCGGAAACAAGCTTCCTGGGACCGGTTTCGGGTTCATAACCCTCATCAGCCAGGCTATCTTGAATCCAGTGGCAAAGTGAGCAAGGGACCCACGTCTGGGCATACCCTGCCAACTTAGGGCGAACAAAGCGATACCAAAGGGGATGATGGACGGAGCGTTAGAGCAAATCAAACACTCACCCCCAGTCAACTGATCTGGGTTAAATCCATCATCATTCTTTCGCTCACTCTACCACCCCAGTTCAGACATGACCATATGCAAATCAGTCTGACCCTGTGCCTCATGGGAACAGTCCAGCCCGAACTGCCAAGCCATGTCTTCCCTGGACCGGAAACAAGCATCCTGGGACCGGTTTCGGGTTCATAACCCTTGTCAGCCAGGCTATCTTGAATCCAGTGGCAAAGTGTGCAAGGGACCCACGTCTGGGCATACCCTGCCAACTTAGGGCGAACAAAGCGATACCAAAGGGGATGATGGACGGAGCGTTAGAGCAAATCAAACACTCACCCCCAGTCAACTGATCTGGGTTAAATCCATCATCATTCTTTCGCTCACTCTACCACCCCAGTTCAGACATGACCATATGCAAATCAGTCTGACCCTGTGCCTCATGGGAACAGTCCAGCCCGAACTGCCAAGCCATGTCTTTTGTACCGCTTCGTATTGAATTTATGCCCTCCAACAAGATTATTAGGCTTGCCAACAGGACACAATTTAACCTGCACAAGTGTACACTCAATTTATCTTAATGAGACAAAGTAAAATGATTGAAAAAAACAAACGATGGTACAAGACTCTCACTCTTATGTTCAAAAACTCACACATTTATCCTCCGTACCTCCAACATCCACTCAGATGTTACATCACAACATGTTCCATTTTTTCTGTCCTCTTCTTCAACTTGTCATACACAGCCTCCCTCTGTAATGCACAGAGCCTGCTCCTGGAGAAGTTGAATGGACCTAGAACTTGGCTTCATCTACCATATCATGTGTTGCTGAGGCAACACTTTCGAAAATATTAATCTGCTGCCTAAGGCTGTATGTATGTATGTATTGAGGGATTCGTACATCACAAACTTAGCTAAAAGGCAGCGGAGCAAGATGAATGCCGGATTTCGATGATGCCCTGGAAAGTGTCTTGCTTTTGGTCAAAGTACGACTGACAGCTGCCAGTCTCCCAAATCCCCTCATGTTAGGACTGAGAGACAAGACAGCTATTTGGATACTCTCCATGGCACAATTCTTATTTGTGCATACTATTTTATTTAATGTGGAGATTAGTTAGTTCTTGTTTGTCCTCTTTGTAGAGGGATCTTACAACATATTTGGTGGAAATTACTGCCATAACATAGCCTAGAGAAATGATTTTAGTCATTGTGTTAGTGTACCATGCACCCCTTCTCATTGGGGTTCCCACAACGTGTAAGTTTCAAGAAAAAAAACAAGGCGCAGATGTTGAGAAGGGCAGTAAAATGACAACAGACAAAAAGTCATATGCCATGTCCACCTCCTATTCTGCCACGGTTGCTAATAGTGGAGATGCCACTTGCTCTGCCACATGGATACCTGTTTGGCAGCTATGATGCTGTCAGAAATATTATTGGACTGTTTAACAACATCTCCTCTGTGTGAGACAGCAGTTGAAACCATGGCAGTCTTGCACTACAAGCTATGAAAATGGCCCTAATGCTAAGGTTGAAAACTCGTAGCAACTCAGAAACACTTTTGATTATAGGTCCTAGAAGTGTACCCGCCCCCCTCCCTCCAAAAAAACTATTGTGCACATTTTGAGGGCTCAACTCAGTTTGGACAGGGTGGCGGCGGTGAGTGATAACGGGGTGAGGGGAGACTGCAGGAAATGGGTCAGGAGTGTGAAATGGAAGGGGTCGCCGCTTCAAGGGAAACTACCCCCATCGGCATGGTGGCCATCTTAAAATGTAACATTCTAGCCATGGCCGGTGTAGCGGAAGTGGTGACTCTGTAACATCAGTACTTTGATGTAAGAACCACTCAAAAGTATTTCAGGACATTAGATTATTTAAATAGTGAGGTTAAGGCACAAAGCATACAAAAATGGATGATGCCGTGTTGAAGAAAAATGACCAAACGCTTAAAAAAGGACAAGTTCCTTTCCCTCTCTCTCTGTGCTGCATCATCTTTTCAAGATTTCAGAAAGTCACACAAAATAAGTCATCTTGCCGTAAGGAACAGCACATGATACATACAGTGCGTGTAAATAATGTGTAATAAATGAGCCCTAATGTTATTTACATTAGAGGTTAAATGTAGATAGTGGTTGGTATCACATAGGGTGGTTAGTTAACATGCAGTACTACATAAATGCATATATTGTAAAATAATATATCCAGTTTCAATGTTCTACAGAGATATTTCACAGGACCGTAATAAGGGACAACTATCGGACTTGGGATGTGCACTCACATATGTCACTTACGAGTCAATGAGACAGCTGGTTCGACCCTGGACATACACCAAACATTGAAAAGATAAATGGTTGAAATTTTAACCTGTCACGCAAGGCTTCATTCTTTAAGTCGAGAAGTAGAGGGATGGATTCCTTGAATTCCTTCATTTTCGACTCCAAATAAAAGGCCACTGGCATGCTACGGGTTTCTTTGGAAAGCTTACGGAGACTTTTAAGGAATCCTTCAATTCCATCGAGTAGAAACTGAACATTAAGATTCACCCACAGTGTCGTAGACCATTCGCTCTTTGCATCCTGAAATTAAAAAAAGTATTTTAGAAATGTAATCAAAATCTCTCTGATGCAACCTCTCACCTAGATTACTAGAACCCAACTATTGAACATTCACAAGGTTTCAAATCATAAAGGCATCAAATACATCTTTACACAATTGAAATAAAGTCAGCATATACATCAACATCCTTAACACACGTAATGCCACAATGTGCGACTATACCTAGGATCTATTCATCACAAAGGGGTCAGGAGATGGCATTAAAAGTTACTCTGCGATGGGTCCCAAACTTTGGAACAGCCTTCCAATGGCAATATGTGCTAGTGTCATACACCTTGTCTTAGGAGGGCAATTGGGCATTATTTGTTCAAAAGAATAGTACCCTGTTAACTTTCCAAGTACAAAGTAATAGAATGTTGCTGTGAGGGGTGAACGGTTATAAGTTTATTTATTAATCCGTATTCCTATCTAACTCGCAATGTAATTGTGTAGTGTAAAATTAATGGCATTTGCAAGAAATTGGGTTAAGTTTTGAGGTGGTTAAGAGGCCAACTCAAGTAATAAACACAATCTTTGTCAGAATGAAGTACAAAAGGCAAGCTGTGTTTAACCCTCTCGTAGCCTGGCACAACAGCAGTCAGCCTTAACTTAGATGCAATGTGTGAAGTATTTATGCAACACTTAAACAGTAATATAGTAAAAATAAATCACAAGAAAAATCCCAAATCAATTAAAAAAAATGTGTACATTTAAAAAAATATAATGATACCAAAACAACATAAATTCAATAGGAAGAAATAGGAATTTTGAAAGTTTCAGGTAAAAATAGGGCTAAAAGCACAAAGCGCCATGCGCAGTTATCTTGTTGTGGTGAACAGAATCAACGTCACAAGTTGAGGCCCACCGCAATGGAGCGTGGGTCAGATAAAGGTTCCCCCAGTAGAGGGTTTACCGTCTCAATGTCCAGGTCCATGTGAGGAGCCTCAGCCGGAGATTCGCATTGGTTGGGGCTGCGAGGAAGTCGTTGGCACAAGGAGCATCAACTGCTGGACCTTCGCATTGGTGGAAGATGTGGGCAGTTTGCCGTCGAAACATCATGTTTGCAGGAGATTGTAGCTGATTCGAGGAGCCCGCTCACAGTCACAAAGAGCCCCAAACTACTGGATTTTCACCTGGCATGCATATTTTCTAGATCTGAAGCAGGAGAGGTAAACTCTGTGCCAAGCAAGGGTCCCCGGGGGAGGGGGGCACCTCTTGGAGGATCAGAACTCACTCCCGCATAGGCCAGCAGCAGGGCTCAGGCAGGTCCAGGATGTGCGGGTCAGCTGGACAGTAGCAGGGAATCTTTTTGTGCTCCTTTGGCTCAAACAGGAGGTCAATCAACTGACCCTTGAAGTCACTATTGGGGATCCTGGGTTCAAGGGAAACAGGCTCAGTCTTCCTTTTTTCAGACAGCAGGAAGTCCTTTTGAATCTTTCACAGGTCCAGGAGTGTTCCGATGAGAGGTTCTGAAAGTGCCACATTTATATTTAGTGCCAGCCTTTGTGAAGTGGGCAATCCGTGGCCTACTCCCAAACTGGGTTTGGCCAGTTCTTCCCCTTCGCCCGAGTGTGGCTCAAAACTGTCTAGAGGGATAAAGGCAAAGTCAGGCCTGGTGCCAGGCTTGTTTGTGTGTGCTGCAGGCAGGGTAGTACAATCAGGTTAGGGCACAACTCCTCTACAGCCACACAGTTAGGAAGACCCACTCCCTCTAAACCCAGACCCTTTTTGTGCCCATGTCTAGAAGGAATACAGAACACACCACAGGAGAGCCATTCACAATCATGTGACCCTGGACACTGATAAAAAGGCACATTAGGTTTATGCAGTAAAATGCAAAACCAAAGAGGATGATGGACGGAGTGTTGAACATTGCAAGCACTCACCCCCAGGCAACTGATCTGGGTTTAATCTATCATCATTCTTTAGCTCACTCCGCCACCCCATTTCAGACATGTTCATATGCAAATCAGTCTGACCCTGTGCCTCATGGGAACAGTCCAGCCCGAACTGCAAAGCCATGTCTTCCCTGGACCAGAAACAAGCTTCCTGGGACCGGTTTCTGGCTAATGAGCCGTCATCAGCCAGGCTAGCTTGAATTCAGTGGCAAAGTGAGCAAGCGACCCACGTCTGGGCATACCCTGCCAACTTAGGGCGAACAAAGCAAAACCAAAGGGGATGATGGACGGAGTGTTGAACATTGCAAGCCCTCACCCCCAGTCAACTGATCTGGGTTTAATCCATCATCATTCTTTAGCTCACTCCGCCACCCCAGTTCAGACATGGCCATATGCCAAGACGTGGGTCCCTTGCTCACTTTGCCACTGGATTCAAGCTAGCCTGGCTGATGATGGCTGATTAGCCAGAAACCGGTCCCAGGATGCTTGTTTCCGGTCCAGGGAAGACATGGCTTTGCAGTTCGGGCTGGACTGTTCCCATGAGGCACAGGGTCAGACTGATTTGCATATGGCCATGTCTGAACTGGGATGGCGGAGTGAGCTAAAGAATGATGATGAATTAAACCCAGATCAGTTGCCTGGGGGTGAGTGCTTGCAATGTTCATCACTCCGTCCAGTCCATCATCCTCTTTGGTTTTGCCTAGGCAGTAAAATGCCAACTTTCTAAAAGTGGCATTTTCCGAATAATAACTTAACATCCGACAGAGGGGTTTAAATTACAATTCAAATGGTTGTAAAAATATTTCTCTATCTGTTCCCAAAATAAAGTTATCACTTATCTGTAATAAGGTAATCCAGTGTTAGTCTATGGAGGAGGCAGCCTTGCTACATTGAAAAACAACTTTAGGAGTTTTTACTGTCAGAATATGTAAAAATTAAATACATATGTCCTGCTTTTAGAATATCATGCACAATGCTCTATGAGCCTCCACAGCCTGCCTTATGGGTTACTTATAAATATTAAAAAGAAAGGTTTAGGCTTGCAAAAGGTTTATTTTGCCAGGTCGAAATGACAGTGTAAAACTGCCATACAGGCTGCAGTGGCAGACCCGATACATGTTTTACAGTGTAACGTTAATGAATAGCACAACGAGTGCTGTAACATTTAATTCACAGGCTCTAGGCACATTCAGTACCATTTACTAGGGTCTTAGAAGTAAATTAAATGTGCCAAATAGGTGTATACCAGTTTTAGCATGTTTAAGAGAGAGAGTCAGAGCACTTTACCAATGGTTAGCAGAGGAAAATGCAAAGAGTCCTATTCCCATGAAAAACGAGTTGTGCAAAAATAGGGTAGTGAAGGCAAAAAGTCTGGGGGAATACAATGGCAACGTTCTTAGGTCTAAGAGCATTTTATAATGAATTCTAGATCATTTACATAATTTATTGACAATAAAGTCATACACATGAATTTATGTAACTCTGTGCTCACTTGCCGTTCCCGTAGTTCCATGTTAGTGCCCGCCTTACAACACAGCAGTAGTGTTCTCTCTGGGAGATCTCCAACATCGATGCTGGATTTACAGTGGTTTTACCGGGACATAGCCCATACGGTCAAACTGCACGTGGAGTTATGCTTGGTGGTAACTTATATGTATACTTCTTGCCTATCAGACTCTTGGGAATCTGACTGCATGCACTCACCTGGGTTCCTTAGCACTGTGTTCTTCCCCTTCGGCAGCCAAAGAGGGTGAACTTGCGGCAGGGTGGGAGGGCACATTAGGGGCTGTCTATCTAAGCATCTGACTGATTTAGTCAAAGAAGTGAGACAAAACTTATCTGAAAATTTCCTGAAATTCTCCTGGAAACTTGACTGGAATCTTCCTGCACAGCACACGTTGCAAAGAGCAGTCTTGAGCTAAAGCATAACGTCTGTCTCCTGATTCACACAGGGTGGAGGGTAGAGGAAGTGGCATAGAAAGTCAAGGGAGGAGATACGTTATTAAGTGATTAAGGACATTGTTGGTACTATTATGTTTTACACAGTCCAGTAGTCAACTGTCAGTAAGATGTGTCTGGACTACATTTCCCATAATTCTGCTTATTGAGAGGCAGGGGTGGGCACCATCTCTTGGCCTTGAGTTGGAGAATGGGGAAGAGATAGGGAAACCTGTTGAAAGGGAAGAAGGCATCTATTCCTCCAATCTCTACTTCTACTTCCATTACTAATTACATGTCATCAGGTATGGAAGCAATTGATAACAAAACTATCTTGTTTGAGGGGAAAACTGATGCAGCACATCACCTTTCCTAAAACTTGTCAGCAGGCACGGTTAGCCCGGGTGGTTCATTTACCGAACTGGGCTCTGCAGAAGCGGAGCATGTCCCTCGGATAGCGGATCCAGAGAATAGATGGAGTTTCAGGGAAGAACATAATACAGTGCCTGACAACACTGAGTGTTCCCTATCCACTGGCAACCGTTATCATAGTTCAATACCTTTCAAAAGGAAACGGAAAGAGAGGCATTTGCTAGGTGATGGTAGGAGTCCTGGAGCAACCTGTATCCCGGAAGAAGGGCTAATGTGGATAAAGATGCGTATACTAATACTGTAATTACTCCTGCTGCCATGGATCAATCTCAAGGTTTATCGCTAAATTCTTGTCCTGTTTATTTTGGCAAGCTAGCATAAATATGGAACACTTTCTAAGTTGACTTTTTGGAGAGGCGAAGTGGCTTGGAGATCAAATAGAACTCCCTAATCACGCAAGATTAGATTTGTATTTCATCTCATCTTGGTGGTACTGCTAAAGATTCAGATCCAGTTGCTGCGTGTTCTGTGTGTTCCGTTTCTATTTACACTTCGGATGCCCATTGTGTGCAGGTGGGCAGACCTAATTCATCTCCACTGACTTCCGCTTTGCCTCATATACCCCTGAGAGTCCTTTTTACTATTCTCCGACGGTATCGGTAGGGGACCTAGGCATATCCTCAAACAGTCCTGTTCAACAAAGGTTGCCCCAGCCTCAAGGCCTTGGACCAATAGCAGATGCTGTTACGGGCAATTGGAAAAAGTAACACTTAAACTGTCACCTGAATGCACTTCATATGTCAATGTCCTGGAGGCAGTGCCTTTGCTCCCCCCTTAAAGAAAGAGGATTGTTGGGACTTGAAGCACAAAGTTGTGCACTGGCTGAAATCCAATACAGGTTGGAAGTATGATTTGTTGGGGCAGATTATATCTGTTAGGAGGGTGGATTATGTTGGTTATGACTGTAAACACTCAATTGAGGACTTGGTGGTGACCAATTTGAACAAGACAGCAGTCGTGAGGGGTTTGTTGCCTTGTCTGAATTACCTGGTTAAATTTTTGGGGAGAATTCAGGCACACCCCTTGGGTTCCTTTTTTTATCACCCCTCTCCTTTGTTTTCTGTTAACAATACAACTATTTCCCAAAAGCAGAGTTATATTTATGGGGTCCAAACAGTGACCCATTTTGCACCTCTAGATGCTCTTACTGACATTGACTGACTAGCGCCTTGCACTTCCAGAGATCATACTACGCTTCCCCCAACTGTGTCTAGGGACCCAAGTGTAGGGGCTTGTTCTCATCATGTAAGACCCATTTTACTCCCCATAGTAAATACAAAGTCCCAAGAGTCTTTGGGTTTAAAAATGTTTTCCTGGAATATTGCTGGGGCACGTTCTAAGCTAATAAATATAGAATGGCTGAGCATAATTTCTGAATTTGACCTCGAATGTTGTTAGGAAACTTGGATCTTGAGTGATGTATATTTAAATGGTAAGATGACTAAATCATTGTCTATGGTTTAAGGGCAGCCAAAGACTAAGGTTAAAATGCACAGGGCAGGGGAGGAAAAAATTGATAGGGTCAGACATTTTAACTATTTAGGTATTACTTTTGATGATGAAATGCAGTAGGGAATTTAATCAAACAAAGATGTATGCAGCTACAGAGGGTTATTGAAGGGGTTAGGAGGTTTGCGACTAGGTTGTCTCATAAACCTGTGAGGGAACTCATTTAAATTTGTATATCTAAATGCATACTGATTGCCTTATACGGTGCTGGAGTATAGGGATATATAAATCCCTTATTGCTTCAGAGAAATGAGAATAGATTTTTACACAGTCTACTCTCTGTTCCCAAGATTACAGCAAATATCATATTTCGTCATGATGAAACAGGATTGAAATACCTCGAAGACCTAATAGATTTGGTCCCCTTGTCTCTATGGCACAAAATCTGGCATTCACCAGATGCAAAATTCCCAAGATCTCTGCTATAGGTTCCTCTAGCACATGTTCAGGTTACCAAAATTCTTGTTTTATGTACTTAAAATTTGTTTTTACAAAGATGGATGTCCCAAAGTATTACAAAGCCCCTGAATTGCTGGAAATAGTATCTAAACAGGTGCTAAAAAAATATTTTTAGTTACAAAAGAGAATTGCAGTCCCAGAATGCTCAATCTATGCAGACGGTGGTTGCTCATTTGGTATTGTGCATTTCTAGGGAGACTGAACCCTATCTGATCCTTCTTACAAATCCCGAGCATAGATTTTATCTCACTCGTTTCTGCTTAAGCATTTTACATTTTTTGGACACTTTTCCATCTAAAGGTACATGGTTGGTTCAAATCGCTATCTGTCCCTGTGATCACTGAAAGTAACAAAGCACTAGTGACTTCCTTCTTTTTTGCACACTTTACACCACCCCGCCGTAAGCCTTTTCTTATACCTTGCATATACGCTGCTAAGATTACCCAATACCAACATGCATTATCTTCTTTTACAATAGTTAGCATTTCCCGATATCGGTTATGCTGTTTTAACTTTTATCAGAGTTGACTGAACATTAGGAAAAAATAAGGTTTATGATTTTAGGATGACAAGAATTTTATAGGATGGTGATTTTTTGTATGCTTTTATGGCTATCTTGACAACTAAAGTTCCCTTACTGGCTGGTAACCACGTATTAACTGGTATAATGTTTTAGGTTCTGAATTCTGTATTCTGGCAACATTTGTAGGTCTTAATTTCATGAAGATATTGAATTCTAATAACAAAGTCGAGCTAAGTCTAGAAATATGACAATGTTTCTTGCAGACCTATATTGAGGAGGCCTAGGCCAGTAGTTGGGTTGAAGCTAGTGAAACCAGATGAATTATTGGGTGGGTGAATAGTTATAGGGGCACAATATTTTTTAATCTAGTGTTGCGAAGTACACTGTAACAACCCGCTTAGAGCATGCCTAGACCATGTGCCTTTATGAGGACCCATCTTTAGATGGGTCCTCATATAGTGTCTACCATTTAGAAACATACGTATGTGAAATACACTGGAATTCACATGCAAAATCTGGCCCACTGCAAAGTGAAAAAGACATGGCTATGTAACACTAGTACATAGGGGGCGAAGAACATGAAGAAAGAGCAGCGCTTGAACTGACTTTTGATGGATGGGAGGTCCGGATGACAGCTTCTGCACATGAGAAGGTATAGCCCCAGTGTTCTGTCCAGAAGAGTTCTATGGGGCAATACCGGTACATTTTCACTGGGGAAATTTTGGAGTTCACATAGAAGCACACCACAATCCTTAATTTTATAAATAAAGTCAACAAGGAAAGATTTGGGAACATACTTATATATTTCATTTAGACTACAGAAATAACAAGTGCAGTTTATTTTTATTTCTGTAGTAACTTACCCGTCAAAAACGCATGTCAAACAGAACTGATGTACATCGCTCTAGTAAATGGTTGCACAGCATAAGGCTTGGGTTGGTGGAGGATTTGCAATGTGGTGTGGGAACAGTAAGCGGAAAATATCACAGGAAAGTCGGTGGTGTCACGGTGGAGGAAGGCTACTTTGGAAACAGACTTCAGGACTGGAGGATATGCCTTGATGAAGTTTATTATTGAGAGCATATGTCTGAATGTGGCCAGAAATAATAAAGTGGTTCTTAAGTTAAGCAGCTGTGTGTTTAAGTGGCTGAAGGAACAGAAGTTAGATGATACACAAGGGGATTTAGAGATTCTCCCACATATAGCACTAAGAGTTAGTACTGGTGCTTGTACAGGGATAGAATGATCCCTGAAGGCAGGCCCCATTTTGTGGAGAACTAATACTGAACAAAATCCCCAACACAAATATGAACATCAAAACTGGGGAAAATAGGAAAGGTTTGGGTTATGCTTTTCGTCGCTATTACTGCTTTAAAAAACAGTGGTAAAGGAAGAAAGTGGAGATAAAAAAGTACTTGCTAGAGTGAGACAGAAAGTGTAAGGTTGTGGAAGAAAGTGACATATTGTGGAATCAAACTAGGCAGCGTTGGTACTTGGAAAACCTGTCATTCTGCAGTGCAACAACGAGCGTTTATGAAAAGATTTGCGACCCTTCACTTTTCCCCAGCTTTTTTGTATGAAGACTTAGCATTCTACCCTAGAGGCAATCCATACCCCCCCTCTGGCACGAAAAGGGTGGTCCGTCTATGATTTCAAGAGCGATTCACCTGAAGCACAATCAGGATTATAGATAAGTAACTTCTCCTTCTACTTCAGAGGCTCCCCTTTGGTACTCAAACACTGAAGAGAGAAGGAATCCCATTCTTTAAAAAGCAGCATTTTGGAGAGACAAAGCAAAATCTTAATTTATCATCTTTCTCCCTACTCGCCATTCAATGCCCAATAAAGGTGTTGGGTGTAATTTCCCCTCTAAGATTGTAATAAGACCATCATGAACCCTGTATAAACCAGGTCCATTTTCCTGTCTTGGAACAGTGTGAGGACTGTCTTAAGACAGGAAACCCTCAGCAAATCAGCCAAAAGTGCCCAGGATAATGAGGCCAGATTGTTATCATATTTAGTTTGTTTCCTAAATTGTTTTCATGGGCATGATCACTTTGCTAATCACAGCTTACCTTTTGCGCCTTGTAAATGTCATATATTTCTTTGAGTCCCTTCATTTCCTTCTGCACCTGCAGAAGGTCTGGATACATGGTGATTGGAAGATCAAACAACTTTTCTGCATTTACCAATTCCTGGCGTCTTTTTTCATGTCTTGCCAGCTCTTTTTCGTATATTAAAAGTCTGTCCAACCCTACAAGAACCAGACAAATATCTCATCATGTTTTAGAAACTCTTGTTAAAGTGATACACAAATATGCCTTGCAGTGTTCAAAGCCAATTGCAACCAAAACATTTAAGAAATAGTCCGAAAACGTTTAATTAAACTTTGTTGTACTTTTTAATACATTTTATAAAAATAATAAAGCACTGCAGAATTTGTGGAAAATATGATGCTATGTGTGGATGAATTTGAAAAACAGCTATTCCATTTACCTAAAACAGGAGACCTTTTTTCCAATCTTGACTGGAGGACCCACAGCACCAAAGGTGTTAAATAATCCTTGTTCTTTCAGTCTTTTGGCTTTTTCAGTGAAAACCCCCAAGTGCACATTCCTTTATTCATCAGACCAAGTGCACAGACTAATAACACAAGCATTAGCAAAGCCAGGAGGTCTGCCTTCTATTTTCAGGTTAAAATAAGACCTGTTAACTTTGCAAACGTGACAATTTAAATAATGTATTCGTAGAGATATGAAAGAGAAAGGCACAGACAGCAGAGAGGGGGCTAGGAGTGGTGCGAGCAAGGAGAAGTGTGTGCTGGAAGGAATGCAGACAGAAAGAGATGTGGGTATGGAGAGGAACAAGCAGGGGGAGCTGATGAAAGGTGAAAACAGGGAAATAAACAGGCAGGGAGGAGTGTAAATGAGAGAGGTATGAGCAGGCAAACATACGAGTTGTGAGAGGTACGGACTGGGATTGTTGAGGTTGGGAAAAGTAAGGGCTCGGAGAGGTGTAGATTGGGCGCAGGCTGTGAAAGTTGCGGGCATGCAGAAGTACTAGCAGGAAGAGATACGAGGAAGAAGAGTATGCATGGAGAGGTGAGAACTGAGAGTGTTGCTGCCTGGGTGCAGGCTGTTAGATTTATAAGCAAGAAGACCTTAGGGTTGTGAGAGGGGCACAGAGACTTATGGTAGGGAAGGGTGCAGGCAGAGTGAGGCACTGTTGGGAAATGCGGGTAAGGTAAGATAATAGCATGGAGAGGTGCAAGTAATGTAAACCTCTGATCTTGTGACTTGTTCACCAAAGATCCGCCAGGTCGCAATGATATCATGCCGTCCTACTGAGTGCAAGACGAGAGACGTTAATTGTTCTTACCTGTGTCCGCCAAGTGAGGCATGGCTGATAAGGGGCTGAGAAAATGTAGAATGGTCCCCAAGCATAGTGAAAAGGCGCCATTTGCATGTTGCGGCCATTTCTTATTGAGAAAACAAACTCCAGCCTAAATTCCATAAATCAGATTATAAATCCACCACGGTAGAGACAAATTCAAAGAGGAAAGGTTCTTCAATGAGCGAAAATTCCTCCAACTCATTAAACTACAGAGAGTTTGAGTGAGAGGGATGATATTTTTCACTCCCTTAGGGTGCGAGTTTCACTACCTTAGTGCTGTGAAGGATGATCATTTTCACTTCCCCAGGGCCGAAGAGTCGTTGAAAAGGAACCCTTAATGATCTTACCCAGTTCTACTCGTTCTTAGCCATCAAAGTCTTCTAGTTGAGGAGAATGACAAATCCTGGAACCTCCTGCCCAAAAGGGATGTAAAGATTATAGGGTTATCTTTAAGTTGTGGGTGGACTGGGCCTGGGAGAGTGGTTGTTTTTTATTCTATGGTTGCTCTTGTAAAACCAATAATTTATTTAAAATTTAAAATTTTAAAAGTTTTAGTAGAGGACACCACACACCATCTGTAGCCACCGCTGATACAGGTGAACTCTCTCTTTCTGCAAAGCAACATCAAATAATGTAACTTAATGAGGCTTCCTGTAATTCCAAACTAAGCTGGAAGAGCATGGCGGTGGAGTCAGTTGAGGTAGAAACAGGACACATTACATAACTACGGTAATTAATTTTTTCCTTACTCTAAGACTTACAAAGGTTTATGAGTTGACCTCGGGAACTACTGGCCTCATCGACAAGCGTTTTCTGTAGTTGCAACAACTGAGCATTGAAAAGGGAACTGAAGGTTTACAGGGTCCTAGCCTTTGGCTGAGATATTTAAAAGATAACGTTTCTGTAGAAGGAATTGTATCCATAAGAAGTTCACCTGCTTTACTACTGCTAGTGACTTTCCCCATAAATGTGCTTCTAATAAAAGTCTACGCTACCCAGACACCATCTGTCATGAGCTGTGTTACTTATGCCCATGTGGCGTCGGGCAAAGCATCTTCTAAAAAACTGTGGGAGAAAGATTTTCAAATATCTGGCAAAGGACATGAGGTTTAAGGCCACAAGTGGTGGTCTTGTTTAAAAGGAAAATTATAATTATACTGTTCCACTCCATTCAAAGATGGCTGCCATGTTTATAGAAGTGGAAATGGCAGCCATCCACTGCTTTAGTGTTACTGGTGGATACATTTATAAAGGACACAGACGCAATGTGCGCCGTGTCTGCTATTCTTAATTGCCTCTGTCTCATGGTGTTCGAATATCCTGCCTTCCAGGAAGGCTCTTGGCGTGTTCCAGAGGAGTTTCACTGCGTCTGATAAGGGCAGTAACCTTTTCTTCCCAGACAGCTTTTTTTTACTAGGGTGACCAACCGTCCATAACTTTCACATACTGCCCATAATCTGGGCCTCTTGTCCATTGTCCGTGAAGAACAAGTTACTTACCTTCGGTAACGATGTATCTGTAAGAAACATTAGTTAGTTAGATTCCTCACCTTAGAATATCCCCAGGCGTCAGACTGGATCCGGAAGATTTTTCGTCAGCAATACCCCTTGCGCGCCGCTAGGCGTCGTCTGCGGCTCCGCGTCCGTCGTCGGCGTCGTGCGCCGGAATGACGTCGTCGGAGTACTTAGACGCCGCCCTCGCGCGCTGACGTCAGTTCTTGTAAATAGCTTTCCGCGCCAGGAACGCAGAGCCATGCAAAGACCGACACTGGTGCCAAAAATAAAATCTAGGGGCCTGAAAAGGATAACCTTAACCCTAGATGTCAGTTCGCAGAACGGGGAGGATGGGTGGGTCGGTGAGAAATCTAACTAACTAATGTTTCTTACAGATACATCGTTACCGAAGGTAAGTAACTTGTTCATCTGAAAGAAACACGTTAGTTAGATTCCTCACCTTAGAATAGATACCCAAGCAATACCATCCCCGGTGGTGGGCTGCGAACCAAGATCACACCAGAAAGTCCTGGAGGACAGAACGGCCAAAGAAGCCATCCCTCCGGACTTGACTGTCAAGGCAATAATGCCTGGCAAACGTGTGTAGCGAAGCCCACGTCGCCGCCTGACAGATGTCCTGCAAAGGGACACCCCGTCCCAAAGCAGTAGTAGCCGCAGTGGCCCGAGTGGAATGGGCGCGCAGCCCAACAGGAGGGTCCTTTTTTGCCAAGGAGTAACAAATCTTGATGCACAAAACGACCCACCGAGAGATGGTCCGTTTGTGCACCGCTTTCCCCTTCTTAGCACCCACGTATCCAACGAAAAGTTGGTCGTCCACCCGGAACTGCTTTGTGCGGTCCAAAGTTTTGGGTCCAGACGGTGGAGCCTCTCTTCCTCTTTGGAAGGATGCGGAGGCGGAAAGAAGGTGGGCAAGGTGACAGACTGCCCAAGATGAAATGGAGTCACCACTTTCGGAAGAAAGGAGGGACGAGGCCGAAGGACAACCTTGTCCTGATGAACAGAGAGAAAAGGAGGCTTTGAAGATAAAGCCTGGAGCTCACTCACCCGTCTAGCCGAGGTGATGGCTACCAGAAAAGCAGTCTTAAGCGTCAGCAGACGAAGAGGACAATTATGAAGAGGCTCAAAGGGAGCACACATTAGAAATGTGAGAACGAGATTCAAGTCCCACTGAGGCATTACAAAAGGGACAGGAGGGAACGTGTGAGTAATGCCTTTTAGAAAGCGTGTAACTACAGGGGACTTGAAAAGAGAAGGCTGATTAGGAAGCCGCAAGAAGGCAGAGATGGCAGCAAGTTAACCTTTCAGGGTGCCCAGGGCAGAGCCCTGCCGGGCTAAAGAAAGAAGAAACAGTAGAACCTCAGAAAGAGGGGCGGAAAGGGGATCCACAGCCTTTGCTGTGCACCATGCCACAAATTTGTTCCACCGGCAGGCGTATACCGTCTTTGTGGAGGGACGCCTGGCTGCCAGAATGATTTCACAGACTTCAGGAGGCAAGTCAAATGGCATCAACTGCCGCCGCTCAATCTCCACGCATGGAGGTGGAGGCTGGACAGGTTCGGGTGGAGGACCGTCCCCTGCTGCTGCGACAGAAGATCCTCCCGAAGGGGCAGACGTATCGGAGGATCGGTCAACATACTGAGTAGCACGGGATACCAGTACCTTCGTGCCCAATCCGGAGCCACCAAGATGACTTGGGCCCGATCGCGCCTGACCTTCTTCAGCACTCTGGGCAGAAGTGGTATAGGCGGAAAGGCGTACAACAGACCGCAACTCCACTCGTGATGAAAAGCGTCGCCGAGCGAGTGCCGCCTTGGAAATTCCAACGCGCAGAACTGCTGACATTGCGCGTTCTCTTCGGTGGCGAATAGATCTAACCAAGGCTCTCCCCACTGCTGAAAGAGACCTAGCGCCACTTCGGAGTTCAGACGCCATTCGTGATCCATCATGCACCGGCGGCTGAGTTCGTCTGCTCTGGCGTTCAGAGAGCCCGCCAGATGTTGAACCACTAGGGTGACGCCCTGGTGTTCCAGCCACGTCCAGAGGCGCAGAGCCTCCTGACAAAGGGTCCACGACCCCACCCCGCCCTGATTGTTGCAATACCACATGGCGGTGGTGTTGTCCGTGAACACCTGCACGACACTTCCCCTGACAGAGGGAAGGAAGGCTTTCAGTGCAAGTCGGATCGCTCTCAACTCCAACAGGTTGATGTGGAGACGAGACTCCGCCGGAGACCAGAGGCCTCTGATCTCCGCCTCTCCCATATGGCCACCCCATCCCAGGAGGGACGCATCCGTCACTACGACATGCTCCGGTTGGGGAAGGGAGAGGCTCTTGCCCTTGACCCAATCGCGGTCCGTGAGCCACCACTGCAACTGCTGTGCAGTGCCCTCCGAGATCAAGACATGGTCGGACAGGTTGCCGTGATGCTGGGCCCACTGAAACTTCAGGTCCCACTGCAGAGCCCGCATGCGCCACCTGGCGTGATGCACTAGTAGGATGCAGGAGGCCATCAGCCCCAGAAGCCGCAACACTAGCCTGACCGAAACCCAGGATAGAGGCTGAAAGATGGGAATCAGGGCCTGTATATCCCGGACCCGCTGTTCCGGCGGATAGACCTGGAACTGCGCCGAATCGAGAACCGCTCCGATGAAGAGGAGCTTCTGAGAGGGACTCAAGTGTGACTTCGGCACGTTGATGGAAAATCCCAGCAAATGCAGGAGATCCGCCGTAGTCTGGAGGTGGGAGACGACTGTCTGGGGCGAGCCCGCCTTCAACAACCAGTCGTCGAGATAGGGGAAGACTGGAACCCCTGATCTTCGCAGATGAGCTGCGACCACCGCCATCACTTTCGTGAACACCCGAGGGGCACTGGTGAGGCCGAAGGGGAGCACCGTAAACTGAAAGTGCTCTTGGCCCACCGTGAACCGCAGGTAACGCCGGTGGGCCGGCAGGACGGGGATGTGGAAATATGCGTCCTGCAAGTCCAACGCTACCATCCAGTCTCCAGGGTCTAGGGCAGCTAGAACCTGAGCCAAAGTTAACATCTTGAACCTTTCCTTCCGGAGGAAGGCATTGACGTTCCGGAGGTCCAAGATAGGGCGTAGGCCCCCTTTGCCCTTCTTGGGAACCAGAAAGTAGTGGGAATAACAACCACGGCCTACTTCTGGGCTCGGAACGCGCTCGACGGCCCCCTTGGCCAAGAGGGCCGAAACTTCCTCGTGGAGAAGATTCAAATGATCCCCCGAGATAAGGTGGTGCTGCGGTGGCATGGCTGGAGGGGTCGTCTCGAAGGGGAGGGAGTAGCCCCTTCGGACGATTTGCAGCACCCACCTGTCCGATGTGATGGACCGCCAGTGGAGCAGGTGATGGCGAATCCTGCCGCCCACTGGCGTGGAATGGGCCTGAAAGCTCGGACTAGGAAGGCTTTGAGGCGGATGCTGCCGGGGTGGATGTGGGCTGACCTCGTCGTCCTCCAGAACCGCCTCGGCGGAAACCACGTCCGCGACCGCGCGCAGGTTGGTTCTGCGGCTGGTGGCTAGGCGTACGTGAGGAGGCACCCCTTCCTTGGCCACGAAAGGGGCGAAAAGCGGAAGATTGCGACCGCGGGGCCGAGAGGCCCAAGGACTTGGCCGTAGCCCGGGAGTCCTTAAAGCGATTCAGCACACTGTCCGCTTTCTCGCCAAAAAGGCGAGTGCCATCAACAGGCATGTCCATGAGAGTGCTCTGGACATCGCCCGAAAATGACGTGGACCGCAGCCAGGCGTGACGTCTAAGCGCCACTGTGGTAGAAATTGCCCTACCCAGCGAGTCCGTAGTGTCAAGCCCACAGCGGATAGCATGTCGTGCTGCATCCCTCCCATCGGCCAGAGCCTGGGTAAGTCGTGTCCGGACCTCCTCCGGACACAGGGGCAGCACGTTTATGGGCTCCTGTCACCTCACCAGGGGCCAAGCTCGTAGGCGGCGGCCTTGGGGGAGGGTGGAGGTTTCATTTTGGAGCATGTTACCAAGGTGCATCCAATATGCAAACGCAGGTATTTAAGTTTCACTCCAGCACACAACAGACGCAGTGCAAGGTTCTCTCAACCTAATATAAACTTATTTTGACTTGTGCTTGTGTTGGTTGTCTATTTACTTATGTAATATTGCCTGACCTCATCTGATGTGTCTGTAAAATGTACCTTTTGTCCTGAATTTTTGTCCAGAATTTTAACCTTCTGTCCTTAATTTTTATCCTGAATTTTGACCTTCTGTACTGAATTCTTGTCCTGAATTTTGACCCTATGTCCTAAATTTTTACGCTCACTGTCCTGAATTTGCACCATGCCAGTGGGCCACCCTACGTTTTACTGACGTTGGGAGTTTGCTTGTTTCTGGCCATCTTCTCCTGGTGCCTGCTAATCCCAAGTTCCCTGGGGCCCACCTTCCTTTTGAGGAACTTTCTGCGTGCATGCTTCAATTAAATTATTTTGCTTTTGTTTGTTACTGGTGCCAGGTTACTTTTTTAGCTTTTTCTTTCTGTCCTCGGGGAGTTTCATTACCATTACTTCTATTTTGGAGTTTTGCAGCTACGGACATCCACATTTGATTGCAAACTTTCTCTAGGCATATATCCTTGTCTGGAAGGTTGTTATATTTTGTGGGAGAGCATAAACGTCTGAATATTCTACAGGCTCCATATTTTCGAGGAGAGTTTTCTTCTTGTATAAATTGTATTACAATGCAGTTCTTATGTACAACTGTTGCTAGGACGACAATTTCTCTGCTGTTCCTTGGTGGATCCAATTACATTGCCTCGTGAAAATATATATATATATTACCTACTGGCAGTCGCCAGTAGGTAGTTATAGTTAGGACCTAGTTACTACAGGAAAATGGCAACATTCTATTCCCAATAACTTTGGCGCCGATTGACGAATCTTCGCAAAAGTTTCAAAACTAATTCTTTGTTGAGATCAGCTCCTATGTTGAAAGTTTGGGGGTGATTCGTGGAGGGGGGGGCGAGAAAAAAGGAGGGTCCCAAAACGTGTTTTTTCAATGTTAATTTCCATAGGAAACTTTAGACAAGGCTACAGTTCGAACAGGTGAACGGAATTACCCCAAATTTGGAAGGGAGAAGGGTCTTGGTCTTGAAAGCACGCTTTTGTTTATTTGGTGTAAATCCGTCCAATAGTTTTTGAGAAATATCGACATTTACAGATATCGATATTTGGGAATTCTGCCATCTGATTGGCTGAGGCGTTATGAGCACGAGCTTGCTGGTGATTGGCAGCGAGCGGTGCAAGCGGTTGCAACTAGGAAGTGTTGGCCACCATTTTGTGATTCCGTTGAAGTGAGTAAGGGGAAAAAAGGGAGAAAAAAGTGGGAAAGAGGAGAGCAGGAGCGCTGTGAGGTTTGTAGGTTGGGTAGGGTGTGCTATAGAGGGAGTGTGAAGCAAATTATTTATCCCTCCTGGTGTGAAAGTGCTGTTTTGCCCACTGTGAGATGGTGCTGAGGAGAGGTGCCGGTACACTCTGGGATGAAACCGTGCGTCTAAACTGTGAGCTGAGTGCTGTAAAGTGATGTGCTCTGGGCGCTGTAGCATAGTGGGCACTGTAGCATATCTGTGCAGGTGGTGTTAGTATGCATTTAGAGTATAGCGGGAGTGGGAAGCAAAGTACTTAGTGGTATCGGTATGAAGACTCGGGGCTGAAACTGTGAGTGTAAGTCGTGAGTTTATTGCTGTGAAGTGATGTGCTGTGGGCTCTGTAAGATACTGGCCGCTGTAGCATACCTGTGTAAGTAGTGTTAGTGTGCGTTTATTCTATACAGGGAGTGTGAAACGAACTACTCATTCCTATTGGTCTAAAGAGTCGAATATAGTGTGTTAGGAAGCAGGAATAAAGGAATAATCATGAAGAATATAATGCAGACTGTTGCAATGCCAGAGAAGGAAAATGGTAAAATGAGTTGTGTCTAAGAAAGTGGTTGTGTGTAATAAATGGATGGAGTTTGAAAATTATATAGAAAGTGTCTTTATTTCAGTGTCATAATTGGACCCACTGGTGCAAGAGCTAGGGTATCCAGCTGATGCAAAGTTGAACCACTTCTGCTGTATTCAAACGTAAGCTCCGGCATGGGTGAATTGTATATTACGTGTTACAGTTGCATGTGAAATAAACAATAGCTATTACACTTGAATGACTCTACATTCTATAAAGAAAATAAAGGTAGGATACAATTACCACATGTATCGTTTAAGAAAATAAATAAATAAAAAAGAAATTGAAAAATGTAGTCATCAAACTTTTTATGTACCTTGGCAGTGCTTTTTTGCAACAGAAAATTAACAACAGTAGAATAGTTAGCAATCTGTTGTACAGTAGATTCAATGTGGTGCGTGTCAGAATTGGTACTAGTTCTACCCACACTGGAACTTTGAGGATGAATACAAACATTTTGCTTCTGAGAAGTACATTCGGTACCTTTGTAGTCAAACCGTACATTATTGTCTTCAGCTGTTTCAAAAAAACATTCTTGTGTAGAGAGCTAAGGCATCGAGCTTAGACAAACTCCAATTGCTTCTGCTGTAGTCAAATGGAAGCTCCTGCATCAGTGAATTGCACATTATATGTTACAGTTCTATGTGACCTACAGAATAGCTATTAGACATGAATAAATACATTGTATAATGAAAATAAAGGTAGTTTACGATTACCACACTGTGCCAACCATTTCCTAAACAAAGTCGTCTTTTTACATTTTTATCGTGAGGTTCTGAGCAGAGGCTGACTTTGAGTAAAATTGTGTGAAAGGGCTTTGTGAATAACAGGCAGGCAGAGAGGTGTGTGCACAAAGAATAGACGTGGTTTCTAAATGGGTGTCGGGTTTAGGTTAATTTTGGAAGTAAATAGCGTATTTACATAGGCCATACATCACCGATTCCTGGTTAGACTGGAGACGTAAGGGGGAATAATGAGGATAGAGTTCAAATGACTGAGTATACTTAGAAAGTTATTATATCAAAGTAGTAGGATTGAAGTGTATTATAAAAAATGTAAAGGAAAGAGTCAAAAAAGATGGAAAAAAATCCATTCAAGAATAATGTGAGTTACAAGCCTTGGAGATTCCAGTCCAGAAGTTCTTCAGCTGCTTGAGATGCGTAATGTTCCAAGAGGTTATTGTTGCCATCGTGTGAGAAAAGCGAAGCGATCCAATTCATATCCTTGAAGGGACAGTAATGTTCCTCGAATGTTGGAGCGGTAATTTGAATGGGCAGGCAATCTGCGATGTTGTGAAAGGTCGCACGTTGCACGAGATCTTTCGTGGCTGCACAGAAATCCCATTGCGCTGCAATTCCTTTTTGCAATGCATTCGCCATTGCTCCTCTGCCAGAACAATCCTGTTCATGGTTTTCAAGATACTCCATTACCTGCTGGATATCTGGAGCGATTGTTGAGATGTTGGCAAGGCATACATCCATTCGCCAGTTGAATGGGCAAGTTTTGCAATCAAACGATGGTTGTACGCATATTGCATAAGTGTAGATAAATGTTATGTTGGAGCTAGCTCCGATAATAGATAGAGGCAGGCAGCCGAAAAGTTTTTCTGTTTTTTTACAGTATTGATGTAGCTTGGCGTAGAGGCGTATTCTGTCAGACATAGTTATTACCATAGAGAGCGTAGCCATTTCTAGAAGTAGAATTAGTAGTAGGATGGCCGCAAATAGGGTGAGAATTATGGGCACTGTTCCTGTTATTCCAGAGATGGTCGAAAGAATGTCTGAATGTAGTCTGGTATTAAAAGAAGAACAGTTTGAAAGGGTGTTAGAAGGCTGTAGGAGACCGTGTTAAAAAAGTGTGCCAGACCTTGAGTGTGACATGTGTTGAAAATTGTGTAACAATTCACAAAGTGTAATTGGCGGTTCGTATTTAAAAGGGAGTGTATTTTATTTGAAGTTCGTGGTATCTGCAGTCAATAAATTTCTTCTGCAGAAGTGAACAAAGGTGCTTTTAGTTTGGTTTGTTTCTTGAAATGTGTCTTCAAACTAGGATTGGAAGGCCAAGTGGAAGTTTGGGAGTTAGTTTGTGTGGGTGGGAATAGATATTGCCACAGGAAGTTACTGTGTCTGAAACAGTAAGGACATGCGGTATGCCAGCTCATATTCCTTAGGAGTGTATGTTACTGAGAATCAGATAACTGTCGTTAGAAAGCTGTGTGAATGTTGGTATGATTGTGGGAGTTGGCGTCCTTTTAAGAAAGGACGCAAGACTGGTGGCTGTAAGCTTAGAAGCGTCGTGCAGTTGGACATTCTTGGATAGTAATGAATGACTGCCATTGTGGTCGCACTATTCACCTGTGAGAAAAATGTTTGTATGCTCTTTAAGACTGCGATATGTAAATGGAATAAGTCACTGCTCGTGAATAAATGCGCTACCTTATATAATGACATTCAACATGACAAACAACATGTGCACGTAGCAGACTCAATGACACTACATACTGTGGGAACCGTGGCTAGCCATGTACACAAACCAAACATGGCATGGAACCTCTGCCTTATTATGCAGAATGCGGGGAGAGATGAGAGCAAAGTATGTGCAAAGGTGGCAAGTAATTCTCGATTATAAAAGTATACAATGCAAAGTCTTGAGGGGATGTGCCGGACAGACTTGAGTATGCTGAGCACAGACATGTACATGTCAACTTACACTGATGGTCTATTGAGTGAAGTGGACAGTGGACGCAACCATGATAGTACAGTCAGTGGGGAAGATTACGGAATGGTAGCGCATACGTGCCTCCTCCCCTCACCCCCAAATGTTTAGGGAAGTGGGCTGGCTCGCCGTACGCAAGGCTAGCGTAGGGGTATGAATAAAAGGCAAGTTTCTTTGGGTGTGGTTCTCTTCCGGATTGGCGAACGTGTCTGCCAGGTCTGCGCAGCTTACACGGCCATGAGGCTGTCGCTGTGAGCAAAGGTGGGTGCGTGAATGATGCTCTCAGCCTGCTGGTATTCAGAAACCGTCATGGCTGCTGTGACGCATATATGCCCCACAGTTCACCTTTCGACACCGCTGTATGTGAAAGAGGGCCGACCACATGCCGGCGGAAGGTCCTGGGCTGAGGTCTGCGAGCTCGGAAGGCTCCTGAGAATAACGCTGGCTACCGCGACACAGGCATACAGAGCCCAGCCTGAGGCCCAGGAGCGTGGAGTGCTCTGTATAATAGTAACACAGTAGTCCGACAGGTACCGAAAGAGGAACGGTGTTTTGTTACCATTGTGGATGATGTTAGAACTGTATCTGAGAGTGGAGATGAAGGTACTCCCTGCGACCAGGTGCAACCAACTCTAGGTCCCAACAGTGGAACGGTGTCTTGATCCCACAATGGATGATGTTAGAACTAAATCTGAGAGTGGAGATGAAGGTACTCCCTTCAACCAGCTGCAATCAACTCTGGGTCCCAACAGTGGAACGGTGTCTTGATCCCAGAATGGACGATGTCCGATATTACCTGCTACTGAGTTTTCAGGGAACTCCCTCCGTTGAGGTGCATCAGACTCTGTGCTTCCGTAGCTAACTGCTGCACATGATTATTGGGGTTGGCTGACTGCAGTCGGTGGAGTACACCACGGTACAGCAGGTCCGAACAGTGAAACGGTGTCTTGAAATCACAATGGACGATGTTAGAACTGCATCTGAGAGTGGAGATGAAGGTACCCCCTCCGATCAGATGCAACCAACTCTAGGTTCGAACAGTGGAACGGTGTCTTGATCCCACAAAGGACGATGTTAGAACTGCATCTACGAGTGGAGATGGAGGTACTCCCTTTGACCAGCTGCAACCAACTCTAGGTCCCAACAGTGGAACGTTGTCTTGATTCCACAAGGGAAGATGTCCGATATTACATTCTGCTTAATTTTTACAGAACTCCTTCCGTTGAGGTGGATTAAACTCTGTGCTTCTGTAGTTAACTGCTGCACATGATTATTAGGCATGGTTTATTGCAGTTACACAGCGGTACAGCATGTTCGAACAGTAAAATTAGGTCTTAATTCTATGATTGAGGATGTCAGAAGTTGAAGTGTGTGATGATTTTTGTGTATAGCTTCTGATGAGGCGCAACCAACTCTAGGTACCAACAGTGGAATGGTGTCTTGATCACACAATGGACGATGTCCGATATTACCTGTTGCTGGTTTTTCACAGAACTCCGTCTGTTGAGGTGCATCAGATTCTGTGCCTCTGTAATTAAGTGCTGCACATGGTTATTGGGCTTAGTTGACTGGTATTGCTGGAATACACCGCGGTAGAGCAGGTCCAAACAATGAAATGGGGTGTTAATTATATGATTGAGGATGTCAAAAGTTACAGTTTGTGATGATTTCTGTGTACACCCTTCGATGAGGTGCAAGCAACTCTAGGTCCCAACAGTGGAATGGTGTGTTGATCCCACAATGGATTATGTTAGAACTGTATCTGAGAGTGGAGATGGAGGTATTCCCTTTTACCAGCTGCAACCAACACTAGGTTCCAAAAGTAGAACGGTGTGTTTACTCCACAATGGACGATATTAGAACTGCATTTGAGAGTGGAGATGAAGGTACTCTCTTCGATCAGGTTCATCCAACTTTAGGTCCCAACTGTGGAACGGTGTCTTGATCCCACAATGGATGATGTTCGATATTACCTGCTGCTTCCTTTTTTCAGAAGTTCGTGTGTTGAGGTGCATCATAGTCTGTGATTCCATAGCTAACTGCTGCACATGATTATTGGGCTTGGTTGACAGTAGTCGGTGGAGTATACTGTGGTACAGCAGGTGCAAACAGTGAAATGGGGTCTTGATACTATGATTGAGGATGATTTTTGTGCACCCCCTCTGATCAGGTGCAACCAACTCCATGCTTCCGAATCCAACGGTATGTGGCTGTGAGTTGTGAATGACCACTGGATTTGGTGTAGACTGCAGTTCGCAGGGTTCACAATTTAGATTGCGTGGTGATTGTTTAATTACAGAATCCAGTAGTAAAGTAATTAGAACGTCTATTGAAAAATACACAATATTGTTTTAGTATACTTGCTTCAAGAAGTTTTTTTATATCAGTTATAGGTTTAGTGAAATTACCAAATTTATCTTGGAAGTCCAAAGGAACAGTGAATAGTGTAGACTGTGGAGAGATGAAATCCCAATTCAAATTGTTTTGATTTATTCATTGTAGAGTTCTCTGTAATTTATGTTGTTTTATTTTGTAAAGAGGAAGTGAGAAAAAGTATTGATGGTTGTGTGTGTGTGAGTACTGCTTTTAATTAACAATGCAGACAGTAGTGTTCACAATTCAGATCGAGTTGCTATTGTAGATGATGCAGTCCTGTAAGAGAGGAGATTGCTGTAGTGTGCACCACTCATACCCATCATTGCAGGCTCCACACACGTTGCCAGGTGGCTGTGGGCTCTTGCTGACTGCTCTCTCTGGCCTACACTGCAGACAGCAGTGTTCACAATTTAGATGAAGTCGCTATTGTAGATTAGGTAGTACTGTAGGAAAAGACATTGCTCCAGTGTGCTATGTCTGTAGCACCCATACGCATCATTGTAGGCTCTGTACACGTTTTTTTTGCTTCGTGTATTGCAAACTGTAGAGGTCAAGTCAATGCCACGTGGCTGTGGGCCCCTGCTGAATGCTCTCCCTGGCCTAAACTGCAGACTTCTGTGTCCACATTTGACATTGAGTTGGTATTGTAGATCATGCAGTCCTGTAGGAAAAGATATTGCTCCAGTGCGCTCTGGCTATACCACTCATAGGCATCATTGCAGGCTCTGCACACATTTTTTGTAGTTTGTGTATTGCACACTATTGAGCTCAAGTGGATGCCATGTGGCTGTGGGCCCTTGTGACCGCTCACTCTGGCCTACACTGCAGACAGCAGTGTTCACAATTGAGTTTGAGTCGCTATTGTAGATGAGGTAGTCCTGTAGGAAAAGACTTTGATCCAGTGTGTACTGTCTGCACCATGCATATGTATCATTGCAGGCTTTGCACACTTTTTTTGTTGCTTCGCTGACGACAAACTGGGTAGGTGAAGTCACTTTACGTATCTGTGGGTCCTTTGAGACCGCTCTCTATGGCCTACACTGCAGACAGCAGTGTTCATAATTCAGATTGAGTCGGTATTGCAGATGATGCAGTGTTGATGGCAACAGATATTGCTCCTAGAGGGAGGAGCCTAGCGCGCAACCAAGATGGCCGCGTAGGTGCGAGGCTCCCGAGGACCTCCGCAACCTCCTACGTTTATCCTGTCTTCATCCTGAATCGGTTGAGGGGACTGTGTCGGTGAGCCTGAGCCGAGGTGGTACCCGTTTTCCGTTTTCGAATCGGACCCCGGGTGCCGGAGTGAGCACCGACTGAAGTTTGTGGCCTACTTCTCTCCTGACCCCGGATTCGAGTTTCGGGGCGACCCAGTGGCGAAGTGAACAACAACGGCGGGCTGGGCCTGGCGGGTCGCGTACCCCACACTTTCACTTTCGCTTTTGAGTCCCCTTGCCATTATCGCAAGTGGGATCACGGCGCTTCTTTGTGTTGGGGTGGCCTCGCTGGGAGACCCTGCCTGCCTGCCTGCGGTGGCCCGCTCTGCCGTCCTGGGGTGGCCCCCGGGGCACTCGGCCTTGATTGCCTGCTCTCCACTGCGTGGCGGGTGCGGGTGCGAGACACACGACGATGGCCACGAAGCAGGATGGGGATCGGTTGAAGGCCAAGTCGACCCGGCGTGGCACCGCACATCAGGCCAACATCATGGACCGCTACACCCTCCCGAAGGGGTCTCCCGGCGGATCGCACAAGTCCTCCGAGTGCCCCCCGGATGCCCCGGATTTGCCTACGGATCTGACTTTGCAAGACGTCATGGGCGCCATTGCTGAGATGAAGACCTCAGTGGGCCAGCAATTCGACACTTTGGCACACAAACTCGACGCGGTCCTCATTGATGTCAACCTTGTGAGAGCTGATCTCTCTAAGACGAATGACCGGGTCGACTCCTTGGCCCACACCGCGTCGGGCCTTACGACTGAGGTAGCGGCCCTTCAAACGGAGGTGCACCGGCTCCGTCAGGCAAGTGCGCTCATGGATCGGCGCCTGGAGGACTCCGAGAGCCGGGCCCGGAGGGAAAATATCCGTATCATCGGAGTACCCGAGGGACGGGAGGAGTCGGCGGCGGATCTCTTTGTGGAGGACCTGATCTCTACCCATCTCCAGCCTCGAGGACTGAGTAAATTCTTTGCTGTGGAGAGGGCCCATAGAGTTCCCGGAGGCAGGCCGAAGGTCGGAGCCCCTCCGCGGCCTCTTATTGCCCGTATTTTCAACTTTCGGGACAGGGATGCGATTTTGCAAGCTTCCAGACTGCAAGGGCCGATTAAGCTGGAGAACATGGAGGTGAACTTTTATCCTGATTTCACGCAGGCGGTCCAGAAGCAGAGACTGAGTTTCCTGGGCGTCAAGCGGCGGCTTCGAGGCATGAACTTAAAATACGCCATGCTCTTCCCGGCCAGGCTGCGGGTGGAGGCGGATGGTCGCACTCACTTTTTTGACCGTCCTGAAACGGCCGGGGACTGGCTGGACACTTTGTCTGGGGGTCATGGTCGGGATGGGGGGGGGCGACGGGAGGAGAGTGCCCACCGGACCGGGTCTGAGGTACTGACACGGGGGCTCACTCCGGATGATGCCACTTTCGGCCATGCTTAGGGTCTTTTGTCTGTTGTGTTTTGTCTCCCCTCCATTGGAGGTGGTGCTGGGTCTCGAGGGGGTTCTCCTTCCTCCTCTAGGGGGTCTTAGTAGTTTAAATTACATAGGGGCGACAGGCACACTGCAAGTTGGGGGGGCTGTTTGGGCTCATGCAGGGGTGCAGGGAGGGGGGAGTTTTGTTGGGGCTGTTGGGTTGGGGTTGGGTATTGTTTATTTGTACCACAAGGCAGAAGTATTGTTGTGCTATCTCTAAAGTGCTCTCTGGGGGGCGATTGATCGATTTCGGCTATGATGGGGGGTAGGGGACTGAGTCTTTTGTCCTGGAATGTTAATGGACTGGGGGACAGGATAAAACGGGGGGTGGTCCTGCAGTTCCTAAAACGAATTTCACCCGATATAGTCTTTCTGCAGGAAACACACCTCATTGGAAACTCCTTTCGTGCCATGAACTGACGGGGCTATCGCCTTATGGCCCACTCGGGCTTCACGTCTGGTTCGAGGGGTGTGGGCATTATGGCTAAGACCTCGCTCCCGTTGGAAGTTGATGAGGTGCTCCATGATGACAGGGGACGATACATGGTTCTGGTGGGTAGATTGGAGGGTAGAGTGATTGTTCTCGTGTCTGTTTATGTCCCGCCAGGGTTGCAAACGACTACTTTTGTCGATCTGGGGCGCCTCCTCCTTGGCCTTCCGGAGGGGATTCTAGTGGTTGGGGGGGATTTTAACGCTGTGGTTTCCGGGACTGAGGATCGTCACCCTCCTAGGGATCTCCCCCGTGCCCAAGCGTGGTTGTCAGGCCTCTTGGATACCTTGGGGCTGGTGGATTGTTGGCGGTTGAAACACCCTACGCAGATACAGTACACCTTTCATTCCGGGGCTCATGGTAGTCTTTCGAGGCTTGATTATGTCCTGATGCCAGCGGCACAGGCGGGGAGGGTTGGGGAGGTACGACATTTGGCGCGGGGTATCTCAGACCACTCCCCGCTCCTGTTGCACTTCGACATTGTCCCGAGGGGGGAGGGGAGGGTGGTCCCGATTAATCCCTGGTACCTGCGTGACCCCACAATTCGCGCAGATTTGGTTAAATCTCTTGAGCGATATTTTGAAGACAATGTGGGGTCTGTATCGTCTGCGGTCTCTCTGTGGGAGGCGTTTAAGACGGTACTCCGGGGGGAGGCCCTGTCCCTTATTTCCCATTCCCGGAGGCGCGAGCGGGAGGAGGTGACCCGTATTGAAACTGAGATAACTGAGTTGGAGGGTGATCTGGAGTGTGGGGTGACGGATGACAAATTGCATGCTCTCCGACTCAAGCAGGCGGACTACAAGGCCCTCGTCACTGAGGCAGCCAGGGGCCTCAGTAGAGAGCAGCAGGGGAGACTGTATGATGTGGGTGATAAGGCTGGTAAACTGATTGCGTGGCTGGATAAAAAGGAGAGAGCGAGTCGAGTTGTCCCGTCGATTGAGAAACTGGATGGTGTGTGTGTCACTGAACCGGGAGAAATTGTTGATTGCTTCGCAGAATATTTCCGTGGGGTGTATTCCCCGGTATCTTCCCGCTCGGAAGAGGATTCCCATACCCTGCTCAAAGACATCGCGCTGCCTTCCCTTTCGGAGGAGGATAAAGTGTTGTTGGACGCGGCCCCAACATCTGAAGAGATTGCCCTCGCCATACGTTCGGTCACCTCCGGCAAGGCCATGGGTCCTAATGGCCTTCCCATCGAATTGTACAAACTGCGACCGGATACGCTGGCGCCGCATCTCCGTGCTATGTTCCTCGCGGCCCGCTCGGCGGGTTCCCTCCCGCTGGACCAGCGTCTGGCCACTATCGTGGTTATTCATAAGGAGGGGAGGCCGCGGGATCGGGTCACGTCTTACAGGCCCATTTCTCTGTTGAATGCGGAGCCCAAAATTCTCGCCAAGGTGCTGGCTAATCGACTGGTTAGCGTGGTGTGCGATCTGATTCATCAGGACCAGTCCGGCTTTATCCCTCATCGCAACTCCGCGCTTAATCTGTGGCGTTTGCATGGGGTGCTCGCGCGGGTCCCGTTCATACGAGAGCCGGCCATTTTGGCGTCCTTGGACGCCACTATGGCGTTCGACACGCTTGAGTGGCCATATATTTGGGCGATGCTGGCTAAGTTTGGTTTTGGCCCGGGATTCATTGGTTGGGTGAAACTGTTATACTCCGGACCTCTGGCGCAGGTGGTGGTGAACGGTAGAGTGTCGGCTCCGTTTGAGCTGGGCAGGGGTACGCGGCAGGGCTGCCCGCTGTCGCCGCTCCTCTTCGCGCTTGCCTTGGAGCCCCTGGCGGAGTGGCTGCGGTGGCACCCTTCTATTCGTGGTCTCCGTTGGACCCCTGAGTATGAGGATCGCGTATCCCTTTACGCGGACGATATCCTTTTATACCTTGCTTCCCCGCGTAAATCGCTGATTGTACTAGTGGAAGTTTTGCACTCATTTGGCCGCAATTCTGGCCTAGTCATCAACTGGGCTAAATCCTGTGTGTATGTCCTCTCCGGGGAGACTCCTATCCTGCCGCGGGTTTGTCCTATCCAGGTCGCTCCGCAGGGATTTAAGTACCTGGGTATCTTTATTACCCTGGACGCTGAGGCCCGATATAAACAGAATTTGCTCCCCCCCCTCCAGCGCCTGAAGGAGGACGTGGCGCGTTGGAGGCGCTTGCCGCTCTCATCGCTTGGCCGTGCGGCATTGTTTAAGATGATGTCGCTGCCACGTTTCCTATATGCTTTACAGAACACGATGGACGTAGTCCCGGCGCGCTACTTTAGCGAGGTGGAGAGTCTGCAGCGCCACCTATTCTGGGAGGGGAGGCCGCGTATCGCCCTTGCGAAGCTGACACTCCCGAGGTACGACGGGGGGGTCGCCCTCTCAGACATCAAACGGTACTACTGGGCCTCCCAGCTGGCTGCGATAAACCACGGCCTTTACGGGCCCGCTCTAAACCCGGCCTTTGAGATGGATAAACTGTTACTGCCGGGTGGCGACTATAATCGGGCGCTTTATTCTAGCTCGCTCGACGCACGTCTGACGGGCCCTACGCGGGTCATGGTACGGGTGTGGCACGCGGCAAACTTGGCGATGGGGTGGAAGGAACGGTTGACCCGGGCGACGCCACTGTATGCATCTGAGCGGCTGGGCTCCCTGTGGACCTCGAAGGGCTTTGAGAAGTGGGACATGATAGGCATCAGCAGGGTGGGCGATCTCTGGACGAGGGGGGGATTCAAAACATTCGATGTGCTGCAGACGGAATTCCAGTTGCAGGACAGGGAGTACTTTCGATATCTACAGGTCCGTCACGCGCTGCTCTCCGTACTCCCGGAGTACTCCCCTCTGGAAGATAGAGTGCTAGATGGGCATGTACCGGATGGCACGATTTCCTTGATTTACAAAAAGCTCATCAACGATCGCTCGGGACTGCTGACTAGCCTTCGTGAGGCATGGGTCGCCGATGGATTGGAGCTGGATGACGAGGACTGGGTGTCTGCGGTGGCCTCCCCGAAAGAGGTGGCCATACCGGCCCGCCTTAGCTTCGTCCAGCTCAAAATACTCCATAGGGTCTATGTTACGGGGCCGGGTCTGATGCGTATGGGATATTCCGTGGATGGGTTGTGTAAGCGTGGGTGTGGTTCATTAGGGACCTTCGTCCATATTTTGTGGGAATGCCCGGAGGTGGCGCGATTCTGGCGTGGTGTGCATGCGGTGTTGCAGGCGGTCACACATGTGACGCTGCTTCCCGAGGCGAGGAGGTGTCTGCTAAATGTGTGGGAGCCGACTGACTACTCAGTGCCGCAGACGTGGTGGGTGACTCTGGGCTATATGGTGGCCAAGCGTGACATAGCGCAATTGTGGGGCTCCCAGAGGTCGCCAGCGATCTCGGCGTGGAAGGACAACATGGATTGGTGTATGTTTCGGGAAAAAGTGGTGTATGTTGCGAGAGGTAAGCCTGGGAAATGGGTGAAAGTGTGGGGCCCCTGGAACTCCTACCGTGGCGGAATTTGTACCCCGCCGCTGACGCCTGATCTGGCACTGGCCCCGTCTCCCTAGTCTGCTTGTCTCCTTGGTTCTGGGCATTGAGTCCACTTTGTCTCCGCCCCAGCCTGTTCCCCCCCGCTATTCCTGTGGATCGGTAGGGTCCTCCCCAGGGGAGCTCATACTGCTGCTTTGACTTTTTGCTGCCTTGTGGATTTGTTTGTTATTTCTTATATAAAAATGGAACCGCCATCTGGGGGGTCCGGACGGTGTGGCCGCCAACGCTTCTTTCAACTCCTGTGATCTCTCTCACGCTGCAGCATGTGTTTCCTAATTGTATTTTATGCTCTTACTGTTTGCTAGCGGCCGGCCCGAAGGTTGTAGGCCCATTTTTGTATATCTTTTGAATTCTGTAATAAAGGTTTCAAAAAAAAAAAAAGATATTGCTCCTAGTACGGCCTGTCTACAGCACGCATTATCGGTGGCTGTGCACATGCTGAATGCTTTTGATGTGGTTATGTGAGTGCACTGGAACTGATGGAGCGTTTATGATATAATCTTTTTGTGTATTATTTCAGATCTATTGCTTGTGTGTCATTATACCACAAGTTGTTGTTCTTTTACGATGGAATTATTTCTGCATTATTTCACATCTACTGTCCCTACCTTACTGCAGCATAAATTATTGATTTTTTTAATATTAAATCTCGGTGTGTGATCCAATGATTACTGTTGTAGTTGATGCTAGCAGCAACCATTGTCTGAAGGCTGGTTTAGACTTACCACACACACATCCAGCACAGACATCACTGGATATGTCACCATGGTAATAAAAAGGAGTCGAGCGTACGTGCCCGTATCCACTCCCACTATCTATCTGTGTCTGTGTGTTCATTATCTATGCATGATACTGTCTCTGGGCCATACTATATTACATTGTGTTGTGGACAGCGTATGCAACCATGTTACCTGTGGTATTGGAGAAAATGTCAGTAATGTAACTTTTAGGTGTATGGGTATCATAGGTGGAATTCTACTTTACAGAGCATGAATATTGATGAAAATGATGGTTGCATGTTGTGTGTAGTGTAAGATATGTGTATATTGCAAAAAGTTTTGAACAAAGCTCTCTAAGCAAAAGAGGTGTGTCTTATGAAATGCAGTACAGATATTGACTAAAATGGGTGGCGTTTTCAAACTGTTACAATGGGAAATGTTATGAACTAATTAAATGCTTTTTTTTTATGGTTACATGGCAATCGCGCAGCCAGTGCGCAATGAGACCGCACCCGATGTGATTTTGAGAAAATATATTTATTATAATATAATTTATTAGAGTTAGAAATATTTATTGTTTAAAATATTTTTACTTATCGCTTGCTCTCATATACACTTTAAAGTTTTTTCGATATAGTTTTGAGACAAAAAAAAATGAGGGAATGACGTATGTGGCGTGACATCGTACGTCTATGACGTAACACAGGGCGTGGCAGCTTACACTCGTCGCATACGCAACACGCAGCGGGCGCGACCCTATACGTACATGACGTAACGCGCGGCTTGGTAGTGCGTACACGTTGCATACCAAAGTAGCAGCTGGCGCGACCTCATATGTACATGTTGTTACGTGGGACGCGGTGCCACAAACCCGTTGGATACGAAATGCGCATCATTTAAATGTGGTGGATAGGATTCGCGGGTTGATCGGGCTTGGTAGACTACCGGTACGGGACTGTAGTTTTCTCCCCCCAAAAAAATTATATACATATTTTGTGGGGAAGATATAAAAGATTACATAATTTGTAAAGTTTAAAAAAAGGATGATAGAGTTGCAAAATATTAAAAATCAATTTGAAAAAATATAGGTTTTAGAAATATTAAAATATGAAATTAACATTTAAAAAACCTTCGAAATTCACTGAAAAAACCATAGGTTTTACAAACGTTATAGTTAGGAATTAGCATTTAAAAAACCTTAGAAATTCACTGAAAAAACCATAGGTTTCAGGGAAGTTATAGTTAGTTGGACACTTGACTCATATAAAACCAGAGAAATTCTTCTGTTATAGTTAGTTGAGCTAACTATAACTCGCGCGCCTGCAATGCACTGTTGATGACGTCACATATTACATCACTCATGACATCACTGATGACATCTCAAATGACATCACTGATGACATCATCCAGTGATAGTCGGACACACCTCTTCATACATAACGTCTGTAAAACGTATGGTTTTTTCAGTAAATATATATATATATATATATTCTCCAATTCTGTTTCACCGCCAAGGCTGCCTCCTCGTGGCACCTGCCCCAGACAGTACAGACACGGACCGTATTCTTTGTGCAAATATTTATTTAGCTTGTTCGCGTACTAGTCGCCATAACGTTTCGGCTCCACTAGAGCCTTGTTCACATGACAACGTGAAACTTCAAAACACTTCCTTAAATAGGAAAAACGATTCTCTGCACGTGATAACAGAGAAAAAGGCATAGACATAGAAAACAGACTAGAAAAGATGGATTCCCATGTAGATAACATCGTATTCCATGGTTATACATTGTAAATTGCTATGTTTAAATCATAATACAATTTAAAAATGGGAAGATTTCACCGTAATATACACATTGGAGTTTATACAGTGAAAAAAACAATTGTTTAAGTTTGAAATAAACAATAATGAAGACAATAGCCATGCAAAGTTGCTGCATCCTACAATGGTGCATCATAGATATTTAAATATTCAAGTACCTATCTGTTAAATACATATATGGCCAAATTGCTCCACTATCCATATTGAACCATCAAATGTCTGTCCTGATTTCCAATTGCGGGATGAATCCCAATGTTGACCATGTCTAGCCACAGGTACCCTATTCTGTGCTGCAGATCCCTGCAGCTGTGCAAATAATGCGAGGGAGTGTACTAAAGTGCAAAAGTGCCAATAAATAATCATATCACCCAACAATTCGAAAAACACTAAATTCTTATAAAAACAATTGTGTTAAAAATATGTAAACAACATTTGTAAATTCCAAAGTGCAAAAATGCATAGAAAGTGCAAAGTAAGTAAAGGGCGGCTGACTGAGCCCAGTCATGTCCACAGGTTAATGTTGAAAAAATCCCTGAGATGAATAATCCTTAAGGTGGATAATTAACCACTACAAACAGTATGTTTGAAAATGGTAAACCATTATAAAAACATTGTAAAAGCATGACCAATCACTGATGTAAAAAATGCGATATCTATACATGGGGGTTTTGACTCAACATAGTGCAAATTTTCATAGGGTGTCATTATGTTCAAGACTGTCCTATAATTCAGCATAGTACTTATGTAGTTATAATATACAGTACTGAGAAAAACATCAAAAATACTACAGATGGTAAATTATTTCTGTTATAAAACAATAAATAGTACAAAATTATTATCCCACAATAATAAAAACCATTAGTAAAATCAATCGTATAAAAACCAAATTCGTAGATGTACCGATAATTGATGTGTTTGCTCTTGTGTCAAGTACTACCCCAGACAGAATATTCAGAACATAAGGAATGTACTTCTAACCTAAGATGGTATGTAAATCTTCAGTTACTGATGACATCTTAAATGACATCACTGATGACATCATCCAGTGATAGTCGGACACACCTCTTCATACATAACGTCTGTAAAATTTATGGTTTTTTCAGTAAATATATATATATATATATATATATATATATATTACCTACTGGCGGTCGCCAGTAGGTAGTTATAGTTAGGACCACGTTTCCATAGGAAATCCGCAACATTCTATTTTGAATAACTTTTGCGCCGGTCGACGAATCCTTGCGAATTTTTCAAAATAGGTGGGGCGCTACGCTCCGCTCCTACCCTGAAAGTCTCGGGGGGATTCGTCAAGCGGGGGCTGAGATAACAGGGGGGTCCCAAAACGCGTTTTTCCAATGCATTTTTCCATAGGACCTTTAGACACACCTACAGCCCGAACGGCTGAACAGAATTACTTGAAATTTGGCAGAGAGGTAGTCCTCAGGTCAAGGAAGTGCCTTTTGTAGGTTTGGTGTAAATCTGTTCAGTAGATTCTGAGAAAATAGCCTTTAAATCAATATATATATCTGAGCCAGCTTACGGTGCGCTTACGGTGCGCTTACCGTACGCGTACGGTGGCGTGCGCGAGCGCGATTCTGATTGGCCCTTAGATCTTAGTAAACATTCGAATCGGTCGAAACCAGGAAGCGGCGGCCGCCATTTTCTCTCTCGCACTCTGAGGGGGGAGCTGATAAACAAATGCCAAAAACATATAAAGGGGCTGTTTAGACAGCGCCCATGCACATAACCATGTTAGTTGAGTCTTCAAAGATCCCCCAAGGCAAAAAACGATAATTTTTTATTTTTCGAAAATTTCGCCGACTACGCTTACCGTACGCTTACCGTACGCGTACGGTAAAAAATTAAAAAAAAAAAAAATCCACACTCTCTCCACCCCGTGTGCAAATGGTGGCCAAAGGCCACCATTTGTGCATGGCATATAAGAGCACAGCATTTCCCCCAAAAATTTCAACAGATTACCTATCACAAGGAAGCGCATAATATGTCCTCCATGTGCGCACGGTGCGCGAAGCGCATCGTGCGTACATGGCCCATCTAGCGTAACGTGGGCACGCGGTGCGCGTAGCACGGCACTAACTGCGTAAAGTGAGTTCACTGTGCGCGCACGGTGCGCGAAGCGCACCGTGCGCGCACGGAACGAACTGCGTTAAGTGGGCGCGCACGCCACGAATGGCGTAAAGTAACTTAGCATTTAAAAAACCGTACAAATTCACTGAAAAAACCATAGGTTTCACACACGTTATAGTTAGGAATTAGCATTTAAAAAACCTTGCAAATTCACTGAAAAAACCATAGGTTTCACACATGTTCTAGTTAGCGGAAATTTTACTGATAAAAAAACCAATGAAATTCCCCCGTTATAGTTAGTGCAGGAAACTATAACTCACGCGACCGCAATCTTCTGCTGATGACTTATGTGTCTTTATGAAAAAAAAATATTTGTAATATATGTATAGCTAAAAATTTATGGAAGAAGACATGGGCAAATAAGTGTCTAAATACAGTATTAGCATCAGCAGAGGATTGCGGTCGCGTGAGTTATAGTTTCCTGCACTAACTATAACGGGGGAATTTCATTGGTTTTTTATCAGTAAAATTTCCGCTAACTATAACATGTGTGAAACCTATGGTTTTTTCAGTGAATATATATATATATATATATATATATTCACTGAAAAAACCATAGGTTTCACACACGTTATAGTTACGAATTAGCATTTAAAAAACCTTGCAAATTCACTTAAAAAACCATAGATTTCACACATGTTATAGTTAGCTGGACATTTCACTCGTAAAAAACCAATGAAATTCCCCCGTTATAGTTAGTGCAGGCAACTATAACTCACGCGACCGCAATCCTCTGCTGATGACGTCAGATATTACATCACTGTATTTAGACACTTATTTACCCATGTCTTCTTCCATTAATCTTTAGCTATACATATATTACACATATTTATTTTTCATAAAGACACATATGTCATCAGTGATGTAATATCTGACGTCATCAGCAGAGGATTGCGGTCGCGTGAGTTATAGTTGCCTGCACTAACTATAACGGGGGAATTTCATTGGTTTTTTGCGATTGAAATGTCCAGCTAACTATAACATGTGTGAAACCTATGGTTTTTTAACTGAATTTGCAAGGTTTTTTAAATGCTAATTCGTAACTATAACGTGTGTGAAACCTATGGTTTTTTCAGTGAATTTGTAAGTTTTTTTAAATGCTAAGTTATGTATTTATTAATTTTTTTTTTTTCGAGGTTTTTCACCGTGCGCGCACGGTTCGCAGTGCGTGCCGTGCGCACACGGTGCGCGCACCTCGCGATTTAAAAAAAATAAAAAATTCGTTTTTTTCTCCCTTGGGGGTCCTTCTGTGACCCCCTGACCAAGGCTAGGGGGTCAGGAGCTGTCCACTCTGCCCCCTTTTCACGTTCTCCACCTTTTTTTTTTCTCCCCCTCAGACTGCAAGAGACAAAATGGCGGCCGACACTTCCTGGTTTCGACCGATTCGAATGTTTACTGACATCTAACAACCAATCAGAATTGCGCTCGCGCACGGCAGGGTGCGCGCACAGTGCGCGCGTATAGATATTGATATGCTTTTAAATGCTATTTTCTCAGGAAATACTGAACAGATTTACACCAGACCTGCAAAAGGCACTTCCTTGACCTTATGGCTACCTCTCTGCCAAATTTCACGTAATTCTGTTCAGCCGTTCGGGCTGTAGCTGCGACTAAAGGTCCTATGTAAAAATGCATCGGGAAAACGTGTTTTGGGGCCCCCCCTTTTTCTCGGCCCCAGCTTGACGAATCACCCCGAGACTTTTCAGGGTAGGAGCTGAACGGAGCGCCCCATTAGTTTTGAAAATTTCGCGAGGATTCGTCAACCGGCGCCAAAGTTATTTAAAATAGAATTTTGAGATTTCCTATGGAAAATAGGTTGTAACTATAACTATCTACTGGCGACCGCCAGTAGATAATATATGTATATCGTGAGCAAGGTCTTGAGGCAAGACCCAAACACGTCGATTTGTTTTGGATTTGTTTGAAACATTATATGGGCTGAAATAAAAGAACAGAACCTGTCTTTTGCGGAGTGCGACCCTATTTTCTCTTGTACAAGAGAGTTGGATATAATATATATATATATATTACCTACTGGCGGTCGCCAGTAGGTAGTTATAGTTAGGACCACGTTTCCATAGGAAATCCGCAACATTCTATTTTGAATAACTTTGGCGCCGGTCGACGAATCCTCGCGAATTTTTCAAAATAGGTGGGGCGCTACGCTCCGCTCCTACCCTGAAAGTCTCGGGGGGATTCGTCAAGCGGGGGCTGAGATAAAAGGGGGGTCCCAAAACGCGTTTTTCCCATGCATTTTTCCATAGGACCTTTAGACAGGGCTACAGCCCGAACGGCTGAACAGAATTTAATGAAATTTGGCAGAGAGGTAGTCCCCAGGTCAAGGAAGTGCCTTTTGTAGGTTTGGTGTAAATCTGTTCAGTAGATTCTGAGAAAATAGCCTTTAAATCAATATATATATCTGTGGCAGCTTACGGTGCGCTTACCGTAAGCTTACCGTACGCGTACGGTGGCGTGCGCGAGCGCGATTCTGATTGGCTCTTAAATCTTAGTAAACATTCGAGTCGGTCGAAACCAGGAAGCGGCGGCCGCCATTTTCTCTCTCGCTTCCTGAGTTGGGCAGCAAAAATGTACCCCAAATATATGTAAAGAGGCAGTTTCATGAGATCCTAACCACCCAGCATTCATACAGGGGTCCCCAAACCACCACCAAGCCCAAAAAAAAAAAATTTTTTTTTCGGAAAATCGCCGATTACGCTTACCGTATGCGCACGGTAAAAAATTATAAAAAAAAAAAAACTATCCACATTCTCCCCACCCCGTGTGTAAATGGTGCCCGAAGAATACATTTCACAAAGATGCGCAAAATATGTCCCCCATGTGCGCACGGTGCGTGAAGCGCATCGTGCGTACATGGCCCATCCCGCTTAACGTGGGCACGCGGTGCGCGCAGCGCACCGCGTGACCACTGTGCGTGCACGGCACTAACTGCGTAAAGTGGGCGCGCGGTGCGCAAAGCGGACCGCGTGCTCACTGTGCGCGCACGGTGCGTGAAGCGCACCGTGCGCGCACGGAACGAACTGCGTTAACTGGGCGCGCATGCCACGAATGGCGTAAAGTAACTTAGCATTTAAAAAACCTTGCAAATTCACTGAAAAAACCATAGGTTTCACACATGTTATAGTTAGCTGGACATTTTACTGATAAAAAAACAATGAAATTCCCCCGTTATAGTTACTGCAGGCAACTATAACTCACGCGACCGCAATCTTCTGCTGATGACATATGTGTCTTTATGAAAAAAAAATATTTGTAATATATGTAAAGCTAAAATTTAATGGAAGAAGACATGGGCAAATAAGTGTCTAAATACAGTATTAGCATCAGCAGAGGATTGCGGTCGCGTGAGTTATAGTTGCCTGCAGTAACTATAACGGGGGAATTTCATTGGTTTTTTATCAGTAAAATGTCCAGCTAACTATAACATGTGTGAAACCTATGGTTTTTTCAGTGAATATATATATATATATATATATATATATATATATATATATATATAGTCATATCCCCTTCGTGAAAGAAAAGGTAAGAGGCCTCTTTGGGGAAATCACGGGAACCTTTATTAACAAACAGCATAGGCATAATGCATTTCGGCGTTGTAGCCTTCTTCAGACGCCGCTGTCACCTGGATTCACCTTTTAGTCCTGCCTTTATGTGTCCAGCTAAACCACCATAGGATGGAAAATGCCGCCCCCTCGTCACATGACCTCGCTGTTACTGTGTTCCACTGCCAACTACAAGTCCCAGAAAGCAGTGTTCCTGGTGACGGGTTGCGAGGGGAAGGCTGCAGGAAAAAGGCGCGTTGTTCTGGGGTAGGTGATTCAGGCAAGATTAATATCATCAAGTTCCCTTGGGTCCCCATTGACGCTCTAACCTCCAGCACAGGTTTTAGCAAGATGTGAGGCAGAGTGAAAGTGCACTCGGCTCCTCGTGCAGTCACGGGCCCTTTCAGGCAACATCCATAGCATTGTCCGTAGTGGAGGCGAGCAGGAGCTGATCCGATACCTCGGAAGCAAGAAAGCGAGCTGCAACAGCTGACGCCAACATAACTCCCGCCACTTGACAGAGCGGAGCCCCTTCCACGCTTCTGGCTAGCGTGCAAAATGTCCATAATCAAATCCCCTTCGTGAAAGAAAAGGTAAGAGGCGTCTTTGGGGAAATCACGGGAACCTTTATTAACAAACAGCATAGGCATAATGCATTTCGGCGTTGTAGCCTTCTTCAGACGCCGCTGTCACCTGGATTCACCTTTTAGTCCTGCCTTTATGTGTCCAGCTAAACCACCATAGGATGGAAAATGCCGCCCCCTCGTCACATGACCTCGCTGTTACTGTGTTCCACGGCCAACTACAAGTCCCAGAAAGCAGTGTTCCTGGTGACGGGTTGCGAGGGGAAGGCTGCAGGAAAAAGGCGCGTTGTTCTGGGGTAGGTGATTCAGGCAAGATTAATATCATCAAGTTCCCTTGGGTCCCCATTGACGCTCTAACCTCCAGCACAGGTTTTAGCAAGATGTGAGGCAAAGTGAAAGTGCACTCGGCTCCTCGTGCAGTCACGGGCCCTTTCAGGCAACATCCATAGCATTGTCCGTAGTGGAGGCGAGCAGGAGCTGATCTGATACCTCGGAAGCAAGAAAGCGAGCTGCAACTGCTGACGCCAACATAACTCCCGCCACTTGACAGAGCAGAGCCCCTTCCACGCTGCTGGCTAGCGTGCAAAATGTCCATAATCAAATCCCCTTCGTGAAAGAAAAGGTACGAGGCCTCTTTGGGGAAATCACGGGAACCTTTATTAACAAACAGTATAGGCATAATGCATTTCGGCGTTGTAGCCTTCTTCAGACGCTGCTGTCACCTGGATTCACCTTTTAGTCCTGCCTTTATGTGTCCGGCTAAACCACCATAGGATGGAAAATGCCGCCCCCTCGTCACATGACCTCGCTGTTACTGTGTTCCACTGCCAACTACAAGTCCCAGAAAGCAGTGTTCCTGGTGACGGGTTGCGAGGGGAAGGCTGCAGGAAAAAGGCGCGTTGTTCTGGGGTAGGTGATTCAGGCAAGATTAATATCATCAAGTTCCCTTGGGTCCCCATTGACGCTCTAACCTCCAGCACAGGTTTTAGCAAGATGTGAGGCAGAGTGAAAGTGCACTCGGCGCCTCGTGCAGTCACAGGCCCTTTCAGGCAACATCCATAGCATTGTCCGTAGTGGAGGCGAGCAGGAGCTGATCCGATACCTCGGAAGCAAGAAAGCGAGCTGCAACAGCTGACGTCAACATAACTCCCGCCACTTGACAGAGCGGAGCCCCTTCCACGCTGCTGGCCAGCGTGCAAAATGTCCATAATCAAATCCCCTTCGTGAAAGAAAAGGTAAGAGGCCTCTTTGGGGAAATCACGGGAACCTTTACTAACAAACAGCATAGGCATAATGCATTTCGGCGTTGTAGCCTTCTTCAGACGCCGCTGTCACCTGGATTCACCTTTTAGTCCTGCCTTTATGTGTCCAGCTAAACCACCATAGGATGGAAAATGCCGCCCCCTCGTCACATGACCTAGCTGTTACTGTGTTCCACTGCCAACTACAAGTCCCAGAAAGCAGTGTTCCTGGTGACGGGTTGCGAGGGGAAGGCTGCAGGAAAAAGGCGCGTTGTTCTGGGGTAGGTGATTCAGGCAAGATTAATATCATCAAGTTCCCTTGGGTCCCCATTGACGCTCTAACCTCCAGCACAGGTTTTAGCAAGATGTGAGGCAAAGTGAAAGTGCACTCGGCTCCTCGTGCAGTCACGGGCCCTTTCAGGCAACATCCATAGCATTGTCCGTAGTGGAGGCGAGCAGGAGCTGATCTGATACCTCGGAAGCAAGAAAGCGAGCTGCAACAGCTGACGCCAACATAACTCCCGCCACTTGACAGAGCGGAGCCCCTTCCACGCTGCTGGCTAGCGTGCAAAATGTCCATAATCAAATCCCCTTCGTGAAAGAAAAGGTACGAGGCCTCTTTGGGGAAATCACGGGAACCTTTATTAACAAACAGTATAGGCATAATGCATTTCGGCGTTGTAGCCTTCTTCAGACGCCGCTGTCACCTGGATTCACCTTTTAGTCCTGCCTTTATGTGTCCAGCTAAACCACCATAGGATGGAAAATGCCGCCCCCTCGTCACATGACCTCGCTGTTACTGTGTTCCACTGCCAACTACAAGTCCCAGAAAGCAGTGTTCCTGGTGACGGGTTGCGAGGGGAAGGCTGCAGGAAAAAGGCGCGTTGTTCTGGGGTAGGTGATTCAGGCAAGATTAATATCATCAAGTTCCCTTGGGTCCCCATTGACGCTCTAACCTCCAGCACAGGTTTTAGCAAGATGTGAGGCAGAGTGAAAGTGCACTCGGCGCCTCGTGCAGTCACAGGCCCTTTCAGGCAACATCCATAGCATTGTCCGTAGTGGAGGCGAGCAGGAGCTGATCCGATACCTCGGAAGCAAGAAAGCGAGCTGCAACAGCTGACGCCAACATAACTCCCGCCACTTGACAGAGCGGAGCCCCTTCCACGCTGCTGGCCAGCGTGCAAAATGTCCATAATCAAATCCCCTTCGTGAAAGAAAAGGTAAGAGGCCTCTTTGGGGAAATCACGGGAACCTTTACTAACAAACAGCATAGGCATAATGCATTTCGGCGTTGTAGCCTTCTTCAGACGCCGCTGTCACCTGGATTCACCTTTTAGTCCTGCCTTTATGTGTCCAGCTAAACCACCATAGGATGGAAAATGCCGCCCCCTCGTCACATGACCTCGCTGTTACTGTGTTCCACTGCCAACTACAAGTCCCAGAAAGCAGTGTTCCTGGTGACGGGTTGCGAGGGGAAGGCTGCAGGAAAAAGGCGCGTTGTTCTGGGGTAGGTGATTCAGGCAAGATTAATATCATCAAGTTCCCTTGGGTCCCCATTGACGCTCTAAGCTCCAGCACAGGTTTTTGCAAGATGTGAGGCAGAGTGAAAGTACACTCGGCTCCTCGTGCAGTCACGGGCCCTTTAAGGCAACATCCATAGCATTGTCCGTAGTGGAGGCGAGCAGGAGCTGATCTGATACCTCGGAAGCAAGAAAGCGAGCTGCAACAGCTGACGCCAACATAACTCCCACCACTTGACAGAGCGGAGTCCCTTCCACGCTTCTGGCTAGCGTGCAAAATGTCCATAATCAAATCCCCTTCGTGAAAGAAAAGGTAAGAGGCCTCTTTGGGGAAATCACGGGAACCTTAATTAACAAACAGCATAGGCATAATGCATTTCGGCATTGTAGCCTTCTTCAGACGCCGCTGTCACCTGGATTCACCTTTTAGTCCTGCCTTTATGTGTCCAGCTAAACCACCATAGGATAGAAAATGCCGCCCCCTCGTCACATGACCTCGCTGTTACTGTGTTCCACTGCCAACTACAAGTCCCAGAAAGCAGTGTTCCTGGTGACGGGTTGCGAGGGGAAGGCTGCAGGAAAAAGGCGCGTTGTTCTGGGGTAGGTGATTCAGGCAAGATTAATATCATCAAGTTCCCTTGGGTCCCCATTGACGCTCTAACCTCCAGCACAGGTTTTAGCAAGATGTGAGGCAGAGTGAAAGTGCACTCGGCTCCTCGTGCAGTCACGGGCCCTTTCAGGCAACATCCATAGCATTGTCCGTAGTGGAGGCGAGCAGGAGCTGATCCGATACCTCGGAAGCAAGAAAGCGAGCTGCAACAGCTGACGCCAACATAACTCCCGCCACTTGACAGAGAGGAGCCCCTTCCACGCTGCTGGCTAGCGTGCAAAATGTCCATAATCAAATCCCCTTCGTGAAAGAAAAGGTAAGAGGCCTCTTTGGGGAAATCACGGGAACCTTTATTAACAAACAGCATAGGCATAATGCATTTCGGCTTTGTAGCCTTCTTCAGACGCCGCTGTCACCTGGATTCACCTTTTAGTCCTACCTTTATGTGTCCAGCTAAACCACCATAGGATGGAAAATGCCGCCCCCTCGTCACATGACCTCGCTGTTACTGTGTTCCACTGCCAACTACAAGTCCCAGAAAGCAGTGTTCCTGGTGACGGGTTGCGAGGGGAAGGCTGCAGGAAAAAGGCGCGTTGTTCTGGGGTAGGTGATTCAGGCAAGATTAATATCATCAAGTTCCCTTGGGTCCCCATTGACGCTCTAACCTCCAGCACAGGTTTTAGCAAGATGTGAGGCAGAGTGAAAGTGCACTCGGCTCCTTGTGCAGTCACAGGCCCTTTCAGGCAACATCCATAGCATTGTCCGTAGTGGAGGCGAGCAGGAGCTGATCCGATACCTCGGAAGCAAGAAAGCGAGCTGCAACAGCTGACGCCAACATAACTCCCGCCACTTGACAGAGCGGAGCCCCTTCCACGCTGCTGGCCAGCGTGCAAAATGTCCATAATCAAATCCCCTTCGTGAAAGAAAAGGTAAGAAGCCTCTTTGGGGAAATCACGGGAACCTTTATTAACAAACAGCATAGGCATAATGCATTTTGGCGTTGTAGCCTTCTTCAGACGCCGCTGTCACCTGGATTCACCTTTTAGTCCTGCCTTTATGTGTCCAACTAAACCACCATAGGATGGAAAATGCCGCCCCCTCGTCACATGACCTCGCTGTTACTGTGTTCCACTGCCAACTACAAGTCCCAGAAAGCAGTGTTCCTGGTGACGGGTTGCGAGGGGAAGGCTGCAGGAAAAAGGCGCGTTGTTCTGGGGTAGGTGATTCAGGCAAGATTAATATCATCAAGTTCCCTTGGGTCCCCATTGACGCTCTAAACTCCAGCACAGGTTTTAGCAAGATGTGAGGCAGAGTGAAAGTGCACTCGGCACCTCGTGCAGTCACGGGCCCTTTCAGGCAACATCCATAGCATTGTCCGTAGTGGAGGCGAGTAGGAGCTGATCCGATACCTCGGAAGCAAGAAAGCGAGCTGCAACAGCTGACGCCAACATAACTCCCACCACTTGACAGAGCGGAGCCCCTTCCACGCTGCTGGCTAGCGTGCAAAATGTCCATAATCAAATCCCCTTTGTGAAAGAAAAGGTAAGAGGCCTCTTTGGGGAAATCACGGGAACCTTTATTAACAAACAGCATAGGCATAATGCATTTCGGCGTTGTAGCCTTCTTCAGATGCCGCTGTCACCTGGATTCACCTTTTAGTCCTGCCTTTATGTGTCCAGCTAAACCACCATAGGATGGAAAATGCCGCCCCCTCGTCACATGACCTCGCTGTTACTTTGTTCCACTGCCAACTACAAGTCCCAGAAAGCAGTGTTCCTGGTGACGGGTTGCAAGGGGAAGGCTGCAGGAAAAAGGCGCGTTGTTCTGGGGTAGGTGATTCAGGCAAGATTAATATCATCAAGTTCCCTTGGGTCCCCATTGACGCTCTAACCTCCAGCACAGGTTTTAGCAAGATGTGAGGCAGAGTGAAAGTGCACTCGGCTCCTCGTGCAGTCACGGGCCCTTTCAGGCAACATCCATAGCATTGTCCGTAGTGGAGGCGAGCAGGAGCTGATCCAATACCTCGGAAGCAAGAAAGCGAGCTGCAACAGCTGACGCCAACATAACTCCCGCCACTTGACAGGGCGGAGCCCCTTCCACGCTGCTGGCTAGCGTGCAAAATGTCCATAATCAAATCCCCTTCGTGAAAGAAAAGGTAAGAGGCCTCTTTGGGGAAATCACGGGAACCTTTATTAACAAACAGCATAGGCATAATGCATTTCGGCGTTGTAGCCTTCTTCAGACGCCGCTGTCACCTGGATTCACCTTTTAGTCCTGCCTATATGTGTCCAGCTAAACCACCATAGGATGGAAAATGCCGCCCCCTCGTCACATGACCTCGCTGTTACTGTGTTCCACTGCCAACTACAAGTCCCAGAAAGCAGTGTTCCTGGTGACGGGTTGCGAGGGGAAGGCTGCAGGAAAAAGGCGCGTTGTTCTGGGGTAGGTGATTCAGGCAAGATTAATATCATCAAGTTCCCTTGGGTCCCCATTGACGCTCTAACCTCCAGCACAGGTTTTAGCAAGATGTGAGGCAGAGTGAAAGTGCACTCGGCTCCTCGTGCAGTCACGGGCCCTTTCAGGCAACATCCATAGCATTGTCCATAGTGGAGGCAAGCAGGAGCTGATCCGATACCTCGGAAGCAAGAAAGCGAGCTGCAACAGCTGACGCCAACATAACTCCCGCCACTTGACAGAGCGGAGCCCCTTCCACGCTGCTGGCTAGCGTGCAAAATGTCCATAATCAAATCCCCTTCGTGAAAGAAAAGGTAAGAGGCCTCTTTGGGGAAATCACGGGAACCTTTATTAACAAACAGCATAGGCATAATGCATTTCGGCGTTGTAGCCTTCTTCAGACGCCGCTGTCACCTGGATTCACCTTTTAGTCCTGCCTTTATGTGTCCAGCTAAACCACCATAGGATGGAAAATGCCGCCCCCTCGTCACATGACCTCGCTGTTACTGTGTTCCACTGCCAACTACAAGTCCCAGAAAGCAGTGTTCCTGGTGACGGGTTGCGAGGGGAAGGCTGCAGGAAAAAGGCGCGTTTTTCTGGGGTAGGTGATTCAGGCAAGATTAATATCATCAAGTTCCCTTGGGTCCCCATTGACGATCTAACCTCCAGCACAGGTTTTAGCAAGATGTGAGGCAGAGTGAAAGTGCACTCGGCTCCTCGTGCAGTCACGGGCCCTTTCAGGCAACATCCATAGCATTGTCCGTAGTGGAGGCGAGCAGGAGCTGGTCCGATACCTCGGAAGCAAGAAAGCGAGCTGCACCAGCTGACGCCAACATAACTCCCGCCACTTGACAGAGCGGAGCCCCTTCCACGCTGCTATATATATAAAGACATATGTAGAGATCTCTACCTATGAATCCAAATCATTAATGTTTGCATAATTTACACATTATTTGTTTTCCAGATCTCCTACCCTGCGGTACCATCCCTATTACCCTTCCCCCCCTTCCCGCTTGGCCACCCTGTCCCTCTGTGTTATATATACATCCAGAGGAGGGGATGCCGAAAAGTGGTATTCTGGATGGGTGCTGTTCCTGAGAAACAATTTCAGATTGTGACACTCTCAGTATGGGTATTACCCACAGAGATTAATTTTAAGATTATGCTAGTGAGGCAACTCAATGAGTTCACAGCCCCTAAGTGTTCAATACCACGCTGCCAGTTACGTAACTGCGGGTCCAGGTAAATTCTTGATCTTGGCTTCTGAGATCACATGCTTTTTATTGAAATTAACACAATGAACTGCAAAAGTACAAGGACGCTGGCAAATGCATTGCTAATGGGTTTTTTTTCCGTTTCATTCAGAAAAATCAGATTTTGCACATGCAATACAATATCAATGTAAATTAAAGGCTGGTAGAGAGTGCAGATACATTAAAGCATTTTCGGTGTTAATAGTATTAATGTCTCCATTGAAAAAAGGCATCGCCTCATTCACAAAGAAAAATACATGAAAACTTACTAATGAAAATCAAACCCTGGGTAACATCTTACCTGCGTCAAGATCCTCCCCAACCGCGCCAGGCCCTTCAATGCGGAATCTTTCTGCAAACTCGACCAGCTCTTTCTTATACTCTGCAATCTCGTCTCTCGTAATCTGTTAGAAGTAAAATTGAAGAAAATATGTTCATTCTTTTTATCTTGTTTCTCAGCTCTGTTAAATCATGTATCTTGAAATAAATTCACCTGCGTAAAGGTCTTTTTAACACGTCCAAGGCTGTGGTCTACCTCATCAGATTCACGTACAAGAGCTTCCCACTTATCTTTGATTGTAATCACCAGTTCTTTTTCTTCCTCAGGGACCTGGATGACACAATAACAACAGAAATCAATGCACACTTTGTGTTTCCAGAGAGTGGATAGTAGTAAAGTTATCAATGGTACGGGTAATACATTTTTGTGAAAAATTAGGTTGTTGGTTGAGTGGGGGAAACCCTGCTCAAGCAACAGCTACAATCCCTGTCAGGGTGAGCCACTAAAGTCACTAAATTAACATGAGCTTAAACCTCTTGTAGCTTAGCACGAATCCAGTCAGGCTTAACTTGGAGGCAATCTGCAAAATATTTATGCTGCATGCAAACAGTAATAAAGTGAAAATACAAGAAAAATCCCACACCCATTTACAGAAATAGAGTACATTATAATAAATTATTTGGCAACAAAATGACAAAGATCCAATCAGAAGAACCTGAGTTATGAATTGTTTAAGTTTGAAGAATAAACTAGCACCTAAAGTATCAAAGAGCCAACTGCCGACATCACGTCTCGCAAAACTGGGTCTAAGTTGAAAGTTGTGGACGACTGTAATGGAGCACAGGTCAGATACAAGTAGTGGATTGGGCCCGGTCATCGCTTACCTTCGGACTTAGAAGAAATTTAGTGGAAAAATGTCTGTGAAAATAAAGTTCACGGCGGCAAGTCTGCAGGCAGTGTCCAAGGAGGAGGTGTCATCACGGAACAGCTGGACAAAGTCGTAGTGAAGATTTCTATGTTAGGACCTAGTCTCTTTTTTGGAAATCGAAAACCTCAAGTTGAAAGCTGTAGCCGACAAGGGCTCCATGAGGCTGAATACCCCTTCTGTGAAGAGCCGATGAAGAGGATTTGATGCTGTGAAGAATAGAGTAGCTGGAGCTTCCGTGAAGTCAGGCCAACCGGCAAGGCACCTTGGGTGGAAAGACAAGCACGTAGGTCCCAGTATCCTCACAGTTCTCAGAGCACTTTTTAGCCAAAAAACTTTAAAGTCCCAGGTTTTGCATTGTGGCCATCTGGGAACCTCTAGAACAAATTCCAATGGTCCAGGAATGGAAAGGCACCACTTGGAGGGTCAGGACTCACTCAGGCTGAGTTCAGGTACAAGTTCAAGATGGTTGGAGCCTTTTCTGTTCTTGAGGCTCTGTTCCAGAGGTCACCCAACTAGCCCTTCTAGGCTTCTGAGGGTTCAAGGCAGGCTTCAAAGCAGTCCTTCCAAGTGCAGCAAAGCAATCTTCTAAAGGGCACAGCTGGCCACAGCAGTAGGCATTCCTCTGAGAGCAGGGCCGGACTGGCAATAGCGGGCACTGGGCGTTTCCCCGGTAGGCCGCTAGGGTGGGGGCTGGTTTTCAGCTCCTGGGGGGCAATTTCTGTTACCGGGGGTGAGCAATTTCGGCCCCCTGTAACAAAATCGGCCGAAACCAACACTCGCAAAGTGCTCAGCTGCACTCCTCCTGAACCGGGGGGGGGGGTGTGGGGGGTGGGCGGCTGAGCAGTTTGCCGGGGTCCTGTCTGAGAGTCATCCTGCAGGTCCAGAAAGCAAACTGAACAGGAGGTCTGAGAGTCCTGGTGCCTTCATTAAAGTAGGAGATGTTTCTAGAGATTCCTGTTGAAGTTCTTGGAATTTCCTGTCTCCCATACCTGTCTCAAGCCTGGCTGCAGACACAATGGACTAGTGTGACGTTCCTTGTGTAAAGGCATGGCCTAGCCTATTGAATTGAAAGTGAGGAAGTGCCCAGCTCCAACCCCCATACTGCCAGTGATGGCCCATCAAGGCACTCCTAATCACTCTATTGTGTGTCTGCCTGGGAGGATTGTGAAATGACCAACTGCCAAACTACACCCAGTCTTGTGACCCAGGAACAGGCTGCCGGCACCAAATAGAGTAGGAAAATGACAACTTTCTAAAAGAGCAGTTTTCAAAATTGTAACTTAAAATCCTACTTTACCATTAAAGAAGATTTTAAACTATGATTTCTCAGGCACCAAAGAACTAGTTACTATCTTTGGTAACAAATTATCTGATTGAGACAGGCTCTATCCGCAGATTCCTTACTTTCGAATCTTCCCCAGGCACGAGACTGGATCCGGAACAAATTTCCCATAGCATGTGCTCGCATCGGTAGAGGGCATCATGCGACTCCATATCAACGTTGTCCACCAGATGTGATGTCGACGGAGTACATATAACTCCCTTTCGAACGTCAGTTTCTTCCATTACTAATTTCTGCCCTTAAAACGTGGAGCAACGTATAGAAACTGCCTATTAAAACAGTGTCCTAAAATAAAAGACACCCTTGTTTCAAATGATTACTGGATTCTTCCTTTTAATTATTTATTTGGTTATTTTAATATGAGGAAGTGAATGACCATAATGAAATCTTTGAGACAAAAGAAGACTCCGTTCGCAGAGCGGGGAGGACAGGAGGGTTGTTAAGGAATCTGCAGCTAGATCCTGCCTCTACCAGATAATGCGTTACCGAAGGTAAGTAACTTGTTCATCTGATAGAGGCATCTAGCCACAGATTCCTTACTTTAGAATCAAATGCCAAAGCCATACCATTCCCAGAGGAGAGTCTTTGAACGGAGACCATGAAAAGTCTCTTACTATAACAAACCCGGTCCAGACCATGAGAAAAAGACCAGACATTCATAACAATCAAGGTGATTAATAACAAACAAGTTACTTACCTTCGGTAACGCTTTTTCTGGTGGATACAGTATCTGCCTGTGGATTCCTCACCTTGTGAATATCCCCTGCGCCAGCAACATTCGGAAACTTTTGTAGCAGTCCACGCCGATGAGGTCGAAGACGACGTCACAGAGGCACGGCTCCGCTCGCGACTCCGCTGACGTCACCGGCTCCATAAGAAGACCTCCTCGGCGTGATGACGTCAGTTCCGCCCCTTTTTTCCGTGCCTTCGAGGCACACGGACGGACTGACAGCAACATATACACAGCATACACAGTACACAATATGCATATCAACACACCCAGTGTGGAAAATAAATAACAAAGCACAAGAAATAACATAATGCCTTTGGCAGTGATAAACACATTTAAAAACCCATCAATAGAATTACAGGCATAGAAATACCGGTATAGAAGGATGGACAACGGGGAGGCGGGTGGGTCAGTGAGGAATCCACAGGCAGATACTGTATCCACCAGAAAAAGCGTTACCGAAGGTAAGTAACTTGTTCTTCTGATGGATACATCTGCCAGTGGATTCCTCACCTTGTGAATAGATTCCACAGCAGTCCCCACTCCCGGAGGAGGGTGTCCATCCCCCTATACCAAAAAATCCTGAAGGACGGAACGAGCAAAATGCCCGTCCCTCCTCACCTCGGTTTCCAAGCAATAATGTTTTGCGAAGGTGTGGAGGGAGGCCCAAGTTGCCGCCCTACAAATATCCTCCACAGGAACACCCCTAGATAAAGCAGACGTAGATGACTTAGCCCTGGTAGAATGAGCCCTCAAACCCTCCGGAGGCTCCTTACCAGCTAGGGATTAGCAGATCTTGATGCATAGCACAATCCATCTTGAAAGGGTGCGCTGGTGCACCACACGACCCTTTCTGCAGCCAGCAAAGCCCACAAAGAGCTGGTCATCGATCCTGTAGTCTTTTGTCCTATCCAAGTAAAAGCTCACCGCCCTCTTCGGGTCCAAGCGGTGAAGTCTCTCCTCCTCCTTGGAAGGGTGAGGGGGAGGATAAAAGGTAGGAAGGGTAATGGACTGCCCCAGATGGAAGGGAGTTACCACTTTAGGCAAAAACGCAGCCCTGGTCCGGAGCACCATTCGTTCAGCATGCACAGTCAAGAATGGGGGTTTTGAACTAAGAGCTTGAAGCTCACTTACCCTCCTTGCCGAGGTGATAGCAACGAGGAAAACCGTTTTAAAGGACAACAGTCTCAAGGGACACTTATGTAAGGGCTCGAAGGGAGAACCCATAAGATAAGTCAGTACAAGGTGTAAGTCCCATTGAGGTACAATAAAAGGAGTAGGAGGAAATTTATTTGTGAGGCCCTTGAGAAACCTAAGTACAATAGGCGATTTAAATAAGGACGGCTGATCCGGCAGGCATAGAAAAGCCGACAAAGCCGATAAATATCCTTTAACTGTAGCCACAGCAAAGCCTTGCTGAGCAAGAGAAAGGACAAACTGCAGAATGTGAGACAAACGAGCCTTCAAGGGATCAATTGACCTCTCTCCACACCAGAGAACGAATTTAGACCATCTATAGGAGTATATGGATTTGGTGGAGTGTCGCCTGGCCGATAAAATAACATCCACCACATCTGGTGGGAGAGAGAAAGAATTCAGGTTGCCCCGTTCAATCTCCAGGCATGAAGGTGTAAGGTCTGGAGGTGGGGGTGTAGAACCTGCCCCTCCGACTGCGAGAGGAGGTCCGCCCTCAGTGGGAGACGGAGCGGAGGGCACGAGGAGAGGTGGAGAAGATCTGAATACCACACCCTTCTTGGCCAATCCGGGGCGACCAATATAACTTGGGCCCGGTCTTGGCGAATCTTCCTCAGAACCCGAGGAATCAAGGGTATGGGAGGAAACGCGTAAAGGAGTCGTGAGCTCCAACTCAACTGAAACGCGTCCCCCAACGCCCCCTGCATCGGATACTGGAGACTGCAGAATGACGGGCAGTGCGCGTTCTCGAAAGTGGCAAACAGGTCCACCCGGGGTGTCCCCCACGTCCGAAAGACATGACGAACCACCTCCGGATGAAGCCTCCACTCGTGGTCGGCGGAGAACTGCCGACTGAGACTGTCCGCACGCACGTTCAGAACTCCGGCCAGATGATTTGCCATCAGACAAATCTGATGGTCCTGAGCCCAGGACCATAGACGCAGGGCCTCTCTGCAGAGACAAAGAGACCCCACTCCTCCCTGTTTGTTTATATACCACATCGCGGTAGTGTTGTCCGCCAGGACCTGAACAGACTGACAGCGAAGGGAAGGGAGGAAGGCCTTGAGCGCCAAACGAATCGCCCGCAATTCCAGAAGGTTGATGTGAAGCAGCCTTTCCTCTGGAGACCAAAGACCCTTGATCTCCAGATCCCCCAGATGAGCACCCCACCCTAGAGTGGATGCATCCGTTATCACTGTGGCCACCGATGGAGGTAGATGAAAGGGCTTTGCTTGGGACAGATTGCCCTCCACGCTCCACCAAGACTGATCCGCTGCAGCTTCTCTGGAGATCCTCACAGACTCCCTGAGATCTCCCCTGTGCTGATACCACTGCTTGCGGAGGCACCACTGGAGCGCCCTCATGTGCCAGCGTGCATGGTTGACCAACAGGATGCAGGAAGCGAACAGACCGAGCAGGCGAAGGACCTTCAGAACTGGAACGACCGCTCCGCTGTAAAATAAAGGAATCATTTCCTGAATGTCGAGAATCCTTTGAGGAGGAGGGAATGCTCGACACACAGTAGTGTCCAGTACCGCACCTATGAACAGGTTGCGCTGAGAGGGCACCAGGTGAGATTTGGGCACATTGATCAAAAAACCCAATCTGTACAACAGCCGAGTTGTATCCCGCAGATGGAACAGCACCTTCTCCGACGACTCCGCCTTGATCAGCCAGTCGTCTAAATAAGGGAAAACCGAAATCCCCGACCTTCTGAGATGGGCTGCCACCACCGCCATCACCTTTGTGAAGACTCGAGGTGCCGAAGTAAGACCAAACGGGAGGACCGCAAACTGATAATGTTGCGACCCCACCGTAAACCGGAGATACTTCCTGTGCGACTTCAGAATGGGGATGTGAAAATACTCATCCTGCAAGTCGAGCGACACCATCCAGTCCTCCTGATTCAGCGCCTGAAGAACCTGCGCAAGGGTGAGCATCTTGAACTTCTCCTGTTTCAGGTAAAAGTTCAGGATTCTGAGGTCCAGTATCGGACGCAATCTGCCGTCCTTTTTCGGGATCAGAAAATACCGGGAGTAGCATCCCTGACCCCTCTCCTGCTCCGGGACCACCTCTATCGCACCTTTCTGAAACAACTTCAGGACTTCCTCCTGCAGGAGAAGACGGTGGTCCTCCGAGCAAGCACCTTGACAAGGAGGGTAATTTGGAGGGAATTCCCGAAAGGGAAGGGCGTACCCATTTTCTACAAGATCTAGAACCCAGAGATCTGTAGTTACAGATTCCCAATCTTGTAGAAAATGGGTAAGCCGGCCCCCCACAGGACCAGCATGATCCGGAATGTCGAATCTAGGGCTGTTTTGCGGTGGTGGGAGGGGCTGAGGAAGAGGAGGAGGAGAGTTGACGGCCACGTGAGCGACCTCTAAGTCTTCCTCTATATCCCTTGGACAGAGAGCCTTGCTGCTGCTGCTGCTGGGTTGGTCTGTAGGAACGAAAACTCGCCCTTCCAAATCCTCTGTACCTCTTGAAAGTACCTCTCGGCTGGGATTGAAGGCCCAACGACCTAGCCGTAGCCTTACTCTCTTTGAAGCGCTCGAGAGCAGCATCAGCCTTCTTCCCGAACAGACCAGACCCATCAAAAGGTAAGTCCAACAAAGTTGACTGAACATCCGAAGAGAATTCGGAGGACTTAAGCCATGCACCCCTCCTGGTGGCAACTGAAGAACCCATGACCCTGGCAACTGAGTCTGCTGTATCCAGGCCACTCTGTATAACCTGGCGAGCAGCCGCCTGGGTATCCGACAGCACTTCATTGAAGCCTCCTCTATCCTCCTCTGACAGTTTTGGCGCCAACTTTTTAGCAGAGTCCATAAGCGCATGGATATAGCGCCCCAACAAACAAGTCGCATTTGAAGATTTTAATGCCATACTGGCTGATGAAAAAACCTTCTTGGCCGATTGGTCCACCTTTTTTGCCTCCCTGTCCCCTGGGACTTGAGGAAATGCACCTTTCGACCGTCCAGAACAAGCCGCCTGAACTACCAGGCTTTCAGGTGAAGGGTGTGAAGATAAAAATTCAGGATCCTCTGGAGCCACCCTATACCTTCTTGCAACCACCTTGGAGACTGCAGGAGCTGAGAAAGGCTTGCGCCATACATCCAGCACAGGTTCCAAAATTGCCTCATTGAAGGGCAACAGAGGCTCTGAGACCGCAGTTGGAGAATGCAACACCTCAGTCAAAATATTGGACTTGAATTCAGTAGATGGTAATTGAAGGTCCAACAACTCCGCAGCCTTTCTAATTACAGCATGATAGGGTGCCGCGTCTTTAGAGGGTTTGTCCGATGGCGGAGTGATCTCCCACTCCGGAGACAAATCCAGACCACTTGCCTCCTTTAATTCGTCGAACACCTCATCGGATTCGACCAATTCCCCCTCTTCAGCCTCTTCCATCAGAAAGCGTCTCTCCTCCAGCACTCTCTGCGCCTCCCTTCTCGAACGGATCCGCACCTGCGGCGTCGGCGGCGCCGTGTTCGAATCCGACGGCGCCGGCAGTGGCGTCGAACGCGGATCAACTGGAGCAGCCGGCGTCGAACGAGGTCGAGTCGGCGCCGGCGAAGAGGGAAGCGGCGTCGATGTTCTCGGCGCCGGCATCTGCCAAGACGGCGTCGCTGGGAAGAACGGCATAAACGGTGCTTGAGGGTAAACCTGCGGCACACCCAGATTGAAAGCCATCGGACCCATAGGTGCACCAGAGGTATACATGGCCCGTGAGAACACCCCGTACATTGCATTGAGATAATGCGAGGGGTCCTGACCTGGATTAGGGAAAGCCGGATACTGGTCAGGTAACACCGGACTCGGGCCTGCCGGCGCAGACGGTGGAACTTGCGGCGTCACAGACTCACCCGGAGCCTGACGATCCTCATCCTGGGCCGGAGTCGGAGACGGAGCCGGAGGACTTGCAGGATCTGGAGATAGTACCGGCACCGGAGAGGACGCCGGCACCGGGGATTCAACCGGAGCCGGCGAAGGCACCGGAGAAGATGGAACCGGAGGCGAAGTCGGAACAGGAGATGGAGACACTGACTCCCTTCGACGCCGAGCAGGCGATTTCGACTTTGACGTCGAAGCCTTATGATGCGACGAATGCCTCCTCTTCTTCTTATGCTTCTTGCTCTTTGAAGCATGACCCGAAGTCGACTTGGAAGCCGACCTCGACCTCGACCTGGATCTTCTTCTACCTCTTTTCTCCTTTTTCTTCATCCGGGCGATAAAGAGCTTTGCCTCTCTCTCCTTAAGAGCCTTCGAGCTCATTTTCCTGCAACTCGAACAACCTCCCACGTCATGGTCCGAGGACAACACCAAACGCAATCGTCGTGCGGGTCGGTGATGGACATAAGCTTGCCACATTCTCGGCAAGGCTTAAACCCAGACTTCCTTGTCGACATCCTTAGAAGATAGACAGAGAAATCCAGAAAACATACAAAGTAACCAGAACAGCTACCAGTAACGATTCCCGAAATCCGTTGGCGTCGTCGGCGCGGAAAAAAGGGAACTGACGTCATCACGCCGAGGAGGTCTTCTTATGGAGCCGGTGACGTCAGCGGAGTCGCGAGCGGAGCCGTGCCTCTGTGACGTCGTCTTCGACCTCATCGGCGTGGACTGCTACAAAAGTTTCCGAATGTTGCTGGCGCAGGGGATATTCACAAGGTGAGGAATCCACTGGCAGATGTATCCATCAGAAATATAGGAATTATAGGTAAGTAAAGTCACAAGACATTTAAACCATGGGAATAAAATACCCATGTTAGTATGACAAATCTGTGACCCTAACCAACAACATGAGTATAAAACTATTCACACCCCTAATGGGATTCGAACCATGCATTTTCACCTCACAATAACTGTAGACAAAACCACAGTAACAAAACGTCATAAAAAAACATTAAAAGCATGGGGATAACCTTACCCCTAACAATAAGACGCCGCTAAATGACAGTAAGAAAAAATAAACATTTGGTCCAAAATCCCAGCCGGAACTGCATGTTTGAACCTGTGGAACACAAAGCAGCAGGCCATGCTACAGAGCAACACCTCTATGCGATATATTCTAAGATATCCAATATATATGTATAGTGACATAGGAGCCAAATAATTAAACGCCTATGTATCAATAAAAGAAAATTCTTTTTTTTTTTTCAAAACTCTTTTTATTGAGTCTACTGATGAAGTATTTATACAAATGTCAAAGCAATGGATACACAGAGTCTTCCACATATTGAATATCAAGCAGGTGACTATTACATGCAAGTTATAAATCAAAAACATAAACCAATTAGGACCATAAATGCCAGTCCCAAACCTTCTAACACACTGTGTCACAGATAGTATAACAAAGCTCCAGCTGTGCCCTGTCCACCCAAAAACAGGCCCCTGGGCCATTGAAATAAAACTAACCATTCGTGCTACCGCACGGTGTGGAGGAGGTGGCTCCAAATCAAGACCCCTAAAATCCGCCAATCGCTTCCAAATTTTATTGTGCTTTTGAGGGCACCCTCTTGCCTTAAATATAGGCTGCTCCTGGCCCATGCACCAATCAAGATCAGCCCTCCAAGTACTCAACTTAGGTGGGGCCCGATCCTTCCACGCCCAAGCAATATCCCTTTTGGCTAGGGTGAAGCCCAAGAATAATAAATGTCGTTTGTAGATATTGCCCCCTATCTCATCCGTAATATGCAGTAGAATTAGCCTAGGGGAATGCGGTACCGCCCATCCTAGTACTTCAGAGACACAGCTGATAACCCCTCTCCAAAACCGGCCGAAGGCCTCACAGCTCCAAGTTGTATGTAGCAATGTACCCTCCTCCCTGTCGCACGTAAGGCACATGGGGGAATCTATCATTCCTGCCCTCCAAACCCTATAACTAGTAAAATATGTGCGTTGCAAGTATTTAAATTGAATAAGCCTAAGGCGGGAGGCAATTGCCCCGTACCTCGGGGATTCCAGGGCTTCTCGACAATCATCACTATCCAGTGGGCCCAAATCCGCCTGACATTTTCCCCGGAGGGGATCCAAGGTCGTGGAGAGATTTGTTACCAGCATTTGATATATCTTTGCGGTTTTGTGATCACCCAAGTCCCCCATAAAAACTTTTGCCTCAATTGGGTTGAAGTCGGGAAGAGAATCCAGTTGTGAGATATAGGGAGTTAAGGCATGTCTTAATTGCAGGTATTTATAAAACTGAGCATGGGGCATATCGGATTCGAGCCGAAGGTCCTGAAACGATTTCATGGTAGTGCCCCGCATCACACTACCGAGCATGGATATACCAATGGCATCCCGTCGTTTAAATCCAGCTTAAGCGGTCACCCGTGGCATGAGGCCACTCTGCCAAAGTGGGGTCTCCCTCGTCAACCGTCGCAGCCATCACACCCGGCGAAGGGAGTCCATCCACACGCCAAACACAACCAGAGTAGCTGGTGGCAGCCTGCGCTGCTCTTTCCCCGCGTAGAGCAGTCTGTGTGGCAGCATATCCCCCATCAGCCACTTTTGACTCGATAGGCCGGGTCGTTACTAAAACCATACCACCAATCATTCAAAACCAGGAGGTGAGATGCCGCATGATAAGATTGGAGATCAGGAGTCGCTATACCCCCACAAAAGGTAGACTGGAAGCATGTCCTGAGGGACACCCTAGCGGTCTGGTCCTAAGAAAATTCAGATTTAAAGATACAGAAAAAAAGTCAAAGAATCCACAGACAATACTGACATAACAGTATGTAAGTATAATGCGATCATAGCATTGAGGAAAGCAACAGCCATCCAATCCGTCAGAGTAATGCAAGTTGCTTGAGACAGCACCCTTAAGCAATGGTAGTTTAGAGCTCGATAAGATATTAAGTATGGAAAAGAAACCTTGATAGCCTAGCAAAACCCAAGGTTAGTACGTGACCTTACTTTTATGAATAGAGACCTACAGATGATCTAGAAAATATTGCCCCTATACTGAAACCGTAAACTTTAAAGGATTCCATAACAAAAGAATCCAACTGATCTATAAAATAAACATCAATTTGTATACGTAATCTAGGGACTACACCGGAAAATATGAATCTAAGAACCAAAAACTAGAGGAGCAACAATCCTGTATAGTAGGAATAAAAGCCTTCTACAAAAGGTAGAAGCTATGAGGCCAACGTCTCTTCCACTAAAGCACCAATATACTGGCCCGATTCACAGAACTAACTTAAGACAAAATCCTAAACTTACTACTTTTGGTATTCACAGATGGCATTTAGTAGTAGTAAAGATTTTGTCTTAAGTTTGACTTAAGACATACTTCGGACAGACTTAAGACAGACTTAAGACAGACTTAAGACAGACTTAAGACAGACTTAAGACAGACTTAAGACAGACTTAAGACAGACTTAAGACAGACTTAAGACAGACTTAAGACAGACTTAAGACAGACTTAAGACAGACTTAAGACAGACTTAAGTTAGGATTTTGTCTCAAGTTTGTCTTAAGTTTGTCTTAAGTCTGTCTTAAGTCTGTCTTAAGTCTGTCTTAAGTTTGTCTTAAGTCAAACTTAAGACAAAATCCTAACTTTACTACTACTAAATGCCCTCTGTGAATACCAAAAGTAGTAAGTTTAGGATTTTGTCTTAAGTCAGTTCTGTGAATCGGCCCCTAGATGAACACCTTCATAAACAAGAAAAGGTAAAGGTACACCATTAGAGGAAAATATCCTTCAGAAAAGAAGAAAATCTTAAGTAATAATGCACAGCATTATAACAACCCAAAAAGAATCAAAACCATCAAGTATCCTTCATAATAGAAGTTGCCTGAGAGACTACGTCTCCTTGGAGACCTGTAATATCATGACATAATCCAAGTAAAACAAACAAACATGCCCAAGGAACATGTACAAAGCAACAATGTCCACACAAAGGGGCAAAAGAGCCCGCAATGCCTATAAGACAGATCATGAAGAGCAAAACATGTAGTGTCTTAAAGCTCACAAGATGATAAGCTTTTCATTAACAATGTTCTAAATATAGCAAAAGTAGAGATCTTTTATCATCAATCATAAGTAACATTATCTATCACCTAAACGTAAAGCAAGTACCAGTGGAAAAGCCAAAGCTATATAAACTAATAATGTAGGCTACCCGCTACTTTCTGTGAAAATATCAGAAGGAATCATGGGATAGACACCCTCGGTGCTGTATGATCCCATCAATGGCACCTCAGTCTAGTGACGTATGCCCATAAATGAAGCATGAGGTCACACAAATACCACACCAAAGTATAATAAACACCTCATCATATTAACCAAAACTAATAAGAGCGTCATTGTACATAAACCGCTCATTAAAAGGCAGATCATATACACTGAAGCTCCCATGGGGTACAAATTTGGAAAGTATCTACAAGGGGTACCAAACCTCATGAATGTATGCTATCATACGTCAGAGAAATAACCTGATACAGAGGGTAGAACTCTGCACACTCAAATGTGAGACTAATAGTGCACAAGGTGAGTAATCCTGGCACAATATATTTAGAAATACTCACCGTAGCATACAAAAGATAGTCCACATAGAGTATGGTACATACCATGAAGGGATCAACTCTTGAGCTGGAGCTCTTCTTCAGAGTAAAGCAAACTTAAAGACCTGTATACCAGGCCTCAATTAAAAACCCAACACAAATAAACAGCTGAATCCGAGAATAAGGTTCACCGTATGGAGCCGGGGACTGCACATACGGCGTCGACATCCTCGGAGCTGGAAAATGCCAGGACGGCGTAGTTGGCATGAATGGCACAAAGGGGGCCTGAGGATAATGGTGAGGCACACCCAAATTAAATGCCAGAGGACCCACGGGACCCGAAGGTGCACCAGAAGGTTTGAGGCCCTGATAAACACACCATACATCGCATTTAAAAAATGCGAGGGATCCGAACCTGGCGCTGGAAATTTAGGATACTGAGCTGGTTCGAGATCCAATCGAGGCACCTCCGGAGTCGGAACCGCCGGGGCCACAGGCAGAGCCACTGGAGCTGAAGGAGCCTCAGCATCAGCCGGATCCGACAAACCTTCCAGAGTCGGAGAAAATCTCGGTGTCGGTGACGGCGCCGGAGTCCCTTTGTACAAAGGAGAATGGGTCGGAGTCACTTGAGGAGACACTGAAGGTGAAGGAGAGACAAAGTCCTTAACACAACGTCGAGGAGTCGGAGAAGGCGACCTCGAAACTACAGGCTTCGATGAACGGCGCCGAGATCCATGCCTCTTCTTCTTCTTGTGCTTCCTCTTCGAGTCATGTGAAGCCGACGACCTCGACTTCGAACGTTTTTGACCCCTTTTTTCTTTTCTCACTTTAGCCAAGTGCAGTTTGGCTTCCTGTTCCTTCAAGGCCTTCGGGTTCATCTTTCTACAGCAAGAACAGCCCTCGACGTCGTGTTCTGATGATAAACACCACAGACAGTCCTCATGGGGGTCAGTTATCGAAATATGACCCCGCACTCTTTACAGTGCTTAAAACCTGACTTCCTTGGAGCAGACACGGCAAAACCACAGAAGGAAATAAGCCAAAATACAAAGTATCTATCAGAAAGTATGGAGAGTCCCAGAAAAACTATTAGCGTCGACAGCGCGGAAAAAAGGGAACTGACGTCATCACGTCTACGTGGCCCTCTTATGGCTCCAGTGATGTCATGCGGAGCCGCATGCAGAGCCATAGCATTGTGACGATCTCGTCGGCGTGGAGAGCTAGGACAAAGTTCAGCAGAATGCTGGCGCAGGGGATATTCAGAAGGTGAGGAATCCACAGGCAGATGTAAGGTGAGGAATCCACAGGCAGATGTATCCTTCAGAAAAAATACATATTCCAACACAGCCACATATAAACACTTCTTTCTGCACAAGTGAGAAACAAAGAATTGAAGCAGAACATTCAAAGACATGTCTAGATAGCTTTGTCACAACGACCAGCTCTGAATCGCTGTGAAGCTGAATCAGCATGTTCACCAAATAAATGTACACCATCCCACGGCATATCTTTCAGGCTATGAAAACCCAGACTAATGCAGCCATGCATGTCTGCAGTGAAGCTGACTGAGCCACAGCTTTACCCATGGAATCAGTGGCGTCTATAGCACAATCAATTTATGGTGAATTTTGCTGCTTCCCAAAAGAATCTGCCCAAAACACATGACGTGTTTAATTACCTCAATGCCGAACTAACAGAAGAGAATATAGTCCTCCCGCAATGTTCTAGCTATCTGGACTCTTTATTTGGGGAAAAAGAAGGGAAGGATCTAGGGTCTGGTGAAGCCGCAGCGGTCTGAACCATCAGCCCTTTTGTGGTGGGATGTCGCATGAGACAAACTGGGTCTCCAGGGGCGGGTCGATACCTATGGGCAAGAGCCCGGTCAACTGGAGCTCCCATAACAGTTTTCACCCAAGCTCCTAACAAATGGTCAAACAGAGACTCATTATACGGATGTAAAGAGTCCACTCCCATCTCACCTTGGTGAAGAACACCCACCAAAGGGTCTGTGGATAATTCCACTGAGGGAAACTGACAACCTAAGAAGAACTTTCCTACGTTGTCATACCAGGACATTCAGTGCCGTTGCAGCGTCAAATCAAAGTCAGAAAGAGCATCAATCGGAGCCTGTGACGACAACGGCTGACCGGACGTAGACGGGCTGTGCACCGGTGCCGCCTCAAATCCGTTAAGGAATTCAGAGGGCCAAACTGTCACCAAAGGCGAACCTGCTGGCATGGAGCCAGTCAGGGCACCTTCTTTCTCCTTGGGGCCAGAAAGTGCACCAGAGGGAGACTGAGGCCCAAAAGCTTTATGCAGGGAAAGGTAATATCCCCCAGATATTTAGGGAGGCACTAGGTGGACTCCAGTGAATGCTCTGCAACCAAAGTTTAAGAGAACGCGTCAAAGACGGACTTGCGTACCGACCATTTGCCCTTTGGAGCCTCCCAGTATGGAGGTGGCTCCTCACCCAAATCGCTCCTCGACCAGTCTCTGGACTTCAGGGAGAACAGACGATGCCGCAGTGCAGATAATCGTGCCACCAGATGTTTCGTCCAAAGCTCTCTCAACACCTTCAGCTGAAGACGCTGACAGGAACCACACGTCTTGGAGTCATGGTGTTCTCTAAGGCACAACAAACAGATGGTATGAGGATCTGTGATAGACATATCACACAAGATCCATAGTGTTTTAACCCTGACAATATCACAAAAAGCACACTTTTCCCTCAACAAGACTTTGTGAGAATGGAAAAGAAGGAACTGACAGCGCATTAGCGAGGGAGTTTTATGGGCATCTTTGACGTCCGGTGGATGAAATCGATTTGGAGATGAGCAGATGTGCTATGGGAAAACAGTTCCGGATCCAGTCTTGCACCTGGGGAAAGATTCTAAAGTAAGGAATCTGCAGCTAGCCGTCTCTATCAGATTATGACTTTTCTACCTGTTCCCAATCAAAAGTTAGCGCTTATTAAATGTAATAAGGTAATTTCAATGTTGTGCTATGGAAGAGGTAGGCCTCACAGTAGTGAAAAACTAATTTGTGAGCTTTCACTACCAGGACATGTAACACTTAAAAATACATGTCCAATCTTTTAATTTCAATGCATCCGGCCCACCTATTTAAACTTTTAATTCCGCAGTCCTTGTCCGATCCCTTCGTCCGTTCTTTCATTCCCAGCGCTTGAGTAGATTTGCACTATATAAAAACTAACCATTCATTCACTTATTCATTCATCAGAAAACTCAAGAAATTTTTTTAAAATAAGAAAGAAAATCTATATTGCTCAACCCAGGTCACTGGCACACAAAGCCTGATATATCCTGGAAAGAATAAGACCTTGTTGTGCCATTCATAAACAGCTAATAGTAATAATTAAATGAACATAACAAACACGGTTTCTGTTATTTCAGTAATTAACCTTAACATTTTGAGGATTTGTGTTATACATTTGATCACACCTAATTGGATTACTTGATTCATGGCACTATCATCAATATAATATCTTAAGTTATATGCTACATTTTGAGTCACTATTACAATCATCGAAAAAATAGTTGGTAGATTGCCACAAGATTCTGATGTTGTGGTCAACAATATGACAATTAGGATATGTAGATAATCGTAGGCCATTCATCCATGCAAGTATATATGAAATTAATGTCTGTAATGCAAACCAAGCTCTACATCTTCCCCTATTGCGTGTGCATTAGAGAGATATTTTTAACGCAAGGATTGACTGCTGATTGAGCGGTTAGCAATTAGTAACATAAGCTTTTCATGTTATTGGTGACTCAAACATTGTTACCATGCCAAATCTGAAATATTTGTGTCTATAATGCAACGTTGAAGCTTGGGATGATTAGTACACTCACCTGTATATTGTACATTGCTAAAGTGCGGTACCTCTCCTGGATATCATTGAATCTCATTTCCACAGTCAAGGACATGTCTCGAATATGTGCTATTGTGGCAAGGACGAATTTAAGATCTGTTAAGGTGTCAGGATTCGTCTTCAGGTTGACTTCCAATTTCTGTAAAATAGAATATTCAGATTAGAGACACAGAAACAACTATTAAAGGTTTAAAAATATTCAGCGGGCACCACACCACTCCCATTATCCCATTAAAAGGAATTAAATAATAGGTCAGTAGGTGGATAAGGGGTCATGAGAGTGACAATCCAACTGGATTATGAGAGAGTAAATTGCAAGGAAAATAGTTCCTAGGAACTGAGCTACAAACCTCAACATGTACAAAACGCTTTTACTTCTTATCGCAGTTCTTCAGAAGCATTCATTATTGGTCCCAAGGGCACACTTTTCATTGTTTAATGCTTAGTTATGTTGATGTTTCTCCATATATACTATAGCCTTATAGCCCGCCGTAGCGGGCTACACCGGCTATTAAAGGCCCGCTGCAGCGTTAAAAGCCCGAGCCGAAGGTGAGGGACTTTAACAAAAGCAGCGCAACTTTAATAGCGGTATAGCCCTGCTACGAAGGGCTATAAGGCTATTAGAACATTCTGCCACTAGAGGGCAGAATGTTCTAATACATTAAATAAAGGCTTCTCGAAGCTCGAGGGGATTTAAATCCCCTCGAGCTTCGAGAGGCTTTTGTAAAACATTGGAATGTTGCTCTGCGGGCCTTTACCGGCCCGTAGAAGCATGGAGCACTCCATTGTCTAATAAAGATTAGAACATTGGAATGTTGGAAGCTCCATTGAAAACAATGGAGTGCTCCGGGCTTATAATGGCTGGTATAAGCCCGGAGCTCCAACATTCCAATGTTTCTTTGTTCACAGCTCTGTCTGTGAACAAAGCCTTCAGGGAGCCTGAGGGGATTTGAATCCCCTCGCGCTCCCTGAAGGCTTTGTTTTATTTGTTAGAACATTCTGCCCTCTAGTCGCAGAATGTTCTAATAGCCTTATAGCCCTTCGTAGCAGGGCTATACCGGCTATTAAAGTCCCGCTGCTTTGTTAAAGTCCCTCGCCGTCGGCTCGGGCCTTTAACGATGCAGCGGGCCTTTAATAGCAGGTATAGCCCGCTACGGTGGGCTATAAGGCTATAATATCAGGACATCTAGGAACAAAATCCTCAATTAAGGCCCCTTGATTTTGTAGTTACTTACCTTCAGTAATGCATTAAATGTATCAGCTGAGCAGGGAGGCATGGGTGGGTCTGTAAGGAATCTGCAGCTAGATATAGTCTCTACCAGATAATGTTTTACCGAAGGTATGTAACCCGTTCATCTGATATAGAGTTCTAGCTGCAGATTCCTTACCTTTGAATACCAAGACATACATCCTGGTGGTGGGTTGCAGACAAATTACTAGACTAAAAAAGTCCTGCAGGATTGAATGGGCAAAATGACCATCCCTGCAGCCTGACTGTCCAGGCAGTAGTGTTTAGCAAACATGTGCAATGAGGCCCATGTTGCTGCCTGGCAGATATTCAGGACCAGAACATTATGAGCTAATGCCGTTATCGCAGCCTCTCCTCTGGCGGAATGGGCTCGCAAGCCATCATGAGGAACTCTTTTGTGCAGTCAAAGTAGAACGACAATGCTCTTTTTGGGTCCAGATGATGAAGACGCTCCTCTTCCTTAGAGGGATGTGGTGGAGCGAAAAAGGTGGGCAGTATGACTGACTGACCCAGATGGAATGGGGTCACCACTTTAGGAAGGAAAGAGGCTCGAGTGCAAAGTTCCACCTTATCCAGGAATGTTATGAGATAGGGAGGCTTGGATGAAAAAGCCTGCAGCTCACTCACCCTCTGGGCCGATGTTATCATCACTAGAAGGGATGTCTTGATGGAATGCAACTGGACAGGGCAATTGTGCAATGGCTCAAAGCAAGCACACATGAGATTCATGAGAACTAGATTGAGATTCCACTGTGGCATGATAAATGGTGTGGAGGAAACATATGTACAAGCTCTTTCAAAAACCTATTTACAATAGGGGACTTGAATAAAGAGGGTTGGTCAGGCAACAGCAAAAAAGTGGAAAGAGGAGGGGTCGTGGCCAACTGCCGAAAGGGTTGGCCGCACGGTAGCCGAGCTCCGCCGCGCCTCTCCCGAAAAATCAATCAACCGTCCGGCCCCGGCCGAAACATCGCCACGAGGGGTGTCCAATGTGCAGCGGAGGCTCACCTAGAAGTGGGCGAACTTTGGTGTTGATCGCGACTACTGGACGAGGGCAACTCCAGACACCGGCTCTAATTACGGCAGCCTCCCCAGGCGGAAGTGTCACCCCATGGGGCGCAGGCGCAACGCAACTCCGCGGCTGCGGCCTGGCCCGCGAGTGACTTGGAGGAGCCGGCCTGGTGATCTCCCGGTTTGACCTGCATGCTGCCGCCCAGGAGACGGCCTACACGACGGGAAAGCAGGTTGTTGGAATATCGTGGGAGGGATCGCCAAGGAACTTGCTTGCTACGGAACCCCTCCTTTGAATGACTGCGTGGCTTCGGCACCGGGAGTTGGTGTGCCCGAACGGAACTCTCCGTACCGACCCAGTGCTTCTGGCTCTGCCTCTGGCGCACCATCATATTTTGAAAGCATCGGGGGGACGCCACTATTTCTGAGGAAGCTACGAGCACCTGCGGTGCGCGGACCTATGCCAGCAGCGGGGCCCCCTCGGTCCCACGCAAACTCCCGGGATTGAATGCTGCCCATCCGATAGGGACAGTGGAGGTCGCTAAGGCACCAGGTGGATGTGAGGACACGGAGGCACTGGATTAAAGGACCGGGGAGCATCTGGGGCCCTGCAGGACATTAGAGGAGTGGAGCAGATTGAGATTGCACAATACACGGGGAGCTGCTGCAGCTACTGTTAAGAGGCCTGTTCTGGAACCATGGAGCCTCGTGATTGAAGCAAGCTGCTCCTGGTCACAGTGTTGCCCACCGAGACACGGTGAGCCGCGGGTTTGACCGTGGCGGGACTACCTCTTTGCCCGGTACACACGGGGACCCAGCGGTGCCTCCCTAGAGGTGGCTGGGGGCGTCAGTGGCCCTGTGAGAGACTGCAGAGGTGGCTGGGGAAGTGACTGTGGGATCCACAGGGGGGCAGTGGAGTGGCAATACATCAGCTGAGGACTAGATTTAGACCAATTATATCTGTGCTCGGAGGGCCGGGCATCGAAGCCGACAGGCCACATGGGATCCCACGGCCGGCGGCGGTGAGTGGTGCGTGCATCCACACCCCCCGGCCCTACGGTGCTAAGATGGCATCGGGACACAGCGGAAGAACGGTGACACAAGCCAAGCTGGACAAATTTGCATGGCAGAAATCTCAGGGAGAGGGACTGGGAGGGACAGTGAATCAAGGGGAAGACCTGGAGCCCTCCAATAGAGATCTTCTAGCGGCAATCACTACGGTGCGGACCTCTCTTGAAACCAGGATTGATACAGTGGCAACGGAAATGACTTTCATGAGGGAGGACATGAGGAAAATGGCGGATCGGGTGGGCACGGTGGAGGGTACGACTTCGGACCTGGTAGCGGACACCACCTTCCTCAAGACACAAGTAGCTGAATTGCGCACCTCGCAAGAGACGATGGCGCTACAACTTGATGACTATGAAGGGCGTATGTGGCGCAACAACGTCTGAATTCTTGGTGTTCCGGAGCGGGCGGAGGAGCCAGCTGCAGATTTGTTTGTAGAAGACCTGATCTTAAAACATCTCCAACCCAGGGGACTCACCAAATGCTTTTCCATTGAACGAGCCCACCGAGTGCCTGGGGGTAAACCGAAGCCCCGGGCCGTCCCGCCCGCTTCTGGCCTGTGTGTTTAACTTTCGCGACCGCGATGTGATCCTGCAAACCGTGAGGGCTGCCCCTCCACTGACGCTGGAAAACAGCAGAGTTTCGTTCTTTCCGGACTTTACCCTGAGGGTTCAAAAGCAGCGTCAAAGATTTTTTAGAAGTGAAACGTGCACTCAGAGACCAAGAGATTAAGTATGCTATGGTATTCCCAGCCAAGCTCAGAAGTGAAGCAGAGGGAGCTTGGGACTGGCTGGATGGCTGGCGCACTGTGGGCAACAGACCTCATAAATCTGCTCCTGTGACCGGAAGTACCAACGAGTGGCGCCAGCAGAGACGGTCCCCACATCCCTCGGATTCGGAGTCACGCAACTCTCCGGGATGATACAGTAAAGTGGGCTGCTTCGGGGACTGGCTGCAGTTTTATCTGTCGCCCTCAGGAAATGGGGACTGTATGTCTTAGCCCTGTTGTGGTTTCCTTGGAGCTTCTTGTTGATTGTGTTTGCATATTATCGATCCTCCAACCTCCACAACTGTTAGTTATGTGCAATTCTCATCTTTATGACAGACAAAGCAACTTTTTTCGATTAATTAAAATCATACACAAGGATAAAAAGAGATATATTATCATAAAAACGGGTAGAAATTAGGAAATTAAAATATCTTGGAAGATCCAATCTACAAAAAGATATCGCAATCCTAATTAAAATACCAAACCAATTAAAATTCATTCAAAATTATTCATGGGCAATGTTTTTTTTCTGCGGCGAACAGCAGCAACAAGGAAACTAGCCACACAAAAAATAGTCCTAACATCATCCAATAATTGAAGGTGTAAAAGGGCTGGTCTAACCTGGAAGAAGCCCTTTTCCCTCAAAAGAGGGACTAGAAACCTTCTCCGTAGATCGTTGTAAGAATCACAAAACATGATAAAGTGCATAGTGTCCTGTGTAGAAAAGTTGTCACACTGGCACGGGCCCATCTCCTCTAATTTACACCAACCAGAATAATTACCCAACAAAGGGGGGATTAGATTAAAACGAAATCTGGTCAGGAGCCAGCGATGGTAAGGTTTGGTCACAACGCTTAAATAGGGCTCAATCAATAAAGTGGAAATGGTTAAGTAATGGGCTTTAACCATAGGTTTTTGTAACTCTAGTTGTTCCCTTTCCAACATTGCTGAGGTTAAAAAATGTGTTTTCACCCAATTTACATCTTCTTTTTTAATCCCTGCTGGAGTGTTATAAATTTCAGGGCGCCCTAGTTTGTAAAACATAGACTTAACATAGGACAGCCATGGGATATTACTAGCGTTATCCAGAGCAACACAATCCCGCAAAATCTCATGATTCAGGGTCAACTCCGGATTTAGCCATGTTTTATTCCAACAAACTAATGGGGCCAATCTCAATTGATCAGTCACATACCCCAACCCTAGTTCCTGATGAATAGAGAATGTGGGGGATGATTGGGGCACAGCGAAGAGTGTGCGTAAAAAGTTATTTTCCGCCAACTGCACCCCTGTCGCAGGTTTATAACCCCAGATAGCAGCACCATATGTGGCAATAGCCAGATATTTAGAGCGGTAAATGGCGAGAATGGCATCAAAAGGTCTGGCTCCCAACTGCTTTGAGAACCCCAGAAGTGCTGAAGTTGACCTAACTACTGCATTTTTCTTGGCTTTAAATTGGGGGACCCAAGAACCTCTTTCATCGAACAAGACCCCCAGAAACGTAAAAGAGGACAGTTTGGAAATCTCTACTCCATTACAGAAAAAAGTTCTGTCTTTTCTGGGTCGTTGGCCGGTTATCATTACATGTGATTTGGACATATTCACCACCAGGTCCAGAGATTTCATATGGGCCCCAAATGCATCCAGAAGTCTCTGGAGCCCTACAGCGGTCCGTGACAATAACACGGCATCGTCCGCGTAGAGTAGAACCGGGACTGACTTATTTCCTATACGGGGAACGTCCAGACTGGCCTTATCCAGGGATCTATCTAGGGCGTTAATATAAAGAGTCAAAAGTAACGGCGCCATGATACACCCCTGTCGGACTCCTCTAACCGAATTAAAAGGTCTGGAACATTTACCATCCCGGGTAACTCTAACTACAGCTGAGAGGTTCTGATGTAAATCTGCTAAAAAATGAACCAGACACGGGTCAATGCCCATGTCGAGTAAGATGGACCACAGCTTCGATCTGTTGACCAGATCGAAAGCAGTGCTAAGGTCCATAAAAGCCATTAGCAGGGAACCTTTTTTAGCTATTGTATACTTGCCAGCCAGTAAATGTAGGTTGAGGCACTGGTCCGTAGTGCCTCTACCTGACCTAAAGCCATATTGAAGGTTAGACAACACCCCGTTGTCATTGACCCAGTCTGAGAGTTTTGCCAAGATCACCTTGCCCAGAATCTTAACGGCAGAATCGATCAGAGATATGTGCCTCTAACATCGTGGATCCCCTCTCTGACCTTTTTTAAAAACTGGAATAATGGTAGACCGTGACCAGGATTCTGGAAACCCCTGAGCAACTGAAGCATTAAAAACGTTTGTAAGAATTTTAGCCCAGAATTTAGGTTCGCCTTTATACATGTCTGCAGGACCACAATCAGGACCCGGGGCCTTGTTAATGAGGGCCTCCGATATAGCCTTTTCAACATCTCCCACATTGAAGACCAAAGTAGAGAATTTCTCATGTTTATCTGAAAAAGGGAACAAGTCCTGGGTCTCACTTGATCCATAAATAGACTCAAAGTGCTCTAACCACTGTTGTTCTGGGATGTTAGTGTCTAAGCTATCAATCCCTAGGCCCGTAAAGAAGGGGGTGTTGACAATGGCCCAAAATTTCGAACTGTCCTTAAGGACTTCTGCCGACATTAATGCGCTCCAGGCCTCAGATTTAATTTTACTTTTACGAGTGAGTAGTGTAGACTTATAATGCTTTCTAAGGATAGCTATCTGCTTGCTGTCTCTTGGTGTTGTTTTCAGTGCTAGCATTAAAGTTTGATGAGCCCTGGAACAATTTACATCAAACCACCTTTCACCAATTGTAGGTTTAAAGTTAGAGGGGACGGTCAGGTCCTTAGCGACCTGACCACAAATTCCTTCGAATGCTGAAATAATCTCAGCTTTCGGAGAAGTGGAATCTATACAGGTAGCAATATCCGGTTCAACCTTCAGGCAAAGATTAGAAGAAAAGGAATCTGGGGTAACCTTTGACCATTTAAGCCTTCTCCCCTGATCTGATGTTACCAATCGATTAACTAATGAGGTCTTGCCCAGAGGCATCAAAAAACCCGTATTTATATATAGCTCCAAGATTACTGGGTTATGGTCACTAAAAGCAGACTGGATAGCATTGTAAAATACTACACTAGATAACATGGTGGGAGACAAAAATATATAGTCAATAATCGTGTCACGTCCCTTAGCCTTAAATGTCGGGACCCGGTCAGATGGATCATTAAAGCCAGGTTCAAAAAGGTCAGATCCCGCAAGGACATCCTCCAAAGCCTCCCCCATTAACGAATGCTCAAAGTGCGGTGGCGACGAATATTCAGGCCCCAAATCATCGTCAACACGACAATTCTCGATGCAGGGATGAATGTTAAAATCACCCATATGTATAATTTGAAAAGAAGTAAGTTGCTTCGCCCTATAAGTTTCTATAAAACATTTTTAAAAATGTAGGTGTTCATTCCTAGATGAACATTCCCCCGAATTATAAAAGTTAATTAATAGTAATTTGGGCAGGTTGGGTGTAGTTAGCTCCACTATCAGACAATTATGGGAGCTTGCTTCAATTAGCTTTGTTAGACCTTTGAACTTTAAGGAAAATAAAAATATCAAGCCCCCCTTAGCTCTGCCCGCCGTAGAAGGGCGAGCGGTTAAATGGAATGTTTTAAATCCATCCAACCAAAAATTACCCTCGCATTCCCATGTTTCCTGGAAGGCAATAAGATCGTAGTTTTTAATACGATCTAGCCATCTGGGATCATCCCTTTTAGATTTTTTTAAGCCCCGCGATGTTCCAGCTAATGATCTTACAGTTATGGGGGGTATTCAAAACTACGGACACTGGATTAAGACACTGATTCAGAGAGCAATCAGATGTTGATGGTAGTCAATCGTTCTCCTCTAGCTGGGATAATGGGGAAAATCTATTAGATGTAACTATACTCCCACGTTCATGTCCAGAATCCCGACAGTTACATGTGGAACAATTATTTCTGCAGGACTAGTGGTTACTAAAAACGACATTCCGGGGTTTTGAATTCAGTCTTGCGTTGGGGAGGCAGGATTTGCCTCTTCAAATAAAGGTCAAGATGGTTCTTGTCAAGCAAGAATGGTCGGCTAACCGGGGGATAAAAAAAGCCCAAAGGGAGGGCTCTGATTTCCCCGTTCGCCAGCACTGAGGCATCCCAAAACAATCTATCAACAACATGCTTATTGTTAAACTTAACAACAATACAATCACCAGCCACTTGCTTGGGGCGATTTCCCACCCAATCCACCCTCCTTGCCATTATAATACTAGATGAGATCTCAGACTTTCCCGAGCAGTACTGATCACACCATTTTTTAGCTTTTCCCATCAGGTCCTGGATGGATTCATTAACATCAATCCCAAGTGGTGGGACCCCAACCAGGACTGCGACCAATGGTCCAGCCTCTGGGGGGAGGTTAAGAACCTCAGTCCTTGGTCCAGCGAGCCCCCCCTGAGCAAGTGGGAGCCCGCTGGAGACCAAAGACTGGGTTTTCACTAAAGGGACCCTGAGACGACTGGTGGTACGAACGTGATTCTCATAATGAGGCACATGATTCCCCAAAGAGCCGGAGGCCAGCCCATCTCCTGGAAATAGGGGAAGAGGTTGGCCGTCCCCAGAAGCTATACCAGGGCCCAACCTGGAATCTATAATGGGTTTAGGCACGTTAGTTGCACCTGGGATAGACGATGATGAATTAGATGCAGATAAAAAGGAATCAATACGTTCGCATTTTGCCAATATCCCAGCGACACAAGTGTTCAAAGTGTCAATAATGTCTTTGGCGATACTAGCAAGTGCAAGTTCCAATCGTGAGGTAAACATCTCTTCAATTGCGTCCCGTACTAATTGAGTGATGGGCTCACTCGCGATGTTGACTTGTGTAGAATGGCTCTTAATTATGTTCCCCGCTCGTTTAGAGGATTTTCTACAGGATCTCTTTTTTCCTCTGGGGCCCGGGGTTAAGCCTTTTGCGGTTACCTCCACAGTCAGCGGAAGATCAGTAAAAACAGAGGCCGGAATCCCAGACGGGGCAGCGGCCCCCATTAATAAACACGACTGTCCAACTGAAACGGGGGCAAAGCAAGGGGGTCCAATGGGGTGGGAATAGCAGTCACGGGGGGAAGACATGTAATCCGTTCCTCTAATTCAGCGCTTGTACCCAGACCCAACTCTTTTTCTGCATTAGCGATTTCTTTATTCAGGGCCCCCACCGCCGAGGTTAAATAAGATATTATCGAGGGTGATTTGCGAGGCATTTTTGCCTTTAGCCCACTCTGTGCTTGGCTACAGGGATTTTTTCGCTTACCCATTGCAGATGTTAGGGGGATTGCCCGGCCCGGCCTCCTCCGGTCACAGATGGGCAAGGACGGGCCCGGGCTTCGCCCGGGCTCTACCCGCGCGCGTCCCGCGCCGCGCTGTTGTAGAGCGCTTTTAAGCGCGATGGCGGCACGATCCTCCTCCCTCTCCTGCGGATTGCACCCTGGGAGATGAGGTCTGGTGAAGCACAGTGACCAGGTGAGCGCGTCCCGCGCTGCGCTGTTGTAGAGCGCATTTAAGCGCGATGGCGGCAAGATCCTCCTCCCTCTCCTGTAGATTGCACCCTGGGAGATGAGGTCCGGTGAAGCACAGTGACCAGGTGAGCGCGTCCGGCGCCGCGCTGTTGTAGAGCGCTTTTAAGCGCGATGGCGGCAAGATCCTCCTCCCTCTCCTGCGGATTGCACCCTGGGAGATGAGGTCCGGTGAAGCACAGTGACCAGGTGAGCGCGTCCCGCTGTTGTAAAGCGCTTTTAAGCGCGATGGCGGCAAGATCCTCCTCCCTCTCCTGCGGATTGCACCCTGGGAGATGAGGTCCGGTGAAGCACAGTGACCAGGTGAGCGCGTCCCGCGCCGCGTTGTTGTAGAGCGCTTTTAAGCGCGATGGCGGCAAGATCCTCCTCCCTCTCCTGCAGATTGCACCCTGGGAGATGAGGTCCAGTGAAGCACAGTGACCAGGTGAGCGCGTCCCGCGCTGTTGTAGAGCGCTTTTAAGCGCGATGGCGGCAAGATCCTCCTCCCTCTCCTGCGGATTGCACCCTGGGAGATGAGGTCCGGTTAAGCACAGTGACCAGGTGAGCGCGTCCCGCGCCGCGCTGTTGTAGAGCGCTTTTAAGCGCGATGGCGGCAAGATCCTCCTCCCTCTCCTGCGGATTGCACCCTGTGAGATGAGGTCCGGTGAAGCACAGTGACCAGGTGAGTGCGTCCCGCGCCGCGCTGTTGTAGAGCGCTTTTAAGCGCGATGGCGGCAAGATCCTCCTCCCTCTCCTGCGGATTGCACCCTGGGAGATGAGGTCCGGTGAAGCACAGTGACCAGGTGAGTGCGTCCCGCGCTGCGCTGTTGTGGAGCGCTTTTAAGCGCGATGGCGGCAAGATCCTCCTCCCTCTCCTGCAGATTGCACCCTGGGAGATGAGGTCCGGTGAAGCACAGTGACCAGGTGAGCGCGTCCCGCGCCGCGCTGTTGTAGAGCGCTTTTAAGCGCGATGGCGGCAAGATCCTCCTCCCTCTCCTGCGGATTGCACCCTGGGAGATGAGGTCTGGTGAAGCACAGTGACCAGGTGAGCGCGTCCCGCGCTGCGCTGTTGTAGAGCGCATTTAAGCGCGATGGCGGCAAGATCCTCCTCCCTCTCCTGTAGATTGCACCCTGGGAGATGAGGTCCGGTGAAGCACAGTGACCAGGTGAGCGCGTCCGGCGCCGCGCTGTTGTAGAGCGCTTTTAAGCGCGATGGCGGCAAGATCCTCCTCCCTCTCCTGCGGATTGCACCCTGGGAGATGAGGTCCGGTGAAGCACAGTGACCAGGTGAGCACGTCCCGCGCCGCGCTGTTGTAGAGCGCTTTTAAGCGCGATGGCGGCAAGATCCTCCTCCCTCTCCTGCGGATTGCACCCTGGGAGATGAGGTCCGGTGAAGCACAGTGACCAGGTGAGCGCGTCCCGCTGTTGTAAAGCGCTTTTAAGCGCGATGGCGGCAAGATCCTCCTCCCTCTCCTGCGGATTGCACCCTGGGAGATGAGGTCCGGTGAAGCACAGTGACCAGGTGAGCGCGTCCCGCGCCGCGCTGTTGTAGAGCGCTTTTAAGCGCGATGGCGGCAAGATCCTCCTCCCTCTCCTGCAGATTGCACCCTGGGAGATGAGGTCCAGTGAAGCACAGTGACCAGGTGAGCGCGTCCCGCGCTGTTGTAGAGCGCTTTTAAGCGCGATGGCGGCAAGATCCTCCTCCCTCTCCTGCGGATTGCACCCTGGGAGATGAGGTCCGGTTAAGCACAGTGACCAGGTGAGCGCGTCCCGCGCCGCGCTGTTGTAGAGCGCTTTTAAGCGCGATGGCGGCAAGATCCTCCTCCCTCTCCTGCGGATTGCACCCTGTGAGATGAGGTCCGGTGAAGCACAGTGACCAGGTGAGTGCGTCCCGCGCCGCGCTGTTGTAGAGCGCTTTTAAGCGCGATGGCGGCAAGATCCTCCTCCCTCTCCTGCGGATTGCACCCTGGGAGATGAGGTCCGGTGAAGCACAGTGACCAGGTGAGTGCGTCCCGCGCTGCGCTGTTGTGGAGCGCTTTTAAGCGCGATGGCGGCAAGATCCTCCTCCCTCTCCTGCAGATTGCACCCTGGGAGATGAGGTCCGGTGAAGCACAGTGACCAGGTGAGCGCGTCCCGCGCCGCGCTGTTGTAGAGCGCTTTTAAGCGCGATGGCGGCAAGATCCTCCTCCCTCTCCTGCGGATTGCACCCTGGGAGATGAGGTCCGGTGAAGCACAGTGACCAGGTGAGCGCGTCCCGCGCTGCGCTGTTGTGGAGCGCTTTTAAGCGCGATGGCGGCAAGATCCTCCTCCCTCTCCTGCGGATTGCACCCTGGGAGATGAGGTTCGGTGAAGCACAGTGACCAGGTGAGCGCGTCCCGCGCTGCGCTGTTGTAGAGCGCTTTTAAGCGCGATGGCGGCAAGATCCTCCTCCCTCTCCTGTGGATTGCACCCTGGGAGATGAGGTCCGGTGAAGCACAATGACCAGGTGAGCGCGTCCCGCACCGCGCTGTTGTAGAGCGCTTTTAAGCGCGATGGCGGCAAGATCCTCCTCCCTCTCCTGCGGATTACACCCTGGGAGATGAGGTCCGGTGAAGCACAGTGACCAGGTGAGCGCGTCGGGCCCTCCCGCCCGCTTCTGGCCCGTGTGTTTAACTTTCGCGACCGCGATGTGATCCTGCAAACCGTGAGGGCTGCCCCACCACTGACGCTGGAAAACAGCAGAGTTTCGTTCTTCCCGGACTTTACCCTGAGGGTTCAAAAGCAGCGTCAAAGATTTTTTAGAAGTGAAACGTGCACTCAGAGACCAAGAGATTAAGTATGCTATGCTATTCCCAGCCAAGCTCAGAAGTGAAGCAGAGGGAGCTTGGGACTGACTGGATGGCTGGCGCACTGTGGGCAAGAGACCTCATAAATCTGCTCCTGTGACCTGAAGTACCTACGAGTGGCGCCAGCAGAGACGGTCCCCACATCCCTCGGATTCGGAGTAACGCAACTCTCCGGGATGATACAGTAAAGTGGGCTGCTTCGGGGACTGGCTGGAGTTTTATTTGTCGCCCTCAGGAAATGAGGACTGTATGTCTTAGCCCTGTTGTGGTTTACTTGGAGCTTCTTGTTGATTGTGTTTGCATATTATCGATCCTCCAACCTCCACAACTGTTAGTTATGTGCGATTCTCATCTTTATGATATGTGATATTTTGATTATGATGCACTGTCTTTGTCCTCGGGGATTTCGGCCGGGGTCGGTTATTCCGTTTAATATATGTGTCTTCGGGAGTGGGGTTGGGAACGTTCCTGGAGTTGGAAAGGGTGGGCGACAGGCACTCTGCATGTTGGGGGTGGCGGGCGGTTTCTGATCCGTTATGCAGGGAGGGGGAGGTTAACTGGGGAGGAGGGAGGTGTTGTTAATGTTGTGTTTTCTTGGTTTTGCATCGGTACCACTTAATGACTGGTTTTACAAAGTCACCACGGGACCTGCAGGACTTTAACAATGTGAGGGCCAGTAACTCAACCGTGGGCAGTCAATGTTACTCAGCTATGTGAGGGAGGGCGGATCTGGGGACCTCCACAGGGGCGAATATATACAACTATTTCTACTTCTTGCTGACTGGTGTGATGACGAGTGGCTTAACCCTTAATTTGTCCACATGGAACATAAACGGCCTTGGGGACAAGATCAAGAGGGGTATTGTATTGCAGTATATAAAACGTCAGGAGTTTGACATGGTGATGTTACAAGAGACACACTTGGTTGGTAACTTGTGTGGGGCGCGGAATAGGAAAGGCAATAAAATGGTGGCTCATTCTGGATTTACCTCGGGCTCCCAGGAAGTGGGGATTCTCCTATGTAGGAATTGTCCGTACATTATTCATAATACCTGGACTGATGCGCAGGGCAGGTACGCGGCAGTGGCGGGCTCCTGGGAGGGGCGCGCACTCAATGTTATATCTGTCTATGCTCCCCTGGGGCTACAGCGACTGACACTAAGTGACATAGGCACCTTACTATTAGAATTACCTCTAGGGGTGCTGGTGGCGGGGGGGGGGGGGGACTTCAATCTCACAATGGATGGTTCACAGGACCGTTTGCCACCAAGAGATGACCCACCGAGTGGCTCGCGACTTTCAGCATTTGCTAACACGCTGGGACTTGTGGACATTTGGCGCTGGCAGAACCCAAAGCACACTCACTACACATTTTAATCGGGGGCGCATGGTAGCCAATCCCGAATAGATTATATATTCACCCACGCCCAGGATGTTCATAACTTTGTCAGCACTGGCAGTCTAGCCCAAGGGATCTCCAATCATTCGCCAGTTTTTACGACTTTTGTGATACAACAGAATAGACGTCCCGGCACCATTAGAATTCAGCCGTGGGTCTTAAAGATACCTCAAATAATAGAGGCCCTTCAGAACGATACTGAATATTATTTCTCCGAAAATGTGGGATCGGTTGACTCGGCAGTGACAATATGGGGGGCATGCACATCTATAAAGATGTGCATGTTTAGGAAGCGCAGCGGACGAGCGCAGCGGGCGCGACGATTGCGCGCCGAAGGCGCGCATAAGGCAAGCTCGTCTGCGCCGAGTCCGGGCCCAGGGCCTCCCCCCTTACACTGCAAGCGTCAGAGCACAGATATTATAGTGCCGAATTCCTCTACAGCATTAGGCCCGTTGCCAATATCTGTCCTCGGCATATCTATCACGCCGACGCCCTGCCACTTGTATGTCCTACATGCCATATCCCCCTTAACATTAAACCTAGCCGGAAACTTACCCATGACTACCGCATGTTCCTTCTGAACTGCCGCTCCCTGCCGAAACACAGCGCCGAAATGGCACTGTTAATAGAGGAACACAATCCAGATATTCTGTTTTTGACGGAAACTTGGCTGACTTCTGAGTCCGACCCTGCGGTTGTAGACGCTCTCCCGCCAGGCTTCCAACTCAGTCGGCTAGACCGACCAAAAGGGAGAGGAGGAGGTCTGGCAATTATCTACAAAGAACAATATCACTGTAGAGTTATGCCGGAAAATATCCCGGACTGTGAGAGTCTTGCTTTTAATATCGAACTCTCATCCAACAGTTGCTTCTCAGGCACCCTTGTCTACCGCCCCCCAGGCCCCTCAAAGCAGTTCCACGCTAATCTACCATTAAATATGGCCGAACGAATCAACACCACGTCCAACCTCACTCTGCTTGGATATCTCAATTTGCATTTTGACTCTTCACTGGACCACATAGCCGCTACCTTAGCAGATGATCTAGCAGCCCTGCAACTTACTCAGCGTGTTACCACCCCCACCCACGTAAAGGGTCACCTGCTGGACCCCATCTTCAGCAACTGCTCTGATCTCCAAGCCGGCCCATCTATCCCTTTGCCATGGACTGACCACTTCCTGGTTCCATTTAGCTGGACCACGGTCAAACCTCCATTGACCATACCCACTATCAAGGTCATGCGAGCTTGGTCCCGCCTTGCAGTGGATAACTGGGCTACCGAACTTGCTAGTACCCTACCCTGTGATCACGAGGATCCTGGCCTAGCCAACCAGGCCTATGTCAACTGGATCACGCAAACCCTAGATACCACACTCCCTATAAGGAAGACCACACTGAAACGTTCACAAAAAACGGCCCCTTGGTATACGAACTCTCTTAGGGACAAGAAACGTCTATGTAGAAGACTGGAAAGACGTTGGCGCTTGGACTATGCGGCGGACAATAAATCCCACTACCGCAAATCCCTCAGTGAATACAAAAAGCAAGTAAAAACAGCCCAAGCCACATATTTCTCCAATAGTATAGTGATGGCCAAATCGAAACCAAAGGAGATTTTTCACATTATAAAACAACTAACGAAGCGTCCCCCCGCCGTGCAGGTCGATAGGTCCACCACCCACTGCAACAACGTTGCTGAATTTTTTTATCAAAAAGTAAATACCATCTACTCAGCCTTTCCCCCCCTATCAAAAACAGTACCTTTCCGACCTATCCCGATAAAGCCATAGCATCTTACCCCCCCCACTTCCCCAATCCACTTTGACTCACTTCCCCCTACTGGACCTCACAACTCTTGAATCCTTAGCAAAGAGAGTCAAATCCGGGTCCCCGGATGACCCAGCCCCCCCTGATATAATTTTGGCCGCCTCCCAGGTGACCCTACCTATAATTAGGGAGGTACTAAATGCTTCAATCATCTCTGGCATGGTCCCGGCCGTCTGGAAGCAGGCCATGGTCAGAGCTCTACTAAAAAAAACCACTTTAGACCCTTCTGACCTGGCCAATTATCGTCCCATCTCCCTATTACCCTGGGTGAGTAAAATCTTAGAGACTCATGTAAACCATCACCTAGTAAATTTTTTGGAGAGTTTTCACCTGCTAGACCCCACACAGATGGGCTTCAGATCAAAACATGGGACTGAGACCGCTCTCCTCATGGTCACCGAGGAAGCAAGAACAATCCTGGATCAAGGAGGATCAGTGGCAGTGATCCTCCTTGACCTAAGCGCAGCGTTCGATACGGTCAGCCATGACACTCTGCTGTACCGTATGTCCTGTGCTGGGATTAAGGACAAAGCCTGGTCATGGTTTAAGTCCTTTCTAGAGGACAGATCCTTTAGAGTCTTCGAGGGTGAGTCCATGTCTTCTAGTAGACCTCTGAAGTGTGGAGTCCCCCAGGGTTCCTCTCTGAGCCCCGCACTTTTCAATCTATACATGAGGCCACTGGCTGAGGTCGTCCGCCCTTTCGGGATTAAGATCATCTCGTATGCGGACGACACGCAGCTGGTGGTCTCACTGACGCAGGATGATAACCTTCCTGCGTCAGGCGGGCTCAGAGAGTGCCTTGAAGAGGTGAAGACTTGGATGTCCTCCTCATCCCTCAAGTTGAACGGGGACAAGTCGGAGCTGATGCTCCTAGGTCCCCCGGATCTTCGTCTCCCCGATGCCCTATGGCCCCCATGTCTGGGTCCTCTACCATCTCCCAAAGAAAACATCAAGAGCCTTGGAGTTTGGCTGGACAGATCCCTATCATTCAATACACAGGCCACGAAGCTGTCAGCTACCTGTTTTGGCATCATGAGGATGTTAAAGAAAATCTTCCCCCTCCTCCCCATGGAAGCCAAACAGGTGGCTATACAAGGGCTTATACAATCACGTCTTGATTTTAATAATGTGCTCTATCTCGGCGCCCCAGACTACGTTTTGCGCAGGCTGCAGACAGTGCAGAATTGCGCGGCCCGTTTATTGCTGGAGATTCCTCGTAGACACTCTGTAAGGGCCGGACTGGCTAGCCTTCACTGGCTACCAGTTCGCCAAAGAGTTCTTTTTAAGGCAATGTGCATTGCCCATCAAGCCTTCTGGGACACTGGTCCAATTATTACTCGTAACCTAGTCACTCACTACACGCCCAATAGAAGTCTCCGCTCCAGCCAGACCTTTCTAGCTGTGACCCCTAGAATAAAACGATCCAGGTGTGGTGGTAGGACCTTTGCCCACAATGCCTCCAGGACATGGAATGCCCTTCCACTTCACCTCAGAGCTGATTCTAACCTTACCTCATTCCGTAAACAGCTTAAAACCTTCCTTTTTAATTCACCCCTCTAACCTCGTTCCCCCCTCCTGTGTTTTCCGGCTGGTTCTGGCTATCATCAGCGCTTGGACGCCTCAGGGCAGCAATTTGCGCTCTACAAATATAAATACAATACAATACAATACAATTCGGAGCGGTCATATGGGGTAGGGCGTTATCGTTGACAACGGGGTATAGGGCAGAGCGGGCCAAGAGGGTGTGTGAACTGGAAGCGGATATGCTAAAACTTGAGGATGTGGTGGCACGAACCCCAAATCAGGTGGACCAACACTGCCTTACGATTAAGCGTCAGGATTATAAACAACTTCTTAGAAGAGGCCACGTTGAGGTTTCTGTCTTCCACGGATAGAATTTATGAACAGGGTGAGAGGACAGGCAAACTATTGGCATGGCTGGAACGAAAAGAACAAGCGTCACGTTGGGTACGTGCGTTAACCAGCCCCGATGGTACTCTTATCACTGATCCTCAATTGATTGCTAATACCTTTGCATCTTATTTTGAGGAAGTCTACACTGTCTCGCAGGCGTCACAAGCACCGCTGTCGGCCGACCTCCTCGCGACTATCGAGGTGGCCAGTATCTCCTTGCAGGACAGTGAGGCCCTAGAGGCGGACATCACAGAGACGGAGATTCAGAAGGCCATACATGGTGTCCCTTCTGGAAAGGTGATGGGTCCCAATGGACTACCCATTGAGCTTCTTAAACCCATGACAACGATCCTTGTGCCCCACCTACTGAATCTATATAAGGAATGTTTTGCGTCGGGTCTCCTACCGGCGGATATCCGCACGGCTGCGATAGTAGTCATACACAAACCAAACAAACCAGAGGTGGATTGTAAATCGTATAAACCCACCTCCCTCTTGACCGTGGAGGCTAAGATCCTGGCCAAACTCCTGGCCAATCGACTCCTCCCCTATATTGTAGATTTGGTACATCCGGATCAATCTGGGTTTATGCCAGGGAGGAATACATTCCGAAACCGGCGGCGGGTGCATGGGGCCCTTGGCAGGATTCATACCACCGAGGAAGAAGCTATCCTGTTATCTTTAGAAGCCTCCTTGGCGTTTGATACCATAGCATGGGATTTTTTGTTTGCGGTATTGGCTGGTATGGGTTTCAGGCCCAAGCTTATCCGCTGGATTAGGCTCCTCTATACGCAACCCACGGCACATGTCGTTGTTAACAACCACTGCTCGACTACTTTTGCCCTTCAACGGGGCACAAGGCAGGGTTGCCCTCTGTCCCCCTTATTATTTGCCATGGTGTTGGAGCTCCTTGCTGTCTGGATTAGGGGTGACCCGGAGATACGTGGAATCAAATGGACAGTGGCTCACGAGGATCGAATCTCGCTTTATGCGGATGATATCCTTCTGTACCTTGCTTCTCCTGCACGTTCTCTGAGGCGGGTGCTGCATATTTTCCATATTTTTGGCGCTCACTCCAATTGGTCCAAGTCCCAGATGTTTGTGTTGTGGGGCTCCCCCCTTGCCAACCCTCGGGGATATGAGATCCCGGTGGCACTCAGAGGCTTCCGCTATTTGAGCATTTTTGTAACCCCTGACGTTGACCTATTCAATGAACGCAACCTGTTGGGGCCTCTCCAGCATTTAAAATCAGACGTAGCCCACTGGCGTACCCTTCCTCTTACTCTTTTGGGGGACGCATCCCTGTTTAAGATGCTAGCCCTCCTGCATTTCCTCTACGTGTTACAAAATACTCCCATTCCAGTTTCTGAATCCTATTTCGCCCACATTGACAGCACATTAAGGAGTCTTTTATGGGAAGACCGTGCATCGCGATGAATAAGCTAACCACGGGCTGGTATGATGGCGGTGTGGGGTTGCCAGATTTACGTCCATATTATCAGGCCTCCCAATTCATTCCGATCAACAGGTGGGTATTCGGCCCGCATGACGATCCCAGTTTCCGCACAGATCATTGGCTAATGGGACGGGCGGTTATAATAGGGCGCTATATACCAACCCCGTAAGCTCCATTTAACTGGACCTACGGCCCGAGCGGTGGAGACTTGGCATACAGTTACTGGTAAATTGGGATGGAAGGGACGACTGACTAAAGCGACGCTTCTGTGGGAACCGGATATCCTGGGACGTCTTAGTCGATGCCCGGGATTTGATGAATGGGATACAATTGGTATATCCACAGTTGGGGACATATGGGTCAAGGGGAGACTCGCATCTTTCACTGACCTCCAGTTAAAGTTCCAATTGGCGCCGTCTGAAGCCTTCAGATATTTGCAGATTAGTCACGCAGTCTCCTCCGCTTTGCCTAGGGATGCCCCTCTCCCCGACTCTTCCCCCTTGGAGGACCGGTTGTTGCCGGACCCCATGAATAGCAAAGCTATTTTGCTCACTTATAAGAAACTAATTAATAATCGCGCAGATCCGATGATAAAAGTGAGGACTAACTGGGAGGCAGACCTGGGAAGCATTGATGATGATGACTGGCGAGATGCACTGGCCTCCCCTCGGGAGGTAGCTATTCCCATGCGCTTCCGACTCATCCAGCTGAAAGTGCTCCATCAGGTCTACTTTGACGCTGACCTCCTGCACAAAATTGGTAGACGCCCTGACCCGCTTTGTCTCCGACACTGTAATCAAATGGGGACCTTTTTACACATAATATGGGATTGTCCAAAAATCCAGCAGTATTGGGGGGGTATTGCCGTCAACTTGAGAGGACTTGTGACAAACCCCTCAGATTGTCTCCGCAGCTCTGTCTCCTTAATATATGGGACGCAACAGATCTATCGCAGGCAGATCAGAGCTGGGTTTCGATGGGCTTTATCATTGCTAAGCGCAACATAGCGCAGAAATGGGGGGTGGACGCGGTCCCGACAGTGGGTGATTGGGCCAAGGATATGGACAGAGCTATGATTGCTGAAAAATCGGTGTTTAAGGGACGGGGCTGTCCTGGGAAGTGGGACCATAAATGGGGGAAGTGGAATAGGTATAGAGGAGAGATTTGCATTTCCCCAACTGTGGAGATGCGGAGGGAACGACAAATTTTGATGGCTCAATTGTCAGCAGTGGCAGGGTCTCCCTCCCCTTCAAATTAACTCATGTTTAGCCGACGGCTGCTGTCATTCCTCATGTCATGTGGTATAATTTGTATTGGATATTTTCTTTAGTTCTGAATGGGCCTATCGTTGGTTAGTACATGGCACTACCGCTTGCATATCTCAGAGGTGACTGTATTGCTCTCCAACCCTCCAACCCAGGGGAGATTGATGTGAATATAGCATTACATGTGTAACGTGTACCGATGCAATGTTGTTGTAAAACAAATAACAAGTTTAAAAATAAAAAGTGGAAAGAGCAGAAAAATAACCCAGAGCAGAGCCCTGCTGAAAGAGAGACGATCAATAGACCTTTCTGTACAATATTTTACAAATCGTTGCCAACAGCAGGCATATACCATTTTGGTGGAGGGCCGCCTGGCCACTAAAATAACTTTAAAGACTTCGGGAGGAGGGTCAAAAGCTATCAACTGTTGCCGCTCAATCTCCACGCAGGTAGGTGGAGAGTTGACAGGTTCGGGTAGAGGACCCTCCCATGCTGCTGTGACAGAAGACCCTCCCAAAGGGGAAGCCTGAACGGAGAATCAATGCTCATTCGAAGAAGCTCAGGATACAGGATTCCTATTCCCAATCTGAAGTCACAAGAATGACTTGGGGCTGGCCGTTCTTGATCTTCTTGAGAACTCTAGGCAGAAGTGGTATAGGCAGAAAGGCGTACAGGAGGACTGAGCTCCACCCGCAACGAAAAGCGTTGCCAAGCAATAGCTGCCTTGGAAACTCCAGTACGCAATACTGCTGACTCTTTGGAGGTGAACAGATCTAACCAAGGCTCTCCCCACTGTTGAAAGGGACATTGTGCCACCTCCGACTGGAGACGTAATTCATGATCCACTGGGTATCAAAGGCTGAGTACATCCACCCTGGCATTCAGAGAACCTGCCAGGTGTTGAACCACCTGGGTTATGCCCTGCTGTTCCAGCCATGCCCAGAGGTGTAGGGCCCCATGTCAAAGTGTCCACAACCCCACACCACACTGCTTGTTATAGTACCACATGGTGATAATGTTGTCCGTGAACACTTGCACCAACTTTCCCTCAACTGAGGGAAGAAATGCTTTCAATGGTAGTCAATTTCCCAGAGCTCCAACAAGTAATTGTGGAGCCCCCACTCCGCCAGAGACCAGGGTCTTCTGATCTCCGCCTCACCCAGATGGCCGCCCCATTCCAGGTGTGACGCATCTGTCACTACTGTGAGATCTGGTTGGGGAAAGGAGAGGGGTCTGCCTCTGACAGAATTGCTGTTCGTCAACCACCACTGCAGGTCTTTTGACGTTCCCGCCGAGATCTGAACAATGTCAGAGAAATTACCCTGATGCTGCGCCCACTGAAATTTCAGGTCCCACTGCAGAGGCTGCATATGCCATCTGGCATGATTCACCAACAGGATGCAGAAGACAATGTGTCCTAGCAGCCTCAGATTCATTCTCACCAAAATACAGAATAGAGGCTGAAATATCAGTATCATGATTCATAACCAGAATATCTTGGAATTGCTGCTTGGGAGGATAAGCACAAAACGACACTGTGTCCAGAAAAGCTCCTGTGAAAGGAAGCGTCTGAGAAGGAGTTAGGTGTGACTTTGGCATGTTTATAGTGAAGCTCAGCGAATGCAGGAGGTCTGCCGTCGTCTGAAGGACAGAAACAACAGTCTGGGGTGAGGACGCTTTTAACAGGTAGGGGAAGACTGAAACCCCTAACCCGAGCAGATGAGCTGGAACCACCGACATCACCTTGGTGAACACCTGAGGGGCATTGGTATGGCCAAAGGGTAGCACAGTGAACGGAAAATGCTTGTAACCTATCTTGAACCGCAGGTAACGACTGTGGGCCAGTAAAATGGGGATGTGAAAATACGCATCCTGCATGTCCAACGCTACCAGCCAGTCTCCTTGGCAGACAAGACCTGAGCCACCGTGAGCATCTTGAATTGCTCCTTTTTGAAGAAGAGATTGACAGTCCGGAGGTCCAGAATAGGACGGAAACCTTTGTTCTTTTTTGGTACCAGACAGTAGCGGGAATAACAACCACTGCCAGAGCCGGACTGGCTACCGGGCGTTTTCGTGTGCTGCCAAGCTGGGGGCTGATTTTACTATGGTGGGGGCTGATTTTGTTGAAGGGGACTTGTGTGTACTTCTAAATCAACAAAACAAAACACATTTTTTAAGCACAAGCAGGTCCCCATCAACGAAATCAACCCCCAGCGAGGCAGCACACCAAAATGCCCAGTAGCCAGTCTGGCCCTGACCACTGCCTACATCTGAAATTGGAACCTTCTTTGTAGCCCCTTTGGCCAGGCGAGCTGTAACTGCCACTTGGAGGAAAAGCAGATGATCCTCCACTAGCAGTTCTTGAGTTGGCGGTAAAGGAGAAAGAAAATACAGAAAAAGAAGAAATAGCCATCCCGAATGATCAGCAAGACACATTTACCCGATGGACTGCTAGCAGAGGAGATTATGTTGAATTTTCCCTCCAACTGGACTGCCATGGTCTTGCAAAACCAAACTAGGAAGTGTTGGAGGCTGCAGCTGCTGAGCTGTGGGTGGCAGACGACTTCTGGCTACTATTCCCACTAGGTCAGAAAGTAATTTGCCCACATCCTCACACAACTTGGATAGTCTGCGCAGGGCAGTGGCATGGCTGAGGCAGTTGAAAACTCCTTTCATTGCCATGAAAGAGGTGAATAGCAGTCTGGGAGAGAGGTGTTACCAAAAGGGCCAAGGACCTGACCATAGCCCGTGAATCCTTGAAGGGCTACAGTGCAGAATCAGCCTTCTGTGCAAAGAGACTAGTACCATCAATGGGCATGTCCATAAGGATGGCCTGGACATCCCCCAAAAAGCCAGATGTTCTCAGCCAGGTGTGGTGCCATAAGTTCACTGGCGACAAAACAGCTCTGCCTCATGAGTCAGTGTTGGACTTGGCCCTTCTGGCAGGTTCACCCCTGAACTTTTTTGCTTTTATTGGTGACTTGGTGACTTGGTGATAGTGGTTTTTGGTTTCTGCGCACTTTCCCTGTGTCCCAGGGTAAAGTGCGTGCGCACTCTGAGTGCATGTGGTGAGATAGGCCTGCCTTCCCATAGGAATGCATGGGGAATGTATGTGTCCCTAGTAGTTCCTGATGCGTAGGGTGTGCATGGTCGAGTCTGGTATGTACAGATACGTGTGGTTAAATGCTGCGCAATGATGCATGCGGCGTGCGTGTAGCTAGTATGGAAGTGCCACTTCTAGAAGTGGGCACTTCGGTGTGCAGTGTAAAATGTGTGCCTTGTCGCGTGATTGGGTGGCTGAGGTCATGTGACGGGCTAGGGATTCCCCAGAGTCAGGAGGAGTCACCCGGTGGTGAATAGGGAGATTAGCATGCTGATGGCTGGGGAGGAGTGCACCTTGAACCTGAATAGGGCAGGGCTTTTCCCACACAATGCTGGCTCCGCCCCCTGTGGTGCGACTGACGACCCTAGCCCTGCCAGTGAATAGAGTGAGGGGCTGAGCACATCAAGGGTGCTCCCCAACCAGCTGCGACTGGTTTTCCCCCTCACCCTGAACCAAGAACAAAGGGTTTTACTGTATAAAAATGGGGCTGTTCACTTCCAGGATCCTGATGGGGGCTGCTGCTGCTGGAGGCCAGGAGGAACCGCCACCTTGGACTGCCTTCCTGCCTGGAGGACCCAGTGAGCTGGCCCCTGGCCCAGCCTTGCCCCCTGCCCACCTTCCTAAGGACTTTGCTGGACTTTCTTTATTTTGGCCCCTAAAGCGCCTGGAAGCGCTTTTCTTTCACTCACAGCGCTAGGAGCGCTGTATTTGTGGCCTGCAATTATTAGCAAGGGAACCCCGACGTAGGGATTCCCTGCTATTTTGTCATATCCAAAGCGGGTGCCCATCCCGCATTGTGTGCTCGTTGGCGGGTGCCCACCCCGCTTATATACTCCTTTTGATAGTGGGAGCCTACCCCGCTTATCGCCGTGGTTTACGTGAGGGAGCCCACCACTCATCGCCGCCGTCTCCGAATCACCGCTGCGGCCCCGTTCGGCCGAACCGGAAGTCAGGCGGCCCGTGTTGGGACGTGGGCGGAACGTGGCAGAAAGCAGGAAGCGGACGGGAGCCTACCCCGCGCTCCTGCACTGAAGTCGGAAGTCTGCTGACTGACACGGGGCTCCCATGAGATCGAGGGAAGCCCCGCGCCGAGGCAAGGAACCCGCCAAGAGAAGGTGCGGGCGGGAGCCTACCCCGCGCTCCCGCGATCCAAAAAGAATCCAGCTGAGTCCAGCGGAGCTCCCGTGAGATCAATGGAAGCCCCGCACTGAAGGAACCACCCGGAAGAAGCCGCGCAATCCGGTAAGTGGTGTTGGCAGCGTCCCAGAGTCCCCCGTGTGGGACTCCAACGTGGGGGCGGCCTACTTGGTCAGAGCGCGTGACGCTCCAACCCCAGGGGCATCGTGAAATTGTGTGTTTCAGAGCCGGTTGAGGCTCCAACGTTACGGGGGTGATTTGAGTGGCGAGGGCCCCAGAGAGGGGGCCCCCACCTATCCCTGCCAGTGCTCGAGTGGCCCCGCCTGCCAGAGGGCCGCTCCAACGACGGGGCAGATATTTGGTCAGAGCCACGAAGGCTCTAGGGGGCATCTCTTGTGGATAGAGCCCAGAGGGGCCCCACGTGACGGCGTTATTTGTGTTAAAAGGCACAGTGGTGCCCCAGCATTTCACCAGTTGCCCAGCACTTAGTGGGCAACTGCCACGTGTAGGTTGTGCTTTGTGCGCCCTGGTTTGCGCAGCCTGCGCAGGCGCGCCCTGACTTTGCTGGACACAGGGCGTCCTTGCCCCTTCAAGGCCAGTTGGCCTAGGCACTGCCACAGGTTGTGGCTAATGTGACTTTGGCGCTATTCTTCCTTACATGCACCTCTGAATGTGTGTTTATGCGTCATGTGCCTTGTTCTTACACCGCTGAATGTATTTTATGCATCATGTGTTTTCCTTCCCTACACCTCTGAATGTGATGCATCATGTGTAATGTGCGTTTACCCCTACAGGTATTGTGATACTTAGGTGGTTGTTTGCTCCTAGTACAGGTGGTACTAGTTCGGTCCTGATTCCCTGCGTAATATTTTCCTAAGGTGGTTAGGGTTGCGTAGGTAGTACTTACCTGATACCAGTAGTTATTGGTTGTGTGCTACATATGTTATTTTGTGCTATAGTAATTTTATGTTCTAAGAGTGCTAATTCCTGACAGTGGTCCATGTGGCCCTGTCCCCTGTACATATAATCCCTTGTAAATTCTGCCCGTGCCTGTTGGCACATTGTAGAGTGTGTGTTCTTATCTAATGTGTTTTGGTATAATACAAAGGCTATTTTTATATAATACCTTGTGTGGAGTTTCCTTTGTGGTGGGCCTTGGGTGTTGTTGCTGGGTGCGCGCGCAAACGCTTTACACATCGCCTCCGGGATAAGCCTGACTGCTCGTGCCAAGCTACCAAGGGGGTGAGCAGGGGTTATCTTTGGCGTGTAACTCCCCAGCCCTGACTAGAGTGGTGGTTTCTGCCTGGCTTTGGCGCAAGCCCTAGCCAACCAGAAATCGCCAGTTCTAACATTGGTGATCAGCGGTGGGATTTGGACTTGCGTTTGCGCTGTACCGCAGCAGCAACTGGCTGCACCACAAAACTGCGTTTAGATAATCACATGGTATAGGGATTATTGTGCTAAGTTTGTTCTTAAGTGCATTGTGTTTTCTGGATTCACCAGAGGGTGGGATCCAGTGGTGGCAGCATAATAGTGTCCTGTACATTTGTCCCCCGCCCTGCGCCCAGAGTTGGTACCTGTGTCACTTGTGGTCAGGTTGAGGAATCAGGGGTGGTAGAAACTACCTTACCAGTCCGAGGGGAGGGTTGTGTGTGGATGAAGGGTGTGTGGCACTAGGCAAGTGAGTGTGAGTTCTCTGGGATAGAGAGCTTGCTGAATCCTTTTTGTGAATTGTGTACCCTGTGTTAAGCTCAGACCCCTAGGTTCCCTGTATAATCTTTTCACCATAACGTCCGCCAGAATGGAGCCTGCTTGTGATCCCTATGAGCTAGCTTGGCGCCAGAGGCAGGAGTTAGAAAGGTCCTGTACAGAGAGAGAGTCCGACACTATGTACGAACTTCAGGACCACCTGGTCCTATGGCAAAAGGGTCCATGGGATCTTGAGCGCAGTATGGAAAGGGCCCGGGCCTCACACCTGGAGGGTGGTGGGTCTGTGGGGAGCCCTGAAGCTTCAGAAGAGGAGGAAGAAGATGACAGTACCTGGACGCCAGTAGAGAGTGAGGACCCCATAGGTAGGGCGTCCCTTGCTGGGTCCAGCATAGGAGGCAGCGCCTCATCCCTTTCCCTGTCCCCAGAGGAGTGGGAAGATAGGAGGAAAGAAAGGGAGCACCAGCTGACGCTAGAGAAGCTCAGGTTAGAGCATGCACAGGCTATGGCGCAGCTGGAGGTCAAGAAGCAACAGCTAGAGACTGAGAGGGTCTTGGCGCAGGAGAGGATGGAGGAGGCTGAGAGGGCCTCCACCAGAGGCAAAGTAGCTCTGGAGGGTAGACTATCCCCTGCGCGCAGTTTTAATTTTCTGGGCTCCCCAGGGAGGGTTGAGTCCAGTGGTGGCAGCCATATAGATTCCAGTGTAGGAAATCCCAATCCCAGTCCCCCCAGTCTGGTACCTGTTTCCCAGGAGGAGGAGTTAAGGTTGAAATTCAGGGGCAGTAGGAAACTGTCTCACCAGTCTTGGGAGGAGTTTGTGGATGAGTGTGAGAATGCACTGTTTGATTGGATAAGAGTTCCCGCAGGATATGATTATGATAAACTGTGTGATCTGGTTCTCAAAGAACACCTGCTCAGTTGTTGTGTGCCGGGGTTGCGCCAGCACCTGTTGAGGTGTGGATTGTCTGCGCCATTTGAGCTTGGAGATGAAGCAGAGCGCTGGGAAAGTGCTAGAGGCTCTCTAGAGTCATTAGGGAGTGACTCCAAAAGTAGTGATTCAGAGATCTTCCAGCCCAGCGTGGTGGAAGAGGCTCAGTGTAGCCCAGCTAGGTCCCAGGATAGCGAGGAGGGTGTAGCGGCTCACTGCCTGGCTCAGTGGAGCAGGAGTGAGAGGGTGACCGAGGGTCCCCAGACGTACGAAACCCTGCCTCAGGACTTGGATGGTTTCATGAGGGAACACCAAGTTGGGGACCTAGGCTGTCCTGTTAGCCCATTTGAGGAAGATCTCCTAGTGAGTAGAGGACCTAGAGCGCCTGTAAACAGGGCTCCTGTGGTTCTAGAGTCTGGCAGTACCGCTCCGGTAGGGAGGGTACAGGAGTCCAGTGTAAGGAGTGATTGGGGGATGAGTTGCCCAGTGGAAGAGCCAGTGGGTCAGGGACTACCCAGTTGGGCTAGGATCCCGTGTAGTGACCATGGTGACACCACTTCTGTTCTGGGGGATCTCTGCGCACTGTTGGGTGGACAGGGGACGGGAGATCAGCGCCAGACAGACAGTCACTCGACATATGTGTCGTTTGTGAGCCTCAGGGGGATGAATTGTAAATCCTCAGAAGTCCTGCAGTGCCAGGCGATTATTCCACCAAAGGTTCTAGGCCGGAGGTTGGAAGGCCAGGTTCAGGATCAGCCTGACCTGAAGGGTGGGACGTCTGTAACCAGGGTCCCGACCGGTTCTTCTTCCAGAGGTACCGCCCCAGTTGGTAGGGAGCAGGGCTCTGGAAGGGGGTGCAGAGGGTGGGAGAGCCCACCTCTGGCCCCGGTACAACCTGAGGGGTTAAACCCTGGGTTGGAATGGCGTTCTAGGTGTACCCCTCGCCAGAGGAGGAGGAACCCTAGGAGAAGAGGTAGGGGGAGGAGAGCCTTCCCTGAGAGTCCTGGTCCGCATGAGGGTGCAGACCCCAGGCTGGAGAACCAGTGGCAGTCTAGTCCTGTCTTGCAGACAGGAAGAGTGGAGAATGGACGCTATGTGCCAGGGGTTACTACCCCCCACTCTGTGATTAGGCAAGGACTGGTGGCACCTGGGTGGCCTAGGGCCTGGTCTTGGCCGCGGACAGCTTGGGAGTACCAGTGGGGTAGCCCAGTTGGTCCAGACAGTGGTTTTAGAAGGAATTCCATGGGTTCACCGTGGCGTAGAACCGGAGGGTGTCCCTGCAGTTGCGGGCCCGCGTCCGTGTTCTATCGCCCCAAGCAGGGAAGTCCATCACGGTGGTGATTGGTCTGCCCTGCGTTTTGGCTGGAAGGGGGTTGTGTTGGACTTGGCCCTTCTGGCAGGTTCACCCCTGAACTTTTTTGCTTTTATTGGTGACTTGGTGACTTGGTGATAGTGGTTTTTGGTTTCTGCGCACTTTCCCTGTGTCCCAGGGTAAAGTGCGTGCGCACTCTGAGTGCATGTGGTGAGATAGGCCTGCCCTCCCATAGGAATGCATGGGGAATGTATGTGTCCCTAGTAGTTCCTGATGCGTGGGGTGTGCATGGTCGAGTCTGGTATGTACAGATTCGTGAGGTTAAATGCTGCGCAATGATGCGTGTGGCGTGCGTGTAGCTAGTATGGAAGTGCCACTTCTAGAAGTGGGCACTTCGGTGTGCAGTGTAAAATGTGTGCCTTGTCGCGTGATTGGCTGGCTGAGGTCATGTGACGGGCTAGGGATTCCCCAGAGTCAGGAGGAGTCACCCGGTGGTGAATAGGGAGATTAGCATGCTGATGGCTGGGGAGGAGTGCACCTTGGACCTGAATAGGGCAGGGCTTTTCCCACACAATGCTGGCTCCGCCCCCTGTGGTGCGACTGACGACCCTAGCCCTGCCAGTGAATAGAGTGAGGGGCTCAGCACATCAAGGGTGCTCCCCAACCAGCTGCGACTGGTTTTCCCCCTCACCCCGAACCAAGAACAAAGGGTTTTACTGTATAAAAATGGGGCTGTGTCCCCACAGAAACTGTTCACTTCCAGGATCCTGAGGGGGGCTGCTGCTGCTGGAGGCCAGGAGGAACCGCCACCTTGGACTGCCTTCCTGCCTGGAGGGCCCAGTGAGCTGGCCCCTGGCCCAGCCTTGCCCCCTGCCCACCTTCCTAAGGACTTTGCTGGACTTTCTTTATTTTGGCCCCTAAAGCGCCTGGAAGCGCTTTTCTTTCACTCACAGCGCTAGGAGCGCTGTATTTGTGGCCAGCAGCGCGGCGCTGCAATTATTAGCAAGGGAACCCCGACGTAGGGATTCCCTGATATTTTGTCATATCCAAAGCGGGTGCCCACCCCGCATTGTGTGCTCGTTGGCGGGTGCCCACCCCGCTTATATACTCCTTTTGATAGTGGGAGCCTACCCCGCTTATCGCCGTGGTTTACGTGAGGGAGCCCACCCCTCATCGCCACCGCCTCCGAATCACCGCTGCGGCCCCGTTCGGCCGAACCGGAAGTCAGACGGCCCGTGTTGGGACGTGGGCGGGACATGGCAGAAAGCAGGAAGCGGACGGGAGCCTACCCCGCGCTCCTGCACTGAAGTCGGAAGTCTGCTGACTGACGCGGGGCTCCCGTGAGATCGAGGGAAGCCCCGCGCCGAGAAAAGGAACCCGCCGAGAGAAGGTGCGGCGGGAGCCTACCCCGCGCTCCCACGATCTAAAAAGAATCCAGCCGAGTCCAGCGGAGCTCCCGTGAGATCAAGGGCAGCCCCGCACTGAAGGAACCACCCAGAAGAAGCCGCGCAATCCGGTAAGTGGTGTTGGCAGCGTCCCAGAGTCCCCCGTGTGGGACTCCAACGTGGGGGCGGCCTACTTGGTCAGAGCGCGTGACGCTCCAACCCCAGGGGCATCGTGAAATTGTGTGTTTCAGAGCCGGTTGAGGCTCCAACGTTACGGGGGTGATTTGAGTGGCGAGGGCCCCAGAGAGGGTGCCCCCACCTATCCCTGCCAGTGCTCGAGCGGCCCCGTCTGCCAGAGGGCCGCTCCAACGACGGGGCAGATATTTGGTCAGAGCCACGAAGGCTCTAGGGGGCATCTCTTGTGGATAGAGCCCAGAGGGGCCCCACGTGACGGCGTTATTTGTGTTAAAAGGCACAGTGGTGCCCCAGCATTTCACCAGTTGCCCAGCCCTTAGTGGGCAACTGCCACGTGTAGGTTGTGCTTTGTGCGCCCTGGTTTGCGCAGCCTGCGCAGGCGCGCCCTGACTTTGCTGGACACAGGGCGTCCTTGCCCCTTCAAGGCCAGTTGGCCTAGGGACTGCCACAGGTTGTGGCTAATGTGACTTTGGTGCTATTCTTCCTTACATGCACCTCTGAATGTGTGTTTATGCATCATGTGCCTTGTTCTTATACCGCTGAATGTATTTTATGCATCATTTGTTTTCCTTCCCTACACCTCTGAATGTGATGCATCATGTGTAATGTGCGTTTACCCCTACAGGTATTGTGATACTTAGGTGGTTGTTTGCTCCTAGTACAGGTGGTACTAGTGAGGTCCTGATTCCCTGCGTAATATTTTCCTAAGGTGGTTAGGGTTGCGTAGGTGGTACTTACCTGATACCAGTAGTTACTGGTTGTGTGCTACATATGTTATTTTGTGCTATAGTAATTGTATGTTCCAAGAGTGTTAATTCCTGACAGTGGTCCATGTGGCCCTGTCCCCTGTACATATAATCCCTTGTAAATTCTGCCCGTGCCTGTTGGCACATTGTAGAGTGTGTGTTCTTATCTAATGTGTTTTGGTATAATACAAAGGCTATTTTTATATAATACCTTGTGTGGAGTTTCCTTTGTGGTGGGCCTTGGGTGTTGTTGCTGGGTGCGCGCGCAAACGCTTTACACATCGCCTCCGGGATAAGCCTGACTGCTCGTGCCAAGCTACCAAGGGGGTGAGCAGGGGTTATCTTTGGTGTGTAACTTCCCAGCCCTGACTAGAGTGGTGGTTTCTGCCTGGCTTTGGCGCAAGCCCTAGCCAACCAGAAATCGCCAGTTCTAACAGTCAGTCATATCCAGACCACACATGATGGTGAACTTTGCCACATCTCTCCCATCTTTCACTGCTTGGGAAAGCATGGTCTGGGCCTCCTCCAGAGCTAGTGGCAGCACTTGTGTGACCGTTTCCCATAGGATGTGTGAGAAGCAGCCCAAAAGGCATGGGGTGTTCACCGACCGCAATGCAAGGCTGGTGGAAGTCAACCGCTTTTCCCCAAGTGCATTCAGCCTCTTGGATTCCTTGATAGGGGGAATGGCCGTGGAATGTTGAGGTGCAAACTACCAAGCTCTCAGGGGTGGGTGTTGGCTGAGGAAACTTGAATCAACCAGTGCAGGGAGATGGCGGTGTCCTATTGTTTTGTTTACAGGAGCCCATCGACTAGACTTGGACCAAGTGCCTATAAGGACATCCATAAGTGGCACATTGAAGGGCAAAAGGGGTTCGGATGAGGAAGCCCCAGGTTGATGCACTTCGGTCGAGGTGTGTTTTGACCTGCACCTGAGGGCAGCTTCAGGACAAGGACCTCCGCGGCCCTCTTCACCACCATAGCATGAGATGCTCCCTCCTCCATATCCACAGTAGGCCGAATCATACAAGCATCTGGAGAGATGTCCAGTCCACTGGCCTTTGCAAGCTCCTCATTCCAGTTGAAATCCTCACAAGGAACCTCCAACTGGTGTTCTAATGGGTCCATACACCTCTACCATTCTTATCCCAGGCCTGAAAGTTCTTCAAAATGCCGTTTCCGATTGGATGTGTGAGAAACAGCCCAAAAGGCATGCAGTGTTCTCCACCCACAATGCAAGGCTGGTGGAAAAAACATATTTTTCACAAGTGCATCCAGCTTCTTGGATTACCTAACCGGGGGAGTGGAAGGGAAAGTGCTGTGGGATGTTCAGGCTCGAACTACCAAGTTCTCAGGGGTGGGGTGTTGGCTGAGGAAACTTGAATCACCCGGTGCAGGGCGATGGAAGCGTTCTATTGTTCTGTTCATAGAAGCCCCTTTGCTAGGCTTGGACCAAGTGCCTATAAGAACATCCATAAGTGCCTCATTGAAGCGCAAAAGGGGATTCGGATTTGGAAGCCTTGACCTGCACCGAGGGCAGCTCCAGGACAAGGACCTCCGCTGCCATATCCCACAGCGTATGAGTGTAACACCTGAGAAGGCAAGCCATATTAATCGTTCTGAGGGCAACAACTCCTCCTGGAAATCAATTTTTACCCATAGTCTTCAGTTATTTTTATTACCTATCTGGAGGGTGTATTAAGAATACATCTGGTATGAAGGGGGGGAACTTTGGACCAGCAAACTTTCTTGTAATGGGTGGGTTGAAAATAAAATAGGATCATCCAGAACTGGTCTATACCTACAAGTAATAGTCCTGTGAACAGTTGGGCCATTGAAGGTTTTCATCACGGCTCCTTTAACACTTCCATCAATGCTTCAATTATTTGCAGAATATCTGTAAGGCTGGTAGGCTAATAGTCCACTGTTGGTGGAAGCATTTAAAGAAACTATGCTTCTTTCCTGAGCACCGAGTGGAATTAAGCCATTTCTAGTTAAGTAGGAACTGGCAATGGATCGATGTCTATACCACTGGATGTATCTAGACGGCTCCTTTCCTGAAAGGTCAGTGTATTGAATAACAGATCATTAGCATCATCTCCATACTGATCGTCTGAACCTATGTCCTGAAAGAAATGCTGCTCAATCTTTGATCAAGGAAAAGTAAGGCTTCCCTTCATGATTGTACAAGTGGAACCCCAAACGGGGGAAGCATGGGGAGGACCTGTATGGCACAAATGTAGTGGGCGTACAAGAGACTGAAAAGCCTACTTACTTATCCTGTGGGATTGGCTGATGCACAAGAAGGGACAGAAGCGCTCCTAATTACATCCATCAAAGGCTGCATGAAACCAGATGGATCTGCTCCCAAGGCAGCTCATCTGGCAAACAATGCCGATCTAGGTGGAGGAGGCAAAGGAAGAGGTGGAGTCAATGCCGTTGGATCCAGGGCCACTAGCATGGGTCCAGGGGAAATCTTCACTACTTCTGGTTCTGCGGTGGGTGGAACTGGAGGACACTTACCAGTGGTTTTTGGTCGACGAGGAGAAGTTGTTGTACACTTTTTCATTTTAAAATGCTTTTACCTCTCTTTAGAAGACTTGGGGCCATATGTAGGTACATTTTTTTTACCGATTCTTAAATACCGAATTTTACCGAATCGGTATTTAAGAATCGGTAAGTTATATGTAGGTCAACAATCGGTAAACATTACCGAAACGGTAAAATTCGGTAAACATGAATCGGAATTTACCGAATCGGTAAATACCGAAGCGGTATTTTCCGAATCGGTAAATACCGACGTGGTATATTCCGATTCGGTAAATACCGATTCGGTAAATACCGAATCGGCAGTTCAAATACACATGACTTCAAGCAGCCAATCCTGTGCAACCTCAACCCCACCCAACCAGGGAGTGGCCACACCCAGGCAGGTGCACACAATTAGCAGACTCTGGAGAGGCTGGGAGTGCTGAGGAGAGGAAGAGAGCAACTGCCAGAATCAGACCTGGAGACTGCAAGAATGGCCAGCCAGGACACAGAGAGGGAAGGAGGGGAGAGGAAGCGAAAGCTCAAATTCAGCCCAAAGGAGCTGCAAGTTCTGGTGGAGGAGGTCGTGAAGCAGCACCAGAAACTATTTGGGAAACTGTCACAGCAAGTGCCTGAGTCAGAAAAAAGAAAGATCTGGCTTGGAATCCAGGCACAGGTGAATGCCATGGGAGTGACCCCCCGGGACATCGATGTCCTGAAGAAGCGGTGGTATGACATCCGCATCATCACAAAGAGGAAGGTGGCAGATTTAAAAAAAGAGGCCAGCCAGACAGGAGGTGGACGCAACAGAGCACCAGCCCTGACAGAACGGGAGGAGCTAGTGGAGACAACGATTGAGCCAGAAAGCATCGTGGGGATTGGGGACGCTGACAGCTCCGCCAGAGGCACCTCCAAACAAGGTAAGACGCTTGCACAGCAATGTGCCCCCCCCCCCCCACCCCTATCCCAACTCCCAAAATGTGCCATGAAAATCCCACTCCAGTACAGGTATTAGTGCATGCCTGCAATGCATCATGGGAGATGTAGTCCCTGAAAGGCCAAACATGATACGAGGACATTGAGATACTGTCTAGAAATTGTATTGTCATGTCATCAAGACAAAGCTTCAGGTACACTTAGCTGCTGTTGCTTTTCTGTCCACAGGCACTACTGCGCACAGAACTGGCCATGAGAAGGGAGAGAGGGCACACCACACACCCAGCACAGAGAAGGCCACCACCAGTTCCGCCCAGGGAACGGCACCACAGGCACTTACACCACCCCAGCCAGCATCGCCGCTCCTGCCAGCATCCCCAGTCCTGCAGGTTTCACCACCATCTTCACCTCCTGCATTGCACAGGTTGAGGAGGCGTCCTGCAGCCAGGTTGGATGTGACCGACTCATCATCCGAGGAGTCGAGGGGCCCGGAAACGTCCACTGTACCCCAGGATGTAACCCATGCCAGTGTGCCTTCCGAGTCTGAGGGAGAACACACAGTTGGCAGACGGCACCGCAGGGCTCGGCCGCAGAGTCCACCTCCCCTTGGGCAGGGCCATGGAGTGTTCTCAGGTCTTGAGGGCACCATGGTGAAAATACAACGCGTCCAGGCAAGGGCAATGGTGTCCGTACAGCGACAGATGCGTGGCCTCAACAACACCTTTGGAAACATTGAAAAGGGCATCACCACCATGGCAGGGGGCATTGCTGATATGGCAGCGGGCATGCGGGACATGTCCCAATCCATCATGCTGCTGTGCTCAAAGTTCGATGAGGACAGGGCCACACGGCGCAGGGGACATCAGAGGAAGGATCAGACCTCGAGGGCAGTGAACCGGCTGGCGACTGCCACATCGCTGATCTGCAGGCGCTCTGTGGCGATGCAGGAGGGCCTTGCACAGTGCAGCACAGATGTGTCCAGGGGGATGGTTAGGGTCACAAGTGCACTAGAAGTGCTGCTCACCAGCCAGTCTGCAGCAGCTGGCGCTTTGGATGCTGGCGACACAGAAGACACGACCAGCAGGAGCAGCATAACCCCCCCTGTCCCAGACACTCGTCGGAGCAACAGGCGTCAACGTGGTGCCACTGGTACCCCAGCCAGTGAGGACGCCCCCTCAATTCCATCCCGCACTGCTGCGCGTAGGCGCAAACATTAATGCGCCATGCGCAACAATGACACATTTGGGTGAAGTAACCCTTAACTCACAAAATTTTATTTTTCATTGCTGTTGCAATACAATTTCCTTTGTGTTGTGGCGTAGTGCTGCCTGATTAAACTACGTTATGGCATCCAACTACAGGCTGTGTCCCCTTACTCATTCAGAAATAGTTGGATGTGATCTCTGCCCGTCTCACTCTTCCATCTGTTGCTATTTGTACTCCTGCTGCGTTGGCCTCTGCATGTGCAGACTCATCATCATTGTCCTCAATATATGTCACTTCGACCTCTGTGCCTCTCTTTGTGGCAAGGTTGTGCAGCATTGCACAAGTGGCAATAATCTTGCAGCAGGGGATGGGTGTGTACTGGCGTGCACCTCCACTCTTATGGAGGCAGCGAAACCTGCTCTTCAGTAGTCCAAACGTGCGCTCCACCACATTGCGAGTAGATTTGTGTGCCACATTATATCGTCTCTCACTCTGGGTTGATGGGTGTAGGTAGGGAGTGAGGATGAATGACCGCACGGCATATGCACTGTCCCCTAGGTGAGTACAAGGGAGACATCAGTCACATGCCTCAATACACTATGATTTGCACTGAGTACTATGTAGCGTCACTGTTACTTACCTAGCAGGTATCCTTCTCCAAATTCTCCCGCAAGCAGACGTGTGAAGATCCCACTGTTCTGGAAGATGTAGGAGTCATGGGTGCTCCCAGGGAATTTGGCAACGATATCCGTGATGATGTTCCCTGCATCGCAGATTACCTGCACATTGATGGAGTGGGTGGACTTTCTGTTTCTGTAGATGTGCTCAGTGGCAGCTGGTGGGCAGATTGGGATGTGTGTGCCATCTATACAGCCAATGACATGGGGGAACTGTGCCATGTGATAAAAGTCAGTTTTAGTTTTCTGCAGTTCAGCCTCTGTGTTTGGAAAGCTGATGTAGTGGTGCATTCTCTGCATCATGGCATCCAGGAACTTCCTGAAGAAACGGGACAGGCAACTCTGGGATACACCGCCCACCGCAGCTATCACCCCCTGGTAACTGCCAGATGCAAGTAGGTGTAGGCTGCAGAGCACCTGCACATGTGGTGGTATGGCATGGGCCCTTCTTGTTGGCTGGTCCAGGAGTGGGTGCAGGTCCCTTATCAGGTCCATGATGGTTTGGGGGTGTAGCCTGTACCTTTCATGTATCTCTGCGTCAGTCAGTTGGAAGAGTGTGATGCGCTGTCTGTAGATGCGTTCCTCCCGTCTCCATATCCTCAGTCCTGCAGCCTGTAGACGTAGCCGCCTTGCAATGACATACAGAGCGGCCCTGTTGTCCATGCTGTTGCATTTTGGGATTGCTTAAATGCACTGTTGAAAATTACCACCTGCTTTCTATCAGTGTTAATTACCGACTCTTATTTACCGATTTTGAAGGATTTCTTAATTACCGAATTTACATACATATCATTTTTCCGTATTACCACTTCATATTTACCACTTCATATTTACCGATTCGGAAAATATGTATTCGGTAAATTTGAAGCGGTATTTTTGAAGTCGGTAAATTTGAATCGGTATTTACCGATTCATATTTACCGAATATGTGTTTTTGGCCTCCTACATCTCAACTATCTAAATACCGGTCGGTAACGGGTTTTTTACCGAATTTCGGCCGTTACCGACCGGTATTTGGCTACCTACATGAGGCCCTTGGTGGATGGTGAAGACCTCAAAGTAGATCTCAATCTCTGTCGCAATCTAAACTAATGTCAACTCTTATGGCCTTCTTAGGACCGAGCCATGAAAACTTCAGCTTTCTGATTCTTGATGACCTGCACATGCATCTCTCAACAGAGGTCTTATGACCACGTGTCATGTCTCGATACAAGACACCACAGAAAATTTTTGTACCTGTCTGTGATGGACATATGACCATCCCAACATCCACAGGGCTTAACGCTCTATCTTTTAAGAGGGCACATGTCCCTACTTGCACCAAATTTGTAAATTTTGGATTTGTAAGAAATCTCTCAAGAGAGCGAAGCCTTGGATTGTGTTGATAGTTGCATAAAGAATGGAGCAGTCGTTATGATGCCGATATCAGAGCTACATGACTCCAGTTACAGCATAACAACTCCACGCCTGACGTCGCAATGGAGTAAACCCCACCTATCACATCAGAGAGCTATTAAAAACGTTTTCCGGATCCAGTCTGTGCCTGGGGATATTTAAATATAAATAACCTGCAGGTAGAAGTATCCATCAGAAAGAAAGGCAACATATAAAACCATAATTTAAATTTCACTTCAGGCAAAACTTGACATTTTTCATTAAGATGTATTTTGCATTCTACAGTGTTTTATTGCAAAGGCCAGCTCTCTCACCACTGTTCCAGCCGCCTGTTAGTCATAAGGCCCAGGTTCTACAAATCAATCTACCAGTTTCTACCCCAAAATGTTGGTTCAAATGGACAGGGGTCTGTGCCCTGCATGACAAATGTGCACCAAATGAAAGCTTCAGGGATGGGCACTGGGCTCACTGTAACAGCACGTTAGGGCAAGGTCTTGACTTTATACTCCCCTTCATCTTCCAGAATACACCTAAATGTACTAATTAAGGAAAGAGGTTACATGAGAAATCTGACTAGACAATGTGGAGACAAGGTAGGAGACCACTTCCTGACTTTCAGCAGTTGTCTTTGGCCTGATCTAGTAAACCTATGAGAACAGACTATGGTTACCATGCCCTGATCCTTCTCACTGTAACCTTTTGTTCTCCCTATGCCAGCCAAATTATATACCCACTCTCACTTTGGTTCCATCCGGCTCCTCACCTGCCCAATACATTTTGTGGAGCATCATTTGCTATTCGCCAATCACATGCCTAAGAGAGGATACAGAAAACACACTATTGCTCTGTTTGTTTTCTCCAAAGGTGTAAGGGACAGGCGCATTATTCACAAGGCACGCCCGTGAGCACATGTAAGGTTGCCAAGGAATGTTTCACAACTACGTCCCACATTGCAACCAAAGATCAACACAACACAACATTTGGGGTTTCAATTGTTTCAGAAAATCTGCTGTTGAGGAACAGTGTTTGTAGTTCAGGATGCTTAGCTGTGCAATAAGCTCCAAATTAACCTACATTTACAACATCACCTTAAATTTAGGAGATGAAATGTGGTTGTTTCCCATTAATCCTGAACTATGTCATACTGGCTAACATAAGATATTGGGCAGAGGGTGCACCCACTATGCTCTCAGAGTAAAGGTAGTGATAAGTAGAAATATATAGAAATCAGACTGCCATGGTTGGACTGTTTATTCTTTTCACCGTGTTCATTATGATGGGTACATTGCTTTGTTCTTTCTGCCTATTAATTGTAGCTCATTCTTTTTATGCAAACGATTGTTTCAATAGATTCAATAGATTTACTGAAAACTTTATTTGTATCTTTCTTGTGTTTACCATAGGCATGCATATGTAAACAACACAAGGGGTGAGATCTGTTTCCACAATTTACTTGGGGATCAGGGTGTCATGTGTGATGTCGTCGAAATCACCTGCCACCCTGGGAAGGTAAGGGATTCGGGTGAGGCACTGTGAGCTAGCTAGAAATTGGTTGGACAGTCTCTGATGGTGTAGATTGACTCAGTCCCTCAATTCAAAAATTCTGTCGTCCGAATACCTTTTCCTTCTGCTTGTAGTAGGAACTGTATAACATGGCGCCACTAATCTTCATAGGTCAGTTTCTTAGTTAACAGGTCTTCTGATAAGTTCTTGTGTGTGCCCAAAGTCCCCTATGCACCATTTAATAGAGAGGTATGTGGTGTTAGGGATAAAGGAGCTCAATACCTGGCTCTTTGACTGAACCTCCACACCAAGACGGATCAGAAGCCCCCACCCTCAGTGCCTTGAGATCCTCACGGGTGAGTAGCCACGCTATAATAATGCCTGATAATTGATTTATTGATTGAATCCTCCTCAGCAATATAGGAATCACCTATTTTTGTTTGTAGGTTGTTCAACCATAAACATTTAAAAGAACACCCCACTACAGTAACTCCCTCTCTGAATTCCATTCCCTACGGTGGTGAATGTCGTTAATATTCTTGCGAATTGCAGACCTGCTGTATAGGCAAGTGCTCCTTTTTGCATGCTTACCCCCACTTTTTGTCTGACAGACGATGTGCTTTGACTTGGTGTGCCCTGGATCCCTCGCAGTCAGGTTCCCAAGGCCTGTGTTCTTTCGCAAAGCTGTACCTTTGTACCCACAATAGGCATATCTCTGGCCACAGGTAAGTACCTTCTAAAAGGTACCATGATTACCAAGGGCACTGTGACCAGGGAGGGCCTCTAAGGGCTACAGCACCTATTATGCCACCCTTGGAGGCCCTGTACCTTAACATCCACACACTTTCATTGAAGGCTGGTGTTTTGGTTTTGGTGCAGAGAAAAGTGAAGAGTTGAAATGGCACACCTCCCTGTGTACCATGCCTGCAACCCACTGACTGGGGCCTAGGTAAGTCACCCCTCTAACAGGGTGCACTAGCCCCCGGGTGAGGGTACGGTGGCATGAGCCTTGTTCCCCTGCAGTGTCCACGTCCATTCTTAGGCAATGTAAGTGTAGTAAAGCCATAAAGAGTATATGGTATGGGAGTTGGTCATTACAAACTCCACAGCTCCATAATGGCTTTAATAAAACCTGGGACATTTGGTAGCAAACGTCTCAGAACGTTAAACCCACACTGATGCCATTTTGGGCTTTAATGTAAAATGCACACAGAGGACATCTTAGAGATGCCCCCTGAAAAACGACCAGCCCTGGCGTGGTTCCTATGTGGCTGCCCGCCATTTACCAACACCAGAAGGTTTCTGGACCCCTGGGTAGAGAGCCTCAGCTCTCTGGGTCCAGAAACAAAGTCCATCCTGGGCAGAGGTGTCATGCCTCCTCCCACAGGATGGGTGGAGTCCACGAGAGGGGAAGCTTCAAAGGCCTGCCACCTTTGTAAGCTGTCCCTGCCTTTTGCTGCCCCCAACAACTGGCTCCCACCGGTTCTGACCCCCACTTTGGGTTGAAGAATAGGTGGGAAAACCGAGCTAGGAGGAGAGGTGTGCCCACCTTTGGCAAAACCACCGCTCAGGTGGGGAAGGCGAGTTGAAGCACACATCTCAGTGCCCCCATCTTTGGATGAGGGGACCAAACCAATTAGGGAGAGGCTCATGCCCCCCTCCCACTCTAGGGTGGCATAATAGGGAGTGTACCCACCCCAAGGAAGGGACCCATTGGTCCCGACCTGCCCACCTCATTTACCGTCCCTAAATTCAGTATTTAGGTGCCACCCTGAACCTTGCCTCTTCAGATTCGAGGAAGAAAGAAGAAGGACCAAAGAGCCGTGCTGACCCAGGACCTACTGCTTTGACCCTAGCCCTACTGGCCTGTCCCAACTTCAACTTGCCTACAGCAAAACCCCAGCATGTTCAGCAGCCACCCATTGCCCGGAGAACCTTCCCTGCACTCATCTAACAGACTCTGTTTCCTGTGAGCACCAGAATTGCTCAATCAAAGACTCACCCACAGAATCCGGATCCAGACGGCTTCGTGATTTTACACCACTGTGCACCCGACGCCCACGTCCCAAATTCGAGTGGCCAATCACCACAAGGAGGTCTCCCCAGCATTCCGGACCTGTGTTCTGATGATCCCCGACCTCCCTAAAGCTTCAAGACGATGCCTGCAGCCTCAACCTGAAGGAGTACCCCAACCGCATCTGGAGCTGCTAAGAAGACCCAACGCCAAAAGACATCTCTGCTCCCGATGCTCCACGGCCTTGGGTGGTCCAAAAGCAGTGTCCAGGGATCCCCCAAGAACCCAACTTACCTCTCCAGCCGATGGTTGCCTTCAGGAAGTCTCCCTGCCCGAGCATGCAGCCTCTTTGCCGAACCAAAGGTCTCCATTGGAATCCACTGGGACCCTGGCACACTACAATCGGCTGCCCTAGTACGGCTGGTGGTGCAGCTCCTGTGCTGATTGTTGGCCCACATACAAACGACCAGCTCATAAGCGGCCCATGACTGAAGGCCCCTTTAGCCCCAAAGGCTAACATTGGGCCCCTGCACTCTGCACCTGGCCGCCCCAGTGCTGCTGGTGGTGCAATTTGAGTGCCTACCTGGACCTTGGGGAACCTTGGTCCTAACCCCCAGAACTCCCACTCGCAAGTCGTTTACTTACTTGAGAACAGTTAATCCATTTTCTCCCATAGGATCCACTGTTAGGAGTTTTGTTCCTAAAAATGTTGTCGAACTGAACTTTTGTATGAAAGAAAAAGTAACTAAACTGCAAACCTTCAAAAGTCTTACTTACCTTGTATTGTGAGATCCCCTGTGTGGTATCTATGCGCATCACCCCGAGTACTTGATGTAATCCAAAAGTATTCCAAAAGTAATATCTATGTAATTTGAACTGTTTTTGAACCCAATACAAACCTCTAATGATTGCTAATTCAACCACAACTGCATTTCCTTGTAAAGTCTTGCATTTGAGAGTATATTTCACTTACCTGAGCCAAGTCCTGCTTGGTTCTAAAAATAAAACATAAGTATACCTTTTTTATACTTTCTTAATTGGTCTGGATTCTGTCTCTGAGTGTGTGCCATCAGTCTTGATTAAGTGAATACAACAAATGCTTAACACATTCTCTGGATAAGCCTAACTGCTTGCCCACACAACCACAAACAGAGCTGTTAGTACTTACCGAATTTAGCCTCTGCTATACCTCTGGGGATTCACTGGACTCTGTGCACACTAAACCTTACTTTGGCATAGTATATACAAAGCCAGCTTCCTACATGCTATAACAGCACATTTAACATTACATGGGCCACCTAATGGGAGTGAAGATGTTGTCTTTGTGATTGAGGCTCACAAGGCTTATTTAACTGAAGTATTTTGCTCATGGGTCACTTTTCGGACAATAAATGTAAATACACTAACATTTCACACGTACACTGAATCTGACTTACCAGACCAATGCAGAGCTTATAATGACTTAGAAATGCCATCAACATTTCAGGAACACACAAATTGGTTCCAAGGCACCCTACCATATGCATTACACAAAATGTGACTGGTCCCCGCAGCCATAATGGGGCTACACAGCCTGCATTAGCTGACTAAATGCCTTGCCCAAATTTGGGACCGCTAAATGCGGGTGAATTACGTACTGTCTTCACTGGTCTAGTTAGACTATACAGATAATTAACACCGTTTGTTATGCACAAAATAACAACTGATCCAGCGAGGGCTGTTCAAGCTGTCCAGCTACAGTTAGCTGTGCCTGCGATTAGTCCTGTAACTATTAATGCTATTATGGAAAAGATTACCACCAGACAGGAGGAAATTCCGTTGTGGATTGCACAAAAAGCAAATCAGCTCAAAGCAGTGTCTCCCCAGATGGGCCCTCAAGATGAGCAGGATTCTCACAATAGGACCCCAGATTAAACATACAATTCTCACTTTGTGCTTGCCACTTGGAATGGTTCTATGGGGAAGTAGGATCTTGTGGGATAGATGCCCCCACTTCTTGCCTGAGTGTGTTTTGACTGTAGTTTACTGGGATTCTGCTATCCAAGACCCGAGTGGTCGTGCTCTCTCTTCTAAATTTAACGGTAAGTACTTTGTACCTCCCCAAAATTGGCATATTGGGGAACCCCTGTAAGTCCCTAGTATATGGTACTGAGATACCCAAGGCATTGTTACACCAGGGGTACCCAATGGCATGTATTGTGCCACCCGTGGGAGTCCATACAAACAATGTCTGCAGAGCTGCTATCGCCGTCTGAGTGAAATGGTGTGTGAACCTTTCACTTTAGATATAAGGTCCAAGGGCAGGATTCAGGGTTCTTAGTGTGTGGGTACCCCTTCACGAGCAAAGGCACCCCTACAAACCCCAAATTCCTTTCTCTGGGCGTTATAAGTGCAGGACATCCATTTTAACGTATGTAGTGGACAATGGCAAGTCGAGATGTCCAGCTACATAAAGGCTATCCCGAACCTGGTCATGTTTGATATCAAACATGTTGGAATCATGCAGCTACACCGATTCCAGTGTTAGCTGCATGATACCATATACTGCGGGGCTCCATAGGGGAACCCTAATACCTACCTGTGAAGCCTTACAGGGTTTGTCTGTCAGCCTGCGCTGCTGTCGACACCAGACACTGTTCTGCCCCCCTGCCGATGAGCCTAACTCGGGCAGGGAACACTGAACAAAGGATTTCCCGCAAAGGAGATGTGTGACCACCTCTCCTTTAGAATTAGGTAGGGTGGGGGTTCTTGCAAGCATCACCAGACTGCATTGAATGGCACATATGGTGCCCTCTTTGCATAACAAGTTTGGCTCAGTTCAGGAGCCCTTGGATACCGCTCTGGTGCGAAAATACACAAATGAGAGGGGAGTGTCCAACGCCCTGTTTAGCTCCTCCATAGGTAGGGGCCCAGAGCTCCACCAGGTGGACACTTGATTCTGTCATCTTCAATCATGGCCCCCGTGAGCATCTGACTGGCTAGACCTGCTGTGTAGCGTCCCTGACCTCCCCTGATAGGTGGGTCACTGCAGAATATGTCCTTTCCCCTTTTAGGGCTACTTTAGGGCTCCCCTAAGGGTGGGTCCTTAGATTCGTAAGAACTCCATCTTCAAGAACAAACTGTCTCTCTTCTGAAGATCATCTAAAGATTCTTCTGCTGTTGGACACTGGAACACTGCTGCTGGATCGAGTCAAGACCAAATGCAGCACTGCTCTTGGTGGGAAGACTTCTGCTGCAACTTTGACTCTGTGCTCTTTCAAGTTTTTGCAACTCCATGGCCATGCATTCTCCTAGTCAGCAAGGACTCTGCATTTATACAAGGAAGAAGGAATCTCATTTGACGTGTAGGAGTCACATCCCTGCATCCACAGGCACCTCAACGTCGAAAACTGTTTTTCTGATCCTGCTATCCCTCGGACAGCTCCTGGCTGTGCAACACAGGTGGTGGTTTTTTTGGCTCTCCGGTGGCATGACCAGTCTTTCCAGCAACTTGGAAGACTGCACTCCCTCTCCAGCAGACTTGAACAGCATCCCTGTGCACAGTCTGGTTGCCTATGCTAAGGCTAGTTTACTCTCTGTAGGAAGCTGGCTCTGTGTATATACTACACCACAGTAAGGTATAGTGTGCACAGAGTTCAGGGGATCCCCAGAGGTATAGCAGAGGCTAAATTAGATAATCACTAACAGCTCTATGTGTGGTCGAGCAGTTAGGCTTCTCAGGAGGGTGTGTTAAGCATTTGTTGTATTCACTCAATCAAGGCTGACTTCACACACTCAGAGACTGAATCCAGACCAATTAGGTAAGTATAAAAAGGTATACTGATGGTTTATTTTTTAGAACCAAGCAGGAATTGGTACAGGTAGATATAAATACTGGCAAATGCACGACTGTTCAAGGAAATGCATTTGTTCTCGTAGTTGTAACCGTTACAGGTTGATATTGCTTTTCAGGATAATAGGAATTACACAGCAATTACTTTTAAATTATTTTACAATAGTGCTTACATTTTCCCCCATACAATTTGAAGTTCTACAAAGAACACTATCTAGACCCAAAGATCATACCATGGGTCCCTGTGGGAAAAAAAGTGCTCGAAGGTAAGTATTGGACTTACGAAGTTGGGTTTTGGGGGTTAGGACCAAAATTCCTCAAGGTCCAGGTGGATACTCTAGTTGCACCACCAGAGACACCGGGGGGGCTGGGTGGGGAGTGCAGGGGCCCAATGTTAGCCAGCGTGGCTAGGGGGGCCTTTGATTGAGAGCCGCTAGCAAGCAGGCCGCTCGAATGTGGGAGCAAGGCTCCTGAGGTTGCGGATGGAGCTGCAGGGGCCAACGACTGAAACAAGTACTGCACCGCCAGCGGCACCAAAGCGGCCGAGTGCAAGAGGTAAAGCAGACATCGGAGGTCCCTGGGCTTCTAAGTGGAGACTGTCGGATTTGGAAAGCTGCAGGCTCGGTCAGTTGGACTTCTTGGAGGCAACCAATGGATCCAGAAACCTCGCTGGTGGCAGCAAATGGTGGGCAGCCATTCTGGAACGACACCAGGGCTGGTTGATTTTGAGGGGCACCTCTAAGATGCCCTCTGAGTGTTTTTTACATTAAATTCCACACTGGCATCAGTGTGGGTTTAATGTCCTGAGAAGTTTGCTACCAAACTTCCCAGTATTTAGTAAAGCGATTATGGAGTTGTGGAGTTCATAGTGACCACCTCCCAGACCATATACTCTTCATGGCATTATTACACTTACAATGTCTAAGAATGGACTTAGACACTTTAGGGGTGCAGGGCTTATGCCTCTGTGCCCTCACCGTAGGGTTAGTGCACCCTGCTAGAGGGGTGTCTTACCTAGGCCTTAGGCAGTGGTCTGCAGGCATGACCCACATGCACCAAAAAATACGCCGCCTGCAATGGCAGTGTGTGTGTGTTAAGGTACAGGGCCTCTAATGGTGGCACAATCTGTGCTGCTACACGTAGAGGCCTTCCCTGGTCACAGAGCCCTTGGTACCCAGGGTACCTTTTACAAGGGACATACATGTGGCCAGAGAGGTGTGAATTGGGGGTACAAATGTACAGTTGTGGGAAAGAACACAGGCCCTGAGCGCCTAATTGGCAGGGACTAAGGGGACATCAAGTCAGTTTGCATCAGATGTCAGGCAAAAAGGGGGAATAACCATGAAAAAAAGGGGATCTTTCCTACACTCTCCTCACCAAAGATCTTCAAGTTCCAAGAAGTCCCACCATTCAAGCATCGCAAAGCTTTAAGAACGACGTCCTGCATACATCCGCTGCACCATGGGCCTCCTTCTGTGAGCTGCTGAGGTTTACCTATGATTCCCTGTGTCTGCTGCCAGAGGGTCCTCAAGGAGCTCCCAGGATTCCTGTTGGCTCTCGTGCATACTGAGGGATGGCCCTGACTTACCCTTGCTGGGTTAGTCCCATAGACCTTGCTGGTCTTCAACCAAGCATCTTTTTTTTTGACCAGACTGTTGAAGTTGCCAAGGCTTGTTGTTGTCACGCCGGCAACTGACCTCCTGTTTTTTTCAACCATTGTGGTACAGCTTGTGGACAGCTTTTGTGCTCTTACATAATTGACTGGGCTCCACAGCTGCGTCATCAAGACAGTCGTGCTACAGCAAGCACCTCTGACAAGGGGTGGTATCGTGCTCCTGCGCCTCCTGGATACCTCTGGATGGTTTGGACTCTGTCGCCTCTGCTTTTAAGGTACTTCTCATCCAAAATCCACATTTGGGTTCCACCGTCCTGTTCCACAAGCTGCTGCAGCCTCTGAACTTCCAAGATCCTCCATCTGGCTTTTTCAACACCACTTTGCACCTATGCAGTCGGGGTCTGTGGTGTAGGTATCCTGGTTCCCTGAGTATCCACATGTGGGGTGGCTCTTCAACCTCCCTTGATCCAATTGGTGGCCTTGGGGCACTTTCAGAAGGGTCCTGAAACACTAAAATACCAAACACAACTTTCCTCGTGTTATCCTATGGACGTTTGACTCGGTGTATTCACTCTGCACCCGGGCATCAAGAGGTCCCAAGCTACTTACCTTTGGTCGGTATTCCAGAAATGTGATAGGTTTGTGCCAGAGGTAAGTATGTAAAGAACAAGTTACATACCTTTGGTAATGCATTATCTGGGAGAGACTCTATCTAGCTGCAGATTCCTTACCTTTGAATTTCCCAGGCGTCAGGCTGGATCCGCAAACCTTTGCTGAGCAATACCCCTTGTGTGCGACATCGGGTGGCTCCATTCGGCTCCGTGTGTCGCCGATGACATCAGTAGCGTTGGTTATGACATCGTGGTGCCTACATAGGCACCACCCAAGCGCGCAGACGTCAGTACTTTTCATTTTTCCACGCCAGAAGCGCAGAGGCACAAAGTGACTAACGTAAACGTGTGCAAAACTAGGGCCCTGAAAAGGGGAGAAGCCCTAGACCTACAACATCAGTCCGCAAAGCGGGGTGGCATGGGAGGGGCTGTAAGGAATCTGCAGCTAAATAGAGTCTCTACCAGATAATGCATTACCGAAGGTAATTAACTTGTTCATCTGATAGAGCCTTCTAGCCGCAGATTCCTTACTTTGAATCAGATAACCAAGCCATACCATCTCGGCAGTGGGTTGCAGACTCATGGACTAGACTAAAATGTCTTGCAGGACTGAACGGGCAAAGTGCCTGTCCCTGCACACTTGCCAATCAAGGCAATAATGTTTGGCGAATGTGTGCTATGATGCCCACGGCGCTGCCTGACAGATGTCTTTGACTGGGACACCCCGTGCCAAGGCTGTAGTCGCAGCCTTTCCCCGTTGGAATGGGCCTTTAATCCCTCAGGGAGCTGCTTCTTCACCAAGGCATAACCAATTTTAATGCAGAGAACAAACCAGAAAGAGATGGTTCTTTTCTGCAATGCCTTGCCCTTCTTTGCTCCCACATACCCCACAAAGAGTTGGTCATCCACCCGGAACTCCCTTGTGCGGTCAAGGCAGAACGACAACGCTCTTTTTGGGTCCAGATGGTGGAGACGCTCCTCTTCCTTAGAGGGATGTGGGGGAACAAAGAAGGTGGGCAGTGTGATGGACTGGCCCAGATGGAATGGGGTCACAACCTTTGGTAAAAAGATGCCCTGGTAAAAAGCACCACCTTGGCCTGAAAAGACATAAAATAAGGAGGCAAGCTGGATAACGCCTGTAACTCACTAACCCTTCATGCCGATGTAATCGTCACTAAGAAGGCTGTTTTGATGGTCTACAGCCGGAGGGGACATTTATGCAAAGACTCAAAAGGAGCACACATCAAATAAGTGAGGACCAAATTAAGGTCCCACTGTGGCATAATAAAGGGCGTGGGTGGAAAAAAGCAAATAGAGCAGAAAGGTAACCCTTGAGAGTTCCCAAAGTATAGCCCTGCTGGACAAGGATTAGAATGAATAAAAGTACAGTAGAAATAGGAGCAGAAAGAGGGTCAATAGACCTTTCTGTTCAGAATAATACAAATTTCTGCCAATGGCAGGCATACATCGACTTAGTGGAGGGTCGCCTGGCCGCCAGAATAACATTACAGACCTCAGGAGGAAGGTAAAAAGCCATCAACTGCCGCCGCTTAATCTCCAAGCATGGAGGTGATGAGTTGACAGGTTTGGGTGGAGAACCCTCCCCTGCTGCTGCGAAAGAAGATCCTCCCGAAGGGGCAGTCTGATCGGAGGATCGACATTCATGCTCAGAAGCTCTGATACCAGACTCTCCTTGCCCAGTCTGGCGCCACAAGGATAACTTGGGCCAGGTCGCTCCTGATCTTCTTCAGAACCCTGGGCAGAAGTAGTATGGGTGGAAAGGCGTACAACAGGCCTGAGCTCCACTCCCGACGAAACGCATCACCGAGCGATAGCGCCTTGGAAACTCCAGCGCGCATTACCGCTGATATTGCGCGTTCTCTTCAGAGGCGAACAAATCTAACCAAGGCTCTCACCACTGCTGAAAGAGACCTTGTGCCACCTCCGATTGGAGATGCCATTCGTCATCCGGTAGGCATCAATGGCTGAGATCGTCTGCCCTGGGGTTCAGAGAACCTGCCAGGAGTTGAACCACAACGGTTATGCCCTGATGTCCCAGCCACGTCCAGAGACGCAGGGCCTCTCGACAAAGGGTCCATGACCCCACCCCCCCTTGCTTGTTGCAGTACCACATGGCGGTGGTGTTGTCTGTAAACACCTGCACCAACTTCCCCTTGACAGAGGGAAGAAATGCTCTTAATGCCAAGTGATTCGCTCGGAGCTCCAACATGTTTATGTGGAGCCCCTTCTCCGCCAGACCACCAGTGACCCCTGATCTCCATCTCTCCCAAGTGGCTGCCCCATACCAGAAGTGACGCATCCGTCACAATTGTGAGATCCGGTTGGGGAAGGGAGAGAGGTCTGCCTTTGATCTAATCTCCGTTCGTTAACCACCACTGCAGATCCTTCGTAGTTCTTTCCAAGATCCGATGAAAGGGAGCGTCTGAGAAGGAGTCAGGTGTGACTTCGGCATGTTTATAGAGAACCCCAGTGAATGCAGGAGGTCTGCAATTGGGTCTGTCCTTTTGCCCACCACAAGAATTTGATTATGTGTCAACCAGAATTGACACATTTAAATACACACGTATGTTAAAACTGAAAAAACACTTTGCGTCAGACTTTGGAAAATATAAAACAACAGGTACTCAGAGAAGAGTGGCTATACAAAGTGATCTGTGCAATTTACAAGTTCAGGATATGGACTTAATGTGCGATTTGGAACAAATGGGATCCAGGAATATCAATGATGAAGTTTTGCCATTGGATGAAAGACACTCTAACATAGAAGAAATTGCCAATGAACAGGGTATTGATATTGGTGCAAGTGAAACCACGCACTTTCGGCCACGGTCACAATTTATCCCGATATCTGCTAGAGACTCGATAGATGTCTTCAACGAATTGGTAGTAAATGATTTGAAAAAGTTGGAGAAATGTACAGGCGCAAAATACAAAAAATGGTCACAGCAGCAAAAAGATTGTATGGACTTGATTAAAAAATTGTCGATGAATAGCAATTGTGTTGTGCAAAATGCTGATAAAGGGGGCAATATAGTCCTGTGGGGTAGACAACAATACCTGGACGAAGCATATAAGCAATTAAACAACAAAGCCAATTATGTGAGAGTTCCCTCTAATACTATGCTAATACAACATCAGCTGTATAACACGCAATTACAACAATGGTTTGAACAAAATTTGCTGACGCGTGAAGAATTCTTGTATTTAAAGATTAGCAATCCAGTTGTACCGGTTTTTTATTTAATACCTAAGGTACATAAAAATCTTGTTAACCCGCCAGGTAGGCCCATTATTTCAGCTATTAGGAGTGCCTTTGAGAATACCTCCAAGTTTATTGATTCTTTTTTATGCCCAATGGTAAAACTGTTGCCCTCTTATATACAAGATACGGGTGACTTTTTGAAAAGCATTTATGATATACCATGGGAAGAGGACATGCTTTTAATAACTATCGATGTCAATACATTATATACTAGCATTAGACATGCAGATGGCCTGAATGCCGTGAAACATTTTTTAGGCACACAGCATATTTCACTATGGGCCCACACACAAATGTTGACCTCCATGATAGATACTTGTTTAAAGAATAATTTTTTTCTTTTTAATGGTGAACTATTTCATCAGCAATGTGGGACTGCTATGGGCACCTGCTTCGCCCCCAGCTATGCGAATTTGCATATGGGCTGGTGGGAGGAGCAGGTGCTCCGACTAGAACATCAGGAGGTTTGGCATAACAACATATTACAATGGAGTCGGTATATAGACGACTTGTTTGTCGTCTGGAAAGGTCCCGAGGTACTAGCCAGGCAATTTGTTAATCAGCTGCAAACCAATAACCTAAATTTGAAATTCACTAGTAACATCAGTGATTCTGAAGTCAATTTCCTTGATCTTACAGTTTATGTAAAAGATGCCAAGCTACAAACTAAAATTTATCGGAAACCGACGGCAGGCAACACGTTGCTTCATGCAACTAGTTTCCATCCGCACAGCTTGATTAGAAGCATTCCCTACGGGGAATGCTTGAGAACTAAACGCAACTGCAGTGAACATGAAGTCAGGGAGATTGAATCAACAAACTTGCAATCTCGCTTCAAATCTCGAGGTTATGGGGATGAATGTATTGATGCAGCTATTTACAAGGTTAAGAACAAAACAAGGGAAGATATTCTGTTTAAAAACACAAGGCCCAACAAGAAAGTTAAGAATAAGGAAATTGTATCGAATGACTGTAGAATGATAACAACCTACAATAAACAGCATGGCCAAGTAAGAAATATATTGTCGAGGCATTGGCATCTAATTCGCAATGACCCTATTCTGAACAAAATAGTATCGGCCAGACCTCTAATAACTTTCCGTAGAGCCAGATCATTCAAGCAAATGTTAGTGAGCAGTATGGCACCCAAACCCATTGTACCTTCCAAAGCTGCTTGGTTGCAACGCAAAAATGGTTTTATTAAATGCACTAAGTTTAAAGCGTGTCATCATGGTAAGAACACCTCTAAATATGTAACGGGCTGCTCGAAAAAAGAAAATAACATCAAAGGACAATAGGATTGTAAAACTGATTTTGCCGTTTATGTACTTAATTGTCCATGCAACTTATCTTATGTGGGCAGTATTATTTTACATGTCCACAAAAGAATTTTGCAGCATCTTCGAGCTATCAAGAATGGGGACAAGACGTACCCTGTGGCTCGTCACTTTGCAAAATACCATGAAAACAATGGTGTAGGTCTTACGTACTTTGTCATTGATGCGATTGCTCCCAATATCAGAGGGGGCAATAGGGAAAAAGATCTTAGAAAATTGGAGTCCCGCTATATTCTAGAGCTGAACAGCAGAGCTCCGTCAGGCCTCAATATGGAAGAGGACCTGTTTACACACCTATAAAGACTTGAGACTCAAGTCATTAGGATTATGTTCTTGCTGCTCTCTTTCTGCATTCTCTCTTTTTATGTTAATTTTAATGTAAGATTGTATAATTGTATGTTTTGTTAGTTTACACTGGGTAGCACTTTATTTGATATAATAAGAAAAGTCATGATGTGCTTTTAAGAGGTTGAAAAATCATGCAGTGCATGCCCACTCGGGCCTAATCAGTTAGACACCAGTAAGAATCATCACGTATGCCCACTAGGGCTCTATTTAAGGTTTGACGTGTGTAATAGACATGACAAGAAGTACAGTTTGTTTGTGCGTATTTACGCAGAAATAGTTGTGGTACCAGTTGAATTTCAATTGAGAGTAATTCCGCAAATGTCTGTTTTTGTTTTGAAGTTGAACCTAAATGAACTACGAGTCTGTCTTTTAATACACTTTATTTGTAGTTCATCATGTGACTGATCATGTGCACAGCTTTAAAATGGTGTTTTTTTTGACAAAACTTTGTTGGTGAACAAGCCTGCTGGTTCAGGCGAAACGCGTCCGACATTGCCGTTGATTAAAATCTGATCCATATTGTCAAGACATGGCGTCGTCATTCCTGGTGTGAGAGGAGTATTCATTCATATCCCGGACCCGGTTTGCGAGGTCTGCTCGACGACGCACCTGCTGATCAGGAGTGCGGTGGCTGTTCGCAAACGTTGTGGAAATATATATATATATATATATATATATATATATATCCATCCATATGTATATATATATATATACATTTCACTATGTAATGTATGACAAATGCTAAATTGCTTGAGAAAGTATTGGTACGTATATTTACTCACAGTCCTATGTCTATGTTTGAACCGTAATTGTTTTGGCAATTTCTAAGCGTGTTTCTGATTAGTCACCTTATATATACTCACTGATTGGTCCTGCGCGTCATGTGATCAAGACTGCCGTGGGGCAGTCGAAACGCGTCAGGCTGAGCACTCGCTTGATAAAATTATGCACTATGCACTTTAATCTGCAAACAAAATAAAATAATTTATTTTCTACGCTGTGGTCCGTACCTGCTTTTGGATCCTATCAAGGATATATATATATATATATATATATATATATACATATATTCACTTAAAAAACCATAGGTTTCACACATGTTATAGTTAGCTGGACATTTCACTCGTAAAATTCCCCCGTTATAGTTAGTGCAGGCAACTATAACTCACGCGACCGCAATCCTCTGCTGATGACGTCAGATATTACATCACTGTATTTAGACACTTATTTACCCATGTCTTCTTCCATTAATCTTTAGCTATACATATATTACAAATATTTATTTTTCATAAAGACACATGTCATCAGTGATGTAATATCTGACGTCATCAGCAGAGGATTGCGGTCGCGTGAGTTATAGTTGCCTGCACTAACTATAACAGGGGAATTTCATTGGTTTTTTTACGAGTGAAATGTCCAGCTAACTATAACATGTGTGAAACCTATGGTTTTTTAAGTGAATTTGCAAGGTTTTTTAAATGCTAATTCGTAACTATAACGTGTGTGAAACCTATAGTTTTTTCAGTGAATTTGTACGGTTTTTTAAATGCTAAGTTATGTATTTATTAATTTTTTTTTTCAGGTTTTTCACCGTGCGTGCACCGTGCGTGCCGTGCGCGCACCTCGCGATTTAAAAAAAAAAAAAAAAATGTTTTTTTCTCCCTTGGGGGTCAGGAACTGTCCACTCTGCCCCCTTTTCACGTTCTCCACCTTTTTTTTTCACCCCCTCAGACTGCGAGAGGCAAAATGGCGGCCGACACTTCCTGGTTTCGACCGATTCGAATGTTTACCGACATTTAACAACCAATCAGAATTGCGCACGGCAGGATGCGCGCACAGTGCGCGCACGGTGCGCGCATGTAGATATTGATATGCTTTTAAATGCTGTTTTCTCAGGAAATACTGAACAGATTTACACCAGACCTGCAAAAGGCACTTCCTTGACCTTATGGCTACCTCTCTGCCAAATTTCATGTAATTCTGTTCAGCCGTTCGGGCTGTAGCTGCGACTAAAGGTCCTATGGAAAAATGCATGGGGAAAACGCGTTTTGGGACCCCCCCTTTTTCTCGGCCCCCGCTTGACGAATCACCCCGAGACTTTCAGGGTAGGAGCTGAACGGAGCGCCCCATTTGTTTTGAAAATTTCGCGAGGATTCGTCAACCGGCGCCAAAGTTATTCAAAATAGAATTTTGAGATTTCCTATGGAAACTAGGTTGTAACTATAACTATCTACTGGCGACCACCAGTAGATAATATATATATATTACCTACTGGCGGTCACCAGTAGGTAGTTATAGTTAGGACCCTCTTACCATAGGAAATCCGCAACATTCTATTTTGAATAACTTTGGCGCCGGTCGACGAATCCTCGCGAAATTTTCAAAATAGGTGGGGCGCTGCGCTCCGCTCCTACCCTGAAAGTCTCGGGGGGGTTCGTCAAGCGGGGGCTGAGATAAAAGGGGGGTCCCAAAACGCGTTTTTCCCATGCATTTTTCCATAGGACCTTTAGACACAGCTACAGCCCGAACGGCTGAACAGAATTAAATGAAATTTGGCAGAGAGGTAGTCCTCAGGTCAAGGAAGTGCCTTTTGTAGGTTTGGTGTAAATCTGTTCAGTAGATTCTGAGAAAATAGCCTTTAAATCAATATATATATATCTGAGCCAGCTTACGGTGCGCTTACGGTGCGCTTACCGTACGCGTACGTTGGCGTGCGCGAGCGCGATTTTGATTGGCTCTTAGATCTTAGTAAACATTCGAATCGGTCGAAACCAGGAAGCGGCGGCCGCCATTTTCTCTCTCGCTCTCTGAGTTGGGCAGCAAAAATGAAGCCAAAAAATGTCTAAAGGGGCAGTATATTGAGATCCTAACCACCCAGCATTGATATAGGGGTCCCCAAACAACCCCCAAGTCACCTTCACGGCCTGGAGCCGCCGTGTACACATGTTCAAAGGATGCCCAGCAAAACAAGGTCGCACTCCTCCTGCAGGTAAGGATCAGCCTTTATTTATTAGAGACAAACAGCTTCCCTTCCCGTGATATTGTCCTTGTGGCCTTACGCGTTTCAAGGAACTATTTCCTCTTCATCTGAGGCCAAGGCGAGCAGGCAGCAGTTAGTTGCATTTCACCACAGTCCCCTGCGAGCTTTCAAAATTATCCCTCGTCTAGTCCCTCTTTCATTTGAGGTCGGTGCGTCACCTTCACGGCCTGGAGCCGCCGTGTACACATGTTCAAAGGATGCCCAGCAAAACAAGGTCGCACTCCTCCTGCAGGTAAGGATCAGCCCCTCGGGAATGGCGCTGCAGGATATTTAAAGCAAGGCAAACAGAGTCTTTTCCAGAGGCTCACTGTGGGCTGCTTCATTGGACCTTTTATTAATGGTGAGCAGCCGGACCCACTGGAGGGTGTTATTGTGCAGAATTTCGAACCACAGAGACCAGCGTGCAACGCAAAAGTATTTCCAATAAAAGGCACACCGGAGGCCAATTATGCTAATTTTGAAAGCTCGCAGGGGACTGTGGTGAAATGCAACTAACTGCTGCCTGCTCTCCTTGGCCTCAGATGAAGAGGAAAGAGTTCCTTGAAACGCGTAAGGCCACAAGGACAATATCACGGGAAGGGAAGCTGTTTGTCTCTAATAAATAAAGGCTGATCCTTACCTGCAGGAGGAGTGCGACCTTGTTTTGCTGGGCATCCTTTGAACATGTGTACACGGCGGCTCCAGGCCGTGAAGGTGACGCACCGACCTTAAATGAAAGAGGGACTAGACGAGGGAAAATCCCCTCGGGAATGGCGCTGCAGGATATTTAAAGCAAGGCAAACAGAGTCTTTTCCAGAGGCTCACTGTGGGCTGCTTCATTGGTCCTTTTATTAATGGTGAGCAGCAGGACCCACTGGAGGGTGTTATTGTGCAGAATTTCGAACCACAGAGACCAGCGTGCAACGCAAAAGTATTTCCAATAAAAGGCACACCGGAGGCCAATTATGCTAATTTTGAAAGCTCGCAGGGGACTGTGGTGAAATGCAACTAACTGCTGCCTGCTCGCCTTGGCCTCAGATGAAGAGGAAAGAGTTCCTTGAAACGCGTAAGGCCACAAGGACAATATCACGGGAAGGGAAGCTGTTTGTCTCTAATAAATAAAGGCTGATCCTTACCTGCAGGAGGAGTGCGACCTTGTTTTGCTGGGCATCCTTTGAACATGTGTACACGGCGGCTCCAGGCCGTGAAGGTGACGCACCGACCTCAAATGAAAGAGGGACTAGACGAGGGAAAATCCCCTCGGGAATGGCTCTGCAGGATATTTAAAGCAAGGCAAACAGAGTCTTTTCCAGAGGCTCACTGTGGGCTGCTTCATTGGTCCTTTTATTAATGGTGAGCAGCCGGACCCACTGGAGGGTGTTATTGGGCAGAATTTCGAACCACAGAGACCAGCGTGCAACGCAAAAGTATTTCCAATAAAAGGCACACCGGAGGCCAATTATGCTAATTTTGAAAGCTCGCAGGGGACTGTGGTGACATGCAACTAACTGCTGCCTGCTCGCCTTGGCCTCAGATGAAGAGGAAAGAGTTCCTTGAAACGCGTAAGGCCACAAGGACAATATCACGGGAAGGGAAGCTGTTTGTCTCTAATAAATAAAGGCTGATCCTTACCTGCAGGAGGAGTGCGACCTTGTTTTGCTGGGCATCCTTTGAACATGTGTACACGGCGGCTCTAGGCCGTGAAGGTGACGCACCGACCTCAAATGAAAGAGGGACTAGACGAGGGAAAATCCCCTCGGGAATGGCGCTGCAGGATATTTAAAGCAAGGCAAACAGAGTCGCTTCCAGAGGCTCACTGTGGGCTGCTTCATTGGACCTTTTATTAATGGTGAGCAGCCGGACCCACTGGAGGGTGTTATTGTGCAGAATTTCGAACCACAGAGACCAGCGTGCAACGCAAAAGTATTTCCAATAAAAGGCACACCGGAGGCCAATTATGCTAATTTTGAAAGCTCGCAGGGGACTGTGGTGAAATGCAACTAACTGCTGCCTGCTCGCCTTGGCCTCAGATGAAGAGGAAAGAGTTCCTTGAAACGCGTAAGGCCACAAGGACAATATCACGGGAAGCGAAGCTGTTTGTCTCTAATAAATAAAGGCTGATCCTTACCTGCAGGAGGAGTGCGACCTTGTTTTGCTGGGCATCCTTTGAACATATATATATATATATATAACACAATGCAGCCTTCCATGGCAATGCTGAACAATGTTGTAAGCAATTCCCCTGTATATAAATAAATTCCAATAAAAAGCAGGGAGAAAATGCACATTTGAAAAACTGCTTTAATAAACAGTAGAAATCGCCATCTTACAAGGAAGAATAAGAAAACATTGCCAGCACATAGGCTGCATTGCAGAAAAAACCTCACTGTAGAAAGCTGAAAAGCTAACCCACAGAAACACAGATAAACTGGCACCGTGCCTTTAAGCCAGCCATGACCCCTAGCTTCCCATCATGCCTCAGGGGTGACAGTTAGGTCAGTTGTTCTTTGCGGAGATCTGTAGACCATAGCACAAAGATTTGATATGTATCTTGTTCACTTGCCCGGGGAGGCGGGTTGGTTGCTTATGACTTTGATGAGGATACCCCTGGAAGAGAAGAACAAGTTACTTACCTTCGGTAGCGCTTTTTCTGGTGGATACAGTATCTGCCTGTGGATTCCTCACCTTGTGAATATCCCTGCGCCAGCAACATTCGGAAACTTTTGTAGCAGTCCACGCCGAAGAGGTCGAAGACGAAGTCACAGGAACGGCACCGCTCGCGACTCCGCTGATGTCACCGGCTCCATAAGAAGACCTCGTCGGCGTGATGACGTCAGTTCCGCCCCTTTTTTCCGTGCCTTCGAGGCACACGGACGGACTGACAGCAATATATACACAGTATACACAGTACACAATATGCAGATCAACACACATAGTGTGGAGAATGAATAGAAAGGCCAAAGAAAGCCACAATGCCTTTGACAGTAACATATACATTTTGAAATACCATCATCAGAATAGTAGACTAAAACATTATTAACAGAACCTTAGGTATAGAAGGATGGACAACGGGGAGGCGGGTGGGTCAGTGAGGAATCCACAGGCAGATACTGTATCCACCAGAAAAAGCGCTACCGAAGGTAAGTAACTTGTTCTTCTGATGGATACATCTGCCAGTGGATTCCTCACTTTGTGAATAGATTCCACAGCAGTCCCCACTCCTGGAGGAGGGTGTCCACCCTTCTACACCAGAAAGTCCTGAAGGACGGATCGCGCAAAATGTCCGTCCCTCCTCACCTCGGTGTCTAAGCAATAATGTTTTGCGAAGGTGTGGAGGGAGGCCCAAGTTGCCGCCCTACAAATGTCCTCCACAGGAACACCCCTAGACAAAGCAGACGTGGAAGACTTTGCTCTAGTGGAATGAGTTCTCAAACCCTCCGGAGGTTCCTTACCAGCCAGGGAGTAGCAAATCTTGATGCACAATCCTGCCATCGCGCAGGAAGAACCCGGAGATGTCTAGTATCCTGCTGCTGCGGCTTGGGGTGCTGGGGAGGGGGGCGGAGGCTGCAGCCCCGAGCCATGGACACGTAAGACGAGCGTAGTGTTGACCGGTAGTTAAGGGGTGGGAGGGGGGGGGAGTTTGATTGTTTGGCACCTTAATGCCTATTGGGGCACTATGCCCATACTTTGGTGGATGTTCTGAGGGACACTAGACCTGCAACATTCTGGTTACACCTTGGTACACCTGCATCCTTCAACGCCGCCGTACCTCCGGGTTGACGGCACAGGGCTGTGTGATCCGAGACATATGCAAGTATATTCTCCTCGGCCGGCCCATAAGGGTTGTAGGCTCTCTGCTGTGTACCGTGAATCTCTGAATAAAGGTCTTTCAAAAAAAAATAAAAAAAAAATCTTGATGCACAAGACAATCCACCTGGAAAGGGTGCGCTTGTGCACCGCTCGACCTTTCCTGCAGCCAGCAAAGCCCACGAAGAGCTGATCATCAACCCTGAAGTCTTTAGTCCTGTCCAGGTAGAAGCTCACCGCCCTCTTAGGGTCCAAGCGGTGAAGCCGCTCCTCCTCCTTGGAAGGGTGAGGGGGAGGATAGAAGGAAGGAAGGGTAATGGACTGCCCCAGATGGAAGGGAGTTACTACCTTAGGCAAAAACGCAGCCCTGGTCCTGAGTACCATTCGTTCAGCATGAACAGTCAAGAATGGGGGTTTTGAACTTAGAGCTTGAAGCTCACTTACGCTCCTTGCCGAGGTGATTGCAATGAGGAATACTGTCTTAAAGGATAACAGCCTCAAGGGACATTTGTGTAAGGGCTCGAAGGGAGAACCCATAAGATAAGTTAATACAAGGTTTAAGTCCCATTGAGGCATAATAAAAGGAGTTGGAGAAAACTTGTTTGTAAGGCCCTTTATAAAACGAAGAACAATAGGTGATTTGAATAATGACGGCTGATCCGGCAAACAGAGGAAATTCGACAAAGCCGATAAATATCCTTTCACAGTAGCCACAGCAAAGCCTTGCTGAGCCAGAGAAAGGGCAAACTGTAGAATGTTAGATAGACGAGCCTTCAAGGGATCAATGGACCTCTCTCCGCACCAAAGCACAAATTTAGACCACCTATATGAATATATAGATTTGGTGGAGTGTCGCCTGGCCGATAAAATAACATCCGCCGCATTTGGCGGGAGAGAGAAAGAATTCAGGTTGCCCCGTTCAATCTCCAGGCATGAAGGTGTAAGCTCTGGAGGTGGGGGAGTAGAACCTGCCCCTCCGATTGCGAGAGGAGGTCTGCCTTCAGAGGGAGACGGAGCGGAGGGCACGAGGAGAGGTGGAGAAGATCTGTATACCACACCCTTCTTGGCCAATCCGGGGCGACCAAAATAACTTGGGCCCGGTCTTGGCGAATCTTCCTCAGAACCCGAGGAATCAAGGGTATGGGAGGAAACGCGTAAAGGAGTCGTGAGCCCCAACTCAACTGAAACGCGCCCCCCAACGCTCTCTGCATCGGATACTGGAGAATGCAGAGAATGACGGGCAGTGAGCATTCTCGTGAGTGGCGAACAGGTCCACCCGAGGAGTTCCCCACATCCGAAAGACGTGACGAACTACCTCTGGATGAAGCCTCCACTCCTGGTCGGCGGAGAACTGCCGACTGAGACTGTCCGCACGTACGTTCAGAACCCCGGCCAGATGATTTGCCATCAGACAAATCTGATGGTCCTGAGCCCAGGACCATAGACGCAGAGCCTCTCTGCAGAGACAAAGAGACCCCACTCCTCCCTGTTTATTTATATACCACATCGCGGTAGTGTTGTCCGTCAGGACTTGAACAGACTGACCGCGAAGGGAAGGGAGGAAGGCCTTGAGCGCCAAACGTATCGCCCGTAACTCCAGAAGGTTGATGTGAAGCAACCTTTCCTCTGGAGACCAAAGACCCTTGATCTCCAGATCCCCCACATGAGCACCCACCCTAAAGTGGATGCATCCGTTATCACCGTGGCCACCGATGGCGTAAGATGGAAGGACTTTCCTTGGGACAGATTGCCCTCCACGCTCCACCAGGATAGATCCGCTGCAGCTTCTCTGGAGATCCTCACAGACTCCCTGAGATCTCCTTTGTGCTGATTCCACTGCTTGCGGAGGCACCACTGGAGCGCCCTCATGTGCCAGCGGGCATGGTTGACCAACAGGATGCAGGAGGCGAACAGACCTAGCAGGCGAAGGACCTTCAGAACTGGAACGACCGCTCCGTTGTAAAATAAAGGAATCATTTCCTGTATGTCGAGAATCCTTTGAGGAGGAGGGAATGCTCGACACACAGTAGTGTCCAGTACCGCACCTATGAACAGGTTGCGCTGAGAGGGCACCAGGTGAGACTTGGGCACGTTTATCGAAAAACCCAATTTGTACAACAGCTGAGTTGTATCCTGCAGATGACGCAGCACCTTCTCCGGCGACTCTGCCTTGATCAGCCAGTCGTCCAAATAAGGGAAAACCGAGACCCCCAACCTTCTGAGATGGGCTGCCACCACTGCCATCACCTTCGTGAAGACTCGAGGTGCCGAAGTAAGACCAAACGGAAGGACCGCAAACTGATAATGTTGCGACCCTACCGTAAACCGGAGATACTTCCTGTGCGACTTCAGGATGGGGATGTGAAAATACGCATCCTGCAAGTCGAGCGACACCATACAGTCCTCCTGATTCAGCGCTTGAAGAACCTGCGCAAGGGTGAGCATCTTGAACTTCTCCTGATTCAGGTAAAAGTTCAAGATTCTGAGGTCCAGTATCGGATGCAATTTGCCGTCCTTTTTAGGAATCAGGAAATACCGGGAGTAGCATCCCCGACCCCTCTCCTGCTCTGGAACCACCTCTATCGCACCTTTTTGAAACAGCTTCAGGACTTCCTCCTGTAGGAGAAGACGATGGTCCTCCGAGCAAGCACCTTGACAAGGAGGATAATTCGGAGGGAACTCCCGAAAGGGGAGGGCGTACCCATTTTCTACAAGATCCAGAACCCAGAGATCTGTAGTTACAGACTCCCAGTCTTGCAGAAAATGGGTAAGCCGGCCCCCCACAGGACCAGCATGATCCGGAATGGCGGATCTAGGGCTGCTTTGCGGTGGTGGGAGGGGCTGAGGAGGAGGAAGAGGAGGAGGGGAGCGGACGGCCACGTGAGTGACCCCTGATTCTTCCTCTGTAACCTCTAGACGAGGAACCTTGCTGCTGCTGCTGGGTCTGCCTATAGGTTCGAAAAGATGTCCTTCCGAACCGTCTATATCTTTTAAAAGACCCCCTCGACTGAGACTGCAGGCCCAGAGATTTAGCTGTCGCCTTACTGTCTTTGAACCGCTCCAGAGCAGCATCTGCCTTCTTGCCAAACAGGCCAGATCCATCAAATGGCTGGTCCAATAGAGTCGATTGCACATCCTGTGAGAACTCTGAAGATCTTAACCAAGCAATCCTTCTGGTTGCGACAGAAGACCCCATGATCCTTGCAACAGAATCTGCAGTGTCCAGCCCACTTTGGATCACCTGACGTGCTGACGCCTGAGCATCAGCCAAGATGTCATTGAACCCAGTCCTATCCTCCTCAGGCAGTTTTGGCGCCAGTGTCTTAGCCGAATCCATAAGTGCGTGCACATAGCGTCCCAAAAGACAAGTGGCGTTTGGTGATTTCAAGGCCATGCTGGCCGATGAAAATACTTTCTTTGCCGACTGGTCTAGCCTTTTAGCCTCTCTGTCCCCAGGAACCCTTAGACTTTCCCGAACAAGCTGCCTGAATTACCAGGCTCTCAGGTGAAGGATGTGACGTCAAAAATTCAGGGTCCCCTGGGGCTGCTCTATATCTCCTAGCAATCGTCTTAGAGACCGCAGGAGCAGAAAAGGGCTTGCGCCACACCTCAAACACAGGTTGCACAATGGCCTCATTAAAGGGAAGCAAAGGCTCTGATACCGCCGTGGGAGAATGCAGTACCTCAGTTAAAATGTTCGACTTAAACTCCGTAGTTGGTAACTGGAGATCAAGCAGCTCCGCAGCCTTCCTGATAACCGAATGGTAGGGAGCAACGTCCTTAGAGGGTTCATCTGACGGTGGAGTAATCTCCCACTCAGGAGACAGATCCAACCCACTAGCTTCTTTAAGCTCTTCGAATACTTCATCCGACTCCACCAATTCCCCCTCTTCCGCTTCCTCCTGAAGGTACCTCTGCTCTTCAATAATCCTCTGAGACTCCTTTCTGGAACGAATCCGAATCATCGGCGTCGGCGGCGCCGTATTCGAATCCGATGGCGCCAGTGCCGGCGTCGAGCGTGGATCTGCCGGAGCCATCGGCGTCGAACGAGGTCGAGCCGGAGCCGGCGAGGATGGAAGCAGCATCGACGTCCTCGGAGCCAGAGGATTCCAAGACGGCGTCGTTGGAAAGAACGGTATGAAAGGGGCCTGTGGATATACTAGCGGCACCCCCAAGTTAAATGCCATTGGACCCATCGGACCCGCAGGTGCACCAGAGGTGTACATGGCTCGAGCAAACACCCCATACATTGCATTTAAGTAATGCGAGGGGTCCTGACCTGGTCCAGGGAAGGCAGGGTACTGGTCAGGCCTCACCGGACTCGGGCCAACCGGCGCCGACGGTGGAATCAGCGGCGTCGCAGGCTCACCCGGGGCTTGAAGATCTTCCGGGGCCGGAGCCGGAGCCGGAGACGGAACCGGCGTCAGAGTCCGAGCTGGAACCAGTGAAGCTGGAGACATGGAGACCACTGGAGATGAAGGACCAGCAGGCAAATCCGGCACAGGAGAAGGAGAAACAGAGTCCTTCCGACGCCGAGTAGGTGACTTCGGCTTCGGCGCCGAGCTCTTATCAGAATGGTGTCGAGACGAGTGCCTTCTCTTTTTCTTACGTTTCTTGGCTCGAGAAGTATGTCCCGAAGTCGACTTCAACGCCGACCTCGACTTCGATCTAGACCTCGACCTCGTTCTCGATCTTCTTCTCCCTCTCTTCTCCTTCTTCATTTTTGCAATGAAGAGTTTTGCCTCCCGTTCTTTAAGAGCCTTCGTGCTCATCTTGCGGCAGCTGGTACAGCCATCCACGTCGTGGTCCGACGATAAACAACACATACAGTCCTCATGAGGATCTGTGATGGACATGTGCTTGCCACACTCCCGGCAAGGCTTAAATCCAGACTTTTTTGTTGACATCCTCGAAAGAGAACAGGAAAAATAACGAGAATACACAAAGTATCAACAACGCTAACAACAGCGATTCCCGAAATCCGTTGGCTTTGACGGCGCGGAAAAAAGGGAACTGTCGTCATCACGCCGACGAGGTCTTCTTATGGAGCCGGTGACGTCAGCGGAGTCGCGAGCGGTGCCGTTCCCCTGTGACGTCGTCTTCGACCTCATCGGCATGGACTGCTACAAAAGTTTCCGAATGTTGCTGGCGCAGGGATATTCACAAGGTGAGGAATCCACTGCCAGATGTATCCATCAGAACTAGGATTACAGGTAAGTAACTTATCCTTTTCTTCCAGGGGATCCTCATCAATAGTCATAAGCACATGAATAAAATAGCAAGCCCATCCCCTCATCCTGCGGGCAAGCAACCATAGTACAATCAAGACACAAAGTAAATTGAAAAGCATATAAAGACTCCAAAACAAATTAACATTGGAACAGATTCCTCAAGGAGGCCTGGCATAATTGGGTATCCGCTCTGGAGTCTGAATCCAGACAGTAATGCCTGGTAAATGTATGGACCGATTTCCAAGTTGCAGCCTTACAAATCCCGGCCATCGGTACATTGTGTAAGAATGCAACTGTAGCAGCCTTGCCCCTAGTAGGGGAGGCTAACAGAGGCTTGTTCGCCATTTGGTAGGCCAACTTTATACAATACACTATCCATCTTGAAATGGATCTTTTAGAAGCTGGAAAGCCTGTTCTAACAGAGCCGTAGTTTACAAACAATTGCTCAGCTTTTCTAATGGACTTTGTTCCCTCCAAGTAGAATTTGAGAACCCTCTTGAGGTCTAGTGAATGAAGAGACCTTTCTGCTGGTGTAGCAGGATTGGGAAAGAAAGAGGGAAGAGAAATAATCTGATTTACATGGAAATCAGACACTACTTTGGGCAGGAAGGAAGGGTGAGTTCGCATAACTACTCTATTATGATGGAAAACTGTATACGGTTCCTTAGACCAGAGTGCTTGGATTTCACTCACTCTGCGTGCTGATGTAATAGCCACTAGAAAAGCTACTTTCCATGTAAGGTGTTGTAATGTGGCCTTATGAATGGGTTCGAAGGGAGGTCCTATCAATTTGGACAAGACTAGATTCAACTCCCAAGGTGGAGACGGAGGTCGGACAGGAGGATAAACCTTCTTCAACCCCTGTAGGAAATACTTGACCACCTGAAGTTGAAACAACAAAGGCTGGTTAGGCGATTTTCTATATGCCGTGATGGCAGCCAAATGCACTTTTATGGATGTATACTTCAAACCAGATTTGGCCAAGTAGGGTAGATAGGGCAAGATTACCTCTTCTTGCCCGTGAATCGGATTCCACCCATTACGGACACACCACAAGTAAAACCTTTTCCATTTAAAGGAGTATGAGGATCTTGTGGATGGTCTTTTTGACTACCGCAAAATGTCCTTGCAATCTTGAGGGAGGTTCAAATGTCCGTACTGCAGGACTTCAGGAGCCATGCTGTCAAGCTGAGCGAGGGAAGGCTGGGGTGCAGGATCTTCCCTCCCATTTTGGTCAGGAGGTCCGGCCTGCACGGGAGTCTCCGATGCGGGCGCACTGAGAGGTGCAACAGGTCCGGATACCACCATTGGCGAGGCAAATCTGGTGCTATGAGGATCATTGTCATGTTGGATCGGATCAATTTGGCCACATCCTTCGGAATGAGAGGGAGGGGTGGAAAGGCATATGCAAACGTCCCTGACCAGTCTATCAAAAGAGCATTCCCCCTCGTTCCTGGTCGGTAAAACCTGGATGCGAAGGCGTGGCATTTTTTGTTTTGATCGTCCGCAAAGAGGTCGATGAAGGGATGACCCCATTGATGAAAAATGTCTGCCACCACCTTGTCGTTGAGCACCCAGTCTTCTTGTTCGTCGAAGTGACGACTGAGGGCGTCTGCTCGCACGTTCTGCTCTCCCGGTAGGTGCACTGCTGTGATCGATAGGTTTCTGGCTAGCAGCCAGTGCCAGATCGCCTGGGATTCTAGAGACAGAGGGCGAGAGCATGTTCCACATTGTTTGCTCAAGTAATACATGGTGGTTGTATTATCCGTTTGTATTAGGATCGATTCGGACTGAATCGACGGTTGAAAAACCTTGAGGGCTAAATAAACCGCCCGCAGTTCCAGCATGTTGATATGATATGATATGGTCCGTTCCCTGCTGGTCCACCTGCCCTGAGTTTGCAGATGACCCAGATGCGCTCCCCATCCCTGAAGGGACGCATCCGAATAAGGGATTGAGTTGGCAGAGTTTGATGGAATGGGACACCCACCAGAAGATTCTTTGGTTGTAACCACCAGAGAATGGACATCTTTGCTGATGGTGAGAGGAGAATCCGGTCGGTCCACTGACTCGATGATTGGTCCCACTTGTCCTCCAGATCTTGTTGTAATAGTCTCATCCTCAACCTGGCATTGGGTATGAGAAAAATACAAGATGCCATCGACCCCAGCAGAGAAGCCACTTGTGTTACTGATGGCTGATGAGTTTGGAGGATGACATTGCTTTTGACTCTCATTGATGACAATCTCTCCTCCGAAGGAAACACTTCTCCAAGGTCGGAATTTAGGGTGGCGCCCAGATAGTGGAGTGATTGGGTCGGTTGAAGAACCGATTTTTCCATGTTGACATGAAGGCCTAAGCGTTGCAGGAGATCCAGGCAGATGTGAAGATGTTCCTACACCATGTGGGGGGATGATCCCTTCACCAGCCAGTCATCCAGGTATTGATACACGAATAGACCTTGGCGATGTAATGCTGCCGCTACCACTGCTATGCATTTCGTGAAAACCCAGACTTTAGACCGAAGGGTAAAACTTTGAACTGGTAATATTTTGAGTCCACCATGAACCGAAGGGACCTTGCGATGCCGTGGTGTGATTGAGATGTGAAAATACGCATCTTGGAGATCCACCGAACACATCCAATCGCCTTTTCTCAGATGTGGAAATATTTGATGGAGCGCCAACATCCAAAAACTTTTCCTTCTTGATTAACTTGTTCAGAGAATGTAGGTCTAGAATTGGTCTGAACTTGTTCAGTTGGTCTTTTTTCTGAACAAGGAAGTATCTTGAGTAAACCCCCTGTCCTCTCTGTGCAGGAGGGACCTCTTCTATGGCCAGTTTCTTGAGAAGGGTCGACACTTCCTGACGTAGGACACCCACTGGTCTTTGGTGATGTTGCGCCACTCTTAACTGCAGTTTGAGATACTTCCTCCCACTGGAGTGTGCAACAGTGCTAGAGGAAGCAGAGAATCATTGCTTCCCTTGAGTTTTTGTTGTGGAAGAGGACTGCTGTTGGTGTCCTCCTCTTCCTCTCGAGGAACGACGGCCCTGGAACTGGGACTTGTTCTGCTTGTTTTGCGACCATTGAGGGGTTTGAACCCTCTGTTGGTAATTTTTACGATTGTAGGGCCTGTAGCGTCGTCTAAATTCCTTTTTCTTTTCAAGGCCTACACCCTTTAAGGTGTCCAACTCAGCCTTCATTCTGGCCATTTCCTCATCTGCGTGTGATCCAAACAGTGAGGTGCCAGAAAATGGGAGATTTAAGATGCGTTGTTGCGCCTCTGGCTTCAGCGCTGTCAGACGCAACCAGGAAGATCTTTGTGCACATATGGCATGTGCATAAGAGTGAGCCGACAAAGACACCCCATCCGCCGCAGTGCTGATTACTTGGTTGGCCACCAGCGCACCCTCCTTGAGAATTTCAGAGAAAGCCTGCTGGTCCTCCTTCGGGAGTTTGTCTTTGAAGCGCTCCAGTGAATCCCATAAGGACCTGTCATAACGGCCCAGCAGAGCTGCAGCATTAGAAACTTGAAGAGAAGACGCTGCAGAGCCGCAAGCCTTCCTCCTCCAAGAGTCTTGTGCTCTACTTTCCTTATCCGGAGGCGCTGAAGAGGAAGAAGCAACTGCGTGTGTCTTCTTTGCCACTGCCACAATGACAGAGTCCGGTGGCGGATCCGATTTGAGGAAAAGAGGATCTGAAGCAGCAGGTCTATATTTTTAAAGATTTGCGCAGGAGCTGCTTTCACCGATGATGGAGTAAGGAAAACGTCCATTACCGGCTCAATGATACCAGGGACCAAGGGTAGTAATGGTCTAGTCGCAGACCTCTGATGGAGGGTCTCGAAAATGATAGACGTGGTGGTCTGAGGAGCTGACATGGTGATTCCTAGCTTTTGTGCTCCTCTGGAGAGAACATCATGAAAAGTGTTCACATCGTCGATGGGTGACACCCTAGATGGAGGACTATCCGTGAGGGTAGGTGAGTAGTCCCTTTTGGATGAGTGTGTCAAAGAGGAGGACCACGATGGTGTTCGCCGCCTCTTGCGTCGATCTGCGCTCAGGAGATCTGCCCCTGTGTTATCTGGTCCGAGTAGTGGGGGACCTGTCCGATTCCTGCACCAGACGTTGTAAGGGGGATCTGTGCAGAGGACTGGAATAGTCCATAGGTTGTTGGGCGTGCCCCTTGGTAGTGTCTGCTAATGATGGAGAGGCTGGAGCCATCTGGGCGAAAGATGAATTGACGGAGATCGCTGTCTCCTTGGAGAGCCTTTTGGCGACCTTGGAGGCTCAGGTGTGTGAGCCGAAGAATTGCGTGACGACGCAATTGTCCGGGGTGAGCTCCGGATAGAGTGAGAGGACTCTCTGGGACTTCTGGAGCGAGATCGGCATCTTGATGAGCGATGTGACGTCGATGGAGAATGCCTCTACGTCGACCGGCTCTGTGTCACCATCACTGGTGAGTCCCTTGATCGTGATAGTCTCCTCGAAGTCGATCTCACCTTCGACGTTGTATGATACAACGTCGAACCCTTGGAACATACAGACTGCCCCTTCGACGTTGAGCGTGTAGGAGACCTCAACGAAGAATGGATGGACGGAGAAATCCTTCTCGATGTCGCTTCCTGATGAATGTTCGATCCCTCTCTCGACGCTCACCGTCTGTTGGAAGTAAGTGGAGATGAGATCAGGGCACTTCTCATCGCCGACTGAGATCGCCGTCTCGATGTCGAACGACGTCTGGTGTATTTTACATTGGACCCCGACGACGCATGTTTCTTCGACGTCTGCGAAGATCTGGCCTTCGACGTCGAACGTCTCTTGGATGATGACGGAGGTGATGATTGCCGTGTCTCTGGTGACAAGGCCTGTCTCGACGTCGACCGTCGCCTGGTTGACATCGACAGAGACGCCTGCTTCGACACCGATCGCTGGTGACCCTGCCACGGCGGAACATGTCTCGACGTCGAACGCTGTCTTGCCGGTGACGACGGAGAACCATGCCTCGACGTTGGGCGAGCCCGCACCAACAGAGATCTACTCCTCGACGCCGGTCGTCGCCGGGTTGACGACGGTGGAGGATCCGACGTACCTGTTGTCTTCGTCGACAACCGGTGTTCTCTCGACGGCGAGCCGATGAAGGAATTTGCGGCGCCGAGCCCGACGCCGGCGGAGAGCAGATGAACAAGTTACTTACCTTCGGTAACGCTTTCTGTGGTGGATACAGTATCTGCCTGTGGATTCCTCACCTTATGAATATCCCCTGCGCCAGCAACATTCGGAAATTTTTCGGAGCTCTCCACGCCGACGAGGACGACGTCACAATAGCATGGCTCCGCACGCAGCTCCGCTGATGTCACTGGAGCCATAAGAGAGCCTCGTCGACATGATGACGTCAGTTCCGCCCTTTTTTCCATGCCTTCGAGGCACACGGACGGACCAAAAACAATATATATACAGCATACACAGTACATAATATTCAAACCAACACACACAGTGTGAAATCAATACAGGAAAGCAAAAGAAATAACACACTTCCTTTGACAGTAAAAGATACATTTTATCACATTATCACTATTGTAGGTATACAAGGGTGGACAACGGGGGGGCGGTGGGACAGTAAGGAATCCACAGGCAGGTACTGTATCCACCAGAAAAAGAGTTACCGAAGGTAAGTAACTTGATCTTCTGATGGATACATCTGCCAGTGGATTCCTCACCTTGTGAATAGAGTCCCACAGCAGTCCCCACTCCCGGAGGAGGGTGTCCACCCTTCTATACCAAAATGTCCAGAAGGACTGAACAAGCAAAGTGTCTGTCCCTCCTCACCTCGGAATCTAAGCAGTAATGCTTCGCGAAAGTGTGGAGGGAGGCCCAAGTTGCCACTCTACAAATGTCCTCCACAGGAACACCTCTAGATAAGGCAGATGTAGAAGACTTTGCCCTGGTAGAGTGAGCCCTTAAACCCTCTGGAGGTTCCTTACCGGCCAAAGAGTAACCGATCTTGATGCACAAGATAATCCATCTGGAAAGGGTGCGTTTGTGCACCGCACTGCCTTTCCTGCAGCCAATGAAGCCCACGAAGAGCTGGTCATCCACTCGAAAGTCTTTAGTTCTATCAAGGTAAAAACTCACCGCCCTTTTAGGGTCCAAGCGGTGATGCTCCTCCTCCTTGGAAGTGTGAGCGGGAGGATAGAAGGTAGGAAGGGTAATGGACTGCCCCAGCTGGAAAGGAGTTACCACCTTAGGCAGAAAAGCAGCCCTGGTCCTGAGTACCATTCTTTCAGCAAGAATGGTCAAGAACGGGGGTTTCGAACTCAGAGCTTGAAGGTCACTTACCCTCCTTGCCGAGGTAATTAGAAAAACTGTTTTAAAAGACAATAGCCTTAAGGTACACTTGTGCAAGGTTTCAAAGGGAGAACCCATCAAGTAAGTTAATACAAGATTTAAGTCCCATTGAGGCACAATAAATGGAGTGGGCGAAAATTTGTTGGTAAGGCCCTTAATGAACCGTGACACAATAGGTGATTTAAACAAGGACGGCTGATCCGGCAAGCAAAGGAATGCCGACAAAGCCAATAAATAACCCTTCACAGTAGCTACAGCAAACCCTTGCTGAGTAAGAGAGAGAGCAAACTGAAGGATGTTGGCTAAACGAGACCTCAAAGGGTCAACAGACTTCTCCCCACACCAATGGACAAATTTGGACCACCTATAGGAATAGATAGACTTGGTGGAGTGACGCCTGGCAGACAAAATCACGTCCACCACGTCAGGCGGGAGAGAAAAATAATTCAGGTTGCCCCGGTCAATCTCCGGGGCGATCAATATGACTTGGGCCCGGTCTTGGCGAATCTTCCTCAGAACCCGAGGAATCAAGTGTATGGGAGAAAACGCGTAAAGGAGATGTGAGTCACATCTCAACTGAAACGCGTCCCCCAAAGCTCCCTGAATCGGATACTGGAGACTGCAGAATGACGGGCAGCGAGCGTTCTCGTGAGTGGCAAACAGGTCCACCCGAGTGGTTCCCCACGTCCGAAAAACGTGACAAACCACCTCCTGATGGAGCCTCCACTCGTGGTCGGCAGAGAACTGCCGACAGAGACTGTCAGCACGCACGTTCAGAACTCCGGCCAGATGATTTGCCATCAGACAAATCTGATGATCCTGAACCCAGGACCAGAGACGCAGAGCCTCTCTGCAGAGTCAATGCGACCCCACTCCTCCCTGCTTGTTGACATACCACATTGCGGTAGTGTTGTCCGTCAGGATTTGAACCGACTGACCGCGAAGGGAAGGAAGGAAGGCCTTGAGTGCCAAACGTATCACCCGCAACTCCAAAAGGTTGATGTGAAGCAACCTTTCCTCTGGAGACCAAAGACCCTTGATCTCCAGATCCCCCAGATGCGCACCCCACCCTAAAGTGGATGCATCCGTTATCACTGTGGCCATCGATGGAGGTAGATGGAAGGGCTTTCCTTGAGACAGATCCACCAAGACAGATCTGCTGCAGCTTCTCTGGAGATCCTCAGACTCCCTGAGATCTCCGTTGTGCTGATACCACTGCCTGTGGAGGCACCACTGGAGCGCCCTCATGTGCCAGCGTGCATGGTTGACCAACAGAATGCAGGAAGCAAACAGACCGAGCAGACAAAGGACTTTCAGGACTGGAACGACCGCTCCATTGTAAAACATGGGAATTTCGTGTATGTCGAGAATTCTTTGTGGAGGTGGGAATGCTCGACACACAGTAGTGTCCAGTACCACCCCTATGAACAGGTTGCGCTGAGAGGGCACCAGGTGAGATTTGGGCACGTTTATCGAGAAACCAAATTTGTACAACAGCTGAGTTGTAACCTGCAGATGATGAAGCACCTTCTCTGGTGACTCCACTTTGATCAGCCAGTCGTCCAGATAGGGGAAAACTGGAATCCCCGACCTTCTGAGATGGGCTGCCACCACTGCCATCACCTTGGTGAAGACTCGAGGTGCAGTAGTAAGACCAAACGGGAAAACCGCAAACTGATAATGTTGCGACCCTACCGTAAAACGGAGATACTTCCTGTGCGACTCCAGGGTTGGAATATGAAAATACGCATCCTGCAAGTCGATCAACACCATCCAGTCCTCCTGTTGCAGCACTTGAAGAACCTGCACAAGGGTGAGCATCTTGAACTTCTCCTGCTTCAGAAAAAGGTTTAAGATCCTGAGATCCAGGATAGGACGTAGCCTGCCATCCTTCTTGGATATCAGGAAATACCGGGAGTAGCATCCCTGATCCCTTTCCCACTCTGGAACCACCTCTATCGCACCTTTTTTCAGTAATGTTAGAACTTCCTCCTGAAAGAGAAGAAGGGGGTCCTCCGAGCAAGCACCTTGGCAAGGCGGGTAATTTGGAGGAAATTCCCGAAAGGGAAGAGCATACCCATTTTCCACAAGATTTAGAACCCAAAGGTCTGTAGTGACCGATTCCCAATCTTGCATAAAATGGGTAAGCAGACCCCCCACAGGACCAATATGATCCAGAATGGTGGATCTAGGGCTGCTTTGCTGGGGCAAGAAGGAGGGAGGTAGAGGAGGAGGAGGAGGAGGAGGAGGAGGAGGAGGAGGAGGAGGAGGGCTGACGACCTTGTGGACAACCTCTGTTCTTGCCCCTGTAGGTCTTATACAGGGTATTTTGCTGCTGCTGCTGCTGAGGCTGCCTGTAGGTCCGAAAGGACGACCTCCCAAAACCTCTGTACCTTCTGTAAGAGGAACCTCTAGGCTGCGCCTGCAGGCCCAGAGACTTAGCTGTGACTTTGCTGTCCTTGAACCTTTCCAAGGCTGCATCTGCTTTCTTCCCAAACAGTCCAGAACCATCAAAGGGTAGGTCTAGAAGTTTTGCCTGCACATCTGGAGAGAACTCCGACGACTTAAGCCAAGCACTTCTTCTTGTGGCAACCGAGAAGCCCATGATCCTGGCAACAGAGTCCGCAGTGTCCAAACCACTCTGAATAACTTGACGTGCAGCTGCTTGAGTGTCCGACAAGACCTCATTAAAATTCTGCATGTCCTCCTCTTAGGAGCAACCTGTTACATCCATTAGGGCGTGGATGTAACGGCCCAAAAGACAGGTGGCATTTGTGGACTTCAAGGCCATACTTGCCGAGGAGCACACCTTCTTGGCTGACTGGTCAAGCTTTTTTGACTCTCTATCACCAGGAACTTGAGGAAATGCTCCAGAAGACTTCTTCGAACAGGCAGCTTGACCCACCAGGCTCTCAGGAGAAGGATGGGATGTTTGGAAGTCCGGATCTCCTGGAGCCGCCCTGTACCTCCTAGCAACAGATTTTGACACTGCTGGAGCCGAAAAGGGCTTACGCCAAACCTCCATAACTGGCTCAGTGATGGCATCAGTGAAAGGAAGCAAAGGTTCTACTACAGTGGAGGGAGAATGAAGAACCTCTGTCAAGATATTGAACTTAAATTCAGCCGTTGGGAGCTGCAAGTCTAAGAGCTCAGCTGCCTTCCTTATAACTGTGTGGTAAGGAGCCACATCCTTAGAGGGAGCATCTGAAGGAGGAGAAAGCTCCCATTCTGGGGACATATCAAGGCCACTTGCCTCCCTTAAGTCTTCAAATAAGTCATCTGACTCTTGAAGTTCACCTTCCTCCATTTCTTCTGCCCGATACCTCTGCTCTTCCAAAATCCTCTGCTCCTCCCGCCTGGATCTTATCCTCGGACACGGCGGCGGGGGCGCCACACACGACTCCAACGGAGCCAGAGCCGGCATCGAACACGGATCCGGAGGCACAGCCTGAGCCGAATGAGGTCGAGCTGACGGAACCGGAGATCAAAGGAACGGCGTCGACGTCCGCGGTGCCGGGAAATGTCAGGACGGCGCCGCAGGAAGGAATGGCATAAAGGGAGCCTGAGCATAGGCCTGAGGAACGCCCAAATTAAAGGCCATTGGACCCATGGGACCCGAAGGTAATCCAGAGCGGTACATTGCTCTTGTTAAGACACCATACATGGGATTCAAGTAATGCGATGGGTCTTGACCCGGGCCAGAGAAAGGTGGGTAAGGACCCGAAAAAGGCTCAGGCTGAGGCATTACCGGACTCGGGCCAATCGGCGCCAACGGTGGAGCCAATGGAGTCGACGACTCATCAGGTACCGGAGCCGGAGAATGCGTCCGCGTCGGAGATGGAGCCGGAGCTGGAGAACGCTCTGGAGAAGCTGCAGGCGAAGCCGGATTCGAAACCGAAGGAGAAACATAGTCCTTACGACGCCGAGGAACTGGAGAAGTCGATTTCGGAGCAGTCTCCTTATCTGAACGGCGTCGAGAGCCGTGCCTCTTCTTCTTCTTATGCTTCTTTGATTTTGAAGCATGACCAGACGTCGACTTCGAACCCGACCTGGACCTGGATCGCCTTCGACCTCTCTTCTCCTTCCTCATCTCCGCCATGAACAGCTTGGCCTCTCTCTCCTTTAAAGCCTTCGGGTTCATCTTACGGCAGCAAGAGCACCCCTCGACGTTGTGATCCGACGACAGGCACCAGACACAATCTTCGTGAGGCTCCGTGATGGACATATGTCCTCCGCACTCTCTACAGGGCTTGAACCCTCACTTCCTCGATGACATCGTCAGGAAAGAAGCAAGAGAAGACCAGAAACACAATCCAGAAATAACTAGACAAGCTACCGAGAGTCCCAGAAAACCGTTAGCATCGACGGCGCTGAAAAAAGGGAACTGACGTCATCCCGCCGACGAGGCTCTCTTATGGCTCCAGTGACGTCAGTGGAGCCGCATGCGGAGCCATGCTATTGTGACATCGTCCTCGTCGGCGTGGAGAGCTACGAAAAATTTCCGAATGTTGCTGACGCAGGGGATATATATACAAGGTGAGAATTCCACTGGCAGATGTATCCATCAGAATGGAACCTTACTTCTAGATGGAATAGTGGCTCTCGCTTTCCTTTTCTTCATCGGAGACCTGCCTCTTGAAGGAGATTTCTTCTTGGCAGCCAGCCCATAGAGGCGAATCCTCTCTCTGTCCTGAAGAGTTCTATTGGACAGTAGCTGGCAATGCTGACAGGTCTTAGAATTATGATCAGCGGGAAGGCAGAGAATACAGATAGGGTGGGAGTCTGTTTTAGCCTTCTTCTTGCCACAGGCAGGACAAGGGTAAAAAAAAGAGGGCATTTTGAGAAAAATAATGCTCAACTCTCTTAAAAATAGCAGAGATATACTTCAAACATCAAAAGACGTCGAAGTAAAGAAAGTTAGACAAAAAAAGAGAAATATTTTCTGAAAGAAATCCGAAAAAATGTTAGAGCTGAAGTAACCAGGGTCCTGGCAGAAGGAGCTGGAAAGAACAACTGACCTAACTGTCACACCTGAGGCATGATGGGAAGCTAGGGGTCATGGCTGCCTTAAATGCACGGTGCCAGTTTATCTGTGTGTTTCTGTGGGTTAGCTTTTCAGCTTTCTATAGTGAGGTTTTTTCTGCAATGCAGCCTATGTGCTGACAATATTTTCTCATTCTTCCTTGTAAGATGGGGATTTCTACTGTCTATTAAAGCAGTTTTTCAAATGTGCATTTTCTCCCTGCTTTTTATTGGAATGTATTTATATACAGGGGAATTGCTTACAACATTGTTCAGCATTGCTATGGAAGGCTGCATTGTGTTTTTTATATATATATGGATATATATATAACGCTACATATGTTTCCACATATATGTTGTATGTTTCCGGGGTCCCGCACATGGGTGGGAATATTCATGTGCTTATGACTATTGATGAGGATCCCCTGGAAGATAACTCCTGTGGCCTGGTAGGATGGAAATGTGAAAATAGGCATCCTGCAGGTCCAGCGCTACCATCCAGTCTCCTTGGTCTAAGGCAGACAAGACTTGAGTCAATGTGACCATTTTGAATTTCTTCTTTTTGAGGAAGAGATTGATGGTACGAAGATCCAAAATGGGCCGAAGTCCCTTCTTCTTTGGAATCAGAAAGTAGCGGGAGTAACAGCCACTGCCTACTTCTGAAACTGGAACCCTTTCTATACCTCCTTTGGCCAAAAGAGCCGTATCTTCCTCTTGGAGCAGTTTTAAGTGATCCTCCACCAGCCGTTCCTGACTTGGCAGAATAGTAGGAGGAAAAGAAAGGAAAGGAAGAGAATAGCCCTCCTGGATGATCTACAAGACCCACTTGTCTGATGTAATAGATCTCCAGCGGGGGAGATGATGACGAATTCTCCCACCCACTGGAGTAGAGTGGTCCTGCTGAATCAGCCAAGGAGTGCTTGAAGGCTGCGGCTGCTGGGAGCAGTGTGGCGGACAACTTCTGACCTCTGTTCCAAGGACGTAATATAAACGTCCACATCCACGTCTGTGTGGTACGGAGGCTAGGATAGGGCTGCCACAAAAGGGGCAAAAGGAAGACTGGCCACGAGGAGTGGAGGATAGGCCCAAGGATCTGGCCATAGCTCGAGAATCCTTGAACCTGACCAGGGCAGAGTCAGTCTTATCCCCAAAAAGGCGGGTTCCATCAAAGGGCATGTCCATCAAATTGGCTTGAACATCGCTGAGAAGCCAGATGTACGAAGCCAGGTGTGGCACCTCAAAGCCACATTTGCTACATCTCTCCCGTCCTTGACAACCTGGGAGAGCACAGCCCGGGCCTCCTCCGGGACATGTGGCAGCACTTGCGCAACAGTCTCCCAAAGAGAGTGGGAGAAACGGCCCAATAAGCATGCGGTATTCACCGACCGCAATGCTAGACTGGAGGAAGAAAACATCTTCTTGCCCAAAGAGTCCAGTCTTTTGGATTCCCTATCAGGAGGGGCGGAAGGAAATGCATCCTGGGAAGTAGATGCCTACACCACCAAACTTTCTGGGGTGGGGCGTTGGCTGAGGAACTTCGGGTCGCCCGGTGCTGGGCAATGGTGGCATGCAGTCGTCCTGTTTACAGGAGCCCCTGTGCTAGGTTTGGTGCCTCATTAAAGAGCAAAAGGGGTTCAGAGGTGGAAGCCCCAGGTTGAAGCACTTCGGTCAGGAGATAAGTCCTGACCTGCACTGAGGGCAGCTCCAGTCCAAGGACCTCAGCTGCCCTCTTAACCACCATAGCATAGGACACCCCCTCCTCCGTAGCCACTGTAGGTTGGAGAGAGCATGCCTGTGTCTGGGAAAGTATCCAGACCACTGGCTTCCCCAAGTTCCCCATACCAGTCCATAGTCTCTTAAGAGACATCCTGGTTCTCTAAAGGGTCGCCAGACTCCTCCCATTCCTCTCCTGAGCCTAGCACGTCCACAAAGTGCTCAGGCAACAACATAGAACCCCTGGGTTCTGTCAACGTTGGAATCGGCGTGGAACGACGCCGTCGAACAACGCTGTTCTGGCTCCGTGGCGTCGGGGATGAGGATGGGGCTTGCGCCACTGACAGCCGCCACCGACTTCGGGTTCGACGTCGGGGAAGGTCGCACTGATATGACCGGCGTCGAACCCGATCCGAGATCGGACCCCTGAGGCCCCACCGGTGCCGTGGCCGAAGCCGACGACGTTGAAACCAATGGTGCCCACCCAACCCCACAGGGCCCAAGGGCTCCCCAACGGGGTCGTTCCGCTCAAATACGCGGTGCATGGCCTCGTAAAAATCTTTCATTTTCGCGGGAGACGCTCCGGCTCCCGGAAATGCAGGGAGGCGCGAAGTCGACTCTGGCTCCGGCTCCTCAGAACCGTGCTTAGTGCTTTGTGCTCCTTACCTCTCTCGACGACGGACATCAGTTGAGGTGAAGTCGAAGTCCGCTTGGACTTCTTTTTCTTCTTATGCCTTTTTCCCCCGAGTGTCCAGATGACCTCGAGTGGGAGGAAGAGGACTTAGGGCTCCGAGAGCAATCCCGCAACCTCCTCTTCCTTGAACAGGTTTGTGACCTCCTCAGAGTCTCGCTCAACGTTGTCGACTGCCAGGCCGTGAGCAACTTCAATGCCCGCTCCCTCAAGGTCTTCGGAGCCATCGCCTGGCAGTCTGAACACAACTTCGAATCGTGGTCGCGTTCAAGACACCACAGACATACACGGTGGGGATCGGTAACCGACATTGTGCAGGAACAAGTCCCGTATGGTTTAAAACCTGTCTTCCTACCCGACATCCCTCGCACACAAAGTCGTCAAAAATTTCGACAAAAGTTGAGAAAAGAGCCTGCCAAAAAGCAGCAGAGGGGTAGCTCTTCCCAAATCGGCGCATAACTGGCGCGGAAAGAAAAGAACTGACATCCACGCGCCTGGGTGGAGCCTATGTATTTATTAATTTTTTATTTTATTTTAAAAGATCTATATAGCGCTGGCTAGACCAGGAGGTATCAGAGCGCTTTACATAAGGTAGGACATTGATTCAGAACATTGTTACATAGTTACCTCAGTTTCTGTAGCGTTGCATAACATAGAAAGGGAAAATAGTATAACATAGTTACATGAGATTATTAAAGCATAGCATAACAAAGTACTTCATGGGACACAGAAAGGTCAGGCTGGAAAAGGAGAGGCAGACAAAGAATCACGGAGGGAGAAGGCAGGGGAGGGAAAAAGAGACACAATAGGGAGAAGAGGAAAACAATGTCCGAAGTCTGAGTAGGTGACGGCCGAGGGGTGAACCAGAGCAAAACTCCTCTATAGCTGCATAGGACAGCTCCACCGGGCATCGGCCAAGGTTGTTCGGGCACCGCGGTACGTACAGACAATTAAGGTTTCAGCCTGGGGGGAAGACAATGAATCACGGAGGGAGGAGGCGGGGGAGGGAAAAAAAAACACAACAGTCGGATGTCCGGCTGGGTAGGTGGCTGCCGAGGGGTGAACCAGAGCCAAACTCCTATATAGCTGCATAGGACAGCTTCACCGGGTATCGGCCAAGGTTGCTTGGGCACCGTGGTGCAGTTATGGATTCCGCCTGGGGGGGCATCGTCAGAGCACCGGTCACGGTGTAGTAAGTGAGCAGTTATAACGGGTCAGGGGACCAAAGCGTGAAGAGAGTGCTGGCAAAACTTTGGGTTCCGCATTACACAGAAAACAAATCTTGAGGCAAGACGTGTGTAAATGAGGATCGAGCAGATGCCATTTTAAAGTCAGACAGGTACAGGCAGTATCTCGGGAGCGATCCTTGAAGGGCGAAAACAGCGAAAGTATATTTAGAACATAAAGGGTACTTCGAGCAGAGGATCACAAACGGCAGGAAATCTCAACTGTTCTTTGCTAGAACAGTGCTTCTTCTGGGCATTCCCAACGTCAGGCACTTCCTTCTTCAATAGGTGGGCTTCTAGGGTGTACTGTATTTCTTGTATCGGAGGAATCAGATCCATCGGGCCTCCAAGTTGGAGTCAGGCATGGTGGTATGGATAATTTTGGCTGACAGAGATCAGAAATACTGCTAAGTTTGTAGGGCCAACCAATATCACTCAGAAGTCCGCAAGAGCTTTATGCACATGGCTGAATAAGAATCCCGCAGCGTTCTCCCCATTCTTCTATTAAACGATGTCGGTTGTGGACGCCATGTTGAGGTCAGGCAGGGCACTACCGTCCCATCTGGAGCAACTGGTATCACTCTCCAGGCCTCCGGTAGCGCTCTTTCTTATTGCACTAATCCCCCTCACACTGTTGCTTGCCAGTTTCAGTGATGGGCTACCTACAAGCTGCCCATGGGCCCCGAGTTTCTTCACTTGGATCAGGTCTCCCGCCCAGCACGCGGCACTCACCAGACTTCTGTAGTGTCACTGCTTCCCCGTGTGGTGCCGGTTCTAGCCGCCCTCTTCCCCACTCTGCTGGGGCAGCCATGTCGATATCAGGATCTCTGAGGGAAGGACCCTTCGTTCAGGCAATTTCAAGAATGAGGCGCCGCCATGTTGTCTCAACTCACTTGGACTGCAATCTCCGCATAGGCGCCAGAGACTGGCACAGCACATTCGATACCGCAGTGAGGGTCAACACGCTGTCTCCGATCTCGCCACCACCTGCGATGCTGTCGCGGTGCTCCGCCGTGCCGGGAACGCACCAGAGGGGTGGATACGGTGCCAACCTGCCTCTGTGACAAAGCGAAGCCTCGGGCCGCGCCACACCAACTTATCGAAAGGGTAGGGGGGTGCGCTACCGGGCGCACCCCCCTCGTGGCCTCGTGGCTCACATCTCCCGGTCTCCATCTTAGCTCACTTTCTCACGGGGACATCACTGCTCATAACTCGGCTGATCAGGATCGCAGAAAGGCGGTTTAAGCGTCTGTGTGATCCGCCAGCATTCCTGGACTAGTGATTCCAGTGGGATTTGACCACGGCAACATGCCGCTCCGAATACTGGCATGCGGGTTCACCTCGGAGCTTTAGCTTCGAGCGGCCACCATGGTCGCTGGCTCCTCCTCCTTACCAAGTAGGCACCGCTACATCATAACCGACGCTACCTAATCTGCAGCTAGAAGTCTCTATCAGATGTCCTCCATTAAGTTCGACTGCGGTTTCTGATGCCACTTCACACCTATGCACTCAGCTTTCCCTGGTGTAGCTATCCTGGTTCCTAGGGTATCCATGGGTGAGGTGGCTCCCCAACCTTCTGCCTTCCACGGGGTCTCTTCAGGGTCTACTGGGACGGGTCCCTCTTCTTTAAAATTGCAACTGCAATTTACCCATTAACTTGAACGGAGCATGGGGTTGTGTTCCCACTCTGCACACGGCCCCCTTGGGGTCCCCGGTTACTTACCTTGGGTGGTTCCTTTGGTCCCCAGCACCTTTACGTCTTCTGGGTATAGTCTTGACTTGGGGTGTGGTTTGCAACCCACTATTTTAGTATATGGTTTGGTCCCCCGGGTGACCACTGTGTATATAGTGCTACTCACCTGTTTTCTTTGCAAAGTATTGTGTATGTCTCTGGGTAGGACATATTTGTATGTGTTAGTGAGTGTCTTATAATAAATACCTAATTTTGTAAATATACTGTGTGGTTCTTTTTCACTTCGTCTATACCAGTAAGATTACGTTCTGGTAAAACAAGCTGCTGTACACTCCTTCTGGACTAAGCCTGAAGGCTGATCTCCACGGCTACCACTTAGAGAGCTTTCTAAGTTTGTCTAAGGCAACTAACATCACCATAAGGGTGGTCTAGATTAGTGCAGGGTGCTACACTTACGTAAGTGTGCACCATATACTAAGCCAGCTTCTCAGTTACCCATTGGAAAAATCTGCTCAAGATAGACCCCTATTTCCTTGGATCTTTTTTGAATGTCACAGTTGGAAGACCATCTGGGCATCCTGCCCTAGAGGTTTTCATATTACAGATTACCTCTGACAGAATAACAGCCATCTGTGCATTAGCTATCATTTTGACATAAACATCAGAGTTAGCCTGCATCACTAACCTATTCTCTGTGTTTCCACCTCTATATAAGGAAGAGCTAAAAATGAACCAATCTTCTTCACTTATTTGAGCCTCTAATGAAGATGGTAAAGTGAGGGTTACAGAGTTTACTAACGGCCAGAACTGTTTACTATCCTTGTCAGCTATTGTCGCTAACATTGCCACCCGGTTTAACTTACAGAACTCCCATTTTTTAGGAGCACATAAGATTCCGATAGGCAGGTTTCGAGGCAATCATTTCTGTTCTTAAATTATCATCATTTGGATTTGATGTCAACAGGCAGCGACTCCTATTTACTACCCTTCTACCCTCCCGACATTCATCATCAAATCAAGAACTCTTCTTTTCCCTTGGACTGTTACCTAGGTATGGACCCTTTTTGCCAGCTTAAATTGAGCTAGTAATTAGCCTACAGTACCAATCCAATGCATCTTGGCCTATGTCTAAGGAGAAGGGTTCAAAATCCACTATAGAAAGGACTTGTAAAGCATCTTCCATAATCTGGACTCCGATTCTCTAGTATTAATCCACCTTCAAACTGGTTATAGTTTGAGTTTAAGGGTTTTGTAGAGCGTTCATACACCTAGCGGTTTCTTGGCGCTAAATGGCTACTACTACTCAGGGGGCAGGAAGGTATGGGGAAGTGACCGTTCAAGAGGGGAAGGCTTGGGTAAAGAGAAAGGTCTTGAGGCCTTTACGGAACAGAGGGTACTGGGAGCAGGTTCTCAGGTAGATTGGAAGGGAGTTCCAAAAAGCTGGGGCCGTGGTCGAAAATTTGGAGCCCCCCCACTTCTTCCGTTTGAAGCGAGGGACCACGAGGAGGTGGTGGGAAGAAGAGCGGAGTTCTCTCGATGGAATGTAGTCTTGAATGGCTGTGTTAATGAAAAAAGGGGCAGAGCCTGTCCGGGCTTTAAAGATGGTACAGGCAAGCTTGAATAAGGCGCGCTGCCGGACAGGGAGCCAGTGCAGGGAGACAAGGAGGGGTGTAACGTGGTGTGATTTTGGTAGATTAAAGACCAGCCGAGCGGCTTGGTTTTGGACCAATTGGAGACGCCTCATGAGGTATTCAGGCATGCCGTGATAAAGGGCATTGCCGTAATCTAGGCGAGATGTTACCATGGCCAGAAGTATTAGCTTGAGCGCATCAGAGGAAAAGAATCGTGAGACTTTACGGATTGTCCTGAGGGAGAGGAAGGCTGAGGATACGACGGCAGAGACTTGAGAGTGTAGGGAGAGTTGATTGTTAATTTTAAACCCAAGAGTTTTGACGGAAGGGACAGGAATGGGTGGGGAGCCTAAGGAAGAGGGCCAAAAGGAAGAGGACCAGGGACTGGAGCAACCACCTGTCAACACCAATTCCGTTTTATCGGGATTGAGTTTCAGGTGGTTGAAGTTCATCCAGTCCTGGATAAAAGTCATGATGAACTGAAAATTAGATATTGACTCGGGGGAGGAAGAGAGGGAAAAGATGAGCTGGAGATCGTCTGCGTAGTTGTACACAGAGACCTTCAGCTGCTGTAAAGCAAAAATAAGGGGGGCAATGTAAAGGTTAAATAAAAGGGGGGACAAAGAGGATCCTTGGGGGACGCCGCACTGGATGGGCCGAAAATCAGCTGAGTACTCACCCAGGCAAACCGCCTGAGTCCGACCGCTCAAGAAGGAGGATAGCCATAACAGGGCCGTCCCTCCGATTCCCGCCGCCTCGACACGTGAGAGTAAGATGGTATGGTCCACCGTGTCGAATGCGGCGGAAAGATCCAAAAGGACCAGGGCCTGTGGTTGATTAGTGTCCATTCCCTGTCGTAGGTTATCCAGGACAGATATAATTACAGACTCAGTTGAATGAGCTGGGCGGAAACCGGCCTGTCTCGAAGCCAAGACACTATTTCTTTCCACAAACTCACTCAAGGTTTTGACTACATGTCGTTCCAATATCTTTTCCAAGAAAGGCAGAAGAGAGATGGGGCGGTAGTTGGCTGGATCCGAAGGGTCCGCCCCAGGTTTTTTTAGCATATTATGGACATGGCAAAAGTACCTCTTTAAATCCAGGCAGAGGGCAAGATGATCATTGGGCCCTATGTCTGCAACTCTAAAGTTTTTGACCCAATGGAACTGGTGGACTTGGACCAACACATAGTCAGTGGGAAAAGGAAAAACAAACAGAATGCTGCTGACCACGGTTCAGCACCTCAATTTCTAGATATGAAAAATTAATTTAGAAAGTCTGTGCAACAGCTTCCAGAGATCGCCGCACTTTTACTCCGCTGGAAACCAGATCAGTAAGTTCATAAAGAGAAGGAAGGTGCACAAGAAAGAAGTCAATAAGCTCCAACGATATCCAAATATTATCCTTTAATGCTACTACATTAAAGGATATTATTTGGATATAATTGGATCTTATTGACTTCTTTCTGGTGCACCTTCCTTCTCTTTATAAAATCGTCAATGGGTAGTTTACCATTACCATTCCTAAATGATATCCCAGCTGGAATATCATCTGGACACCTAGCATTTACATTGATCAATTTCAATTCCACTAAAGAGTGCAAAACTTTCACATCTGCTTCTCTGGGGCTTTCAGAAAAGATACACTCAGGAATATTTAATGCTAACTGCAACTCTTTTGTAGCCTCTTTAAATCTTTAAAAGCTGATTTTTCATTAACGTCGCCCCTTACCATTAACAGGGCATCAGGAAAATCCCCAATATTTTTTCATCTTTAATCAGATTTTATAACTCGTACTTGAATGGGTGGTACATCCACATTTAAACATATAATTTGCTTTAGCCCCTCCATATTGGCTATCAGATCGATGAAACATGCAAGAACCCATGAGCAAGTAGTTTGAAGTTGTGTTGTCTTCCTACCAGGGCAAACTGAAAGCATGGTGAGTAATCCACCCAGTGATCTTCCTCTTGATGAGGCCCTAGCATTTTCGACTATGGCAACAAACCCCTCCACTGCAGGGCACTCCAACAGGCAGGTTTCCTGAAGGAACAAAATGAATTGATTCTTCAAAACCTCTCTATGATTTTTCATATCTATAAATGTTTTGAATCCATGAATGTTCCATCCTAGTACTCAAATTGGCTGTCTCGTTCATGGTGGAAATTGCCTACTGCTTCAATCAGCACTGCACCCACCCCCACTCCCTTCATAGGTATTGGGGACGATAAACATCTAGGGTAACTTGCCCCAGAAACCTCCCTTTAGGTCTTCTTCAGGTTTGTGAGACTTGACAAGTCAACCCCCCTAGATCTTTGCCAAAACGTTCAAATAAGAAACTTAGATAATATGCATTGGTCTTCTTACTCCTTAATGGGTTGGCAACATCAAGCTCGTCTGATGGATAAACTTTTCCCACCAATTGATTTTCCTTGAGAGCACCTAGGTGTGAGGTTTCAGAAAAAGGGGTTTTACACCTCTTGACACCACTTTCATGCCCTCCTATGGTGTAGGACTCATCTATTATTTTTACAGTAATATTTCCAGTTTCATTTTCAACATCCATTTCACTTAGATTTTTGACCAAGATGAGCTCCACAGTTTCATTTAGGCCAAGTCTTGAACTTGGGCTTCTAACTTTAAAATGTTTTGCAACAGAATCCCACAGGGAAGAGGGTAAACCTGCAACCGGCCTTATTTCATTCTGCCTTCGACTCAGAGCCTGAGACTTCTTTGCTTCTGTGAAGGAGGCACCAGAAATAGTAATAGACATAGTAGGCTCAGGCTCAAACTCAGGTGAACAATTACTTGCAGGCAGACCTAAGGCCATTTGCATCTCCAGGTCCATCCCTGTTGATGACCTATTTGGTCAGCCTCTAGTTGATGTAGGCAGTGAACCATTGCTAGGCCTCTCTTAAGGGCTTGCCTGTACTCTCAAGGCACTGATTACCTCCTCTCCTGCTGCCTTGTAATAGTGCTTATCGTGAACCCCCCTCCACGACCGGTAAAGGAGGATTGGGAGCTTGGATTTGAAATATCGCTCCCTCCTTGCTTTTGAATAATAGTGGGGGTCACAAAGATGTCTGGGGTAAGGGGGACTTGCTTCGTGGGTCCTGACAGCGCTCTGATAGTTCCTGGGCATTCTCTGACAACACTTTTACCCCCCCTACGCTGACCATGGTGACCAGCCCCATTTCCCTTTCCTTTTGGTCTCAGTATACGCTCTGCCATAGGCACAATAATAGTCAAATATCACAGACTGAGTTTTGCCAAGAACAGCAGCTTTCTGCTCTCACTGTTTTTCCGACAATTCCAGTAATTCCAATGGTTCCAACACTTGCAAAAGTAACTTTACTGTTACTTTACTGTTGCTGTTAACTAGGCTGCCAATTCTTCTAGTCGGTACGCTGGTACAACCCTCTAAGTAATAGAATCCCTCGGGGAAGCAGCACTGGTAGATAACAGCAATAACTGCAAGGGTGCCAGAGCTAGCAATCACTAGGGTAGAAAGTCCAAGTGGGGGGGAATACAGGTGGTGTCCTGCAAGCACAAGACGCACCTACGCTCTAGAGAAGCAGCCTCTGCACCTGCAGGCTACCAGCGCTGTAGCACCTAATGCACTGCTGCCCCCAACACAGGCTTGGAGGAGGAACTCCTTGTAGGGATGCAGGATGAGAGAAAGAGCGCGTTGCTGCACTGCACACTACACTACGAGCACCATGAGCAACGCAAGCACCACAGGTTCCAATGGGCTCCTTAACTCACCCTCCTTTCTGTGGCTGTGCATGCACGCTCTGATATCTGCGTAAATGGTGCCTCTCACTGACTCCACTGCTGCCAAAACATTGGGATTAGGATGTCCCTTTCCCTCAGCCTTTACATGGCGGTCCCACCCCCATGTAAAGGCAGACGGAAAGGGAGTTTGGGGGCCCCCTAGAAGGGCCCCGTCCCCCGGTGCCTCCGCTATGGGGCCAGGGGGGCACATGTTGTGCCCCCTAAACATCCCTTTTTCAATTGTGGCTTGTGCTGTGGCCCTTTTCCGGGCCGCAATAGAAAAAAGGTATGCTTCTGACCGCCTACCCGATGGTCGCATCATTATCTGAAGGATGAGACAGCCAAAAACTTGGCGGGTGGTCTCAATCCCGAACCTCCAACCCCCATCGTAATGACCCCCTACGTCTTGGTTCTATTCTCCCCTATCACGTTTTGAGACAGTTTGTTTTTCAAGCTGCATATGTTTATATTGCTATGCTTATTATTTTTTTATGCTGCTGACACGTACAATTTTCTCATCAGTATAAGGGTTCCTCATATCGGGGTTTTGTCCCCTGATCTGCTATTTTCACTGTTTTATTCAAATTTTTCTTCTATCTTTTTCAATCAATTTCTTTCTACACATCTCTTGCTCATTACCTGGTATTTGCTTGTGTGTTTCTAAACTGTCCCATATGTGTGTTCCATTTTCTTTTTACAGATTGCTATACTTGTGCCCTGAAAAGCATGAGGTCGGGTTAATCTGGTCAAAAGACAGAAGGTACTTTCTCATTTTTTGAGACTTAATATACAAATCGCATTTTTATAGGAAACAGTGTAATAAAGCACAGTTCAACAAACAGAAAAGGAATTGGGTAGAATTGCTTTTCTTCACTCCTGCAGCTGGTAGTAATTGTGGAGTAGCAAGTCTTTTTCACGAGTATTTAAAATCTACATGTTTACCCCGAAAAACGTGAAGATGAGGGTCTCTGGGTGTTGGTTAACATTAATTCGGATAAAATGTTTTTGAATTTGTTTAATGTTTATTGCCCGTTTAAACCTAATCCCTCTTTTTTCTTTTTGAAATTTTATCAAAGCTAAATTAGTTAACATTTAGAATCATAATACCATTCTTGGAGGAGATTTCAATTAGTTAATTAGTTTGTTGATTGACTTCAGATAGTCAATCTAAATTTAAATTTGAACCTGACAAAACTCATGCAACCTTCAAAGTAGTAATTATTAAATAAAAATTGTAACCACTAATGCTTGTGATAATCTACTGCTCCTAACAGTGTACAATTCATGGTGGTCAGAATAAATCCGGTAAACTGTTAGTAAACTATTGAAGGCTAAGAGTGAGCGTACATTAATTGGTAGTATTATTAATGAAGCTTATAATTCCATTTTCATTACTAATTTTTATAACTGATATTTCCTCATCATTTGAATAACTCTACAAATGTCTATACACAGATGATGTTATTCCATTACTTCAAAGACTTTGATAAGTTCTTCACTGATATCCCCGAAACCGGTTCTACAAGAATTTGACCATGAAAGAGATCTTTCTTTACAGGAAATCCTGCAAATTATTAAGGTTCTGATAAGATCTAACACAACTGGACCTGACGGTACACAAATCAAACTTGTTTCTTATTTGTCCTCCATCTTTTCCCCATAGCTATTGGAATTTTATAATTCTCTTCTCCATAGTTGATGTGCTAAGGTATTTTGAAGCACATATAACAGTAATCTCAAAGCAGGATACAGACCCAAAATATTGTAAAAAATTATAGGCCCATTTAACAATGACTTCAAAATGTATTCTAAAATATTAGCTACTCATTGAGTCTCCTATGCAAAATATAGTTAAAACTGACAATCAGAGTTTAATAAAGGTATACTAGCAGCTGATAATGCTAGATTTTTTGCTAAAATTGTTTCAATGGCCTTCAAATGTAAAATTGCAGCTGCAGGTTCTATCTCTTGATATTCAAAAAGCATTTGACCATATTAATTGATGTTATGTGTTGTAGATCCTAAAAGGGTTTGGTCCTCCTTTTATTTCATATGTTCAATTACTATAATCTTCTCCCAGAGCTAGTGTTTTTGTGAAAAACTGTCTTTCTCCTTATTTAAATTTCACTTTTGCAACCAGATGAGGTTGTACTCTGTCCCCTTTACTGTTTATATTGGGTCTAGAACTCTTCTTGGAATGTTTAAGCTATAATTTTTCTATCACTGGTTTTAAATGGAATGATTTTAAAATGTCAGCACATGCTGATGATATTTTAAGAACACCTCTAGATGCATTTGTTTCTCAAATACTTCAAATCCCATGACACTAGGAGATGCCCCAAAGCGGACTCTTAGGCATTCTATCTACAGTTCCCAAAGGGAAGATCTCTGCTTCCCCATAGATGCCTTGCAGCCTTCATGTTTCAGAGCTCAACAATATGTTTTAGCCAAGAGGAATGGCCAACCCACAACCAGACTGTCTAGGACCAATGAGTTTTTGGTGAAAAAATCTACAGGATGAGAGAGACACGATACCATTACAGGGTGGGATGGCTATGGTCATACTGCAGCAAAGCACAGGATTCCCCTCACTAACATGTGGGTCTTTGGATGGTTGGAAGAGCCTGCCATTCTGCTGTTTCGTGGAACACCTGAGACCCATTCTGCACACCCGCACTTGGAGTAACTTCAAATAACAGGATAAATAATTAATTTCTTTCAAATCTTCAAAAAGAAAAGTGATTACCTGCAGTTCATCCTGGACACTGTATAGCTCTTCTCTGGCAGACTCGTTGAGCAGTTTCCCCAGTGAAAGCACCCAAGCCCTTGCATTCTCCTGCACTGTGTAGGCCAATGGTCCCAAATAAAGCCTTATGCATTGTTCATCTTTAAATAAAACCTGTTCTGTGACTTCCTGGCCAATGCGTGTATAGAACTGCAACTTCTCATCATAAGTGACACAAGAGGGCTTCTTTGCTGCAAATTTTTCCATGACAATGGCCTTATCTAACTTCCAAAGGGGTCGATACCTCTTCCACCGGTTCAAGTACTTAGTAAGAGAGGTCAGCAGCTTGTGTACATTTTGAGAGATGGTAATTGCCTGATCAATAATATATGAGTTTTGAGATATGTCAGAAAAGAAGCTGAAAATGACCAATTCATCCTCTTCAGCATGCTGTGGTGGGCATTCAATGCAAGTGCCATGCATCCATCGAACAAAGTTCTAAAATTAATATGAAAAAAATAGATTTTAAGAATTAATATTCCACTGATGTATTTCAACAACCCGATAAGGCTAAGCAAAAAGTTATTGTTCTATAAAACATACCCAGCGCATTTAGCACAGTTCTATAATGTGTTAGCTTGCAAAGCATACCTAGAAACAAGGAAGTAAAAAAACGTCTTGAAGATACTAAATCATGCATCCGTGAAAATAAATCATCATTTCTATTTAAACTTTAAAACATGACTGTTCAGTATTGTGGATTGCACACCTCCAAATAGTTTGTTAACATCATTTTAATGATATCAAGCAATATTTCTGGTAGTTTTTTGTAAAAAGAATTGATATGAAGTATTGTATAATTAAATTAGCTTGTCTAGTGTAAGAAAATGAATAAAAAAAGTTGACGACATTGAAATGTTCCTGACTTTAAGTAATTTAATTGTAGACTTGAAGTATTATTTATTAAATGTAGCTATTAAGAAGTGACACAGAATTCCATTCTTTAATTCATTCAAGACATTAACTAAAACATTTTGTATGGTAGCAAATGTAAATGGAGAGAGAGTAAGAAGAAAACCAGCAATGCTGTTGGTCTATGTTGCTTACTCTAAAAAAATGTATTAAGAGATTAAGTAAATTTTTTCCAACACTTATCATTTTTGAAAAAACAAATAATTCTGCTAATCACCACTCCTTGCAAAGTATACACCAGAGATGTTTTATGCCCCAAAATGACATTATAAAAATGAAGGCAAGGGGGCCGAGCTTGCTGGGCTTTAGAAAAGGCATTGTTTCTTACCTGTAACTTCTTTTCTCTCGCATGGGAATTCCCATTATACTCATAAGCAGTTAATAGTCCTGTCCACTTGCAGGGACAACAAAGCAGTTAATATATAAATATAAATATATAAATATAAATATATATCTTTTCTTAAGTGTAGATTTTCGCCTTTGTTCAGGAAAGCCTGCGAACGCACTTAAGACAGTAAAACAGATTATGAAACTTATTTACCTAGGATACAATGGCCAGATTCTTCATCTTGAAGAGAAAAGAGGGGCCACAATAAAGTAATTTTCAGATAAGTATAGTGCCAAACAGCACAAATATCCCTCACAAACCCTTTTTTAAGATAGAGATGAAGGGAGCAGGACAGAGTAGCCTCATAGGCTGCCAGTATAGGCCTAAAAAAGTCACTGTGCCTTTAAGAATCTAGACACCACCAGTATCCCATCATGCACAGCACCACCAGTATCCCATCATGCACAGCAAGTGGCACTAACTTCAGTTCTTTTTGAAGGCTTATGTTAAAAAATATGCAATAAAGCAATTCCTCTGTTCAATCCACCAGAGAGACAGGAGGGTGGCTTACGATTATAATGGAAATTCCACTGAGAGAGAAAAGGAGTTACAGGTAAGAAACAATTTCTTCTCTCGCAGGGGATTTTCATTTATAGTCATAAGCGCTGAATAGAATAGCAAGCCCATCCCCAGATAAAGCAGTGGAGTAGTCAGAGGATAATGCAGAGAAATTAGCAAAGAGATTTTTTGAGTGAGGCCTGCCCTACTTGAGCGTCTGCTCTAGCATCAGAGTCTAGGCAGTAGTGTTTGGTGAATGTATGTACTAATTTCCAGGAAGCTGCTTTAGACTTATCTGGAATGGGAATATTGCGCAATAAAGCTGCAGTAGATGCCTTCCCTCAAGTGGAGTGTGCCTAGGTTTAGATGGGGGACTGTTGTTAGATTTTTGAGCCCCATACAGACAGGGCCATAGTTGATAAATTATTGGTCCAATTTGAGGATGGCCTTAGTCTTATCTAAATACAATTTCAAAACACTTCTAACATCCAGGCAATGAAGGGTTCTTTCCACTGGAGTAGAGTGATTCTGAAAAAAAAAGCAGGCAGAGAGATTGTGTGGTTGACATGAAAATCCAATACCACTTTAGGGAGGAACTTTGGGTGAGTTCTCATTACCACTTTGCTCGAATGGAAAACAGTATATGGTTCATGAGAACAAAGAGCTTGGATCTCACTAACCCTGTGAGCCAATGTTATCACCACAAGGAAAGCGGTTTCCCAAGACAAATGTTTGAGAGATGCCTGGTGTATGGGTGGGAATGGATCCCACAAAAGGTGTAAAAGGAGTACATTAAGCTCCCATTGGAGGGGAATGACGCCTGTTGGGAGGAGAAACCTTCATTAAACCCTCAAGTAAATCATTGATTACAGAGATTCTAAAAAAGAGGTTTGTGAGGGACACTTCCTGTAGGCAGCCAATGCTGTCAGATAAACTTTTATCGAAGAAAATTGGAAACCAGATTTTGCCAAATGAAGTAAGTATGGAAAAATAGCTTCTTCCTGGCAAGTGGTAGGATCCTTTTTTTTGGATGAGCACCACATGCAGAATCTCTTCCATTTGAAGGTGTATGCAGAACGTGTCGAAGGCCGCTTAGCTTCTTTTGAGAATCTCCATGCAGTCTTGAGGTAGATTTAGATGTCCATACTATACTAGCTCAGGAGCCGTGCTGCAAAATTCAAAGAGGAAAGATTGGGATGAATAATCTGGCCTCTGAATTTTGTTAGTAGATCAGCAATGCATGGCAGCCTCAGATGTGGACTGATAGACCGGTGAAGGAGGTCCGTGAATAACCATTGACGGGGCCATTCCAGAGCTATGAGGAAATTCTTTGTGGAGGACTGAGCCAATTTGATGAGAACTGCCGGGATCAGGGGAATCGGTGAAAAAAATGTAGCGAAATCTGCCGGACCAGTCTATCCATAGGGCATTTCCCAGAGTCCCTGTTTGGAAGAACCACAATGCAAAGCTTTGGCAGTTGCTGTTTTCTGCAGTGAAAAACAAGTCGATAGCCGGAGTTCCCCATCAATGAAAAATGTATTCTACCACGTCGTTGTTTAGGACCCACTTGTGATTTTCTTGCGGGAGTCTGCTGATTGAGTCGGCTTGTGCATTTTAGACCCCTGGCAGATGTGTTGCTGTAATCGTCAGGTCCCTGGCAATTTCCAGACAGTCTGGGACTCGTGAGACAAGGGTCTGGGGACCTTGTCCCTCCCTGCTTGTTGAGGTAGTACATTGTTGTGGTGTTGTCCGTCTGAACAAGGAGTGGGAGGTGGGAGGTGAACGATGGGTAAAAAGTTTTCAACACCAGATGGACTGCATGGAGTTCTAGGAAACTGATATGGCATGTTGAATTCTTCTCTGACCACTTTCCTTGGAGCTGGAGATGATCTATGTGGGCTCTCTAACCCAGCAGTGAAGCATCCATGACTATGGTTTGCTGCGGAATCTCCTGATAAAAAATAGTGCCTTGAAGGAGATTAGCTGGAGAACACCACCATTTGAGGGACTTCGCATGACTGGACAGCTGTATCCTGTCTTCCCAGTTGCCTGTTAGTTGGTCCCACTGGTCTTTGAGACACTCCTGTAGAGGCATCATGTGGAGACGGGCATTCGGTGTGAGAAAGATGCAGGAAGCCATCGATCCGAGAAGGGAGGATACTGTTCTCACTGTTGGATGCGAAGCTTTCATGAGAGCCTGAAATTTACGAAGGATCAATAAGCGTCTTTCCTCTGATGGACACACTTTTGCCCTTACAGTGTCGATGGAGGCTCCAAGATAATGCAAGGTTTGTATTTGGGAAGAATTGGTGATTGATTTGAAGACCCAGCTTATGTAGAAGATTGCACGGCTAGCTGTAATGAAGCTGAGCTAGATTAGCCAATCATCTAGGTATTGGCAGACAAATATCCTTTGTCTCCAGAGATGGGCAACCACTACTGCCATGCACTTGGAGAATGTTCTGGGTGCTGACTTCAGGCCAAATGGGAGGACTTGTTATTGGCAATGGTCCTGCCCCAGCACGAACCTCAAGAACTTGCAATTCTTTCTGGTGATTGGAATGTGAAGGTACATGTCTTGTAGATTGATAGAGCAGAGCCAATCACCCTGCTGCAATTTGGGGTAAATTTGGTGTAATGGCAGCATCTGAAACTTTTCACGCTGAATCCACTTGTTGGCAGTTTTGAGGTCAAGAATGGGTCTGAATTTGTTTATGTATTTCTACTTGACGAGTAGTTTCAAGTTTATTTATTTTTTGTTTGATTAATTAAAATCTTACAAAAGTTGCTAAAATATCTCCAAGATTAAAAAGCATAAAACAATTAATCATATAAAGTTTTATATCCAGAGATTAAATGTATATAATATATTTTAACACAAACCATTAATAAATTCAGATAAAAACCTCCAATTTTTTTCCAACAGCACATAACATTTTTACAAATGCAGAGTTCATTAATACATTTTCAGAGTTTCAAGGCTTGCCTACATGTCCTTACTCCACGGTTGTTGAATAATCTCTTAAGAATGATTTTTCTTTCGCATTCTAGTTCTGGGCAAAGACACAATAAGTTTATAATGTTCTCTTGTCCAGATTTACATAACCTGCATGGATTATCCTCATCTGTTTTCTTCCATGGAGGTAAGTGACATAATCCTGGCAAACAACCAAATCGAGCATTGATAAAGATATGTTTGTTTTTCTTTGACCAAGATGTTTCAAGATATTCTTGAACCTTTTTTCCCTTAAATCCATTTATAATTGCATGCTTTCTTTTTACAAGTATATCTTTATCCTTTATCAAGGAAAGATGGTTAGTAAGTTTATTGATTGTTTTTTTGAAGCTTTCCTGTGCGATTGTATTATTCCAAATCGGTGTTATACCAAATTCCTCTATCGCTGTATTTAGATAGGACCAAACATGTGATTTCCTATTGTCTTTTACTTCTTGTCACAACAGCCTAGACATTTTGTTATCTTGATCATTTTTTATTCTGTTCCACACTTTAAGCGCTTGCCCTTTCCTTGCATATAGCTGGTTGTCTAACCCAAATTCCAGCCACACCTGCGCTTGAGAGGCATTCTTAGGCAGGGAGAATAACATTTCATAAGTTTTTGCAACTGCCCTATTAATGATCTCCGCATCATTCCCATTTAATGCCTCGCTACCGTATGTTAAAGTTGGTAATACTTTTGCAGCGATCACCTTTAAAAAGGGGCGATAAGACAAGTCACATATGGATTTCTGTATTATCCTAAATGCCGCAACCAGGATATTTGCTTTCCTTATGATATCGTTTTTTTGTGGTAGGAAATTTCCATTGTTGTTAAAAATAACACCAAGATATTTATAGGTAACAACTTGTTCTAATTCATTGTCTTCCACAAATACCATTTGTATTTGTATTTAAGTTGCGTGTTTTTTGTAATAACCATTACTTTGGTCTTTGCATCATTTATTACCATACCATTTTCCTTTGCATATTTTGAAATACAATCGATTAATCGTTGCAATCCAATTTTGGTTTGACTTAAGAGTATAACGTCGTCTGCATATAACAAGTTGGATATTTGCTTATCTGCTAACTTTGGAGGATGAGCATTAACTTTATTCAAAACCATAGAGAGATCAACTAAAAATAAATTAAAAAGCAGGGGGGCCAAGAAGCACCCTTGTTTTAATCCACTAGACGTGGGGATTTCTTTTGTTAGTGTTCGTCCATCACCAATCCTTACCCTGATCCAAGTATCAGAGTGCAAAAGCTTAATCATAATTAGCAATGTATCAGAAATCCCCTGTTTTTTAAGTTTTGTCCACAAAAGTTGTCTATCAACACAATCGAAAGCCGATTTGAAATCCACAAAACAAAAATATAATTTTTGTTTAGCTAAAATTGCCTTATCCATTAGTACAGATAATATTAATATATTTGTAGAGGTTCCAAGTCCTTTGATAAAACATGTTTGATTCGGGGGCAGCACTTGCTTTTCCTTTACCCAATCTGTTAGAATTACTAATAGAAGTCCAGCAAACAGTTTTGCATCAGAATCTTGAAGGGTAATTAGACGGTAGTTCTCCGGCGATTGGCAGTTTCCTTTCTTAAAAATAGGAGATATTAATGAACCTCTCCAAGATTTCGGAATTAATCCACTCTGAACCACTTCATTAAAGACATCAGTTAGGTATACGGACCAAAATTCTGGTTCTTCTTTGTAGAATGCAAACGGGATACCGTTGGGACCGGGTGCCCCATCTTTTTGTTTCTTTATAAACTTTGTAACTTGTGATTTAGTTATGTAGATTTCATAATCACGTTCTAAATCAGATTTAACCATCTTTTTCGGTGTGTTATCTTGAATATTAACGGTAGTCCCTGGATTTAGGTGTTTTATAAGAAATGTAGTCCATTTGTCTTCAGTTAGGGGAGATCCTACCACAGATTTATTAGGTCTAGCTAGACCATTAATCAATCTCCAAAACTCCCTTGAGTTCGTTTGAGTGCTCGCGTGGAAGATTTTTGTCCACAAATCTTGTCTAGCTTTGTTTTTTTCATTCCAAATTAATTTCCTCAGATTATAATTAATATTTTTTAGTTTTACCAATATATCTGTATTATAAGGAGACTTTATTAGCTGTTTCCTGAGTCTATTACGGATTCTTCTAATTTTTCTCACCGTATACGGGAGGTTGATGTTGGTTGATGTTGTTTCAGTCTGTGTCACTTGTTTTTTATATACACATGAAGTGATTTCATGAGGCTTCACTATTTCCTGTGTAAAGTTTTCCCATTGCTCAATTATAGTCCTCCTGGTTCTGTCTTTAAAGCACTCTTTGACAAAATGTTGTGTTTTTTCCATTATATCATCCGCATCGTTTGATTTCCATATAAGTTTCCTATAATTGATGGTACATGTCTGACCTTGTGTTGTCAAATACTTTTATGGTTTTGGACAGGACAGTTTTATATTCATTATTTGTTGGCTATGGTCACTATCAGACACTTTATTCGGATGATAAGAAATGACTTTGTTAAAAGTATATAATGATACCATTGTATAATCAATTCTTGAATTGCAATTTTGTGAATGAAATGTCCAAGCCGGTGGTGTGTCCACTGGAAATCTACCATTCAATATTCTTAGTCCCAATGCTTCCATATCCATCAAAAAGTTTCTCCCCATTCTATTTTGTTTGATATTTATTCTAGCTTCTGTTGTTTGTTCAGGGATTGACCATTGATGGTCTTGGGACTGAATAAAGTTGTCCCGTAAGAAGGATAATAACAAGTTCATATTAAAATCACCTTTACAATATAATCTGCCAAAGGCTCTTCCAAAATTTGCTTCAATAAGAAACTATTAAGAGCAGCATACATATCTTTCCTACATGTCTGATTTGGGGGTATATATATATTTTAATTAAAATTAAGGTTTTTGTAATATTACATTTGCCAGATATATATCGCAACTTTACTGCAAGAAGATTTGAATTATTCGTGACTAGCTGGTCATGATTAGCTCTTGACGAGTAAGTACCTGGAATAAATTCCTATTCCTCATTGTTGGAGAGGAATTGGTTCCACCATCAACTTCTGTAAAAGGATGATGACCTCCGCTCGTAACAGTGGAAGTTGGTAGTTGGATGGTTTCGGAGGTATGGTCGTTGGAAGACTGATGAACTGCAGACATTATTTATTACATAGCATTCAGGCATCTTGTGTTATGTTTTGACACTCTGCCAGGTAATGTCATATGCTTCTCCCCACGACAGTGGGGAACAGAACAGGGGTAAGCAATAATTTAGGGTTTTGACCCAAAAGGCTGTTTGCCCCCTTGAGCAGACTGTTGGGTAGATCTCCCTCTAGGCTGCCATCATTGGTAAGACTAGTAGGGATGTTGGTGCTGTTGTTGAACACTGCTTTGCTGGCGGTTCTGATACCATGGATAGGACTGGCCTCTTTAGGAAGAAAAGAAGCCTTGGTATGACCGAAAACAATTCCTCTGCACCCTGGGTCTCTCTAGGCCGACTGCCTTGAGAGTTTCCATATCTGCCTTCATCCTTGCCATTTCTTCAATAGCATGAGTCCCGAAAAGAGTTGTTCCAGAGAAAGGCAGATTCAAAATTCTCTGTTGTGACTCTGGCTTGACTGATGTTAGGCGGAGCCATGAGTATCATCTAAGAGCTACTCTGTGGCAGTATTCATGAGCAGCTAATAAAGAGGAGTCTGTTGCAGCACTAATCACTTGATTCAAGACCATTAACCCCTCGTTTAGGATCTCCATGAAGTCTTCCCTCTTGTCCCTAGGAAGATGTTCTACAAACTGATTCATAGTCTCCTAAAGCGCCCTGTCGTATCTGCCTAGCAAGGCAGTCGCACTAGCTGCTTTGATAGAAGTTGCTGCTGTCCCACACATTTTCCGACTAACTTCCGACTTTCCATAGAAGAAGGAGCAGTGGCATGTTGTTTCTTTGCTCCGACAACAATCACAGAGTCTGGTATAGGATCTATGAAGAGGAAAGCTGGATCCTGCTCCGGAAGACAATATTTTTTGTGGAGCCTGGAAGGTGCTTTCTTAACAGAGGCTGGTGTTAGAAAAAGCTCCATAGCCGGTGTCCTGGCACTAGCGGTAACAAAGGTCTAGTTACTGATCTCAGTTTAGGGGCTCGAAAATGATCGATTTAGTTGGTGTTGGAGTCGGCAATGGAACATTGAGCTCGTCGCTCCTCTCACAAGGACCTCTTGTAATGTGGTAACACCATCCACCGGTAAAATATGTGGAGGTGGAGTGTCAGACAATGTTGGTGAATAATGTCCAGGAGACGTTGAGGATCTTGTCCAAGAGCATGAGCGATGATGACGATGATATTGGGAGCGTCTAGAAGAAGCCGAAGTATGCAGTGAGCCATGATGATGATGATGATAATGGTGCCTAGAATGGTGGTGCGATCTAGATCGTGATCTCTGTGGTGTAGCTGGTGCCTGTGGTGGAGGAGACTGTGGTGGTGGTGGTGGAGGAGGTGGCGGAGGCAGTGGCAGAGGTGGTGGGGAAGCTGGATGAAGACTGGAAGATGGAGAATACATTTTAGAATACTCGGAGTCTGGTGAGGAGTAAACGCGCCTTCTCTTTTTTCTAGCCTCCTGTAGCCTGGAAGACGTTGAAAGAGTTCTCGACATCAATGAACCTCGACCTATTTGTTGACGGTGAACGCAGACGGTATGCCTCAGAGTAATCTTCTGTGCCTCAACGCCGATCTTCTTCGACGCCTCCCTAAATGGAGACCTCGACATCTAACGGGGCCTTTGGGTCGACATAGCAATGGACAACGTCGATAGTCCTGGCCTTGACGCTGATTCGGCGCTTGCTCGACGTCGTACGTTGTATAGATGGCAAACAGGTTGGTGCCGTGCCTCTCCCTGATGTCGATGTCCTCGTTGTCGACGGGGACCAATGACGTTTTTGCACCATTTTCTTCTTGGCATTTCCCCCAGAGGTTGGTAACAGAGACTTGGTAGAGGTCTGACCCTCTCCATGCCCCGAGGTCCCACCTTCAGACTGAGATTGTAGCCTTTTCCGTTGCTCTGTTCCATGAAGGTGAATCTTCTCATGGTCTCTCAGGGTGCACCTGGAAGAGTTCCTACCTTGCTGAAAAGGCTCAGGAACGTGGTCTTCTGGAAGGCAGATTATACACACATCATGTGGATCTGTCTTGGCCTTTTTTTCTCCCACAGGCTGGGCACTTGTCAAAAAGAGATCACATTTTTCTGTCCAATTGCTTGTTTGTTATTACAGTCAGAAAAACACTAAAAAAGGCAGGGAGAGACAAAAAACGAAAAGTGAAATAGAAATTATTCAAATTCAGTAAATAATTTAGAACAAATTAATTTGGTTGAGCTCAATGCTCCGGGGTCTTGTCAGCAAGAGCCGGAAAAGAACTGAAGTAACTGCCACCTGCTGTGTATGATGGGATACTATTAGTGTCTAGATCCTTAAAGGCATAGTGACTTTTTAGCTATATAATGGCAGCCTATGAGGCTACTCTGTCCTGCTTCCTTCAACTCTACCATACAAAAGGGTTTGTGAGGGATATTTCTACTGTTGGGCACTATAATTATATGACACTTACTCAGGTTCCAGCCAGATGCTTTATCAAATGGCAAGCGCTGCTGCTCTTACCTTTCATGGCTTTGGGGAAAGTAGATCTGTGACTCGTGTGCGGCTCACTGCTTTGGATTCCCCAGCGTATTGTTATATATATATATATATATATATATATATATATATATATATATATATATATTGGTTCGTGCCCGCCTCGAGGACTGGGAGCTACAGAGCAGTAGTGCGGTGATTCTACTGCACTTTGGGCGGCGTGTATCTGCATAGCTGCCCCTGCTGATGAAATTCCCGAGATTTGGGGCTGAAGCGGTGCGGGGACCCAGGGGAGCGCTTCATTGACACTACAAGCATGACATTCTGGCTGACATCTATATCGGAACCCTGCATTCCGCCCGACCACTTGGTGTAACTATCTCTCCATCCACCACTTACCTGAAGCAGAGCACTGCATTCTGGATGTTGGAGTTCTCGATCACCTTGGGAACTACTAACAGGGGGAGTTTCGTTCTAGAGGGCGGAGCCTTCATGATCACCAAAAAAAACGCCGGCAGGAACATTTATCTGATAACGACGGAAGCCACCTGTTAACTTGGGCGCTGAGGAAGGTAGTTTATGCCAAAATGCATTCGCCATGTGATCTGTGATTCAATAAAGGCTTCCTTGAACTTCCCTGCTGGGTCACTGCTCTTTCGTAAGGATGAGATTCGTTTGATTTAGACTGTGTCAGCCAGAGACACATTACTGAGACCCCCGCTTCACAAAGGACCGGACCTCACTGGCGCTGCTTCGGCTGTTCTGCTCTTTCACGGTAGTGAATTGGTTCGTGCCCGCCTCGAGGACTGGGAGCTACAGAGCAGTAGTGCGGTGATTCTACTGCACTTTGGGCGGCGTGTATCTGCATAGCTGCCCCTGCTGATGAAATTCCCGAGATTTGGGGCTGAAGCGGTGCGGGGACCCAGGGGAGCGCTTCATTGACACTACAAGCAGGACATTCTGGCTGACATCTATATCGGAACCCTGCATTCCGCCCGACCACTTGGTGTAACTATCTCTCCATCCACCACTTACCTGAAGCAGAGCACTGCATTCTGGATGTTGGAGTTCTCGATCACCTTGGGAACTACTAACAGGGGGAGTTTCGTTCTAGAGGGCGGAGCCTTCATGATGACCAATAAAGGCGGCAGGAACATTTATCTGATAACGACGGAAGCCACCTGTTAACTTGGGCGCTGAGGAAGGCAGTTTATGCCGAAATGCATTCACCATGTCATCTGTGATTCAATAAAGGCTTCCTTGAACTTCCCTGCTGGGTCACTGCTCTTTCGCAAGGATGAGATTCGTTTGATTTAGACTGTGTCAGCCAGAGACACATTACTGAGACCCCCGCTTCACAAAGGACCGGACCTCACTGGCGCTGCTGCGGCTGTTCTGCTCTTTCACGGTAGTGAATTGGTTTGTGCCCGCCTCGAGGACTGGGAGCTACAGAGCAGTAGTGCGGTGATTCGACTGCATTTTGGGCGGCGTGTATCTGCATAGCTGCCCCTGCTGATGAAATTCCCGAGATTTGGGGCTGAAGCGGTGCGGGGACCCAGGGGAGCGCTTCATTGACACTACAAGCAGGACATTCTGGCTGACATCTATATCGGAACCCTGCATTCCGCCCGACCACTTGGTGTAACAATCTCTCCATCCACCACTTACCTGAAGCAGAGCACTGCATTCTGGATGTTGGAGTTCTCGATCACCTTGGGAACTACTAACAGGGGCAGTTTCGTTCTAGAGGGCGGAGCCTTCATGATGACCAATAAAGGCGGCAGGAACATTTATCTGATAACGACGGAAGCCACCTGTTAACTTGGGCGCTGAGGAAGGCAGTTTATGCCGAAATGCATTCGCCATGTCATCTGTGATTCAATAAAGGCTTCCTTGAACTTCCCTGCTGGGTCACTGCTCTTTCGCAAGGATGAGATTCATTTGATATATATATATATATATATATATATATATATATATATATATATATATATATATATATATATATCGTAGCTTGTAGCTACAACCAGGCAACATCTAGTGGTGATGCTGTCCTTGTTTCTCAAATACATTACAACAACAAAAAACTTATTAAATGTCCTGTACATATAATAGAATATTTTGTGTTTTTTTTTAAGGGGGATCCCTTATGTCAGTTATCAGTCTTAGGTATATATACCTTACATTACTGTCAATCAGTAAACAGTCCCTCTCTAGCAGGTGATACAATTGGCTGATATTTAGTAAAAGATTTTAACATAACTTGCACTTTTAACTTAATTTGCACTGCATTTTAGCACTTAGCACTTTAATTACACGGCACCATAACCATGTTACTCATTTTTAATACAGATCAAGTCTCTGATCTAATTACTATAATCATCTTATTCCAGAGTGGCACCCATGTAGACAACACGAAGGTACCATCCAGCATATACACATTAGTTTACCAATTTAGGAAAATGTGGAGTTACAATAGAAGTTGTTTAATGGGTATTTGGACCAAGTAGCAAGGTTCTGATTAATTGAGCAGTCACAGCGTCTCTTGTGACTATAAACTCCCATTCCTTATTAAAATAACAATTTTCTACAGGTGGTTCTGTAAAGTTTTAAATGTCAAAATGTGAATTTTATTGTGTCCGGCAATACACTACAGAACTGCTTGATTCAATTTATTGACTAATATGTTGGACATTCCATGTTTCCTATACGCATTAATGGACTGATTGAATATTTGTGTAAAACAAATGATATGAATTATCTGATTTACATGTATATATACGAATGAGGTTCCATCTCTGGCAATTTGAGTACATGTATTAGCACTATGTTATTAATGACTAGTAAAGACTAATCTGTAAATGACATTACATTCAAGAAACAAATTAGTACTCAATAGTATTTTTTCAGTCTTTATAGGAATGCCGTACCGTTGTAATTAGGTGATGGTAGGTGTTTTCCCTTTAAATTCACTGTTATGCACGTAACGCGGTCATGTGAGCAAGGGCCGAGTGGCTCGAAACGCGTCATGGACTGAGCACGTATCGTATATTGAATAAAGACGATTTGTAAGCATTGGCGATTGGAGTTGTCCGTTCCTGTTGTTGTGCGCGACTGCACATTTGGAAAGTTTCTTGGATATATATATATATATATATATATATATATATATATATATATATATACATATATATTTTTTACTCAATTCCTTCGTACCACAAAGGATGACGACGCCTTGTCTCAAGCCACAAACTTACATTTATTTGTCGGCTACAATCGGACGCTTGCTCACCAACAAACCAATAAAGTTTTCAACCATTTTTAAACACTTGCTATTACGTGTCACGTGAGAACTACTCAGTGAATATGCGTAAAGACAGACTAGTAGTTTTCCATTGAATTAATACATGTCAACATCACAATGATAAATAATTCAATTAGCTGCTCCTACAATGCCTTGTATCAGTTCTATTACTAATAATTTCCAAATATGTTTATGCTTTTAATTGCACAAATGCTTTTTTGAAAGTGTTTAATGTATAAATAGTACGTACATCTACTGCAGAAATTGATACATACTTGATTTCATTGTACCAAAGCATTTGAAGAAATAGAAAAGGTGGTGGAAGAAAGAGGATTCCCTAATGTTTTCCTTTTAGGAGACTTCAAAGGGAAATTATCTAATGATCTCCAAGAAAAATGTGAATATGAATAATAAGTAGTAGCTCCAGCAATCCCTACTCCACTATTCCCCCCTGAGATCAAGGCAGACAAACAAGGGAAAATCTTATTATCTTCTCTCCCCATAATAAACGGTGTCATCTTAAAAGGACGCACTGAAGGAGACATAGCGGCAACTTTCACTAGAAAAGGCAACTTCACCTTCTATTTTTTTTTAAATATCTTTATTGGCATTTTTAATTTTTCTAGATACACAGTACCATAATAAAAAAATTAAAAAAACATGCAGAGGCAAGACAGTCCCTAAAGAAAGTAGCAAGGAAATCACGAATTATAGCAACGTCTACCTCCTCAGTGCACAATCCTGGGCATCTAGTGCCATACAATGGTAGATATGGGGTCAGTCACCAGTATTTCAAAATGCCCAAATAACACAAAGATATCATCAAACAATTGAAGGATACCCAACCGGGGCACAGGAAAGAAAAAGGAAAAGAAAACACCAACCAACTAAAAGACCTGAGGTAGAGGAGGAAGCACCGTAAATAGTTCCAATGCAGCTAGTGGTGAGGCCACAATAGAGAAAGTAGTGACAGCAGTGGACCTGCAGGTGGGCTCCCAAGGAAGAGTCCGATAGCTGGAACTGAGGGTACTGCCCCCAGAAGCGCAATGGGTCAGCAGACGCTCCTCCCACTCAGCCTGTAGACGCAGCGCACCGACCGGGCACCAAACCAACTGAGACGGCAACGGTCGATACAAGTTAGTGCACCCCCGGCTGGCGCCCACATCCGCCTCGGGACCCGAGTCTATCGATCCCGCCACCCGTCCCTCCGGGCTCTCCCAGGTTGCCAGCACTGTCCTCCACTGATCTGCCAAGGGAAGCATCCTCATGCCTTTACTTTCTTCCCAATTGAGCGCTCTGCCTTCCGCTCCACCTCACTCCACCACATCTCTATGCCAATGCGCAAACTGTGGTCCCCCTGAAGCTTTCCATCCCAACGCAATGCAACGTTTCGCTAGCCCCAGTGCCAGGTTTATAGATCTTTTCCCCACCTTGCGCTTCGGCGGTCGGGGAAAGAGACCTAAAATACACGTCTGGATTGTGAGAGGGAGTTCCCTGCCTAATACATCCACCAGCTTACTCAGCACTGCCTCCCAAAAAGGCCACACAACTCTGCACTCCCAAATCATATGACCAAAGTCCGCATCCGGATGCAAACATCTGGGGCAAGAGCGAACCTCACCCCCATATGCCACGTTAAGTCAGTGCGGGGTCATGTAAGTCATATGTGTGTATTTAAACTGTAGATATTTGAGGAGGGAGTTCCGAGAGATCTTCTTAGGGTAGTGCAACACTCGTCGCCATTCCACATCTGTTAACACCCTACCTTTGATCGCGTCTCATTTAGCATGTAGTCTGGTCAAGGGGCTCACCGAAGCCTTCTGGAGAGCCACATAGAACCATTTCACTAGGTGCCTTGCATTCCCAAGCGTGAACAAGGCATGGAGCACCGGGTGTGTGTATGGTTCACTTCTACCCTCCCCCACAACTCTGCAAAGGTGCGGACCAGGGCTTCATACTGCAAAAACTGGCCGGGGGGCAAACCACAATCCTCGACAAGGCCATCAAAAGAGATTAGGCACTTGTCCAAGAAACAATCTCCCACAGTATCGAGCCCCACCGCCGTCCAGGGAGCCAATTGCTTGGCCGTAAATACAGATTGGGGATCTCCATGTCACTAATCTGGGACAGGCTTCCGGGAGAGCCAAAAAGGTCCCCTCTCCGTCAACCTCTTCTATCCATTGTGCTAGCCACTGCAACTGACCAGCCAACATATAATGTTCAAAATTCGGCACTCCTAGTCCCCCCTCAGTAGCGGGACGCTTTAGCGTTGCCAGGGACACTCGGGTACGACCATCCCCCCACACCAGGTCACGGAGCAGGGCGTTCAGGGGGCAGAACCAGCCACTAGGCAGTAGGACCGGAAGGTTGACAAAGAAGTACAGCAGGCGAGGGAGCATGACCATCTTGGATAGGGAAACCAGGGACATCGCTGGCAACTGCAGGGTACGCCAAAAGTGAACACACACACACGCAGAGAGCGCACCGCCTTTCCCAGATTACCCTCCTTCAAATCCTCAAGCAACTGGAGCACTTGTATGCCCAAATACTTAAAGGTGTTCCGTGCCCAAACAATATCGGGCGTCAAGGTTTCCGGCCGAGGGAGGGGACCAGCGACTGGGAATAAGTACGTCTTCTTATTATTAACCCGCAGGCCGATAGACTGACAAAATTGTCCAATATACGCATTACCGTCGTGGTGCCCACTACTGCGTCCCCCAAATACACCAAAAGATCATCTGCATAGAGGGAGACATAATGCGTCCATCCAGCAGAGTCCAGCTCAATCACATCACCCCGCTGTCGAAGCCGCTCGGCTATGGGTTCAATCGCCAAGGCGAAAAGGAGGGGGGAGGGGGCCCCACTGCCTAGTCCCCCGATACACACCATACTCCCGGGATATCGTCCTGCCCATGCGGAACCTGGCAGTGGGCGCCGCATATAACAGCCATATCCAGCGAATCCAATCCTCCCCCAGCCCAATCCTTCTCATCACCTCGAACAGGTATCTCCACCCCACCGTATCAAAAGCTTTCTCCAAATCGACAGAAAGCACTGCAGCCTGGAGGCAGCGAGGGGCATCAGCATGGTACAGAATAGAGTAGAGCCTACGGAGATTGCAGGAGGTGCTGCGGGTAGGGATAAATCCATTCTGGTCCGAGTGCACCAACTGCCGCATATGTGGGGCTAATCTACCGGCTAGTACCTTGCTCAGAATCTTAAAATCTGTGGAAAGCATAGATAGAGGCCTATAGTCCTTGACCCCGGCCCTCAGCGACTTGGTTTTCGGAAGAGGGATTACAAGAGCGCTCCGAGCAGAGGCGTGTAACACCCAAGTCTTATAGGCATCAGCATACACCTTTACCAATTGTGGTGCAAGTATGTCGGAGAAGAGCTGGTAAAACTCCGCTGGGAGTCCTTCCGGACCCGGCGTCTTACCCAACCAGCAGCTTGCATTTCCTGCAGGGTGATCGGATCCCCCAGTTCCTCCCTATCCTCATCTTCCAGCACCCGAAGGGGCAGCGGATCCAGAAACTCCCTCATTGCAGAACAAGGGACGGCTGCTGGGGCCGCATAAAGTTGTTCATAGCACGTAGCGAAGGAATCATTAATCTCATCCAGACAGTACTGTAGCACACCATCTTCCGCTACTAGTTGGGTAATAGGAGAGCCACCCAACTCGGGCCGGATCAATCTAGCCAGGAGATGGCCCGCCTTCCCCTTCTCCCTCTGCACCTTATCAAGGTACTCATTATAGTTGTAGCAACGTAGGTGACCCATGGCCACATCATAGCGTGTGCGGGCCTCCTGCAGCTCCAGGCGAGGTGCCGCCCCGGTGCCCTGAAGATTATCCAACCTACGGAGGTCGTCTTCCAGCTGGAGCACCTCCCGCCGGAGCACCCGATAGACCCCAGTTGCCTGTCCCAAGCAGTGGCCGCGCACCACCACCTTAAGCACCTCCCATTCTACTCCGACGGAGGATGCAGTATGAGCATTAATAGGGAAATAAGTATCAAGAAGAGTGTGAATGGAAGCCCGAAAGGGGTCATCATCTAACAGCGCCGGATTAAGTCTCCAGGTGGGGACCGGGGGACACCGTCCCAATAACTAGTGTGTAATCAATAGTGGGCTGTGGTCCGACAATGTACGGCCCAGATACTCAGAGTGTGTAATAGTACTATTAAAAGCAGGGGAGCATAAAAACATATCAAGGCGTGTGTGCACCTGGTGCACTCAGGAAAATAAAGAAAATTCCTTATGACCATCAAGATGTAGCCGCCACGTATCCACAAGCCCCCAATGTGCCATCCACGCTCGGAGCCCCAGAGCAGTGCGACGAGTCGGGGACCCCAGCAGAGGCCGATGCGACCGATCCAGATCAACATTCACATGCAGTTAAAATCTCCCCCAAGAATTAGACTGCCGTGTACACTGCTCGCCAGTACCGGAGAAAAGAGATCCAAAAAGCCAACCTGGTCTTGATTAGGAGCATAGACCGTCCCAAGTGCAACTTCGTGACCTGCCAATCTCCCAGCCACCAGGACATATCGACCACCCTTGTCCACCCATGTTCGTTTTACTGCAAAGGGGACCCCAGGCAGGACCCAGATCAACACCCCCCGAGCAAAGGCTGCAAACACCTGGGCCAGGTGGTTGCAAACACCTGGCCCCTCCACCGTCTTTTTAGCCTCCCAGCTTCCTCACTGTTTAAGTGGGTTTCGTGCAAAAATGCAATATGAATGTCCCTACGTCGCAAGTATGAATAAATATTAGAACGCTTCGCCATGGACCCCATCCCTCTAATGTTCCATGTTAGGAACCGAAAATGTTGTTGAATCTCAGCCATTCCTACTGCGTCAAACCAAGAATCCTCCCAGCAAGCAAGGTCCCCACCCCAGCCACTTGATGCACAAAACTTCCCACTCCTCTGTAAACATACCAGATCATAAACACTATAACAAAAAAAAAAACTATATTTGTGAACTCCTCGATACCAGGGCAGTCCAACAATGGGCCGCCGCCCAAACATCATGGTGAACAAAACGTGCGAAGTGAGACCGCAACCTAGCATGGCACTCACCTGAGGTAGGCCAGGCAGAGAAGGGCAAGAAAAAGTGAAGAGGAGTAACCCTATTAAGGAAAGCGCACCAGCCTGTAATAAATGAAACACAGCACAGGGCCCAGGGTGGCCTACAGTTAGACAAGAAGTCTCCAAAGGGCACATCAGTCCTTAGTTACCAGTCTGATCCGATGATACCATCCGCAGTCTGAGGGGTCATCTCGGCAGCTGTATGTTATCGCTATGGGAGGATTCTGTGTTAACGCCGTCTGATTCCTTAGAGGAAGCAGCCTCCGTGCCGGAAGCTATAGTTTGGCTCCCTAGCAGATCCACCACCGCCCGCAGGGCCCCGGCCCTCTCCTCTTCAGTCTGCGATGGAGTCGGTTTCTTGGAGATCCCCCTGCGACTACGCCGCCGCAGTCGCTTGCGTGGTTCCAGAAGCGGCCGTTCAGCACCCTTGGGGCCCCCAGCTGCAGGAGTCTCGCCTTTATAGACCTCTAGCCAGTCCCATGCGTCGCCAGGGCTAACAAAGTAGTGAGCAGTCCCATCCTGCAGGATACGGAGTCGGGCCGGGAACATTAGGGAGTATTGAAGGCCTTTATTTCTTAGAGCTCTCTTGGAAACTTTTAGGACAAACGGAGCGAGTTGCACTACAGAGTGCAGCGCGCTCACAGGAGCTCACACAAGGAATTTTTAAAATCGCTGTTTATTAGTGTATTTGTTGTGTATTGTTGCCGCTTTTAGGCTTTTAACTAAGAATCCACTTACTTGCACCACATTTGTAAATTCACCGTGTTTGGAGCGGGTCCTTCTCCCGACAGACAGCACTGCGGCGGACATCTTGGCTTGGGGGGGCGGCCTAGAGAAGCTGCGCACGGTCTAGTCGTCGCAAGGACGCTAGACCGGTATTTAAAACGGGCCATGCTGACGCGCAGCGGGCACGCGCTGCGGGCACGCCGGAGAATCGCCGGAGTCACGCCAGAGTCCAGCCCGTCTGCGCCCGTCTGCGCCCGTCTGCGCCCGTCTGCGCCCGTCTGCGCCCGTCCGCGCACAGGCGGGCGCAGGGGCTGGGACGGCGGGCCATCGTCGCACTTACTCCTCAGAAATGCTTAAATCTTTGAATAGAGGCGAGCCCATGTTGGACAAAGCAGTCCTGCTGTTGCTTAAAAAGTACAGTATCTCTCGGAATGTTGGGGTCACACCTGCCTTGAATAAATGTTCCACGTTAAAAATAGCGAGCCTTAATACCCGCTCGTTGCACTGCCATCATCTGGAGGTATATAATATGCTTCAGGATAGTGACATCGATGTCCTGACTCTTTCAGAGACCTGGACAGATGAGAACTCGTTACCGGATATCATCGCCGCTGTACCAAGCGGATATGATATAATGTGGCATAACCGCCCAGGGGGCTCACGGGGGGGTGGAGTAGCTATTTTGTATAGGAAGACCATGACGGTTGAAAAATATTAACGGAGACGATTGACTTAGCCGATCTTCTTGGGGTAAAGGTCACAGTAAACAATGTGTGTTGGGTGATCTTGTCTGTTTATCGTCCGCCGAAGGCAACCCCTACCTTCTTTGACTTATTCTGTCCTATTATATCTGACCTTAGGTCAAGATATATAAAAATCTTGGTTACAGGGGATTTTAATCTACATTGGGATAAGCCCACCTGGGATTCACCTATGCGCCAGTTAGACACATTAATGTCCGCATTGGACTTCACACAGATTGTGGATACCCCAACCCATGAAAAAGGGCACATTCTTGACCTTATGTGGACCACCGATGCCACTCTAACATTTAGTGAGGCAGCGCCCTGTGTCTGGTCGGATCACTGTTTGGTCTCGTGTGAGGTCCCCCTCAGCAATGGGGCTGTTCATAACTCACATAGCTTCAGGAAAACCCGGAAATGGATTGAAGTCAATCTGAGAGCCCTGACTGAGGCACATCTGGAACCCCCCCAGGTTTTAGAGCCAGATTGTAATTTGGACCGAGACCACTCTGATCTAACAAGATGTTTGATTCGGGCCATCGATCAGATAGCGCCAGTGAGAACACAGCAAATCAAGGGCTCTGGGAAAGCTCCCTGGTTTACTCCGCTCTTAAGGGAAACCAAAACCAAGCTAAGGAGATTAGAAAGGCTGTGGAGGAAATCCAAGCAGGATACTGATAGGGATACCTATAAGGCCTTTCTCCACCAATATAAAAAACTTATGATTCAAGCTAAAGCGGACTATCTTGAGTCGCGCCTAAGCAAGGCCACTAATATCCAGAAAGAAACCTTTAAAATCTTGGCTGAGCTGAGTAAGAAGCCGGATAATGTTAAGCCCCCTTTTGATTGTAATACCTTCCAGACCTATTTCCTGGAGAAGGTGAAGATCATTGTCCAGGAGATAGAGAATATGGCGGCAACAGGGACTGCAATTGCCTTAACATCTAATAAGGCGAGCGACTGTTCTCTTACAATGTTCCCACAGATGGATACATTAATCTTGGAACAACTGATGTGTAAAATTAAATCTGGCTCTCCAGCTGATCCTTGTCCACCTGAGATCTTTCGCATTGCGCGTCCCTTATTGGAGGAATACATCATCTCTCTCCTTAATAGATCGCTAGACATGGGATACCTGCCGAGTGAACTTAAGGAGGCGCGGGTAAGACCCTTATTGAAAAAGCTGGGGTCAGATCCCGCTGTGTTGAAGAACTACAGACCCATCTCCCAGCTGCCCTTTCTCTCAAAAATCCTTGAGCAACATGTTCTTCAGTCCCTGTCCTGCTATCTGGAATCTCACCATCTACTCCACGATAGACAGGCAGGTTTTCGAGCACATCACAGCACCGAGTTGGTGATGCTCTCGGTGCTGGACGAACTAAGAGGTAGGGCTGACTGTAAGAAAGCGAGCGCCCTGATTTTATTAGATCTATCAGCGGCGTTCGATACTGTCAGCCACACCCTGCTCTTGGACAGATTGAAGAGCTTTGGGATTAAGGGCTCGGCGCTGCAGTGGTTGGAATCCTTCCTTACAGGCAGGACTCAAAGGATACAACTGGGGGATGAAACATCTGAGGTCGGGGTTTTAGAGTGTGGAGTACCGCAGGGGTCGGCCCTGTCCCCTCTTCTATTCAACCTATACCTGCAACCCCTGATCTCTGCGCTGGCTGCGATGGACTGTAAAGTCTTCGACTATGCGGACGATACGCAGTTGCTGCTAAGTATAAATGACACCTCGGCCGCACAACTCCAATCCCAGAACATCCTGAGGTTCACGGTACGATGGATGACAGATAACCTTTTAAAAGTCAATCCTGACAAAACTGAGATCTTGGTTATACCATCCACCCTCTCACCTTGGAGTGACCTCTACTGGCCCATGGAGTTGGGCTCGGCCCCAAAACCAAGCCTGGCTGTAAAAAGCTTGGGGATTCGGTTGGACGCTGACCTATCGATGGCGCCTCAGATCGCGTCGGTGGTAGGCAGCTGTACTAATATCATCCGGCAACTGCGGAAGTTATCCCCTATCCTTTCAGAGCCCATGATGCGCTCAATAGTAACTGCCACTATCATTTCCAGAATTGACTATGGGAATGCCCTCTATCTTGGCCTACCGAAAACCCTTACTAATAGGCTTCAGATCTAATGAATGATGCTGCCCGACTGATTTTTAGACTCCCTAGGAGGTCTAGAGCCACTCCTCTACTACAAAACCTACATTGGCTTCCAATAAAAGAGAGAGTGGAATTCAAGAGTCTGTGTATAGCCCATAAGGTCATCTACGGTAAGGCTCCGGCCTATATCAAGGAGCGCCTACAACTGTACTGCCCGACGAGATCACTTCGGTCCTCGGACCTGCAGTTGTTGACTTGCTCTCGGTACAGGCTAGTGACGAAGGGAGGCAGAGCCTTCTCGGTATTGGTTCCCCAGCTGTGGAACTACTTGCCTGGAGGGCTACGTGAGGAAGGAAACCTCTTAAAATTTCGAAAGAGCCTGAAAACGCTACTGTTCAGGAGAAGCCTGAGCATGGCTTAATCCAATGCGATCTTTTGTTCTGACCTGTTGTGTTATTGTCCTATTCCATCTTTCCGGGCGCTTAGAGGCCTGCAGGTGATTAGGCGCGGTATAAAATTAAAATAACAATAACAATAACAATAACAATAACCTCCAGATAGGAAGAACGTTTCCTCTGGACCTCCAGTGTATAATCTGGGAAGAGGGAGACCTTACCATTATCCACTGTAAAAGGTCCAAACGTTCTCGCCTTCTGTAGGAGGAGGTCTCTGTCGCGAAAGTGGAGCAGGCGAGCCACCACTGGAGGCGGAGGCCGTCCGGGCGCCAAAGGTCTGGCCGGCACCCTATGCGCCCGTTCAAGGGTATAGAAGGAGGAAAGGCCCTCTGGCACCACAACAGTCTTAAACCAGTGTTCTAGGAAGGCCACCATGTCTCCACCCTCCGCCCCTTCCAACAAGCCCAGGACGCGCACATTGTTCCTCCGGTTATGCCCTTCAGCATCCTCCGCCCTGCGCTCCAACTGACCCACTCTGTCCGTGAGAGCTCCAACCTGTTGTTCCAAAGCCTTATGAGCGGGTGCCAGTTCAGCCACAGCATGCTCTGTCCCCTTGACCCTCTCCGCCAGCTTCTTATGTTCGTCGCGCAGCAGGCCAAGACCCACTGCGGCAGTGTTTATGTCTTGGTGGAGGGTCGCCTTAGTGTCCGCTATGGCCTCCAGGACTTTCTTGAATTCCCATTGAAAGGGGTCCTCCAGGTTAGTCTTTAACTATTCCTGCGCACTGTCCTCCGGGTCCTGAGTGGCCACCCGCCTGGCGACCTCTAGGTTTCCCCATGACTGCAGGGACTCACGAGCGGGGCCGCAGTTCACAGGGAGCTCTAGGCGTCAGGAGAGGAGCCCGGGAGAGTCCACCCACCTCGGTATGGCCGCGCCGAGATCCACAGTGTGAGCCTGATCATCGCTCTCAACCTGCTCCCGCTCCCAAGGGTTCACACCAACTCGCCCCAGGGTCCAATCAAAGGCGCAGGCCTCTGCCACCAGCGAGGTCCAGGCCTCGGCGCCCGTTCTCTGGAGGCCAGCCGCCACCGGGTCCCATCAGCTGCTTGGCTGCCTAGGCCCCCAACTTCTCGGCCGTTCCTCATCTCTGGACCGGGTGGTGATGTTGTTGTCCCGCCGGCGGGCACTCTAGGCCAGGAGGCGGTACCAGCATTGACCTCAGCCGGTCAGCACACAGTCTGGAGGGCGAGCTGTGTGGATGTGTCTGGATGCCCAGCCTCTTCAGCTAGCTGCAGCTCTATGCAGGAACGCGGGGGCCCCACTCGTGGCAGCTGGGCCGAAGAGGCCGGAGCCCCCGTGGTAGCGGTGTGGTAATGGACTCCGGGTGCCCCACAGCACCGCAGGATGGGAGCGTCTGTATGTGCCAGTATCCCTCAGCAAAGACACCATCCGTGACAGGAACAGGAGGGGGCCACTACCAGGAGCCCCAGCAGACACCAATCCGACATAGGGAAGGGAAGGGACGCCGACCACACATGGGCACGGAGGCCCATCTCCACCTCCGAACCACTGCAAAGCTCCTGGCCCCCACAGTCCCCGACCGCATAGTCCCAACACAGGCACAGAGCCGCACAGTCACCAGTCCCCCGGCTACCTGGCAGTGCGCCGCCGTCACCGTGGTGGGAGGATCTTCAGATGTAGGCCCCAAGCGCTCCAAGCTCTGCACCGCAGCTCCGGGAAGACTGTCGGCACTAACCTCCGCGCCTCCAGCAGCCCACTTGTTGGTGGCGTTGTCCCGCAGCCAGTCTCCCGCTCCGCCACATGTGCTCGTGTCGGGACGGGGCCCGCATTGATCAGCGCGGCCCTCACACGGCTCTCCGACCGGGGTGTGGATTAGGGACCAAGGCCGCCCCTGGAGGCAGCCCGTGAAGTCATAGGCCGCCAAGTCTCGGCAGCTGCCGCGGCCCTCCGCTCCCAGCACCGGGAGCCCCAGAAATTGGACCGAGTGCCCTCCTTGTTTCCCCCAGCACTCGGCCAGCAGAATAGACTCGAGCAGGTGCCCCGGCTGCAGAATATCACAGGAGAAGTGATCGGCTGGTGCGGAGCTCCGGGCTCACGCATCCGCCATCTTCTCCAGCCAAGCCACGCTTCACCTCTTCTATTTTAGACTACATGATCTGCAGTCAAGATCTGTTTGGCAGAGCCGCAATATTAAGTATCAAATTCCAACAGAGAAGTGATCATGGAATACTAAGACTCGAAACTGAAATAACACTACGCCGCACCTCTCCAGGGCCCATTATCAATCTACAAAGTTTGGTACTCGTGAATTAGGCCCAAGGGCGATTATTATGGGCATCCACCGCCTTTATCAAAATCAATTATGCAATCAACAACGCAAAAGTACTACAATTCACGTATTCCTTCGACCCAATAGCAAATTTTGGATTAGTGCTTAATAAAATTATGCAAGCTCTACAGGCATCTCTAAAACAGCGGGACTCAGGAGCAAAATCTCACACAAGAAAGAACCCAGATATAAGAGCTACCGCATTAAACAAACAAATTCGCCTGCAATTTCTACAGTTTTCAGAGACAAGAGATCAAGAAATTAAACATCAAAAACTGCCGGAGGAGGGAAAAAGAAAAAATTCGAAAAAAGCAACAGGATAAAAACTGGGTCGAAATTCAAATTGCAACAAAACAATACTCGGGTGTACTGGAGCTTAATAGCCAAACAAAAAAGAACTAAGAAACCCTTGCAAGCTTCACCAGTTACCTCGACGGAATGGGAAATATATCTACGTAATCTATATAAATCAAAACGGAATTAAAAGAAATCGGAGTCAATCAATAAGTATGCAGCGTGAAAATATTCAAAATATTTCTCCCCCTGTAGCTCGCCAAATAGAGTATCATATAAAGAGAGCATGATTGTCTGCTGCAATGGGCCCGGACTAAATTCCGATGAAGGTAGTACAAAGTAAAGCAAAGGAATGGAGTACGTTTTTAGCACCACTATACTCTCATTGCTACTCTACCGGGAAAATCCCTAAATCATGGAAGGGGAGCATTGTAATCCCAATCCACAAGAAAGGATCTCTGCTGCAACCAGGTAACTACCGACAGATCGCATTGTTGGACACAATAGGGAAGATCTTCGCGGTAAGTGTCTTCGACCATCTTAAAGATTGGGACTTTTCTTCCGGAGCGATCCCATTTAATCAGGCTGTGTTCAGACAGAAACATTCGGTAACAGATAACAGATAATATAGCAGTTTTACAGTCAATTATCGACAATTACGTGGTGTGAGAAGTTGGCCTGATGTATGATGTCACTAGTTCTAGTGTACACCTTATATCAGTCCAAATACCCTTATGGTGATTGGTTGTAAAGTCAACCTTATAGACCAGCTATCCTAGTGGTAGCATGGACAAGAGCAGTCTTAGGCTAAACTCTGAATGGCATGTGAAGCCAGCTGTGATACCATATATAATCCCTTGAATACCAAATGAAAGGACACCACAACAGATATATATATAAAATAAAGTGTATTTATTCTAAGCAAACCCTCAGCACTCTTTATGAGATTAGAGGTAAGTACAACACAGTCTTATTTAAGCATACATTAAGTCACACAGGTAAGTAATACAGTTAGGCCCTAGGGGCCACGCAAACCATATACTAAGTAAGTGGTATAAGAACCACTGTCACGGAAATAGAATAGGCCTAGGCCTAGGGAATCGCTGGGGCTACACTACACTAGCGTTAGTTAGGAAGTGGGAGGCCCACGGGATTCGTGTGCAGAGTGGAAACACTCACGCGTAATGCGTAAAAGTCAATAGCAATAGTACAGTTTAGGAAACGGTAGATTTAGGACACTTCCGGAGTAGCTAGGAAGTTGAGACTTGAAAACTAGACACTAGGATAGTCACTATCCTGATGAGCACCGGAGTACCCAAGTTACCTAGCCCACAGGCTGCGGGTGCATAGGGGTGAAGATGCGTCGTTTTCGTCGTCGACTCCTATGGATGCCTGAAGAAAGATGCTGACAGGCAGTCAGTGAAGAGTGTCCGGTGGATCCCAAGGCAGGGATCAAGAAGAGAAGAAACCTGCAAGCAGAAGGGACAGAGTCAAGGTCACTAGCCAGTGACCACGTGGAACCAGGAAGGAACCAGGCGATGTCGTGAAGACTTGCAGGTGAAGGTGAAGCTTGTCGCTGCAGCCAGGAGGACCAGGAAGCGTCGAGGACGACCAGGACCAGGAGGCGAGCTGTCCCACGAAGGCTCTTGCTGTCGGCGGCGTCGAAGTTGGACTAGGACTCACCAAGCCTTGGCAAGCGGAACCCACGAAGAACGAAGGACTTGCTTCTGGTGCAGACCAGGAAGGTCTGGGGTGCTTCTTCTTTGCAGAGAAGCGGGAGCCAGTCTGGAGGAGCCAAACCAGCGCAGAAGATTTCAGGGTGCGTCGTCACAGAGGCCACTAGCCAGCGGGCAAGCAACCGGACAGACGCGGCAAGCAGGAAAATGCTGAAGGGCCCCACGCAGGACTCGTGGAGTGTGGGGGGCTGATCTTCGGTGCAGATGGTGCTTGGGGTTGGGGCTTCTCAATCCCCGGTGCACAACTTCGAGGGTACCTCAGAAGCTGCGCTGTAAGTTACTAGCCACTTTTTCCAGGTAGCCGGTCCCACGTCGCTCGTCGCCTCCACGGATCTCAGCTCTGCTGCAGATGTGGATGAGGGTCGGAGAAGTCTGGAAGTCAAGGCTCTGGTCGGGCTCTGCAGTCGGTTCCTCGTAGAACGGTCGCAAAGCAAAGGGTAGTCTCTTGATGGTGCCTGTTTGCACAGGGTAGCTACTCCTTGGCTACAAGGGAGATTCTTCAGTCTTCTTCTTTCGTCGAATGTCGAAGGTCCAGAGTTTCTGTTCAAGTTTTGCAGGTTCAGGATAATCTAAAGTCTTGAGGCCCAACTCCCACTCTTATACTAATCTGGGGGGCTGGGATACCTGCTAGGTCACGCCTTATGGGTGGGACCTGGGAGGGGGTGGTTACACCCACTTCCCTTTGTCCAGTTTCGCGCCAGAGCTGGGGCTGGAGTGCCCCAGCGCCGGTTTGAACTGGACTATGCAAGGAACACCTTGTGTGCCCCAGGCATGTCTCATTCCTTTCAGCCCACCCTGCCCCAATACACTAAAGGCTGTCTGGGGAGGTGCTAGCACCTCCCCAAGCAGGAAACCTATTGTCCAGGCCTCCCTGGCTGGGATCACTCCCAGCTGCAGGAGGTCAGACTTGTGTCGTGGCAGCAGCATCCATTTTGTGATGCTGAGGCTTTGGTCAGAGGCTAACAGTTGGAGTATGATTTTAACATGTCTTTCCCTCTAGAAGGGGGGAATAATATTCTCATGTCCAGAAATGGCATGGGGGTATTATTCCCTAGTGTTAGACACCTTACACGACATGTTTTGATAAAGCCAAACCATAGTTACCATAACCGTCTAAGATTATAAGGCACTTTAAGAGTATATGGTAGGCTATATCATAGAACAGCTATAAGGACAAGGTTCCGAAAGCTGCAGACAGGCTCAGCTCATGCTAGAGCACCATCTCACATGTTACCAAGCACTCTGCCTCCAGGATTGTCAAGGCCTGCCATAGGAGTGACTGATAGGTACACATGTGTCTATATGTAAGTTAGGTATAGGAATACTACACCTAAGCAAGGGGTGATTACACGACCTTGCCCCAGCTGAGTGATCAGCCAGTTGTGTCAAAATGGAAGGCCAGGGGTGGCATAATACATGCTGCAGCCCCTGGTAGGCCTAGGGTACACCTATGCCCTGGGTACCTAGGGTACCCTGTACAGGGGCCAATAAGGTGATCCTATCCAAATGGGTTATGCACCTAAAGTACATAGTATTAATTTAGAGAGAGAACGGCAGGGCTGTGGGTCTGATTAGCAGGCCCACAGCCACATCTAAGTCGAAAACCAGTAAAGCAAAAGCAAAAAGTGGGGGTGAACATAGAAAGCAGACCCTACTCTCCTACACAACCCCCCCCAAACTTAGGGACATTAAACTAACCTTGACCAGTTGAGTCTTCATGTTCTAAGTGGAAATATCTGGAGAGTCCATCTGCATTGGCATGGTCAGTCCCAGGTCTATGTTCCACTGTGAAGTCCATCCCCTGTAGGGAAATGGACCACCTAAGAAGTTTGGGATTTTCACCCTTCATCTGATTTAGCCACAAGAGGGGCTTATGGTCTGTCTGAATCTTGAAGTGAGTGCCAAACAAGTATGGCCTCAGCTTCTTCAGGGCCCAAACCACAGCAAAGGCCTCCCTCTCAATAGCTGACCAACGTTTCTCTCTAGGGGTCAGCCTTCTACTTATAAAAGCAATGGGCTGGTCTTGACCATCTACATTCAGTTGTGAAAGAACAGCTCCCACACCTAACTCAGAAGCATCTGTCTGGACAATGAACTCTTTGGAGTAGTCTGGACTTTTCAGAATAGGTGCACTGCACATGGCCTGCTTCAGGTCATCAAATGCTTTTTGACAGCTTACTGTCCACTGAACTTTCTTTGGCATCTTCTTGGAGGTCAAGTCATTAAGTGGTGTCACTATGAACCCATAGTTCTTAACAAACTTTCTGTAGTACCCAGTCAGGCCCAAGAAAGCTCTGACCTGAGTCTGGGTAGTTGGAGGAGCCCAGTCCTTTATGGTCTGGATCTTGCTCTCCAGTGGTTGAACCTGACCCCCACCAACTAGGTGGCCCAGGTATACAACCTTGCTCTGCCCTATCTGGCACTTAGTGGCCTTGATAGTGAGGCCTGCCTTTTGCAGGGCCTCTAAAACATTCCTCAGGTGGACCAGGTGATCCTCCCAGGTGGAGCTAAAGACAGCAATATCATCAAGATAAGCTGCACAATAATCATCCAACCCAGTAAGGACTTGATTCACCAGCCTTTGGAAAGTGGCAGGTGCATTCTTCAAACCAAAGGGCATTACCACAAATTGATAATGTCCTCCTGGGGTCGAGAAAGCAGTTTTGGCCTTTGCACTCTCAGCTAGTCTGATTTGCCAGTAGCCTGCTGTTAGGTCAAATGTGCTCAAAAACTTGGCAGCTGCCAGTCTGTCAATGAGCTCATCTGCCCTAGGTATTGGGTGGGCATCTGTCCTAGTGACAGCATTGAGACCTCTGTAATCCACGCAAAACCTCATCTCTCTCTTACCATCTTGGGTGTGAGGTTTTGGCACAAGGACTACAGGACTAGCCCAAGGGCTCTCTGAAGGTTCAATGACTCCCAGCTCCAACATCTTTTGTACCTCAACTTTTATGCAGTCCCTGACATGGTCAGGTTGCCTGTAGATTTTACTCTTCACAGGCAGACTGTCACCAGTGTCCACCTCATGGGTGCACCAGTTTGTCTGACTTGGGGTCAGAGAGAACATATGTCTGTAGGATTGCAGAACTTGTCTGCAGTCCTGTTGCTGATGGACAGTGAGGCTGTCAGAAAAGACCACACCATCAACTGAGCCATCATCAGGGTTCTGAGTCAACAGGTCTGGGAGAGGGTCACTCTCTTCCTCCTGCCCCTCATCTGTAGCAATGAGTAGCCCCATGTCTGCCCTGTCAACATATGCCTTCAATCTGTTGACATGAAGCACCCTGTGGGGGCTTCTGGGAGTCCCAAGGTCCACCAAGTAGGTGACTTCTCCCTTTTTCTCAACAATAGTGTGGGGTCCAGACCATTTGTCTTGGAGTGCTGCTGGGGCCACTGGCTCCAACACCCACACTTTCTGTCCTGGCTGGTAAACAGTCAGTACAGCCTTTTGGTCATGCCAAGCTTTTTGGAGTTCTTGGCTTGCCTCAAGGTTTTTAGAAGCCTTCTTCATATACTCTGCCATCCTGGAGCGGAGACCAAGTACATAATCCACTATGTCTAGTTTGGGTTGTCTGAGAGGTCTCTCCCATCCTTCCTTCACCAAACACAGGGGTCCTCTTACAGGATGCCCAAACAAAAGCTCAAAAGGGCTGTAGCCAACCCCCTTTTGTGGGACCTCTCTGTAAGCAAACAGAAGGCAGGGTAAAAGGATGTCCCATCTTCGCCTAAGCTTGTCTGGTAATCCTTTTATCATTCCCTTTAGGGTCTTGTTGAATCTCTCAACAAGCCCATTGCACTGTGGGTGATAGGGTGTGGTGAACTTATAGTTAACACCACACTCCTTCCACATTGCAGTCAAGTATCCTGACATAAAGTTGGTACCTCTGTCAGAAATGACCTCCTTTGGAAAGCCCACTCTGGAGAATACTCCCAGCAGGGCCCTTGCCACAACAGGAGCTGTTGTGGTCCTCAGGGGAATTGCTTCTGGGTACCTGGTGGCATGGTCCACTATCACCAGTATGAATCTGTGCCCAGATGCTGTTTGTGGGTCCATCGGTCCTACAATATCTATGCCCACTCTTTCAAAGGGGACCCCCACCACAGGTAGTGGTATGAGGGGGGCCTTTGTGGTGCCACCTGATTTGCCACTGGCTTGGCAGGTGACACAGGAGCGACAAAACTCCTTAGTATCTTCTGACATATGGGGCCAGTGAAAGTGAGGGACAAGCCTGTCCCAAGTCTTGTTCTGGCCTAAATGTCCTGCAAGGGGAATATCATGGGCCAAGGTTAGAAGGAAGCCTCTGAACTTCAGTGGTATGACCAACCTCCTGGATGCACCAGGCTTGGGGTCTCTAGCCTCTGAATACAGTAGCCCTTCATCCCAATACACTCTATGGGTACCTTGAGCATTCCCTGCAGCCTCAGCAGCAGCCAGCTGTCTGAGGGGTTCAAGAGAGGGGCAGTCTAATTGAGCCTGCCTCAGATCTGCCCTTGAAGGTCCCCCTGTCCCAAGAAACTCAACCTGATCAGGTTCAAGTTCTTCTAGGACAGTTCCTTCAGGGCTCTCAGAATCATCCTCCTGGGAGGGCTGATCCACCACCTAAGGCAGGGGGGAAGGCACAGCCTTAACCCTACTGCTCTTTCTCTTGGGTTGTGACTGGTCCATAGTTTCAGGATCCAGCACTTGTTCAGTGTTGCACTTTTTGGCCTGTGACCTGGTCACAGCAAGGACATGTGCATCTATCCCCAGCATTTCTGCACGGGTCCTATACTCCACTTCAGACCAAACTGAAGTTTCAAGATCATTGCCCAGTAAACACTCTACAGGAAGGTCTGAACTAACAACAACTTTCTTGAGGCCAGTTACCCCTCCCCAGGAGAAGTTAACAATAGCCACACTATGGGAGGTAGTGGCATTGCTAGCGTTGGTCACTAGGTAATTCTCACCTAGTATGATCTGTCCAGGGTCCACAAAAGCAGGTGTCACCATTGTGACACTAGCTCCAGTGTCCCTGTAGGCCTGAGCCATTCTTTGGTTGATAAAAGGTGTCTGTCTGTACTTGCCCAGGTTACTGGGGCCTACAGTAGAGGACAAAGCTAAGCCCCCATCACAGATCAGAACAGCCTGAGTAGGTACTCTGACTAGGCCAGAATCCTCCTCAGTTCCCAGGGTTAACCCTACTACACCCTTTTGCTGGGAACCACCACTTACAGCTGAACTAGGGGGTACAGTTGCCTTAGGGGCAATGGTGGCTGGGGGCTTATCCTTTTTGGTGCACTCACTAAACCAATGTGAGTTGGACTTACAATAGTTGCACCATGGTTTCTTTTGGCCATCTTTCTTCTTATCCTTTTTGGAACCACCCTCCCCCTGAGCCTTTTGGGGGCCTGGTGAAGACTTCTGGTCTTTTTGTTTCTGCTCATTACCCTTCTGGTCTGCCTTTTTCTGGTCACCGCCCTGGTTCTGGTTTTTCTGCTTAACTCTAGTCCTGACCCATCTATCTGCCTTCTTTCCCAATTCTTGGGGAGAAGTCAGATCAGAATCAATCAGGTGTTGATGCAATAGCTGGTTTTGACAGTTGTTAAGTATTTGCTCTCTCATGATCAAATTATACAATCCTGTATAGTCCTTAACCTTACTTCCCATTAGCCAGCCTTCCAGAGCCTTAGTGGCACAATCTACAAAGTCAGTCCAGTCCTGAGTCTGTGTCTTCTGGGTATCCCTGAACAACAACCTGTATTGTTCAGTGGTTAGGCCAAACCCATCAATCAGAGCACTCTTCAGGACAGTATAATTATCTGCATCCTCATCACTAACTGTGAGGAGCTTGTCTCTTCCTTTCTCAGAGAAGGAGAGCCACAAGATAGCTGCCCACTGACTTTGGGGTACCTGCTGTACTTTGCAAGCTCTCTCCAAAGCAGTTATCCATTTGTGGATGTCATCCCCACACTTGTAGGGAGGGACAATCTTGCTCAGGTTTCTATTGTCATAGTGCCTGTCTCTATCTCTAGGAATGTTGCTGCCACCAGTGGGTTCTAACCCACTTAACTTTTGTTCTCTAGCCAGAGCAAGCTTCTCTTTGGCAAGGGCAAGTTCTTCCCTCTGAATCCTCAGATTAGCCTCCCTCATTCTGGCTGCATGCTCCTTTCTCTCAGGTGAAGTCATTCCCCTGTGAGAGGAAGCATTAGAGATGCTAGAGACATGGGAGTGGATGGATTCCCTTGAAGGGGATCTGTCCCTCCTGTTTCTCTCTGTAAGCCTACTTGTGGGTCTGTATGGGGGGACCCCATGCAAACTCCCATGTAAACTTAGGTTAGCCTGGCTAAGTCTTCCTACTTGGCCCTGGCTGTCTACCTCTCCATCTGAAGCCCCATCTGACTCCTCTGTGGTGGGTAGACCCTCCTCTGTGCCTAGGGCACCTGCCTGAGATGCCCTATGAGCATCATACTCCTCTAGGAGTTGTCTTAACTGAAGGAGGGGAGGGTTTGCACCCTGTTTTATTCCTCTGGAGGTACACAAGTGTCTCATCTCCTGGAATGTTAAGGTATCATATCTAGAGGGGATCTTTTGCAGACCTGATCCTCCTGAGAGAGCATCTACTTGATCTCCTCTCAGAGACATGATCTAGTGAGGGTGTGGTGTTTGCACCTACCTACACTAGTGGTATCTACTAAACCTCTCTAGTAGTTGTAGTCAGGGTGTGTTACTCCCTTCAACCTACAACTACAAAGTCCAGTAGGACTTAAGTATAATAATCTATGTTATATGTACCTAGACAATATCTGTGTGATCTTTCAATTTAGTATCTCAAGATTACAATGGCATTACAACAGCAAGCTCAGATCCCAACCGCTGCTCACCAATGTGAGAAGTTGGCCTGATGTATGATGTCACTAGTTCTAGTGTACACCTTATATCAGTCCAAATACCCTTATGGTGATTGGTTGTAAAGTCAACCTTATAGACCAGCTATCCTAGTGGTAGCATGGACAAGAGCAGTCTTAGGCTAAACTCTGAATGGCATGTGAAGCCAGCTGTGATACCATATATAATCCCTTGAATACCAAATGAAAGGACACCACAACAGATATATATATAAAATAAAGTGTATTTATTCTAAGCAAACCCTCAGCACTCTTTATGAGATTAGAGGTAAGTACAACACAGTCTTATTTAAGCATACATTAAGTCACACAGGTAAGTAATACAGTTAGGCCCTAGGGGCCACGCAAACCATATACTAAGTAAGTGGTATAAGAACCACTGTCACGGAAATAGAATAGGCCTAGGCCTAGGGAATCGCTGGGGCTACACTACACTAGCGTTAGTTAGGAAGTGGGAGGCCCACGGGATTCGTGTGCAGAGTGGAAACACTCACGCGTAATGCGTAAAAGTCAATAGCAATAGTACAGTTTAGGAAACGGTAGATTTAGGACACTTCCGGAGTAGCTAGGAAGTTGAGACTTGAAAACTAGACACTAGGATAGTCACTATCCTGATGAGCACCGGAGTACCCAAGTTACCTAGCCCACAGGCTGCGGGTGCATAGGGGTGAAGATGCGTCGTTTTCGTCGTCGGCTCCTATGGATGCCTGAAGAAAGATGCTGACAGGCAGTCAGTGAAGAGTGTCCGGTGGATCCCAAGGCAGGGATCAAGAAGAGAAGAAACCTGCAAGCAGAAGGGACAGAGTCAAGGTCACTAGCCAGTGACCACGTGGAACCAGGAAGGAACCAGGCGATGTCGTGAAGACTTGCAGGTGAAGGTGAAGCTTGTCGCTGCAGCCAGGAGGACCAGGAAGCGTCGAGGACGACCAGGACCAGGAGGCGAGCTGTCCCACGAAGGCTCTTGCTGTCGGCGGCGTCGAAGTTGGACTAGGACTCACCAAGCCTTGGCAAGCGGAACCCACGAAGAACGAAGGACTTGCTTCTGGTGCAGACCAGGAAGGTCTGGGGTGCTTCTTCTTTGCAGAGAAGCGGGAGCCAGTCTGGAGGAGCCAAACCAGCGCAGAAGATTTCAGGGTGCGTCGTCACAGAGGCCACTAGCCAGCGGGCAAGCAACCGGACAGACGCGGCAAGCAGGAAAATGCTGAAGGGCCCCACGCAGGACTCGTGGAGTGTGGGGGGCTGATCTTCGGTGCAGATGGTGCTTGGGGTTGGGGCTTCTCAATCCCCGGTGCACAACTTCGAGGGTACCTCAGAAGCTGCGCTGTAAGTTACTAGCCACTTTTTCCAGGTAGCCGGTCCCACGTCGCTCGTCGCCTCCACGGATCTCAGCTCTGCTGCAGATGTGGATGAGGGTCGGAGAAGTCTGGAAGTCAAGGCTCTGGTCGGGCTCTGCAGTCGGTTCCTCGTAGAACGGTCGCAAAGCAAAGGGTAGTCTATTGATGGTGCCTGTTTGCACAGGGTAGCCACTCCTTGGCTACAAGGGAGATTCTTCAGTCTTCTTCTTTCGTCGAATGTCGAAGGTCCAGAGTTTCTGTTCAAGTTTTGCAGGTTCAGGATAATCTAAAGTCTTGAGGCCCAACTCCCACTCTTATACTAATCTGGGGGGCTGGGATACCTGCTAGGTCACGCCTTATGGGTGAGACCTGGGAGGGGGTGGTTACACCCACTTCCCTTTGTCCAGTTTCGCGCCAGAGCTGGGGCTGGAGTGCCCCAGCGCCGGTTTGAACTGGACTATGCAAGGAACACCTTGTGTGTCCCAGGCATGTCTCATTCCTTTCAGCCCACCCTGCCCCAATACACTAAAGGCTGTCTGGGGAGGTGCTAGCACCTCCCCAAGCAGGAAACCTATTGTCCAGGCCTCCCTGGCTGGGATCACTCCCAGCTGCAGGAGGTCAGACTTGTGTCGTGGCAGCAGCATCCATTTTGTGATGCTGAGGCTTTGGTCAGAGGCTAACAGTTGGAGTATGATTTTAACATGTCTTTCCCTCTAGAAGGGGGGAATAATATTCTCATGTCCAGAAATGGCATGGGGGTATTATTCCCTAGTGTTAGACACCTTACACGACATGTTTTGATAAAGCCAAACCATAGTTACCATAACCGTCTAAGATTATAAGGCACTTTAAGAGTATATGGTAGGCTATATCATAGAACAGCTATAAGGACAAGGTTCCGAAAGCTGCAGACAGGCTCAGCTCATGCAAGAGCACCATCTCACATGTTACCAAGCACTCTGCCTCCAGGATTGTCAAGGCCTGCCATAGGAGTGACTGATAGGTACACATGTGTCTATATGTAAGTTAGGTATAGGAATACTACACCTAAGCAAGGGGTGATTACACGACCTTGCCCCAGCTGAGTGATCAGCCAGTTGTGTCAAAATGGAAGGCCAGGGGTGGCATAATACATGCTGCAGCCCCTGGTAGGCCTAGGGTACACCTATGCCCTGGGTACCTAGGGTACCCTGTACAGGGGCCAATAAGGTGATCCTATCCAAATGGGTTATGCACCTAAAGTACATAGTATTAATTTAGAGAGAGAACGGCAGGGCTGTGGGTCTGATTAGCAGGCCCACAGCCACATCTAAGTCGAAAACCAGTAAAGCAAAAGCAAAAAGTGGGGGTGAACATAGAAAGCAGACCCTACTCTCCTACACGTGGTCTTAAAATCGTAGGTTGTTTATGCCATCTTTGTCGATTTTCAACAGAGTTCGATAGAGTGGACAGACCGTCACTCTGGAACAAACTCAGAAATCAAGGAATCCCGGAAACTCTTCTTCATTTAATTATCTCACTAAATTCAGAAACTGGGTGCCAAGTACAAATGGGAAAAGAAAAGGGACCTACTCGCCCAATAGCCACACCAAATGGTCTCAGGCAAGGTTGCCTACTGGCTCTTCTCCTTTTCTCATTATACCTCAGTGACCTCCCGGACAGTTTTTTGCAGGTTGTCAATTTTCCTCTGAAGATTGCATCATCTAACATACACATAATGATGTATGCCAATGACGTGGTAATTCTCGATCGTACCCCATTCGGATTACAAAGGAACTTAGATGTTCTAACAAGATATACAAGAGAGAACTTCTTGGTTCCAAATATAACAAAAACAAAAGTAGTCCCATTCAGAGGGAAAAAACATTACACAAAATTCAACTGGACATTGGGAGGAGAAACCATAGAAGTGGTAAAAGAATATACCTACCTGGAGAGAATATTTACTTAATTAAAACTAAACTCTTCTCACCTGCAGCACTTGAGTCGTAAAGCAGACATTCAAGTGGGGGTGCTTCAACGATTATATTCTTCTTCCGGGAAAAGGCACTTTTTTCCTTACTACAGGTTTATAGCTCTACGATTCCCTCTATTGTATCGTACGCTGTGGATTACATTCCAATTGCATAGTGGTATCAAACACAAACTAAAGAAGGGAAAATCCTACACAAATTGGCTAAGGTCCAACAAGCTGTCCCTGCACAAGCACTGTGTTTGGAATTTTCTTTAGTCAGCTCCTTCGCTAGAGCCATCACTAATATATTAAGATGGGCTTACAATCTTTTACATGCACATCAAGGCACTTTAAGATTTTTACAAAATATACTTTTAGCCAAAATCTGATTATTGCTTTTAAATTATCAAAATGCACAACTGTACTCTTGAAATCATGGACTCCTGCCCAATTGAAGCTTTTCCTGAAACATCTGACGCCGAGGATCAGCTTCAAACTGGACATTTTGCACTGTTCTAAATTGCATCATTATGAACTTCATGCAGAATCAATCAATCAATCAATCAGGGGTTTATATAGCCCGCTACTCACCCGTGAGGGTCTCAAGGCGCTGGGGTGGGAGGGCCGGCTCCTGATCAGTCGAAGAGCCAGGTCTTGCGGTCCTTCCTGAACGTGTGCAGGGCCGGGGAACATCTGATGTTCACAGGGAGCTTGTTCCAGGTTTTGGCTGTGATGTAGGGGAAAGCTCTTACGCCGTTTCTGTTTCTGCGGATGCGGGGGACATCTGCCAGGGCGAGGTCGGCGGAGCGGAGGTTCCTCTTGGGTACGTGGAAGGATACTCTTTCTTTGAGGTATTTGGGTCCGATGTTGTGGAGGGATTTGTAGGCGTGGGTGAGCAGTTTGAAGGTGACCTTCTTTTCGACAGAGAGCCAGTGTAGACCTTGTAGGTGTTGGGTCATGTGACCATGGCGTGGTGTCCCGAGGATGAGTCTGGCTGCGGCGTTCTGGATGGTCTGGAGTCTGTGCAGAAGAGTCTTGTTGATTCCGGCGTAGAGGATGTTGCCGTAGTCCAGTCTGCTGGTGATGAGTGCGTGAGTGACGGTCCTTCTGCAGTAGGGGGGGATCCACTTGAAGGTCTTACGGAGGATTCGGAGGCAGTTGAAACTAGTGGAGGCGACGGCGTTGATCTGGTGGTTCATGGAGAGGGAGGAGTCCAAGATGATGCCGAGGTTCCGAGCATGGTCTGTAGGGGTGGGTGGGCTCCCGAGGGCGGAGGGCCACCAGGTGTTGTCCCAGGCGGAGGAGCAGGGACCGAGGATGAGGACCTCGGTCTTCTCTGAGTTTAGCTTCATACAGCTTTCCTCCTTCAGGCTGCCACGTTCTTCATACCTTCCTTGAAACAGAGTCTGGTCTCTTCGGGATTCTTCGTGAGCGAGAAGATGAGCTGGGTGTCGGCAGCATAGGATACGATGCTGAGCCCATGCTGTCTGACGATGGCGGCGAAGGGGGCCATGTAGATGTTGAAAAGCGTGGGGTTGAGTGATGATCCCCGGGGTACTCCACAGTTGATTTCAGTGGGTTTGGAGAGGAAGGGAGGGAGTTGGATCCTCTGGGTTCTGCTGGAGAGGAAGGATTGGATCCAGTGGAGGGTGGCTCCTTGTATTCCCGCGTCGTGCAGTCTGGCTGCGAGAGTGTGATGAAAAACGGTGTTGAAGGCTGCAGAGAGGTCTAGCCGCGGTGTGTCCCTGGTCGAGTAGCAAGCGGATGTCGTCAGTGGCGGTGAGGAGGTGTGGTTGCTAAGGAATCCTGACTGAGAGGCGTCCATGATGGAGTTTTCTTCTATGAAGGGGGTAAGCTGGGTGTTTACGAGTCTCCTGGTGAATTTAGCCACAAACAGGTTCAACAATATACTCGTTTTTCCTTAGGGCATGGAATCCGGCGTTGTATAATTTTATTGCGGCTTGGGATACTCCCTTTTAATTCATTGACTTTCAAATGGACTCAAAGAAAAGGCTGCCAGTTTTTGCAATCTTTGCAGTGGAGGAGTGCAAGACCTGAAGCACGTATTGTCGGTGTGCCCGAACTCGAAATTAGTTAAGGCTAGAAGGCGCTACTTAAAAACAATCCAATTTAGATATAACAGCGTATCTGTGCAGAGGTTAATCTCGCTTTTTAAATCTCCCCCAGATGTACTTGGGTGTTATACCTAGTTTACATTTTTAAAAACCTTTTTAAATCTGTATTGAATGTTTTTACGTATATCGTTATAACAAATGTTTTGTTTGAAATTTGTTGTTCTCAGCAGAGAACTAAATCAAATAAATTAAACTTAAAACTTGAGTTCATTGTACCATAGTACATAGTTTTTAACTTTTAAGTATTATGAATGTTTTTTGTTTTTTTCGCACTTTATAAGACAGTCGGTTACTAATAATTAGCTATATATGCCTAATAATACGCCCAGGACAGTAAAAGGTGTTTAAAAAACATTTACGTGAAAAGCCCACTGGGGCAATACTATGGTAAAATGAAATCAAGTATGTATCAAGCTCTGCAGTAGATGTACGTAATATTTGTACTAGTGTGTCGTCACGCATATTCACTGAGTAGTTCTCACGTGACACGTAACAGAAGGTGTTTAAAAATGGTTGAAAACTTTATTGGTTTGTTGGTGAGCAAGGCGAAACTCGTCTGATTGTAGCCGACAAATGAATCTAATTTTGTGGCTTGAGACAAGGCGTCCGCATCCTTTGTGGTATGAAGGAATCGAGTAATTTTGACTTGACCGAGCTTGGGAGGTCCACTTCGGCGACGTGCCCGCTGTTTTGGTGCAGCGACGGGACTTCACGAGCAGTGTGTGAGTATATATATATATATATATATATATATATATATATATATATATATATATATATATATATATATATATATATATATATATATATATACCAATACCGTAGAGACGATTGAAGATGGCAATGGAAATGCCTCAGCTCCAAAGACCACACGGACCTTCAGTTGAGTGCTGCTTTTATTTTACTGGCAGTGTCGTCTTGACGTTTCGGCTCCCATGAGCCTTGTTCACATGACAACGTGAATGTATAAAATGACCCAATAAATAGTAATGGTAAAAGTTCAAAGTTCAGCCTGACATCATGTGATTATAATGACCATAGACATAAACAAATTACTTCAGTATGATCTCAGCGCTGACTGTGCAAAATAAGCAAAAACTGGTTTAAATGCAACCAACATAATGAAGCATTCCAAATTGTTGTTATACATAAAAATGTGCAAAGTACATTATTAAAATACTGAACAACAATATATATAAATATATAAATATATAAATAAACAAGTCAGTTTAAAATCCAAATCTGCATTTTTACATATAAAATAATGTAAAAAACTAAATAGCTTAAATGCCATGGCATCAATGGATTGTGCATGCTAAAGGGACATGAGCTCCAACCACATTGATTTAGATGATATTGCTCTGTCCCCTATGAAAAAACTAATACGTTGGCTTGATTTACCTCAACAAATTAGCACTTGTAAAGATTTATACTATCGGCTTGAATGCCAATGGCTAATATCAGCCAGATAGTGAGGGATAAACATATATTACTAAACATCAATTAAAAGCATGTATTGTAAACATAAACAAGTTATCTAATAATTTATATACATTTTTATGATTTGTATTGCTTGTAGCTAACAGTCATCAATATAGATCCTGAAATCATACTCTATACTTTAAGAAATGATACAAAAATCATAAAGAAATTACCATCACTGCAGAAAAGTACCCAATACATAAAAAACACCTGATGTGGAAAGGGGAGAAGTGCTGGAAGTGAATGGGGAAATGCAAAAGTGACTTATACGCTGTGCCTAAATAAGTATTAAATATTAACGTACTCAAAGATTTTTTTGGTATATTGTAATTATATCAGTTTCATCACTGGAGTGATAGTATATGAGTATATATATATATTCAGGAAATCTTCTGCGAGAGGCCCTGCTTTCACCACTTCATCACCAGGACCAACAGAAGGACGGCACACAGGAATCCTTTATACCTTTATAGAAGCGATATATTTGGCTTCAAATGCTCCCATAAGTTATAAAGTAATTAACCAGCAAAGTGCAAGGTGCATGTTAACCCACAGATCACACCTACGCGATTCGGCCGTAGCCTACTACTGGGTCATATATATATATATTAACTGCTTCAGCGTCCCCAGACGTGGGCGGGACTATTCAGCGCTTATGACTATGAATGGAAATCCCCTGCGAGAGAAAGAAAATTCTTTATGTGGCTATAGTAGAGCTTCTTTTTAGTATAAGCTTCCTGGCTAAGAGGGAGTGGCCGAGCAAGATGGCCGGCTAGACGTACCACGTGGATCTCCTGACTCGGCTGAATAATCCTAACTAATATCCTGTACGCTTGGTATGGCTAAGCGTACTGCACTCAAAGGGTGTCGTAACATGTATGCTGACCAGTGAGACCGAAGATCCTGCAAGCCAACGACAAATCCGCGGCCTGAATGTGAGGAGAGGGCCGGGTGCTCAAGTTGGGTCCTGGCTGTTGATAAGGCCTCCCGAATCGCTGTATAGAGGCTCCCAGGTGGGACGATTTAATGAGTAAGGTGCGGGCCACACCCGATCACTTATCCTGTGCGGCGGAGTCAGTGAATCAGCGGTTTTTGAGACCCCTGGGGCTATGAAGACACCGTTCAGAGAGTTGAGCCGGAGAAGGTGGCCTGGTGAAGGGGACGACCTCTCCCACTGCCGAACTGACACCTTTCCAAGGGGGCCGCCTGTTTCTACCCGCCTGAGCCCGGCGCAGTCCACGGAATGGAAGATACACAGAGCTGTGGCCAGCGGTAGAGTGGGACCGAGGCCGCAGCACAATTGGTGAGGAGGAATACTTATGCAGGGTTGTTGTCCCGACAGGAGGGAGAGCCTGCTCTTGGGAACGGAGGGTCTGATTGCTGTTGGTGCTGGAGCCATTGAATCCCCACAGACGGCAGGACCGTGGAGTGCCCACTCAATAATCATGAGTGGGGTGGTACCCCCGAATAGGCCTCGCTCCCAGACAATGGACGAGAGGTACTGCTTCGGCCCGGGGTTCCCCTCCTATAATGAAGAGGGTCCTCCTGAAGACAAACTTTTTAGGCAAGTTGAATACATGGAGAAGCCTAGGGACCCTGAAACAGACCAAATCATCAATGGGAAATTGCTGGGTGCCCCCCCATAGCAGAATTGGCCTGGTGCGCCGCGTGACCTTTGCCTTTAGTTCGCTGTGTTACAATTGGCCAATATGGTGAAAGATTAACCAGCGAGAGGAGCCCTGGCCAATGAAATAGTTCAGTACACGAGGGAGTCAAAGACCCCCCGCTCCAGGAACTTGCAGAACAGTCATAGGGCTGAAATCCTAGAAGCCATCAAAGGATCCCGAATTGTGCTGCAAACAAAAATGGATTAGATGGCCATGGACATTAACGACCTGTGCCTAGACCTCAGGAGAGTAGTGGAGAGGATCAATACCATGGAGGGAGAAGTAGCAACACTTCGTACAACAGTGAAAGAACTACAAACAACAGTAATGGATCCTAAACAAAGTGCAGCCCATGTAGAGGAGCACCAGGAAGTTGTGGAAGGTCGCTCAAGGTGGATTAATCTACGTTTTTGGGCTTTCCGGAGTGCGCAGATAACCCCTTTACGGAACTGTTTCTAGAGGAGTGGATTCCAGCAGCAAACCCTGAAATAAGACACTCTCAACTCTTCACAATAGAAAGGGCTCACGTAACCCTCGGACCAGAACCACGTTCAGAGGCACCTCCAAGAGCAATTATAGCTCGGCTGTTTAACCACTGGAACAGAGTAATTATCCTTCAATATGTTAGGTCGCATGGCCCCCTGATATTTGAAGGCACTTACCCATTAAGCGGAGGATGAGAGACCACACTAATAAATACAGCCTTTTTCTTTGCCATCGCTTGCGTGTCCAACATGCAGGCAGAGCCCATTTCTTTGAGACACCACAAGAGGCAGCAGACTGTATGGACTCCATGGGCCTGAGCTTAGGAAAACTCTTCAAGGAATGGTGGGGACAAAGACACAGAAACAACCAACGACAAGATAGTCAAAGAGTAATGACGCCTCAGCGATGGGAAGCTCTCCCGCCAGAGACGTCGCAGCAGATTCTTGTGACAGAGGACAGAACACTGAGGATGGAGAATCTTTCCCTGGACACTCAAAACTCTTTTACTCCATTAAGTCAACTGCCAGACTCTGCTGATCAGAAGATGCCACGAGGTTGAGATCCTACATGGGAGATACTAAGGTTGAGTGATCCGGAACTGTGGGGGAGGGCTGCTAACAGACATGAAGGGGCCTGAACAGTGAGTTATGCTTTAGATGAGTGAGGGCCATTATGGGTCCCAATAATATTGATGTTAATTATGGAACAGACACCCTGAAACGGGATGAATTGACAGGTGATACTTAAACCGAGTAAGAGCAATCCGGGGCCCAGACCTCTGTAACTCGCTGAGCGCCTAGTTGAGCTCGCAGCGAACGGGACTCGGGCTCCTGGTTGTAACAACACACTTCACTAGAAGTACTGTGCTGAGTTATATTTAGATTACACGAAGGGACGTTGAGGTGGGGTCGTGACAGTTGGGTAATCCAAGTGGGTTTAGGAGGCCCTGCCAGTGGATGGGGTGAAGTTGGGGATAAGTTCTTCCAGGTTTTGGAGACCAAAGTTTTAAACAGCTGATGAAGCCATTATTTACTTTGAACATGTTTCTGATACTGTGTTCTATTCTATGGTTGAAAGGTGAGCTTCCTGATAGAGTTATACCGAAGGCACTGATATTGTCTAGAGTCAATAAGTAAAATCTAAGAGGTTCCAGTAAGCAATATGCCAGGGGAGGATAAAGTAACGCCTTATAAGTTCATAACATGGAATGTGAGGGGCCTAAACAACCTAACTAAACGTAATCGCATAATCACCTATCTTAAACGCTATGGGGTAGCGATTGCCTTCTTACACAAGACGTATTTGTGGGGAGACAGTCTTAAGTCCCTAATGTGATGATGGAGAGGTAAAATCTTTGCCACATCCTGCTCAGGATGTGCAAGGGGATCTTTAATTTGGATAGCCCCAGAAATCCTATTCCAGACCCTTAAAGTAGGTAGAGATACAGAGGGCAGATTCATAATCCTAGAAGGGACACTAGAAGCACATCATCTGTTCCTTATTAATATTTATGCCCTAAATACAGACAATCGGGACTTCCTGGGATCAGTGCTTCAGGCCACACAGATAGCCCCAAACACCGAGTTTGTTCTGGCTGGGGACTTCAATTGTCCATTCAGTGGCGAGATGGATAGGTCACCCCCTGGATGGGAATTAAACCTGGGTAACTGCAGAGTTCCAACAAGTGCAACCAAACTTGGGCCTGATTGATATATGGCGCCATCACCACCCACATACCTGTACATACTTCTGTTACACCCCAGCCACTTACAGTCATTTGAAATGATGGTGGCACACGGGATAGGAGACATGCAGTACCTGGCCCGGTACATCTCCGATCAAGCCGCACTGCTGTTGTCCTATTCGCTCGATAGGTGACTTCCCAGGGTTCCCTTGTGGCGATTGAACACTGGACTCAATATTCAAAAGCACTCTACACACATATCTAACTCACTACTTCATGGAAAACTGAGGGAAGGCAGATACCAGAGCAATAGAATGGGATGCGATGAAGGTAGTTATAAGAGGGGTTTGCCTATCAACTATGGTAGGGGTCCGCCGCACCCTTGAAACAGACTTAGCCAAACATGAAAAAGTCCTAGAGGAAATAGAAAAGGATTTACCTACAGCCACCTCAAACAGAGTAACCTGGGATCGACAAAAACGTAAATTAGGTGAGCTATAGGACCACTTAAAAAACATATGACAAGAAAAAAGGGAGACAACGCTGGTAAGCAGAAGGAGATACAGCGGATACAATGTTGGCATGCCTGATTAGAGTAGAGTCAGCCCCGCAGCCAATCCTAGCTGTCAGTGATCATGAAGGCCAAATTGGTTGGGACATATCAACTATCGCTATCAACTCTGTCTATGAGGCTCATCTACGTAAAGTATTCGCAAAGCAGCAAAAGACAACCAGGGTGGGAGACAGAATGACATAACTAGATCACCTCTTTTTACCGACTATCTCGGAGGATGACCAATTATCAATGGGAGCCCCAATAAGTAAGCAAGAGCTTCAAGAAGTATTACAATTGATGGCCACAGCAAAGACACCAGGTGGAGATGGCTTCCTATTCGAATTCTATAAAACCTCCCCAAACGTCTTAATATATAGACTAGTCCAGGTGTTTGCTGAAGCATACAAACGATAAGACCTACCACACTCAATGTCCGAAGCCCTGATAGCTGTGATACTGGAGCCGGGAAAAGATTCTCTTGAACCGAGGTTGTATCGTACAATATCAATGTTGAATGTAGATCCTAATCTCCTCAGCCATGTGCTTGTGGCACACCTCCTCCTCCACCTTCCACAACTGATCCATGTGGATCAGTCTGGATTTATTCCCCATAGAAACACCCAACTTAATCTGAGACAACTGGTTAGCGTTATCAATGTCCCGGCAATTCAGGACGGAGACTTTGCGCTTGGTTTCTTAGATATTGAGCAAGCCTTTGACTCCCTTAACTGTATTAACCAAAGCAGGATTGGGAACCCCATACATAAATTAGATCAAGCTGTTAGACACGACCCAGAGGGTGAGGGTCCGTACTGGATGATATATCTCAGAAGCAATAATCCTACAATGGGGAACAAGGCAGGGATGCCCCCAGTCACCATTACTCTTTGTCATGGCAATTGAACCCCTGGCATGTAAACTTCGGCAGACTCTCCAGGGTTGGGAATTCTTGTGAGCAGTACAGAACATATATGTTATATGCAGATGATGCCATGGTCTACCTCCGGCAACCAGAAGAATCGGTTTTGATCCTTCTGGGGTTCATGCGGTAATTCTGGGAGATCCCGGGACTCTTGGTAAATGCCCAAAAATCAAAGTTGTTCCCGCTGGGCCTACTAGCTAACCATCAGGTGGAAGCGCTGCCAGATCTAGGTCTCCGGTTTGAGACGGACAGTGTTAAATATTTGGGCATTAATATTGCCTGTCACGAAAAGCAAATCTTTGATCTTAATATGGGGAGGGTCATTGCTGGGTTAAAATCATGTATACAATTTTTGAACTCCCTCCAATTATCTCTAATGGGGAAAATAGTACTTCTTAAAATGGTGGTGCTCCCATACTGTCTATACGTAATGCAGGACACCTTCTATGAGCTCCCGAGAACAGTGTTTGTTGAGCTCGACAAATTGATTATGACACTTCTTTGGCAGGGTAAGAGATATAGAGTGAGCCTAGCTACCTTGAAGCAGGAGAGGGAGAAAAGAGGCATGGAAGTTCCGGATTTTTTATTATATGACTTTGCAGCACAATTACAATATGCGTTTCATTGGTTGGACGGAGAACCAAACTAGGAACGAAACTTGTTGGAAGGAACCCATCTCGGATACTAACTAGGAGAGCTGCTAACGAAAGGTGCTAGGACTCCTCCGACACTCCCCCATGTGATCCGACACATGGGGAAAGTATGGGAAGAGAGTGGTCAGGCGCATAATTAGAAGAGCTCCTACCATATGGATATATGGTTGCTGGTACCCTTTGCACAAATCTCACGCACAATGACTATAGATAAATGGCAGGAGGGTGGCTGCTTAATGTTGTCCGATTTATACCCTGAAAACCGATTCATCTCTATGCAAGAGCGCCAAGAATCAATCAACCTGGGTAAAGGCAAATTCCTACATTGCGCAAAGATTGCGGCAACAGCAAGACAATTATGACCCACCTTTCCGGAGGCCCCAGAGTGCACCCACATGCTGGTTACATCGCTAGAGATGGTCGGGGGGTCGTAAATGAGTACCTCATTTATACCATGCATTACGATCTGACAAACAGCTGCAAATCCTCCCAATAGAGAATGCCTGGCAGCGCCATGTTAAAGATCCAATTTCTCAGGGGGATTGGCTCAAAATACATGCAGGGGTTAAAAGAGTGTTGGTGAGTGCCCGCTGTATATTGATACAATGTAATTATATACACATGTCCTATCTATCCCCCAAACGTCTACATGACATATACCCCACTAGAGACCCACAATGCCAGAGTTGTCATTCAGTACCGGCAGACTTTTTGCATATGACCTGGCACTGCCCCTTAGTACATAATTTTTGGACAGAGATTATAGGTCAGCTGCAAGAGACCAAGGGTTGGAAGATCCCACAAATGGTGGGGGTGTGCCTACTAGGCCTTCTCCCTAAGAATCCCAAGAAAAAGCTCAGTAGGCAATATGCTAGATTAGGCCTCCTTATAGCAAAAAGGCAACTTGCAATTCATTGGATAAGTCTTCAGGCTCCGGCGAGGGAGGCTTGGGAGATGGATAAGATAGAGTGGGCAGGAGCTGAGGAGGTGCATATAATGCGGACGGGATGGGACCCCAAGGCACAGGAAACATTAGCAGTATGGGGGGAAATGACTCGGAGCCTAATCACATTCTCAGAGAGGAGCCTCGCCTGAGGGATCCGGGGGAATACATAATGACCAGGGTAGAGAAGGGAGACACCCCCACGGTTAGATGGGTATGGATCAGTGGGGAGTGGCAATGAACATAACAACTCTGTGAGGGAAATGATCTGTTATGAAAGAAAATTGAAAGTTACCTATCAGGGAAGCTCGAGGGGGGTGGAGGGTATTTTACGGGTTTCAGTGTTGCTATACCGTATGGTCATGATGACCACGATGGATTAAAGGGGGGGGGAGACTTGCTTGCAGGTCAAGGACCTTTTGTACTTTTGGTTCTGATACTTCTGATGTATGTAACTAAATGACCTGTATATGGAATGTCTCTCTAATTTAATTAAACTTGAAACTAAAGATTCAAATAAAAGCTTCCTAGACAAGCTGGCAGCACCCACAGATTGTGTTTTCTTATTGTAACACAGAGGAATTTTAAATTATTGAAAGGTTTTTGTCTTATGTAGATTGAATGTTTGTGTGAGCATATACTATTCTGTAAAAAGGAGAGGAGAGTGGGCACCTTTAGAGGGTGGCTCAAAGATTAGTTGTCTTCAGGAAGTGAAGACTGAGTAAAAAAAACACAAGAAGGTTAAGAGCAATTTTCTTTCAAAGTACAAGCTGAGTTTAGGGCATGTTCTCTCTTGTGCAACAAAAATTACATGAGATAGCTGATAAGTTTTCAATTTCAGTGCCACATATTCTCCAAGAATACACAATAAGTGACTGATCGGTTCTACAGCTGGCAAAGCATTATAGTTATATCTTTAGAAAAAATATATACCTTGGTGGTTTCAACACAACTTTTGATACACTGAACAAACATTTTGTAGATTTCATTGGAATTTGGGTGAAGAATGACCTCCGGTGCTGATAAAATAGTTTCTACTTGGAAGAGTGGAGCATTACCGATTACTGCAGCATTAAAGGCCTGAAAATTCCTATGGAAAAAATAGAACAGATTAACATTGATAACCATATTTTGTCTACATAGTCTGTTTTTAGTGACATATTACAGAAAAACAAACTAATTTAATTAGGAACAAGGCCCTCACAATTCAATAGTAGATTAACATTCTAAGTGTCGGTGATTAATTTGCACCTAGGTTCTGTAGCCGGAGATCCTAAAATCGAACAACGTTTTTCAGCATTAGTGACATGGTAATATAATTCTAGTACAGCCCTCTCCCACTGTTCAAATCTGTGTTTACCCTCTAAGACTCAAGCCAATTCCGTGGTGCTTCCAATCTCATGTCTAGACTTATTCTTCCTTTTTTTAATGAGTGCAATATTTCTTAATTTGTCCTATGTCTCCTTTCATTACAGGATATGCTAAAAAGTAAGAACATATATTTAAGTATATAACATTTTGGAATGCTTTGTACCCAGAATATCAGAATATCATATACAGAAACATAGCCTGACATACATATGGTGTCCTAAAGAACAAGTTACTTACCTTCGGTAACAATATATCTGTAAGAAACATTAGTTAGTTAGATTCCTCACCTTAGACTATCCCTAGGCGTCAGGCTGTATCCAGAAAGATTTTTCGTCAGCAATACCCTTGCGCATCGCTAGGCGTCGTCTGCGGCTCCGCGTCCGTCGTCGGCGTCGTGATCGCCGGGATGACGTCGTCGGAGTACTTAGACGCCGCCCTCGCGCGCTGACGTCAGTTCTTGTACATAGCTTTCCGCGCCAGGAACGCAGAGCCATGCAAGAGACCGACACTGATGCCAAAAATCTAGGGCCCTGAAAGGGATGACCTCAACCCTAGATATCGGTTCGCAGAACGGGGAAGATGGGTGGGGCAGTGAGGAATCTAACTAACTAATGTTTCTTACAGATATATCGTTACCGAAGGTAAGTAACTTGTTCTTTAGGACACCATATGTATGTCGTTAGTTAGATTCCTCACCTTAGAATAGATACCCCAGCAATACCAACCCCGGTGGTGGGTCTGCAAACCAAGATCACACCAGAAAGTCCTGGAGAACAGAACAGCCAAAGAAGCTGTCTCTCCGGACTTGGCTGTCCAGGCAATAGAGTTTGGCAAACGTGTGCAGCGAGGCCCACGTTGCTGCCTGACAAATGTCCTGCAAGGGGACTCCCCGGCCCAGGGCAGTGGTCGCTGCTGTGGCCCGAGTGGAATGGGCCCTCAGCCCTACAGGAGGTTCCTTTTAGCTAAGGAATAACAGGCCTTGATACACAAAACGACCTACCGAGAGATGGTTCGCTTGTGCACGGCCCACCCCTTCTTAGAGCCCATGTAGCCAACAAAGAGTTGGTCATCTACCCGGAACTTTTTGGTGCGGTACAGATAAAAGCACCCGTTTTGGGTCCAGACTGTGGAGCCTCTCTTCCTCTTTCGAGGGATGCGGAGGCGGAAAGAAGGTGGGCAGTGTAACAGACTGGCCGATGTGAAAGGCAGTTACCACCTTAGGGAGAAAGGAAGGACGAGTCCTGAGAACAACTTTGTCCGGATGGACAGAAAGGAAAGGAGGCTTAGAAGAGAGAAACTGGAGCTCACTCACCCTTCTAGCAGAGGTGATGGCAAACAGAAAAGCAGTCTTAAGAGTCAGAAGACGAAGGGGACAATTATGAAGTGGCTCAAAGGGAGCGCACATCAGATAGGTCAATACTAGATTTCAATCCCACTGAGGCATTACGAAAGGGACAGGAGGAAACATGTGAGTAATGCCCTTAAAGAATCGAGAAACAACAGGGGATTTAAAAAGAGAAGGCTGATCAGGAAGCCGTAAGAAAGCAGAAATAGCCGAAAGGTATCCCTTGAGGGTGCCCAGAGCAGAGCCCTGCTGGGCCAGGGAAAGAAGGAAGAGGAGAACCTCAGAAAGAGGGGCAGAAAGGGGATCCACAGCCTTTGCTGTGCACCATGCCACAAATTTGTTCCACCTGCAGGCGTATACTGATTTTGTGGAGTGACGCCTGGCTGCCAGAATAACATTACCGACTTCAGGAGGCAAGTCAAATGGCATCAACTGCCGCCGCTCAATCTCCACGCATGGAGGTGGAGGCTGGACAGGTTCGGGTGGAGGACCGTCCCCTGCTGCTGCGACAGAAGGTCCTCCTGAAGAGGCAGTCGAATCGGGGGATCGATTGATAGACAGAGTAGCTCGGGATACCAGTATATTCGTGCCCAATCCGGAGCCACAAGGATGACTAGGGCCCGGTCGCACCTGATCTTCTTCAGCACTCAGAAGTGGTATAGGCGGAAAGGCGTACAACAGACCGCAACTCCACTCGCAACGAAAGGCGTCCCCGAGCGAGTGCCGCCTTGGAAACTCCAACGCGCAGAACTGCTGACATTGCGCGTTCTCTTCGGTGGCGAATAGATCTAACCAAGGCTCTCTCCACTGCCGAAAGAGGCCTTGCGCCACGTCCGAGTTCAGACGCCATTCGTGATCCATCATGCACCAGCAGCTGAGTTCGTCCGCCCTGGCATTCAGAGAGCCCGCCAGGTGTTGAACCACCAGGGTGATGCCCTGATGTTCCAGCCATGTCCAGAGGCGCAGAGCCTCCTGACAAAGGGTCCACGACCCCACCCCGCCCTGTTTGTTGCAATACCACATGGCGGTGGTGTTGTCCGTGAACACCTGCACTACACTTCCCCGAACAGAGGGAAGGAATGTATTGTATTTCAAGCAGGCTCAAACGAGGAGTACTTATGAATATAAGTTTATTTCTTAAGGAAAGATCCTATCCACCAGCAAGCCAGATCAACAGATCAACTCCAACTGCCCTTTCCAAGAACTCCGTCTCCCCAACCTTCCAACCCACAAAGATTCTACATAACCAACACTTGTCATACATAGCAACTACAGAATAAAGAACCCAGATATGTCATGCCTTACAACCACAGTAGAAATGGAAGATACCACAGAATGCCTTCAGTGCAAGCCGGATCGCCCGCAGCTCCAATAGGTTGATATGGAGCCGGAACTCCGCCAGAGACCAGAGGCCTCTGATCTCCGCCTCTCCCATGTGGCCCCCCCCATCCCAGGAGGGACGCATCCGTCACTACCGCGTGCTCCGGTTGGGGAAGGGAGAGGGATCTGCCACTGACCCAATCGCGGTCCGTGAGCCACCACTGCAACTGTCTTGCAGTGCCCTCCGAGATCAAGACATGGTCGGACAGTTTGCCCCGATGCTGGGCCCACTGAAACTTCAGGTTCCACTGCAGAGCCCGCATCCGCAGACTGGTGAGATGTACCAGCAGGATGCAGGAGGCCATCAGACCCAGAAGCCGCAGCACCAACCTGACCGAAACCCGGGATAGAGGCCGAAAGATTGGAATCAGAGCCTGAATATCCCGGACCCGCTGCTCCGGAGGATAGACCCGGAACTGCGCTGAGTCCAGAACCGCTCCGATGAAGAGGAGCTTCTGGGAGGGACTCAGATGCGACTTCGGCACATTGATGGAGAACCTCAGCAAATGCAGGAGGTCGGCCGTAGTCTGGAGGTGGGAGACGACTGCCTGGGGCGAGCCCGCCTTCAACAACCAGTCGTCGAGATAGGGGAAGACTGGAACCCCTAATCTGCGCAGGTGAGCTGCGACCACCGCCATCACTTTCGTGAACACACGAGGGGCACTGGTGAGGCTGAAGGGGAACACGGTAAACTGAAAGTGCTAGTAGCCTACCGTGAACCGCAGGTAACGCCGGTGGGCCGGCAGGATGGGGATGTGGAAATAAGCATCCTGCAAGTCCAACGCTACCATCCAGCCTCCAGGGTCTAGGGCAGCCAGAACCTGAGCTAAGGTGAGCATCTTGAACTTCTCCTTCCGGAGGAAGGCGTTGATGCTCCTGAGGTCCAAGATAGGGCGTAGGCCCCCTTTGCCCTTTTGGGAACCAGAAAGTAGTGGGAGTAACAACCCCGACCTACTTCTGGGCCAGGAACGCGCGCGATGGCCCCTTTGGCCAAGAAGGCCGTAACTTCCTCCTGCAGAAGTTGCAAGTGATCCCCCGACATGCGGTGGTACTGCGGTGGCATGGCTGGAGGGGTCGCCTAGAAGGGGAGGGAGTAGCACCTTCGGACGATTTGCAGCACCCACCTGTCCGATGTGATGGTACGCCAGTGGAGCAGGTGATGGCGAACTCTGCCTCCCACTGGCGTGGAATGGGCCTGAAAGCACGGACTAGGAGGGCTTTGAGGCAGATGCTGCCGGGGTAGATGTGGACGGACCGGCTCGCTGTCCCCCTGCTCCGCCTCGGCAGAATCCACGTCCGCGACCGCGTTGAGGCTGGTTCTGCGGCATGTGGCTAAACGGACGTGAGGGGGCGCCCCTTCCTTCGTTGCAGGGATTCTGCTTTTGCACAGAACTATGCGCAGGAGACCAGGACCTCAGAGAATTGTGGTGTACCAGAAAATCCTCCTCAGAACCCAGAACCCCTTATCCGACTAGCTTAGTATCTCATTCGTTAACCTAGATCTAGCTAGGTGGTCCCAATGTATAGACAAACCAGAACAAGCGACTTAGATATTTCTCAGGAGTGGTGGGAATCTGAAATACCTGTTCGTACTTATTTATTAGTCCACAACTGAATAATAAAGACGCGGTAAAGTTTAAAGAGTTTATTTTATAAACCTCGCGTCCTAAGATGCAGTACTTTGGCTAACACTAGCAGACTAACGATACAGATCAGAATCATGAGCATTATTACAATACCATATAGAATGAAAGGAGCAATCATACTATTAATGACAGTGGTATACGGCCACACTCCTTTCACTATAATCTAATACATTATTATTATTAGACTATTAGAAGGTCTCTTAGGCTAACAGGGGGGACCCCATACCGTATAGATCAGCTTAGTAGAATCACATCAAAGGATCAGCTCTCACAGCATGCATCAGCTCTTCTTGTTCGAATGAATGTAAAACCAAACTGTTCTGCAATATTAAAGACGCTCGTCCTTCAAACATTGGCAGCTGTATGCATGATATGTCTAACAAGTGTCTACGATCAATCTAAACACAACACTCTGTACCTTCTAGTGACCCAGACGCGTTCTTTGCATGATGTACAGACCAAGGGCACATTTCACGGTTAAGAATGTATAACAACCGTTTGTTATTCTGTAGGGCAAAGACGAGTCAGCATTTTACAAAATGAATAACACATAACAACAGTGTCGTGTGCAGCGCAGCAGAAACAACAAGCTCGCTTGTTAACTATGATCTCGGTTATGCTAACTTAGTGTTGTAAATAGGGCGTGGCTTAGTCCATCACACCCCCCCCCCATGATCGGAGCACTAACCAATAGGGATACATTTATCAAGAACGCAGAGTTCAAGTGACTTAGAACGGACTCAAGGACATACAAGATAAGTGTAAAGTCCGATAATAAAAAAAAATGTTCGTTTAAAAAATGAAAAAATATTATGACAAAAGGTAAGCAAAATTTTCGTAGAAATTTAACAAATCTGGATGCAAGCCGCATTGACAATGTCAATCAGTCAATCCATGAAGGTATATGCACCGTAAGTTGCGACTGCTTCCAAGAGGAAATCATTGGAGCGTCCCGCAAAAGTATCAGCCATCCAGTTTAGTAAGTGAAAGGAACATACATGTTCGTCAATTATCGGAGCATCCAGCACCATGATAGGACAACTGTCAGTCTCCTCAATATAACTTCTTTCAAGGAAATCAATAGCTGCCTCTCCGATATCCCAATTTCCACGGACTCCGTGTGTCGCACCCAAAGCCATAAACGCGACACCAGAACAGTCGAATTCATGAGCCACTAAGGGACACATTAGTTCATCAAAATCCGGGTCAGGCGACGCCAAGTTTGACAGGCACAAGTCCAGAGCCCATTGGAAGGGACAATCTAGGCAATGAAAAACAGGTTGCACACACGTAAAAAAGGGAAACCGGAAAGACAATCCATACTTGACGCTTAATACCGCCAGTGGTAAGGTGCCATAGAAATCAAGCATCCGGCTACGAAGATGGAGCAAGCTCAGCATTCTGTCTTGCAGCTCCCGGTGTGCAGCCATAGCGAAGAGCGCAAATCAACAAAAGGATCCCAGCCACCAAAGCGAGGAGCAAGGGGAACCCTCCGAAGACACTCGAAAAAATAGAATGTAAAAATGCGGGGATCACACCAAAAACAGTCTGGAAAGAGGTCACGAGTCCGGAGCCCACAATTTTAAAAAAATTAACAAGGCCAGTCGTAGACGAGGCATTAAAGATAGTTTGAATCAAAGTTCCAAAATGGAGGGGGAGGTCAGTATTTAAAAGAGCTTGTACCTCAGTCCGTGTGTTTGCAACATTAAGAAGAAATGTTTCACGGGATGAAGTTAACGCAACCTCCTTTTTAGACAAAAGAGCCCTTATTCTGCTCATCCTATTGAACTCCGCGTTCAAGGTTGGAATCGCTGGCCAGATGGATATATCGAGTCGGCCTTGCGGGGGTGGGAAAAGGACGTTATTACAGCAAACTACTTTTTGTGTAACAGTCACTATGTAAGGAATACCCACTAGCATCCCACAGCAAGCTTCACTATTTAAAAGCAAATAACTACCGTTGGCAAGCAGCTTAATAGAAGACGTTATAACTGGCATTGGAATCCCCTTTAAGACACAAGCTAAATTAGGAGCGTGTATATTGCAAGCGCCATGTAATTGTATATGTCTGCAAACAACAGAGTGATCAGGAGCGGAACTGCATTCTTCACCTTTTAAGTAAACTTCCTTGCCATCTCTCACGCATCTGTAAGTGAACGGAAGTGACCAAACTTCATGCAGAAACGCATCACCAAGTTGTTCGTATCTGCCGATAGCATAATGTTTCATACACGAACTAAACTTAAACAAACTGAACGGTAAAGTTACTAATCCGTGTACTAACCACACGGCTGAATTTAACTCAGCTACAGAAAAAGGTAAAGGTTCTAATTTTTCAATGTGCAGCAATGCATAAGTAGCATCTTTCATGGACATGAATTGTTGTTTGTCAGTCAAATTAAACGAAAGGAACAACGATGAAATATTCATGTAATCCCAAGGGACTTTCCCTGCCTTTAACGTTTGCAATGTCCATGCAAACTGCATAATTGAACGCAATTGATTTTGACCATGATACAACACAGATACATCATCTTGCACAATGTCTACAACAGAAGAAACAATATTATCTAATGTATAAATCCTTGAAGACAACGTATTAATACTATTATCTATCACAGCCAATACTTTTTCCGTATTGGCCTGGTCAATAGCACGTAGTCTAGAAGCTGCCTCAATTTGCGACAACTTCCAAACTTCATTGTAAATAGCATAAGCCCATCGTTTAGATCTACCATTAACAGGACCCTTAATGAAATCATTCAAATCTATTTTTTCATTTAAACGTGACAAATGAAGTTTAACTGAAGTTAAGGTAGAATATTACAGCCATGACTGACATAACTTACCTACAGAGTAGGTAGTCACCGTGTGTGAAGATGTGAAACGAGGGTCAACCCTAAGTTGTGTATACCCCGGGGTCAAATCTAGAAACCGCCGTTGACAGGAATCGGAGCTTGTTTGCCATACTAGCCAACCCTCAGGATTCAATGTTGAAATATTGTAGGTGCCATTGGAAACAAGCGACTGCAACCCAGTAAGGGACAGATCTGAGTGATTTTCCCAACCAGGATAAGCACCCAGATCAGGGATCGAGGGGGAAATTAATTTTTTAGATATAGTCAATCCAAAACAGGTTGTCTGAAAAATAGATGAATTTAAAAATAAAATATGGTTAGGGATAAGAAAGGCACGATGTAAAGCTTCTGTTCCTTGTACCTGCCACGGTTTAGTTCCCCAAACCGATTTAAGATCGATAGTAGCTTTCCATACGTCATAACCTCCAATAGCCAATTCCTCCATAAAGGATTTGGAATATAATAATTTTGTGTGTGTCAGTCTGACCTTAGAAGCGGGTTCTACCGCAACCTTAAAGTAAAAAGACTCAGGGGTTGACACACTAAAATCCGAAAAGTATGTGAATTTTTTCCGTCAGTCTGGCGGGGCTGGTCACGACCCTGAGTGCCCCTTCCTCTTCCACGTTCTCCACCACCAGAGTGCGAAGTTGATGTTTCCTGTGAAGAACGAGGAGAGCGTTGTTCAGAAACCTGAAACCTATCAGGTGACTTAATACGAGTACGATCGCGCAAATCATAAGTGCGTTCACTATACGACTGAACTGGTGAGGCAGGACGAGAAACCTGTTTCTGTTGCTGCTTCTCTTGTTTTTTGGCTCGCCAACTTTGTTTAGGAAAGTTGGGCTTTTCGTCTTTTGTAGACGAACTCACCTTAGTTTGTTGTACTACATCTGGAATTTTGATGGTGGGTTTTACACCTAAGGCACTACGTCCAACCATCCTGTAGGCTTTCGCAATAATTTTTGCGAATTGCCGAGGCTTGTCTTCGTCAGCCAGAAGCTCCAGCATATTGCCTACTTGGAACTGCATGGCATCACCTTTGAGGTTGCCCATTACCATGGAACAAACCACATCGAAACTGTCGACAAGCCTCATTCCCAACTCAATAGCTGCCTCCGCACCATGACTTTCTTGAACTTTCTTGATAACGGAGGGTAATACAGCCATAGACGGAGTGCCGTAGCACTTCGAATATGTCGCAGCAAAGATCTTGCCCTAATTGTCACAATCAACAAGCTCAGGGACCAGGTCTTTGGGCAAAGTAATGGTGAGTATCCTGTGTTTATCCACAGGTGTAGTGTTTGGAAACACGGCTTCTAATTGATCAAATTTTTCTGCAAGCCAGTAAGGAAATTCATCCTTACTGAGGGGGTGCTTGCCGACAACCGCGTTAACCAAAACAGGGCTTATCACCACCGCGTGATGGTGATCCGCCCCGTGTCCAGCAACCGCAGGTGTTCCCACCTGAACTGTGAGTGACACATACTGCACTAAAGCCCTATGGACCGTAATCAGGGCAGTGTGTAGTGTTCGGAAATCACCCACTCCCACCGTCAGGTAGCGTGGGTGTGGAGTATATCCGGCCAGTACCGGCCATGTAGCTCCCGCAATTGACAACGGGCCCATTCTCGCCGGTACGACCTCATGGGGGAGGGCGCCATTAAACCAAATTGTATGCTGCCAGGCAGTAATAGGAATTTCCAGAGTCCGATATGGGGCATAAGCCGCAGGTACAGCCGAGGCTGAATATTCGTGGAACAAGTTATCGTCTGCATCCACCTCCGCAAAGGTCACCCATGAGTAAAACAACTCATACGGGTAGGTGGTATCAGCACTGACCACAAAGACTACGGACATCCCGTCATCAGGTACCCCATACGCCCTCAGATGAGCGCGCAGGGGAAGACTACTATGAGCGGGAATATTAACCGCCATAAGGACTCCTTAAAGAATAACAACGATTTACTCAGTAGCACTTGGGCTCAAAAATTATAACCTTTTTAATTCTCAAGCTTGATAGAACCTTTAGTCTAAACCCAGGTAGGTTAAACCCTCACTCAAGTTTTCCGGAAACGAGAGCGAGGGTTGTTGTGGACTAAAATTAGCACTACTAAAGCGTCTCAGACGTTAAGACCAAACGTTAGGTGCGCCATGTTGCAGGGATTCTGCTTTTGCACAGAACTATGCGCAGGAGACCAGGACCTCAGAGAATTGTGGTGTACCAGAAAATCCTCCTCAGAACCCAGAACCCCTTATCCGACTAGCTTAGTATCTCATTCGTTAACCTAGATCTAGCTAGGTGGTCCCAGTGTATAGACAAACCAGAACAAGCGACTTAGATATTTCTCAGGAGTGGTTGGAATCTGAAATACCTGTTCGTACTTATTTATTAGTCCACAACTGAATAATAAAGACACGGTAAAGTTTAAAGAGTTTATTTTATAAACCTCGCGTCCTAAGATGCAGTACTTTGGCTAACACTAGCAGACTAACGATACAGATCAGAATCATGAGCATTATTACAATACCATATAGAATGAAAGGAGCAATCATACTATTAATGACAGTGGTATACGGCCACACTCCTTTCACTATAATCTAATACATTATTATTATTAGACTATTAGAAGGTCTCTTAGGCTAACAGGGGGGACCCCATACCGTATAGATCAGCTTAGTAGAATCACATCAAAGGATCAGCTCTCACAGCATACATCAGCTCTTCTTGTTCGAATGAATGTAAAACCAAACTGTTCTGCAATATTAAAGACGCTCGTCCTTCAAACATTGGCAGCTGTATGCATGATATGTCTAACAAGTGTCTACGATCAATCTAAACACAACACTCTTTACCTTCTAGTAACCCAGACGCGTTCTTTGCATGATGTACAGACCAAGGGCACATTTCACGGATAAGAATGTATAACAACCGTTTGTTATTCTGTAGGGCAAAGACGAGTCAGCATTTTACAAAATGAATAACACATAACAACAGTGTCGTGTGCAGCGCAGCAGAAACAACAAGCTCGCTTGTTAACTATGATCTTGGTTATGCTAACTTAGTGTTGTAAATAGGGCGTGGCTTAGTCCATCTCACACCTTGGCCACAAAAGGGGCGAACAGCAGAAGTTTGCGGTAGTTTGTAATAATACATCAATAAAGGAAGACTGCTGCCATGTTTACTGACTACGCTGATGTATTAGTGTGCTGGATAGATGTTCTTTCTCTGCTACGCTGATGTATTAGTATGCTGGATAGATGTTCTTTCTCTGCCTTTCCTTTCATAGGTGTTATCAATCACTTGTTACAAGATTAAAGTATTCACTAAAATACACAGTCAGAGCACAGGATATACATCATTAATCAAACCCAAGTATCTGGTGTCCCTCTAAACATTCCTCTCATAGTTGAAGCTTTGTGCTAAATAGCATATGCCCATGTTTATATTAAAACTGAAATTGATGTAAAAAAACCTATTCACAATTGAAGAATCAAACACTAATGCCTGTGAGGGGTGGCAATCATTAACATACAGATGTTTCTACTTTACCACAGTGACAAACAACCTTCACAAGGGTACTACACAGTGCCTTTACCACACATTATATATATATATATATTCAAACTCCAGATTTCTCCTTCTGATTGCTCGGACGCAAGGGAGTTGGCGCACACACCGGCGGAGCACGCCGGAAATCCAATGTTCCACAAATATCCAATAACGTGCGCTCTCAATACCAAAGACCACGAAAATTGCGGTGAAGGGGGGTTTATTCACAACGCGTTTCAACTACAAGAGTCTTGATCACGTGAATATTAGTGCTCGTGTTACTGGCTGAATAAGTACTCATGGGCTATGAACATAAACAAGGGACCACTGCACGTCACGACTGGTGACAACGGCAGACATCTTAGAATGGTCTCAAACATCACTTCAATGCAGTGAATAATATAAAACAAAACGTAATAGCGGTGTAACACAATTTGCAGCAAATGGCAGACATGTAAAGGAAGCACATAGCAACATAATACATTTGTCAAATGTCAATAATTGATGATCCCATCATTTCGACACATTTGAATAATAAGCAAAATACACAGCAGTGTTCATCAATGTGCAGTGTGTCAGGACCCACATGTAAATAAATGTAAATATAGTTAACCCAGAGGAATAATCTGGGCAATCCTAGCCAAACATGTTCACCACAGATGTAATCACGACTATGATGGATGTACGGGCAAGTGCCCCTATATCAAATTGATGCCTCGCAAGAGCATGGCAAATAGTCGCAGTGGAAGAGATACAGATACAGAGTATACACACTCGCGGCTTACAAACGATAGTCCGTTGCAACATCCACGCTCAAGTGACTGTTTGGCTCTGTTAACGTTATGATGGCCACAGAGTTAGCACGCATTTCTCACTGAGTTTGTGGCGGTGAGAAACAACAGAGCAGTCCGATTTTGTTGAATCAGCAAAGAGAACTATTTTCGTCTGAGTACATCTTTCCGGGTGTGTGAGTCAGCAGTGACATTTGACTGGCAGGAGTAACGTGTATTTTACAGGGGTACCATTGAATTCACTTTGAGCGGATACAAAAACAGGGTGTAGTACTTATGGAGGAAGAAGAAGAAGAACGCAGGGCAGCTGCTCTGGCTATTTTCACCAGGAAACCCAAAAGCTCACTAACAACCAAATCAGGAACAACATTGACGTTGTCCACTGATGACAAGATGGCGAAGCTTGAGAAACTTAAAAAAACTGAAATTTCAAAGTGGTGGGAGGCCATCTCTTTACAAAATTATATTGACCAAGAAATGGTGCCCAGGGGTTTGAGAATTTTTATAACACCTACATATGAGACACCCAATCCAGCAATGTTGATAGAATGGTCTGAAAATTCAGCCTTAAGCTCTAGGAGAATGCTTGAGATCCTAGTTAAATATGTCTGCGTTGACAGAGAGGCCATTCTCAAGCAGATACAAGAAATTATGGAAGAACTCAGAGCATTGACAGACAAGGAGACAGTAGAGAAATCTTTACAGAGCATGAAAGAGCGTCTAAAAAACATGAAGAGGAAATTAAAGCACGCAAGGAGAGAAAAATGATTAGAGATTACAATGACTATGAGAGTGGGAGAATTCTCACCTTCAGTAGCAAGTACGATCATCTCTATGAAAATAAGGAGAAACCTATGGCAGTGAGAGAAGAGAGGGAAGAACAGACACCATCACCGTCCACGGCAAGTGAGACTGAGTCCGACGTTTCGGCTGAAGACACAACCAGCCTCGATACAACAAGCTGACAAGTGAATTTTTTTAGAGGAGTACCGTCACCTGCGCCGGAGCAGGCGGACAATGAAGGAGGCTCCGGCGACGAAGACATCAGGATGGAGGGGACGGGGACGAGGCAGCGGACGAGGAAGCGCAGAAACAAAAGGAAGAGAATTCAACAGCGATGGAAGAAGAGGCAGAGCATGGGGCGGCATGGGAAACTACAGAACCCGCTCCGGAAGGATGCGCTGATGGATATGGAAATGGTAAATAGAACCATCATTAATTTGTCTAATAGAATGATGACGGACTTGGAAAAAAGGACTCTATGCCTTGGTCTGTCCTTCTGTCCATCTAGGCCCTTTAACTATACAGAGGCCAGGATAGACTTGTTTAAGTTCATCAGAAAGTTGAAATTAAAAAAATGGCATGCTCTCAAAAGATTGGGCAACAGCACTAGGTTGAAATCTCCAACACATAGATGACAGAATGAGATTACAACTGGAGATATTGACACCCTGATTAACATGATTGAATTGGAACAAGAGGGAACAGGTGAAACCGGAGGGTTCACTAATAATTCCGTCAACCTACGTGGTAGTGACAGTTGTTATATCAGCAACACCCAGATTTTGGATGATTTTGGGGTTACCACTGATGACAATGCACTTTCTGGTTTTAAACCCAAGTCCACTTTTCTCCCTTCTCTACCACATGACAATATAGATACTTTTCATGACTGTGTCTCCAAAGCTTTGTGTACTTTCAGAACGAAGAAAAATAATTTCAAGTTTAATAATCTTTCTCATGACCAAAGGCAGGCCCTCCAGGACCTTGCCGATGACACTAGTGTGGTGGTACGTCCTGCGGACAAGGGTGGCAATATAGTCATTCTGAATAGAGACAAATATGTAGCCGAAGCACAAAAACAGTTGGGGGACTCCAAGAACTACATATCTGTCTATACAGAAACATACAACCAGAGTATCATTGATCTATGGGACAAGATCATAGTATGGAAAGACAAGGGGATTTTGGAATGGGAGGAGTACAGATATCTGAAGAATGACCATCCGGTACTCCCTGTACTTTATCTTCTCCCCAAACTGCACAAAAACCCCATCGATCCCACGGGGCGCCCCATTGTGTCATCCAGAGGGAGCGTGACTGAACACGTTTCCAAGTATGTGGACCACTTCCTGCGGGATTTTGTTATGACTTTACCCAGTTATGTGAAGGACACCAAGGATTTTCTTATGAAAATTCAAGACATCCAATGGAATGAGGAGTTGGTCCTCGTCACTCTTGATGTCCAATCACTGTATACTACTATAGATCATAAACAGGGGTTGGATGCATGTGAACATTTCCTGAATAAAAGAGCTCTCGGACTCAGGGAACACAGCAAGATGCTGTTGGAGATGATCGAGTTTTGTCTCTCCAACAACATTTTTCTGTTCGATGGGGCCTTGCACAGGTACCGCAATGGGTTCATGTTTTGCCCCTAGTTTCGCGAATCTTTTCATGGGGTGCTGGGAGGAGACAACATTAGCGAAACCCGAGTATGCACATTACCTCGAACATGTAACCACATGGATGCGGTACATCGATGATCTTTTCATCATTCGGAAAGGTAGCAGGGATAAAGCTCTTGAATTCATCGAATGTCTCAACACTAACCCCAACAATATTGTTCTCACGGGGCATGTCAGCAACACAGGGGCCGAATATCTGGATGTCAAGATTGACATCATCGACAACCAGATACGCACCACACTTTTCCGAAAGGCCACTGCAGGCAACAGCATCCTCCACGCACTCAATAGTCATCCTGAGACCCTGAAATGGAGCATTCCCTTCGGTGAGTTGATGAGGGCGAAGAGGAATTGCAACTCAGAGGAAGCGTATCTACTTGTTAGTCAGGAGATGTTTGAGCGTTTCAAAGATAGGGGATACCCCAAATGGGCACTCAACAGAGCTAAAGACAGGGCCAATGGTATCTCCAGGTTTTCCACGTTGTTGGACAAACCCACACAGGCCACGAAGGAGGATGAGGACACTACACGTATCATCATGACTTTCAATACCAACTCAGACAACATTAAACACATCCTAGTCAAGAACTGGAACATTCTGAAGAACGACAACATCATTGGCACTAGTATTCCCAACCGGCCCAGCATCACATACAGGAAAGGGAGGAACATCAGGGATATGTTGGTGCACAGCGATGTGACCACATATCCCAAGAGGCATGCACATGGCCTTCAGGGATTTTTTCCCTGTGGTCACTGTAAGGCGTGCAAACAAAGCACGTTCATCAAAACGACCTCATACAAATGGGGTGGAGAAGAGAATAGAACAGTTTCTCACATGCAGTACCACGTTTGCCATTTATGTCATCGAATGCCCATGCAAAATGTGGTACATAGGCAGTACCACACTTCAGGCTAAGAAGCGGGTTCTTGAACACAGCAGGGCCATCACGCATGCAGACGAAAAATATCCTGTTGCACGACACTACAGAGATTATCATTTTTCAGACCCCACCTTACTTAGATTTTTCATTTTGGAACAAATCATAAGTAACCCGAGGGGAGGTGACAGGGTGTTGAGGCTGAGGCAAAGGGAATTGAAATATATCGTGGATTTCCAGACCAAGGATCCTGGGGGTCTTAACCAGGATGAGGAATTGGCCATACATTTGAGAGAATAGTTGAGCAATAGCACTGCTTCTGTTGCTTTGTTTTGAGTTGGTTTGCGATGTTACTATTGTTTATCAGACAGTCATTCACAGGTGTTCCTCTGTGTTTCTCCATGTTTTTTCCGTTTTCCCTTGTTCTCTACTTTCTTCTTCTTTTTCTTTTCTTTTCTTTCTTAAAATAATAAAAAAACTTCTCTTTGCTCTCTTCTCTTTTACTCTTTTCTTTTCTTTTCTTTCTTTCTTTCTCTTCTCGAATTTCGTCATGCTAATGTCATTTCCGTTACTCTCTTCTTCCTTGTAAGAACATGTACTAGAAATTTCAGATGCATCAACATGCAAGTGCATGTTGTGAATGTAACCTTTAAGCATTTGGTAATGTATTTGATCAATTTTAATATTTTGTATATTTCTGTATATTTTATTTCAGGAGGAAAGGAAGGGGCCCCAACACCGGCACTCACCTTGCACGGGCATCCTACCCTTTTCCCCCTTTTTCATCACTGTCATCACCACTAGTACTGTGAGTATGGGCATTTGAGAACTTTGGACCACCACCTGTCTATCAACACGGTCAACCCCACTTGGGGAACACCTACTCTGTATCTGTATCTCTTCCACTGCGACTATTTGCCATGCTCTTGCGAGGCTTCAATTTGATATAGGGGCACTTGCCCGTACATCCATCATAGTCGTGATTACATCTGTGGTGAACATGTTTGGCTAGGATCGCCCAGATTATTCCTCTGGGTTAACTATATTTACATTTATTTACATGTGGGTCCTGACACACTGCACATTGATGAACACTGCTGTGTATTTTGCTTATTATTCGAATGTGTCGAAATGATGGGATCATCAATTATTGACATTTGACAAATGTATTATGTTGCTATGTGCTTCCTTTACATGTCTGCCATTTGCTGCAAATTGTGTTACACCGCTATTACGTTTTGTTTTATATTATTCACTGCATTGAAGTGATGTTTGAGACCATTCTAAGATGTCTGCTGTTGTCACCAGTCATGACGTGCAGTGGTCCCTTGTTTATGTTCATAGCCCATGAGTACTTATTCAGCCAGTAACACGAGCACTAATATTCACGTGATCAAGACTCTTGTAGTTGAAACGCGTTGTGAATAAACACCCCTTCACCGCAATTTTCGTGGATTCTTTGGTATTGAGAGCGCACGTTATTGGATATTTGTGGAATATATATATATATATATATATATATATATATATATATATATATATATATATATATATAAAATCCAATTCGGTTCACAGACACCGGGTTCCGCAGCGCTTCATGTGGGTGCGATCTCCTGCGGCCGAACCACGCTGCTACTTATTCAACCACAAATCTTCCTGACAGGAAGAAATAACGGGGCGCACTCCCGAAGTACTTTTGGCACTTTTTATTGAGTTTTCTCCTTCATTAGAAAGGGCATTAAAGCAGGATTGATCAACGCGTTTCGATGTCTCCTGACACCTTGCTCGCGATCAACTGGCCCCTGTTCAAGTCTCTCTTAAAATATTTAAACTGTTTTGATGTCACTTCCTGTTCGCCTTCCCAGCGGCCCCTTGCATTCCGGAAGATGTAGTATCCAGCTGCTTTTCATTGAAGGGAATGTTTTTATTTAGGAGTGACTAGTTTCCAATTGTTCTTTTCCTGTTCACTCACATTTAAGAAACACCATTCCTCTTTTTCTTTCAATTTTTCTCATATTTCCGTGTCACTTTTTTCTTTTTAACTTTTTCCCCACCAGTGGAGCTAATTATTTTCACTCTTTTCCATCTTTTGCAGCGTCATTGAGGACAGTTCTTCTCTCATAAATGAATATACATTTCCTCCGATTGATTCCGGCCATGTGGACTTAGAGTTCTCAAGTTTAAAATATAGCGCGATTCCTTCTGGCGCAATATCTTTTCTCGATCTCCGCCACTGTCTTTTTTTGGGATTGTCTCTATTCCAAAGAATTTTAGCTGCTTCCAGTCTCCTTGATGGCATTGCTCCATATGTTTTGACACTGCGTTTGTTCGATCTTTGTGTATGGTTGCCCTTACGTGCTCCATTATTCTTTTTTTCAGTTTGTAGATGGTACCTCTGCGGACATGGGCATTCTACCACATACACTGTTTATTGTGTCTTGCAAGTGATCAATTGGCGAATTTCCCATACTTTGGTATTAGCCAATATTACTTCTTTGGTTGGTTTCGCTATTTGGCACATTTTACACAAATGGCACTTCACAAAGCCTTTTGTTTTCAACCATGTATCTTCCTTTTTCTTCCCTTTGAAGTGACTGTGAATCAAATGATCTTTTAAATTCCTTTCTCTTCTATAGGTCACCGTGGGATGATTACCCACTATGTCTTTCACAGTACTATCCAATTGGAGAATTTTCCAGTTCTTCCTTAAGATTTTCTCAATTTGATTACTTTCTTGTGCGTAATCCATTATCATACGTATTTGTTCAGTTTTCTCCTTGTTCTCAATTTGTTTTACCGCTAAACAGTCCTCTCGTGTTCTTTCCCAACACTTTGTTACCAATCCCGGCTTATATTTTCTTCTTATGAATCGTTTTGCTATTTTTTCACTTTGGATTCTCCATTCCTCCTCTTCACTACAAATCCTGCGAATCCTTAAGAACTCTCCATACGGGATGCTGGAGATTAAAGAGTTTTGATGAAAGCTAGTCGCTTCTAGGTTGGCATTAGTTGCTGTTACTTTTCTATGTAGCGTTGATTGGATCTGATTATCCTTGATCTAAATTTCAGTATCCAGGAAAACCAATCTTTCCTTACTCATTGTGTAAGTGAATTTTAGATCCTTAGTACAGTTATTAATCACATCAAAGTATTCCTGGAATTCTGCCGCTGTGCCATCCCAGATTGTTAGCAAATCGTCAATGAATTTTTTCCAGCTGACGATTTTATTCACAGCCTGGTAATTCATTATACTCCATGCTCTTTCCTGCTCACACCATCCCATGGCTAAACAGGCATAACTGGGACTAAAACAAAATCCCATTGCGGTCCCACTGTTTTGACGGAATATTTCTTCACCAAATACAAAGATATTTTGATTAAGGCAGATAGATATCATGTCCAACAGCATCTTGTTGTAATTACTGTATTTCATGTTTCTCTCCTGTAGGAAGTAATTACACGCTTTCACCCCCATGTCATTCCCAATGTTTGTGTAAAGGGCTATGACATCCATTGTTATCAATTGGTATGACTATAACTTGTGCCCCTGCAATGCTCTGCTTATGAACTCAAATATTACATCACTCATGACATGGTCAGTGAGATCACTGATGACATTTAAAATTACATCAATCCTTTACTTTTCAGGGCAAGGCCCGGGGAGGTGGTGGTCCTAGAGACCCAGGGGGGCCTGCGGGGCTCCCTCATTTTGTGTTATTTAGCTCTATGAAGTGGTGGTTGCCCGGCCTCACAAAAAATGTTTGAGTGCCCCAGAGAGGTGGTAGTCCCTGGGGCTTATAGAGCCTGAGGAAGGGGGACCCTATGCAACCCCATCTTCTTTAAAGAAAGGCCCGGGGAGGTGGTGGTCCCTGGGGCTCCAAGTGCATCAGGAAGGGGGCCCCATGTGCCTCCTTTAATTAAACAATGCCCCGGTACCCTGTTGCGTTCTGTGGCAAAAATAAAAAAAAAACATTTTTTTTGCCCCAGAGGGACCCCACAACCAGAGCTAAGGGGTCAGGATATTTCTACCCTGCCCCCTTTTCTTTTCTTCTTTTATGTTTTTTCTGGGGCCCGGCTGAAGCTGAAATTTTTTTTTTTCACATCTCAAAAACTACTGAACGGATTTACACCAAATACCAAAAAGGGTTCTGTCAGGACCAACATTTGGTGTAATTCCATCGGTTCGGGCGGAAGTCATGTCTAAAATCTCTTTGGAAATGACCATGGGAAAATCACTTCCCCCCCCCCCCCTCATTTTTTCTTGGCCCCCGCTTGAAGTATGGTCCCAAAACTTTCCATGCATAACTATAATTGCCAGCAAACGGTTTAGGGAAAAGTTAGTGAGAATTTGTCAAACAGCACCAAAGATATAGGCAAGTCAAAAAAAAGCTTCTCCTATGGTAATATGGTTCTAACTATAACTAACTACTGCCAACCGGGATGGGTTTTTTAGGGTTAGGTAAGCATATTGGGCAGTAAGGGTATTTTAAGAGTTTAGGGGTGGTTAGGGGTATTGGGTGGTAAGGGTGTTTTTAGGGTTTCATGGTGGATAAGGGTATTGGGTGATAAGGGTAAATAAAAAAGGGAGGTTTGGGGGAGAGAGAGAGAGAGGTGTGTGTATGTGTGTGTCTAAACACTTAAATAGACTTCGCTTGCGTGGTAAAAAATTGCAGAGATGCATGGTAAAGGAATGCATTGTGTTTGTGAGGGTTGTAGTGCCATACAGCCCCACAGCTTATAGCCGTTAATGTGACAACCACACTTTGTCAGTCAGTATTGGAGGCAGTGTGGGTCTCAGCATCTGATTGATTAAGGGCTATTTTTATTCTTGTATAATAGACTCGTGTGCAGTTCCTAAGTGAGGATGGGAGTGTTCAGGTCTGTTAAGAAGTGCCCTCACACACCCCAGAGGATGTCATGCTTCATTATTGGGCCTGCTCCTCGTCGGGCTGGCGCTGCAATGCATGACGGGCACCCGCGAAGGCGCTCTTTAACGGAGATCTTTTGTTGATGAAGCCGTTGGGTGCATGTGGGTGTGTGGACTAGGTAGTGCAGTGAGTGCACAGTGGTGTTTAAAATAGGTCTAAGGCAGCCCTTTTGCTGAGTTTTATTCGTATGGTGCGCTAACCTAACTAAAAGCAGGAAGCCCTCCGTTAAAAATTTCCTGAGCGGGGGCCCGATGATGAGCAGGCCCAATGATGAAGCATGACCACTTCTTAACAGACCTGAACAATCCACCTTCACTTAGGAACTGCACACCAGCCTATTATGCAAGGTTACTGTTAGAATTGGGTGTCTCTAGTCGGCAGAGTAGGTACCTTTGACCAAATAGGGACCCTTGCTTCTAAGTCAGGGAAAGGGGATTACACTACTGGATAACCCCTGCTCACCCCCTTGGTAGCTTGGCACGAGCAGACAGGCTTATCTCAGAGGCAGTGTGTTAAGCATTTGTGAACACATACAGTAATACAATGAAAACACTACAGATGGACACCACACAGGTTTTATAAAAATAACTATTCTTTATATAGACTTAACACAAGACCACCAATGACAAAAATCCACAATACTGTACACAAAATTGACTTAAAGATGGTAGAATTAACATAGTTCAAGTTGATGGTAAATGCCACACCGTTCTCACAAAAGTACCTGGATTCATAACGCAAAATAAACAAACGGCTCGCAGCGTTGGAGATGCGTCGGTTCCTTGCTTCGGGGGAGACGATGCGTCGCGCCTCAATAATTGCAAAAAGTAGGGGATGCGTCTTGATCCTTACCGGAGAGGAGGTGATGCGTGGATTCTCGTGCTGCAGCCCGGTTGCAATGCGGCAAGATGGCACCTCGATGCGATGCAACAATCCGGTGAGATGCGATAAGATGGTGCCCTTGATGCAACAATGTTGAGTCAATGCGTGCACGCCCTCGCAGCCTTGCGGCGACTCTGTACTTTGGAGACGCGACAGGCCCTGCGACATGCTTCTCCGGTGATGCGACGACGACCCTAATGGATGCAACATGCTTCTCCGGGATGCAACAGCAGACAACTGTGACGAAGACACGCTTCTGGGGCAATGCGATGGCGGCATGCTTCTCCGGCGATGCGACGACTACGGCTGCGACATGCTTCTTCTCGTTGCGTCGCGCTTCCAGCTCCCAGCGACACGCAGGATTCTGCAGATAGAATTCCCAGCAAGGAAATTCAGAGGGGAGCTGGTGGTGAAGTCTTTTGTCCCTGAGACTTCAGCAGGAGGCAAGCACAAGTTCAAGCCCTTGGAGTAATATTCTGCAAGATGATGAAAGTCCTTTGAAAGTTCCTTCTACTCTCCTTGGCACTGAAGACACCACTGTAGGCAAACCCAGCAACACTGGCAGGGGGGCAGTACAACTCCTACAGCTTCCTTTGGTTCTTCTCCATGGCAGAGGTTCGTCTTGTTGTTCCAGAAGTGATCTAAAGTCTTGGGGTCTGGGTCCCCATATTCATACTACTGTTCTCTTTGTTCTCTGAAGGGCAGAGAGGCATTTGCCCAGTCCAAACCAGTTCTGGTCAGTCCTGGAGCACTTTGTTGACAAGACCCCTTCTTTCCTTTCACACAGTGTAGGCCAGGTACATCAGACGCACCACAGGAGGTGGAGCCAGCATTGTGGAGGGAAGGCACAGCCCTATTCAGGTCCTAGGTGCAACTCCTACCACCCATCTACATGCAGATCTTTCTATCAGCCCTGTGCTGACTCACCCTCTCTCCTGGAATCCCCCAGCCCCTGTCACTCACAAAACCAGACACACAATACACAACCTAGCAGAGGCAGGCTTGGACAGTTAAGCAAGAAAATATCTACTTTCTAAAAGTGGTATTTTCAAACACAGAATGTTAAAACCAACTTCACTAAAAGATGTATTTTCTCATTCTGAGTTCAGGCATACTAAACTCAAATTTCTACCTAGTTCCCTGAATCAATTAGGATTATAAGATTAATAATCAAACTGCCTATTCTGGCCTATGGGGAACAGGTAGCCTTGCAATAGTGAAACACAAAAATGGCTGTAATTCACTATTAGGAAATGCCACACACAGCAGGGCATGTCCTACCTTATACTTACAATGCACCCTGCCCTTGGGCCTACCATAGGGGTGTCTGATATGAAGAAAAGGGAAGGTTTAGGGAGTGGCAAGTGGATGCACTTGGCCAGTCAACATGGCAGTCAGAGACTGCACACAGGCTCTGCAGTGGCAGGCCTGAGACACACTTTATAAGGTGCTTTTGTGGGTGGCACAACCAGTGCTGCAAGCCCACCAGCAGCATTTGATTTACAAGCCCTGGGCACACATGGTGCACTGTACTAGGGTCTGACAAGTAAATCAAATGACCCAATCATGGAGTCACTAATCAATACATCAATTTAACAATAGGGAGAGTATATGCACTTTAGCACTGATCAGCAGTGGTAAAGTGCCCAGAGTCATAAAACCAACAAAAACAGGTCAGACAAAATACAGGAGGAAGGCAAAAAGTTCAGGGATGCCCCTGCAAAAAGGGCCAAGTCCAACAGTAACAATTAGGGAGTACGTGTGCAGGACCTCGTTAAAAAGCTCCTGGTTCCTCTTGTTTTGAGACTAATTTTTTTTCTTGCCACAAATCATGTCCAGTTTAAGTCTGCTTTAATTATTCTGTTTGTTACTTCTTTCAATGTTCAAAATTTATGGCTAAATCCAACTGCTATGTGATTTGACCATCACGCTAGTAAAAAGCAGGTAACTACTCCTCTACCCATAAACCAAAGGTTCCGCAAAATAGGAGGTTTCAGAATACAGAGAAGACTGGATAGTGTCTGCCGGAAGTCATATCTCCCAGCACATACAAGTTTCTCTAGTCATCACAGGTTCTGGGAACTCTTACATTTGGCTAGAATTGCATTTATGAATCTGTGGAGGGTGAAAGAATTGCACAGTGTAGCAATGAAAAAACTCCCTGCTTCTATTGAAATGGAAACAGCATGCTTTCCAGAGGCTGGGCCCATTCCTTTTCTAAAAGTGAAGAATGAGCAGGCCCTGATCCATATGTTACAGTGGTTATTCTGACAAAACATGTGCGGCTAGCGATCACAGGAGAAGTCTTGTACTAGTGAGATAAAACAACGGAAGTTACATGTTTTTGGGGGGATTTCCTTGAGGAAGGGATAAATAGGGTCTATTTTGATTCATCACTGTGCTTTGTGAGATCTTTAACACTAGTTTCTTTTGTTCATTATAAGCAAAATCCAAACTGTAGTATATAGTTTCAATCCTTATAATGTATTAAGGAGATAAGTAACATGCATATATAAACAGAATTAATCAGTTTAAACAAATAATTATAACGGTTTCACTGTTTCATGTTCACTCTTTTATTTGTGAGGAAAAATATATTGGAAAACAGAAAACAATGACATGGATGATGGACAGTCATTTTGCTGTTATATTAAGGAGTGGCATTTTTTCAGATAATAAATGACATTGGTGAATTTTTCTCACTAAAACCAAACATACGTTTTAAAGATATAGACTAAATATAAACTCTTTTACAAACTAGGCAAACTTTTAATGTCTGTTTCAATAGTGCCAGTAAAGATCAAGTCAAGAATAAATAAAATTAATAAAAGTTAAAGTTTAAAGTTACAAACAAAAAATATTAACAGTACAAACAGATCATCAAACAGTTTGCTCTTACTTGGTGATCATCTTTGTCAAGCTGTTGTAAACTTTACGTTCCCAATATCCATAGTATTGAGCCATTTTGGGGTCTCTACCAGTATTGGTGTGCACAACTAAACCTTCCATTTTGGTAAGCAATGGCCCAATAGCAGCATATTTTCGGACAAGAATTTCTATGTCTTTTGCACGTTCACGCTCAATATACTCAAAGAAATCTTTGACACCTGTAGAAAAACATACAATGCCTGATCACTGATATGTAAGTCAAATAAAACAAGCAGAAACAAGCTCAAAGCTCAAGATTTTCTTTGTCTAACATGAACCCATACAAAGGCTTGATCATTGTAGTATGCAAACATATTGATTAAAGGCAGACTTTCCCATAACTACTGCAAGTCCAATGCTATCAAAAGGACATTACATGAGTAAGCCATGGCAAGGAACTGGTTACATCCAGCCACAGGACGCCACTTAGAGCGATTGGTAAACTCCACTCTCCTGGCTTCACCAGAGTCTCACCCATTACAATTCAATGGACAAATTGGTGGCTGTTGGGCCCCAACAAGATGGAGCCCTCCACCAAGCAGTTTTCTTATTTTCAAAAAGAAAATCCTGAAACTTAATTTTCTTTTTCAACTTTAAAAATGCAATGTTCCCACTCGCCTTGAGAGTCATCTTCCAAGTCGAGGAGAGCATTAATGTCATTTTACTGTCCCTCACGGCTAGGGTTTGCCTGACGGTGACTGACAGTAATAAAAAAGGCCATATGTCTGCCCATCCTAACTGGGTGTGCGGAGGTATAGCCATTTCTCCGACCGTCCTTAGTCCATTGGACTGTCCAAGAAGTTTGACTATGGTGGTGACAGAGAAGTCACTGCCTTAGCCAAACCTATAGTCCATCCGCATCTAATGCAGATAGACAAACAACTATGTTTGACGGTATGTATACTCCGTTCAAAGGAGTATACATACAGACAACATGTAAATTAGCCCCCATGTTTGGTCGAAATAGTGAGAGTACAAGGTAGCAGAAGATCATATTCTGAGTTGTCATCAAGTTAGAGTGTCAGTATAACGTTAAATCTCTGCGATGTAATGACGCCGATACAGGTTTTACTTGGTAATCATCCAATGGGAAGATGATATTGTGCAGCCACCAGATCTTTTGTTGATGGAAAATCATGTAGATTTTCTGACGTGGCACCCCATCTATACACAGAAGGAACACTAGTACAGGGGCATAGTTACTGGAGCCAAGAGGTGGGGGCCAATGCACCCTTTTATTGCTATACTTCAGTAACAAATCAGGCCTATTTTCCTTGTTTGCACTAGGGCCAATTGAACTTTTGCTACACCACCGAGGAAATTATCAGAAAATTAAACATATTGGCCTTCCTTTGTTTAGTAAGAAAACATGTAGGTTGTGCCCCTCTAACTCCTGAACAAAGAGTTTACTTTTGGGAACTGTAATGTTTAATGTATGACATTTTACATCTTATCTCTACGTCACTAAAATCTAGTAAGATGAGACCACAAAGCGATTACTGTACAGGCCACAATGACCACATTGTCCATAAACAATATCAATGTAAGATAGGCCATTTAGTTTAGGCACATCTGGTGAAAGACCTAAGAGCATGGCATGAAATAAGTGGCAAGAAACAGCCTTGTCAGAAGCCTCTCAAACCCTTTTGCACCATATCACACTGTGGCTGTAAAATAAACATAAAGTACCGTAATTCATTCAATCAGTCCTGCATGCAACCTTTAAAATGTCAGAATATTAAACAATAAGTAACTAGAGATGGTGTCAACGGTGGCTTCCAGATCTTTCAACTGGCCTCTTTTTAATAAATAGTAGTTCATAATTACATAGTACAGCTTACAGCAATGCATAATGAGACCCGCAATCAATATAGGATGACTTAAACTCATAATATTGTTTCTGTCTACCCAAGCCTGAAGATTAGCAAAGATTTATAGAGCTGCATCTAGAAGTCCTGTGGAGCAATATCTCAGGTAAACTTTCAGCCCCCTTTTTAGCTGTCAAGTCATGCTTTTGTTTTTTCAAAAATAAATAGATAACATACTTACATGGGGGTGTTTTGGTCAGAAGACTTCCTTCGCTGGTCAGTTAAACTGTTGTTCATATTTGGTTTCCCCCCACCACAGCACACAGAGCGAGTCAGTCCACTTTACCCATTGGCTCTCTTAACTTTGAGAGATAACACAAAGCCTGTGCACACTGTTGACATCCTATAGAAATAGTCCCTTTCTCTTCAGTGACAAAGACGGTTCAAAGTATCCTGTTTAGTCATTTTTTATTTTAATGTTAAATATTGGCTATTTATTTTGCCTGCACTGTGGCTGCCCAGTTTGATGGGAATTTATTTTTCACCTGCTTTTGTGCGTTGCTGTTATAAAGTGTTTAGGTGACACTGTAACCTTGTAGCTGTTTGAAAGTTAAATGCTTGGTTGGATGTAATATATTCATGTGTAGATCAAAAACAATAGCACTAAAGGAAAGTGTGCACAGCAGCTGAAATGCTTATAATTTTAAAAAACAGCCACATCACTGAGTGGTTTTTAAATTTAGATTCTTATTGCATGCATATTGCGGCTATGTTTAGTTGGCAGTATATTTTTTCATTTTTATTTCTGTGACATATATTCATATATTTGCAATAAAAAAAAATATTAATCATCACAAAAGCATGCAAATGTCAGACCTATTTGGCTTTGCTAATGCTTGTTTTATTAGTATTGTTTCATAATTTGTTATAATTTGATAAATAAGAAAGAGAATGTGAATATTTTAACATGTGAAGAGGCGGCTAAAGTTCTGCTTACATTCGTTGGACCACTTTTCAACTTTATATGAAACCTTGGGAATTTCGGTGGCTCTGAATAGGATGTCGTTGAACTTTCCAAGCTAACAGTTGATAAGAGTTAATAAGAGTCAATGACTTAATGGGGTGTCGCTTGATATCATTTTGTTTATATCTAATTTGAGGATTCCACTTCTTACAAATAGAACTGAAAGCTGTACATAAAAGGATAACATATCAATGTCATGGGCAATATGTGCATAGCATTCTTCTAAGATGGTTACAGAATTCCCCTTGGCTTGATATAGACCTACATTGCTTCGTGATACCACAATGAAAATAGAAGTATGGTCTTTCTATCACATCTTCAAACATGAGTTGAGGAAATTGAAATTTTCATGTATGTGCTATGGGGCTCTGTGCAAGGCTTTTAATTGTCCAAGCTGAGCCTTAACTTGCATCCACTTACACTGAAATATGCATTTGCCAAAAAAGACAAATTCTACTTACATTTTGCGTTTCACAAAATGAACAGCAGAACATTATGGTTGGTCCTAGAGCAAAAGGGTGCATATACTACCTTGTTAAATCGAATGAAATGTATGAATGAACACCCGGTGGTAACAGTCAAATCGGGAGACTATGCTGCTTTATTTGATCTATGAATGCGGTTTTTCAGGGATATGACTGCACGTCTAAGGGGGTAGCTTGGCTCAGGTCACCTGGCTCAACACTCCTTTTGGCTTTTCAGGCCTGCATCCCACTCAGCTCGCAATCCTGCGCCACATCACTCAAAAAGAACACTACACCGATTTTTGTAAAAGAGTTACTGTAACTTTATAACATTTCATCACATTAATCGACAATACTTTTCTTTTAGTTTACTTTTACATCCACGAGTTTTTACAACACTTCAATGAGTCAATTAAATGGCCACCTAGTCTGCACAAGGCTCTTTGATCAGGCGGTTACCCTAAGTAATATACTTCCAGAAAACCATATATCATCCTCCCTGTGCATATAGATGCTTACTTGAAACTGATACCCTCCTGTTATGAATCAGATGTTTACCTCTAGTTGCTACATTCCAAAATCGCATAGTTACATCACTTTACATTGAAATATTCCCTTGGCATCAATTCTCTGCTGTTGCGACTTAAGTAAATAACTCTAAAGGTGATATTTCCAATTTCACATCACTTTACATTGAAATATTCCCTTGGCATCAATTCTCTGCTGTTGCGACTTAAGTAAATAACTCTAAAGGTGATATTTCCAATTTCACATCACTTTACATTGAAATATTCCCTTGGTCACTGGGAAGGAATCTATTAGTTTTAGCGCTAAACCCACCAGTCTCACCAGTTGCCTGACAAACACAGCGTCGTGCTGGGCTCAAGACTTGCATCAAACTCTCCCTCCCGGTCTATCTTTGCCCCGCTTACTGAGTTCTCCTTGGTGTTCTCCTGACGGCAGTCCGGCGAAGTCTGGTGTGGCGTCCCCACAGAGCAGGCGGGGCTTCACACGCGAGTGACAGGGATCGGGGAAGATGGCGAAATCAACCCAACCCTCTACCCCCTCACTCAAGACTCCCTTGAGGTGTGTACTCCCCAGCGCACTTGCTCCGGCCGCTGTTCCTCTCACTCCTCAGGAAGCGCGCCTGCAGCTCTCCGTCGTCGCGCCGCTTGCGGGGGCGCGGCCTGCGCTGAGGTACGAAAGCAGTGGGGCGGCGCTACGGCGTCAGCCCCACTCACGTGATCCAGGGACGGCAGCCTCTAGACCGGAGCTCGTCTCCACTGCCCAAATCACCTCAGGCTGGCAGCAGCAATGCCCCCTCACCGGTCACCGAGCCCCCTCAAAGCTCTGCGGAAACAACGGGCCACCTCCGGGGGACACCTGCTCACCTCCCGATCCCGGGGGGGGTTGGCGACGACTCCAGGTAACGCCTCGTAACCAAAGGGGGGGAGGGGGGTTGAACTTTCGAGGGCTAGAAATTCTTCGTCTCAAGCCAAGATGTAAAGGGACCCCTTCTCAACTGCGGGGTACCGATCTCCCCCACAGACGAGGATCAAGGGGGAAGTGCTAATTTCAGGCTGCGCTCCCAGCTCCGACCTAGTAGGGATGAGAGAAAGGGGGTCCCAGGTAGCGATTCTTCCCTCAGTCCTCCTTCAGGGTTATAGCCTCCTCGAGCTTCCCCCAGGGTATAATGTCCTCACAACCCGTGGCAGACGTCAGGGGCCGGTCAGAAGGTGGGGGGTGGTATCACTGGATAGGAAAATCTTGCAGACCCAAAGACCTGTCTTCACCTGACCTAGTGCAGCCACCTCCCCACTCAGGTGCCTTACTCCTCACTATCTGGCTACTTGCACACTTCTAAAATGGCCGCTCACCTGCCACCTCTATTTATCACCTTGGGCCTGACTTGCCAGAAGGGCCCAGAAAGTTCTGGAAACCCCCATGGCAGTCATTGTCCAGGTGCTGAGGTGACAGTTGGTGCCACCATTTTAGAATCTCACCTCCCTTCCCTAGTTTCCCTCAGAGGAGCACCTTGCGCCTTTCCCTCATGTAGTGAGAGTAAAGCGCCCAGAACCTCTACATTAGCACCTAAAAAGTTGGATAGACAGAAAAAATGAGAAGGGGGGAAGGGACAAAAATAATAAAATGAGGAGGGAACTGCCAAAGGGCTGACAGGTCTAACACACTATAACTAAATAATGATGATTTACGTTTTTAAGCGAATATCTAAAAATAATCTGTGAGGTCATAAACTGAGAATCAGACTACGTTTTCCCACAATTGGAAGTATTATTTACAATCAAATTAAATGGTTGCCACTTTTACACTAGATTGAGAAACAAATGATGAAAGCAAAGGCAGCAATCAAGAGGTCTACTCATTATCAGAACATTAATCAGGAGGAATCCATAGTTAAAATACATAAAGCATAATCAATGGCAAATGCATTTTACAGCCAGTAATCTATGACTATATAGCATGAGTAGAGAACAAAATATTTGAAACTAGATCTTGCATATTATATACACCTAGATTGTTATGTATTTTTATAATTCATTAAGAACTTGTGGATTTTTCAAACCTGGTTGCCTAAATTTCTTTAGTACTGTGGATAAAAAAGAGCACTAATAAGGCATAAGCACTAATTAGGCATAATATGCACTCTGGATGTTGTGAAGAACATTTCCTGGCAATTATATATGACAATAAAGCCTTGAACATATGGGTCATGGTCATCGGTTCAATGACCTACCTCTATGTTAGAAGAAGATGATGTAGCAATAAAGTAAATATTCATGGGGATTGTGTTGTGCAACCTCAAGGGAGCACACATAGTAAAAAACCAAAACTCAACAGTTATGTTTCTACTAAAATAAATATGGAAATGGATTTATAACTTTTCCAGGTTAAAATGTATTATGCAAGACAGCTGCTAACTTGCCCTAAAGTGGACTGGCCTCCTGATGTGCCTGTGCTAGAAACTCCAAATGGTAAAAAACAAAAAAACATACTTTGTGCAATAACAAAAAGTTACTTACCTTAACAAACAAGTTACTTACCTTTGGTAACGCTTTATCTGGTAGAGACTCTATCTAGCTGCAGATGCCTTACCTTTGAATTTCCCACGTGCCAGGCTGGATCCAGAAACTTTTGCTGAGAAATACCCCTTGTATGCGCAGTCGAGTGGCTGCATTCAGCTCCGGGTCACGTTGTCGGCGTTGGTACCATCCGGTATGATAAAGGCACCACCCAGTCGTGCAGACATCAGTACTTTTCTTATTTTCCACGGCAGAAGCGCAGAGCCATGAAGTAACTGTCGTAGTCGTGTGCAAACCTAAGGCCCTGAAAAGGGGAGTAACCCCAGCCCTACAACATTAGTCGGCAAAGCGGGGAGCCATGGGTGGGGCTGTAAGGAATCTGCAGCTAAATAGAGTCTCTACCAGATAATGAGTTACCGAAGGTAAGTAACTTGTTCATCTGATAGAGACGTCTAGCTGCAGATTCCTTACCTATGAATTAGATACCCAAGCCAATTAGATACCCAAGCCATACCATCCCGGCGGTGGATGCGGACCAATACCTCAAACTAGAAAGTCCTGTAGGACCAAGGGGGCAAAATGCCCATCCCTGCGGACCTGACTGCCCAGCCTGTAGTGCTTGACAAACGTGTGCAAAGACGCTCACGTTGCCGCCTGACAGATATCTAGTACTTGTACACCCGAGCCAAGGCCATAGTCACAGACTTTTCCCTTACGGAATGAGCCCTTAATCCCTTAAGGGGCTGCCTCTTAGCAAGGGCATAGCAGATTTGAATGCAGAGAATGACCCAGCGAGAGATGGTCCTTTTCTGCACTGCCCTTCCCATCTTAGCTCCCACATACCCCACAAAGAGTTGGTTGTTCACCCAGAACTCTTTTGCTCTGTCAGGGTAGAACAACAACACACTTTTTGGCTCCAGGCGGCGGAGACGCTCCTCTTCCTTAGAGGGATGTGGGGGAGCAAAGAAGGTGTGCAGCGTGATGGACTGGCCGTGATGGAAACGGCTCGAAGGGAGCACTCATAAGATAGATGAGGACCAAATTAAGGTCCCACCGTGGCATAACAAAGGGTGTGGGTGGAAACAAGTGAGCCAACCCTTTTAGAAACCTATGTTCAATTGGAGACCTAAAGATAGAGGGCTGGTCTGGCAGCGGCAAAAAAAAGACCGAGCAGAAAGATAACCTTTGAGATTTCCCAAAACAGAGCCCTGTTAGGTAAAGATTAAAATAATAGTAGAACAGTGGAAAGAAAAGTAGGAAGAGGGTCAATAGACCTTTCTGTACAGTATAAGACAAATTTCTGCCAACCGCAGGTGTATATCATCTTAGTGGAGGGCCGCCTGGTGGCCAAAGAACAAGTTACTTACCTTCGGTAAAGCTTTTTCTGGTGGATACAGTATCTGCCTGTGGATTCCTCACCTTATGAATATACCCTCTGCGCCAGCATTCCGGAAAAATTTCGTAGCTCTCTGCGCCGACAAGGTCGTCACATCGTCATGGCTCCGCACGCGACTCCGCATGACGTCACAGGAGCCATAAGAAGACCACGTCGGCGTGATGACATCAGTTTCACCCATTTTATCCGTGCCACAGAGGCAAAACTGGCGGACCGACATAGAGACAACGTGTACATAGTATACAGAATTCACACAAATACACTCAGTGTATAAAGAAAGAAGAAAGTTTGCACTTCAAACAAGACAATAGTAAATAAACAGAGATAACAAAGTCTTGAGTACACATAATACGTCAAAAAACTAAAACCTCAGCTTTTATGGTATAAAAGGGTGGACAACGGGGAGGTGGGTGGGTCTGTGAGGAATCCACAGGCAGATACTGTATCCACCAGAAAAAGCGTTACCGAAGGTAAGTAACTTGTTCTTCTGATGGATACATCTGCCTGTGGATTCCTCACCTTATGAATAGAATCCCACAGCAGTACCTCTCCCGGAGGAGGGTGTCCACCCTTCTATACCAAAAAGTCCTGCAAAACAGAATGCGCAAAATGGCCGTCCCTCCTCACTTCGGAATCTAAGCAGTAATGCTTCGCGAAAGTGTGGAGGGAGGCCCAAGTTGCGGCCTTACAGATGTCCAAAACAGGAACACCTCTAGACAATGCAGAAGTAGATGATTTAAACCTGGTGGAATGAGCACGAATGCCTACAGGAGGCTCCTTACCAGCCAGGGAGTAGCAAATCTTGATGCACAAGATGATCCATTGTGATAAAGTGTGCTTCATACGACCAGCATATCCAACAAAGAGCTAGTCATCCTGACAGAAGTCCTTTGTTCTGTCCAAATAGAAGCTAATCGCCCTCTTTGGATCTAAACAATGAAGTCTCTCCTCCTCCTTGGAAGGGTGAGGGGGAGGATAGAAAGTAGGAAGGGTAATGGACTGACCTAGGTGGAAGGGAGTCACCACCTTAGGCAGAAAAGCAGCCCTGGTCCTAAGTATCATCCTTTCAGCATATATGGTCAGAAAAGGCGGCTTTGAACTCAAAGCCTGGAGTTCACTCACCCTCCTGGCCGAGGTGAGACCTAGCAGGAAGACCGTTTTAAAAGTTAAAAGTCTTAAAGGACAACTATGCATTGGTTCGAATGACGAATCCATTAAAAAAGTTAACAAATTCAAGTCCCACTGGGGCATAATAAAAGGAGTGGGAGGAAACATGTTTGTCAACCCCTTAATAAATCTTAAGACTATAGGAGACTTAAATAAAGAAGCTGATCAGGTAAACACAAAAATGCTGACAAAGCCGACAAATACACTTTTACAGTGGCCACAGCAAAACACTGCTGGGCCAAATGAAGAGAAAAACAAAGAACATCAGGTAGATGAGCTTTTAAGGGATCAATAGATTTCTCTCCGCACCACTTAACAAATTTAGACCACCTGTATGAATAGACAGACTTAGTGGAGTGTCGCCTGGCCGATAATATAACGTCCACAACGTCAGGTGGGAGAGAAAAAGAATTCAAGTTGCCCCGTTCAATCTCCAGGCATGAAGGTGCAGGCTCTGGAGGTGGGGGTGTAGAACTTGCCCCTCCATCCGAGAGAGGAGGTCTGCCCTGAGAGAGAGACGGGTGGAGGGTGTGACAAGAAGTGAAGAAGGTCCGTGTACCACACCCTTCTTGGCCAATCCGGGGTGATCAATATAACTTGGGCCCGGTCTTGGCGAATCTTCCTCAGAACCCGAGGAATCAAGGGTATGGGAGGAAACGCGTAAAGGAGTTGTGAACCCCAACTCAACTGAAACGCGTCCCCCAATGCTCCCTGCATTGGAAACTGGAGACTGCAGAATGACGAGTAGTGCGCGTTCTCGAAAGTGTCAAACAGGTCCACCCGGGTAGTCCCCCACGTCCGAAAGATGTGTCGAACTACCTTTGGATGAAGCCTCCACTCGTGGTCGGTGGAGAACTGCTGACTGAGACTGTCCGCACGCACGTACAGAACCCCGGCCAGATGATTTGCCATCAAGCAAATCCGATGGACCTGAACCCAGGACCAGAGCCACAACGCCTCTCTGCAGAGACGGTACGACCCTACACCTCCCTGCTTGTTGACATACCACATCGCAGCAGTGTTGTCCTTCAGGACTTGAACCGACTGACCGCGAAGGGAAGGGAGAAAGCCCTTGAGCGCCAAACGTATCGCCCATAATTCCAAAAGGTTGATGTGAAACAACCTTTCTTCTGGAGACCAAAGACCTTTGATCTCCAGATCCCCCAGATGTGCTCCCCAACCTATGGTAGATGCATCCGTTATCACTGTGGCCACCGATGGAGGAAGATGGAAAGGCTTTCCTTGAGACAGATTGCCCTCCACGCTCTACCAAGACAGATCAGCTGCAGCTTCTCTGGAGATTCTCACAGACTCCCTGAGATCTCCGTTGTGCTGATACCACTGCCTGCGGAAACACCACTGGAGCGCCCTCATGTGCCAGCGTGCATGGTTGACCAACAGGATGCAGGAAGCGAACAGACCGAGCAGGCGAAGGACCTTCAGAACTGGAACAACCACTCCATTGTAAAACAAGGGAATCATTTCCTGTATGTCGAGAATCCTTTGAGGTGGAGGGAATGCTCGACACACAGTGGTATCCAGTACTGGTCCTATGAACAGGTTGCGCTGTGAAGGCACCAGGTGAGACTTGGGTACATTTATTGAAAAACCCAATTTGTACAACAGCTAGGTTGTTACCTGCAGATGACGACACACCATCTCTGGAGACTCTGCCTTCAGAAGCCAGTCATCCAGGTATGGGAAAACCGGAATCCCCAACCTTCTGAGATGGGCTGCCACTACTGCCATCCCCTTGGTGAAGACTCGGGGTGCAGTAGTAAGACCAAACGGAAGGACCGCAAACTGGTAATGTTGTGACCCAACCGTGAAACGGAGATACTTCCTGTGCGACTTCAGGATTGGGATGTGGAAATACGCATCCGGCAAATCGATGGACACCATCCAGTCCTCTTGATGCAGCGCCTGAAGAACCTGCGCTAGAGTGAGTATCTTGAACCTCTCCTGCTTGAGAAATAGATTCAAGATTCTGAGGTCCAGGATAGGACGTAGCCTGCCATCATTCTTAGGAATCAGGAACTACCGGGAGTAGCATCCCTGACCCCTTTCCTGCTCCGGAACCACCTCTATCGCACCTTTTTGTAACAGGGTAAGAACCTCCTTCTGAAGGAGAAGCAAATTATCCTCAGTGCAAAACCCCTGGCAAGGAGGGTAAGGAGGAGGGAATTCCCTGAAGGGAAGGGCGTACCCATTTTCCACAACATCTAGAACCCAAAGGTCAGAAGTTATTAATTTCCAGTCTTGTTGAAAATGGGTAAGCCGACCTCCCACAGGACCCACATGATCCAGGATGGTGGATCTAGGGCTGCTTTCCTGCATTACCGGGAGGGGGAGGGGAGGTAGAGGAGGAGGAGGAAGAAGAGGGATGTCGTCTAGCTCCACGAAGGCGACCTCTGCCTTTACCTCTGTAGGATTTATACAGAGGGTTTTGCTGCTGTTGTTGTTGCTGAGGTTGACAGGAACGAAAGGAAGATTTCCCAAAACCACGGTATCTTCTGTAACTATACCCTCTTGACTGAGACTGTAAACCCAGGGATTTTGCTGTGGCTTTACTGTCCTTAAATCTCTGCAACTCCAAGTCATCTTTTTACCCGAAGAGCCAAAAGGGAAGCTTGCACATCAGGTAAAAATCCTGAAGATCTTAACCATGCATGCCTCCTAGTAGCAACAGACGAACCCATCACCCTTGCCACCGAATCTGCAGTGTCCAGACCCGACTGGATTACTTGGCGAGCAGCCGCCTGAGAGTCCATCAAGACCTCACTTAAATTGCTCCGATCCTCTTCCGACAGCTTAGGGAGAATCTGCTTGGCAGAGTCCATGAGGGCGTGGATATATCTGCCCAATAGAAAAGTTGCATTTGTGGATTTCAATGCCATTCTGGCTGACGAAAAAACGTTCTTTGCCGATTGCTCAAGCTTTTTTGAGTCTCTATCAGCCGGTGCTTGAGGAAAAGAGCCAACAAACAAGAACAAGAAGATTGAACTACCAAACTTTGAGGTGACGGGTGAGAAGAAAGAAAATCAGGGTCCCCTGGTGCCGGTCTATATCTTTTAGAAACAGATCTAGAAACTGCGGGAGCAGAAAGAGGATTACTCCAGAATTCTAATATCGGCTCCGTCAGGGCATCATTGAATGGTAAAAGAGGTTCCACCACAGCAGAAGGAGAATGAATCACCTCTGTTAAAAGATTAAGCTTATATTCAGTCATAGGAAGCTGTAGATCCAACAGTTCAGCTGCCTTATTAATGACAACGTGATAAGGAGCTACATCCTTTGAAGGAGAAGCCTTCTGTAAAGCAAAGTCCCCTTCTGAAGAGACATCCAAACCACTTGCTTCACACAACTCTTCCAATAAGTCCTCAGGCTCATAAATTTCACCTTCCTCTATGTCACCAGCCCGATATTGCTCCTCTTCAATCAGCCTTTGAGCTTCTCTTCTAGAACGCATCCTTGGCTGCGGCGTCGGCGGCACCATCGGCGGCGTCGACGGCTCCGGCAACGGCGTCGAAGGAGGCTCCGCAACAGGGACCCGCGTTGAAGAAACCCTGGAAGAGGGGACGCCAGACGGAGCCAGAGACTGCTCAAACGGCGTCGACACCCTCGGCGCCGTAAACTGTCATGACGGCGCAATCGGCATATAAGGCATAAAGGGGGCCGAAGGATAATGTTGAGGCACGCCCAAATTAAACGCCAAAGGGTCCATGGGACCCGAAGGTACTCGAGAGGAGCATGTGGCTCTGGTAAAAATACCATACATCGCATGCATGAAGTGCGACGGATCCGAACCCGGCGCGGGGAACGAAGGATACTGCGCCGGTTCGACTGCCTTACGAGGAGTCTCCGGAGTTGGATTCGCTGGAGTCACAGGAGGAGCCACAGGAGCAGCAGGAGCAGCAGGAGACTCTTCTCCCACTGGATTTGAATCCCCATCCGAAGCTGGAGAATCAACCAGCGCCGGAGACTGCGCCGGAGAACCCAAATCAGGAGACCGGCCCGGCGAAGCCTGTGGAGACTCAGAGGGTGAAGGAGAAATAACATCCTTGGCACGAAGTCGAGGAGCAGGAGAAGGCGACTTCGAAGCTCGAGACTTGGACGAACGACGTCGAGACCCATATCTCTTCTTCTTGTGCCTTCTCTTGGATCCATGCGAAGTCAACGACCTCGACTTCGATCTTTTCCGACCTCTTTTCTCCTTTCTCACCTTGGACATGTAGAGCTTAGCCTCTCTTTCCTTCAGCGCCTTAGGGTTAATTTTTCTGCAGGATGAACAACCTTCAATGTCGTGATCACTAGAAAGGCACCAGAGACAGCCATCATGCGGGTCAGTAATTGACATGTGACCTCCGCATTCCTTGCAGGGCTTGAAACCCGACTTCCTAGGAACAGACATAGTCGAAACAATAACAAGAAAAGTCTTGAAACAAAGTAGCAGTTGAAAGACAGGAGAGTCCCAGAAAATCCGTTAGCTAGTAGTGTGGAAAAAAAAGGAACTGACGTCATCACGCCGACGTGGTCTTCTTTTCGCTCCTGTGAAGTCATGCGGAGTTGTGTGCGGAGCCATGACGATGTGACGACCTCGTCAGCGCAGAGAGCTACGAAAAATGTCCGGAATGCTGGCGCAGAGGGGATATTCATAAGGTGAGGAATCCACAGGCAGATGTATCCATCAGAAATATCATTACATCATCATCAAAACCTATTATTTCAGCTAAAAGCCATAAAAAGTTACAATCATAGAAATGTACAGTTCAGATCAATGTCAGTAAAAACAACATACAACGTCCTATTTACAATTAAAACATCAATGGTTGAAATTAGTAGATAATAAAAAGAACAGGCCTACTAAACCCGACACCATAAGAATAGTCTTATTAAATGGGTATTCTTCATAGAAGTAAAAGTTAATGTACATTTAAAATAAATTACGTGGATTAGCCATAAAAATATGCAAATCCCCAATGTCGATATTAATTGGATTACGCATATGGGGAGATGAGACGCTACATAAACATACTGAGGCTTGCGCTACAGGCTGGCTATCCTAGGCGGCACATTATCTATGACCTTCTTTCTCTGGCTCCATGCACAGATAACGTGATACTGCCAGTGCAAATGATTCCTTAGTGTCACTCATAAGGAGCCTTAATGATTCCCCACAGTATCTCACACCCTTCTAGTTTAATGCTCCTTTTAGCCATTTCTTATGCCGGATTTCTATATTGTGGACAGAATCACATGATGTGTTCAATAGTTTCTGCGATATTAGGACAATTTGGGCAGAACTTATTGTTTGTGAATGCCCTGTCCCATTTCATAGTTTGAGTTCTCAAGGGCAGTATGCCGCACCTAAATTGGACATACAGGCGATTTGAATAGCGTGGTTACATGTGATCCATATAAGGCTCCGGGCAGGGAGAACATTTATGGTGGAGACACTGGCCAGTAATAGAATTTTCCTTATGTATTTTCCACGTTTGCAGTACAATTTCCTCCCAGAACCCAGTTTTCACTCTACAGGCGTCACTTTTGGTGATCTGCTCCGGGGTGTTCCATAAATTAGCCATGCCTATTCTGTGGAATAACGCTTTTATTGCCTTCAGCCAGGGTGTACTTACGTCCTTATCCAGGGATATGAGGTCTTTTACACCATCTCTGTATGTTGCTAATTCCCTGGTGGACCAAAGTCTTACCCAGAATAGTAGGGCTTTGAGTTGAACCACTAAGTGTATAGGATTGAGGGCAAGATCAAATCTTAAGGGGGTAATAGGGAAACTTGGGGGAAGATTAAAAAGACCCCTTATGAACTTATTTTCTATTCTTGTGAGCACTTCTGCTTGGACATGGCCCCATATTTCAGCGCCATATGTCGCTGATGTCACAGCTGTTGCTCTATACACAGAGAGGACCTGGGACAGGGCACCTCCCGAAGCAACCCTGTATCTTCTCCCTATGGCAGCGGTTTACAATTGGAGGGTGGCTTTACTTTTCTCTAGTTGGGGGCCCCACGTCTGGGTGTGAAACGTTTTCAAGCCAGACTCCCTCACTATACACGTTACCTCTATAAGATCTATGGGGATGATATTCATAGCTTTTGACTTTGTGGAGTTGAGCTCAAGCCCTCTTCCTTCACAAAAGGAAACAAAGCATTAATTGGGCTTGCAGCCCCATTGGAGTGCGTGAAATTAGCAGGGTGTCATCCGCAAACATCAAAATAGGCATTGACACACCAGCTAATTTGGGGGCGTCATGCATGCAATTTTTCTGTCTCCCTACTGCTCCATTAATGTACAGACTAAAGAGGGTTGGGGCGAGGACACACCCTTGTCTAACCCCTTGATTAATTTCGATTTTGTCTGACAAATCCCCAGCATTATTCCATCTAAACTTGGCATATGTGCTTGTATGTAAAACTCTCAAAATCCTAAGTAGGTCTGGGGGAATACCTTAGCCATCCGATACCTCCCATAGTGTATATCCCTTAGGACATGCGCCTTTAAATCTATAAAGGGGACATATAGATGGTCACCCTTTAAGGTGACGTATTTCCAGGTTATCACCTTGAAGCGGAGGACCTAGTCCAATGTACTAATCTTGGGTCTAAACCCAGCTTGCGCCTCCTCCAGGATGTTATTCTCATCCACCTAGTCATTGAGTTTAAGCAACACCTGCCTATAGAAGATTTTTTGGGTGTGGTCCAGGAGACAGATGGGTCTGTAATTTGAGGGGTTTTCTCTGCCCCCCTTCTTGAAGACAGGTATAATAATTGCTCCATGCCAAGAGGTCGGGATTGAATTACCTTTAAAAATGCTATTGCATACAGAGTTCAAGTATGGTACCCAGATGTCCGGTTGTGACAAAAAGAGATCACCTGGAATACCATCCATTCCAGGCGCCTTTTCTTTTTTCATTAGCTTGACTGCTAGGTGAGTTTCATTAATGGTAAAGGTAAGATTACATTTTAAGGTATCAGGGTTATTATACTTGTCATGGTTTGGGTTTTCCATCAGGTAACTCGTGGCTCCTGGTAGGAGAATTGTAAGATTATTCTGGTTCAGCTTGCCTTTATACAAGCAACTAAAGTGTGATACCCATAACTCAGGTTGTATAGTTAACTCTAGCCATTTCTAGTGTAGATGTGTAGTTTTTTCTGGCCTTTATGATATCAGCTCTTTGTCCCTTTTTAATCGCACGTAATAGGCGAGATTTATCTAAGCAGCAAGATTTAGTATACCAGGAGGGGGTTTTCTTATGGAAAGCCCCTCTCTTATGGCACATAACATAACACAAACTCAATGTGCCCATCAGTTTTGAGTGTATAAGGGCAAAGTTAATGCTAACCATATCTGCTAGATCTAGCTGAGAGAGTTTCCACACAAAAAGATTATATAAGTGTGTCATTCGCTTTATGTCTATCTCCATGACTGCCCATTTGATGTTTCTTAGATTAGATGTAGGGACCATAGATAAAAAGGGTCACTACTTGATCAAGTTTTACATCAATAAACGCAGCCATGGCGAAGGATGCACTTAGAGCTTGGTGGTCGCTATCTGGTCTGGGGATCACCTTCATATCTTCATATCATATAGATCTGCCTATAACTCGGTGTCCAAAAAGATAAAATCTATTCGGGAGATGCTAAAACCTCTTTTAAAGGTTGTACACGGTGAGAAGAGGTTCAATCGCGGTTCATTGGGGCGCCACACCCACACGACAGCTCGAGCATTTGTTTGCGAGGTCCGGCCGTGAGCTTCCATGTCCATCCCCTAGTTTGTACCTGTGTTACACCCCAGTTCAAGTGACATATTCTTTATCAGAGCCCATAGGGTATACACATCGTTTTGTATTGGATTGTTTCTTTTTATTGCCAACTCTCCATCAATCTATGCATAGGATATGTGATACCGCATACTGTGCGATATGGCATAATTACTTGATAGATCTGTATAATGTACAGTATATAAAATCTGAAAATGTCAATAAAAATATGTTACAAAAAAAAAAAAAAGGTTGTACACGGTGGACAATCTGACTTCGTGTTGCCATTAATCACTCTTAGGCCAAGATCTATTAACAAATCGACAACTTGAGCTCCTGCTTTAGTGATATTAATACCTTTATTAAAACCAGGCAGAGGTGATGTGGATATTCTTGAGTCAATGCCACTGTGGGTTTCTGTAGGATTCTGTTCAACATTTGTTGGTATTCGGGTGTTAATGTCACCTGCTACAATCGCTAGAGCTTTCCTGTTAAACTGACCCATCAAGGCCCACCTTATCCACTATAGGGGATTGACCATTCAGGGGAACAGACCTAATATATACGTTGACCAAGGCTATATATCTCAGACCTATTTTAGTTGGAAGCTCAATTTCAATCGCTAGTATATCGCTACAGCTAGCTGGCACTAGTCTCACAGTGGAAAACAGGTAAAGACGTAGCCATATTAGTAACCCACCTGAGGGGCAACCAGCCTGGGAAGGGATTGCATTCTCACTAAAAGTTTGGAAACCTGGTCGAGACATAACCTTGGTGGCCCATGTCTCTTGGAGAAGTATGATGTGATGCATGTCAATAAAAGTGTTCCAATCTGGATCATCACGTTTGGATTTGATCCCCGCAATGTTACAGGAAAGCAGATTTAAGCTACATGCATCAGAAATTATAATTGACCTCGAAATTGACACAGTTTGTTCACCCTGCGATTTGATGGGGATGGCTCTGGTGTTTTTTAGTAGGAATATCATTACATACTTTGGGAGGAAGGTCAAAAGCCATCAACTACAGCCGCTCAATCTCCACGCATTAAGGCGCAGAGTTGGCAGGTTCGTATGGAGAACTCTCCCCTGTTGCTGGGACAGAAGATCCTTCAGAAGGGGCAGCCTGATCAGAGGATCGATGCTCAACTTCAGAAGCTCTGGATACCAGACTCTCCTCGCCCAGTCCGGAGCTACAAGGATGACGTGGGCCCGGTCGCTCCTGATCTTCTTCAGAACCCTGAACAGGAATGGTATGGGCGGAAAGGCGCAGTCGCCGAGCAATAGCTGCCTTGGAAACTCAAATGCGCAGTGTTGCTGACACTGTGAGGTTCTGTAGCGATCCGAACCCGTGTGTTCGGTATCGTAGTACTGACACGATTTTGGTACCAGTGAACCGTAAATGATCCATTTAGTATGTGACAGTGTTTTCGCTGTGCTACGAGCATGGATTCACTGAGAAATAGGGCATCCTGTTGTAAATTCATGGCATCCATCTTAGATACGGCATCCATTTTGTTTCTTGTCCTCACATAGTCAATGGACAAGCAATGACCCTGGCTGAATCACCTTGCTAAGGACACGTAAGCTTTAGTCCAAGGAAGCTGATGCTGCGTGACTAGGCAGAAGCTACCTCCCTTGCCTGAGGCCGATCATGCTATACTGGTTCTTGTGTTCGTTGGCCTGATCACGATTAGGAGGCCGAAGACAGTAGCCATGCCCGTTTATGACCCACAAGCATCTCTTATCCTACTTATCAATCTTTCACTCCTGGCTCCGCTCCTCTCCTTCTGGGCTTTTACTATGGGGAGGATACAATTTTTATGATGGGGAGGATCGGCCGAAGAATGGAAACCTGACATGAAGACTTGATCGAACACTGGAAACTTACAAATAATTATCGTTTGGTATATGTTTATTGTTTGTTTGGGATACCGGGCTAGGCATGAAAGATATTTTTGCAATGCTGCCTCAGGACGCATTTGGTGTATTTAAGGAGCGACCCACTTTATACAATTGGAACAGTCTCCTAGATTCTGCCTTTGTGTGGTTCCTACGACTTCTGTGTCCCTGCAGTAAATAAACCTTGGTCTCTGACGCCACCATCGAGAAGCCAGTGTCTCTGTTTATTTGTGCACCAAGACAGGAAGGAACTCAGGGGTCTTTTGGGTGTTGTTTCCCTGACACCTCTGGACTCTAGAAAAGTCCAGAACCTCAATTGGCGCCGAGCGTGGGGCGACGTCAACCGGTACCGGTCCAAAGCCTGAAGATTTCGAGGAGCTTCGTGTGAAGATTCCGGAGGGGGGTACCCCGCTTCATCGATCCCTGTATGTCGTAAAAGTGGCCCGACGATCTCTTCCACGAGGGTTCCCGCTCCCAGACGGCTATAGAGGACCGCTGCCCTGACTGACGCCCTGTCTTGGACCCGAGGTGCAGACCTTAGTACGGCGAGACGTAGACGGGTTCTCCTTGGTGACGTCTTTGACATTTCAGTTAAGTATTAAGTGGGTCGCGCCCAGTTTGGTTGCTCTTAGTTGCTCTTGTAAGGATTTATCATTGGTTGCTCTTGTTCGGATAATCCTTTTGTTCTCTGGGTACGTTCGTTTTTGATTTGTAGATTATCACTGGTTGCTCTTGTTAAGATAATCTTTGGTTTGGTATTGGTTCATTTGGTAGGCCTAAGTTTTTTGCGCATTTTGGTTAGAATTTGTCTTTAGTTTGTAATGGCTAGCCGTAGTAATTGTTTCCTGTCCTGGTTAAGTTGCAACAGGGATTCCCGGTTGGAGGACTCGTGTCCGGTTCCTCCGATCGGAACTCCTACATATGAGCTCTATTGTAAACATGGTGTGGGTCCTATCACTTATAATGGAGTGTGGGTCCGTTACACCAGGAAAGATGGTGTCCTTAGTTGGCCACCACATGGTAGCTTTGAAACTAAAATTCTAGACAACCTAGAAGTGAAGTTGTTTAAAAAGAAAGCCCGGCCGGCAATGTTCGATTCTTTTCGCTTTTGGCGTAAAGAAGCTAGACAGAGAGAAATTAGAAAAATGAAGAAGGAACAGAAAGAGAAAGGGTTGACGTTAATGCAGTCTGCTAGGCAGTTGCATGTCAACGAAACTGAAAAAGCAATAGAGGTAGCGAACAGAGAACATAATTTGGCGATTGACAAGTGCTAACCTGCCTTGCCGTCGTGTCCTGCTAAGCCAATAGAGGACTGTGAAAAGGATCGCCTGTTGTCTTACCTATTGAAATCACCTCCACCGTATGCACAGGGTATTACAGCACCACAGTTACCACCTGTTGTGCAACCGGCTGCTGGTCAGCCTGGAATAGTTGTTCCTTTTCCTTTGATTCAAGCTCCTATTCTTCCTGTGGTTAATGTTCCTCCAGCACCCCCTCTACCTGGGTTGTCTATTCCGCCTTTGCCTGACGTTTCGCAAACTGCTTTACCTACTACCTCTACCCTTACAATTTCATCTGCTCCAGCTTCCTTGTCCCCGAACTCTGTAAACATTCTGACTCCGCTTTCTGTTCGTCGGAAAATAACTGACTCTGTAACTAATATCTTAACTCCTCTCTACAGGTCTTTAATTAAGACACCCGTTTCTGACTCTACACAGAGACGTAGTCAGTTTCCTGGTCCCCAGGAACGAGGAATATTAGATTCGACAGCTCTTAGGTGGATGTCGAAAGCTGCGAAGTATGATGCATGAAGAGTGGTGGATACATTTATGCAATGGAATGAACCAACTCAGCGTTATGTCTTTGACGTGATGTGTTCCCTTTTGCGTGAGGAATGGGATGATGATGACTTAGATTCCATTCCCGCTGACTTGATACATATTCAGAGAAGGTTCGCTGCAGGAATGGTAATAGGTTAGGAAGTAAAGGAAGCGATAGAACTGATTTTAGCATACAGGTCTGATTCTCCTCTTCGAGCAACAAGGGACTCTGATGGTTCTCCGATTACTAGGAAGAAGCGAGGTCAGTATCCGATGAGGGAAGTTCCGCCGATATGGCGCGATGCAGTTCAAGCTGATGCGGCTAATAATATTTTAGCTGCTCCAGCACATTTCCATAGAGTGTGGATACACATCCCTTGGAAGCGGGCCGAAGTATTAGCAGTAAAACAGGCGTTGCCGGACCCGCGTAAGAATCCTGCTGGGTATTATAAAGAGTTAACCCAGACAGTTCAAGCGTGCGTCATGAATTTGGCAGACATCGAAATGCTATTTGGCAATGTAGTGCCACAGCCTATATGGGCCAAAATTCGCCATGAGAATCACCAAGTTGCCTTAGGAGGTGATTGGCCAGCTATTGTAGCGGCAGATACACAACAAGTTGGTGGTGCTAAACCTGAGCCTCTGATTGCTGCTTTGCCTGGCAGAATAATCAATTTGATGAAAACGCTGATGCCAGCGTTACGGGTCAACTGGGATAAATTATCAGCATGCAAGCAAAAGAAGGACGAAAGCGTCTCTGACTTCTTCACTAGATTTGAAGAGACCTTCGTAGACCACAGTGGGCAAGATATGAGTACTGAGGGAGGTCAGAGGTTGTTTGTCGACAAGTTTGTGTTTAATTTATTGCCTGAGCTTAGTAACAAGTTGAAGGATTCTGAGAGTGCATGGGCGGTGTCGACGACAGCACAGATACTCGCAACTGCTCAGTATTACGAAAATAGAGAAAAAGAAGAGAAGGAAAAGTCAGAACAGAAGACAAAAGACTTGAAAACTAAAGTTCTTTTGCAACAGGCGTATCCGTCTCGCTCGAATCAGTCAGATTCACAGCAACGACCCCAGTTTCAGCAACAGCCACAATTCCAGCAAGGGATGTCCCAAAGATTTGACTATGGTTTTCCCCGACAACAGTTAGCATGGAATCAGTGTGCCTATTGTAAAAAGGAGGGTCACTATAAGAATGAGTGTCCCGTTCTGCACTCACAAACTAGTGGTGTCCCAGCTCAGAGAGGTCGTGGTGGGTTTATGCAAGCTCTTAGAGGTAGAGGACGTGGTACTATGCCTCCACAGACTGATCGCCCATCTAATTATTTCGATCAGCGAAATGTACAATCTACACAATCAGGTAGATCTCCCCAGTACCATGTTGAGGATTATTATGAAGGTAGTGAAGAAGTTCAGCAAAGTGAGTACTAGGACAGCCACAGGCAGAGAGAGGGAGTAGAATCAGTTCCAGTTGATCAGAGTGGACCTTATGTCGCAGTAGCTACATCAGGCGTGATTGAACCGTTTCTGTTGGATACTGGTGCGGCAAAAAGTTCAATTATGCACGCGAAACTCCTTGGCGCACCTTTGTCTGGCTCAACGAACATTTCAGTAGGTTTCTCAGGCGCCCCTGTTCACAACCCTGTTTCTGGTCCTTTGTCAATTTCTGTTGGGCCATGTCAACTAGAAGCACCCCTTATTCTGACGACCGGTTGTAATGAGAATCTGCTTGGTTTAGATCTGTTGAAACGCCTGCATGCGACATTGTACTGTTCTCCTTCGGGAGTACAGCTCACGTTGGGTAAGAGAGTCATCTCTCCAATGTACTTGTCGATGGATAAGCTCCCACCGGAGCTGCGTTCTCTCCCTGATAATCTTTGGGCGACTGGTCCTAATGATGTAGGTCTTCTGGAAATTCCCCCTTATGTGTTGAGTCTGAAGGCAAATGTTAGATTCCCACGAATCCCACAGTATCGGATTTCAAATGAAGGTGAACGTGCGCTTTTACTGATCGTGCAAGATTTGATACAGAAAGATGTGATAGAAGAAACTAGAGGAAATGTCTGCAATAGTCCTGTTCTGCCGATTTTGAAACGCACTGACCCTTCCAAACCTCCAATCTACAGATTTGTGATTGACCTCAGAGAGGTTAATAAAATAGTGGTTCCACAGTTTCCTGTGGTCCCAGATATCACTGCATTATTGACGTTGATTCCTGCCTCAGCTACATGGTTTACAGTGATCGACTTGAAGAATGCCTTTTTCAGCATTCCGATAGCCGAGGAAAGTAGGGATATTTTTGGTTTCTCCTTAGGTGGTCGTAGCTTCAGATTCAAACGCGCCCCACAAGGTTATTGTGAAAGCCCTTCAATTTACAGCCAAGCATTAAAAAGTCAATTAGATGCTTTTGTACTTCCACCTGGTGTTGCTCTGATCCAATATGTAGATGATCTTTTAGTGGCTGCTGACGACAAGGAAACTTGCAGACCAGCTACAATTTCTTTGCTGCGTCATTTATCAGACTTACATCACTAGGTTTCACCTTCTAAACTACAATATTGTTGCCAAGAAGTGACCTACTTAGGTCATCTTTTGTCAAAGGAGGGAAGAAGGTTGACCCCAGAGAGAATCAAAGCAATTTCACAGATGACTATACCAAGCACACAGAGAGAAGTGCGTGCGTTTTGGGGTATTACGTCATATTGCAGACAATGGATCCCAAATTTTTCTCTCATGGCAAAACCATTGGTGGCTCTGACTGGAAAAGGTGTTCCGAGTCCTTTGCCATGGTCCGATGAATGTCAACAGAGCTTCTCGGAATTGCGTGATGCGTTGTGCTCAGCTCCTGTGTTAGGTACTCCTGACTACAGTAAGCCGTTTACACTATATGTCCATGAAAGAGAGGGTTGTGCGTTGAGTGTTTTGACGCAACAATTTGGTGACAAACAGCGACCTTGTGCGTATTTCTCATCCACATTAGATCCGGTAGCCAGAGCGTTGCCAAGTTGTTTGAGAGCTACAGCAGCAGCTGCAGTGTCTATTCGACAGTCTGCTGGATTGGTCATGAACAACATGTTAGTAGTCATGGTTCCACATGCTGTGGATACACTCATGAATCGAACGAAAACTCAGCACCTCACCAGTGCTAGACTATCAGGCTATGAGCTGATACTTTTGGTAAGTCACATTCAGATCAAGCGATGCAGCATATTGAATCCAGCAACGCTGTTGCCGACTACTCAGGAGTCGAGTGATTTCGAGCCCCATGACTGTTGTTTTAGAACTGAGGAAGAGACAAAAGGTAGGATTGATTTAAAAGATACTCCGTTACTAGATCCAGATGGTACTTTGTATGTCGATGGATCGTGTTTCAAGCTGCAGACTGGTGATGTGACGGCTGCAACTTTGAGTACGGTTGTCGAGACTGCAAGAGTGAGTCAGAATTCTGCCCAAGCTGCAGAATTAATTGCATTGACAAGAGCGTGTATTTTAGCTGAGGGAAAGAGAGTGAATGTGTTTACTGACAGCCAGTATGCCTTCGGCGTAGCACATAGTTTTGGTCGCTTGTGGAAAGAAAGAGGTTTTCTCACGTCCCATGGGACTAAGATCCAACATGGACAGTTAGTCAATGACCTGTTGGAATCTCTGACCTTACCGAATGAAGTTGCGATTGTGAAATGCAGTGCACGCCGGAAGATTACGGATGATGTTGGCCGTGGGAATGCGTTTGCTGATGAGGTCGCCAAAGAGACGGCCAAGAACATGATGAGCCGAATGTACGTTGCGACGTCTGCAAGATGGATTGCTGAATCAGGAATGTGTGAGAATACGATTGAAAGTGTGAAGGCAATCCAGAATGAAGCAACTGAAAATGAGAAGAATGCATGGAAGGAGAAAACGGGTAAAATGGATTCGAGTGGATTTTGGATTGATTTGTCTGAGCATCAGCGTTGGATGCTACCTGATGCGTATGTACTTGCGGTAGTCACTATGGTGCATGGAGCGGCGCACATCAGTTCGAAAGGGATCTGTAAGATGTTAGCTCCAGTATGGAAGAACGATGGAATTACTAAGTGCGCGGAGAGAGTGGTGAAAAATTGCATGGTATGCCTGATGCATAATCCTGGCAAGGGAACCCCAACCCCAGCTGGTCACTTTGCTCCCCCTTCTTGCCCCTTCGAAGTGATTCAGTTGGACTTTATCCACATGGACAGATGTAATAATCTCAAATATGTCCTCGTGGTAGTCTGTGCTTTTTCAAGATGGATCGAAGCGTATCCGTTAAAGGATAACACTGCTATGTCCACTGCCAAAATCCTCCTCAAAGAGTACTTCCCCAGGTATGGTATGCCACGGATTGTATGGTCGGACAATGGAAGTGAGTTTGTAGGGAAAGTTATGCAGAGTGTGTGTGCGGGTTTGGGAATTAAGCAAAAATTCCATAGTGCGAATCACCCACAGTCAGCAGGTTTGGTTGAGGGGTACAATGGTACCTTGAAGCTGAAACTTGCTAAAATCCAAGCTTCCACTGGTTTACCTTGGCCAGACGCACTGCCTTTGGCTTTATTGTCCACCAGAACGACTGTACACTCTCGAGTAGGGCTTAGCCCATATGAGATTGTGTTTGGTCGCCCTGCTAATGTCTGGGGAGTCCCTAGGCCCAAGGAGTTCAAACAGATCGAATATCCAATGTTGATTGATTACCTTTTTGACCTGACTGCTAAATTGAGTCTTATTCACCAACAGGTATTTGAATCCTTGCCTAAGCTGCCAGAGAGCCCAGGTCACACATTGAAACCCGGTGATCTGGTTGTGGTGCGGAACTTTGGACGGACCCGGAACCTCCAGCCAAGATTCGTGGGTCCGTTTCAGGTGCTCCTGGCCACAAGAACTGCTGTACGCCTGGCTGGCAGGAAAAATTGGGTGCACGCTACCCATACGAAGCATGTGCCTCTCCCACTCCCCTACGACAACTGGGTTAGACAGGGATTTGGTGTATCCGAGACAGAACCTGTTCCTAGGCTTATCCCCTTCAGTGATGCAGAGTACATGACGGACAAACGATCTGAAACACAGAACTCTGATACTGCACCAGGAACTGTTCCTTTGAACCCTGAACAGAGTGTTGTACAAAGTGAACATTTGCCACCTGTGGATTTGAACATTACTGCACCTGCAGATCAGCTGTTTCAAAATCAGACAAGACCCGGAAAGTACAGATATAACCTACGTTCTCATTCCATGAACCAATAACATTGCATAATCACCTTTCCGTTTGAAAACTGTTTTGGTCTCATCACATTGTATTCATTCAGGAAGTTTGCTCTATAATTTTTGTCCTTTTGTTTGTGTTGTTCTCTCGCCTTGCCATCTGGGTTGCCGTAGGGTCGTAACGTGTGCCTTGTTTTAACTTGCAGGGGGCCAGACACAAGGTCGGTCTCTTCTGTTTATTCTGGGAACTCCCAGGGTAAACAGAGGCAATTTTTCAACAGGTACAAACCATCCGTTGCGAACGGTTGTAGAAGATGGAGCTTCCTGAACTGCGACGAGCTAACGTCGTAAATGCTCGTAAGACAAAACTGTATGAAATTTTGCATAGCAAATGTTTCATAATGCAATGCGCTCTGACCTTTCTGATTGTTTTAATAACTTTGATAGGCGGAATCGTTTTTGGTACCCAATTGATTTTTGCACCTGTCACATCTACAGTGCCTCCCCATGTTTCTGTTTCTCCGACTGTTGTCTTCATTCTTTTCACCCTTTTCCTGCACACGAGCAAGCTCGACGCTCTGAGTTTATAAATAACACTTCCATTCAGCTCTTGCACCAACACCAACTAGTAGTAAATACAACGAACTGCTGGGTGTGTGGTCTGATACCACATACCATGAACAAGGGTATCCCCTATCTGGTTCTGCCCTTTAGTTATAATGGATCATTTTGGGCATTTCAGACCATGTTCGCCTATGCGCTAGAGACCTATCCCCCGCGACCTCGGCGTTCCACTAGGTATAACTCTGCTAATAGAGCCTTGGTAAAGGGAATTACTGACATGGTTAGAGATGTCAATAACACTCCGTTTATTCCCAAGGATGAGTTACGAGTTTATATGGGTTGGAATGCTACGGAGTATGGCATTAGTTTGGGTGAGAACAAGCGTAAAAGCTCGACTCCGATTTGGGTCGTACCCCACCAAGGTCAGGTCTGTTTACAAGGGAATGGGAGGAATCCGAGAGCTCGACTAGGGAAGAGTGACTGTACTGAAACGTACGTTTTTCCATCACAGTCTTCCCCTGCATTCTTAGCTGCTAAGGGTACCTATTTTGTCTGCAAAGACAGAGCATATACATGGCTGCCTGCTGACTTTTCAGGCTCATGTTATATTGCCCGACTATTACCTCCGACATACACTGCTGCACCGGATTATCACAAGACTAGAGTTGTGAGAGGTGTCTTCGACAAGGAAGATACAGCTGGCCAAGAAGCAGGAGACTTTTTCAAAGGTTTCCTTCCGTTCTGGGGGCCCATGGCCAATAGTAGGAACTTGCGTCAACTAACACGGGTAGTTTAATCCACCATTACTGAAACTGCTGGTGCCCTTAGTAACCTGACAGCTGAGCTTCAAGCGGATCGCCTCATGACGTTGCAGAACCGTATGGTCCTTGACGTATTACTTGCAGATCAAGGTGGAGTATGTAAGATGATCCAATCGAGTTGCTGTGTCTTTATCCCAAATAATGCGCCAACAGTATATGAGGCCATTTCTAAGTTACACAAGATCGCTGACTCTATTCATGTAGACAAAGGTGATTGGTCACTGATGGGATGGTTCTGGAATCTGTTATCTGCGTGGGGATGGAAGGTTCTGATAGTCATTGGTGTTTTGTTGGTATTTTTGTTCTCGTGCTGTCTCATCGTTCAGTGTGGTCCTGCCTTATGTGGCCTTTGTGCTGCAACATGCGTAAGAAGACCACCTGTTTTAGGAGATACGCCACGGGATAGAATAATGCTCCAACAACATATCAGTGACCTGATGAATATAGAGATGGATTCTGACTAGAGTAAGTTATTGCCTATGTAAGGGCAAAAGGACGGTCTGAGGTTCTGTAGCGCTCCGAACCCGTGTGTTCGGTATCGTAGTACTGACACGATTTTGGTACCAGTGAACCGTAAATGATCCATTTAGTATGTGACAGTGTTTTCGCTGTGCTACGAGCATGGATTCACTGAGAAATAGGGCATCCTGTTGTAAATTCATGGCATTCATCTTAGATACGGCATCCATTTTGTTTCTTGCCCTCACATAGTCAATGGACAAGCAATGACCCTGGCTGAATCACCTTGCTAAGGACACGTAAGCTTTAGTCCAAGGAAGCTGATGCTGCGTGACTAGGCAGAAGCTACCTCCCTTGCCTGAGGCCGATCATGCTATACTGGTTCTTGTGTTCGTTGGCCTGATCACGATTAGGAGGCCGAAGACAGTAGCCATGCCCGTTTATGACCCACAAGCATCTCTTATCCTACTTATCAATCTTTCACTCCTGGCTCCGCTCCTCTCCTTCTGGGCTTTTACTATGGGGAGGATACAATTTTTATGATGGGGAGGATCGGCCGAAGAATGGAAACCTGACATGAAGACTTGATCGAACACTGGAAACTTACAAATAATTATCGTTTGGTATATGTTTATTGTTTGTTTGGGATACCGGGCTAGGCATGAAAGATATTTTTGCAATGCTGCCTCAGGACACATTTGGTGTATTTAAGGAGCGACCCACTTTATACAATTGGAACAGTCTCCTAGATTCTGCCTTTGTGTGGTTCCTACGACTTCTGTGTCCCTGCAGTAAATAAACCTTGGTCTCTGACGCCACCATCGAGAAGCCAGTGTCTCTGTTTATTTGTGCACCAAGACAGGAAGGAACTCAGGGGTCTTTTGGGTGTTGTTTCCCTGACACCTCTGGACTCTAGAAAAGTCCAGAACCTCAACTGCGCGTTCTCTTCAGAGGCGAACAAATCCAACCAAGGTTCTCCCCACTGCTGAAATAGACCTTACACTACCTCCAATTGGAGATGCCATTCATGATCTGCTAGGCATGGACGGCTAAGTTTGTCGGCCCTGGCGTTCAGATAACCTGCCAGGTGTTGAACCACCGGGGTTCTGCCCTGCTATTCCAGCCATGTCCAGAGACGCAAGGCCTCTTGACAAAGGGTCCCATGACCCCACCTCTTCCTGCTTGTTGCAGTACCACATGGTAGTGCAGTTGTCTGTGAATACTTGCACTAACTTCCCCTTGACAGAGGGAAGAAATGGTTTTAATGCCAACCGAATTTCCCAACAAATTGATGTGAAGCCTTGATTCTGCCAGGGACCAGTATCCCCTGATCTCACCTCTCCTAGATGGCCATCCCATCCCAGAAGTGACATCTGTCACCACTGTGAGATCTGGTTGGGGAAGGGAGAGGGGTCTGCCGTTGACCCAATCAAGGTTCGTTAATCACCACTGCAGATCTTTTGCAGTTACTTCCGAGATCTGGACCACGTCGGTGAGATTTCCCGATGATGTTCCCACTGGTAATTCAGATCCCACCACAGAGCCTGCATACGCCACCTGGTATGCTTTTACCAACAGAATGCAGTCTCAGAGTCAGTCTCCCGAAAATCCAGGATAGAGGCTGAAACATCGGAATCATAACCTGAATATCCTGGACTCGCTGCTCAGGAAGATGGGCCCTAAACTGCACTGTGTCCAGAACAGCTCTGATGAAAGGAAAAGTCTAAGAAGGAATCAGGTGTGACTTCGGCACGTTTATAGAGAACCCGAGCGAATGCAGGAGGCCTGCTTTAGTCTGAAGGTGAGAGACAACAGCCTGGAGCGAGGACGTCTTCAATCACCAGTCGTCGAGGTAGGGAAAGACCATACCCCTAACCTGCGCAGATGAGCTGCGACTTCCGCCATCACCTTTGTGAACACGTTGGTAAGGCCGAAGGGGAGCACGGAGAACTGAAAGTGCTCACAACCGAACTTGAACCACAGGAAACGTCTGTGGTCTGGCAGGATGGGATATGAAAATAGGTATCCTGCAGGTTCATTGCTGCCATCCAGTCTTCTTGGTCTAAGGCAGACAAGACCTGAGCTACAGTGAGCATCTTGAATTTCTCCTTCTTGAGGAAGAGATTGACAGTCTGAAGATCTAAAATGGGCTGCAACCACTTGTTCTTTTTCGGAATCAGAAAGTTGTGGGAATAACAGCCACAGCCTACTTCTGAAATTGGGAGCCTTTCTACAGCCCCCCATGGCCAAGAGAGATGTAACTTCCTCCTGGACTAATCATAAATGATCCTCCGTCAGTCGTTCCTGCTTTGGCCAAATGGGAGGAGGAAAAGAAAGGAAAGACAGAGACTAGCCCTCTGAATGATCTGCAAGACCCACTTGTCCGATGTTAAGGAGCTCCAGTGGGGGGAGATGATGATGGAATCTCCAGCCAACTGGAGTGCTGTGGTCTTAGAGTCAGACTAGGAGTGCTTGGAGGCTGCAGCTGCCGAGGGCAGGGTGGCGAACGACTTCTGGCTACCATTCCCACCAGGTCAGAATGAACCACGTCCTTGCACAACTTGGGGAGTCTGTGCAGGACTGGGGCTGGGGTATGGCTGATGTGACTAAAAACTCCTTCCATTGACATGAAAGGGGCAAAAAGCAGATTGGCAGCGAGGTGTTACTGAGAGGCCCAAGGATCTGGCCGTAGCACGGGATTCCTTGAAGCATTCCAATGCAGAGTCTGCCTTTTCTCCCAAGAGACAAGTCCCATCAAAGGGCATGCCCATGAGGTTGGCCTGGACACAACCCGAGAAGCTAGATGTTGTCAGCCGAGCATGGCGTTAAAAGGCCACCTTCAACAAGACCGCTCTACTCAACGAGTCAGTTACATCTAAGCCACTTCTAATGATGAACTTTGCTGCATCTCTCCCATCTTTCACTGCCAGGGAGAGCACAGCCTGGGCCTGCTCCATCACCTGTGGCAGCACTTGCGCAACTGTTTTCCATATGGTGTGCGAGAAACAGCCCAATAAACATGAGGTGTTCACCGACCGCAAAACAAGGCTGGTGGAAGAAAACATCTTCCCAAGCGAACTCAGCCTCTTGGACTCCCTGTCTAGGGGAGCGGAAGGGAAAGAGGCATGGGATGTTGAAGCCTGAACCACCAAGCTCTCAGATGTGGGGTGTCGGCTGAGGAAACTTGGATCACCCGGTGCAGGGCAATAGCTGCGTGCTATAGTACTGTTCACAGTGGCCCCTGTGCTAGGCTTGGACCAAGTTCCTAGAAAGACAGCCGTAAGTGCCTCATTAAAGGGCAAAAGGGGATCGGATGAGGAAGCCTCAGGTCGAAGCACTTATGTCAAGAGATTATTCTTGACCTGCACTGAGGGTAGCTCTAGGTCAAGGACCACCACTACCCTCCTCACCACCACTGCAGAAGATGCCCACTCCTCCATAGGCATATCAGGCGGAGAGAGCATATCAGCACCTGGAGAGGTGTCCAGTCCACTGGCCTCTCCAAGTTCCTCATACCAGTCCAATTCCTCACAAGGAGCATCTAACTGGTTTTCGAAAGGGTCCAGAGACACATCCCATTCTTCTCCCAAGCCTGAAACCTCTTCAACATGAACAGGCAACAACGTAGAACCTCTGGGCTCAGTCGGTGCAGGAGTCAACTTCAACCATCGTCGATCTGACTCAGAGTCGTTGATTATCAGAATGGGGCTGGTGCGCCAGTGGCCGCCAGCAGTGCCAAAGGCATTGACTTTGGAGCCAGCGCCGGAGAAGTTTGCATTGAAACGACCGGCGCTGACCCGGAAGCGGAAGCGGATCCATGAAACCCCACCAGCACCGAGGCCAGATCCATCGAGGTGATGCCTGGTGGTGCCTCCCCCGACCCCGAGGGGCCTGAAAGGCAAGCCAGAAGGGTCAGTCCACTCACATATGCAGTGAATGGCCTCGTAAAATTCTTTAATTTGAGTGGGGTCGTTCCGACTCCCGGAAATGAGGGGAGGCGTAGAGTTGAACCCGGCAATGATTCCGATGAACCACGCCTGGAGTCTCGATGCTCTCCACCTGTCTCGTCACCGGACGACAGACGAGGTAAAGTCGAAGTCCATTGGGACTCTAGAAGAAAAGACTGATGAGAGGCAAAACACAAGATCTGCAAATTACAGTGCACACAAAGCAGAGTTCATTCACCAGGCGTTGTGGGTTTTGTTGCAAGTCTTTATTTTTCAAAAGTCCTTTGTACACATGTAGAAACAGCCAACGTGTTTCACCATTCACAAGGGCTTCTTCAGGGCAAAGATATGGTAATGAGATTCGTATGTCAGTGAAATAAATCCAGCACTAATTATGCTTGCAAAGTTTCCCTTCATGGTGGACGTTGTCTCCAGAAATGAGGCCTTAAGCCGGTAATGAGTACTCATCTATCTTCAGTCCAATTATAGTGTATGTTGCCTCCAAAGGGCGAAGAAGTAACTCATATGGCATTAATAAGCCTGCAGTGTATTCAGTACAAGTACTTGTTTGAGCTAGTATTCGTGTATGATCCGAGCCTGTATCCGGCAGCAGCAGCAGTACGACTTCTTCTTCTTATGCCTCTTCCCCGAGTGTCCCGAGGACCTCGATTGCAACGAAGAGGACTTGGGGCTCCAGGCTCTGCGACCTTCTCTTCCTCGATCGGGACTGGGACTTCCGAGGAGTTGCACTCGACTGTGTCGTCTGCCGAGGCGCAAGGAGCTTCATGGATTGCTCCCGCAATGCCTTTGGCACCAGGGCCCAGCAGTCTGAGCACGACTATGAGTCGTGGTCGTGCTCAAGACACCCCAAGCAGACAGATGGGGGTTGGTTACTGATATGGCGCGGATGACAGGCACCACTTGGCTTGAAACCTACCGTCTGGAGGTCCTTCCTCGATACACAATAAAAAATCTCTCAACAAAAAGCCGGTCTAAAGGAGATAGAGAGGTAGCTCTTTTCTGGATCAGTGCTAACTGGTGCGCAAAGAAAAGAACTGACGCACATGCCTGGGTGCCTATATAGGTGACCGCAACATCACAACCGACACCAATGCTACCCGAGACGTCATGCACAGCCGGACGGAGCCACCCGACCGCATGCAGGGGTACTGCTCACATAAAAGTTTCCGTATCAAGTCTGATGCCAGGGAAATTCAAAGGTAAGGAATCTGCAGCTAGAAGCTTCTATCAAATATAATAAATGCACCTCTTAACGAGAAGGGGAATCATCCCATGGCCAAGAAGTCCTGGTACATCACCAACAGGTGAGAAGCTGTAGGAAGGTAGGATCCTTCTAGCATGGTTATTCCCACTTTTTGCCTGGTGTCAGTGAGGTTTTTGACTAGTCTAACTGGCATCCTGCTAATCAGGACCCCAGGCACTGTGCTTCTTCCCTAAATTTGACTATGGTAAGTACTTCTGTACCTCCACAATTGGTTACTGTATACCTCTGTAAGACCTTAGTATATGGTAGTGAGATACCCAGGGCATAGGTACACCAGGGGTCTCCCATGGACTGCAGCATGTATTATGCCACCCATGAGAGACCACTCAAACTGTGACTACAGGCCTGCCATTGCAGCCTGTGTAAGTTGGTGCTAGCACCACTTACAACATATATAGGTTTTCTTATATCTCCACTCATTACACTTAAAACCTATGAGTCACCCCTAAGACAGGTCTTTCAATCCTGAAGGCAGGGTGCTGGGTTATAAGTGAGTGGGTGCCACTGCATGAGCAGGTCACCCCTTCAAACCCTGGAGTCGATTCTCCAGGCTTTGTAAGTGCGGTCAGCCATTTGATAGATATAGTGGCCATGCATCACTGCGCGATGGCTAATTATATTGTGGCAGTGCCAAACCTGGGAATGTTTGGTATGAAACATGTTGGAATCATACTCCAACACCGTGACCAGTGTTGGAAATATGATTCCATGCACTGGGGGGCTCCTCCGGGAATCCCCCTGTACTCCCGGTAACAGCCTTTCAGGGCCTGCTACCAAGCTAGTGCTGCTGCTGACCACAAACAGGATTCTGAACTCCTGCTGCTGAGCTGAGCTTAAGCAAGGGAAGGTAGAACAATAGGTTTCTTGTCACAGACAGGTGTGACCACCTCCCAGACAGGACTTAGGGCCTGATTAGGATGGCGGTGAGGCTGCCACCGACAGCTCGTTGGTGGCGGTCTCACCGGAATCCTAAGCAATATCCCCGCCCGCCATATTAGGATGGTGGGCGGTGTGTTGGCAGTTGGAAAGATCGACTGCCACGCATCCGACCAGTTCCTTAAGTCCGCCGGTGCATCGGAGGGAATTGTATTCCCTACAATGGTGGCAGTGCCTGCCAGGCACTGCCATAGGGATTACAATGCCCCTTTCTGCCCGCCTTTACACGGCTGGTAACCTGCCATGAAAAGGCAGGCAGAAAGGGACTTTGGGGGCCCGTAGCAGGTCTCCCTTACCCCCTGCACCCCAGACATGGGAGGTGCCACACTACATAACCCCTTTTTCCGTCTGTTTAATAAATTCTGTTTCATCAATTGTTTACTAAAGCATTTTACTTTTTAGTGACTTCAGAAAATGAATTTCAAACAAATATCACAAAAATGTAGCTGTGAACACATAAAACTTTTTCATTCTTGACACACTCTAATCATTACAAATCTTTCATATCTTACATTCATTCGCATACCATACTGCGCAGATCAAAACAAACATTCTATCACACACTGAATCACATCAAAGAATCAATTCAATCAAGAATATTTTCAATTCAATCAAGAAATATTTTCAAGAAATATTTTCAAGAAATATTTTCAACAAGGCCATAGAACCATATTTAACAAAGTAATACACATGTACAGGTTTTCAGGAAATTAATTGAAAGTCTTATGGCCAATGAGCTAAGGTTTCAAGTCCCTTCTATTCGTGGGGCTCTCATCAGGACCTAAAAGCTTTGTTCAGAGAGGAACAGGACATCCAAAAGGTCTTTGAACTTTAAGTGTGTCGTCTTATGGTTGAGTTGTGGTTGTATTTTTATTGTCTTGCTTACACCCTCCTAGATGAGCGTATCGTAAGGACACCTCTGATAGGCTGTATTTCCACTGACGCTTTATTCTATCGGTGGGAGCGTCTCTTTTCTTATTTGACGCGTCCGGGTGAGCATTAACGATTTCGTTTAAACTCTGAGTTCTTTGAAGTGCTCTTTCTACACGGAGACTGTTTCCTCTGTGATCAGCGCAAGTTTATATTCGGGTTCTTTGGTTCTTTTTCTGTCTGCGAATCTTTTGTGGGCTGCTTGCGCTCTCACAAGGTTTTGTTTTGCCTCTATGAGGAGTGCTCTGAGATGAGCATGGTGTTCTTGGATGCTTGGAAGAGCCGTTTCTAGGCCACTCGAAGGGGAGCATGTTTGGGTGGTGTCCCAATAAACAGAAGAACGGAGAGCATCCCAACGTAGAGTGTTCGGTGTTATTGTATGCGAATTCCGCTGTCCATAAGAGGTCGACCCAATCCGTGGCATTCTGCATTGTATAACAGCGGAGGTACTGCTCCAGAGTTTGGTTTAAGCGCTCAGTTTTGCCATCTGTTTGGGGGTGGTAACTTGTCGAGAGCCTGGCTTCTACATTCATCGAAGCGCATATCGTTTTCCAGAAGCGGGAGGTGAACTGCGTCCCTCGGTCTGTAATGAGCACACAGGGAATTCCATGGGCTCGTACGACGTGTTGGAGCATCAACTTTGCCAATCCATACGATGTAGGGAGTTTTTCTAGTGGAATAAAGTGTCCCATTTTTGTCAGGTGGTCCACGATCACTAATACCACCGTATATCCCTGACAAGGGGGCATTTCTACGATAAAGTCCATAGATATGGTATGCCAAGGGCGTGGAGGAACTGGTATGGGTCGTAGCTGTCCTGTGGGTTTCGAATGCACGGCTTTACCCTGTGCACATACTGCACAGGTTTTGACGTAGTCTCGAATATTTGCTCTCAATGTCGGCCACCAGAAGGAACGTTCTATACCTTTTATGGTCTTCTGTATTCCCATATGACCTCCCAAAGCCGTATCGTGAGCCCATGTCATTACTTGCTCTTGTAATTCTGTCGTGGGGATATACAGAGCGTGTTGCACAAATAGCAGACCTTCTTTCTCCGATCTCGTGCCTGGGGCGCTCGTTAACCAGGCTTGTGTGTCTATCTTGGTCAGGGAGGCCTGGATTTCTTCCAAGAAATTTTCCGCTTTGATTACGGCAATGGTTGGTGTTTTGACAATTCCCTCTGCCAGAATGAACGGTGTTTCCATGAGGGCTTGTGCTGTGTCTACCTCCTCGTTAGGAAGACGGGAGAGGACATCCGCTTTTCCATTCTGGGGTCCTGGCCGGTATTTTATAATGAAATCATAGTCTGAAAAGAAAAGAGTCCATCGTAATTGGCGAGGGGTTAGTGCTTTAGCCGTCTTCAAAAAGAGCAGGTTTCGATGGTCCGTGTAGATTTCGAATGTATGATGAGCCCCCAACAGATAGTGCCGCCATTCTTCACAGGCCCTTTTTATAGCCAATAGTTCCTTATCCGATATGGAGTAGTTGATTTCACTGGGATTCAGTTTCTTCAAGTAGTATGCTACTGGGTGTAGTTGCCCTGTCTTGGGATGTCTTTGGGACAAAACACCTCCAATGGCGTATTGTGAGGCATCCGTTTCTACAATAAAGGGGATTTGCGGGTCTGGATGTCGCAAGATGGGAGCTTGGGTGAACTTCTCCTTCAGTCTTCGGAAGGATTGTTCTGCCACCTCTCCCCAGACAAAAGGAGCATTCTTTTTCAGAAGATGCGAGATGGGTTGGATCATTTTAGAAAAGTCCTTTATAAAACGCCGGTAGTAATTCGCAAAGCCTAGGAAGCTTTGTACTGCTTTTACGTGCTGTGGGGTTTTCCACTGCATGATAGCGTCAACCTTGCTCGTATCCATTCTGAACCCCTGTGCGTTTATGATATAGCCCAAGAATGCGACCTCTTGTATGTGGAATAAGCATTTTTCCAATTTCGCGAACAATGAATGCTGACGGAGCCGATCCAGAACCGCTGTAACGTGGGTAACATGTTCCTGGAGTGTGGTTGAATAAACGAGAATATCGTCGATATAGACCATACAAAAACTGTCCAGATATCCCCTCAATACTTCGTCCATGAAGTATTGGAACGCTGCTGGGGCATTACAGAGCCCGAACGGCATCACCCGGTACTCAAAAAGGCCGCACTTTGTTCGGAAGGCGGTCTTCCACTCGTCTCCGCTCTTTACCCGAACCAGGTGGTATGCTCCATGAAGATCTAGTTTGGTGAAATAACGCGCACCTTTAATTTGATCTAGGAGTACCGGAATCAAGGGTAATGGATAGCGATTCTTCACCGTAACGCGGTTGAGCGCGCGATAATCTATGCACGTGCGGAGTTCGTCGCAGTCCTTCTTAGGTATAAAAAAGAGGGGAGACGAGGCAGGAGAGGATGAATGCGTAATGAATCCTGAGGCTAGGTTCTCTTCCAAGTACGTCTGTAAGTAGTGGGTTTCAGCCTTCGTCAATGCATACACCCTACTACATGGAATATCCGCTCCCGGAATTAGCTCAATGCGGCAGTCATAGACTCGATGTAGAGGGAGTTGTGTCGCGGATTTTTTATCGAAGAGGGACTTGTAGTTAGCATATTCCTCTGGTAGCGTGGCTGCACTAACATAGGTTTCTTGTATGCTTGCGCTAGCTACTAGCCTTGCCTTGGTGTTCTCGACGGTTACGGGGGGAAATTTGTCTTGAGTGCAATGTTCTTTGCAATATTGGGAACTCATGGTAACGGTGCGGGCTGCCCACTTTACCTCCAGATCATGAAGAGTCAGCCAGGGCATGCCCAAAATTAGACAGAATTGTGGTGCGTCAATGAGGTCAAACTGTATGCATTCTAGATGGTTCTCCCCAAATTGCATTAGAAGCGGTGGCGTATGTGATGTAACCGGTCCTGATGTTAACACGGAGCCATCCACAGCCTTCACACATTCAGGTTTTTCTTTTCTTTCGCTGGGGACGCCTATTTTCTGAGCGTAGTTGATATCCATATAATTCCCTGTTGCCCCGGAATCCAATAAAGCGTCTGTTTTAAGGGGTGAACCTCTGTGTACTCAAATCGATACGGATACATTCAAGTGAGCCACTGCTGGTTGTAGGGTATTGGCTATGACGGAGGAGATCAGGGTTCTTCTTCCGCCCGGTCCAGCGATCTCGAACTGGTTCGGGCTCTTCAGTTTTCCGCCGTCTCTTTGGTTCCCATTACAGCAGGACTTCTTGGAGACAGGCTCCTTTCGGGAAGCTGTGCTCGGGCTCGGCATTCACGAATGAAATGACCTCCTTTCCCGCAGTATAAGCATAGTTTCATCTTTCTTCGTTTCTCTCACTCTTCTACGGATAGAGGACCTTGTATACCTCCGATTTGCATCGGTTCCACTCCTTCCGAGTTTTTGGGTCTTGTTTTGGTAGCTTCTTTTGGTTTGGGGTACCAGAGGCGTGATTCCCCCCGAGTCTTATCTCCCTTGCATTCTTGTAACCGGTGGTCTAATTGCACGATTAGTTCTCTCATCTCTTCGCACGTTGGAGGTAATTGAACTACTTGGGAAAGTACATCTTTCAATTCCCCTCTCAGGCCTTGGTAGAACAAGGTGGTTCGTTTTTCAGGTGGCCAGTCGGTTTCTACCACCAGACGATTGAACGAGGTGACATAGGTCAGCAAATCTTGTGTCCCTTGCCGTAATGTAAGGAGCTCACGGTCCAAGGTTAACATGTGAGATTTTCGGTCAAAGAGTTTACGTAATTCAAGGCAAAAGTCAGGGAACCGGTGCAACACCGGATCGTTTCTCTCCATCAAAGGGATGGTCCAGCTAGCGGCGTTTCCCCCCATATACGACATCATGAATGCCGTTTTTGCCATGTCATCCTGGAAGACAGCTGGTTTACACAAGAAGTGCAGCCTGCACTGATTTAGAAAAGTCTCGAACTTCTTGGGTTCGCCATAGAATCGTTCAGGGGGTGCCAACGGAATACTAGTATTCTGAATCACGTGAACTGTAGGTACTGGATCACTGGACTGTGAAGGTCCCGAAGACACGGTGAAAAACCCCCCACCTGCCTGTTCCTCTCTGGCTGGAGGATGTGTGGTGGCCCCTGGGGGTGGGAGCGTTGCTTCTCTTATGTATGGGCTTCTCCGCGTTAGACCTGCCACCTCTTACGCAAGGTACCCATTTCTTTTCTGAGATCTTGATTTTCGAAACGCGCAGTTTGCACCTCTAACTGTAGAGCATTCAAGCTCTCTAGTAACGAGGTCAACACCACGTTCGTGTCCATCGTTCAGGCTGGTCGTCAATTCGTGGGCTTGACAATCTGTCACGCTGTTAGTGATGACGGACAGAGTTAGACACCACTAACCGTTTCGCAGCAGCCAGCGGGAACGATGATGTGCTGAGGATCCTCCCAGCTCTCCGAAATGATAAGCCCCACAGTGCAATAACACGCAGCTATGTGACTCAGCACCCCGGGGAAAAGGGAAGGGGACAAAATAATAAAGGTCACTGCCTGGGGAGCGTCTGGCCTGAGTCTGGTCTGCGCTCGAATCCTTCTAGCGGGAGTGCCCTACAGAGGGGAAGATAAGAAGGAACACAAGCATAAAAAGCACTATCACAACTGTCACTCTCTCGCACCCGCCCTTCCCCAACCAAGGTAGACACCCAAGGCACTTACAAGAACCAGACAGTAACAGCCCTGGAATACACGACCGGTTTCCACAATATAGAGAAAGCGATTCACTCTCCACCTGTTAGATCTCCAATTCAAGGGCAATGCTTAGGAAGTCTGCGCCCCCGTGTATCCTGTCCAAGGAGGAAGCTTCTAGACGCTGTTAGTTGCACAGCCAGGTTCAATTAGGACGAACGGGGAACTGCCCCAGTTAATGGCACGAGAGTCTGTACCACTAGAACCGGGGAAGCGGATTAGGAGGGATGGTGAGGAGCGAAGGATTCAGGATCAGAGGTGGTCTGTGGCAGTAGAAACAGCTCCCTGACGAGCGGAATGATACAAAGAAAGTTTTCTCCTCGCAACCTCTGTGCGGGAAGAACGAGATCACAGGCTTTTCACAAAGACGAGGGTACCAAGGTTTTCAGCCGTGCTGATAATCAGGGAGGAAGTACTTGCGTGTACGCAGGCAGAGATTCCCTGCAGCACTCGGCGTCCGGAAATGCTGTCTTGAATGAGGCCTCAACGCCGCTGCTTCGGTGTTCCGAGCGGGACCTCGAGGAAGCTGTAAAGGCGGTGTTCCAGGATTCCTCCACGGGAAGGAAAGCATCCGCACTTTCGCAGGAAAGCAAAACGATTGTCAAGCACCTTCTTCCTGTGTAGGAGGTGCTTATGGGGGAGTTTGAATCTGTGTCCGCCAATCGGATCAGAGGAGTCACGTCCCTTGGCATTCTGGGAGCTGTAGTGCCGCGGGCCCTTTTGCCATTCACTCCCGTGCATTTGTACATTAAAGGGAGTGCAGGGGTGAGTACTCACTGTGCTGACGGTAGGGATATGGGGAATCGTGACAATATCAACCTGTAACTATTACAATTGCAAGAACAACTGCATTTCCTTGAACAGTCATGCATTTGCAAGCATTTATTACCTATCTGTACCAAGTCTTGCTTTGTTCTATAAATAAACCGTAAATACACCCTTTCATACTTATCTAATTGGTATGGATTCTGTCTCTGGGTGTGTGACATAAGCCTTGATTGAGTGAATACAATAAATGCTCAACACAATCTCCTGATAAGCCTAACTGCTCGACCACACTACCACAAATAGAGCTGTAAATGATTATCTAATTTAGCCTCTGCTATACCTCTGGGGATTCACTGGACTCTGTGCACACTATACCTTACTTTGGTATAGTATATGCAGAGCCAGCTTCCTACAAGGAGTCACTCCCATGCATCTGCAGGCACCGCAACAAAGCTGGCCGGCCTGCTGCTCGTGACGTCCCATGGACTTCGAAAGGCTCAGCAACACAGTCGGTGGTTCTGCAACTCCCTCAAGGCCTCACCTGTCCTTTCAGTAAGGTTGAGGCAAGAATCCCTCGTCAGAACCGCTGGGACTGAACCCCTGTGCCCCACCTTGACTTGACATTGCCAAGGCTTGTTGGCTCTGCACTCCAGAAATCTTCGGGCTACAAGGAACTCCAGCTTCCAGCATCTCTTCCTGCCAAGAGCTTCATCCTCGCCACATCCTCTGCACCGTGCCCCTTCATCTTTGGTGAGCTGCTCGAGGTCCTCTTGCGACTCCGGTGTCTTCTGCCTGTGGGACCTCTCAAGGGTCTTCTCTTGCTACAGTGGGCTCCCTGCTTGCTCAGGGCCAGCTCTGACTGTCTTGCAGTTGGTGAGTCCCTTGGACCTTTCTGGTTCCAACGTTGCTCCTTCATCATTTACCACGTATGTTGCTGCTGCCAAGGCTTGATGGTGCTCCCACCAGGCACCAACCCCCTGGTTCTCGACTTCCGACATGAAATAGCTCATGCACAGCTGCTGGTCTTCCTCAGCATCGCCTGGTCCTCACAGCTGCAGCGACAAGGTCACAGTCATCACTCCTGCATCTTCAGTCATCAGTGGGCATTGCTCGTCCGTGACTCCTGGTCACCTCCGAGTGGCAAAGACTCTGTCCCCTCTGCTTGCAGGCTCTACTCTACTTGGATTCCACCAGACTCTTGCATTGTCTTAATCAGTGGTATCTTTACTGAAGTCCTCCATTGTGGTGTACGGCGGTTTCCAACGTCACTTTGCACCTATGCACCTGGGATCCCTGGTGTGGGTATCCTGGTTCCTGAGGTATCCACGGGTCAGGTGTCTATCCAACCTTTTGTCTTCCATGGGCTTTTTTCAGGGTCCACTGGGAAGGGTCCTTCTTTGAAATAGCTACCCCGACTTTCCCATTGACTTCTATTGAGTACGCGCCTGTGTTTTCACTCTGCACACAGCCTCCGTGGGGTTCCTGGATACTTACCTTGGGTGGTTCCTTATGTCCTCAGCTCTTCAGAGTCTCTTGGTTCAAGTCCTAACTTCGGTCGCAGTTCGCATTACACTTTCTTATATATAGGGTTTGGTCTCCCTCTGGAGACCACTGTGCATTGTGCTTACTTACCTCTTGCAATTGAAGAATTGCTCTGTATTTGTGTTGATATCTCCGGGTAGGAGATATACCAATGTGTTAGTGAGTGTTGTGTAATAAATAGACATTTTTATAATTACATTGTTTGGTTATTTTTCATTTAACCAACACTACATTATTAGATCTGGTAAAACAAGCTGCTTAATACTCTTTCTGTACTAAGCCTAAAGACTGCTCTTCACAGCTACCACTTAGAGAGCTTTCTACGGTTGTCTAAGACCACTAAAATCACCATAAGGATTGTCTGGATTAGTGCAGGGTGCTTCATTTAAATAAGTATGCACCATATACAAAGTCAGCCTCCTACAGGAGCCATTAACGGGGCGTACTCCTTGTAAAAGGTAGTTGTCAGGCAGTCAACACCACCTGCATTATTTCGTCGGATAGGCGGGTCTAAATATGCTCGATTAGTGTGGTCTAGCCCGAGCAATTGTATAGTATCTAAATATGCCATGAGTTCATCTAGGCCAAGAATCAGGGTAGCTATATAAAGTTGTGAGTAGAAAGAGGACATCACAACTAGCATACCCGGCGAGAAGGAAATGAGTTGGGATTCCACATTCCACAGCTCCGTAGCATGAGTGAAGCGGAGGGGGGCGGGGGGTTGGAATTTGCGGGGCACCCTAGCAAGTGTGTTGACCGGATGGTCTGCCTCACCATATCGATGTGCCTGAGCTTCTCTGTTCAAGTAGTAGAATTCCCGGGGGAAGGGCCTTAGCAATGGCCGTGTAAGACGTGCTGCAGTGGAGCTCCTGCCGGGATCCACCATCCGTTCACGATCCAGCCTCAAATGAACTAAGAAGGGACAGTAAGTAATGCGGATTGCTGTGCGGTGATTCCGGCGCAGTTTACCGTACTGCGAGGAGGTCCAGTGAGGCGGATTCCCTAGTGGTTTGCAGGAAAGATGGCAGTCATCTTGTGGCTATAAGGGGAAGCCAGCGCCAATCAAAGATCCAGAGTGGCGAAGAGACGGCGCAGCTTTGAGAGGGAAAGTACCTTGCCGCAAGCTCTGGTGAACCTGTCCCCCGCCCCACCACTCACGCTCTGACTTTGCGGCGTTGAGAACAAGGTTGTGTGGGTGAGAGGAACCGCGCGGGCTGGGTCCGGCCGTAAGGGTCCGAGACATGAGAACCATGATCTGTCACCGGAGAGGCTCCAGTGCGGAGGAGAGGTGCCGACTCGGCCCTGCGAAGGAGTTGGGTCACGCAGCCAAATACAGAAGTAAACACCGCGAGCGGTCGGAGACAGTAATTAATTAATGAGCCCTCCCCGACTTTACTAGCAAGCATTGAGCATTAATCTTCATTGGATAGCAGGCAGCAGACCTGGAAAGGGGAAAATAAAAAGAAATTGGGCCACATCTATTAAAGCAAAGGAGAGAAGCAGGGAATACCCAAATTACTGGCCAGATGATCTGAGCCACGGTGGGAAGATTGAATGTGATATCCCAAGATTCCTGCAGGAAAGAGGTTGAATGACTGTGTAATTACTGGTGCGCTGTCAACAGGGAGGAATAGACAAGACAAACTTGGGCTCACTGTCAAAAGGAAGGCATTAATAATAACAAAGTGGCAAAAGACTGCAATAAAGCTAAGAGAGACCCCCTGCTGGTCGTGCCAAAACACACAGAAACAGAAGACTTCAGCCTCAGCAGAGACAACCCAGGTACCCTTGCTGCAGAGAGGGCCCCTACAAATACCATTAATCGTAGAAGCCTACCTTCCCATATGGCCCTAGTGGACCAGATAGGACCTGGGTGTGCAAGTACAATACACTCAAACACCCAGCAAAGGAGCAAGATGACTAAGGATAAGGAACCAAAGTCACCCAGGCAGGTGGATAGTTTCATGAAGGTCCTGAATGCACAACCAGAGACTGCAGAAACCTCATCCCGGCCAGACACGGCGGTCCTACTCCAGGCAATCCAGACCTCAAGAGAAGCCTTAGAAAGCAAGATCGGGGAGGTGCGCACAGAGGTGGGTTTCCTAGGACAGGACCTGTGCAATATATCGGAAAGAGAAACAGAAGTCAAAACACGGGTCTCAGAAGTAGAAGATACCATATGTGATCTCCAAAAAGGAGTATCAGTTCTGCGCACCACCAATGCCGATGTCAAATGGCATCTAGAGGACGCAGAAAAAAGGGCAAGAAGGAATAACCTGCGTTTTCTTGGTTTCACGGAAGGAGTGGAAGGGGATAATGTGGCGCCCGAGGAGGCATGGGCATGGGTGGAGGAAAGACCAAATCTCCGCTCCCAAAAGGCACCCAAACTGATGAGTCACTCAGTGCGCCCATGGAAAGACAGATCCAACACATCAACAAGAAAACAACGCGTTAGAAACCGCAGCCTAGGGCATGAACGAAGAGAAACACCATATGCCCTAAAGGTGGACCCAAAGGCAAGAGGCGACTGGAAGAGAAAGGCGCAGGAAAAACTCAGGGTCCAGTCGCCATACAAACGGGACCACATCCCTGGAGGCCCATTCAGACTTGGAGGAATCAGAAACGCCCTTGGAAAAGGAGAGCATACACCCTTTGGCTGCAGAGATCGCTGCCATGGAACAAGACACTGACCCTGACATTCAATTGCCACTAGATGAAAGAATAGACCTAGAGGCGCAAGAAAAAGTGTCAAACAATTTGATTCTGGTGGGAACACCACCTACTACCATAAACTGACTGCAGAGATGACCCCATCATATGCTGATCTGAGAAGTGATAGTGATACACACTGACTCATGTGTTAGTTGGTATTAGAAAGCACACTGTTGAACAATGTTTCATTTGTTGAGGTGTGGACGACATACCTCCTCCTCTTCTCCTGCATACTGCTGTTTCACACGGAATCGAAGGTATGATGCCGAGGGGAGGCTATGGGAGGTGGGGTGGGCAATTGGTTGGAAAGGAGAAAAGTTGGGGTTTTGTTACAGTTATCTGTTAATCACAGAGGACACAACGGGACACAGGCAACACCAAGGACATTCTATGTCTATGACACGTGAGAACAAACAGTTGAAAGATCACCCCCTATGGCCCAGGAAATATCTAATAAGGGGAATTCCCTTATAGTACTCACATGGAATGTCAGTGGTCTGGGGGATAAGATAAAAAGAGGGCTAGTGACACAGTACATCAAGAGATTACACCCTGATGTGATAACGCTCCAAGAGACACATCTACAGGGTACCCATGTGGCTTTTTGGGTCGAAAAGCCTACAAGATGTTGGCTCACACTGGATACTCTAGAGGCTCACGCGGAGTGGCTTTGCTGATCAAGAGCCCCCCCCCCCTTTTCAGGATGTTGCACCAATGAAAAGACCCCATAGGCAGATACGAAGGAGTTATGGGCTACTGAGTAAGATAACTGATAACATTGATTTGCGTCTATGTATCCCCTAGACTCCAGGCTCCTGCTCTTGAAAAGGTAGTGGACATCCTGTTGGAGACAACCTCCTCCCTTCATGTGATTGGAGGATCCTTTAATGATGTAATGGATACAATGGTGGAAAGATAAGGGGCGATGGAGAACTGCTCATACGACTGGGGACACAGAGATGTGGTCACCGCCCAGAGTGGCATCTTAATGCATGGGAGCTTAGAGAAGGCAAAGTACTAAGGGGCATCAGGCCAGACACAGAGATTTATTTTAACGAAAACTCTGTCACATCCGGGGTAATTGTGTTGGAGGCTTATAAGACTGTCCTGTGAGATAAAACCCAAAATCGGATAGCCTGGGAAATAAGGAATAGATGTAAAAGACTAGAAGAAATAGAGCAAAACATACTAAACCTCGAGGAATGGATCATCATAGGGGCAGACCCAGATCTCACTCGACAATTAGACATCAAGACTGACGATGTTACAAAGACTGTTTGAGGTCAGAGACAAGGTAGGGAAACTCCTGGCACAGTTAGAAAAGAAAGAAACACAGGCTAGATGGGTCCAGACGGTCAGGGATGATAGGGAGTTATTACATGCGACAGACAATTAGATAGCCTCCGTCTTTGTAGACTACAATGAACTCTTCTATGAAGCGCATCCCCTATAAAACAGTGCTGAGAAAGCTCAATACTCAGAGAACATACCAACTAAGTGAAGCAGGAACAGTAGAGCTAAAAGCCGATTTGACGCTGGCAGAAATTCAAGAGGCGTTAGCTAAACTGCGAACCAGAAGAACCCACGGCACTGATGGCCTACCGGCCAAACTATATCAGAGATGTATAGATCTCCTGGGGCCACATCTACTGCGCTTATTTCTGGATGCACAAAGGGGGAAAATTCTACCACCAGACCTACGGGCTGCCACAATCGTGTTGATACCCAGGGAGGGTAAACCACGGGATCGCTGTGACTCGTATCGCCCCATCTCCCTACTTAATATCAAAGTTAAAATACTGGCCATAATTTTAGAAACATGACTCTTAAAACACATTACTACCCTAATCCATGATGACCAATTGTGGTTCATGCCTTACCGCGCCACTAGACTCAACCTACAAAGAACACATAATTGGCTAATGAGGGTTAGGGACCGGCCGGCACCCTCTCTCTTCCTTTCCTTGGACACTGAAAAAGCGTTTGACGTGGTACACTGGCCATTTCTTGACCAACTGCTCATTAAATTTGGAATTGGGCCAAAATTCCATAACTGGGTTGCACTACTTTACGCTGCACCAATGGCCAAGGTCCGAGTGCCCGCTCTCCCTGCTTCTATTTGAGTTGACCCTAGAGTCCCTGGCGTGTGATATCCCACTGATTAATGGGAGGAGAAGATCTCACTTTATGCAGATGACATACTCCTCTATGTTACAGAACCGAAAACTACCATCCCCACCTTGTTTGACATCATAGAGAAATATTGGAGATATTCGGGGTATCAGATCAACTGGCATAAATCAACAATATACAGCCCTTACGAGACGACAATAGATTTGGCCCTACCCGGTGAATTAAATATAGCCTCCAAAGGATTCAAATACCTGGGAATATTTCTTACACCACATATAGAAATATGTAAGTAAAGGAACCTGGGTAGGGTGATAGCGAATTTCAAAAGAGACGTGGAGAGGTGGAAAGACCTTCCCCTTACCCTAATGGGTAGGGCAGCCCTCGTTAAAATGATAACATTGCCACAGTTGCTATATGCCCTACGAAACACGTATCATCTACTTCCAAGGGCGGTATTTACCGAAATTGAGGAGGGCAGTCGGTCTCTTCTATGGTAGGAAAGACACCCAAGAATTACACTAAAAACGCAGCAGAGAAATTCATATAACGGAGGCATAGCACCGCCAGATATTGAGGCATATTACTGGTCGACACATCTACTCCCCATTAACAAGTGGATCCACCGGCCATGGGACCACCCCACGTACAGACTAGAAATGGGAACTAATTGGACCCAATACACAACTACATTATTTATATACTACATTATTTATATGGAGGCAAGGGGCATAGTACATTATTGCCTGAAACACAGGTCACCTTAGAGGCTTGTGATAGAGCCACCAAAATAATGGGCTGGACAAAATGGGTCACAAAAACCACGCCCTTATGGGCGGGAAGGTGGTTCCAAGAGCTAGGAAAACTAAAAGGATTTGGGGCGTGGGATCAGCTGGGCATTTCCCTAATTTGAGACATAATAGCACAAGGAAACATCAAACCCTGCCAGTACTAAGTGTGGAATACGGGTTAGACATTACCAATTCTTCAAATACACGCGACATGCACTGCGCTCAGAGGGTATAAAATGCTCAGAACTCTCTGAATATGCCCCCCTCGAAGGAAGATTAGTGCTGGAGGAACTGGTGGGAATAGCGAACTCCACTATATATAAAACAATGAACAATACCCTATCAGATGGCCTCAGAAAATTACGTGAGAAATGGGAGGAGGATGTGGGTGGCCGGGAAGACATAGACTGGGATGCTGCATTGATGCACCCCAGTGAAGTGGCCATTAAAACAAGGCTGCGACTGGTCCAGTACAAAATCCTACATAGGTTCTATTATGATAGAGCAAACTACATAGGATGGGAAGGGCCAATTCGCAGCTCTGTCTCAATTGTAAAGTAATGAAGGAAGATTTCTATCACACGATATGGGGCTGCATCAAAATCTAACTGTACTGGACTACCTTAGTGGAAAAATCGGGGAAGATAATAGGGGCGTCGATATCCCTAGAGCCCAAATTTATCCTCCTGGGTATACCTAATGAAGTGGATATTAACAGGGATCAGCGGACACTGGTGACACTAGGCCTTATTGTTCCCAAGACAGACATAGCGAGGTGGTGGGGGTGGCGGAAACTCCCATGAGGAAAGTATGGAGGAAGGGTGTGGACCTCTATATGGCTGCCAAACACGTGACCTATACTGCCAGTGGATGCACATGCAAATTCCACAAAATATGGGGTCCATGGAGATGGTACTATGGGCTAGACCTACTAGAAAACATTTGAATCAATACACATCATATAGCCAATCAAACTGATGCCATGGAACAAACTATGTCTTGAAGGACAAGCTAAACACATAGGGAAAATCTACCATATATGTAGATTAGACCAAAACGCTAGGGCTATATAAAATTTTGAGTTAAGTATTCTCACATAACTGTTACAATTGGTTTAATAACCGCACGGTCCTTCTGAAATGTACCTCATGCGTAACTTGTTACTGTTATAAATGTTACTATTGTGCTTTTTGCAATATTTGAGATGTAAAGGAAGAAAACCAAACAATAAAAACAAAAATAAAAAAGTAGTGGAATCCCCAGGTCACCTCCTCCTGGTATTCTGATATATTGTCTTGGATTCTGGCCAGTATGGTGGCATTTTTGGAGAGGGAAAACACCATTACAGGGCTCAGATATCGCTCTCTAATCTGGATAGCATTCCCAGAGATAGCTTTGAGGACTCTCGACTGCTTAGCAATACAGAATCTGTGTATTACTACCTTGAATTTCTCCCATAGTGTGGAAGGTCATTGTACGGAACTCACATTATGCTCAAAGTAGTCTATTATCACCGCACAAACTTCTTACCTAAATACCCCGTTGCATAGTGCCCCTGACGGTAGACGCCACATGAATACGTGGGATATTGTTTGGGGGTTCTGTAAAACCAGCTTGACAGGTACCTAATCCGAGAGAGTATGTGGTAGATGAATCACCAATATAGTTCAAGTCTGGGGGTCCTTAGACAATAGCGACTTTTCAAGGAGCTGTTTCACAGGCAAGAATTCATGACAGGCTGTCTGCACTACCCACGTAAAGTCTGGATAGAACAAAATATTACTGCCTTGAAATTGAATGGAGTTGCGCTCTCGGGCCAACCGTAATATCACATCACAATCCCTATAATTCAGGAGGCGAGCAACTATGGGACGAGCTGGCACTTCAGGGGGCAGTCTCAGCCCCAGTGAGCGATGAGCACGATCCACAATGAAGACCGCAGATAGGCTGTTGCCAAACATGTCCCAGAGTAATGTTTCAATAAAGTCTTCCATCCTGGTAATAGCGGATTTTGGCATACCCATGATGCGAAGATAATTGAGCCTGGAGCGTGCTTCGAGGTCCTTGTTTTTTGCTTTAATGATTTCAAGGACTCCGTCATTTTGCAGGTAGTGTTCTTTCGGGGTCCGTCTTCATGTCATCCGTATCAGAGATGCGACTTTCAATATCTTCCTAGTAAAGGGACAAATCTCTACCTGTTTTAGCTGAATTTAGCCGGGACGCCCTTGACGCGCCCATAACCATCGAAGAGATTAGGGATCAAATAAAGAGTTCTAAAAATAATAAAGCTGCTGGTTTGGATGCTCTTCCGAATGAAGTATATAAACTTCTTCTGGATGAATTGTCCCCGGTACTTCACACCTTATATAATTCAGTTTATAGCCTAACAGGAGCAGTCCCCAGGTCCTGGAAGGAAGCTCCAATCGTCCTAATATTGAAGCCAGGGAAAGACCCACTTAAGGCCGATTCCTACCGCCCGATCTCCCTGCTGAATGCCGATTATAAGATCTTTATGGGCATTCTGGCAGGGAGAATGGCGAAATTGGTTTTGAGTTTGGTTAATATTGATCAGAAAGGTTTTATGGTCAGGAGATACATTCAGGAGCAGTCTCAACTCTTGATAGGGAACATCGACTTGGCCGAGGTGAGGGCGGATCCTTTAGCAGTAGTGGCCTTGGACGCTGCTAAGGCCTTTGATCGGGTCTGTTGGAGGTATCTCTGGGGGGTCCTTGAGGGTAAGGGCATGGGCCCTGTTTTTGTACAGACCCTAAGGAATTGTTACCAGGGTGCTTCAGCGAAGATCCTGCTGAATGGCACCCTAACTCCCAGCTTCGACATCCAGAGGGGGACCAGACAGGGGTGTCCCTTGTCCCCTCTATTATTTAATATTTACATCAAGCCCCTGGCACAAACTATTAGGCTAGATGATTCAATCAGTCCTTTTAAATCACAAAACTATCAGTGTAAAATAGCATTGTATGCCGACGATGTTGTAATTTACACTAGTGATAGAGAGGAATCTATCCCACGGCTTGAAAATTTGTTGGAGGAGTTTGGCTCAATCTCAGGGTACCTAGCAAACTCGGCAAAAATGGAAGTTATGTGCTGGAATATCGATTATAGGGGAAGCCCCATTAGTAATGAGTTTAAGTATCTGGGCATAACAATTGTTAAGGACCTGAATAAAATACCCCTGATTAATCTGCTGAAAATCGAAAAGGAAATTGATTACCTCTTCGCCAGATGGAGGAATCTCCCCTTGACGATCTATGGGAGGTCAACCTGGTGAAGATGAGTATCCTACCTAAGCTGACGTATCTATTTAATGCAGTCCCCTTAACCTTCCCCAATAAGAGCATTAGTAAGATTGAGGGGAAAATTGGGAGTTTCATTTGGGGACATAAAAGTGCCAGGATGTCCTGGAAAAAACTGAGAAGAAAACTCTTAAAAGGTGGGTTGGCTCTTCCGGACATCAGGTGGTATCTAACGGCCTTTCAATTTAAGGGTATTAGGATGTTGCTTACAATACCAGACGATACAACGTGGGGCAGGCTCTTGGGTGAGATGGCAATGGGCGAGGGAGGAAGTGGAGGAGGTTGGTTTCTATATAAGTTTGGGGCCCCAAGATTCTTTAAACGTGTCCATCTCAAGGTTCTTAAGGCCGCCTTGACGACATGGTATAAAGTGAGACGTAGTTGGGGTATAGGATACTTTTCCGATTTTGCTCCCATTTGGGATTCCCCTGGGACTCCGCGGTCCCGATTAAGAGTGCTGGTCTGGTTAAATGGTCGGATTTGGTGGACATAGATGGGATTCTTCCATGGGAGGTCTTACGAGCTAAGATAGGCCCACATTCTCAAAGTTTAAGTATCTTCAACTTAAATCATGGCATGAGGCAGAAGTGTGGGTAATCTCTGGGAACTGGGAACTTGAGCGCCTATTGCAAAACGTCCAGCCAAAAAAGAAAGAAATATCTATGTGGCATACAAGGTTCCTCGAAGCAGATGATTTGGATATGCTCCCTCAAACATCGGTCTGGAATCAATCTCCCTTCGCCCATGATATTGAAGACTTCTTTGAGCCATCCCTCCAATTGCTTTATAAATATATCAAACAGCCAGTTTGAAAAAGTATCATTTCTTTGTGCTCCAACAGACTTTACTTTACCCCGGCCAAGATAACTAAGTTTGCTCCATTGCCTCCCCCAAATTGCCCTAGATGTATATTACCCAATGCGGACGATATTCACATCTTTTTTGAATGTCCGGAGTTAAGATCTCATTGGAAGGATGTGGGGGACTCTTTATCGCTCATTTTTTAAACTAATTTTGAGATCAATCTCCATTTGGTGTTCTTTGGGGGCAACGATTTTATCAACGGGGCGTTATGACAGATTCTCAAGAGGCTGCTGTTATATCTTATACTGCTAGCTCGGAGGGAGATCTGTATAAAGTGGAAAGACTCGCTCCCCCCGAACAGAGAGGGCTGGCTCAAAGCTGCGTTTGCCATGGCACAACTAGAACAAGAAGGTAGAAAGGACACCTTGCATAATATCTGGCATCCGCTATTAAGCTGGGTCCGGCGCCTGCGATTGATAACTTTTTAAGTGAGGGTCTTCTTCTTGGGTCCTATGATTACACCAAGCCTCTACTACACGAGGCAGGTCGGGATGACCGAGGAAAAGGCAGTTAGCCGAGAGGCGCCCAGGTGTAAAGTAAGACGGCTTGTCAAAATCTGCTGATGTCTTTTGGTGAGATGAGGAAAAAAAAGAAAGAAAAAAAAGAGAGATGCGACTTTCCAGGTGATTTAATCTGTTTTCGTGTTTGTCTACACACTGTTTGACCTGCTCTTATCATCTGGTTAGGAGGTCCAATTTGGCGTCAATGGTCTTGAGGCTCAACTTGCCATCTATGAAGAGCTCCTTCATGTCAATATCTTGCTGCGTATCATCTTTAGGCCGACCCGGTGATGTCTTGAGGCGCTGGTTCTGGTCAGCCTGACGGGTGAGGCATCTGCTCTTGAATGAGAGTTTCTACTCCTTAGTATCATTTTTCACATAGTGGAGGTGGGCTGCAGATGCAACACGCATGTAAGCCCATGGCGGAGGATTAAGAGGCAGTTTGTAGAGCGTAGCCTGAGTTCACAGGGGAAGTGGTAGATTGCACACTCACTGGTGGCTGTCACAGGCACAGCAAACCGCAGCAAGTGGTGTAGGATCTCTGGGCCCGCTACACCCTTTGGAAAACACCATGCCAAGGAGCCTGAGCAGGTTCCAGGAACTCGGCCTGCCAACCGATCACCCCAGTACAGCGACTTCCGGCTGTAGACTGCAAGCAATGACCCCCGGTCTCTCCTCAGATCGAAATACAATGCAAATCCACCACTAGACTGCACCTCAGATCTGCAGAGTAGCAGATCTCAAGCTAATCGAGTGGGAGTCCCAGGCGGAGGCCACTCAGGAAGATGTGAATGGCTCAGGGGAGTCCACAGAGAGCAGCCGACAAGGACCATGGAGATCTTCGGGTGACCCTTGTCCAGGACAGCAGCTCCCCCAGAAGTGTATAATGAGTGTAACTAGGGTGGCGCCTCAGGGGGAGGGCAGTCAAGGATTCACCGTCAGCTGCATGCGGCCAAGGGGCAGCTTTAATCCTGCGGCCCCCACTCAATATCAGGTGTGTTAACCCCTAAGGGAGCAAACATGCATTACGGCAAAATGAAGCAGCTAAAATGGGTGGAGGCTGAACCCCACAAGCCATCCCGACCTCGGTTCAACATCAGGAAAGAGGGAGCACATTGCAAATGGCCCCAGTATCACCCCACTTCCACTTGATCTAGTTTGGGTCACCCCTCTCCCCACACCAGAGACCTACAGCCGAGCAGTCAACCAGACACCACACCGCAGCATTGGCAGTACAGCTGTAGTCCCTCGTTGGATTTGGTCTCGGGTTCCTCTGGTGCAGCCCTAGGCCTATAGCAGGGACTGCGGCCACTGGTCTGTCCAGATGGGGCACAGGATGGGTGGGTCCAGGGCGGACAGCAGCAACAGCAAAAGCACAGCCTCGGGTTCTCCCCTGTTAAAGGCACAGTTCGATCGCCCCAGAGCCCACACCTCTTACCTGATACCACTGTACAGGGTAGGCCACCTCTCCAACGTGGGAAGGCCTCACCAACTCTGGACACATGTGTGGCAAATCAGCCCCAAACTGCACCAGCAGGGTCTCCTGTATATCTGGATTGCTGTGCTGCTGACTTGTGGTACCGGGCAACCCTTTCTCTGTCCAGATGGATTAGGTGTTCGGCCCGCAGAGCCTCTCTAGTGAGCGGCCATTTTGCAACTCGGCCAAGCCACACACCCCCAAAGGACAGTTAGTTGTACTACACCCCATCTGTTACAAAGTGATAACTTGGAAAAAGTGAAAATGACAGTTTTATGGTGGATGTAACTATTTTCTAAGCCTTCGTCTTTTACATGATACAGTATGTGCCATTGATTGAAATTTAGTAATCCTTAGACATTTTCTAGATTGTCAAGTAAGTAGCTACTCAATATACATCATTTTTATAATGCTTCCATAAAGCACTCCGATTTTCCATTCTTTAGGTTGAAAGATTGATGACTGACGTTTGGCCCAAATACGAAAAGTTGGGTGCAGAGCATTAGGTTTGAAAGTAGGGTACAAGGGGTATCAGGGCTTCACAGCATACAATCACAGGTGTTGCAAAGTGTGAAAGACTAAATGTAGTCGCGCATGTGGCTATTGATCATCTTTGTGGAATTGTTACATGAAGGCTCTTAGTGATGGGATTTTCTCTGATATGCATAATTAATTGAATATTTCCTGGAAGAGAAATCAGTTGCTTCTACGTCTTGTGCTAAGGAGCAAAAATTGGACATGTTACCTTCAACAGAGAAGAGTTATGTACAAACTTCCTCTATGGGCAAATAACCCTTTGAACCTGCTACTGAGAGTCAAAGATTGTCCTTTTTCTTCTAAGTCTAAGGAGATGTTAAATTATGGTGTGAGGAAGCATACTCATAAAACTAATAAGAGGCCAGTGACTCATGAAGCTGTAGTTATAGTCGTGACGCCAAAAACTGCTTTGTCAAAGGCTTTATCCGTCAAATCAGATTCAATTGTCTCAATGATGGCAAAATGAGGATCATTTACTTTGCCAGATAAGGAGGATTGTAAATGGGATTCTACGGGAAAGCGAGTGAATGTTTTGGTAGCTAACTCAGTCAAATATACAAATGCATTGACAATTTATTTTAAAACGTGTTTTATTGATATCTTTGCATGATATGACATCAGCACGTTATGCAGACAAAAAACAATGCAATGTAGTCCAGCATGTTATGAACGGATGCCAGCATGTCTTAATAATACAACAGCGTTTGTCCTTTGTTAATAAATATTAAGAAAAACTAAAAATGGTAATTTGAATGACAACAACTGTAACCGTGGAGTCCACTTATAGTATGAATGGGTGGTGTGGTGTGGTGTGATTGAGCTAATGGTAAGTGGTCAGTCTCAAGTCTGAGTAATGTGGCACGGGTGACTCGCGATCATGGTAATTAACGTCGCAGGAAAAGGTGGGCACAAGCATGACTAGTTCGGTGCTAACTCTGCATATTGGACAGCCATGGGCCTGTAAGTTTTCATTGTGGGGGTTATGACCCCTCCTGTGTGTTACTCCCAGTATCCCCTGCACCCTCTTTGGGCTGGGTGTCCCGCTATCTGGTATACAATCATGACCCTTCATTGATAGTGATGTGGTGGGTTTCAGGGTGGGCGCATGTCATTTTTCACTTCAATGTTAGTTAGGTAGGTTTCGCAACATTTGTCACTGGGCCTTTAGTGCCCTTTAATTCGAAGCGACTTAGGGGTGTTTGCTTCCATGCATGTCTATACCAGCAGTATGGCCTAACAGCGTTAAGAGTCTGGAGCGCGGTCGCCTTCCACAACATCGCTATCTAACTTTTAAACAGCACTAAAGCGAGGTCGAAGAACCTATGAAGGTGTTTGTTGCCCATAGCCTTGGGGCAAAGTCCCAGCAGGCAGGATTAGGTGTGGGTGTGAAAGTGTATTCCGTAAGTTCAGCAACTGTGTTAGTAACCTCATGCCAAACAGGTTGTAACATCGAGCATTCCTATACCATATGATATGGTAGAAACCAGCATCTGCAAATTTGCACCGGGGGTACTTGAGGGTCAGGGTTTTGAACAGGAGTTTGATGCGGTGAGGGGAGAGGTAAGTGTGATGCACATAGTTAAAATGTGTGAATCAGAATCTCGGATTGTGGGATACCTTTTTCACCTGCAGAAGTGTCTTGGACCAAGTTTTGGTCGACAATGGTTGCAGTAAGATAGTCCTATCTTGCATGTGCAGCCACTGCATAATCCAGTGGTGTAGAATTGAGGTATGTGTATACAATGGTGACAGCATGACGCGTGCTGTCCTGAGTCAAAAGTGCATGTAATGTGGGGTATAAAGGAGGTTCCACTTACCCTGTCATCCATGTGTCATGCAATGTAAGTTGTATGGTATGGAATGTCAGAAAGTGGCCTGTCCCTATGCTATAAGTATCCATATTATCACGGTAATACAAAGTTTATTGTGTAGATAACTTAAAACCATGACAATATAAAACATTTAGAAGGCATATTAGGCTGAGAAAAAAAAAAGGAGAACGATGGGTCTGTGCAATAGCTGGCACTTGGTGCCCAAAGATAACATTCAAGGTTTGCAAGCAGTTTTAATTAAGTTTAGGGTATTTGACTATTTAAAATCTGTTATAAGAAAGCCGGTTTGAATTTTTTATACAGAAAGTAAAAATAGTTTTAAAATCAACCGCAAAATAGAGTGAATGCATGACAGATGTTAAAACTCAAGTACAAGGAGGTCAAACATTACTATGCCTAATGTCCAAGATGCGAAAAACTAGGAATTGTCAACCCACACACATCTCTATGTTTGGTTGTGTATTTTTAAGAAGGTCCTGCACAGCTTTGAAAAATGTGCCTATTCTTGTCAATTCAAAGGGAACCATGTACTAAAAATCCAGTTCATTGCGTTGTTGCATGTTCTCATCTGTGAGTTAAAAAAAGTGGCTTTAATAGTGTTCGCCGGAGCTCGAGCAGCGTCGGACAACTGCAAAGTAGATGTAAAAAGGTTTCAGATTTGTAGCCACAGAGTCTGCACTTGACTATCTTGGAAAGCAATGACCAGTTGGGGTTGAAGTCTTTATCTGTAATGCCAGCATCGTTACTGCCAAAGTTTGGGTCAGGCAAGCTTTCCCGATTGTGCAATTGAGATAAGATTGAGCCTGGAGGCCAACTTGGCTGTCGTTGTTGTATGATAGTGTCAGGGCCCTCAGTGGCGGGGTGGACTTAATGTTTTCCAGGTCCGCAGACTTCGAGAGGAATTTGATCTGTTTTTTTTCAAGATGCTTTTTACTGCAGTATGCGTGAGTAATAGGGTGTTCAAGACGGCCAAGTCGATGTGAAGGGTGACTGCCGCCATTGTTAGGTAGGTCGACCACAGGTTATTGTTCTGTTTGAATATATTTTGCAGGGTAAATTTCAAGGTGTCTGGTGTCGCCGTGGTACATCTATAGAAGTACTTTAGAAAAGACCCCATACTGGACCATGCAATACCCTCCAAGCCAAATTCAAGTCTCACCAAAGATCCCCTGATGTAATAGGGCAATTTGAACACTCTTTTGTAGACTTTTAGGTGTAGTTTTTCGATGGTTTTGATAAGTTGGCCTGGGAAGGCCTCACTGCCATAGGTGACTGCAGGTGGTAATACGGCCCTGAGCACTTTTCTGATTGGAGCTGAGGGGGAGTCTAGTTGTTATCAGTGCCGCCTTATCCTTTAAGTGGCGCTTGTGTGCTGTGGATGCGCCATTTGCAGGGAACCATGTGCCCAAGTAGTTATAGGATTTGGCTTTCGAGATTTTTAAGGGACCCAGAGACCAGTTACTGCTTAAGTGTTTTAGCGTCCTGCTGAAGGATAGCACCTTTGTTTTGGAGGCGTTTACTGTCATTTTGTTTGCTATATTGCATTGGTGCAGAGAGTTTAATGCTCTCTGTAGTCCTATTTTTGAATTGTCTAACATAACTATGTCATCTACGTACTGCAAAATTGTGATCTTAGTTTTGCCAATGTTTGGAGGGATTAGGTTAGCGTTGTTGAGTGCCTGGGACATGTTCGCCGTGTATAGATTAAACAGCATTGGTGCAAGGACACACCCTTGCTTTAGCCCTTGGTTGGTGGGGATCTTCCTGGTCAATGCAGTGTCTGACAGCTTGACCCTCACCCAAGTTGTTGAGTATAGTGATATGATGGCGTTAAGCAGACCACTTGAAATTCCCCACACCTGGAGTTTTCTCCATAGGATACCTCTGTCCACCAGGTTGAATGCTGATAAATAATCCACAAAGCATGGGTAAAGAACTGAGGATTTCTAACTGATTGCCTGGTGGGCAAGATAATATAAGGTAATTATGTTATCCAGTGTGGAGGAGTTGGGTCAAAAGCCTGTTTGGCAGAAGAGAATTATTTCATTTGTTGTTTCTCAAGTCTCCAACTAGTTTAAAAGTGTTACTGCGTAGATCTTGGCCTCGATATCCAATAGGGCTATCAGACGAAAGTTGATAGGGTTCTGTCGGTCTCCCTTTTTAAATATTCGGTGCAGTATTGAACCTCTCCAACTGTCGGGCACTTGATGGAGCTTGGCGCAGGTGGTAAACAATGGGGAAAGTATTGCGGGCCATAGAGCTAAATCTTCTTTGAATAGTTGGGCCGGGAGACCATTTGGGCCAGGTGCACCTGAGGCTCTTATTTTACGTAGTACTTTTTGAATGCTGTTGTTTGTATATGTGGAGACACAGTATTTTGTGTCATCAGTGGAGTCTAGGTGTTCAAATGGAAAGATTATCGGATGATTGACTACGTATAGCTTTTTTACATGTGAGGACCACATAGCTTCATTGATGGCGTTACTCCTTGTAACTTCCTGACGTGTTTTGTTTTTGATATGCCTCCATAAATCGGCCTGGTTATGCTTGCTCATTATCGAGTAGACATATAGCCAATCCTTTTCCCTCTGCTTGTTTTTTTCCTGCCATATCAGTTGCTTATGTTGTTTTCTTGCGGCTTGAAGTTCTAATAACAACGCAATTTTAGCTTGTTCGTTCCGGGTTTTCTTACGTGCCCTCGTCAACTTTCGAATACGCCGGGAGCTAGTCAGTATGAGTTGATTTTTGATGAAAGATTTTAACTGATGTCATCCTTGGCCTGTGCGGGAGTTCATTGTTTCATTGATGCCCCTGGTTATAGATGTCCAGTGGTTTAGTAGGTATTCGCCACTTTAGGCCTGCAGGGCTATCCTGTGTCGGCTTTCCATGATGGTAGTTCCTGGAGGTTGACATGTCCCCATTTTATTCTCCGAATTAGATGTTCTGATTCGTCGTTACAGGCAGTGCCCAGAACCTTATGGCCTTTACATTTAGGTAGGTGGAGATTAAAGGTTGTACAAAGAGGGAGGTGGTCTCTATCGTTTGTGGGGTGTGCTTTGAAACTCACAAGATCGTTCATGAGTTTTTCATAGGCAAAAACGTAATTGTGAGGAGGAGAGACACGAAGTGCACCGAAAGTGTCTCAAGGAGTGCGGCGATTCTATGTGCGCACCGGAAGAGGTGAGCGGTCTAGCATCGGCTGGGGAACACGAGGAAGACCTCCTGACGTCATCGGATGGAGATGACACAAAACGCGAAGAGACGGAGCCAGAGGGTGTGAGAGTAGTATCGGAGACAGCGGGAGGAGAACAGAGAAGCAAGCAGGACGAAGCGGAGAAGGAGGACGGGGACGAGGAGAGGGCGGAGACCCAGCAGAGTTCTGTACACCGTGACCAAGCCCAGCGGCTCATTGAGGAGAGAGGCCGCCCCGCGTCCCTACGCCACTGTCCTGGACACGGGTCGTGGTACAAGGCGAGTACCCTTGGGAGGGTTGTTTTGGTGGGGAGGTACGGGGTATTAGGTCACGCATGTGTTTTATTGTTTTGTTTATTCTACACCATGCTGGCTTTTTTTCCCTCACGCCCCTTCCTCACTGCCCGTTTTATTGTTTTTGGTGACGGTAGCACACAACTTAATGAGAGGCCCCTCGCTTGGCAGTAACTCCTGGTTGTGTCAATTTTTTTTCCCTTTGCTACACAACTGGACCTGTGGGAGAGATCGGGAGGATCCAGAAACCACAATTCTCAAGGGACTGAGGAGAAGACCCAGAAAGAAAAAGGATCAGCTCGCTATGTGACGCCATCCCTATCGCAAAGACCTTTGCATTTCGTTTTCTTTATTTTGACTTAACAGTTATTGCCTAAAGAGTCACCCCAAAGAAAGAAAACCAAGAAATAAATTAACCCCTTTTGCAAAGCACACTTGGTTTGTTCCGTGCTCCCTTTGTCACACCCCTACAGTAATCAATAGTGCTTATTCCCCTGAAAGTTTTTACTACATGTTCACTTAAGGTTTTGTTTAGTTGAGTACTTAGGGGATTTGAAGATGGGCTGACGTTGTGAAATGATCCTAGGTGTCTAAGGTTAAAGTCGCCGCAGATTATTATTTCATGATTAACATGGTCGCAGAGGATTTGATCCAAATTATCGCTCAGCTGGCTCAGTCTTGTTGCTCGTAATGATCCAAAACTATTGAAATAGACGTTGATCAGGAGGATCTTAATTCGTGATGAAGATGTCTTGGGGCTCTCCAGCACGAGCACTTGAAGCAACTTGTCTTGAGTTGGAATTGGATGTGTTATTATTTTCATGTAAAGGTTGAGATATATTGACAAGCCTCCAGAGGGCCTCCCAAATATGTTTTTTTTCTTTGCTGCTTGGTGGACCCCTTGGAAGCCGGAGATTGTTAGTGGAGTTAGTGACCATGTTTCTTGGAAACAGAGAATGTCCGATGCCATTAGCAGTGATTTTGCTGTGTTTGAGCTTAAAAGTCTTGATAGCCCAGCAACGTTCCATGACAGAAGAGTTATGTGTTGATGTGGCTCTTCTGTGCACGTCTCACTGCTAGGAATTAGCTGTGGCTTCACTAAACAAAGAAAAGGGCACCCAGTTCCAGTCGGATCGTTGTTCTCCCCCGATTTGACCTAATGCTATTTTCCGGGTCGGGCCCCTTGTTGATGAGTAGGTGCAGGCAATGTGTATGTTGTCTGTCTGTGGAGGACGATACAAGTGCCCGGTCCCCCGTAATATACTGTAGGGGTGGGCATTTGGATTGAATGAATCAAGTGACTTATTTAGTGGTGCTGGGTATTTGGGCGAATTGATTTTTTTAACTCCTATGCCCCATTCTTCTAAAATAGCCTTACAGTCTAATATGTCTTCTGCCATTGAGTTTGTTTTTAATGTTAAGAATGTGGCTTCCCTCCCATTGCGGCACTCTGGGGTTGTTTTAAATTCCACACTCAAAATGTCCTCTGACGTTATCTTTGACTGAAAGGGAGTAGTCTGAAACAACCTTAATATATTTAATTGATTCAGTACATCGTGGCTCCCTTCCGAAGGATAGTGCGGAATGAGGGCCAGCTTAGATGGTCGATCTTCACCCAGGCACTTTTTAGGTTGACCTTCATTGTGAGGGTGGGCAATGGGAAAATGATCATTGGTGATTGGTCTGATCTGATCACACCCTGGCGGTAGTCTCTGTGGATCCACGCTATTTGTCGCATGTGACGCTGCCCGTCCTGGGGGATTCTGCGCCCTCTGCATTTGAGTAGAAGGGACTGAGTAGCGAGATAGGCGGCTTTGGTCCGTGGTGGAACTTAGATTTGTCTTGAGTGAAGAAAGAGCCGAAGTTGCTGTACTTTCGGATGGAGGAGCAGTTAGTTGTCCTGGTTCTAGGTCTTTTAACTTATTGCCACTGTTACTAGGCAGAGATTCCTTCTGGTCTTGCATGGTTAGGGGATGTATCCCCAGTTGGTGTGTCCCTAGTATGATGGCTTGTGTAACTGGGCTTTGTACCATGATAGAGTCTGTATTTGGTTTGGGTAAAGTCGGTAACAAAGCCGAGGTTGCATAGGATGATGAAGAAGGAGTTTTAGTAGATCGTGGTGCGGTCTTCGTTTTTCAACTGCTTTTGAACAGTGGGTATACATTAAGCAAGTTGTTATCTGGTTTTGTTGGTTTGGGTAAAAGCAGCTAGAAAAACGTTCTCGCTCTGCTTTGTTTCTGGCCTTTTTTTGTCTGTCTTTTTTTTGCTCTTTTTGATAATGCAATAGACCAATTATTATCCTTGGTTGCAATTTTTCCGTCATGATAGCCTGGCAATTTTTTGTCCTTTACTTCTTTGACCAATTCATGCACTGTAGAGGGTGGGGGCATCCCCATGGATGTCGGGTCCTGCCAAGGCGGACAGTGAAGATTTTGTGAGAGTTTTCTTTAATAGCATTACGCCCAGCTGTAGGGTTTCCCTGTCGGCTGCCTCCGGAGAAGTGGTCGCTCGTTCCATGATACGTCTGGCTCTTTTGGTTTTTGGTCGGACCTGCCCACAGTGCTACTAACTTGTTGTTGTAGGGCCGATTTTATGTCCATTATCATTAAGAGCGTCGGGCAAGGTGCATAGTTTCCCCGCAATCTGATGGCAGGAGCATGATGCGTAAGGAGTTTCCTTCAGCATTTTTTAAACTCACTTGCAAGGAGCTGACTTTTTCCTCAATCTTTAATATCGAGATGGCCAAGGTTTGAATTAGGTCAAGTTGTAATTCTAATTTGTCAGACTACCATGTCAGGGCATTTACTGTGTTGGCTAAAGTGGCATTTATGGAGACCAGCAGGGAGTCTTGTTCAGTATTATTTTCAATCTTTTTAGTGGCAGATAATATTAGGCTTTCCAAGATGCTTGAGCTCAGCTTGGAGATTTGGGCCGCTGAAAGTTGGAGAACGGCTACTCTGGGATTTTACCAGTCATAGTGGGGGTTCGTTGTGTCATTGTCCTTGCTGCGAGGAAGAGCCCCAGACTGGCCTTGGCCGGTGTCAGATCCCCCTAGGCTGCCTTTATGAGGTTTGTACTTGGTCAGTTGGCCCAGGGTTACGGCCTACTATGCCATATTGTCCTGTGCCTCCTGTTCTTTTATCCCCCAGGCTATGGATCTGAGCAGCCGTAGTTATGCTGTTTAGTTTGAAATGGGGTTGTACCTTCAACTGGCAATCCGTATGGGTTGGAAGACGAGTTGTGAGGCAAATTCAATTTTCGCCTCTTTGGTCTGTTTCCATCGTTCTAGTTGATAGATCAATGTCTGCCAGCAAACTATCCGGGAGGCTTCCAGAGGGTATGTCAAATACTGTGCTGTTTATTGATTGTTGGAGCGCCTGATTATACTTGCTATTAATTCTGGGAGACGGGGTTATAAGCGATATTATGTCAACCATGGGGGCGGCGGTGGCTGCTAAACTAGGAAGAGGTGTGGTGCCGCGGCCAGGGCGACTGACTCCGGAATCTGGGGATCACGGTTCGATCCCCGGCGCCGGCGGCAGATTAGCCCAGCACCATGTGACTCTGGGCAATAGCTTGCTTAATCTTCCCGACGGCCCCCAGCGCCTAGAGACCCTTACGGGTGATTGTTCACGCTTTACAAATGTGGATTATTATTATTTATAAACCTCCATAGAGTTCCTTTTTCCTAGAAGATTTTTTTTTAAAGTAATCTGTTATTGAATTTTTCTTTCTGATTTCTGAGATGCTTCTGCTGCTATGCGTGTGAGCCCTGGCTGTATGTGCGTATGTAGGTTTTGGTCTTAATATAGTTGCACTGGCTGTGTCGTTAATAGACTTAATAGCTACCGAGGTCTTCAAGGTCGATTGGCTTGTCTTTTTATGATTGAGATTAGACAATGCACCAGAAGAGGAGGGCGTGCATGATACATCGTGGGTTGTCGTTGGCTCTTCAATTGTTTTGGTTGATTTTTGACTTAAGCTGGGTTTTTGGTCCTTCATTTTTTCCATGGCTTTGGCTCGGCACTGATGAAATATTCTATGAGATCATTTTCAACCTTGGAGAAAGGGGTATGGCCTCCTGGTTGCTTCATAGTTGGGGACCTTTGCTGATCTGTGGAGATGGAGGTTTCTCTGGGTGGTTTGAGCCTCGGGAGAAGACATTTACAACAGTCGTAAAAAGTTTAACTTAGTTTATCTGTGATGAGACTACAGAACTGGCAGTGGTTGTGACTGTGGTACTAGCGGTAATACAGGTTGGGGATGTATCTTTGGTTGCAGTGGCTGTGGCTGACAAGATTTGATTTAGTAGCGCCGCAGCGGTAGTGTAAGTATTTAATTTGAATGCCTCCACTTACTGCCACTATTCAGTCCGGGCAAGTGATAGGCCAGTCCACAACAGTTTCCCAGTCTCTGTGTCGAGCCTGGCAGCCAGCCAGCCAAGCACAGACATTCTCAAGGCAAAAGTTGGAACAAGTTGGAACAAGTTACAGGCCCAATTGAGGCAGGCAGAGAGAAGGGAGCTAGCGGGGGACCGCACCACTTCCACAGTTTTCAACAAGCCACCTCCGCCACGAGCAGCTGAGTCGGGTGAAGCCAAGGCTCCGGAGCCCTCCTCAAGCTCTGCTCTAAAGCCCTCCACCCAGCAATTACCTGGCTGTGCCTGTGCCAGTGCCGTGCTCGTCCTCCGTGTGGGCCCCCCCCCGCTGTTGTTGGCCGTCGGTGGGTGTCGGCGGAATCACAAGCGGGATGCGGGGTGCGGGTGGCATTGGGCGGTGTTAGTTGCCTTCCAATTCTCCGGACAGCTCTCCAAGCTCCTGCGCTCCTCCTCCGCCTCCGCCGCTTGCTCGGCACACAGCGCAGGTGAGGCAAGTCTCATGATCACGGCTTCACGCCAATGCGTCAAATATATTGTTGAGATAAGTTTGACAGTTATCTACTGACCGTGCTCCTTTCTTGGAAAACCTGTCCAGAGAAGACAAGTTGCAGACAAGGGCAATGTTGAAAAAAATTGAGATGACATCTTTATCACTAATACACGCATCAGTGGATTCATTCATAATGGTTTTAGGCAAATTGGCAATGCTACAGTGATGAAAAGGTAAGGGTGTCTCAAACGCACATCTTTCAGTCCTGAGGTTTCATCCAGAAATATATGCCATTTGATGGACATAATGATTTGGGAAAGCAAGTGGATGAGACTTGAAAACTTGGAAAGCAATGTACAAATACGAATACAGTACAATACCACACCTCATGTTTAGCAAAGTGGAAAAGGTGTCTTAACTTGTAGCTCCATCTTGGCAATGGGCAATTGCCTTCTCTCCTGAGTTTTGAAGAATTACTGGAAGGGGCTTCCACAGCATATTGCACTGGACATTCTGACTACGGCAAAACTGCCTCAACATATTTTCATATCAAAGCAAATTTCATTCCCACTATCCAACATGTTAAACTAGTTACAAAAAGTGAAAATAATCTGTGAGGGGATATCTACGCTAGAATGTTATTGTCAGGAAATAAATAACATTAGCTGAAACAGTAATGTGTTCGAAGCAATATAAAAGGAAAGGAAAAATGAACAGCAAATATCTCTCTTAATAAAACCAAATGAAGTGGCACAATCACATAACCACTAGTAATCAAAGATGAATGTTTTCACAAGGACATTAAGCAAAATAGCATGTGTCAAAAGTGTGTACTTAGAGATAAAACAAGGGTAGGTCATAATGCACATAAAAAAATAACAATAATCAATTATTTTTTTTCAGTGCATCATATACAATTGTACAGCCTCAAGTGTTATTATTAACCAATTCAGTGATGTTTCCCGGATTCAAATTTGTTACATGTAAGTCACAGAAGGTGTCTCTGGCAGGTGTGGAACTTAAAGACCCATCTTGCTGGTACCAATACCTGTTAATGGCCTTTATGATGTTGGAAAACATATTTTCTTTCAATTCAAACCGGAATGAACTAGGATGACTTTGCAGAAAACCTCAGGGATCCTGTTACCTGAGGGACAAGCAGCTCCACTTCTTTGGCGGCAACAGTGGAAATAAGGGTGATTCAATTATGCATAGGGAAATTGTGAAGACAAAAGGGCAACAAGCTGCATCAACACGCCTTGTTTGTGGCAGTTCCCACAAGACTTATGCCAATATGAAATGAGGGCACCTCTGAAGGTCAGCTAAGAAGGAGAAGGCTGACTTTAACGAATAACCCATAGTTTAGGCAGGAGTGATATCACTTTTTTAAATTCTACTATATTGCTACATATCAACTACACTTACAGTTTGAAGCAACTATAATGAACATCATAAAATGTTGAGAAAAAAAGGTTAATTTGTGTTTCTGTTAAAATGAAATTTTACATGTACAAGAACTGAGATTGGCTTTCGGGACCTCAGGGTCATGTTCCAATTCCTGTAATTTAAATGATCAGACTACTAAAATTTTGGATAATATGAACTTTACTGTTTCAACAAAAATGTTCAAATAAGGGGAACAACCTTTACAACGCAACTTTTACAACGCACTACACTTACAACGCATTTTTTACAACGCAAAATCCATTACAACGCACTACACTTACAACGCATGACACTACAACGCATTTTTTAAAACTACCTTTACAACGCATTCCATTACAACGCCTACCATTACAACGCATAATATTACACTACACTATCCAACACTTACCCTACTGTTGCACCCCCTGGAGTTAGAATAGCAATTTTTACCCCTATACTATCCAACACTTACCCTACTGTTGCACCCCCTGGAGTTAGAATAGTAATTTTTACCCCTATACTATCCAACACTTACCCTACTGTTGCACCCCCTGGAGTTAGAATAGCAATTTTTACCCCTATACTATCCAACACTTACCCTACTGTTGCACCCCCTGGAGTTAGAATAGAAATTTTTACCCCTATACTATCCAACACTTACCCTACTGTTGCACCCCCTGGAGTTAGAATAGTAATTTTTACCCCTATACTATCCAACACTTACCCTACTGTTGCACCCCCTGGAGTTAGAATAGTAATTTTTACCCCTATACTATCCAACACTTACCCTACTGTTGCACCCCCTGGAGTTAGAATAGTAATTTTTACCCCTATACTATCCAACACTTACCCTACTGTTGCACCCCCTGGAGTTAGAATAGTAATTTTTACTCCTATACTATCCAACACTTACCCTACTGTTGCACCCCCTGGAGTTAGAATAGTAATTTTTACCCCTATACTATCCAACACTTACCCTACTGTTGCACCCCCTGGAGTTAGAAAAGTAATTTTTACCCCTATACTATCTAATACTTACCTTAAATGCAATTTAATATTATTCGTTGTAATGGTATGCGTTGTAAAGGTAGTTTTTAAAAATGAGTTGTAGTGTCATGCGTTGTAAGTGTAGTGCGTTGTAATGGATTTTGCGTTGTAAAAAATGCGTTGTAAGTGCATGCGTTGTAAAAGTGTGCGTTGTAACGACATACATCCGTTCACATAAAGGTAATATCCAGACCTACCAGGGATTTCATGTCTGAGTTCTGCATGCATGAACTTAAACAGGTTAGCAGATTCAATCGATTCCAATTTGGTGTTGATGTCCTGTGCGTTCTTCTGGATCTGGTGAACAAGTGATTCAAACTTTACAACTCCCTGGGTGCAGCGAGTAATGTAATCCCCAATACCTTAGAGAAAAAATATAATGATATACCTTGGTGTGGAGCTTAGTCAACAACGCTTGCTTAAATGCTACTGCCTCACATAATAACAAAGTGTTACACTATGCAACTGGATCTAATGTGAGAACATGCCAAGGAAAGGAAGGGAGCTACTTTGTCTATAAACAACATAAGTCAATAATCAAAGCAACACAATATCCGATGGGTAAAATCTACTTTGAAGATAGCTAAGGACTTCCATGAGTAGTGGCATGGCTCATTTTTAATATGTACTATGATGTTTAAATATAACGAGCGTCAATTTCTGTGCACGGAGATTTTGCATACAATTCATTAAGGTATTATCAAACAATCATAGCTATTTCAATAAGTCGATTATTTCCATCCACGTAGGTAACAACTTTTGGTTAATTCACATACCTTCTCAAAGACACATGCTTTGAGAATTGCCAAATATATAAAAAAAGATGACTTTCGCTTATTTGAGTAATCCTATGCATGTGTATTTTACAAATTGGAAAGATTAAAATGTCACTTAAAATATCATCACTGCTTAAATCCACCTTATGTATTTTAAATTGATTGGCGCACTTCAACTTGCTTTGACCCTAACATATGATAGGACCATTTGGGTATATTTTAGGTCTCTTATAAGTTGACGTTGTGGCTTTTGGTAAGGAAACTTTGGTCTACTACACTGAGGAAATACAAACACATTGCGTTACAGGTTCTTCACCACTGCTTTTTTATGTTCACATCCATTGAACATACTCTCATTCACTACGACACCCTACTAATCTCAAATTAAGCCATGTTTCCATAATGTTCATATGAAGAACATAGATGTTCTTCAATTTGTGCCAAAGTGATTAATTAATTTCTAACTGTGAATCAGGTTTAATGCATGAACAGATTTAAACCTTTTCCTGGAGTGAGTGAGACTTACTCCTGGTAAGGCTATGGGGAGTCGGCACATTATTTCACTCAACTTATTGAAACAGATATTGTTAGTTTGTGCCCACCCAATAGTAAATTAAGGGAGAGGTCAATAGTATGTGGTATTAATGAGCAGCAAAGAGAGACATGTCTAAACACAACTATACCCTCAGTATGCATCAATAAAAAAGACACCAAGAACTTTAAAAGTATAAGCTTGTAGATCATGCATCTTAGTATCCAATTGCTGATCACATCAAGTAAAAGGGTAACCACGCCTGCATACTGTGTCCTGTCTCTATCCTCTTTTCAAAACTCTTAAGCCCTGTGCCAGAGGACACCTATATTACTACACAGAAAATGTAACCGAGATCTTTCTTTTGCTTTATAAAAAAAATCCTTAGCAAGCATTTTTGAGAGCATTGGCTTACTGTACATTCCTGCTGCTACCAAACACCTGTGTCATTAGATCATCCACAATTCACGTAAATGCCGAAACCACTATAGTAATACATGGCACTAAAAGTTACAATATTGTTTTGAAATGAGAATAAGTAAGTTAACTTACACAACATAATACGACTGGAAATGTGATGGTGGTAAGATCAGCGTAATAGAGAGTAAAAAAGAAGTAAGTTCACACAAACTTTAATAGTTAAAATATTTAAAACCTGCACAGCTATGTTCATCATGAAGTTGATTGAGATAACAAGTTCAACATTTACTCATGTTTTATATTATTTTGTACCTAAAGAGTTCCAGTTCAGTCGTTTGTGCCCAGAGCGAAAAACTTTAGTGAGATCCCGTATATGGTCTTCAAGGAGCTGTGTCTCTGCTTCGTTCAACAATTGCATCAGTTTATCGTATTCAGTTATCATATGATTTATTCCATATGTGAATCTGAAAGAAAAGACAGGTAGATCCTGTAGTGTACAAACATACTCTTTACAGTAAAGAGGAAATTGCATGGGATGCTAAGAAAAAGACAGAGGTAAATCAGGGGAGAAAGAGGGAACCAATCCCAAAGAGAACTAATACCACCACAGTTGCAGGCCTACTCTGAGAAAGCAGAAAAGAAAGACTGCAAATACTAATATCCACAGTCAAAGTGTACCACCTGCTATCAAGACACAAAATGTTACAAGAAACCGGAGACTAATCCCTGTAAGGAAGGTCAGGAGATATTCCAGAAGAAAGTATTACAGTATATTAATCTAATAGATGAACAGGAGTATACATATATTATCACCAGTTATACAGTTCTTAACTAAAATCATCAATGGATTGCAGTAAGCATAAACTCAAATTTTTGTTTAAAAAAAAAAAAAAATCCACATAATTTAACACATTGCTGGGCATCTGTACAAGTGCCCTAAGCACAAATAAAAAGAAGGAACCTCTGAAAATATTTACAACATATACCTTGGAAATCGACCAATCAATTTGTAACAATGGATGTGGAATCCTCACATAACATGTGCACTGATTTTGACAGAGGCATAGAAGCCTTTAGATACATCCTTCAGGCAGAACATCTAAAAAAACTGAAATATACTAAGATGCTCTGGTAAATGATTCCTTTCTGTTTAAACAATATCTTTCTTTAAAAAATATACCATTCACTAGAAATGAGGCCCATCAGAGCAGATTATTTTGCCACAAACAATGCACACTTTACAACCAGCTGGTAGGAAGTAGAAAATGTGTTATGTGAAGATAATGGTCATGCTCTGGCTACGGTAAAAGTGCTAAAAATTTAGAATGGTCCTGATGGTAGCTTTGAAGATATCTACTAAAACCTCAACAACAATCAATTCAATTTGATGTTTATTTATGATAGCCATACAGAGATTTATTATTCAAACAGAACATTATTTATGGCGGGTAGAAACTATCCTCCAAACACAAAGGACTTCAACTAACAGTAATCTACATGCTTTTATTCATCATTCAATATCACTAACATGGAACATACCCTACAGCAATTCTTTTTTAAATCTGCATAAAGTGCACTAGTGAATGCTTCTAGATGTCATCAAAACAGCTCAGCGAAAAGGACAAACTAAGAAATTGGAAATGATTATTTTTCAATAAAAGACAAAAATCAAATGCTCAATTAAAGAAGGAGAAACGGTGGGACATTCTATGAAGTGACATATATTTAAAAGAACACACTAACGTACAGTAATGAATTACCCAAAAGATCATCTGTAAGGCTGACCTTGTTGCAAAAGTTACTTACCTTTGGTAACGATGTATCTGTAAGAAACATTAGTCAGTTATAGATTCCTTACCGTAGAATTACCCCCAGGTGTCAGACTGGATCCAGAAAGTGTTTTCGTCAGCAGTACCTCTGCGTGTCGGAAGGTGGCGTCAGTCGGCTCCGCGTCTGTCGTCGGCGTTGTGGTCGCCGGAATGATGTCCCGGCAACTACTTAGACACCGCCCTCGCGCGCTGACGTCAGTTCTGTATACGACTTTCCGCACCAGAAACGCAGAGCCATGCAAGACACTGACCACTGGTGCACAAAACTAGGGCCCTGAAAGGATGTCCTTAACCCTAGAAATGAGTTCACAGAACGGGAAGGATGGGTGGGGCGGTAACGAATCTATAACTAACTAATGTTTCTCTACAGATATATTGTTACCGAAGGTAAGTAACTTGTGCATCTGAAAGAAACACGTTAGTTATAGATTCCTTACCTTAGAATAGATACCCCAGCAATACCAACCCCGGTGGTGGGTCTGCGAACCAAGATCTCACCAGAAAGTCCTGGAGAACAGAATGACCAAAGAAGCTGTCTCTCCGGGTTTGGCTGTCCAGGCAGCAGTGTTTGGTGAACGTGTGCAGCGATGCCCACGTGGCCGCCTGCAGATGTCATTCAGAGGAACTCCTCTTCCCAAGGCAGTAGTGGCTGACGTCAGCCTGGTGAAATGGGCGCGTAGCCCGACTGGAGGCTCCTTTTTAGCTAGAGAGTAACAAGCCTTAATACACAACACGACCCATTGAGAAATGGTGAAATGGCCTGACCCTTCTTTGCGCCCACGTAGCCAACAAAAAGTTGATCATCCACCCGGAACTGTTTTGTGCGATCCAGATAGAAGGAGAGAGCACATTTTGGGTCCAGATGGTGGAGCCTCTCTTCCTCCTTTGAAGGATGCGGAGGCGGAAAGAAGGTGGGCAAAGTAATGGTCTGCCCGATGTGTAAGGTAGTGACCACCTTAGGAAGGAAGGATGGACGGGTCCGGAGAACCACCTTGTCCAAGTAAACAGACAGGAAAGGAGGTTTTGAAGAAATGGTCTGGAGCTCACTCGCCCTTCTAGCAGAAGTGATAGCTACCAGGAAAGCAGTCTTAAGAGTCAATCAAGAGACGTTTGGGACAGTTATAAAACGGCTCAAAGGGAGCGCTCATTAAATAAGTTAGAACAAGATTCTAGTCCCACTGAGGCATAACAAAGGGGATTGGAGGAAAAAGATGTGTTAAGCCTTTTAAGAAACGCTTAACTTATGGGGACTTGAAAAGAGAAGGCTGATCTGGCAGCCGAGGGAAGGCAGAGATGGCTGAAAGATAGCCCTTGATAGTGCCCAGAGCAGAGCCCTGCTGGGCTAAAAAGAGAAGGAACAAGAGAACCTCAGAAAGAGAGGCAGAAAGGGGTGCACCATGCCACAAATTTGTTCCACCGCCAGCTGTATACCGTCTTAGTGGAGGGACGCCTGGCTGGCAAGATTACGTCACAGACTTCGGGAGGCAGGTCAAAAGATGTCAACTGCCGCCACTCAGTCTCCACGCAAGGAGGTGGAGACTGGACAGGTTTGGGTGGAGGAACATCCCCTGCTGCTGCGACAGAAGATCCTCCTGAAGAGGCAGGCTGATCGGAGGATCAATGGCCATGTTGAGCAGCTCGGGATACCACACCCTTCATGCCCAATCCAGAGCCACAAGAATGACTTGGGCCCGGTCGCGCCTGATCTTCTTCAGCACTCTGGGCAGAAGTGGTATAGGCGGAAAGGCCTACAACAGACCGCAACTCCACTCGCGCCAAAAAGCGTCGCCTAGCGAGTGCCGCCTTGGAAATTCCAACGCGCAGAATTGCTGACATTGCGCGTTCTCTTCGGTGGCGAATAGATCTAACCATGGCTCTCCGCACTGTCGAAAGAGACCTTGCACCACCTCTGAGTGAAGACGCCATTCGTGATCCATCATGTACTGGAGTTCAAACCTGCCAGTTGTTGAACCACCAGGGAAATGCCCTGGTGTTCCAGCCATGTCCAGAGGCAGAGGGCCTCTTGACATAGGGTCCACGACCCCACCCCGCCTTGTTTGTTGCAGTACCACATGGCGGTGGTGTTGTCCGTGAACACCTGCACTACTCTTCCCCAGGCAGAGGGAAGGAATGTTTTCAGTTCAAGACGAATCATCCAGAGCTCCAGAAGGTTGATGTGAAGCCCAGACTACACCGGAGACCAGAGGCCTCTGATCTCTGCCTTTCCCATGTGGCCGTCCCATCCTGGAAGGGATGCGTCCGTCACCATAGTGTGGTCTGGTTGGCGAAGGGAGAGGGATCTGCCATTGACCCAATCCTGGTTTGTGAGCCACCACTGCAGTTGGGCAGTGCCCTCCGAGATCTGGATGCAAACGGACAGATTCCCCTGATGCTGCACCCACTGGAACTTCAGGTCCCACTGCAGAGCCCGCATATGCCTCCTGGCATGATCTACCAGCAAGATGAAGGAGGCCATGAGGCCTCAGAGTCATTCTGACCGAAACCCGGGATAGAGGCTGAAAGATCGGAATCATAGCCTGAATATCCCGGTCTTGCTGTTTGGGAGGATAGACCCGAAACCACATCGTGTCCAGAACCGCTCCGATGAAGAGGAGCTTCTGAGAGGGAATCAGGTGCGACTCCGGCACATTGATGCAGAACCCTAGCAAATGCAGGAGGTCGGCTGTAGTCTGGAGGTGGGAGATGACTACCTGGGGCGAACCCGCCTTCAACAGCCAGTAGTCAAGATAGGGGAAGACTGAAACCCCTGATCTGCGCAGATGAGCTGCGACCACCGCCATCACTTTCATGACACCCGAGGGGTGCTGGTAAGGCCAAAGGGGAGCACGGTAAACTGAAAGCGCTCGTGGCCTACCGTGAACCGTAGGTAGCACCGGTGGGCCGGCAGGACGGGAATGTGAAAATAAGCATTCTGCAAGTCCAACGCTACCACCCAGTCTTCCAGGTCGAGAGCAGACTAGACCTGAGCAAGCGTCAACATCTTGAACTTCTCCTTCGGAAGGAAGCGATTGACGTCCCTGAGGTCCAAGATAGGACGCAGGCCCTTGTCCTTCTTGGGGAACAGAAATTAGTGGGAGTAACAACCACAACCTACTTCTGGGACAGGAACGCGCTCAATGGCTCCCTTGGCAAAGAGAGCCGTAACTTCCTGCTGGAGAAGGGCCAGGTGATCCTCCGACATGCGGTGGTATCTCACTGGCATGGCTGGAGGGGTGGTCTCGAAGGGGAGGGAGTTGCCCCTTTGGACCATTTGCAAAACCCACATGTCCAACGTGATGGTAAGCCAGTGGGGGAGGTGATGGCGAATCCTGCCACCGACTGGAGTTTGATGGGCCTGAAGTACGAGTTACTTACCTTCGGTAATGATGTATCTGGTAGAGACGTTGTCTAGCCGCAGATTCCTTAACTTAGAATTATCCCCAGGCGTCAGACTGGATCTGGAATTTTTTTTTTTGCAGAACCTCTGCGCACCGGGGGACGGCGCCACATGACCCCGCACTGACGTTGTCCACGGACGTGACGTCAGCGAGGTCATAGAAGTCCCTTCCGGCGCGCTGATATCAGTTTTCTTCGGAGAAACATTTCCGTGGCACAACGCGGAACCACCAACAAAAGTATGGGAACAGTGTGCGAAGAAGGAAAAATCCGTAAAACAAAGAGATCGGATGATGCGTCATAAGGGACAGTGTCAGACACTGTATACCAATAGACCTAGAAGTAAAGGCAGAGCATCGCTCTGAGAAACAACCCCGCAAAGCGAAGTGTAGACCCTCCCCAGAGGCTAAGGAACAACAGAAGAATATCTCGACAGACAACAGAAAGACTGCCATTACAATGCAAAACTGTGCCGGCCAACAAGGGTGGAGCACAGGAAGAACAACAATCCACTGCGAGATGACATTACAAGGAATGGCGCTTTCCCCGTAGAGATCGCACAGCACAGCCCAACAGATCCCAAGGAAGGCGACTGCAGAGGAGACAAGAACCCCTAATCCGAAGAAGAGGCGGGAGGTAGGGAAAGAATAGGAGAAGACCCCACACTGGAAGGACCAGAGTGGAGGAATACAGAGAAAGTGAAAAATAAATCCCCTGTAAAGGTGAAGCGAAAAGCACCGCTCCACCGGAAGAGAAGCTACCCAGAGGGAGGCGGCTGCAGAAGGCAAAGTCTGAGAGGCTCGCACCAACTTCAGCACCCAAGATGGAGACCAGTGCCAACTGAACGGAGGCAAGGTGGGGAACCCCACCTGGAAAGGTCCTCGCAGAATGGGGAGTATGGGTGGGCGTTAAGGAATCTGCGGCTAGACAAAGTCTCTACCAGATACATCGTTACCGAAGGTAAGTAACTCGTACATCTGATAGAGACATCTAGCCGCAGATTCCTTAACTTAGAATAGATACCACAGCCGTACCCCAAGGGGGGAGGTGGGTCTTCGACAGAACAACAAAAAGTGCCCAAGAGCACTGAGCCGGCAACAGGTTGACGGACTATAAGGAAAGCTGTGGCGGAGCAGCCAATCAGACCAAGCAGCTTGGAAGAGCAAAAGACAATGGGAGCCTAAGGCACCACAAGACGTCCCTAAGGGCGCAAGACCACACCCGTGTGAATACGGGATGGAATAACGGCACTAGGCCATATCCCAGAATAGAAGAGAGAGTTCATAATAAATGAAGGAAGAAGAACTACTCCCAGAGCCAAATGGTGCGCTAAGTTGGCACCAACCAAAATCTAAAGGACAATATGGAGTGACATAATAAGAGCCTACCCGGCGGGCCTACGCAAGGTAGGCCGGACAGGCAGCAGCCAGGAGGCGAAAGGCAAGAGGCAGGAACTGAGCAACGTCCCAGAAGCACAGGTGTGAAACATAAGACACGCCAAGTGCAAAACTCAGTCACAAGAAAATGTAGTTAAGACAAATAAAGGACTGCCCAACAAGGCAACTGGAAGGCCAAGGGGAAGAATGCACCCAAAGGGAAACAGAGATGCAGAGCGCAGCACACGGGACAAACCTCAGAAGAGGAACTGTCCCGCAGGCACACCAGACACTGATAAGGGTGACACCCAAAGGAAAAAAGACACACCTGAAGGGTGTGCCATCCAAGGCACCGCAGGTGCCAATAGGAACTGTGAATAAGTGCATGCAAAGCTGTGGAGAACAAGATCAGATCCCCGGAACCACTACCACTGACCAGGCGGAGAAATGCACCCCCACAGAAGAGAGGGACTGTTTAGTACATGATCGGGACAGATAAGACCCCCAAGAAGAAGAGTATCCAGAAGAGAAGGCTAACCCCAGGGAGAGGAACCATGGGAACCGTTGTTGCCGAAGCAGCATGAAAAGGCACCAAAGTGTACTATAAAACGTGCAAAGGAAAACGCTGCCGTGCAGAATGACGGCAAACCTGAGTACAAGGCAACCGCCGTGCAGAACGATGGCAAACCTGAGTACAAGACACCCAGCTGCTTCTCGAAAAACGGGGATATAGGACCAGACCTCACCAGATAGGCCGAGGCATATAAAAAGGGTACCCAGTGGTCAGTAATATGCGGGCATATATAGAAAGGACGAGCCACAAGACCAATGCAGCTGCAGGCGCTACAGCAGGAACCCGCCTAATGCACTGGTGGCAGGGTGGCAGCCTCGGAAGAAGCGTGTTGAAACACACTGAAAAGAGTTAGTTACCAGGAAAAATCCTCTAGAAGAGGAGTATGAGACACACACTCCAGGCGCTAGCAGGGCGAGACCTGTGGCATGTGGGAGGCAGTGCCAGAAGGCACAACATGGAAAAACGCCCAAACTGTAAGATAAGGATGCCAGGAGACAGGGGGAGCCCAAAGGGACCTCCACGCCTGCCTGGCGCGGAGCAGAGCTACACAATAGCATACAGGCACCCCACCTGGGGTATATCACGCCCCTAAGAAAAAACAGGGGAACACCTCCTAGGGTAAACCACAGTCAGAGGTCAAAACACGAACAACCTGTAGAACACCGCCACAGTCGGCTTACTGTCAGCCCAAAAATGCACAGTCCAACTTGTGGATGTTGAATTAAAGTTGCAAAAAGAAAGGAGGGGTAACCACCCCAGGATAGGGCGACCTAAGACCTGACAAGTACAGGCCTATGGTGGGGGGCGAAAACCCGCAAGGAGGCACTGAACCGTTGAGTCGGAGTGGGTATTAAACAAAAGGACCCCATCAAAAGGCAGATCAACAAGGCGCTCCCGGTATATTCTCCGGGAAGACGCCATCCCGCAACCAAGCATGGTGGCGTAGTGCAACATGACCGGCCATAGCCCGGCCTAAGGAGTCTGAGGTATCCAGGGCCGACCGGATAGTAAATTCTGCCAGATCACATCCATCACGGATAGGATGGAGGAGGTCAACACGAGCGCCCTCAGGGGTGGAAGAGAGAAGAGACTCGGCAGAGTCCCAAAGGGCAGAAGAAGCCCGAGCCAAGACACACAATGTATTGAGGGAGCGAAGAGCCGCGTTAGTGGAGGCGAAAATATTACGACCCCACGACTCCAGCCATCTGGACTCCCAAGAGGAAGAAAGCAGCAGTGGAGGCAAGAAAGGAAAGGCAGCTTGCAGAACGAGCCCCTGAACGTCTAGATGAACAAACAAGCAAACCGGATCGTTCGGGGCAGGGCGGTGGGGGTGCATGATGGAACGAGCCATCGGACCACCCGACGCTGGCCGAGCCCAGGTCCCCAGAAGGGCCTCATAAAGGAAGGCTTTGAAAGGCAGAAGCGGCTCGACATTCCCCGAGCCGTGGTGGAGAACATCCAACAGGGGGTCAACAGGCAGGGGAACTGAAGGGGGCTGCATATGCAGAATGCGTGCGGCCATGGAAACAACCCTCATAAATGCCACACCAGCCTCGGTAGCTCTCCGAGGAGGGGACAGTAACTCATCCGTGGGTGAGGGCTGTAAGCTGAGCTACCCACTCCAAGGGGATTGTCCGATGAAAGGAGGAGCAGACCAATGTCCAAAGGGAGGAAGCCCCATGGGCGAATGAGGGTCCTGAAGAGGCTCTTGAGAAGGCAGAGAGTCCGCCGGAGCCACAAACTCCAAGGGGGGAAGAGGCAAGGACGGATCCGGCATCGGCGGACGTCGGGGTGATGCCAAACTTCCTCCGGAGGCCTTGAGGCAACACCAGGGCGCAGACTCGGCCTCAACCACAACAGGCTCCGGTTCCGAAGTAAGGAATGGAGCCAGGGAGGCAAGTCTACGGCGCAGGACCGGCGCCGACTCGGCCTCAACCACAACAGGCTCCGACTCCGAAGTAAGGAACAGTGCCGGAGCCGGGGAGGCAAGTCTACGGTGCCGGACTGGCACCGGCTCGGCCTCTGAAGAGACAGCTGCCTGTCCGGAGGGCTGAGGGGGACTCAGAGACGAGCTGCGAGTACCAGCAACCACCTGCGATGCCGCAGGGAGCCCCACAGGATATGCGGCGCGTTAGGGGTGCTATGGGTCGAAGAGAGGGACACAGCCCGGCCGCGTCTTGACGACGCCATACGTCCATCATTCCTAGAAGCACGGGGTGCCGGGGGCAAACCCACCGGCGAGTACACCGGAGACCCCGCATGCAGCGGGGGGTCCGAGGACGTCCCAGGGAGAGGAGGGTATCCAAGGCATAAGCTGCCATCTGGGTCTGATTCGCCCCTGCACCAGGAAATGGCGGATAGGGGAGGGCAGACTCTCAGGGGCACATGTCCGGAGAAGTCGGGGAACTAGTGCCCCCTACATCAGGAGGAAGGGAGGTCGAGGACCTCGGCGACAGGTCCCAGGACTTACCAGGAACGGCTGAGTGAGGCACACGGGAACCAGACGGCGACCGACACCACAAACTGAACCCACTGCCATCGGGACCTGCCGCCGAAGAGGTCCGGGACAGGCAAGCCAAAAGTAGCTTCATCCGGCGCTCCCGCCGGGACTTCGGCTTGAGTTGTTGGCAGGTGTCACAATCCGTAGAGGTACTGCTGCATAAAATTTTCCGGATCCAGTCTGACGTCTGGGGATAATTCTAAGTTAAGGAATCTGCGGCTAGATGTCTCTATCAGGTAGGTTGGACTAGGAGGGTTTGGAGGCTGCTGCAAAGGGGGGTTGGTGGACTGGCCCGCCCGCTGGCCTTCCTGAACCTCGGCGTTAGTTCGCCGCACGAAGGTTGGGTAACTTGCTGTGGCCTGTGGCTCTGGGTGGGACGGAGAGGGGCACCCCTTCCGTAGCCACGAAAGGAGCGAAAAGCAGACTGCCCCGGACGGGTGGATAGGACCAAGGACTTGGCCGTAGCCCATGAGTCCTTGAAGCGCTCTAGGGCATTGTCTGCTTTGTCGCCAAAAAGGCGACGGCCATCAAAGGGCATGTCAATCAAGGTGTTCGTGACATCCCCTGAAAAGCCAGTGGACCTCATCCAGGTGTAGCTATGAAGCGCAACAGACGTTGAAATGGTCCTGCCCAGAGAGTCGGCGGTGTCCAGCCCACAACATATCGTAAACTTTGCTGCATCCCTCCCGGTAGCAACAGCCTGGGAGAGCACTGCCGGGGCCTCCTCCGGACACTGAGGCAGCCCTTGCACCACCGTAAACCACACTGAGTGGGAATAACGGCACAAGAGACATGTGGTGTTTACGGACCACGGTCCTAAGCTGGCGCGGGGCCCGAAAGCGTGCCGGTGGGGTCGGTCCGCCCACAGATGGCATGCATCGCCTCGTAGAATGTACGGACTGGTCGGGAGTCACCCCAGGTCCTGGAAAGGGAGGGAAACTTGGAGTCGACTCTTCGGGCTCTGCGCCCGGAGCCGCAGTAGGGGCACCACCCGCGTGCCTCGTCAGATCGGCCAGCCGACGAGGAGAAGTCGAAGAGCAACGATGCTTCTTCGACTTCTTCTTATGCTTCGACTTACCCGACCCCGAGTGCGAAGACTTTAATGATTTCCCTCGACCTCCCTCTTGACTGGGACCTCGAACGGCGCAGAGCCGACTGCCGGTGTTCAAGCAGCTTTTGGGACCGCTCCCACAAAGCCTTAGGCGCCATCGACCGGCAGTCAGAGCACGACTTGGGGTCGTGGTCGCGCTCCATGCAAAAAAGACAAATGCGGTGCGGATCCGTCACCGATATCATGCGTTGACAGGAACCGAAGGCCTTGAAACCTGGCATCCCTCGTGCACCTTTTCGAAGGCACCGCCAAGCATATTGCCTTCCCACACTGCTGCGCCACTGCCAGGGATTGCGGATCCCTAGCGGTTCGGGCGGTCCCAGGGCAGTCCGACTGGCGAAGTTGAAATTCGGTCAGACTACCGGTGCGGAGTGACCGCCGCACCACTGCAGGTTTGGCGGTCCTATGTGGTAACTGTTTCTTGCAGACTCATCAAACTAAAAACCAAACACGGCCTTTAAGAAAGGAGAATTAAATATAACTAGCCCCTATTGCCCACTCTAGTGCACGAAGGAGAGAGAGAGATGGTCTTTAGAAATAAATGATTTCATCATTGCAAACTGGTTTGAAGGAAAAAGTACAATTGGGGTCACCACAGCTTTTCCTCTTTCTGGAGAATGACACAATGGGCCTGCAGTACAAAGCTCAAGCTGCAACCCAATCAACGTTTTTTTAAACCCCAACGCGTTTATGATCTGGACTTCATTTAGCAATGCAACTAATTCACATTGCCAAATGTGCACTTGCAGCAAGTTGTTCCAACTTGTAAAATGGCTTTCATACATTGAAATCTGTGATATCATAGTTGCATAGTCTATGATTTTATGAATCACAGACTGTGTGACTGTAAATTACTTTGTACATTGGGCCCCATCTTTTTCATTACCTCACAGTGCAAAGTTTCATTGTTATGTTTTTCTTTTAATGCAAGTTCATGTTGAGCTTTCTACTAATAATACAACATCATGCAACAAATACTACAATGGCTGAGGTAAACTCAGTTTTAAGTATTCTATTTTCAGCAACTAAGAGCCCCATTAGGGTGGCGGGCGGACCCTAGCAGTGTTGGGACCGGCCGCCAGCGGTGTAGCAGTCCCGCACCACCAATTAGGATGCGAGTGCCACCCTGGCGGTCACATTCCGTATTGTTAACATTGCGGCGGGTGCTGCTGTGAGCAGCACCCGCCGCAATGCCAAAAATACATGTTGTGCATTACCATGCACAACGTGGCAGGCACAGCGCAGTGCCTGCCACCTTGTGCATGGTAATGAGGGTGGGTACCATAGGTAGCCCCCAAGTGAAGCATCCCATCCCCTCACCCCCCACGGGGGCCCGCAAGGGGCCCCCAAAGCAATTCCCGCCAGCCTTTCCATATCGGCATCGCCACCATGGATAGGCCTTAACCGCCAGGCATCGTAATATGGATGGCGGTGCAATTATGTCCAAGTTCCGCCCTGCCGGCAATCGTGACAATTGCTGACTGGCGGAAAAGCGGCGGACGGACAAATCCGTCCGCCGCGGTACCCCCCGCCAAGGTAATATGGTGGGGGTAAATGTGGCTGTGATGGCGGGCGGATCGCCACCGCCAGCCGGGCGATAGCGAACCGCCCACCGTTATAATCAACCCCTAGGTTGGGATTGCTTTTCAGATCACTAGGGGCGCCTCACCTCAGCAGTGATGGTAAAGTAATCTTAGTGAAAATAGATTTGGTTCTCCTTCATAAAATGACCATGCACTAAGGGTGAAAACATAATTAATTAATTAATTATGAATGCAAAGCAGTAAGAAAACACTAGTGAGGATTGTTGAAATTCTGGGAGGTGCCTGTCCATCCACCTTATGAACATGTTGATTACTGTATCCTATAGAATTTGTGGTGACTCTCAATTAATGCCAATAAAGCATTTTGGAAAAGAATAACACTAGTGAGCATGTGTGGAAATCTAAGCAGCATTATGATCAGCTATGCCTTAGAAAATGGGTTGAGGAGATTTTGGACAGTAAAGGAAAGCAGCAGTAGTGTCTCCTACTAATGGTACGCAACAAAGTCCTGTGTTGGGTCATAAGGGAGTACTGCATCAGCAGTGACAGCCACTCTGCGGAGCAAATTGGTTACCTGGCTCCTCACTAATGTTGGAGGTGCCCAGTCACTTCATCTGGGGAAGCCATCAGTTGCTAAAGGGAGGTTAAAGTAAGGTGCATGTTTTCTTCTTGTTTAGGGAGATTTAAAAGTGGGTTGTTGAGTGCTAAAATAGCGGAGGGGCAAGTGGTATTATTTGGATTTGCACAAATTATATGGTGCATTAATGTTTATGGCCAAGATCTTCAATCAATCAATCATGGAATTTATATCGCGCACTACTCGCCCGGAAGGGTCTCAAGGCGCTTGGGGGAGGGGGTCTGCTACTGCTCGAACAGCCAGGTCTTGAGCTGTTTCCTGAAGGCGAGGTGGTCCTGGGTCAGCCGCAGGTGGACGGGCAGGGAGTTCCATGTCTTAGCCGCCAGGTAGGAGAAGGATCTTCCTCCGGCGGTAGCTCTCTGGATGCGAGGGACGACGGCGAGGGCGAGGTTTGCGGATCGTAGCTGTCGGGTGGGCGTGTAGAAGGTCAGGCGGTCGTTGAGGTACCTTGGGCCCAGGTCGTGGAGGGATTTGTGTGCGTGGGTGAGGAGTCTGAACGTGATCCTCTTGTTGACAGGGAGCCAGTGCAGGTCTCTCAGGTGGCTCGAGATGTGGCTGCGTCGGGGGGCGTCCAGGATGAGACGGGCGGAGGCGTTCTGGATACGCTGAAGTCTTTTCTGAAGCTTGGCTGTTGTACCGGCGTAGAGGGTGTTTCCGTAGTCTAGTCTGCTGGTGACGAGGGCCTGGGTGACAGTCTTCCTGGTCTCGGTCGGGATCCATCTGAAGATCTTGCGGAGCATGCGGAGGTTGTGGATGCAAGATGAGGAGACGGCGTTGACTTGTCTGGTCATCGATAGGGAGGAGTCCAGGATGACGCCCAAGTTGCGTGCGTGGTCCGTTGGCTTGGGTGCGGTGCCCAGGGCCGGGGGCCACCAGGAGTCGTCCCATGCGGAGGGCGACGGTCCCAGGATGAGGACTTCTGTCTTGTCCGTGTTCAACTTCAGGCGGCTGATGTTCATCCATTCGGCGACATCTTTCATCCCTTCGTGTAGGTCGGCTTTGGCGGTGTCGGGGTCTCTGGTGAGGGAGAGAATCAGCTGGGTGTCATCGGCGTAGGAAATGATGTTGAGGTTGTGGTTATTAAACCTGTGATTCGCAAAATAGCAGACTTTTCACCCACAAAAGAGTGTACTGGTTGAAAAAGTCTATCTGACGCACAAAGTGAATTTTGCGATACATTGAGAACTGCAAGGAGAAAAGGTTGTGAATGGTGTGCCTAGCTCCTCATTGTAATTCACAAAGAAATCTATGTTTAAAGCTGAAAACCTTTAAACAGATACTGACAAAGCACTGACAAAAATTGAATGATTCCTGCACAAGCCCAGCTCCATGCTGGATTTTTTTTATTTTTGGATATATTTCAGACGTCATTTTGCATATCCTAGCATTGATGTTTCATTTCTTCATAATGCAGTAGAACAAAAGAAAAGAAGTTGGCTACGGAGTGCTAGCTCAGTTATTGTAATTAATACTGTACTGTCTGCATATAATAATGAAGAAGTTGTAAACTCATTAAATCTGGGGACGTCCTGGAATGCCAAAGAGATGATTGCAGCCAATCATTGATGAAGTAGATATTGGCAGACTCACTTATTTACTTTAAACGGGGCATGCTTCCACTGCAAAGACGTAGGGCCTGATTTAGATATCGGCGGACGGATTACTCTGTCACAACAGTGACGGATATTCAGTCCGTGGAAAGATAAATCCCATTATATCCTATCACATTTATAGTGACCCGTCCACCGAGATCTAAATCCGACCCTTAGATTGATATGCTCGAATTGCAATTATGAAGAGTAAATACACCATTATTCAAACCTGGCAAAACCTTGAGGTCTTCAAAGGCATTTTTTCAATAAGAGATTGATCAGTTTTATTGAATATGAAATAGAAAGTGGCCTTTATTTGGAAGGATAGATTTCAAAATAGTTAACATTAATCTGAGGCTCTGCTCAAACGTACCAAGAAATGTATTATGTCCTACTTGGCCGTCCATATTAGTACACTCATATTAAGTATCTTCTGAAGTCCCTAACCTCACCATCTTCTATATCAGGTTGTCATCTTTAAATCCTGTTTGGGCCTCTTATATTAATATGAATCTCTAGCCTCTCTAACTTCTAAGGAAAGTCCCCACCTGTGTAACATGTTTGGACCTCTCATACTGATGTAAATCTCTATTTGTATTGTTATACTCTTATTGTGTGCATTGGATTCATGTAGTTATATCTAGAACTTAATTGTGAGTGCCTCGCAAATAAAATGAAAAAAAAAGAAAATGAAAACACATAAGACACATAAAGTGAACTGTAAGGATGTACAATATAAATTGATGGCATACAATACTATTTCACTCCTACCTTAAAAACTTCTCTTCCTGGAGTGCAACATTTCTTGCCAGTTCAGGAACAGAAAATCCAAGCTGCTCCATATGTTTAGTCTCCGTGATAATTTCTCGTAGCTCAGGTGCAAAGTTGACAATGTAGCGGACATTTTTGTCAACTATTTCTGTATCACTCACATCCAAGTGCTTCCAAGAGTAAATCAAAGGTTAGTAAACAAAAACGTATCAGAGATCTTTTCAGATTATGTTAATCGAAGTATTTGTAGACTTAAACAAGAAATTTTAAAATAGTCATCCCCAATTGGCAAAGAGAAACGTTTTGCAAAGTGGCACAGTTTTCTATAGCGAATTGCAAATCTTCAGAAATAGACCAAAAAAATTAAGCACCTTCAAGCACCCCTAGAAGTGTCCTAGCCTCTGTGTTGCTTCATAACCCGAAGATGTTCATTTTTTTGGCTAAATGCGGTCAGGAAATACTGCTTACTGCGCCGCTAAGTTCCTTTCAGAGAAGGAAAGGCTTGCTACCACCATGGAGTAAAAGCGCTGTTTGTACTGAGTCGGTCCGCACATGGAGAGCACACTATGGGGAAGTTGCTGACAACAAACTATGTTTCCCAGCAGGCCACAAGCTCTCATATATTCTGGATAGGCCAAAGCCATCTTGGATTGCTGAGTATAACTTCATTCATGGATTACAGCATCCTTTACTAGGCAATTGAGACACAGTGTAGACAGCCAGGACCTCACTACATGGATTTCATATTTTGCTTGCCATGACCTATTGCTTCCTAAGGATTCCTCTCAATGGACATTGGAAATAAAGAAAAGATCTTTAAAAGTTGTGAAAGCGAACTTTGAAGCATTTTCCTAAACATTTATCTGAACTCTTCTACAGGCTGGTTTATCATGCATAGGGAATCAGAGTTCCAGTACACGCATATGGGTGTTTGAACAAAATAGTGAGTTTTTAGTATCGCTAGACATAAATATAGTTTAAAAGATTGTTACTACCAAAACATCATGGGATAGAATATCATTAGCAAGAATATCATTTTTTTGGTATTTACTATAATTTTCAAGAATATTGTTTTAAATTTGTTTTCTTTAATGTAGTTGTACAAACCTAGTTTTTTAATCGACTTAAAATGTTTTAGTTAATATATTAAGTTCAGGTGCTAGTATTGTTAGGACAGTAGTTTTACATTTTTTGAAAAGTTTGTAATTTTAAGCATGTTAGTAATTTATTTATAAATGTAATTATTTATTTATAGAATAGTAGTAGTTTTTTGGGTTGTAGAGGAATAGGATGGCAAGTTAATTAATTATAAATAGTTTAAATGTAATGGTATGTATTGTCAATTCATACGTTATTATTAGGTATTATGTTAATTGCTTAATTATTGCATTATATTTTAATTTGTTCATTGAAATGTATATTTAATTTTACTAATAGTATGCTATATTTTGTCAGTACACTGTTGGGTTTGTAGGCATATAGAGTGGGAATTTAATGAAAGTATATATATATATATATATATATATATATATTATTATATATATATATATATATATATATATAATTGAATGTTAACTTGTTTTTATTGCAAATTAGTTATTCAACTGATTAGTATTTATGTTAATTATTATATTGTTTATTCTAATTTGTTCATTTTAATTTTACTATTAGTATTAGTAAGTTATATTTTAGTAGTGAGTTGTTGGGCTTGTAGCGTAGTGACCATTAATTAAATATTTAAGTGACTATTAAATATATACATTCACTAATATTTTAAATGTTTCCTTTTTGAAGAGGTTTAATATTTTTAAAGTGTGTATTTTAATTGTTACATGTTTATGATATATGTACTTTGAATACAGTGTTATATTTTGTTAGAGAATACGGTTGGAAGTTAGTAATACTGCAATAGTTTGAGTTTTAGTTTTTTTTATATGTAATGCATTAAGTTATAATTGACTGGGTATAATTTTTCTGTCATTAAAGTTATTTTTAAGTTTTCTCTGTGGAACGATTTTTGTTTGTATTTTTTATTTGTTTTTTTTTGTATTATTGTAAATTAAATAATTTGGTGTGTATTTTAAAATGTGGAATTATTTGTAGGATAGTGAGTGTTACTATAAGGCATTTCATTTTTGAAGTTTTTATTTGATACTTTATAATGTTTTCATATTTTTCTTAAATATTATAGAATTATTTCCTTCTATTTAATATAATACAATAATTTTTTATTAGGACTTGCACTCTTATAAGAAATCCTTTTGAAGTCTAACACTTTACCTACTTTTGCTAAGGCTGGAGTAAGAATAGGAAATCTAGCCCCTCTTAAATTCAACGATCTCCCTACTGTTGCTTAATCTGGAGTGTGAATAGTTAATCTAACCCTTCCAAAATCCAATGCGTTCCCTACTTTTGCTCAGACTGGATGGGAATAGTAAATCTAACCCTCTGAAGTCCAATGCTTTTCCTACTGTTGCTCAGAGTGGATTTTACATATCTTTAATATTGTTTTTGTCAAAAATATTTTGGCTATTTATATTATTTTTACAATTTCTTTTATATTTACTGTATTTGTTTCTGATATTTTGTAAAATGTGTAAGACTGTTAAAATATTAATTTATATGAAAAAAAATATTTTTTCTAAATTTTGTGTAGCGTAAGGAATAATACATAAAACAAATTCTAATATCTTTATTGTAAATGTTTTTGTTGTGCATTTGTTAATTTTGAATTTATTTTACAGTTAATATCTAAAATTAAAATAGTTTAAAAATTGGTTATTTATTGCTGCAAATTCTTTCAATATTATATATATATATGTAACATATATTTAAATATATATATATATAATTTAAAACAATACAATTAATAAATAACTATTATATTACTTTTAAATAATAAACCACTTTGAATACATTACTTAGCAAGTTCTGGCTGATGCACCTGGGCTCGGTGAGTGGTATATAGACCAAAGAAGACTGTTAGCAGCATGGGCAGCACCCTTCAAATGCAGTGTTACTCTGCACTGAAGCAGGACAATTGTTTTAGAGGACTTGCCTAGAGAGAGACACAGCAATGGCTGAATCAACTATAATGAAAACAAAAGACTTTTTTATTGAAGTGTTATCATGCATCGCATTTACCATAATGCATCTGAGCAAACTGGGCGCTGGGATGTCAGACAGTTGGCACCCTAACCCCTTTCTTCAATAAAATACTATTTAACCTTAAATGTAAATTGATATGTAAATTGATACTTGTATAGCGCACTACTCACCCGCAAGGGTCTCAAGGCGCTTGTACGAATACCGCTGTGGAACCCATCCTGGCTTTCCCTGTGAGGCGTCCACTCCTGGGCACCCCCAAGGTGGAGGCCAGGCATCCTTAGCGTTGTGGGGGCCGTTGTGGAGATTAAGCAAGCTAGTGCCCAAAGTTGCAGAGTGGGACTCCATGATTGGAATGGCACTGAGGCGAGAATTATCAGGTCCGTGGAATTTTTGAGCCCAAGACCCGCCGAGGCGGGGAATTGAACACTGGTCCCGGGCTAGACCTCTGCATCAGGGCCTGCCGCTCTAATCATTGAGCCACACTTCTCCACTCATTGAGCCACACTTCTCCACTTAAAAAGAAGGAAATATTTCTTTTGGGGGGGGGGGGGGGGCAGCGGGGCTGGTACATGTCCAAATTGAAGTTTATGTTTATTAGAAGAGTTTTTTTCTTTCTCCATTACAGATGTGTTCCAGGATTCCACATGTGGAAGATAATCAGAATGAATGAATATGAATGAAAATGACTTGATAGAGAACCATAAGGTCTTTCTACCCACTTTACCCAAATGTTTCACCTCCTACTTTGGGAGAAAGCAACATTTCCAAAGCACAGCTCCTGGTGAAACCACTTTACTTACATCCAAGTCTCTACGATTTTCGCACAGATATCAATATATAGCAACCCAGGGTATAGGTTAGTTTTGTGAAGTATATAAGTCCAAGTTCCAAAATTAATTATTCTGAGAATGTTAAATACAAGGTACATTAAGTTATCATTTTATGTTGTATTGGTTTATTAATTCTTGATTGTCTTCAAACATTGTTGACTTGGTACAAGAATTTGAGAATTGGGACCAGCCAATTTGTGTTTCGCCCATGCGGCAAGGCTGTGTATAAAGGTAAATTACCATAAGTGAACACAATAATATTGTAACATGTGAAATCAATATTAAATACATTGAAACAAAACTGGAAATTGCATAATTTCAGTATATTAGCCATATCCATATTATGAGTGATATAAAGTGAAAAAAGGAAAAGAAAGATTTCCAAGTAATGAAATGACATCACAAACAGGAAAAATGGAAAAACAGAAGATACAAAGAAAAACAATCAATTAAATACACTGTCATATTATTGGTCTAATCACTGTTAGACTTGGCATCTTTGGCATGGTTTCTCCTGACATTTTGCCTCTATCTCGTGTATTTTTGAAGCTGTGCTGGCAAAGTGCCCAAAGCAGCTTAGCTGCTTGGGCACCTTGCCTCTGCTGATCAGTGTCAAAGTGCAAGTGCTCCCTGTGTAAATTGTTATTTTGATTGGTTCTCTCTGATTGGCATATTTGATTTACTTGTCAGTCCCCTAGTAAAGTGCACTGAGTGTGCCGGGGCTGGTAAATCAAATACTACTAGTGGGCCTGCAGCACTGATTGTGCCACCCACATGAGTTGTTCTGAAAAGGTAACTCAGACCTGCCACAGCAGTGTCTGTGCGCAGTTGTTAACTGCCATGTCGACTTGGCAAGTGCACCCATTTGCCAGGTCCTAACCTTCCCATTTCTTAAATGTCAGTCATCCCTAAGGTAGACCCTGTGGGCAGGGTGCAGTGTATGTGAAAGGTAGGACATGCCCTGATGTGTGTGGCATGTCCTGATAGTGAATTACTGCCATTTTCATTTTTCACTATTGCAAGGCTACCTGTTCCCATAGGACAGAATAGGGAGTTTGTTTATAACAGCTTATACACATAACTGCCCCTGGAAACAAGGTAGGGAAATAAAGTTTGATATGCCTGAACTCTGAATTTTAATATGCATCTTTTAGTGAGGGTGATTTTTACATTCTGTGTTTGAAAATACCACTTTTAGAAAGTAGGTATTTTCTTGCCTAACCAGCCAGTGTGCCTCTGCTAGGATGTGGATTGACTGTCTGGGTTTTGAGTGTCAGGGGCTGGGGAGGATCAGTGGCTTTAGAGAGCCTGATGAGTCAGGGCTGAGCTGAATAGACCTGTGCTGCATTTAGAGTAGGGGGAGGAGATTGTCTTTCACCTGAATGGGCCTGGTCTGCTTTCCACAATGCTGTCTCCACCTCCTGCCAGGAAGCTGTACCAGAGATGACAGAACTGGTTTTGACTGGGCACAGGGCTTCTCCCCACAAAGAGAACAAATACATTTTGGGGTATAAGTATTAGACCTAAAACCCCTGAACGTTAGACTACTTCTGGAATCCAGAGGAACCTTTGCCAAGGAGAAGAGCTGGAGAAACTGAGAAGTACTGCCCTTGCTGTGTGTCTGGAGTTTGCCTGCAGTTGCTGTTTCTGCCAAGGGAAGGAGACAGACTTTGCTTGCTGCTCAGTCCCCTGCTTGACGAAAGTCTCCAAGGGCTTGAGTAGAGCTTGCCTCTTGTCCTGAAGTCTCAGGAACACAAAGACTTCACACCCAGCTCCCCTGAACTTCCATGCTGGGAGTTCTGACCTGCTGTTTGGCTTGGTGAATTTTGTTGCAATGACAGGTACTTTGCAAGAAATCACACATCTATAGTTTTCTATGGGCTCAGATGCTAAAACCTTTTGAAAGTAATTTTTCTCAATACTTGTATGTTGGATTTTTGACGTTTTGGTCTTATTAAGTTTAGATAAAGATACTTTATTTTTCTAAACTGGTGTGGTGTCTATTTGTGGTGTTTTCACTGTTACTGTGTGTGTTGGTAAAACTACTTTCCACATTGCCTTTGGGATAAGCCTGTCTGCTCGTGCCAAACTACCAAGGGGGTGAGCAGAGGTTATCTAGAGTGTGTATCCCCCTTTTCCTGACTAAAAGCAAGGATCCCTATTTGGACAAAGGTACCTACCTCTGCCAACTAGAGACCCCCATTTCTAACAATCACCAACTAAAAAAAGTTGTTGTATAGTATATTTTATCAGTATCATAGCATTTCACAAATGTGGGACAGTGCATACAGGTGGTTAGTCAAAAAGATTCTAAATAATGGGGCGGAAGAGAAGTGCTGGTGTATTGTTGTACATGCATGTTGGGCAGTAATCATGCATGGAAAATCTTCTGATAAAACAGTCAGGCCTACTATGCAGTGTTAGCGATCAATAACAAAGTATAATTGTTCAGTTAAATGAGTTGGTTTTGGACCTGGAACCAAGTGAACATTTAGGTGAGAATTGACGGCGTCATGGAGCTAATCATGATGCTGAGTGATGGGGAAAAAGGCCTACTAAAAAACACAAGGTCCTGGTAAAGCAAAGTTTTCAATGTTCGATCTAGAAGAGAGGTAAAAAATATATGGTATAAATGTTAAATAAAGGAGGTAGAGAAACTAGATGGTCGATGAGGAGAAACTATCATAGGTGACCTGGGTATTCCAAACTGTCCAGCGAGCTAAAGTTGTAATGATTGATGTCTAAAAGAAGGTTTAGAAAAGAAATTAGAGCCTAATTACAATGTCGGGCGAACCGCCACCGACACGCCATCGGTGACGGTCCACCCGACCGTCATCCCTTCTATCCGACAGCCGCATTATGATGCAGGCAGTCGGACCCTTGTTGGCTGGGGTACAGACCGACGCCTCCAACAGGATCTACTGATCCCGACTGGGCAGTGGTCAGAATCGCAATCCCTAATGACCGGATTACTTTCCGACAGCCTTTTCATGGTTGTCCCACTGCCATGGAAAGGCTGTCAGAAAGAGACTCTGGGGGCCCCAAACAGGGCCCTCGTCTCTCGTGGGCCAGTGAAAGTTGCCCAGGGGGCACATGTAGTGACCCCATGCACATCCATGCACTGTGTGCCATGCATCACATGGTGCATATCACACACTGCATGGATGTGCCCAAAGTGCTCATTTACACTGTGGCTTGTGCTGCATCCCTTGTCTATGGCCACAGCACAAGCCACAATGTAAATGAGTACTTTGATTGTCACCTAGGCGGTCATATTGTAATTGAGCAGTCCGCAACAGCAGACGGCGGTCCGACTACCCGATATCGTAATCAGGCTCGAAGTAACTCAAGTTTTAAAAGTGTCCCAAGGCATGTGCAGAGTGCGGCGGAAAATAGCACTGTGCTTACCTCCAGGAGTCGGGAGATCAATAATTGCTGCTGTCTTTAGTGGGGCTATGGTAATTCATGTGGTTGTCTATTTGGGGACCGTGAGGCCCGAGGTTTTTAGGTTGCTGACCTTTGATTTAGTGCTGTTGCAAACGTCAAGCAATACTATGTGACGGGGAGGCATCCATAACAGAAGAAGGAAAGTGGTTGGACAAGGCTGCAATTTTGTAATGGGTGGGAGTAATATGTGAAAGTGTTTATTGAAAGGCAAGGTTAGTGAGTAAAGCGAAATATATCTCAAGTAGGTAAGCATTAGAAGGAGTTTCTTATTAGGGGGAGCTCAGCCAGTCTAGTTTTAATAAAATATGGTGATCTAAGTATGATCTTAGATAGATCCTGGAATATAAAGGAAAAAGACAAAAGAGTGACGGCCAACTTGTAATAGCCAAAGTTAAGCAGTAAGTTATTTTCTAATGCAAATATTGCAATAGACGCGGTCTTATTATTCATTGTTATAAAGCAACAATAGAGTTTTTTTCCGCTTACACTAAGTCAATACATATTGTTAGCTATCTAGCATGGTTGCTGCTTAGTTTCTTAGTGGGTGATACTAAGTAAAAATATTCTGTTGGCATCAGATGTCTACTGTCTCATACGAGGATGTAACAGAAGGGTTAGTTTTTACTTTCCTAAAGCCACCAATGCATTTCTGCATCTTTCTTCAATCCAGTTTCGGTGGCACCTAATCTGAGTAGAAGTTCACTTTCTCGTCTCTTCATGACATGTTCTCTATTGCCACCTCAAGAATGTGCCTTGATGTGTTCTGATACAAAGAAATTTACGTTTTTTTGGTTTGGATGAAACTGTTTGTAATGTTCGGTGTGTGGAGGATCAACTTCTGCTTGATCTCTCTTTCATTAAGCAGCCATCCTACAAAAGTCTATATCAACCTGGCACAAGAGTCCCCGGCAACCTGAATCATTTGAGGACACAGAACAGAAGCTTTAATTAATAAAGTGACCTATTGGCTTCCGGTGGAACGTAACTGTCTTTTAGTGGCTAGATCAGACATTGTGCATGCAAAAAGATGTTCACCTAATATATCCTCTCATGATTACATAAAAGTTGTCTTATGTTCAAATCATAAGGTTGTAAATCTTATTAATTTTGAATTGCGCATGTGTCATTTTGTAGGGGTTAAAACTTTGGGAATAAGGCTGAAAGCATTCCCTCCGCCCATGGTTACAAGACGGCCCATTAGGAATGTGTCCAGCCCAACCCCTTAGTCTGTTGCCACATCCAACCTGGAGGAAATTGATTGACTAAGAAACAAATTTGAACTGAATCCTTGTTTGTCTAACAAGAACATTCTTTGCAAAGTAATCAATGCAAACTTTAAGGTGACTGTATTCCATCGATAAAGATGATTTAAGTGAGGTTATTGACAATAAGCGTAACCCTTTGATAAATTGCTGCACTTTAGAAAATATATCTGTTCAGTCATACATAGCCAACCTAGGCAACGTCTTAAAAGACGATAGTTCCAGCAGGAACAATTGTCCGCTAGCTAGCATTAGGTTATTATCATGGAATGTAGCGGGACTAGGCTCAAAGCTGGTTGATTCAAATTGGGTGTCGCTCTTTGAAGAACATACCATTTGTATGCTCCAAGAAACCTGGGCCACAGAAAAAGTATTTATAGAAGGGTTTACTACTTTTAGCATTGAAACAAAGCCTTCAGAGCGATTTGTGAGAGCAATGGGGGGGCCTTTTAATCTTAGTCAGAAATGGGTTTATCAGCTCGCTTACATTTATGGACACAGATTGCCCTGATTTAATGGGGATTATTGCGATTTTTGCAACAGGTCTCCATTTGGCACTTATAAACATCTATGTTAAACAACAAGGGCAACTGATAAATCAGCCACTTTATCTCTTTTGGAAGAGGTTTTAGATACTCTGAAGATAAACACAAAAATCATAGTGGTGTTAAGGTTTCATACAGGTACCCCGATATAGGCTCAGGTAGTGAATAAACCTTTCACCTATATTTCCCCTGCCATTACACTACATAACTGTTCTTGGTACTAACCTTTTACCTAGTTACAGTAATGCCTAAATGACATGAGGTTTTCTCCGAAAACTAGGCTTATTCATTATGCATGAGGATTCTTGGAATCTCAGCAGGGCTACCATCTCCTGCATAATAAGTATGTATAAGGGTCCTTCCTTCCGCCATCCTAGTCCGACATGACACAGCAAGGTATATTCCCTGAGGGTACCACTTTGGGTATATAAACACCATATCTTTGCTGAGGCAGGTAGAGGAGAAAAAGGACTTCCATGCTGACACACTGACGTGAGATGCTGAGGTTCCTGCACGCAGACACTCCAGCTCACACTGGTCTGACATCCCTAACAGGGTGTCCAACTTGAGACCAAGACGGGGTCCCACAGTTTCTCACTTCAGGTAATGGGGATGACTATATCCTAGAGGGATTCTTGGTTCTAAACCTACATACATTCTAGGTACACCTAGGTACATCTAATTAGGGTTGCATCGTAGGAGTACGCATTATTACTGTCATGTATTTTAATACTTGCCTGTATTAATTGTTGTAGCACAATGGTAGGAATATACCATCCTTTCACTCTATTAGTGCTTACAATCATCTATATCTGTTTCTTTGTTATGGTTGTTTCAGCACACCTATATCACATTAGAATGACGCTGGTTCAATAAATGTTTATTGAAAATGTCTCCACTGTTTATTCTGTGTCTTTCTCTAAGATGAAGTGAGCACGAGTAACTTGAGCGCAAAGTACTGTACTGTTTCCAAGGTCCCTGATGGGGCAGAGTTGCCATGTTCGATAGTTGCCAAGAACTATTCTCTCCTTGGTAGGAGAGGTCTATAGTGGCAGTGTGAGCTAGCTGGTATACAGGCTAACATACCCGTTGAGGGTGTCTGGAATCAGTTTGGACACCATTCCCGCAGTGTATGTTGTCTAAACGTGCAGATCCTATATAGGTTTATAGGAACTATATGACATGGTGCCACCAACGTTGATTTGGTACTTATTTAACGGTCAAATCTGAGTAGTTCAGTCGTGCTGTTCTCAGAGACCCCTACTCCCATTTTCCCCAGAGACGTCTGGAGTGGGAAGGGAACAATCCGCCACAACTGAGTAGGCAGTAGGTTTATCAAGCCTGAAGGACAAATAGTTACCTGTTGTGGATAAAACCTTATCACAGTTTCCTTGAAACTTCTTCTTTTTCAACAATGGCTGACGAAGACACTGCTGCGCCAGCACAACGTGCGACTACAGCAAGGGAGGAAGAACAGGAAGGTGAAAAATAAACATTTCAGAAAATATCAGAACTGCCCTAACTTCAAAACTAGCAGAATATGGAGTCACAGCTAGGGGTGGGGCAGTAACTTTCGTGATTGAGGCACACAAGTCATACAGAACAGATGTATTCTATTCATGGGTTAAATTCCCATCAGCAAATGCACGCACAAATACATTTCATTCTCACACTGAAGATAAAACACCAGATGAATACTGTTCGTTTGAAGACATTGAAATTCTGCTCACCTACCAGGAGCATATATACTGGTTTAAAGGCGCCCTCCCACATACAAAAGAAAAAGTGAGACTTGGTCAGCTCGGAAGAGATGGAGCAACTTGGCCAGTCCTAACTGCTTACACGCCACATCCAGACATGACTCAATGCCAGTACCAGACTTACGTTCACTTTATAAAGAAATAATAAAACTTTACAGAAACTTGACACAATTTGTGATATGAACACTCACACTTCAGCCAACCAGGGTTACACCAGCAATGACAGAATCAGGGGACCGCAACCAAAATTACTTCACAAACGCTACACACAGTTATGGGTAAAATGCCAATTAGATGTGAGCAAATGCCATTCTGGATAGCTCAGAAAATAACACAGTTAGAGGCAGTGTTTCCACACACAAGGCCTCAAGAAAAACACAGAATGCTAACAATTTGCTTGCCAATGGGGATAGCTCCCCAGATAGAGGATTGTACCTCTTGGGGTACAGTTTTCGCTGCCTTATATACGAGAACTCATGGTATTCCATCAATAGCAGTAATACCAGATGCTTTAAGACAGATACATAATTAGTATGGAGCAGAACCTGCTCTGAACTTAGGGATGAAATTATTAGGAAGTTTTGCCCAGATATCAACTATTATATTAGCAAACATAGAAGGGGAGGCAGCAGCAGTGGCAATATGCCAACGCCTGAGGGGTTTCACTCCTTAAGAACAGGAACGTACATTACCTAAAATTATTGAAGACACCTATGTCGAATGAGGTAGAGATAATTTGGGAGCTTGAGCAACAAAACCTCAACTTCTAGGTGGTCCTGAAAAAGATAACACCAAGCAAGCACCTGATTCTTTCAAGAAGAAATGGGATAATAATAATAAACAAAAGAATAGATAAAATAGGTCACAATCCAGGAGTGGGTCTCCTCAAAAGGAGCCCTTCGAAAGGAGATACAACCTTGAGAATAGAGATAACATTAAAAAACCTGACAGGTATCAGGATACTGATACACGTTCCTCTCGTTCCTTTCAGGGTTCACCAAAAAGTCCAGAGACACGCAATGCGCTTCAGACTTTACTTACAAAAACGGGATCAACCAGAGGCCATGCACCCAAGGGGGCCCTGCTGGGTGCCCCCAAAGGTGCTTTCCAACATGGTTTCCATGTCGGACAGGCCGGCATGGAACCATGTCAGAAACCGTTATCGTAATCTCAAGGGCAGTAATACCCGCCATTGAGATTCGTTGTCGCATCCCGACAATGAGGCCCGAAAGTCTCCAACCGCCGTAATCGGCCCCTTAATATCTTCTCCTCTTGCCAAGAGTCTGTAAATACGTTTTTGCTATGGAACCCTCCAACTAAGATTGTTTACCCATAAATGTCGCCTGGAACAAGACTCCATTGTTTGTCCCGCGTGAGATGCGAATGAGATATACATAATGGTTTTTTGCCAAGAAAACAACATTTCTCGCCACAAATGTATACATCCAATTTGTCGTGATATAAGAACAACTAGACACCTAGTAGCTTTCAGAATCTTAAAAAGTGATACCTCTCCAGAAATTGTATTTGCAGAAAGTAGGTTTTTACAGGCAATTTGGCACAAAAGGAAACAAAATTCTAAAAGCAGTCATTTATTGCTCGTGTCTATATTGTATATTGTGTTAGTAACTTCTTTCTTTGTAATTTTTATCAGCTTTTTAAAGATTTTATTAACATACATATACATCTTAAAACTCTGAGATGTTATTGGGAAATAGTTAATGCAAATTTTCGGACCCCTTGCACACAACTGCTGGTTGTATTTTGCACTGTCTCCTGTACTGTATCTACCAAACTGCTCCAAAATATTCTAGGATACTGTTATTGATACAATATCTCGCTTTGAAACTGGAGCTGTCTTGTATAGATTTTGTAATAGATAAGGATATAATTATTATTTTTATATATACTTCCTTTGGGTTAGGATGAAGTACGTATGAATTGCTATTGTACATTTGATGTATTTATGTCTTGTTTTTATAGTGTCTTTTTATTATGTGTATACTTTCATAGTTTTCAAAAAAATAATAAAGTACTATTATTCTAACTGATTAAATAATGAAAATATGTGAAGATATGTCTAGGCAGAGCTTGTGTACAGACTTTCCTTTAGTTGAAATAAACTCAAGGATACATTGCACGGCTTGTCTAGAAAAAGGTGGATTTAGAGCGTCTTTTGTCAAAAACTTCAGATTTGCAGATTATTTGTTTGAGGTTTTTGGTTCTGCAAAAATTAAATTGTGGGTAGTTGGCAATTTATTGTGACTGTATGACGTTACATTGCGGTCTTTACACTGCGATACATTTACAATGAAATCATTACAACGACTTGTGCTGGAGGGCGCTCGACTTAGGTATAGTATGATTTACTATTCCAACTCTAGCCTACGTAACAGTACCTAAGGTGTAGGAATAGTAAATCATAATTGTCCAATGGAGCAACGGCGGACCACTAGTTCCGCACCTCACGCCAGTTCCAATAAATGAGTTTGCAGCACAACCAACCCCAAGCCAGCCATTGCGTGACGTCACTGTGTTCCAGATCAAAGAAATGTTTTTTTGTCAAATGAGGGTGCGCAGCTCATAAAGTCCAATAGACAGATATTGATGTAAAAATAATTTATTTATTCCAATTTTGTAAAATGTCATCATACATAGACACTCCAGCCAACACGTTTCATTCCCATGCTGGGAACTTCATCAGGCGTTAGAAGAACAATGGTTCAGGTGTGGCCAAGAAAAGTCCAATTATAAAGTGATCCTGGGGAGAGCACTATGACTAGAGAGTTGAAAATTAATTTTCTCTAAGGGAGTAAAAACAATGTACATCGGGACAAAAAAACAGTTCATGAGAAACATTTATTTCCACAATAGTAGTATTCAGGTGCTCACACAGTAAGTGAAAGAAGCGTGACGTGCAAAGTAAAAGTGAGGTTTAAAATTACGGCATCGCATTGACAACAGTTGTAGAAAACTCTTCAAAACTTATTATACAATAGGAAGAGTTTATGTTGTAAGGGGTCAACGGCGTTTCGATCTCAATTGTTCGAGATCATCATCAGAACATATATGGTGAGCAAGCTGAATCTAGAAATGAGGAAAACGGGCAATTTTAATAAACTAAGTAGGATCCCTACATACTATACAATTACAATTTTTTATACATTTTTCATAAAGCTCCCTTATTTTAAGAAATAATAAATAAACAACCAAGGACAGCTACGAATAATAGTACAGACCTTATTGCTCGGTATAAAGGAGTCGCATATACCAAGTGAGCAGTATCATTTACAAACATGCCAGGAGGTCAAATAGCGTATGAATTGAGAGGAGTAACTAGTCAGTGATATTCAAGAGAAAGTCAGAACTCCGAGTGGGGAGAGTTTTTGAAATTACAAAAAGAATCAATCAAGCTGCACGTGATTGCGCAACCACCGGTGAAATGGGAGAAAAACGCGCTAGTAGACATGTGTGTTACTTGGTGCGATCGAATGCACCGAAGGGCTAGACAGCAGTGCGCTTAGTAGAGGAGAGGAACCATTAAATAGAAACTTACTGGGAAAATAATCCGTGAGGCAAGGGGAGCTTGGGGGGGGCAGGCGACCGCAGAGAGTCCCCCCCCCGGGCGGTTTGGGAGGGGGCGTGTGGGTGGGCGTGGCTGGCCCGCGCCGGCCATTTTTGAAATTGGGCTTCTTTTTTGTAGCCCAAATGTAGCCCAAGTATAAAGGCTTTGGGCGCCTGCTCCCGGCCACTATTTTAGGTTTGGTGACCTGGTGGCTGGGAGCTAGGCTTGTGGTGTTTTTTGTAAGGGCATTTATTGGTACTTACAGCGATGGCGGAAGGAGATTATCGCGTCCTTGAGGCTCTCCGGCTTCTAAGCGAAGCGGGCCGAATGGACCTCATAATTGGAGAGGTCGCGGGCCGTCGCGTCTGATGCGTCAGGCCTCGGCTGGCGTGGCCGCAGCGGTGGCCGCCTGTACTTCGCCAAAGCGTGTGAAATCTGTGGCGGTGAGTGAGCGGGGCCGACAGCGCGGTAGAAAGGCGGCCCCGGCTTTGATAATGCAGCCGAGTATTCAGTTATCGGCGAGCGAGGCGGGGGGAGTGAGCGGGGAGGGCCGGGAGGTGTGGCGCGATGGGGGCTTGGTGGGGAGTGAGGCGAGGGCAGCGGTGCGCTCATATTCCTCCCCCGCGGCAAGAGGCAAGCACGGGGGAGGGCGCGTGTCGAAGAGGCGTTCCTCTTCGCTGCCGGAGACTCCCTTGCTCGTTAAGAAGGAGGCGGGAGGCACTTTGGTGCAGGGTGTTTGTGGGGCGTTTCAAGAAGGCGATTTTATGGAGTGTGAGGGAGTTTCTACTCACGCGTTGTCATTCAGTCAGGCCGGTGTTAGTACAGGCAGTGTGGGGGATTTGAGAGGCCAGGTTTTTGGCGATGGATCGCTGAAGGGGCGTTTTGCAGAGCAATTGGGAGGGGAGTCGGGTTTTGGGGTGTTAGGCAGGTCGGACAGAGTTGGTGATCAGGGGGTAGGGGGCGGTGTGAGCCCTTTATTGTTTTCTTCCCCTTTATCTATAAGGGGAGGGAGGGGGTCTGTGGGAGCGAGCTCTTTGGGGGAAGGGGAATGGGCTCAGGTGGGGGAGTGGGGTTCTCAGCAGGATTTACTTACTTTCAGAGGGCATGTGGAGTCTAGGGCTTCAGTGTCTATGGGTGGGGGGTTTGCGTACTTTGGTTTTCGAGGAGGGTCAGAGGATGGTAGGGGTAGGTGGGGGTGGTAGTGAGGATGAGGTTTTGGCTTTGGGGGATTTGGATTGGGAAGGGTTAGATATATTTCCTTCTTGGTCTGAAGGTGTTCGGGGTATTGGAGGGGAGGTTGCTTCAGGCTTGTCGCAATTTCAGGGGCGCGGCGAGGTGTTGGATACAGGGGTGCGGGCAGGGGTTGGTGTTCGAGGGCAGGATCGCTTTAGGGCGGGAAGTGCGAAGGTTGGCGAGGTTACTCCGGACAGGGGCCCTGCGTCCGCGGTGGTTCAGGCGATGTTGGATTGGAGTGGGGACGAGGAAGGTGTCGCGTCGCCGTTTTCGGGCGGTGTGGTTCATACGGGGTTTTCCGGAACTAGGCAGACTAGGGAGGTTTTTTCGAGTGGTCATAGGGTCAGTGGTTTGGTTAGCTTGCAGGGACCCAGCACACCAGTCCAATATTTTTCTTTGCAGAACAAGAAGCGTAGCAGCGCAGCAGACTCGGTAGGGCGAGGTGCGGCCCACTTGCGCCGAGGAGAAGGGAGGGTGAGGCCTGGCGCGGCACATCCCGTACCAGCGGTGGATCCCGTCGCGGCCAGCGCACGAAGGTCCGGCGCGACCTCGTTGGCCCCAACGTCAAGACAGTCACGGTGGACAGCTTTCTCGGATAAAATGGCGTGTCATGCCAGTCATCGGAGGGGGGAGGACCGGCGTGTACAGTCGGCTCCCCCGTTAAGTGGTCATGCAGCTCATGTTGGGTCTGGTAAGGCCCGTACGGTGGAATTTGTTGACGAAGTGTTGCAAGTGGAAGAGCCACTCTTGCTTGATTATGAGGAGGCTACCCCTGAGGAAGGGGAACTGCGGGATGATGAGGAGGGGGGGCCCTCTCATGTTTCTTGTAGTTTTTGCAGGATTCCAGGGGAGCGGTACCCCTAAAACAGCCGGTGGTGGTGAAGGGCAAAGGAAAGCGCGGCCCATCGGTGAGGGCTCATCCTGCACGGGATTCTTATGAGAGACCGGCGCGGAGATCGAGTCGGTCCGAGCGTCCTCCTTAGAGCCAGGTCGAGAGCGTTGTAACACAGGCCAAACCTATTATGGTGTCTGTGGGGTCGGGGGGGGAGGGGGTTGGGGGCGGAACGGAGGGGAGGTTATATAAGGGTAGGTATGTACGGGACACAGGAGTAGGCACAGAGGATGGGGGATTGGTTTTGGATACTAAAGTTGAGAGTGGGACAAACACAGGGGCTGAGGGTGGCAAAGGACAGTTGGTAAGTAAGGAATTGAAGATTAAAAAGCTTCCTTATATGGGGGTGACTAAGCCTTTAGGCGCACACCTGATGCTCGCAACAAAAGAGCGCATATGGAAAGAGGAATATGTTGAGATTTTGAAGCTTTTGCACAGGGAGGTGAGATCTAAGGAGGGCTCTAAGGAGGAAGAGTACGAATTAGCCAAGCGCCCTAAGGTACCGTTGACAATTGAGAATTGGACAGCGGCATTTTTAATTTACGCCAGTGTGTATTGCGAGAAGTTCCCTGAGCGCTGCGTGGCTATTTTTAAGTATATGGATGTCATACGGAAGGCCCAAATTACAGGTAGTGGTTTCGCATGGGCACAGTATGATGAAGAGTTTAGGGCCAGAATGGCTTGGGACGCAGAGGCAAAATGGGGCGAGTTGGATAATGATTTGTGGCAACATACACTGGGGGTGGCTCCAGGGGGTAAGACCATCTTCACAGCTAGCGGTTTGCTTTTAGTTTATCGGCCCTTTCAGGGAAAGCCCACCCGGGGTGGGGTGGGAGGCTCTGCCGCGTCACAAACTGGAGTTGGGGCATGTTGGGATTTCAACAAGGGTCTCTGCACACAGGAGTTTTGTAAATATAGACACGAGTGCTCTAAATGCGGGAAAAGACATCCTCTCGTGAACTGTTGGGGCATCAGACCGGCCGGTGGGCAGCAAGGGCAGCAGGCAGGGGCAGGGATGTCTGGCAATGTGCAGCAATCGCAGGGTGGACGGGGCGGACGGGGGGCACAGGGTTCCTACGCCAATTAATTTGGCGCAGCTTGAAATAGCATTGGAGGGCTATGTGGATGTGGAGGCAAGACAGACTCTTTTGGATGGTTTTCGGGGGGGGGTTTCATTTGGGGTACCATGGGCCTCGGCTCAGGAGGTGGGCGGATAATCTAAAATCCGCATCAGAGCATAAATTGGTGGTGTGCGAGAAATTGAACAAAGAAGTGTGTGAGGGAAGGATGGCAGGCCCGTTTGATGAGTGGCCAGTTCACAATTTGATCATTTCCCCTATTGGTGTGGTGCCCAAAAAAGAGGAAGGGCAGTTTCGGCTGATTCAACATTTGTCATGGCCAGAAGGGTCATCAGTCAATGATTTTATCAATGAAGACGCCGCATCGGTGTCATATTCCTCAGTTGACGTCGCCATGTCACTTGTGGTGACCGCGGGCGCAGCTGCAGGCACGGCAAAGTGTGATATCAAGTCGGCTTTTAGGCTGCTCCCGGTTCATCCGGACGATTGGCCTTTGCTGGGGATACAATTTGAAGGCAAATGGTATGTGGACAAGGCTTTGCCAATGGGCTGCTCTGTGTCATGTGATTTGTTTGAGCTTTTCAGCACCTTTTTACAGTGGTGTTTCACACAACGCACAGGTCACAATCTGGTAACGCACTATTTGGATGATTTCTTTTTTGTTGGTGCCCTGGGTTCATCGGAGTGCCAGCATGCTCTGGACACGTTCCACAAGCTTATGGAGGAGCTGGGGGTGCCCCTGGCACCGGAAAAGACAATGGGGCCTGATACTGTGATATCCTTTTTGGGTATTGAGCTTGACTCAGTGGCAATGCAGGCTCGTCTGCCTGAGGATAAGAAAATCAAAATGTTGGCTTTGCTGGACACGATGCTGTCTAAACAGAAAGTGACAGTGAAAGACATTCAAGTATAGTTAGGTCATCTGAATTTTGCGTGCAGGGTCGTCAGGGCAGGTCGGACTTTCTGCAGGCGTTTGGGCTGGGCTTTGTCAGGTCAGCATTTGCCACATCATCATGTGCGCTTGTCAGCGGGGGTGAAGGAGGACCTGCGTATGTGGTCAGTTTTCTTGCACTCATTCAACGGAGTACCACTGGCCAGGGACGATGATGTTCAGTGGGATGTGCAGATGTTTTCGGATGCGGCAGGCAGTGATGGCTTTGGTATTTACTGGCAAGGACGGTGGTGTGCAGAGAAGTGGCCGCAGAATTAGAGGAATGGAGGGAGGAGTATTACTTTCTTGGAGCTTTTCCTCCTCCTGGTGGCTTTGACCATTTGGGGCAAGGAATTGGAGCATAAGAAGGTGCTTTTCCGTGGCAGTGGTGCAGATAGTCAACAGGCAGTCAGCAAGGGATGAGCAAATTCTGAAATTGTTGAGAGTGTTTGTTCTGGGCTGTTTGCGTTATGACATCTCATTCAGGGCTTTGCACGTTCCTGGTGTGGACAATGACATTGCGGATGCTTTGTCTCGTTCGCAGTGGGGGAGATTCCGTGGGCTGGCCTAGGAGGCAGACGAGACACCGACCCCGATGCCGAAGCACCTCTGGTATGTCGGCAACGTAGGGTATTTCAACTGGTGGTAGGTTCTCTGTCCGTTTCCACGCGTGCAGCTTATGCTTTGGCTTGGAGGGAATTTTTGGCATCGGGAGCTGGTAGACGGGATGAGCCTTGGCGCAGTTCAGAGGATGTTGTACAGTTTATTTTGGACCTTATTGATAAAGGTTTGTCTCGAGTCACTATTGCTGGGAAGTTGGCAGGTATTTCGTTCATGGGTAAACTTTTTGGGGGTTATTCCCCTTCAGCTGGGGAAATAGGAAGGAGGATGCTTGAGGGCTGGGCTAGGGAGCGGGGAGGGGCCCTTATGTCTCGCTCACCTATTTCTTGGCAGACTTTAGCACGCTTGTTGGAAGTTTTGCCTGTAGTTTGTAGGGACGATTTTGAGACTTCTTTGTTTGCTACCCTTATGGTTTTCATGTTTTTTGGGGCTTTTCGGGTTTCTGAGCTCCTTGGGACCAAAGTAAAGGGAGCATTTGTTGGCAGGAGGTGTTCTTTACGGACACGGGTGTGAACATTTGGCTGTCCAGTTCAAAAACGGATCAGAGGGGTGTCGGAAAAGGAGTATGGCTTGAGGCAGGTACCCCCAGTTGCACTTCTCCGCTGCGTTTGGCAAAGCAATGGAAAATCTTGTCCGGGGGGGGAGGGGAGCGATTTGGTTTTTAAACATATGAATGGCTCCCGTGTCACTGATTATCAGCTACGCATGGTGTTGCGCAAAGGGCTGCAGCGGATTGGTTTGGATGGGTCTCAGTTTGGGACTCATTCTTTTAGGATCGGGGCAGCAACTGAGGCGCATAACCGGGGTTGGTCTCAGGGTGACATCATGCGGTTAGGGCGCTGGTCTTCGGACTGTTTTCAGAAATATGTGAAAAGTTAAGGCAGAAGAGGCGCATGCGTAACCCATTTGTTTGTGAGTCTCATTCTTTTTTCAGGTTCCGTAGCTGGGCCCCATGCGAAGGAATTGACGGTGTGGATTGTAGGGCATTCTTTCATCAAGTGGGCACATGTACAAGCGTGCAAAAGTTATTTTGGGGGAATGTTGGGGTTCAATGAACGTCTTTTTCGGATTATCTGGAAAGGAAAAGGGGGTATGCTGTGGAGGGAACTTATTCCATGTTTGAATTCTGCCATGGTACGGGGACAATGCCCTGATATTCTGCTAATACATTTGGGCGAGAATGATCTGTGTAGTGTAAAAGGGGTGGTTCTATTGCGGGCAATGAAGAAGGACCTGGCCTTGTTGAAGGAGCGTTGGTCGGGTTGCCATGTGCTTTGGACGGAATTGGTCCCGCGGAGGGTATGGAGAGGGGCTTTGAACCCTATGGCGGTTGACAGGGCAAGGAGGAAGGTGAATGCAGAGATTTCTAGATTTATTCGCAGTCTGGGTTTCGTGAGAGTGACTCACAAAGAAATTCGCTTTGAGGCGGTTGAGTTTTTCAGGGGTGATGGTGTGCATTTGTCAAGGATGGGTATGGATCTGTATTTGCTCGAAATTAGGGAAGTTTTGTCCCGATGTGTGAACGTGCAGAATCATGATCAAGGGGTATAAGGTTTTTCTTTTGTTGGGGGGGGCAGAAAGAGGGGTGGGTAGTGGTTACACCACCCCTTTCTTTCTGGGTGGCGGGGGTTATGTGAATTTTGGACAGTTTTACCGGAGGTTGGTTGAGTTATTTGTTGAGTTGGGTTATCGACAGGGAAAGGATAGGTTGGTAAGTTTAGTTCGGTTCCACAGTTTGGGTGGTCGATAGCTGTAAAGGGGCAGGCAGGGGAGTTTGGTTGGCCAAGGTTTTTAAAATTGTAATGTGCACCAGTCCAATAAAGCGGCCTTTTACACACAAAGTTTTTGTCAGTGGTCTGCTTCCCCCCCCACCCCTCCCTCCCAAAATAGCTGGCAGAAGAAATCAAGTAGCTGCTGTGGTATGATGAATTCACCTGGTTTAAAGCATCATGAGACTTGTCAAGTGCCTGTCTGAAAGAGGATAGAGCACTAATTAGAAGCCGACCGCGTGTCAATTAAGCGGCGTTGGAGAGAAGAGGTTTAAAGAATACACTTACTTAGAAGGCATGAATAGCCGGGACAGCAGTGTTTATTAAAGCGTAACTCGCTCCCGGAGAAAATCTATTAGGGGAGAGAGGAAGGGAGGGAGAGGGGGGTGGGTGTGTCATGAGCCTCAATAATAAAATTGGAAGTTACACACAGTTTATGCGCGGGATCAGTAGCATACTTACAGTTAGTTATGTTCAACCCAGTTCATTATTTAGAAAATCAGGGACGAAGAGGACAGCACGTCAAACTGCTCTGCCTTTCTGTGATGAGTGCGAGAGGGAGGCCCAGTGTGCAGGGAAGTTAATAAGGGCTGCATCAGCTGTGGGAGCAGACGCGGGGCGGAGCTAATTAGGAAGCATCTGTGAGCGCGGGAGCGGTCGAAGGCTGAAGTGATTTAACCCTTTACGCTCGAGCGGAAGGGAAGAGTAGTAGGCTACTAGGGAGCTAGGAAAAGTGAATTAAGAAAAGGAGGAAGAAAATAAATCCTGGAGGAAGAAAACAATTCAAGGAATGTTACAGTAATGCAGGAGCAAACTGTACGTATTGCTGCCACTGTGGCAGCATGTATTACTAGACTAAAATACCGACATTTAAAGAAATTGCAATTACGGTATAGACTGATAATTCATAGCGCAATTGGTAATATTCATCTACTGTGACAGTATATAGCGCTGGATCTAAATCAAAAATATTTTATATAAAAAATTAACGCACAGTTGGTGTACATCTTATGGGTTGCAAGACCTTACACATTAAGCGAGAATACACAGTTGTACTCAGTGATCAAGGGCAAAGTAAGCAGAGACGAATAGTAAGGTGTTATAAAATTACATTTCATTTGTCAATCGAGTACAATAGTCCGGCAATTAAGAACTGGTAATACTTCACAGCGCAATTGTGAATATTTATCTACTGTGACAGTATATAGCGCTGGACATAATTCCAAAAAGAAAATTCAAGCGGGCAGTGGGTGTACATCTCATGGATTGCAAGACCTTAAACATTCAGCGAGAGTACACAGTTGTACTGAGTGGCCCAGATCAGAGTAAGCAGAAACGAATAGTAAGGTGTTATAAAATGGCATTCCATTCATCAATCGAGTTTAAACCATGTTCAATAGTTCGGCAATTAAAAATCCATTTGCATTCCAAGCGGTTGAGGATCTGTTGTTGGTTTCCTCCCCTATCAGTGGGTTGTAGGGTTTCAATGACCTGCCACGTAAAGTCTGTTTCAGAGTGTCCTTTTGATAGAAAATGTTCCACAAGTGGTGCCGTTGTAATCTTGCACCGGATTCTGCGCCTGTGCTGGGAAATTCTAGCTTTGATCTTTTGTGTGGTTTGGCCGATGTATCTCAATTTGCAAGGACACTCAATACAGTAAATTACATTTCGTGAGTTGCAATTCGAAAAAGACTGCAGAGTATACTTAGAATTCTCAAATTCAAATACTTTGGTGTTAACAGTGGACTCACATGCCATACAGTTATTACATTTGTAGTGACCTTGTAGAGGAGGAAGATAGGAAGATAAGATAGGTAGGTTTGTGGGCCCTAACCAGATGATCTTTTATGTTGCGACCTCTTTTAAAAGAAAACAGTGGGGTACCTGTTGTCAGATTCAGTGGCCCTAGGACCGCCAAATGTTTTTTTATCATTTTGGTTCATTTGTTACTCACAGGGCAAAATGTGGTGACGCATGTAACTCTAGAGAGAGGTGTTTTAACTTTGGTCTGTAACAGATGTTCACGGTGTGAATACCAGGCCCGTTTCATGGCACGTTTAACACAGGCGCGGTGCGTCCATTGGGGCGAATGGGCGTAGCCCCCCCGCCCGCAGCTCTCTCCTAGTTCCCTCCTCTGTGAATGTCAGTCAGCATGACGTCGGACCGTGGGTAGTCCGGCGTCATGTTGACTGACATCATTGTCAGACGCCTTTGGGAAAGGCAGCACAAGTGCGCATGGGTGGGCATGGAGCTTAATTTTTACTCCGTGCCCAGTCATGCGTACTTGTGTTTATGCTGCCTTGCGCATGCCCATTAGGAGTCCCTCGGTCTCCTAATGGGCAGGCGGCGGGCGAGGAGTAGGCGGTGCCGTCAGCCAATCCTGGCGCTGCTGCAGCGCCAGGATTGGCTGAGGGCCGGGTTGCAGTCACTTGCGTCACGTCACGTGGACGTGGTGTTGCGGACCGTTTGAAGGGGCAGAGAGGCACCAACGCGGACCAGGAGAAGAGGCGGTCAGGTAAGTGTTTTTTAATTTTAGTTTTAGGGTACATGAGTCATAATCGGTGCGGTTTGAGGATTCCTGTTCCTTGTGCTGTTGATCAGCATCATAAGTGAAAGAAAGCCTATCATTTATGTTCTGTTCTGTTATAGTCCTTTCCTTTTTCTTCCGTTTTATTCTGTTGTGCTTCGTTCTGGGCTTTTGAGTTATTTTAATTCCACTTGGCATTCCCTTAGCAATTAAGTTTAGCTCCTCTCCCATTCTGCTCTGTTGGATGTTTGTGTGTATATACGATGGTTGTTTTGTTGCCTTGCTGAGTGATCTATAGCTGCTGTCAGTGTCATAGCAGCCTACAGTTCTGTGGCAATTGTTTGTATTGTTCATTTGCTTGAAGCCACTTAGAGCAGAGCTAACCTAGCCAAAGGTGCAACTCAATGCTATGTATTTACGCCACGGCGGCTTAGTAACAGAAGACACCGTGATGCAGACGGTGATGTGAGCAAACCCACTAAACTCTTTAAAGTTAAAGTTATTCCCAACTGCTCTCTATTTAGGCTGAAAAAGCTGATTTTTTCTGGACTAGTATTCACAGCTGTTCTTAAAGAATACAACCGGTTGGTCCACACTACTGATGGTCAATCCTCCAGACGCTATAGCAGCAAGAACATGACTGGGTGCTTTCGAGCAGAGCAAGCGCAGTCTCGAATACTGCCCTAACCTGACACAGCAAAATATATCATTGTAAGAACATTTCCATAACCACTAAAGCTAGAAACAGTGCTGCGTCATGAATCATGCATCGCACCAGGCCGCAGTAACATCACTATGCATACGCGCACTTGCGTGATGACGCATTTGCACATATACATTATGGTGGTTTAGGGTTTCTGTTTTTGCAGTGCTGTCTAGTATGCTTCCTTTTTGGCACTGCTGGCCAGCATCGGCAAAAAACAAAGACAATAGGTCTGCATTGACAGAGTGAAAAGGTAAGACCTATCGGCTTTGCCAATGCTTCTTCTCGTTTACCCTCTTATCGCCTTTGGAGACTCTGGTAGAAACGCAGAGGTATTCAGTGTGAACGGAGAGCTGGTGCACTATCTGTTCAGATCAAGAACCCTGTGGCATTTGGGTTCTCCTAGGTTTTAACTGGAGCTTGGTGAGGACCAATAGTAAAATGAGAAGTATAAAATATATATAACATTTTTCATTGGAATGGATATTGTAGCCGTATGTGGCTTGAGTGTTTTGCTTTAATGAATTAAAATTGCATCTAAAGTTGAATCTAAAACGGTATTACGGCGCCTGTATTGGGTATTCTCAGTTCTGTACAATAACTTTGCTGCTGACTGACTATGGCAGGCGGACATGTTCTCATGCCTTCTAATGTACTGAGTGGTGGCGGTGTTATAGGCGGCTCCTGCAGAACCAGGACTACCAATTCTCAGTGCCCAGCACAGCGTTTGATAGTGGAGAGCATGCAACGTTGTTGCCAAGGCTGGGCCAAGTGGAGCCTGGAGGGCTTGCCTTTATGTAGACAGGCTAACTCGCCTTTGGAGGTGGGCAGTATGTGACAACGTCATATTGCTCATTTCGAAATATGACTGACCCGAAGGATCAGCCTCGTCACCCCTCTTTTTCAATGCGTACGTCCTCCCCGTCCTCAAACTGATTTGAACATTGAACCTACAGTAACACAGGGGCGGCTGGTGACATTTGAAAATGGCGGGATATGTACTTAGCTGGGATCAGAGTTGGGAAGGTCTAATTTTGATTGCAAGTGTTTTGAAGAAAATCCATGGAGGGGAAGGGGTGTTTTGGTCCTAGTTTGAGAGTGCGTTTTGACGCGACTTTGTTACGGGGCACTTTTACGCCTCACCATTTTCAAATGTCACCAGCCGCCACTGGTTTAACTAGGCGTCTGGGATAGCCTCTGTCAGTGAGCTTTTTGCACAGTGTGTTAGCTGCTAAGAAAAAATCTTTGAATTTGCAATTACTCCTGATTCTGAGGAACTGGCCATATGGTAGTCCATCTCTTAGTGCCCTGGGGTGTGCACTGCTGTATTGAGGGAGGGTATTACGTTCAGTCGGCTTTCTGAATAAGGTGGTATAGAGTTCACCATTATGACTCTTGATGGTGACATCCAAGTAGTCAATTTTGGTGTTGTCATAGCTGTATGTAAATTTAAGGTCAGGTTGGGCAATGTTGAGCCAAGAACACAAGGTTTTGAGTTCAGAGTTAGTGCCGCCCCAGATCATGAACACATCGTCTATGTATCTACGACATACACAAATGTTTTGTAGAAATGGGTTCATCCTATTAAGGATGATATTAGTCTCAATGTCGTCTACAAACAGAATGGCAAAATTGGGGGCGAAAACGGCCCCCATAGATGTGCCTTTACATTGTTTGTAGTATTTGTCTTGGAACAGGAAGTAAGGTAATGAACTCCGTGGGTACCTGATGTGGAGTGGGGCGGAGGTTGAGATGCTTTTTGATAACTTCTATGCCTTTATCTTGAGGGATGTTCGTATATAACGATTCAATGTCAAGGGTTACCAAGAGTTCTGATTGTGGATTGAAAGGTTGTGATTCTATCAGATTGATGAGATGAGTGGTATCCTTCACATATGTAGTGGTACCTTGTACCATTCCATTTATGAAGTAGTCAATCTATCTACCCAGGGGTTTTAGGATTGAGCCACAGCCAGACAGGATAGGTCTGCCTGGAGGAACCTCCAGGTTTTTGTGTATTTTGGGTAGGGTGTATAATACTGGTGTCCGAGGGGTCTTGTTATTGAGGAACAAGAACTCATTTTTGCTAAGGTAGCCTTCATCTAAACCCTTTTTGGTTACAGTAAGGATCAAATCGCTGATCTCTCTAAGAGGGTTGCGTACCAGGGGTTCGTAGTGTGAGGTGTTATTTAGCTGTCTGTGGATCTCATTGTCATATGCGGTTTTGTCCTGTAGGACTATACCTCCTCCTTTGTCGCATGGTTTTATAAAAATATCATCCATTTCTTTGAGTCTTTTGAGGCTGTTTTTTTCTTCTAGGCTCACATTGAATGGTGTAAACCTATATTCTTGTTGTATTTTGTGTAGGTCTTTAAGTACAAGGTGTTCAAAGGTAATGACTTCAGGGGGCATAGAACCGCTAGGGGGATTGAAGGTAGATTTAGGACGTAGTCCTGACGTGTCAGTTTTACGAGGCGTCTCTTTGTCTTGAAAAAAGCATTCAGTCTGACTTTTCTGAAAAACTGAAAAATCTCAGTTTGTATTGAGAACAATTGGGTTTTTCCGTTATTACATATGATAGACCTCTGCTCAGTAGAGCGATATCTGTGAAAGCCAGTTGGTGTTTAGACAAGTTAAAGATGGGTATAGGGTCTGCATCATCAGTGTTGGAGTTAGGCACGATGTCTAGAACTGGTACCCCATTGGTAGACTTTGCGTCTGGTCTGGCGCTCGCCTGGAGGGAAGTTGTACCTGGTCCTCCCTCTGCCCCTCGTTCTGTCCGCTCCAAAAGGGTGGTCTCTCCCTAAAAAATTGGGGTTGTTGGAAGAGGTACTGGGGCCTGCGCCGGGGTCTGAGGAGTCTGAGTCTAATGATGAGTCAGAAAATGTAACTGGTTGTCTGTTTCTGAATCTGCCCCAGGTGTTAGTAGTGTTTCTTTGTTGTTCTAGAGTGTTTGAGGTGAAAACATCTTCCTGGAGGTAAGGGTACGTTTTGTCTTTGTTGTAGTTTCTTATATCTTTAGACACTTTATTAAACTTTTTGTGATGTTCAAAGGCTTGGAAGTCTAGGATAGTGCGTTCTAGTTTCTCTAAAGCTGCCTTTGCGTCTGCTAGGCTATTAAGTTCTAGGATTGCTTCTTCTAGTTCTAGGATCTCCTCCAATTCCTTTTTGCTATGCTCTAGGGCTGTGTCAATTTCTAGCACCATCCAATGACGGGAACAAGTGGTACTGATGTGTGAAAATCCTGTCTTAAATTTTTTGTCTTGCAAGAAAATGGCGGGTATAATACGCACTTGTAGGCCCACCGGGATAATATCTGCCTTGAGATATTTGGTGGGCATGCGAGCATGAAGCTCTGTGCATATACGTTTCTTTTTTTAGTCTTTCTAGAGCTATCAATTTTTCACTGGCTACATGTGTAGTTGTGTTGCTAGTTGGTGCTGGTGTATGGAAAAGTGAAGGTCCGCTAATGATTCTGGCGATATATTCCTCTGTGTAAGTAGGGATATTGGATGTAGCCATTCTGTAGTTGTGTCTACTCTGATACTTAAGGGTATGGTGTCTACCCTATGTTTACTCTGGTATGCATAGATCATTTTTGGATAATGAATATAGCCACTTCTTTAAGGGGAACCCTTGCAGTGTAGCCACTGCGCTTAACAAGTTTTGAAAAAACAAGGATAGCCCAATATGTGATCCCCAGGATCACTTTATAATTGGACCTTTCTTGGCCACACCTGAACCATTGATCTTCTAACGCATTATTCACCCCAGGTTCACATATTGGGGTACCCTTGTTTTTTCAAATCCGGGAACTTCATCAGGGTAATGAAAAGTAATGGCTTGAATATACCTTCACACACTGGCAGTGGTTTGTGTTCCGTAATATCAAGAAGGGTGGATTCTCCCAGGGTGAATATGTGTCCTTATATATACCTATTAGGCCTTTGTTTATCTGTAATAGTTTTGTTGGCGTCAGTTCCGTGTAACGCAATGTAACACAACCGACGAAGAACAAGTAGGCAATTGATATCTCTAGACCCGTTGTTTTCTAATTATAGTTTGTTATTTCTCACAGTCCTGTGTATTGCACTGGGGCCAAGCACAATGGTAGCAGGTATGAAAAACCCTGGATGCTGAGCCAGTGTTTCTCCCTCTTCATGCACACGAAGGCATCCAGGATTTATCATACCTGCTACCATTGTGCTTGGAACGACTTGCGTTGTAATGGCCGGTTTGTAAACGTATTGAGGTATAAAGACCGCGTTGTAACGGATGTCTCCCATTTATTATTAATGGATGAGTTATGCATAAGTAGGTGCCAGTGTCTTTTGTGAATCTTTTTGTTTGGGAAATGCCCATTGTGATAATCTGTCATAAATCTCATTCTATTTTGTGGTTTTAGTTGTTCTTTTGGAGTTATAGATAGTACCAGATCTTTGTATATTTATGGTTCATTTCCTTTGCGCACATTAGGAGGTGATTCCTCTGCCAACCCCTTTATTCAAGGTACACCATCAGCTCTTCTAATTTTCTTCAATAAAGTTCGTACTGGTCCTGATTTTAATCGTACTTTATGGGTGGCAACCGTCTGCTGATAGGATGGATATGCCAGCTCTTTCCTACGAGCAGATAGTTGCCATCCCGAAATTACGATGATTATGATTAACAATATTCCTAATTGTGAACATAAATGCATTATTAGAAATTGTAGTGAGGACAAACTTTACTGAACAAAATTAGAAGAGAACTGATGGTACACCTGGAACAAAGAGGATAGTGAAGAGATCACTGGCATCACCTCCAAACATGCAATTTGTAACATGAGTTACTCATTTATTTTCGAAACCTTCTTTTAGATCATCAATCATTACAGCTTTCATATGCTGAAAAAATTGGAATGCCCATATTACCAAAATTATTTTCTCCTTATCCACCAACCGATTTCTCTACCTCCTTTTATTTAACATTTATACCATAATATTTCAAGCTCTCTTCTAGATAAAACATTAAAACATTTATTTTATCAGGATCTGGTTTTTCTGCTAGCTCTTTATTTCCCCCGTCACTTAGCATGAGGATTAGCTCCATCACACAGTCAATTCTCCGCTTAGGGGCTCATTACGATGTCAGATGGAAAGCCTCCGCACGACAGTCAGAATCTCCCCAACCGCATAAGAGCTCTTCCGAGCTGACTCGGTCGGTTTACAGTCTGACTGCCCGATTATGATGTTTGCGGTCGGAACATACACCTGCCAGGTATTCCGAATCGATTCCCACCGACATGCGGATTATTCGTGTTGATCGAAACTGCACGGTAACCCCCTATGGACAGCGTTTCAGACATCGGGATTACGATGTTGGTTTCCAACCGTCTTTCTGACTTTGGGATACCCTGGCAGGGCCCCATGGCCACGCGGCCTACGGTTGGTATCTGAGGGGGTACCTAAACTACCTACCTGTAAAATCCTGCACTGCACATGGGTGCCTGCGACAGGGTGCATAGTTTTCCACACACACCCCATTTCCCCATAGTAATCTGTGTTACGGAACGTTCTCAGGCATAATACGAGCTCCAATGGAAATCCGACCGAACAGTGTTCGGTAGCATCGTAATTCGGCCGTCGACACTGCCGACCGCAAGTCAGTTGATCCGGAATACGAGACGTTGTTGGGCAGAGGCTTTCTGCCCAACATCGTTATGGGCCCCTTAAATGTTCACTTCACCTCACATTGGCCCCAGCACCAAAACCAATTCACTTAATAGATCCTGAAATACTTTACAGTACCTATTACTAGAACAGCATAGTAGAATTGACTATTTTTTCGTAAGGTTTTCCATGCATGATTACGGTCCAACATGCATGTACATCAATACATCAGCACTGCTCTGCCACCTCATTATGTAGAACCTTATGGATCACGTTTGTGAAATGCTTTGACACTGATGAAATCTACTCACCTTGAAATGCATTACTGTACTGGTTAGACCAATGATATGATAATATATTAATTGTGAATTTTTGTTTTAAGTTCTCTATTTCTGTTTGTCCTTTTTGTGATGCTTGGAAATCTTTATTTTCCTTTTTTCTCTTTGTTATTTAACTCATAATATCGATATAGCTAATACGCTGAAATGATGCAGTTTCCATTTTTGTTTCTATTTATTCAACACCTTTTTCACACTTGTTAAAATATTATTACATTCACTTAGGGTGCTATAAAATATATACACACCCTTGAAAAAGATAGGAGACTGCACTCCGCATGGGCGAAACGTAACTCGGCAGGTCACAATTCTCAAATTTGTGTGCCAAGTCAATAATGTTTGAAAACCATCAAGAATTACAAGAATAATACACAACTACAACATAAAATGATAGATCAATATACTGAGCATTTACCGTTCTCAGAATAATCCATTTTAGAACTTGGACTTATATATTACGCAAGACAAACCCATACTCTTGGTTATTATCTGTTAAATTGTGGTTCTTCGGAGGCATAACCCACCAATAAATTAGTAATCTGGGGTACTATATTTAGCCCTGTCTCTATGACATAGATTCCCTAGATCACTAACTCTTATTCACATTGAAAGATGTCAAACTATATTTTTAGCTGATTGCCATATCAATGGTTTAAATGTATAATCCTTAATTTACTATTTTATAACATTATTTGTTACCCCTAGGGGTGATGGTTAAATGCACTCAAAATGTATCAATTAATTATTAATCTTGATGTGCAGAAGCAAGAAACCCACAAAGCAAGGATATTTTACATCTGTGAACTCAGATGCAAACCTTCCCAGATACCATAGTGATGCAGCCTGCCATGTAAACCGGGAGATGTTTTCCTGTAACCTGGCAAACTAGCCTAGAGGCCCAGTGCATCCACTGTGTAACTCTATGTGCAACCATGTGATGCCATATTTAAATTCCAGTGGCTCCTCTCAGCCCGTCATCGTTTCAAGGGAAAATAAAGATTTTGGTAATATAGCGCCTGTACCAACGTTTAGAGACAATTAAGTATTTTCTTGAATGACGTCGCCAATCTAAAAGATTGATGAAGGCACAAAGACATAGAATGAAACCAGTAAGATAGATAGATAGATAGATTTGCGGCTAAGATAGGCGACAGACGCATCAGGGATATGTTGCAGATTTATCAATCGCGATGTGTATCAATTGCCTTATATGGGTCTGGGGACACTGTTCTAATGGCTGCCTGCAAATTGAGGAAAATATTTTTCTCAAAAAACTTTTGTGTTTACCAAATTCTGCCCCAAATGATTTAACCCACAGAGAATTAGGGATCAATTATCTGTCAGACTTGATATCTTTGAGACCGTTAATGTTATGGCGCTCGATCTGGCAAAAGGAGGAGACAGCCCTGAATAGATCTGTAATTAACGACTGTCTCTCTCTGGATAACCATTCCAAGATCCCTTGGTTAAAATACATAATACACAGTTTCCTGGAAATCTTTGATATAAATATTTTGGTTGACCCATATGCTGCCATAGCAATGTCAAAACATGAGATGAAGAGCATATTCATGAACTACAAGGCAGAGAGGCGGGTGAGTGGCAATGGTTTACTGTCCACCTGCATGTTTTATAATAAATTTGTGGGTAACGAGGGATTTCAATCATATTTAAGTCAGGTGACCAGACCCTCGCATAGATTTGTCCTTACTAGGTTGAGGCTCGGGCTAGTACATCATTTGGTGGCCTTCCCATCTCCTAAAAAACACCTGGTTGGCCCTTGTCCCTGTGACGGTCAATCTAAACAATACACTTTGCACTTTCTTTTGCTATGTAACCTCTATAGGAATTTCCGCATTGTTTATTTAAAACCGATCCTTGTAAAATATGGAGTCCGTACTGTTAACAATGCTATGAAACTGCTTTTTAATATGCATAATCCGGATGTTTGCTTTTTTACTGCTACCTTTTTATACAAATCAATTGATGTTAGGAAAAGTATGATGTTTTAAAATTTTGTGTGTCAACTGAATTAATTACCCCTGCATTTTTGCTTGCTTATGTATGCATGTTATTTCGTGCTTTTATGGTCATTCTTGATATGTACCGAATAAAGCTTTATGAAATGAAATGAAATTAAACCAGTAATGAGCTAATACCAAAGCAAAGTAGATAAACCCTGATTGACATTCAAATCATAAAGTGGAATAAAGCTTTCTAGAGATTGATGGTAGGAGGAGAAGCCAGTGGATTCAATCACACAAGTAAGGGCTTCCCTTCAGAATGTAAGAACTAGAAACAATTTCAAGATCCACAAGTGAGAGGCAGTTGTGCATTTATTTCAGGGCTGGAAACATACAGAATAGTGGCCTTCACAACCCCATTTTAGGTCCAACGGATCTTTAAGGGGACCAATATGTGCCTCTTGTTTCGAACCTCTCATACACAAGATCATAAAAACAATGCCATAGGGCTTCTTGGATTTTCCAGCAACATGTATTCCATAGACCAGAATTGCTATTTGGACATAAGGCTATGAGTTTAGCGACTAGACAACACCCTGAAAAGAAAGCCCTTGTGACTAGGGGACCTCCCAAACTACAGGCGTACCTTGGTCGTCTGGCACTACAAGTAAAAAACCAATCTACAGAAAAAATCTCTCAGTTCCACATTTCCCACCTCCTACATCACATAAAAAACCAGAAGGATCAGAAATAAACTCCTGTTTCACAGAAAGGCAGTGAATTTAAATAGGCAGTCTACAGTTGCCTGTACAAGAAAGCGCTTCAGCGCCTTTCGATGAGAGTTGGGGGAAGAACATGACGAAATCCTTTGTATTTGCACTGGGCATTCTCTGCAGGCTCAATAGCTAATCGGATACATGTCAACAACCACAAATGGCTGACAGTATGATGCTGAGAACTGACTGAATAGGATGCTAAGTCACATCTCTGGCTTAAGTGTTGTAAAAACTGAACAGTCAAATTACAGAAATCCAAGCCACACCAGAATAAAGGAGGTTAAACCCTGATTATGGGCAATATTTTTTCCAACACCTTCAATATCGTGAAAGCCCAAAAAGTAAGAAGAATGATAACTGTTCTGTGCCTTATTTTTCACTTGGTAAAACATTTTCCTTAACTGTTTACTTCATTTTGTGCAGTTTAATACTGTTCTAAATATGTTCTGGCAGACAATCACTGATAACATAATGCTACCTTATGTATGTCTTTTGTGTTTTAAAATATGCAATAACAGTATTGTGAATAAGAAAAACACAAAATTCATAAAAATCATAAAATGTTTTTCAGTTTCAAAATTTTTAAATATACTTTTTCATATTTACTTACTGGTTCAGCTATGGATTGACGCGGTTGGGTGATTGCTCCAGCAGTTGTTTTCACTACTAGGTTTCTTTTCAGAAGTCCTGGAAGTATTGTTTCTGTATGCTCTTTCCACTCATCATATTTTTTATCTTCGTATTGCTTCATTTTCTTGGCTACTTCCAAATACTTAGCTTTAACCTGTCATAGAAACGTCAAAATAGTCATCTTTTGAAAGTAGTGGTTAGTGAAAGGTAAGGAATAGCTATGGTTGGCCAGTGTTCACTTTACAAAACTCTAAACACAAAATGCTTCCATTAGGAGTTTTTTTAACAATACAAAAAAACATACATTTAATTTTTTTCCTTTGATGTGACATACCGTAGATTATACAGTGAGTATCCACTTTTTAGATCTTAGTAAAGAGCACACAATAGGGGTCATATACAAGATACACATCTCCTTATTCAACAGAAACCACAACTCTACTTGTAATACAAAAAGTGGTGACTATAGTCAGCCAGAAAATCCACTGAACTGATCCCAAACTGTCTTTTTAATCCATACTCGTTTTTCTTGGTGGCATCTCCTATTTGGAATGTTAAAGAAGAATTGTACTGGGTATGTTGTCGATCTTTCAGTCTCTATTGTCATGTAGAAGGTCATCTTCAGGACATAGTTTTCATAATACAACAATGACCAACCCTGTCTCACACAATCAAGTATCTTTGTTATGAGCAGAAAATAAAACAATGCTTAGAACAAGGTCCCTCACAGACAGGCAAATGTGTCTGAAGCTTTCCTATCCTCACCGCCAGGGCTCTTCTGGTGAGCACTACTGCAAGCGCAAACATGTTTGGTGCCAAAGCCCCTGGTGGCAGCACCACACTTTATAGCAGAAACAGAAAGGATTTGAGTCTTGACCCCATGACACATGCTGTGTCATGCCAGTTGTGGTGGGTACTCCATCGCCAATAGACATCTCTTGGAAGCCTTATCATCAAGTATTAAGAAAGGGACTACATATCTGATGCTTCCTGCAGGCAGCCTTATTGGATGGGTTCTCTCTCTAAAAGGTGGCCCCACCCAAGATCAATTGCTCAGTATCATGGAAAAATTGGTGGGAGAAGAGTAGTAGTTCAGAGCAAGTACTTCCAGGTGCAGCATCTTGAAATCCAACGATAAAGCTTGAATGTTTCTGGTAAAGGTGCACCTGTGCCAATATTCTGCCTTTGTTTTCCTTAACAGATTCAAAAGAATAGCAGTTCTTTCATACACAGTGACTTGGAAGCTTATTTAGATTAATCAAGTCAAAAAAACTTTATTTCGGCTGTACAGCCATAAAAGCACAATTAAATATAACATTCATTCATAAATTACAAAAATTATAAAACACAGCAATTTATGGAATGAATAGTAATACAGAATATCATTCAAAACCGGCAAGAAATGATATACTACAATTTCGTGAAGTGTTTACTCGTCTCCCTATAGTTTACAACCTTAGGTATCAATCGTGATCAGAAGATCTATTAACACAATTTAAAACATTTAAAAACAGCTACTATAAATAGGATTAAAAAGAAATAAAAATAGTAAAATAGCAGAAGAGGGGAGATTTCAAAACAATTTTGGAGAGATGTCCAAATTTTAATTAGTAGGATAATTAACAAATGGGCACAATTGGGTCATTTCCGAGCTCTTTTTTCTTTATAATGCCTCTACGTATACTCCACATCGCAAATAAAAATATGGAGGTAGCAAAGACAAATAGAGGGGGTGTCTCATATTTTAATCACCTAAAGACCTCAGTGTGGTCTCTGATCCCCACATTTCTGCAGAGCTAGAGCACCCACTTAGACCTTGACCTTCTGTAGGTAGGACAGAAGAGAAGAACATGGAGTTATGTTTCTTCGGTCTCGATACACCCAGGACAGTCTACTTTTGTAGCTCCTTTCCATTTGTTAGTAAGTTCACGGTGTGGGAGCATCCCGTGTCTAAATTGTAGAAACAATTTCTTTGCGAGAAAGGGTTGAATATTATCCAGAGCCAACTTTAACTTGTATTGCTGTTTGACTTCCAGAAACCTGGAAGTCAGACTTGATGAGCTGAAGCTCTGCGATAATTGGGCAAATTTGTGTTCTTTATAGGCGAGGAACAGGGACTTTTTAGGAATGGAGGGGCAAGTCTCTTCAGGTGTTAGCCATATGTTTGCCCTCCCCAATGCTTGACAAGTGTTCCTAATATGGGACAGCCATGGTATATTCCCTGCTCCCAAAATGGTCATAGCATCCTTCAGTTCCTCCCTATAATTTGCTAACTCAGGCGTGCTCCATAGACGGCGCCAGAACAAAAGTGGTCGGGAAGCAATTATATCAGCAATTGGGCCAACGTCAAGGTCCATCCTTAGTGGTGTTAGAGGTGTGCTTTTGGGAAGACCCAAGAGCTGCCTAAGGAAGGTGTTCTCTATAATGGATAAGGTATTAGATGGGCAGTAGCCCCAAAGCTCTGCTCCATATAATGATGCTCCTCTTGCCTGAATTTGATATATTTCTACGGGTGGGCCTACCACTTTTTGAGTGCTATTTTTGTATACTTTTAAAATGCCCCCTATAGACTGTGTCAGTTTTAGATTAGCTTTTTTTACTTTGGTTCCCCAATCTATCTTATCATTAAGAGTGAGGCCCAAGTAGTTCCTCTTACTGCAAAATGTGCAGAACTCCTCCAGTACCCGCTGCATACCCGTAGGAGTATTAGACAGTAGCAGCGTATCGTCCGCAAACATTAAAGCTGGTATTTTGCGGTTCGCTAACCTCGGTGAGTCTATATCTTTCACTGCCAATAAGGTTTCAATTAGACCATTTAAAAAGAGGGAGAACAGGGTCGGGGCTAGGACACATCCCTGTCTACAGGGAAAGGAGCTGTCAATTCCCCTTTCTTGCCATATCTTACTCTCGCATACGTATCCTGGTGTAAGCGCTTCAGCTGGTGGCATAAATAAGTTGGTACTCCCATGTCATGGAGTAGGCCCCATAACTGGTTGCGTTGCACCATATCGAATGCGGATTTAAGGTCCACGAAGGTTAGATATAGACTACCACCCTCCAAAATTACTGTTTTCCAATGAATCAATTGCAATCTGAAAATCAGGTCAATAGTTGAAATTTTAGCCCTAAAACCAGCTTGTAAAGGTGTTAAAACTTTCTTTTCATCCATCCATGATTGCAATCGGCCCAGGAGAACACGGCAAATATCTTTTGAGTAACATCAATAAGACTTATTGGGCGGAAATTTGCCAGGTTCAGCAAGGAGCCTTTTTTATAAATGGGAATGATTTCTGCTCCTGCCCAAGTCGGAGGCAGCATCATACCGTTAAAAAATAACCATAGATAAGGTGCCCACACTAATTGTTCATTCATAAATAGGTCACCGGAAATTCTATACAGACCCGGTGCCTTTGTTGGAAGCAATTTGCCCAATGCCGCAGTGACCTCTATCATCGTACAGGGGGGTGCACTAGTATTTAGGGGGGTTTTGTTTATTGCAGATTCCCTAGCCACTACGTGTCCATCTAAGGCCCTCCAATATAAAATTTTAAAATGGGATCTCCAAATTTCTTCCCCCAAGTTTGGCTCAATTGCTGAGTTGCCTTCAGTTTTTCCAGTTTTCACTAGATTCCAAAAGCCTCTCATGTCTCTATTGTCTAGAGCTTTTTTAATTGCTTCCCATTTATCTATCTCCCACGTTGATTTGGCTTCAGCTAGCATTTTTTTATATTGAGCCCTGGTTTCTTTGATACGTAGGGTGTCATTATTTTTGATCCCCAGTAATAGGGCGTGTTTAGCTTCCCTGCACGCTTTGTTGTACCAGGGATGTTTGGGTTTAGGGTCTACACCATTATTAATATCACCATTATAGAAAAGTTTTGAAAACATGTCCTCATGGTTCTTGCCTAATACCAAGAGAGATTCAGAACCTTGACTATTTACTCGAAATGCAGATTCTAAAAAGGGAGTAATTTGTTCGTACAAGGAGGCAACTTTTTCCTTTGACTGTATAAATGTTCCCTACCTTCAGTTGCTATTAAATTTGGGCCAGGTTGGGTGGGTAAATTCTGATGGTTCTTGGGCAGCGGAAAAGCAATTTCTAATACTGGAGAACTACAGTTACAGGTAAGTAACTTGTTTTCTTACTCCAGTATTGGAACTTTCATAGATTCACATGCCTGAATCAGAATAGCGAGCAGTAAATAAATGCACATTTTTTGTTATCCAGACCCTGAAACCAGGAAACATATATAGTGTGATCTAAATCAAAACACACAAATTAAAAACACCTTGTAAACCGCATTCCATACAATAAAGAACAATAAAATGTGCAAAAGTAGATAACAAAGGAAGGAGGGATGATAAAGAAGGCTCACCGTTACTGGATAAGGTTCCTCAGCACCGCTTCTCCCACCGCCACATCTCTTCCTGTGGCCGTATCCAAGCAGTAATGCCTGATGAAGGTGTGCGTATTCGTCCAGGTCGCCGCCCTACAGATGTCCTGAATCGGCACACCCGCAAATAAAGCAGTGGAGGTGGAGACTGCTCTTGTCGAATGTGCACGGACTCGTGCATTCAGAGGTCGCCCAGCTGCCTGATGACAATACTCTATCGCACTGGAAATCCATCTGGCAATTTCCCTTTTTGACAAAGGGAAACCCTTCCTGGGTGCGCTGAAGGCAAAAGTTGTGAAGACTTTCGGAAAGGCTTAGTTTTCTGTAAATAGAACTTTAAACACCGCTGGACAGCGAGTGGAGAGCTCTTTCCGCCGCTGTTGTTGGTTGAGGAAAAAATCGTTTGAGAATTAATGGTTCGTTCAGATGAAAGTCAGTTGGAACTTTTGAAATGAATCTTGGATTAGTCCTGAGTATTATTCTGTCCTCTTTGAATTGTAAGAAAGGTTCCTGGACCGTGAGAGCCTGAATTTCCCCTACTCTCCTGGCTGAAGTGAGCGCAATGAGAAGCGCAACCTTCCACAATAGGAATTTCAGCTCTGCCCTGTGTATTGGCTCAAAGGGCTGTTTCATTAACTGGGAAAGAACAATGTTCAATTGCCAGAGAGGTGGTGGAGGTTTTATTGGAGGAAAAACTCGGAACAATCCTTTCATAAATTGTTTGATGACTCTAGCAGACCATAGAGATGGACCAGAGGCAGTTCTTCTGAAGCGTGAAATTGCAGCTAGGTGTACCTTTATAGATGCATGAGCCAAACCTGACTTAGCCAAAAGCAAGATGTATGGAATAATCTCGTGAGCTTCCGAATGCAGCGGATGAATGTTAGAGGTTTTGCACCATAAACAGAATCTCTTCCATTCATCCGGTATGTTTTGTTTGTACTATCCGCTCTGGCTCTAGATAGAATCTCCCTGCACTCCGTTGGGATGTTCAGATGCTGAAATTCGCAGTATTCAGGAGCCAGGCTGCTAAATGCAGTAATTTCGGATCCGAATGAAGAACTTCCCCCTGGAACATCGTCAGAAGAGACGGTATCAGCTGCAGGCAAATCAGGCACTCCTCCGACAGTAGAAGAAGCTCCGCGAACGAATGTTGTCTGGGCCACCACGGAGCTATCAGGATTATCCTGCATGGTTCTTTCTTGATCTTCATAAGAACCTGCGGCAGGAGGGGAATTGGGGGAAAGGCGTAGGCAAAGATGCCTGACCATGCCATCAAAAACGCATTCCCCCAAGATCCTCGTTGGGGAAGCCAGCTAGCGAAGAACTGGCATTTTCTGTTCTCCCTTGTCGCAAAGAGGTCTACTGTCGGTGTTCCCCATTTCTGGAAGATGTTGTTCAAAATCTCGTTGTTGATCTCCCATTCGTGACAGACAGACTTCAGTCTGATGAGAGTATCTGCTTTGGTATTCTGGTCCCCTGGAAGATGTTCCGCAGTAATAGATACTCCGTGTCGTAGAGCCCATTCCCATATTGACTGGGCTTCTCGAGATAGGGAGAGTGATCTTGTTCCTCCCTGCTAGTGCATTGCTGTTGTGTTGTCTGTTCTTATTACCACAGCTGCACCTTGAATCCTTGGCAGGAACGCCAACAATGCTAAGCGGAGGGCTCTGAGTTCCAAGAGGTTGATATGCAATTGCTGTTCGCTCAATTTCCAGCGACCGCTGACCTGCAGATCCTGAAGAAATGCTCCCCAGCCTTCCATGGACGCATCTGTCGTCACCACTAATGGAGCTGGTTGAGTCAGGAAAGAAAGACCCTGCGAGATGTTCCGTTCCCGAGTCCACCATGTTGCCGCCTTGATCATGATCGGCGTTACTCTGAGTACATCTTCGAAGGATCCTGTCGCTTGATGCCATTGAAGATCTAGCTGCTCTTGTAACGGACGCATACTTAGCCTGCAGAAAGGTACGAGGGGAATGCAAGATGACATCGTTCCCAGCAATGATTTGTACTTGTGTACTGAAAGAGACTTTCTTTTTTTAAAAGCCTGGGATAGAGATATTATTCCCCGCTGTCTCTCCTTGGAGGGGAACGCTCTGTTTACCTCCGTATCCAGAATTGCTCCCAAGAAGGTGATATTTATTGACGGTTGAAGAGTTGGCTTCTCTTCGTTTAGAGTCAGACCCAATCTGGCAAACAGTTCCACGCAAGCCCTTGATGACGACCGGGCTGACGCTGCCGATGGAGCCTTGACTAGCCAGTCGTCGAGGTAAGGAAATACTTGGTGTTTCTGTCTCCTTAGAACCGCTGCCACTGGAGTCAGGCATTTTGTAAAAATTCTCGGGCTGATTTTAGACCAAAAGGAAGTACGTTGAATTGGTAATGATCTTCGGCCCCCACGAAACGAAGGTACTGCCTATGTGAAGGATAGATTGGGATATGAAAGTATGCATCTCGTAAGTCCAGTTTGGTCATATGATCCCCTGGGTTTAAAAGTAGCAGAATATCTTGGAGGGAAATCATTGTGAAGGATTGATCCTTGAGGAAAGTATTTAGGGATCTGAGATCCAAAATGGGGCGCCATTGGAGAACGTTTTTCTTGATTAGAAAAAACCGGGAATAAAATCCCCTTCCTCTCTGGGAATTCGGTACCGGTTCCATTGCTCATTTTCGGAGCATTGTCCGAATTTCTTGACGCATCTGATGCAAATACTTGACCTCTTGATATCTTGGTGGAGTGCAATGGGGAATTTCCAGAAACTCTAGAGTATGACCGAATTGTATTATGTTGAGGAACCATTGGTCCGTCGTTATTTGCTGCCAATCTTGAAGATGATAGGAAATTCTTCCACCCAGGGGAACATGCGACATACGAGAAATAGGTGTCACCAGAGTTAGAAAGCTGTCATTGTTGCCGGGTGTTGTCCTTCCCCTGACGACCTCCTCGACCTCTAGGAGTAGATTTTGTGAAACCTCCTGTTTGTCTCTGTGAATATTGTTGACGGTATGGCTGAGATGATGTGGAGTAGGAAGTATACCGGCTTTGTTGGTAACCCCCCTCTATAGGAGGCTTGGCCCCTACCTCTTGAGCCACGAAAAGGAACTTTTCTATACTGCAATGTTCCCTGTTTCTGTATCTTTTCTTGATACTCTGTAAAGCCTCATCAATATGTTTCCCAAAAAGATCTTCTCTATTGAAGGGAATGTCCAAGATCTTATTCTGGACTTCAGGCCTAAAAGATGTTGCTCTCAGCCATCCTTGTCTGCGCAAAACAGCCGCTCCTCCCAAAGATCTGAAGGCCGTGGTCGCAATGTCCATTGCGCAATCTATGACTTCAGCCGAAGTCCTTTCACCTTCTTGGAGGATTTTCCTGGCTTCCTGCCTGTCAGCCTCAGGAAAGCTGTCTATGTAAGGCGATAGGTCGCACCACATTTGCCTATCACACCTGCCCAGGATGGCCAGGGCATTCGCCGCCTTGACCAGAAGGGCAGACATGGACGAAAACCTCTTCCCCGCATTATCCAAGCGCCTACCCTCTCTCTCCGGAGGCGTTGAAATTGGAGCGGACGGATTCCTCGATTTTTGTTGACCCGCTTGAGTTATAACGGAGTCCGGCTTGGGGTGGCCTAGTAAACAAGCTGGAGCATCCGAGGGCGCTTTATATTTCTTGTCCAGTCTAGCAAGTACTGGAGTAATCGTTGCCGGTGTCTCCATAACCTTGAGACCTTCTTCCCATAGATGACTAACAATCGGAAGAGATCGAACTGTCTTGCGAAACGGCTCCTTGAAATCATATAAGAAGCATTCTGTTTTGTCCGATGACATATTGAGCGCAAATCTCTGTGCGGCCCTCTCCATAAGATTATGGAACCCCCGAATGTCCTCCGGAGGAGAATCAACCGGCCTTGGTGAAGGAGATGAAGGGGACGGAATCAGATAATCATCCCATTCTTTACTAGGGTCCGTTATCTCCCCCTCTTCCTGCTCCTCGTCGTCAGATGTGTCTAGAGCCGGTTGTGGCAATGGTGATATAAGCACGGGAACCAGTACCTCTTGTCTTCGCACAGGTGTACATGGAACAGAGTGTGAAGTAGTCACTGGAATCCTTTAGGAAGAATGAGGTAAAGGATGCCTCCTTTTATAGTCATCCAACATGAACTGCAAATCAGTGAGAAGTGAAGATGGAACACTCACCATCTCTTCCTGATAGTGTTGCTGGGGACGGTCTTGATAACCCCCATAATCACCCTCCCAGTCATCTTCCTGACATTTAACATGTAACTGAGAGGGGCTACTTGCGTAGCCAAAAGGACCCTCATTATCTTCCTCCTGCGAGTCTTCTTCCTCCAACAAGTGGGATGGAACCAGAGGTGTTACCTTACTAGGAGATGTAATGTCCGGGGTAATCCTCCTTTTCCTGGCAAAATCCAGTTTTTCTGGGGTTTTTTCTCTCGTCAACGAGCCCGTTGACGAGATCGCCATCGAAATCGCCGACTACACCGTCGTCGACGCTGCCGCCGTCGACGCTGCCGTCATCGTCGTCGTCGATCCTGTTGTCACTGTCATCGACGATCCCGTCGACGACGTAGTTGTGGTCGTCATCACTGTCGCCGTCGTCGACGCTCTCGTCGTCGACACTGCCGTCGACGAGGGTATAGGTTTAATAGTGATCTTTACCTTACTTTTCTTCGTCGACGACGCTACTTTCTTCGTCGATGACGCTACTTTCTTCGTCGACTACGCTACTTTCTCCGTCGACGATTCCGTCGACGATGTAGATTTTTCTATTTTCTCTTCAGGCGATGTAGAAGCTGTTTTTTTAAGCGAATGTTCAATTTTAAGGGGTGATTTTGAAGGCTCTTAACTTGTCTTTTTTTAATGTTTTACCCCTGAAGCATGACCCTTGCTCTCCTTTTCCAAAATTTGAGGAGATTTTGAGGGACGGCGCTCTGAAGACCCTGACATGATCTTTTTAAGAGCCTTCTCAGGTTTTTCCCCTGAGGTATGAGCCTGAGGAGATCTACCTCTTTTCTGAGACCTCCTTGAAGCAGTTGACGCCTCATCACTGTCACTAGACACGACGTCCTTCCTGGTCTTAAGTTTTTGGAGCCATACCTTACACTCCTTCGCCTGATGGTGTGGGTAAAGGCAGTATATACAATCTTTATGAGGGTCATCAGTATATAAAACAAACCCTTCTTTTCCATGTCAGCCATTCTCCAGAAGATGATGAAGAAAAATCAGTTGAATAAACTCTTCAATCTAGAACCAACTGTAGAATTTGAGCAGAGCTCAAAGGAGACTCCCTAGCACAACGTGCGGTAGAAAATCTGAGGGGCAGAAGGTTCTCTCAGGAGGGTTCTAGAGGGTGAGAGGCTCTGATTGGTTCAGAGACAAGTTTAGTCCTTTTTTACATAACGAAGGTTATGGGTTGCAAAGGAAAATGGGCCTTTTTTCAGTGTGCTATACTACTAAGCAATGCTTTTTTATGTACCGGAGACTCCCGTCTCGACGACGGGGAATGATTCAGGCATGTGAATCTAGGAAAGTTCCAATACTGGAGTAAGTCACTAATTCTATGCCATAACTCAACATCTACCAAAACGTAATCAATTATTGATGCATAACCCTGCTTATTAAACGTAACATTACACGGACCATCAGAAGAGAACCGACCATTACATGCCCTAAGTGAGTGGCTAAAAGTGAGCGAGCTCATCTGCAGAACTAATGGAGTCCATCCCCTTACTTGGTAAGCATTTCATTCGGGAATTGACCAGACCGAATCTTCCTCATTAGTAATGGCGGTGGTTAGACCATTTAGTGGTTCAAAATGACAATTAAAGTCCTCGACAATAATTACGTATGTGAGCTCAGGCAGAGTATGGAGAAAGGTAGTCAAACAATCTACGGTCTGTGAGGTTTGCCCCTGCCTCACTGGACGGGAATAGATGTTAATGTTTCAAAGTATTATGAAAAGTGAGAAGGATGCACAAAGTGTCAGGAGAAGGGGTGTCTATCATTTTGATGTTACAACCCAAATGTATACCGACCCAGGTACAAAGGCCCCCTGATGGTCTCCCCTTGGTCCCTGAGCAGCTGGGATACAATATGCAACATAACCCACTCTGTGCATATCTAGCCGTGACCAGATTTCCTGGAAGAGGCATAGCTCATGGGTATCTATATACTCTCCCCAATCAAGGAGATCCATTTTTGGGCTAAGGCCTGCTATATTCCAGGATAAGATCTTAGTGTTCTGTATAGGACACCCGTCCTGTTGTACTACTCGGTACAGAATTTTAGCCTGATCATGAGTGCCAGACTCATCCCGGGAGATGCAGTCTGGGTCTCATGGCATCTTAACATATACACTAGGAGTACTTGGTGCTGAGGTAACCTCATAGATATTCTCAGAGAGTTGGACACCCTTCTCAATTCTTCCACAGTTTTGGGGTGCGGGTTGCTAGTTGTTAATGAGGATCAGATTTTTGCAGGTAGGATTTAGTCAATTGACAAGGTCGAGGGTACTAAATTTATTACTGACAGGGATGTTAAATGTCATGATGTTTTAACAACCCTGGCCCATATTTGACAAATTGCTACTCTGTGCTCTCGATTCCCATCTTTTAGACACACTTCCTACTCTATCTAGCAAAGGACTAGAGGAATAGAAATAACCAATTGCTGTTGGTTTATCGCCACCCCAGTAGTGTGTTTCGCATATTTCCCTCCCTTTCGATCATTTTGCTTCCGCGGTGCTCCTTTTCTTTTTGCCCCCCCACCCGTGCCACTCTTACTAGTGTTACCTGCAGCTATGGTTTCTTGTGTAGAATGGTGGGGAAAACTATTGATTGGGGTGAATGGAGAGCTTCTGGGTACATAGATTGTGAGATACTTGGGATCATTGGTGTTAATGAGAGGCGTCTCTCAGTGCGTTCTATTTCACTGGAGACTGCTCCAATAGCCTGCAGCAGCATTCTGTCAATGGCAGTTAGTTGGGCAATGGGTTGAGCAATAGGGGTTCGAATTGGGGCTTTCTGCCTGGTAGTCGGCCTTGTATGTGGGGGGGAACTTTTTCCCATAATTATTAACTTAGAGGCCTCCTCAAACCACGACAGGACCAGCTAATGTTAATCAATAGAATAGGGCAAACAATCGCCCCACAAATCTTCAAATAGTTTGGTATCTGGGTTTTTACTCTAAAAAGCCCCCCAACTCTGTCCCAAGTTTAACAATGCTCCATCGGGACTAATACTCAAACATTAGGCTCACAAGATTAATGTTTATTTAAAGAGAACACAGGGCCGTCGGGAGGTGGGTTGCCATTGGCTGTATCGGCAATGAAGAAATGGGGTTTGCTACAGGACTGTTCATTGGGGTGCTGGTATGTCAAACGATATGCGCGCAAGGTCTATTTAAGTGTCTTACTGTTCTAACTGTCATGAAAACAATAAAAATTATTTTAAAATAAAGAGAACATTCTGACCCTGCTTTCCTTGAGGGATTAAAAAGGATAAACGCTCTTTCACACAGCAATTTGAAATGCAATGTGAGATTAATGTTTATTTCAAAGATACAACTGACAAAAGGTTGTTTAAGTCAAGTTTGTAAACGGAAAGACTAATGTTATATTTTTTAAATAATTCTACAAAGGCCAAGAAGGAAAAGTCAATAAAAGTAAAGTGAATTTAGTTGTTACTTTCACAACTTTCCAGGGAAAATACCAGAAGGTAAAGGAGAACATTGAACAGACTGAATTATAACTCAAATGGCATTAATGTTTGTGAACAGAAGAATAGTTGTTTAGAAAGACTAAGATGAGTGCAATCTTAGTTGTAGATGAAGAAATGCTGGAGAACAACAATGACTTATAAGGGATGAATAAAAGGAAATTCGTAGTTCTCCTTTTGTTCAAAGGAAGTAATCCTAGTCTTCCAAGTTCTAGAGACAATTGGGAACAACCTCTACGGGTATTTAATTATGTGATAATTGTTTGCTTATAAAGTGATGCAATTATTCCCTTAAAGAAATGGAATATGGTAACTAATCATTGTCGTCATGCATGAATAGATATCTGGGAGAGCTCTTGATCCCTACCAACTTGCAAGAGGTGAGCTATTCATTTACTAGTAATCACTGTAATTGTCTAGTAGTTTGTACCAAAGTGAGCATCGTGCTGACCCCAAGGATCAACTGAGTCCTGAAAAAATTAAATAAACATGTCCTAATCATTATCATAGGAAAAAGAAGCGACTCCTGAGACATTTTCCCCTTGAGTCAAACATCAGATGCAACAAGGAGCGGATAAGCAAATTTTCTGGCTGATTAGCATCACCGCTTCTTGTATTACAAGTGGATCTATGGATTCTATTGGGTCAGCAGATATGTGTATTGTATATGACCCCTATTGTGTGCTTTTTAACTAAGATTAAATAAATTGGATAGTTGTCGTATGAACTAGAGTAGGCCTTATCAAAAGAAAATTTAAGCTTGTTGTATTGTCTAATGCTAACAGAGATAGGATACCAGGAGTACCACTCACAAAAAGTACTCCCTTGAGATGCTTTTTGTGTAGAGTGTTGTATATGCCCTATTTTATTGGAGAAGATTGTGTGATCCAAAACAGCTCATCTATTTATCATTGTTTTGTGCTCACTTCAACACTAGCAACAATGGGATTTCTTCTCATTCCACCCAAAAGAGCACAGACAAACAAGCACTTTGGCTAATGGGGGGGGGGGGGCTGCCGGGGGTGTCGGTTTTAGGGCTCAAGGCTGGGAAGGGGTCGTGTTAGGGTTTGGGGCCTGGGGGGCTATGGCGGGTCTCGGTACTAGGGCTTAGGGCTGGGTTAGGGTTGAGTGTAGGGCTCGGGGTGTAGGGTTCGGGGTGTAGGGCTCGGGGTGTTGGGTCGGTGGGCCCGGTAGTCGGTCTTAGGGCTCAGGGCAGTGAGACGTAGGGTTGGGGTAGGGTCGGTTGTAGGGTTTGGGGCTAGGGGGGGCTGCGGGGGGTCTCGGTCTTAGGTCTGGGTAGGGGTCGGTGTCAGGGTTGTGGTCCTGGGGGCTGCGGGGGGTCTCGGTCTTAGGGTTCAGGGCTGGGGAGGGGTCGGTAGTAAGGTTTTGGGCTTGGGGGGCTGCGGGGGGTCTCGGTCTTAGGGCTCAGGGCTGGGGAGGGGTTGGTGTTAGGGTTTGGGGCCTGGGGGGCTGCGGGGGTCTCGGCCTTAGGGCTCAGGGCTGGGAAGGGGTTCGGTGTTAGGGTTTTGGGGCATGGGGGGGCTTCGGGGGGTGTCGGTTTTAGGGCTCAGGGCTGGGAAAGGGTCGGTGTTAGGGTTTGGGGCCTGGGGGGGCTATGGTGGGTCTCGGTACTAGGGCTTAGGGCTGGGTTAGGGTTGGGTGTAGGGATCGGGGTGTTGGGTGGGTGGGCCCCGTAGTCGGTCTTAGGGCTCAGGGCAGTGAGACGTAGGGTTGGGGCAGGGTCGGTTGTAGGGTTTGGGGCTAAGGGAGCTGCGGGGGGTCTCGGTCTTAGGGCTCAGGGCTGGGTAGGGGTCGGGGTCAGGGTTGTTGTCCTAGGGTGGTGATGCGGGTCCTGTGGTCGCATGGGGAGTGGTGGCCTGCAGTGAGACCGCAGAGGCAGAGTGCTCAGCAGTGGTGCAGTAGGCCTGCAGCATTGGCTGCAACAGACCTCAGAGGGGAAAGCCCTACCAGTTACATTGGATTCCCTCAGTCTCCCGTAAAGAGCGCTGCAGCAGGGATTGGGTCCCTGGCGAAGTCAGCGATTGAACGCTGATGACCTGCGGCTTGTCAGGCTGGTCAGAGCAGAGTGGTGAAGGGCTGCTGCTTGGCCCAAAGTAACTTAGAAGCACCACCGAGGGCCTTGACCAATTAAAGCAAGGTTCACATTGGCCCAATTTGAGCATGCCAAGCGGCCACATTGAGGTGGAAAGAGCAAAAATAGAAAAGACCCTGCACCGTAAGGAGACCGGGAACTCTGATGTACCCCTGCTGCGCTTCCCGATATGGCACAGTGGAGGACAGAGCTCAGATGGGACCATAAACGGATGCCAATAACAGGAGGACAGTGACCTGTATAATGAGTCCCTGCAGCTCCTTGGAACAGGAATTGTGCTGGTGAGCGATTGACCCCTCTCCTGCCAGATGACAACGCAACAGCCTAAACAATGCCCCAGTGAGTGTACAATACCTCTTCATGCACCCAGACACTATACTAACTCATTCAGAGGGAATGTTCTGACTTAGGAGCATTGAAGATGGGCCCTGACAAGCACTGGAGCAAAGTGGCCCTGGGACTGACCAAGAGATAGTCGTGGAGTCACAACACTCCCAGGCAAAAGACAAGAGAGAAACCAGACAAAAGAAAAGTCGGAAAGCAATATGTGGCGAGGAACAGAGACCGTAATAGCTTGGGTGCCCAGTAGGCGGCATACACTACTCCTGGAGCCACCTGAATATGGCAGAGCCTACGCCCTTACAGATTGCTTGGTGAACCACAAGAGCTACCTGAGAATAAACCGACAGGCCGCAGGAGTGAGTGGTCCTTTGGCAGATCCCTTGACTGGCAGTGAATACCCCAGAACCCCCCCACACAACAGGAAAACTGACAGCCCAACAGAAATGACCATGGGACGGGGTGAGTGCGGCATAACAAGCCAATGCGGACAGATATACCCTCCCCCGAGAGGACACAAGCAAAGCAGCCATGGATGACACCAGGGAAAACGCCAATCAAAACCCAGAGGAAGGGGATGTGCTTACGCTCAAAGATATCATGGCAGCCACACAGGGAGTCCGGTGGTCCCTAGAAGCCAAAATTGATACCGTCTCCACTGAACTCCTTCTTCTGAGGGCTGACCTACGATGCATGAATGCACGAGTAAAGGAAGCAGAGGACTCAATTGTCACCCTGAAATCTGAAACAGACTCCTTATAGAAACAGGTCAAAGAGCTGCAGGCTACTTCAGAACGTCTTAGCACTAAACTATAAGACTTCCAAGGGCGAAACAGGTGCAACAATATCCACCAGGTATTAGTGCTTGAGAAGGCAGAGGATCCTACAGTGGACCGGTTTGTGAAGGACATTATCCTCACTGTACTGCAACCACAGAGTCTATCCAAATATTTTTTAGTGGAAAGAGAGCAGAGTTCCAGTTGCCTCACCAAAGCTTTACAATCATAGCAGTATATTTAACTTTGGAGACAGCAATTCCATCCTGCAATGAGTAGATACAGGGAATGCAAGCCTGGGCTTGACACAGCCTTCAGAGGCCCTGGGACGATAGGGGTCTCGGGTGGGCCTGAAGGAGGGGCCCAGGCAGCCCGAAGCAGACCTGCGGGCGGCTCCGACACACCTCGGTGGAGCGATGCGGGATTGACTGATGGATTGGAGGTGCAAAACTGAATTCTGCCTGCTATAATTCAACACCCCCAAAAAAGTGCGCACTGGGAGGTGAGACGAAGTGCCACAGACCACACTATGGCTTGCCCCAGAAGCTAAATACACAGCGCACTCACCAGGGTGGGGACGCACGATGCATCTACTGGCGCCTACTAGCCCCGAAATACAGAGCGGGAGTTTCGGCGGATGGGAATAGTGACTTGGCGCAAACACGCTACGAACGACACCCTCCCACCCGGCTGACTGCACTTAACTATCCCACTGACCTGGACCTTCGGGCGCCATATTTCTATTATCGGGTCTCCTTGGCGGTGAAAGCATGGAAAGAAGATCGCGGCTGTGCCTGCTCAACCCCACTGCTGTGCCGGAAATCTATGTGGAGACAATATACTTATGAGTGTGCTACCCAGTCCATATTACACGCCTTGCTGAGAGTGAGTACGCATGATGGGGCGAAAGGACCCCAAACAATGCCAATTGAGCTTTGATGCCTCAAAGACTCCTAGGCGGGAAGAAAACGAGGGCCCTTCTGATGTCACGGCCCCACAACTGGAGGGTACTGCGGCCATCGTGGCCAAGCTAAAGGCTGGTTTTCAGGCCATCGATGCTCGCCTAGATACCCTTACATCTCGGCTAGACGACATCCATGGACGCCTAGAGACGCAAGATGCCCAGATTGGAGCAGCTGAGCACCGTTTATTGACCCTGAAGGATGAGCAGCCGAATATCCAAAAGCGACTAGACAGAGCTGAGGCCCCTCTGAAAACGGTAGCCGCTAAGGCAGAGGACTTAGAGGCGCGCTCGCGCCGTTATAACCTACGCATCACAGGAATAGCAGAATCTAAAATACTGGTCCGATGGCTAAATTTGTAGAAACTGTACTGACAGACCTCTTTGGCAAGGAGGCCTTCTCGGGCACCTTTACGGTCGAGAGAGTGCACCAGACACTGGGGCCGCGCTCAGTGCCTCCCCCCACCCCCTAGATTGATCATAGCAAAAATTCTTAATTATCAAGATCGCAATGCGGCGTTGAGATTGGCCCGTGAGTGGGGTCGCTCACCTACCAGGGATCAGGAATAGCAATGTTTCTGGACTTTACACCAATGGTGCAAGAGGCGAGGCGCAAATATACAGACATTAAACGCACGTTACAGAAGGCGAATGTCAAATAAGTGATGTTGTATACGGCTAAGCTGAGAATCCAGATGGGCAAAATAAAAAACAAGTTTTTGAAAATCAAGATAAGGCGGGAAAATTCTGGAAACATCAAAATACAAATGCCCCTCGGAAGCGTGTCGAGGATGGAGAATCTAGATCCTAACAGCCCTCAGATTTCCTGAAGACAAGACTGCCCCAGTGCCCTGCCGCCCATAAATGAGAACTCTATGCTACACCTGACACTGCACTTAAGGCGCAAGGACGCAAATCTGGGAACCATGAATGAACCATGAACATTTATGCAACAAAGAACATTAACACCCATGCCAATGTCTTAGATGAGGCGGGAGCGAAGATAGATGCCATGTTCATTTTTGCATAGACGGTCCTTTAACGGTGTTGCCTACCCCCTTTGGAAGGACTCTCCTCCTGTTGCCCCCCCCCAACAGCATAAATTGTAAGTCTGTCAGTAGGGAGGAAGGCATAGAGACCATCTTCCGTTGGTAGTCCTCCTGATAATGTAAGGGAGGATCATACTGCTCTTCCTCTACGTATGCTCCCTTCAAGTCTGTGTCCTGGCACTTGACGTGCAATTGAGAAGGGCTATCCGCATAACCAATTATCAAGATCGCGATGTGGTGTTGAGATTGGCCCATGAGTGGGGTCGCTCACCTACCTGGGATCAGAAATAGCGATGTTTCCGGACTTTACACCAATGGTGCAAGAGGCGAGGCGCAAATATATAGACATTAAACACACGTTACAGAAGGCGAATGTCAAATACGTGATGTTGTATACGGCTAAGCTGAGAATCCAGATGGGCGAAAAAACCCCATGTGTTTGAAAATCAAGATAAGGCGGGAATATTCTGGAAACATCATCAAAACACGAATGCCCCTCGGAAGCGTGGCGAGGATGGAGACTCTAGATCCTAACAGCCCTCAGATTTCCTGAAGACAAGACTGCCCCAGCGCCCTGGCGCCCATAAATGAGAACTCTATGCTACACCTGACACCGCACTTAAGGCGCAAGGATGCAAATCTGGGAACCATGAATGAACCATGAACATTTATGCAACAAAGAACATTAACACCCATGCCAATGTCTTAGATGAGGCGGGAGCGAAGATAGAGGCCATGTTCATTTTTGCATAGACGGTCCTTTAAGAGTGTTGCCTACCCCCTTTGGAAGGACTCTCCTCCTGTTGCCCCCCACTCCCTTTTTTGCCCTTTTTTAACAAAAATAGTTTTTTTTCCCCTTTTTTATTTTTTCACTTTCCGTGCAAGGCACCAATAGGCTTCACCGGGTGCTTGTTTATATGTATCCGATGTGAGTGGGGGTGGGGAATGTTGGGGGTTATTATTTGTTATGTATGTTTGTGATACAGAGTGATACCTCTTCACTTCGATAGAGCAGTGAAAATTACAGAATTGCACAGTGTTATGGTCTGAACCGTGCCACCCACATGACCCCTTCTGGTATACGCAACGCAGGCTTGCAGGTCAGATGTATGTCCTAGATTGTCAGAGGACTATCGAACCCTAGAAAAGGGTGTCAAGTTCTGGCCTAAATGTCCAGACATTTGGGAATCCTGCTGGATCGCCCATTCCCAAATTTTCTGAGCTTCTTGTGACAAAAGACGAGATCTGGTGCCACGTTCCTCGTTTATGTAATGCATGGCCATCGTATTGTCTGTTTGTACTAGAACTGCAGACTGCTGTATCCGCGGAAGAAAAGCCTGCAAGGCTAGGCTAATCGCTCTGAGCTCCAGCAGACTGATATGTATTAGACTATGTTGGGGTAGCCAACGGCCGCTTACGTGAAGGTCTTGCAAGACCACTCCCCAGCCCTCCAGTGAGGAGTCTGTAGTTATTATCTGAGGAGCTGGAGTGAACTTAAAGGAGAGACCCTGAGAAATGTTTCCCTCGTTCGTCCACCATGACGCGTCGTCCCTGCAAGTCCAGCTCCTCTGGAGAGGGCGCATCCGTAACCTGCAGTGAGGAATTAGAGAAATACAGGAGGAAATGGACCCTAGGAGGGACTTGTAGAGGCAAACTGAAAGTGACTGTCTTCTTATCAGTAGACAGGCCATGGCCTTCAGCTTTTCTTGCTTCTCCAGGGTCGGAAAGGCTTTGTTGAGGGACATGTCCAGAATGGCTCCCAGGAATCGGGCTGTTCTGGATGGACACAGAGTTGATTTTTCCGTATTGAGAGTCAGAACGAGATTGTCGAAAAGGTGTGTGCACGCCGAGACTGATTCCTCTGCCGCGAGCTTGGAAGAAGTCTTCAGCAACCAGTCGTCCAGGTACGGAGAAACCTAATGCTACTGCTTTCGTAGAAAAGCTGCCATGGGAGCTAGTACTCTTGTAAAGATTCGCGGAGCAGATCTGAGTTCAAAAGGTAGGACCTTGAACTGAAAGTGGCTCTTGGCTACTGTGAAGTGAAGGAACTTCCTGTGGGCTGGATGGATGGGTACATGAAAGTAGCGTCCTCTAGATCCAATGTGGCCATGTAATCCCCTGAGTTGAGAAGACGAAGGATGTCCTGCAGGGAAACCAGTCGAAATGTTTGTTTGATGAGATAGGTGTTGAGCTCCCTCAGATCTAGAATAGGGCACCACTTTTCTAAGGTCTTCCGGACCAGGAAGAAATGGGAGTAGAAACCCTCTCCCCGCTGAGAGGGAGCATTTGCTGGACTTCCAAACGTAGATGACTAAGATGTTTTGACACAGTGGTGCGAGAGGGCTTGTAAGGTGGTGCATGGACAAATTCCAGAGTATGGCCGTAATGAATGATCTTCAGAACCCAACGATCCAATGTTATTTGCTGCCAGTTGTGGAAGTAATTGGAGATTCTGCCTCCCACTGGTATTACAGGAGGAGAAGGGACAGTAGTAAGAGCCAGCAAGCCACTATTGACGCTTAGAGAAGTCCCTCTTCTGGCGTCCTTGTCTCCATCTGTTGTTAGATCTAGAGAAAGAGGATGATTGATTTTGCCGCTGGTTATAATTTGGGCGGTAAGATTGAGAGTTTGATCCATATGAAGAATACCGTTGTTGCTGGGATCCCCCTCTGCATTACCTCTTCCTCTGGCTCCATGGAAGGGGACCTTGCGGTATTGCAGAGTCCCTAAGAATTTTGCGTTCTACGTGTCTTTCTTAATGTCTTGGAGCCCATCATCAATATGTTTCCCAAAGAGCGCCTCCCCATCAAAGGGAAGATCCAGGATTTTGTTTTGGACCTCAGGACAAAACCATGTGGCCCGCACCCAGCCTTGGCGACGAAGGACAGCAGCTCTTGCAAGGGAGCGGAACGCAGTCGTTGCAATGTCCATTGCACAATCAATGACTTCAGAAGATGTTTTCTCTCCCTCTTAAAGAATCCTCTTCTCTTCCACTTTCGCATCTTCAGGCACTTGATCCAGATAGGGGGAAAGGTCGCACCACATCTTGCGATCGTAGCGGCCAAGTATAGCTAAGGCGTTTGCAGCCCTGACCATCAGGCTGGACATAGAGGAAAATCTCTTTCCGGCGTTATCGAGGCGTCTGCCCTCTTTATCTGGAGGCGTCGTGAGGGGAGCAGAAGGATTTCTAGACTTTTTTTGGGCAGCCTGAGAGATGACAGAGTCCGGTTTAGGCTGACTGACAAGCAAGGCAGGGCTATCGTCAGGAGCCTTGTACTTCTTTTCAAGGCGAGGCAGTAACGGAATAACCGTGGCTGGACTCCTCATCACTTTCAAACCCTGTTCCCAGACATGACCAACTATAGGGATGGACCGTACCGCATCCGAAGCCATGGGCGGTGCTGGAGGCGGTGGTAATTGAGAGGTAGAAGGCAGTGCAGGCGGGACAGCTGTAACTGGCACCGCAACTGGAGTCGGAGATTGTGTTGGGAATCTCCGTCTATAGTCCAACAGCATAAATTGTAAGTCTGTCAGTAGGGAGGAAGGCATAGAGACCATCTCCTGTTGATAGTCCTTCTGATAATGTAAGGGAGGATCATACTGCTCTTCCTCTATGTATTCTCCCTCCAAGTTTGTGTCCTGGCACTTGACGTGCAATTGAGAAGGGCTATCCGCATAACCATACGGTCCTTCATCCTCCTCAGATCCCTCTTCTTCAAGGAGGTAGAGGAGTCACTCTGCTGGGGCAAGTAATCTCAGGGGTGATCTGCCACTTACCGATAGTAATCGCAATTTTTTCCTTCGTCGACGAGGTCGTCGAAGAGACCGTCAAGGACTTTCTCATCGTCAATATGGACACCATCGACAGAGCCGTCGTCGAGACCGTGGTCACCACAGCAGCAGATGCTGCCATCGTCGTCGTTGTGGTAGACGTGGTTGCCGTCGTCACCACCGCCGTCGTCATCCTCGTCGACGCCGTCAACACCATCTTCGACGACAAAGCCACCACCGGCGTCGAAGCCGCCGACACTGAACCCTGCAGCGTAGGCGTCGGAGACGAGGAAATCACCGTCGACTAGCCCGTGGTTCACCGACGAACTCAAGAGCTCCAAGAAGAACTGCCGAGCCCTCGAGAAAGCCTGGAGAAGAGACCCAACGCCGGACAACATGACTACCCTCAAGCTCGCCACCCGAATGCACCATCAACTGATCCACGCCACCAAGAAAACAGCATTCAAGGACCGGCTGGACAACAACGCACACAACAGCAAGGAACTCTTCAACATCGTCAGAGAGCTCTCCAACCCCAACGCCGGAACCAACGACATCACCCCATCGCAAGACCTCTGCAACTCCCTCGCCTCCTACTTCCACAACAAGATCGCCGACATACACAACAGCTTCAGAACACAACCAACGCTGCCCACGACCAAACCAACGCCCCCCACCACCACCCTCAACGCCTGGACACCGATCAACCTCGAAGACACCATCAGCACGATGAACTCCATCCACTCCGGATCCCCAACCGACCCCTGCCCTCACCACATCTTCAACAAGGCCGACGCTGTCATCGCACCCCACCTGCGGGACATCATCAACACCTCCCTCGACACCGCCACCTTCCCTGAGAGCTGGAAGCACGCCGAACTCAGCGCTCTACTAAAGAAACCAACGGCGGACCCCACCGAACTCAAGAACTACCGCCCCATCTCGCTCCTCCCGTTTCCAGCCAAAGTCATCGAGAAGACCATCAACAAGCAACTGGCAGCCTTCCTCGAGACGACTGGTTCCCTCGACCCTTCCCAGTCAGGCTTCCGGGCCAACCACAGCACCGAGACCGCCCTCATCGCTGCCACCGACGACATCCGAACCCTGCTGGACAACGGAGAAACAGCGGCCCTCATCCTCCTGGACCTCTCCGCGGCATTCAACACTGTCTGCCACCGCACCCTAGTGCAGCGCCTCAGCAACGTCGGGATCGAGGAGAAGGCACTGGAATGGATCATCTCCTTCCTCACCGGAAGGACACAGAGAGTCCGCCTGCCCCCGTTCAGATCAGAAGCCACGGAAGTCATCTGCGGCGTCCCTCAGGGCTCCTCGCTCAGCCCCACCCTCTTCAATGTCTACATGAGCCCCCTTGCGGCCATCGCACACCAACACAACCTGAACATCATCTCCTACGCCGATGACAGCCAGCTGATCCTCTCCCTGACCAACGACCCCGCCACCGCCAGAGCCAACCTACACGAAGGGATGAAAAACGTGGCCGAGTGGATGACGACCAGCCGCCTGAAATTGAACACAGACAAGACGGAAGTCCTCATCCTGGGCTCCTCACCCTCCGCCTGGGACGACTCCTGGTGGCCCCCCGCCCTGGGCAACGCACCCAAACCGACAGACCACGCACGCAACCTGGGCTTCATCCTGGACTCCTCCCTCTCCATGACCAGACAAGTCAACGCCGTCTCCTCGTCCTGTTTCAACATCCTGCGCATGCTACGTAAGATCTTCCGGTGGATCCCCACCGAGACCAGGAAAACGGTCACCCAGGCCCTCGTCACCAGTCGACTGGACTACGGCAACGCCCTCTACGCCGGTACCACCGCCAAGCTCCAGAAGAGACTCCAGCGGATCCCGAACGCCTCGGCGAGACTCATCCTCGACGTCCCCAGACGAACTCACATCTCCAGACACCTGAGAGACCTGCACTGGCTCCCGATCAACAAAAGAATCACCTTCCGGCTCCTCACCCACGCACACAAAGCCCTACACAACCAAGGCCCGACCTACCTCAACAGCCGCCTCAACTTCTACGCTCCCAAACGCCACCTGCGCTCGGCCAGTCACGCCCTCGCAGCCGTCCCCCGCATCCACAGAGCGACAACAGGAGGAAGATCCTTCTCCCACCTGGCCGCCAAGACTTGGAACGCCCTCCCCACCGACCTACGCCTGACCCAAGACCACCTCTCCTTCAGGAAGAAGCTCAAGACCTGGTTGTTCGAGCAGTAGCGGACCCCCCCCCCCCTAGCGCCTTGAGACCCTCCGGGTGAGTAGTGCGCTTTATAAATGCCTATGATTGATTGATTGATTGATGGAGCCTAAACTGAAGGAGATGAGGACTTTGACTGTACCTTTGACGTCTTCGTCGATGGAGTCGTTGACAACGTCGTCGACGAGTAAATTTCTTCACTGTCTTACCATCAGAAGAGAGAGATGAGGGCTTTTTGAAGGCTTTTGGAGCAGCTGGAGGAGAAGATGGAGGAACTGAGCTGGATTTTCTCTCAGATGTCACTCCTGCTGACAGTCCTTCCCTCTCCTTTACACCTCGGTGAGGAGATTCGCCAGGACTATGCCTTTCAGACCTATGAGAGGTCTTTTTCAAGGCTTTACTGGGACGGTCTTCAGAAGGTGAAGGAGAAGACCTACCCCTTTTTACAGACCTCCTAGAAGATGTAGCAGAGAATGCCTCATCACTGTCACTGGAGACTGGTTCCTTCCTTGACTTGAGCTTCTGGAGCCAGGTCAAGAGACGCTTCTCACGATCTCGCAAAGTCTTCGTTCAAAAAGTGCGGCATATTTTACAGTCTGCTGCCTTATGGTCTGGGTACAGACAGTAAATACAAGCCTTGTGCTTTTCCTCCACACACAGTCTCTTCTTAGCACAAGTTGCACAAGCTTTAAAGAGGGCTTTCTTCTCCTTATCAGACATCTTGACACGAAATCCACGCAGGTCTTGAAGAAAAAACAGGTGAAAAACTGTAGGAATAAAGTCAACAGGAAAAAACTGAGCAGAGCTCAGTGGAGACTCCCTTGTACAACGTGCAGTAGAAAATCTGAGGGTCTGAGGTTCTCTCAGGAAGGTTCTACAGGGTGAGACTGATCTGACTGGTTGCTCATTTTATTTGGTCTCTTTTACAAAAAGAGGTGCATATGTTACAAACTAGAATGGGCCTAGGCCTGGTTTCTTCTTTTGTAATGTTTTCTATTGCTATTTTATGTATACCGGGGACTCCCATCTCGATGACGGGGAATGATTCAAGCATGGGAATCTATGAAAGTTCCAATACTGGAGTAAATATTTTTTTTTAAGTTTGTACACAACATTTTCAATTTACACCTGATCTGAGGTAAAATGTTTGCAATTATTTATGTTTTACTCCTGCCAGGTGTCAATGGAACCAATTGTTTCCTACAGAGCAGCAGAAAGGCTTATTTGGTGCTTGCTCACTGTAGTACTAGTACATTGTGCTTTGTTCAAACTGCTTATACAGGGATAGCAGTTATTAGCAGGGTCACTGGAATTATGCATCAGCGGAGAGGGCCAGATTATACAGCAGGGTTCACAAACTTTATGGCAAGTAAAATCTAATTATGTAGTGGTATGTGGCATATTTTGTGATAGTATTACTTTATTGATTTTCCAATTTTACATGTTAGCAGTGTTTGAACTAGGGTTTTATGTTATTACTACCGCTTTAACACACAAACACAGCCAAAAGAGATAGATCATTTACCAATGAACATTTCAAAGGGCCATCCACGATGAGGCAATATAATTAATTTCGTTTTTAGTAACATTTAATATGTTTCTGCATCAAAACATTTTTTTTTTAAACTGTAGTGTATGCAGCAGTAGATAGATTATCTGGAAAATGCGGCAAGATCATAAAAATGCTGACGACGCCACAGCGGCAAAAGTATATAATTTCAGTGGCCCTTACTAAAACTAATGCAGGATTTTTGCATATAGCAATTATCATGTGTAATAAACTCCGAAGCTGCCATATTTAAACAGATGCTGCTGCCCTTTTAAAAAAAACTTCAGCGAACAGACAATGCCATCCGAATACAGGCTATGCTGTTTATGTAGTATGTACACACCCTTGTGTGCACTTTTAAACAGGGAGGCCCTCAGCGAACGATGTTGTAGTTATTGGAGTGAAACACACCAGCCAGAATTGTTGCATCGTGATGGTTCATTTTGAGTCTGAAATAATGCGTCAAACCCACAACTTATATTAGATAACTTGTTGTTAGTGCTCCAGCGGTAGACATTGGGAGCAACATGTATGTTACTTCTACATGCTGGTGAGGCGCGAGCGTACTTAATGCCGCATTTCTTTAATCAAAGCACGTTAAATAAAATGCATTACTTTTCACCAGTTTTAATGGTTCTAAGGTTTGTAACTTAGGGAGGATGAAATTTTAAGTAGGCCCTGCCAGAGCTTGAGATTTTAACCCATAAACACTTAATTTTTTTGCTGAATACACAATTAGCTCACTGAGCCGCCCTGAAGACTATCGCAGCTTCCTTGAGTAAAGCCTCTTTATTGGCATCCTATTATTTCCTTAAGTTGCATGGCGAGGATAACAGGGGAATCAAGAAAAACCATTTTAAAATTGCTGCTTATTTTATATTCCCTCAGAAGGAAACCTGCTATAAGAAGTAGCGAGGTATTTTTGTGCGGCAAACACAATGAAGTTACTGAGCCAACCTAAAACTTCCTTAGGTTAACTCTTTTACAAAGTTTGTCCCTGTTTGGTGTTATATTAGTTGCTTAAGCTATGTGGAGAGGATGAAATGGGAACTTACAAACAACTTTTTAAAACCCCAGCTTATTTTTTGTTCCCTCAGCCAGGAATCCTGCGAAAAGAAGTAGCGGGGAGTACCAAAGGGCAAGCAAGGTATAACAGGCTGCTCCCCTTATAGACGTATATCATGGATACATTTACACCCTAAGTTTGGTCTTAAAGTTAATGCATAGTTTATCGCATATATCAATTACCATTTTGAAAACACTCTAACACTCTGTACCCTTGAAATTTTTACAGCGTGTATCTCCACCTATTTAGACATATAACTGGAACCCCCTCCACAACATCAGAGCACTTCCCACAATTAGGCCTCACTTGTGAAAATACCTTCCTCCACACATGCAAGCACCCACATGCTTATTCATGGGAAGTTCTCTGATTATTTGGAGTGGGTGCCACTTATATTTCTTAAGAGGAGGAAATGTGACTTGGCGTAAACACGCTACGGGGGACCCCCTCCCACCTGGCTGACTGCACGAAACTGTCCTGCTGACCTGTATCTTAGGGCGCCATATTTCTATTATCGGGTCTCCTTGGCGGTGAAAGCACGGAAGGAAGATCGCGGCTGTGCCTGCTCAACCCCACAGCTGTGCTGGAAATCTAAGTTGAGACAATATACTTACGAGAGTGCTACCCAGTCCATATTACACACCTTGCTGAGAGTGAGTATGCATGATGGGGCGAACGGACCTCAAACAACGCCAGTTGAGCTTCGAAGCCTCAAAGACTCCTAGGCGGAAAGAAAACGAGGGGCCTTCTGATGTTGCAGCCCCACAACTGGAGGGTACTGTGGCCATCATGGCCAAGCTAAAGGCTGGTTTTCAGGCCATCGATGCTCGCCTAGATACCCTTACATCTCGGCTGGACGACATCCATGGACGCCTAGAGACGCAAGATGCCCAGATTGGAGAGACTGAGCACCGTATATCGACCCTGGAGGATGAGCAGCCAAATATCCAAAAGCGACTGGACAGAGCTGAGGCCTGTCTGAAAACGGTAGCCGCTAAGGCGGAGGACTTAGAGGCACACTTGCGACGTAACAACCTTCCCATCAAAGGAATAGCAGAATCCAAAATACTGGTCCGATAGCTAAATTTGTAGAAACTGTACTGACAGACCTCTTTGGCAAGGAGGCCTTCTCGGGCACCTTTGCGGTCGAGAGAGTGCACCAGACACTGGGGCCGCACCCAGTGCCGCCCCCCTCCCCCTAGATTGAGCATAGCAAAAATTCTTAATGATCAAGATCGCGATGCGGCATTGAGATTGGCCCATGAGTGGGGTAGCTCACCTACCAGGTATCAGAAATAGCGATGTTTCCGGACTTTACACCAATGGTGCAAGAGGCGAGGCGCATGTATACTGACATTAAACGCACGTTACAGAAGGCGAATGTCAAATATGTGATGTTGTATCCGGCTAGGTTGCGAATCCAGATGGGCAAAAAAAAACACATTTTTGAAAATCCAGATGAGGCGGGAAAATTCTGGAAACATCATCAAAACACGAATGCCCCTCGGAAGCGTGGCGAGGATAGAGAATCTAGATCCTAACAGCCCTCAGATTTCCTGAAGACAAGACTGCCCCAGCGCCCTGGCGCCTATAAATGAGAACTCTATGCTACACCTGACACCGCACTTAAGGCGCAAGGACGCACATCTGGGAACCATGAATGAACCATGAACATTTATGCAACAAAGAACATTAACACCCATGCCAATGTCTTAGATGAGGTGGGAGCGAAGATAGATGCCATGTTCATTTTTGCATAGACGGTCCTTTAAGAAAGTTGCCTACCCCCTTTGGAAGGACTCTCCTACTGTTGCCCCCCACTCCCTTTTTTTGGCCTCTTAACAAAACTAGTTAGGTGGGATTCACCGGGTGCTTGTTTATATGTATCTGATGTGGGTGGGGTTGGGGAATGTTGGGGGTTATTATTTGTTATGTATGTTTGTGGTACAGAATGATATCTCTTCACTTCGATAGAGCAGTGAAAATTACAGAATTGCACAGTGTTATGGTCTGAACCGTGCCGCCCACATGATCTCTTTTGGTATACGCAATGCAGGCTTGCAGGTCAGATGTATGTCCTGGAATGTCAGAGGACTATCGAACCATAGGAAAGGGCGTCAAGTTTAGGCATATATGTCCAGACATTCCATTCAGCTGCCATTCCTACAGGAAACACACTATGCCCAACGGCTCTCCCAAAGGTTGTGTATCCTGGTCCATCGTTAACTCCCCTTTTTGGTTGGGGACGTGGTGACAGATGAAGAAGCCAGATACCTCTTAGTATCGGGCACACTGGGTGGGGAACCACTACTGCTGATTAATATAAATGCACCAAATGTAGACACTACAGACTACTTCCCTAAGATTGCTGCACAAATCACACGATTCAATATAGATAAAATTTTAATGGGAGGAGACTTCAACCTCACTCCAGACCCCATTATAGATACTACGGGACCAGGCTGTGTCACTAAACCACATGCAACACAGGGTCTCAGTTCGTTACTGGAATCCACACTATTGGCAGACCCCTGAAAGACAAGACACCCTTCAGATCAGGCATACTCCTTTTATTCAGCTCCACATGGCATATGGTCGCGGATAGATAAATGGTATCTTACACCCCGCTTTCTATTGGTGGTCCAGGAGATTGACTATTCGCCCCGAACACTGTTATAGCACTACCCGGTCCTCCTCACATTAGAGTTGTCCATGATACGGAGACCACACTATCAATGGAGGTTCCCTGCCGAGGCCCTACTTGACACGGTTTTCCATACTGAAGTGGGAGAGGCTATCCAGGAATATTTTTGCTGAAACTAAGGAATAGTAGACTCACAATCCACACTGTGGGATGCTTTTAAGGCATATATAAGAGGGGTGTGTATATCCAAGCACACGGGGTGCTGCGCTCCATCTGGGGGGAATTGGAGGCACTAGAGAACAAACTTAAGGACATTGATGCGAATATGAAGGAGACCGCTTCCCCCTTGACATTACCAGACCGAGCGGCATTATTGACAGAGTTCGTGGAGATAGCGGACCGCGAGGTCAAGTATCTTGGTAAACATGTGAGGGCCGAGCATACGACGAAGGCGAAAGACCTGGTAGAACACTCGCTAGACTACTCCGCCCTCAGTACCAGTCAGCATATGTCACACACCTAGAAACGGATAATAATGCCATACTATCACGGAACAGTGATATTACAGATACTTTTCTGTCTTATTACTCGCATTTATACATGACGAATAAGCCCCCGGAGGGACAGGCCCTTATAGGTTATCTGACCGATAGCCATGGTATGGATAGACAAGAGGCACTGCAAGTTTCTGGCCTCTCCAACAGATGAGGACGAAATCAAACAGGCAATCGGTGACCTCGCCAATTGCCGGGCCCCCGGCTCAGATGTTCTGACGGGTGAATTTTTTAAAGCCTATCAGCACATACTGGCTCCTCGGTTGCTGGAAGTACATGATGAGGCCTTACAGAGGGGAGTTCTCCCGCCAACTATGTGGGAGGCAATAATCATGCTTCTTCTCAAGACCGGTAAACATCATCGAAACTGAACATCCAACCAACCATTATCGCTTCTCAACCAGGACTACAAGATCTTAGCCAAAGTTCTAGCTACTCGCCTTTCGCTATTAGTAGATAAAATCATATGTCCCTTTCAGGCAGGGTTTGTACCTGGTCGCTCTACGGCAGTAAACCTACACAATATATTTGCTGTTATTAACCAGTTGGAGCCCACTTTACCAGCGGCGGCAGTGCTGCTTGATACTGAAAAAGCATTGGACTCCTTAATGTGGCCCTTTCTGTACAAGGTGCTGCAGAAACTAGTGGTCCCGGCTGGGTTTATTAATCTAATTCGGCTCCTGTACGCCAACCCAGTTGCATGCCTGAAATTAAATGGCCAAATTACCCTTCAGATCAAACTGATGTGGGGTACCAGGCAGGGATATCCTCTCTCGCCCCTGTTATTTATTATAGCCATGGACCCTCTGGCTAGGCATATACAGGAGAGACATTTACATTGTGGATTGCAATTCCAGGCAGGCCCTCTTGTAGCCTCATTCTACGCAGATGATGTAATGCTCTTTGAGCGCGAACCGGGCGCCTAGGTGTCCCCTTTATTAAGAGAGGTGGTCCGATTCAGAACATACTCGGGACTGGTGATCAATTGGACTAAATCAGGGGTCTTTGCACTAACACCAGCTACTGTTCAAACCGACGTCGAATCCCACTTAGGTGGTGCACAGATCCTCCAAAATACCTTGGCATCAATATACATTGCAGTGCGCCAGAAGTGATTCGCATCAATTACGGGCCAGCGATTGAAAAGCTCAGAACCCAAATCGAGCAATGTATTAAACTCCCCCTTTCTATGGCGGGCAGAATTGCTATTATGAAAATGATAATACTCCCATGTTTCATCTACCTTTTCTTAAACATTTCCATCCCACTTACCATGAAATTCTTCGACACATTACAGTCCTTGCTGCTCCGACTCATGTGGGCTGGAAAACAGCCCAGGATAGGTTGGGACACCCTGGTTATGCCATATGAACGGGGGGGATTCGGTGTTCCCGATTTTTATTTATACTATCACATTGCACAAGTACACTTCTCGTACTATTGGTATCATCCAGATGCCCGCCTTCAATTTTTAAAACTAGAGCGATCTCAGTTATTTCCTAACCTGCTTTCAATTATAATACCACAGGGCATACCTCGCAACCCCTCTGAAATTCAAACCCTATCTACAGCTTGTTGGGCTTCGTCTAAACTGCGACGATATTTACAAGCTGATGTTTTATATTCTGTGCATATACCTATTGCCGATAACCCCTGGGTTCCCCTGCGATGGAGACCCTTACTAAGCAGACTCTTAATAGACATGGGTTGCGTACCGTGGGAAATGTATTTGGCGACTCGCAACAACGCACCATTGGAGAATTGCCCCTCTACGGTGAGGCATTCTACATGGACAGATTTCTCTTGCATAGGGTTCAATGTTGTTTGACAGGGGCACTCCCAGACGCGACGACTGAACCCCCAGAGTTTCCCCCACTCACATTAATTATAACCTCGCAGGACGGTACACATATTGTTGCGGCTATATAATTTATTCCTGAAACTTCGTCCTGCAGTCAGTGCAAGAGCGCGCTCGGCCTGGGAACAGGATCTAGGAATGCCGTTAACAGATAAAATGTGTCTGTACTGCTGCAAGCAAACAAGCTGTGTATCAAGCAACCACAGACATAAATTGATACACTTTAAGTACTTGCACCGTGCGTATATTACGCCATACTTATTAGCTAAGATGGACCCTGGTACCTTGCATGTATGAGCTAGGTGCGCTGCTGACCGCGCTGATTTCGCACACTTGGCTTGGAGCTGTAGACCTGTTCTGGCATTTTGGAGGGAGGTTTTTAGACATTTATCCTTGATGATAGAACATGCGCTACAACTGACACCACTGATGGCGTTGTTAGGATATGTAAAGCCCATAAAGAAGAATACACAGCAATTTCCTGCCATAGCCCTATTGGTAACAAAACTACAAGTTTCCTTACACTGTGGTAGAACACAAGTCCCAACAGTGAATGCCTGGATTAGAGACCTGGTAAATTGTGACACTATAAGTGAAATATATGCCACACTACAGCCCCCAACCTCAAGACCACGAGATATTTGGCAACCACTGAAAAACCTATTTGCAGACATACCCCCCTGATGAGGATTGAATTCCCCATATTTTAGATGTTTCAGGCGACGCAACTGAAAAACAGTGATATTCGAAGAAAGGCCCTCCATTCCTGATGTTACTATCTGGGGGGAAAACAGAGGAAACATGCTGCATATGAATAAATATTAAGCCTATTTCAGGCTTGCGCTGTAATTAACTGTATGAGACAAAAGGTACAGGAGTAAACCCGTTAACCCAGTTGAGACCGGGAAATTATTATAACAGTAGAAACAACGTCTCAACAGGTAAACCAAGCGCGGGGACTGATTAAACAGTGTATCAATCACATAGCACAGGGAAGAAAACAAGGGAGACCAAAGAAAGATGAAAAGATTGTTATTTGCATATAGAAGCACAGAATTACAACTAAATTGCACAATCAATTGTGCACTGAAAAGTGTTGTGGTGAATAAACGGCGCAGTGACACAAGTGATTAAAAAACAACGTGGGGCGGCGCAAAGAAATAATAAGGTAATCAGTGAAGGTCAAACAAAGTATTTACAATCACAAAACATGAATAAATTGTTTGTGGAGACCTATAGAAATGCCGCAATTGACATTGTAGAGTCAACGGCGTTTTGACCTTTCTAACTTGAGGTCATCATCTGGACGATGGTTACATAATTCAATTTAAGGTGCTCTGTAGGTATTCAATATGGGGAGGAGGAAAAATGAATCCTATACGTCTGGCAGCCAGGGGCGGAATAACTTCAGGAAGCAATCAAGTACGAGGGGAAGTCAGGAATGGCAAATCCGGTTTAGAGGGGAAAAAAGGGCAAATGCAATGGAGGGCAACAATCGGTAAGTTGGGCAGGGTGGCGGCGAGTTAAATCCAATGAGTATATGCTGTCAGTAGGGAGCAAATGGGGGCGCAATGAATCCAACGAGGTTGTGGACAAGTAAAGGGCATTGCTCTGTAAATTGGGCGAGGGGAGCGTCGGGTTGACTCCGATGAGTGTATCCTCTCAGTCAGAGGCAACGGGGGCCGGAATAAATCCAAGCAAGGTCGGGGACGAGTAAAGCGTCTCTCCAAAAGTAACTGGCTGTAGGACGGTCGTGGATCGCCATGAGTGAGACATGACCAACTGTAGTACAAGTGATATTATGAGGAATAGACACTGCTCAGATAGAAAATAACTGTGAAACGAACTGATGGGATGAGTTTGGTTGCAATGACATTTATTATAGATGTTGAGTAAACACTCTGTACCTGATGTTAGGATTTGAGTTTAATTAATGATTATTGATGTATAATGCTGGAAGATTTGATATAACGCTTTTCAATGGCTACTGCACGTATCTTTGTGTATTACAAATCTTAATTAAAAAACAAAAATTATAATAAAATAAAACATTGACACTAATCCTCCTATTAATCTACCTCTAATAAACAAGAATACTTCTTTAAACAAGTATTACCTACGGACTCATTCTTTCTCTTTCTCACACAATTTTTCTCATCCTGTCTCTCAATATCAACAACAACTTCCTCCATAAACTACATATACCACTCATTCTTCCTTTCTATCTCTTCTCTACAACTGTTACCACTATCTACTCACCATACCGCATATTCCTACTACACAAATAAACTACACAACACATAAATCATCACCACTAAAACAACAACCATTCTAATACAACTAATATAATTTTACTACACACCACATACAACCAGTACACTAAATAAAAAACACATAAATAAAAAAACAATAACGTTACAATGCCAATAATTCTAAATATAATAGAGGCAAGACCTACTGCATTGCAAATGTTTGTTAATAGATGCCCCTGCTGTTATTGTTAAGTAAATAAAAGTACTTTGTTATCTGCTGTCTCGTGAACAGCTGGAGAGCACATTCTTGAAGTAATGCTATCCTGATTTTCCACAGGGAAATAAAGATGTATATTTGTTTTATTTACTGTTGCTTTTGCGTTCTAAAGGCAGGCCTTACAATCTATTATCACAAATTGAAGAATCTCAAACAATTCCCCACATGTGCTAAAAGTGTCTGAACAACTGAACTTCAATACATTCTATCTCAGAGCACACAGTGGCATCTTAGTCCTACATACTGCCTTCATAACGGGGTGAACTGGTTGAATAGCTGGCATCTCTCTTTCCTGACTTTCTGTCAGGGTTACCACCTCAGATTCTTCAATGGGCTTTCTCTCTCCCTCCAATTTAACTGTAACAGGTAGGAGGCAAGAGTTTGAAGAACTAAGGGCCTGATTTAGAGTGTAGCAGCAAGGAAACCCCATTACACTGGCAACGGAATACCCTTCCCGCCGTACTGAAAGTCTGTCTGCCTTATTTAGATTTGAATAGACATTCGGTGTTTCAGCAGCGGAGACTACTCTGTCTCCGCCGTTAACATACACCTCCGACAGCCCAATGAAGTAAGGGTCATCGGAGGCTTTGCTAATTGCCTGCACGCCCTATTTAGAGATGGCAAACAAATGACAAGTTTTTAATTTAGCTTATCCCAATCCAAAACGTTGTGGTAAGTGAAAGTAAAAACATTACAATGACCCCCACACCATGGGAACTCCCAGGACAAGGGGGGTCAATGTTTTTTTTATTTTCAAAAAACAAATCCCACTTTAGGATTCAGTTTTTCAAAATAAAAAAAGGTATTAAAAGTGTTTTGTGTGGCACTGCCATGTTGATGGAACAACAAGGCACATTTTTAATCTATTGGCAGAAACTGCTGTGATGGCAATTCCTGCCAATGAAAGGGCTATCCACTAAGGAAGAGGACATCTTTAATTTGGGGTGTGGTTTCTCTGTCAAGCTTTTCTTTTTTGAGGCTCTTGTACCACACTGAGTTTCGTTATGACTGTTCCCATCGTCTGTGTAGATCATAAGCTCAGAATTGCCCATAAGAGAGTTGTAGAGAGGTAGAGATGTCAACAATTCAAGAGCAGGTTTACAGGATCTTCATAAATCTTTTGAATGTACACTCAAATTCAAATCTGTAATTGCACCTTTCATGGTGGATTTCAGCGTTCATGCTATCATCCTCATAAGCTTTTTCAAGCTCCACCATAGTAATCAACTCCTCGGTCTCAGTTCCACATTTTCCCTCGTGTCTAGCTCCACACCTTTAAAGCAGCTAGATATCCTATTTACTCTTACTAGATGGTGGTGACAACACAGTTTTGTCATAAGCAACCTGTGTAGACGTCTGGGAAAAGAACAGGTGAATTGCAGTAGTGGCCACAGACCTCTCAACCTATATTATATCACTGGAAGACCTAGGGATACTGTTCCATCGCACATCTGTGCTGGAACTAATTCAAGATTAGACAGATGATCTTCTACTCCTATGGCATGAGGGCTCACCAGATTTTTTGCTTTATTGGCTGCCTTACAGGTCCTAGACTTCGTCATCCTCATTTCAGGGATTACTTGTATTCCACCTGATACTATGCTATAATGGGACTATATCAGGACTGGGAAAACTATTAAATCTGTTAGTGATGAAGGCTTAAATTAATTACACCATGGGGAAAAGATGATTTTATAATCAGAAAAACTGTAGCATAACAGAGAGCCAATCAAATTTGGGCAATGTTTATCTGCTGCAGGTTATTTTCATTTTGTTCTATCAATTTACTCAAGTATTGTCTTACTCTGCTTTACAATGCCGGGTACCATCTTTTTCCCTTTCAGCCGTACATCTTTTTGCCTCCTCTCTAGAGCATTCTCTTTACAATGTCACTCCATCCTCCCAGTCCCAGGATGAAGATCGCTTCGCAGCCAAAGAGCTAGTGTTATGTAGCCTATGCTCAGTCTAGATTTTAGCTTTTCATTTTTAACTTAGTACTGTTTTCTAGTGGTGGCTTACATATGTTTTACCAATTGCAAGAATGTGCTATAAACACATTTATTTCTGATAGACAGTGTTGTCTTGTATTCTGTACATTTACTTCCAAGGGAGTACAACTCAGAACAAGCTGTATTGTTTTAGTTTTTCGGTGCGTGTAGGAGACAACTCAGCTGCTTCAGGAATCGCCACGGACCATTGTGCATGTTATGACTGAGATGCAGTTCAGCTGTCCTCAACCTTCATCCTGAGAACAAAGATAGTCATGCGAGAAGATATGTGCAGGCTATCTCACTCGAGACAGTGGCTGACTTCCTGACAGTACTGAAGTATGGGTTTAGGTCATTTCAATAGGCCTGGTGGATGGAAACTCCCTGCAAGCCCTCTTTAGCATAGAGATATTAGTAATAGATTGGAGTAATGTTTGTAACATTATGAACAATTAAAATAGTTGAATTTTTGTGTTTTTCACCATTCCAATAATGCTTATTACAATGATGTGCCTCATCTTTTAAAAAATCGTGGAACATGTTTTATTTACAAAGATTAGAGCTTTTCAGTACACATTTGAAAATGCAATAACGTATCTTTTCTTTGTGACACTTCGGGCATGTAAAATTGACAAACAAAAGGGTAGATCTGTTTCCACAAATTCCTAGGGAACTTTAGAGTCATGTTCTAGCACAGCTGGCTTATGTGTTTGTATTTAGTGGTACTGTGACTGAATGTGAACTTTGCTAGCGCCAATAAGCACTTGGGCAATCGCGCGCTTTAGAAGTTTGCAAATCAAATCATGTTCTAGATTGCTGAACCCATATAGAACTTAGGAATTTAAATGCAATACTGTGAGCTAGCCAAACAGACCAACTTTTACTGATTATATAGTAAGACTCGGTTTCAGTATTAAAAGTTTTATAGTTCTACATACACAGTCCTACTAGATTCGTAAGAACTGTATAACACTAGGTGTCATACACTCAGACTGAGCACTGTCCCACCTTCAACCAAGAATGCCAAGTTATCAAATCTACCAGGATACTGATAGAGTACCAAAGCATAGCAAATTCAAAGGTCTGACACTCTAATGATATAGGGATCACCGAATCAGCAGCATGATAAAACAAAATACTCAATCAATGAAGATGGCAGGTGCTAATATGACAAAAGACAAACAGGTTAGCATTTGGTCAGGTGGCCGTTGAGGAGCATGGGTATAGGGAGAGCAACAGCATCAACAGGAGAGCAAGCAAGAGTGGGCAAGAACAAGAGTGGTCTTTAATAAAGATGCTGCTTGCATCTTAGCCCTGTCCCTAACATCTAAACCATTTCTGTGAGAAATGACAAGTTTCTGTCACAACCAAACTTTCATAATACCTGATTCACATCTTTACTTGCAATCAGAGAGCCCCTGCCAACTCAAATTCTGTTCTGGGAATAGAACTGGACCAACGTTTCTCAAAACCTCAAAGAACATCTCAAAGCAGATTATGAAGGCACCTCCTCATAAATATGAACCTCCGTCTTGCTTTGAAATTGTAGACAACTAAAAAATTAATCTGTACTTCTTCTTTAACACTGTTTGGACAACAGGTCCCTGAACTGCTAGATGTGGCTTCAGGCCGAACAAGGCTCGGACGACGGACTTTGGAAGCTTGGATACCTGATTGTTATCCTGATTTTGGGTTGCGTATTATTCAAAGTTTTGGTGTGAAAGAATTACTTTCTAACTGAAGTGCACATTAAACGTTTGATTATCTTTTGCAATGTTACTTATACAGCTTGGATGATGTCATTCTGATATGCACGGCTGCACTGAATGCATGTGTGTTGTTTGAAGAAGAACTTGAATAAAAGACAGATACCAACCATAAGGATCCACTAGCCTTATCTTAATTGTTACTTATATAAAAAAGATATTTTTTGTACACAGTAACTTCAGTTGCCTCTCGCTTATGTGTTCAATGTCTCCAATTTATGACCAATGAGCAGCTGCTCATTGGAGGTGGGCAACTTGTATTTGTACTTGGAATATAGTGATAACTTCTAGTAGTGCAGCGCCAGTTTCCCTGGCTGCCGTCATTGGTTCAACTGCTTCTTCTAGATAGCAAGAGGGAAATAAATTACCTACCTGTAACTCCATCATTGGTATCTTAGATTTGCATGCTTGAATCATTCCACATCGTCAGACTGGAAACCCCCAGTAACTTCAAGACAGCAGTGTTTTCATAGACTTATTAACATAGACTATCAATCAAACTTTTGCTATCTTATCCACATCGTTATACATGAATCAAACTCCAGCCAATCAGAGCCCAATACACCCAGGTATTCTTTTATCTGAAGATTCCAAATGTCAGATTTTCTAAACTGTTGATTCTCTTTAATACATTTTGAAAGTCTCATTACAAGGGGAGGTGGATGAGCTGCAGGTGCCTCTATGAAAGATACCAATGGTGGAGAACTGGAGTTACAGGTAAGTAACTTATTCCCTTGTCCATCATTGGATCTTTCATAGACTCATACGCTTGAATCCAAACTAATAAAGCAGTATAATCTGTATTACGTGGCAGGTGAAAATGAGGCTTACCTTATACAAATAGATTTCTGGGCACTGCCTGTCCCACCACAGCCTCTTTGCTGGCATGCATATCAATAAAATAATACTTTACAAAAGCATGTCTTGCCCTCCATGTCCCTGCCTTACACCTGTCCTTCAATACAATTCCTACACGAAAGGTAGCTATCTTTGCCATTGCCCTGGTCAAATGTGCCTGACAATAGCCTCTTCATTGTATCATGTGCTGTAGTAATACATGCCGTAATCCATCTTGTAATTGTCTGTTTAGTCACTGCATTTCCTTAAATCCCTAATCCAAAAGCTACAAAGAGTTGATCTCCTTTACGTGTTTCCTTTGTTGCTTGCAAACACATTTTTAGATATCTCTTTATGTCTAATGAATGAAGTGTCCTTTCAGCCGTTGTTACTGGATTCGCAAAAAAGTTAACGTCATCTTTTGCTTCAAATGAAATGTAGTCAGCTCTTTTGGAATCAATTTTGGATTTGTCATCATTGTTACCTTACCCTTGGAAAATTTCAAATATGACTCCATACAATATCCACCCCACTAATCTCCGTGTTGAAGCAATTGCTGTAAAAAGAAAAGCCATCTTTAAAGTTAAATGCTTTAAAGTTGCTTTATGAATTGGTTCAACTGGCACCTTCATCAAAGCTGCCAAGACAGTATTTAATTCCCAATCTGGTGCCAGCTTTGGGGTTTGAGAACATTTTCTTAATAATCCTTTCATACATTCTTTCATCACTCTGGGACTACAACAATACTTTATTTGGCGATCTCAGAAATCTTGATATCGCAATTAAATGCACTTGAACTGACACAAAAGACAACCTGTCTCAGCTGTATGTAACAGATATGGTACACATTCATGTGACTCCATATTCATTGGAGCCAAATTTCTCCTATTTGCCAATATCACGAATCATTTACATTTCAGATTATACCTTTGATTGTCACCAGTACTATTGCTTTTCTTAGACACTCTGCATTCCTTTGAAATGTTCAAGTGTCCGAACTCTAAGTCCTGATGAACCATGCTGTTAGTTGAAGACACTGCAGATTGCGGTGAATTATTAATTCTTTGTTCGTTGAAGGTAGTTGACCTTCCGGTTTGAAAAGTGCCAGATTCTCTGCACATAACTCTCATAGATCTGCATACCTATGCTGGCACAACCATACAAGTGCCACTAAAATCCCCTTGCATCTCTCTCTCTTCATCTTGCATATTACCATGGCAATCAACGGTATCGGAAGAAATGCATATATAAACTTACCTGTCCTGAAAATGCATTGCCTTATGTCCCTGGGTAAAACCACCTGCTCGAAAGCTTCCTGCATTTGCAATTTTGATCTGTTACAAACATGTCCCAATCAGTTTTTTCCCATCTTTGAAAAGCAAGTTCAATTGCCTGGTGTCTGTTCCCCACATGTTTATGTGTAACTGTCACTCACACCATTCATGTGCATCTTGTGTAGCTGTGCTCCCCATCCTACCATAGAAGCATCTGTTGTCAAGTAGACCTGTGTTTTTTCTGGTTGCAGTACTTGGCCTTGAAAACATTATTGAAATGCCTTCTTCATGGAAGGTGTGTTTTTTAACTATATCGTCCCATCCTCCATATACCTCTTGCCATTGCTCTCCTGACTGTTCCTGTACTAGCCTCATCTGAAGCAGACAATGAAGTATCAACTGAATGCATTAAGACAGTTCCTAGAATTGACTTAAGCCTCTTCCCTAAAACATTTTTTTTTCTATTAGCAAAGACACCTGCTTCATTACATTTTTGCATCCCTCCTGTGACGGAAACCTCATTCATTCTAAGGTTATTATTCTTACACCCAAAAACACCAAGGGGCAGATTTATCATTCTTTCACACAGCACAACGCAACAAGGCGCCTCGCTGCACTGTGCTGTGTGAAAGGGAAAGGGCAGGAATGTGCCAAATTTACCATTATATGGCGCATTCCTCTACAGAATGCAGCACACGTAAATAGAGGAAAGAACCAGGAGAAATAAAGATATTTCTCCTCAAGCCTCACCTGGGAAGGTATAGCATTTTAACGCATTTCCAGGTCTACCACTAATGGTAAATCTGGAAATGTACCAAAATCCATGGGTGACTGTATGGTAACACCCATTCTTCACCTATGGAACGTCTCCCTGCCGCAAAGTAACGCAAGGCAGGGATTAGCACTGTCTTGCGTTCCAATATATATTTATTTTTCAAGTCACGCAAGGCCTTGTGTGGGCTTGATAAATCTCAGTTAGGGTTTGCATCACCATTGCGCCCCCTTGCGTGGCGTAAGGACAATGCAAAACCTTGATAACTATGGCCCCAAACCCTGCTTGGTTGGAGATTTAATTTCCTTCTGTTGATAGCTAGACCCAACTTCAACAGCACTTTGTAAAACTGGTCATACATTGCGCCTTCTGCAGTGTTCTTGCTTTTATAACAGAGTTGTCAAGGTATGAATAGATCATACCTCCTTTCCTCCTTATGCACACATCTATATAAGCCTTGCAATTTGTGATATCTCGAGGTGCTGATCATAGAAAGGTATGTAGGCCTTGAATTGGTAGTGTTGACTGTCTAACATAAATCTTACACATTTTCTGTGATTTTTGTGAATCTGGATATTGAAGTATGTGTCCTCTAAATCTATTGAACTCAGAAACTCTCCTCTCTTTATAAACAGAAGAACTTCCAGCAGTGTGATCACATGGAAACTCTGTTTCTTTATGGTTTTCCTCAGTTCTCTTTAATCACATATAGTATGCCCCTTTCTAATTTTTTTTCAAAATAAATTAGAACCTTCAGTAGAAGCCCTAGTACTCTTTTTCCGATGGTTACCTTTCAGATAGCTTCCTTTCTCATTAACTTAACTATGTCTTTTGTCAGCTACCTCAAATGCCTCTGTATCTCAACCCATCTGTCTGTTATCTGCTGCCAACCTTTTAAATACTACTTCATTCTTCCTCCAACTAGCAGCTGAATATGAAAGAAAATGCTGTCTGTCGAGTCAAGAATTTTCCTCCTTTCCCCTCAAATTTTGAGGGCTGATTTCCTTTACTCACTCCTCCTTGTAATTGTCTATAACTTTCATCCCTCTGTTGGCTTTGTTGTCTGGCTTGCTGTCAAAAGGCACTGTCCAGCCCATATGTCCCATACTGTTTGTAGGGGAAAAATATTTTCACTGCTGTCCTTGGCCTTGCCTTGGATACTACCTTCTGAATCCCCTGCATGGTTGTTTATTTTGCAGCACGACCAGAGACTGAGCCATCTCTGTATCAGCCTTTATTGCCTGAGAAGCCTCATTTACATTTTTCCCAAAACCATTACTGCCATCACATGGCATGCCCATCACATGAGACTGGACCTCTGGTCTAAATTATGTATTCTTGAACCAACCATACCCCCTCATGACTGTCACATTTCCTGTCTCTCTAAATTTGCATGTTGAAAAATCCATTGCTGCATCTAATAATGAAGAGGGTGCTTGCTCTCCATCTTTTCAGATTGCCTTAGCCTTTTCTCTATCTTCTTCCAGCAATTTTTATAAGAATGGTGCATATTGCTCAAACGCTTCCTATCAAACCTTGCTACTAGCGCTGATGAATTAGCAATCTTAATGACATCAGCTGTCAACACATTGACTCTCTTCCCCATAGGGTCTGTTTTTCTGCCCTCTTTATCTGCAGGTAAGTTACTTACACTCTTGCCTGGAGTAACTTTACAACCATTTCCAGGGTATAAAGTTCCACAGTGGAGACTGAAAATACACACAAACATGCATGCGTATAGACACTTGGAGGCTTCCAAGGCAAACTACTCCTTGGATTGCCTCATTTCCACCACTTGAATACGATGTACCACTGAGGATTTTGCTGCAATCTTTACGGGTCATTGTGAATACCTGCCAGGCATTAATGAGGTATTTTCTGCCATAAACCCATGCCTACAGATGAAAAAAGTCTTTCAGATAGGGTCCAATAATTGTAGGCACCTCTAACTAAAGGTTACTATGCAGCTCGAACATACTGAAGTTCAAAACTAGATGGGCCCCTCGCACTCCAAGGACACTATGTATCAAATATATCACACAAACATGTACACTGTATATAACCACCCCTACTTAAAATGAAAAAACATAAAACACCCAATATAGAAAATTATTGTGGAGACTTTTACACATCTCCTCATTCTCTCATAGTAAATGTATTCATTCATGGTATTCTTGTTTATGTTGCTATTAAAAACTACATACCACTTTTCCTTGCTCACTGGACAGCATCTCCTCTACTTCCAAGAATCGAATGATAATATGTTTTATACGATGAAAAAGGGATCTTTCCCAATATATAGATCCTGCTACCGGTGGGTGATTTTTATACAGGGAAGGGTCCTCCATGTTTTTTACGAAAATGTTGTCAACTATATCAACCTGCAAAATAATAATTACAAACTGTTAGCTCTGATTTTATTTGGTCATCTACTTAACATACCAACTGTTAGTCTTTATGAGATGTATGTAGTATGCAGAAAAATTAGTGAACACTGGAAAAGCATGAGACCCCTCCATAATGCAGATCTTTTAATATCTATATGTGGATTTTATAAATTTTCAAAACGCTAACTTCAGATGGTTGTATGCCAGTATATCAGGGTCAACAGTTTCTTCCTACCATAATATCATATCCAGTAGATCGCCTACCACTACATCACACTTTACTTATATGATTACTATGCCTCTCCACTTACACTTACCTTCAGAACTAAGTATAAGTGAAGTTAAGAATTCTAGTTATCTGCAGACTGGCTGTAGAGTTGATGAAAGCACCCTGTTGGGACTATGTGGTGAGAGGGTTCTGGGGGGGGGGGGGTGGAGGGATGGGTGGGAGGGTCGAGACAGAGGGGTGTCGAATGGTTGCTATACCTCTAACAGGGAGTCGGGACATTAACAGGACTATCCAAGGACAACCAGGGAAAGGGAACCACTCATAGTTCAGATCGCAAGACCGGCAATGAAGACTAGCAAGATTGCAAGCACAACACAATTGATGGGGATAGGGGGGCAGGAGTCGGGGGGAGATTGCGTGCCCCACTCTTCTACATTTAGTTCCATATAGGGCGACAGGCACTCTGCAAGTTAGAGTATGGGCAGTTCAAAGCCCAGAGAGCAGGGGTGCAGGGAGGGGGGGGGGGTAGTTGGGAGGGGAAGTTATGTTTTTGTCATTATGGAATGTTCATAGTGTTTGTTCCTTCGACATCATCAACTAGAGATGCAGAGCTTGAGCGACCACCAAGGAATAATAAAGATGATTACACAACGGGAATCGGGGGTTAGAGTCCTCAGTTGGGACGTAAACGGCCTGGGAGACAAGATCAAACGTGGTATGGTAAGCCAGTTTGTTAGGAGTAATGCCCCAGACGTAGTCCTTCTGCAGGAAACGCACCTAATCGGAAACAAATGTATGGCCCTGCACAAGAGAGGGTATAAATTGGTGGCCCATGCGGGGTTCACGTCTGGATCGCGAGGAGTAGGCATACTAGTTAAGAACACATTCCCCTTCATGGTGCAGGACACTTGGTCAGACTCACGAAGTAGATATATTGGGGTTTTGGGCCTGTGGGAAGGGAGGACAGCCACATTTGTCTCAATATACGTTCCACCTGGCCTTCAGACAGACACGTTCAAAGACATAGGTACAATATTCCTATCATTCCCAATGGGCCTTCTAATAATGGGGGGGGACTTTAACGCGGTGTTGTCTGGTGCACTGGACCGTAATTCGCCAAGAGATATTAGACCTGCTCAGAAATGGTTGCCGGACTTTCTGGAGTCCGAGGGGTTAGTGGACGGTTGGAGGACGCGAAATCCAGAAAGGGTCCAATTCACCCATGTTTCGGGGGCCCATCGCAGCTTATCGCGTATTGACCACATCTTGGTCCCCGCGGCACAGGTGCACACTATCCGAGAGGTTCGTCACCTGGGACGTGGCATTTCAGATCACTCCCCAGTCTGGATGAAAGTAGGGCTGGGCCAAATGAACGCCGGGAGATTGGTCCCCATTAATTCCTGGTATTTGAAAGACCCGGCCATCCGGAAGGACATTGCCGGCGTCACGGATAACTACTTTCAGGAAAATGAGGGTTCAGTTGATTCCGCACAGATGCTGTGGGATGCATACAAAACGGTTGTCAGGGAAGAAGCCATCTCCCTGATTGTCGGAAAGAAGAAGGGAAGGCAGGCAGACCTAGTGCAGGCAGAGGAAGGAGTATTAAAAGCCGAAGAGACTTTAGCCCAGGCCGTGATCTCCTGAAGTTGAGACAGGACGAGTTTAAAAGCATAGCGGAGAATAGAGCTAGAACACAGGGCAGAGAGGTCCAGAACAGGATTTATGAGCAGGGAGATAAGGCAGGTAGGCTGATAGCATGGTTAGACAGGAGGGAGTGGGCGGCTCACCTAGTACCTGAGCTACTGGGAAATGACTCCAGCTCTATAACAGACCCGCAGGCAATAGCGGATACGTTTGCAGACTATTACCGTACGGTGTACAGCACCGCCAGTGGGCTCTCAGAAGATGACAACAGCGAACTGCTTCGAGGCATCAGGATGACTGTACTCTCAGACGAACACAGGGCATATCTGGAATCCCCGATAACGGATGATGAGGTGGCGCAAGCAATCAGGGGAGTACACTCAGGGAAGGCTTCAGGTCCGAATGTTATCCCCATTGAATTATATAAGCTGAGGCCGGACAAAATCGCCCCCTACTTCCGCTCTATGTTGGCAGAGAGTAGGGACAAAGGAATACTACCATATGACCAGCGAGTCGCCAACATTGTCGTCATATATAAAGAAGGCAAACCCAAAACCAGCTGAGCATCCTACAGGCCAATATCACTATTAAACGCAGAGCCTAAAGTCCTCGCTAAGCTACTTGCAACGAGCCTGATTAAAATTATCAGCACCCTGGTACACCCTGACCAATCGGGATTTATGCCTCATCCTAATACTGCCCTCAATCTGCGCCGTCTGCATGGGGTGCTCAGCAGAGTATCAACCATACTGGAACCTGCTATCTTGGTATCGCTAGATGCCACCATGGCATTTGACATGGTTGAGTGGCCTTACCTGTTCGCGGTGTTGAGCAAACTGGGGTTTGGCCCTAAATTCACAAGCTGGATCTGTCTCTTATACTCCGGCCCAATGGCCCGAGTCGTTGTGAATAACTATAGATCCCCAGATTTCCAGCTGAGCCGGAGCACACGCCAGGGCTGCCCCTTGTCTCCACTTCTTTTTGCGTTGTTGTTGGAGCTCCTGGCAGCCTGGATCAGGCAAGATCGAGTGACCCGTGGAATGCGGTGGACCTTGGATTGGGAAGACAAGATATCATTGTATGCTGATGATATTCTTCTTTATATGACCTCTCCAAGAGCCTCACTTATCGGTCTCCTTGACATTCTTGCAATATTCGGGAGATATTCCGGATTCACTGTAAACTGGTCCAAGTCATTAGTCTACGTTCTCCAAGGAGATCCGCCCATCATACCACAAAACTGCCCGGTTCAGATAGCGAACAACGGCTTCCAATATCTCGGCATCTACGTGACACTGAGCTCGAAGCTCCATTTTGCCCGTAATTTAGAACCTCCCATAAAGCATTGGAAATCCCTCCCCCTCTCCTTGCTAGGCAGAGCAGTCCTTTTTAAAATAATGGCCCTGCCTCGTTTTTTGTATGCTGTCCAGAACGCAATGGACCCAGTCCCTGCGTCTTATTTTAAAGAAATCGACAATCTTCAGAGGGAGCTCCTCTGGGATGGTAGGCCCCAAATTGCGTTCTCCAAGTTAACTCTCAACTGGTACGATGGGGGCATTAGTCTTCCTGATATACAGAAATATTATTGGGCATCCCCTCTTGCGGCCATTAACCACAGGATTTATGGCCGCCCAGATGATCCCGGGTACGCCATGGATAGGTGGTTGCTCCCTGGGGGAGATTACACCAGAGCGTTGTACGCCAAACCCCGTAGATTTCCTCTCACCGGTCCTACAGCACACTCAATTCATGTATGGCACGCGGCCAATAAACACCTGAAATGGAACGACAAGCTCACCTTGGCTACTCCATTATGGAATTCCGAGAGGCTGGGGAGCCTTTGGAAATCCAAGGGCTTTGACAAATGGGACCTCATCGGAATTTCACAGATTGAAGACGTCTGGGGTGAGGGGTCGGTCCTTCCCTTTAGTTCTCTCAAACAGCAATACTGCTTGGCAGACACCGAGCTTTTCCGGTATCTCCAAGTGCGACATGCGTTACTCACCCAGGTGCCCAGTAACACATCACTCCCGGAAGCCTCCACTCTTGAGGATAGATTGCTAGATGGACATCTCCCGGAAAAGACCATTTCTCTTGTTTATAGAAAATTGATCAATATCATGGCAGACCCTCTACAAGCTCTAAAGGAGAAATAGGTCAGCGATGGCTTAGAGCTCGATGACAAGGACTGGCAAGAGGCGATTTCCTCCCCGCGGGTGGTTGCCATCCAGGCCAGGCTGAGGTTGGTGCAGCTCAAAATATTGCATAGGATCTACATCACAGGGCCATGCCTGGTACGGATGGGTAAAGCGGAGAGTGGAGAGTGTAGAAAAGTGTGTGGAGACATGGGGACGTTCATCCACATTTTATGGAGCTGCCCGCGCATACAGACATACTGGCAAGGCATTCACCGCACACTACGGGAAGTCCTAAGTGTAGACATACTGTCCGTGGCTCGAAGGTGCTTATTAAACGTCTGGGACCCTACAGACCTCAATACGTACACTACACAATGGGCAACTCTAGCTTACATGACAGCGAAAAGAAACATAGCACAGCAGTGGGGAGGGAGTCAGCCACCCCAACTGAGGAGGTGGGAAGAAGACCTAGACTGGTGCATGTTTTGGAAAAAGTCTGTCTATGTGGCCAGAGGGTGCCCAGGGAAGTGGGCCAAGGTGTGGGGAGCTTGGAACCAATACAGAGGAGATATCTGTGCACCGCCTTCCCTACGGAACAATACTGAAACTCTTGACGCCCCTTGATTTAGCCAATACGATTAATATGATCTGTGTTGTGATGTTGTGATGTTGTTGATGGTATTTTGGGATGGTGAAGTTGCTTGCTCGTAATTGATTGATTTATATCGGAAATGTTTAATAAAAAGAATTATAAAAAAAATAAAAAGAAATAAAAAGAATTCTAGTTATATACTTACCTAGCAATAACATGATTTGTCAGTGTAGTGGATACAATATGATTGCCAAACAATATAGTGCCCCGCCACAATTTCAAAAATATCTTTGAATACATGAGATGGCAGAGAGGGCTGCTACAATGATTATGAAAATGCACAACGTCTTTGAAAGTTGCCAACAAATAAATCACTATTCATAACTTTACTTCAACAATCTAGCCTTTGCACTTGTTTCTCTGCCTGCCAATTTCTAAATTATGTTCATTTGTGTTTCAATGATAGGACCACCATTTTATAAATTATAGAACGTTCCGCTCCAGGAAGCATGTATGGAATTACACTGAACACATTCTACAGTGGAGTAAACAGAAATAGTCTAGTATCCCTGTTGGGTAAAGAGTGTCTACTGAACCAGTGCCACCAATCAGGCAATCATTTATAAGGCCAAATGAATATTGTTTTGGGCGTAGGCAAGTTCCCTTCTTGTGCAGTTGGATAAAAGGTTGACAGTGTAAAGTAGCAACCAGAAAGAAAGCAGACAAACAGCATGGCTACAGTGTAAAGACCTGGTAGTGAAGGGGGTGGCTTCTGACCCCTGTGTAAATTGGAGTTTGCACAGGAATCAAAATTATTCATAATGTAGTAATTATATTCTTCCCTGCCCAACTTCCCCCAGGACATTTTACTGCAAGAAATTTCAGCTAGTCAGACCTGCAGAGATTTTTGCGGGGGAAATGAAATGTAAACTCCAATACATATGACATTCAGTGAGGAAAATACAGATTGAACATGTTATCGCTCATTTTCCAGAGTAAAAGAAAGAATATGAAATGCTCACTGCCGTTGGTAAATGGCACTCCCCGTAGTCTCAGTACTTACCAGGAGCTTTAAATTCCTCACCATTTCCCTTCATCTCAAAATATAAGTCTAAAAGTCAAAAGTTTTTATCAGTCAACCGAACACTCAGAAATTACTTTAAATTCAAAAGAGTCACCCTTTAAGGCCAAAAAGGACAGGGTAAGTAAACACCAATATAAAACGATTTCCATTTTGCGCTCACACTATGTATTCATTGATCAATAATATCGCAAATCAATTAGAATGTAATGAATGAATTTTTTTTGTCCTAGTGTTTCCAATTATTAAACAATTAACTGAAAGATATTGATTGCCCCACAAAGAAGAGGTTTCTTCATACATAATATTATAACCAGCTCACTGTATAATTTGGGGGTATGTCATGAGTCACTAGTCTGCACTGAATTAAATTATGATATGCGCGAAAAGGAAAATATAAACTGGAAATGATTGGGTTTTTATTGTTTTGTTTGTCTCCTTTAGTAACAATTATTTTTATATATAAAGTTTTTAATATATATTTATTTGTCCTGCGGAAGGCGGGGGATTGATTCCAAGAAACACCAGGTCAACCGAATTTTTATAAAAAGGACTTGTTAAGTGATATAATTTTGCTATATAAAGATTGTCTGTTTTTAACAATTTGTGTATGTTAATGTCTGGTTTATAAAGGGTGTCTACAAGAAAAGAGGAGTCTGTTTTAGAAATATTTCAATGCTTGCTGAGATTATGTAAAGATGATGTTTGATATCTATTAAGATGCTTCATGGTTTTAGATTTTTTATTGTATATTGACTGATTTGTATATTGTGGATACAATCAAATGTACTTGAATAAATTAAATAATCATACATTTTCTTAATACAAGGAGACAGTCATAATTGATGATATAGATTCATGATATATATGCAGTATTTAATTCAGTGCATTCTAATTGATTTGAGATATAATTGATAACTCAAAAATTGCCACATACAGAGGGCCTGTTTTAGAGTTTAGCAGATGGGTTACTCAGTCACAAACATGACAGTTATCCCTTCCATCTTAGTACAATTACATTATACCCTATGACACTTGTAATATGGCAGACACCATTATCTAACTCTAATTCAGGCCCATAGTCCAAGGGTCTTTACATATTTCACTGGATAGGCCTTAGATGGACAGCTAAATAACTGGTTTGCAATTTTACACATCTGTGAGAGGATCACAAGAGTCCATGCCTATCAGCCCGAACCTCCCGGTACATATGTATGTATTTATGTATGTAAAGGTACTGATACATTTTAAGGGTAAATGGGACACAACGGTGCACTGAACAGTGTATCAGAGTCCTGAAAGACAGTACATCCTACCATGTGGGGTGGTGGTGCTTTTTGAAGAACATGCCTTTTTTTAATTTCCTCTCTCTTACAGTTATGTCAGATGATGTTTGCTCTGAAAGCTTTAAATGTAGGGAAATGTAAACTTTCATCTACAGAGAAATGGGGGTAGGTGTTAAATGTCAAGGGGGTTATGTATTGGGAATTCCAGAGTTGGCCTGTTAAATGACTTATCACGGCTTTTGTCATCCTCATCTATAATGCAAACATTTGGAAATAGAATTACAAAAGAGTGGTCAGATGTGACTGCATAAAGAAAAGCTAGCCTTCAAATTAACTGATTAGAAAAAACATTCTGGACACACTAGTGGGGTTTTCTCTGGCACTGGCATTCAGAGAAATGTTGAAGAATGTTGAGAAATAATGAAAATTTCTACTATATAGAACTGTGAGAGGCAAACCTTTTCCCAAAGTGATGGGTGCTGCCTTATCTCTGGTCTAATGAACCACACTGAACATGCATCAGCATTTCCTATTCCTATTCCTGGAAGCCACACACACACTGTCTTGAATAGATTCCCTTTATATGAACTCAGACAACTGTGAAAAGCCAGCCACAAAGTGTAGATTCCACTGTGTAAAAAGTCCCATAATGCATTATCACAATGGATGGAAAACTATAATGTTAGTATACCAGCCAGTTCTGGTCTCAAAAACCAATAGTAAGACCCAGACCTGGTTGGAAAAACACTACGCGCTGAGCTCTAGCATAGGAGCACTACTCTCCAGTAATACTCGCACTGCATCCTACCATCGCTGCTGCGAGGTCAGAAAACGGGGGGGTGAGGGGGGGGACTTACAGTGTGTTTTTAAACTGATAATAGTGTTGTAGTTGTCTTTAAACTAGCAACAAACCACAGAATCGCCCACTTACCCGCACTATGAAAATCTTTGCACGCCATCTCGCTACTTTAGCGGGACTACGGAAGACTCACCCTACCAGCGCCATCTTGGTCAGCGGTCTAGTGGCTGGCCGGATCGCTAATCACTCCCCTATTTAGGTGGGGCAATGCAAGCGCGCAGTCCACAATAGTAAGACCCAGACCTGGTTGGAAAAACGCTACGCGCTGAGCTCTAGCATAGGAGCACTACTCTCCAGTAACGCTCGCACTGCATCCTACCATCGCTGCTGCGAGGTTAGAAAACGGGGGGCTTAAAGTGTGTTTTTAAACTGATAATAGTGTTGTAGTTGTTTTTAAACTAGTTACAAACCACAGAATCGCCCACTTACCCGCACTATAAAAATCTTTGCACGCCATCTCGCTACTTTAGCAGGACTACAGAAGACTCACCCTACCAACGCCATATTGGTCAGCGGTCTAGTGGCTAGCCGGATCGCTGATCACTCCCCTATTTAGGTGGAGCAATGCAAGCGCGTGCGCGCAGCGGGCGAGCCAATGGTGCACCGGAGGCGTGCCAGAGGCAAGCCCGTCTGAGCCCGTCCGCGCACCGGTCGCGCCTAGCGCCAGCAATACTGCCAAAAACGGCAGGATACGCTATTCTAAAGAGCTATTGCTCTGTATTGATAAAAGGGGACAGGGGGGGCATCAAACGGTTTTAATGTGCGGCTTGATAAACAGCAGATCCCTGATAAAACACCATCAAGAGGTATCCAGTCTGCTAGAAGACTCGGACCTGGACGTTTTATTTATAACAGAGACCTGGGCCAGTATGGATTCCTCTGTAGAGATTGGCTTTTCTTGCCCAGAAGGCTATAAAATATTCCATAAACCCAGGGCCTCAGGAAGAGGAGGGGGGGTTGGGGTAATTTTTAAGGAGAGGTGGAATTTCGCACCCTTTCAGGTGAATGAGGTCGCAGGATATGAGCTGCTGGGTTTCACTCTGCAAGAGGCAAAGGAAAGGCTGCTGACCGGCTTGGTGTGTTATAGACCCCCGTGCTTGGATACTCAGCACCAGGCACTACTTGATACCATTACTGCTTTGACCTTGACACACTCCAGAATGCTGCTCCTAGGAGATTTTAATCTATGGGATACTGGGAGCTTAGGGAGCCATTTGCGAGATCTGCAACAAACATGTGAGAACTCTGGTCTACACCAGTTAATACAAGAGCCAACACATCGGGGTGGTCACATGCTGGATCTCGTGTTTGCAATCCAGACCGAGACAGAAGTGATCAATATTATGCCTCAAAGCTGGACTGACCACTCCCTAATCCACTTTAAGATCACCATACCTGAGGTTACAAAGAACTATAATGGTCAAACTACCTACCGATGGGGAAGAGACTGGGCCAAATTGCCAAAAGATAGATCAGATCCTCTATTCCCTAACCAGACTCTTTTTGATCCAGGCGACTCAGTGGACAAGAATTATCATAATTATAGTAACTATATCACTAACATCTTAGACAGACATATCCCCATGAAAAAGATCAAGAACAGGATAAAACCCTCGCCCCCCTGGTTTAGCGAGGAGCTGAAATTACTACGGAACACCCGCCGACAGGCTGAGAGGAGGTGGCGTAGATCATACTTAAAAATAGATAGGAAATCATTGAAACAAGTGGAGGCTCAGTATAAACACACTATCATCTGGGCCAAATCACTTTTCTATGCCAGTTCCATCCTACAAGCATCTAATGGCACAAAGACTCTTTTTAATATCATTAGAGACCTTTCTAGCCCTGCCTGCTTGGCTAATAAAGTGCCAGCATCACAGAAATTATGCGATGAAGTCGCCACTTTCTTTGACGAAAAGATCGCCAAAATTGTTGGGGGGTTAGATCTGAGTACCACTAGTAGTCAGATACTAGATGAGGAAGCATGGACGGAAACATCGATCGAGCACTTTCAACCTCTCACTGAAGAGCTCTTCAACTATCTCACTCAGGAGGTGTCCTCTGGATCCCCTCTAGATCCCCTTTCTCACAGGATCTGGAAGGAGTATGGTCCTGAATTATTCCCAGGGTTACGACTAATATGTTGCCAATCCCTGGGGGAAGGAGTAGTCCCTCAAGAATGGAAGCAGGCAGTGGTAACTCCCCTGTTGAAAAAGCCTTCCTCGGATCCTACAACCCCAGCAAATTTCAGACCCATATCCCTCCTGCCTTATCCTATAAAAATCCTGGGAAAGGCTGTCAGCAAGTCCCTGTCGAGCTACCTCGAAGAAAAACATTTACTGGACAAGGATCAGTTTGGGTTCCGACCAGGCCATGGGATGGAAACCGCCTTGGTAACCGTGTTGGACAAGCTACGAATGCGGGCCGACAATGGTGACTCCTCGGTGCTGGTATTACTAGACATGTCGGCCGCATTCGACGCGGTTAGCCATGCAGTGCTGATAGGAAGGCTGGAAAGACTGGGGGTGAAAGGCTGCGCCTTGAAATGGATGCAATCATACTTGTCAAATAGACAACAGGTCGTAACCATGGCTCCATTCCTAAGTCCCTGGTTTGCCACGGAGTGCCTCAGGGCTCGGCAATAAGCCCTATTCTTTTTAACGTCTACCTTCGCCCCTTGATTCCCATTATAAAATCATGTGGGATTGAGCTGGTTAACTACGCCGACGACACCCAACTGGTGTTTTCTCTGGAAGGGAAGCACGCAGTGTCTATGGACACCTTCCAGGAATGTATGCGTCGGGTCTCGGGCTGGCTTAAAGTAAACTCTCTGCAGTTAAATGGGGGGAAAACGGAGCTGCTATACTGCTCTGCAGCAAGATTGTCAAAGCCCCTACCGTGTGAGTTTAGACTCACGCCGGAGGACGACCCCCTGGTGCCAGCCAAAACAGTACGCAACCTGGGTGTTATGGTGGATGAAGATCTTCAGATGCAATCACAGGCCAATAAAACAATCAGTGTCTGTTTTGCCCTGCTAAAAGCACTTCGACAGATTCTACCACTCTTACCCAGTGAGGTTAGACCCCTGGTGGTGAGGAGCATAATTCTGAGTAGACTGGATTATTGCAACTCCCTGTATCTGGGTGCTCCTCAATATATACTGCAGGGGTTGCAAAGAGTTCAGTCCATAGCAGCCAAATTGGCACTCAATAGGCAGCGCAGCTCCTCCTCCACCTTGGCTCTGAGGGACCGTCACTGGCTGCCCATTAGGGATAGAATTAGCTTCAAATCCCTATGCATGGTATACAGAGCACTGCACAGTAGAGGTCCGGTGTCTATGCAAGAGAGATTCATTTGGTACAAGCCTACTAGACATCTTCGCTCTTCAAGTGCAAGTCTGACAACTACTGCCAGATTCAAGAGGTCCGGAATGGGAGGTAGGGCCTTCGGTACAGCAGCTTCACGTCTTTGGAATGAGCTACCCCAAAACATCAGACAAGCGAACTCTCTGTTGGGCTTCAGAAAAAGCCTAAAGACCTGGCTATTTGCCAGGAACGAGAACTAAGGCTTCCTGTTAATAGTCAGGCCCGTTTCCGTTGATCTACCTTTGTCTAAAAGCGCCAGGATACCCTTTGGGTGACAGTATGCGCTATACAAGTATGCCATACAATACAATACCTTTGAAAAAAGATAAAATGGAAGAAGCACAAATGGTAAGAAAAATGAATTGATTCAAATTTAGTTCAAGTGTAGTTCAGTGTGTCTGTGAAGAGCCATTAGTCACAAACAGAAATAGGACATAAAAGTAGCTGCAAAAATGCTGGCCTGGTTGGCAAGGAAGGAGGAGAGCCGGTGTTGGATCCCGACGGTTCATACACATCAGAGGTAGTTGGCGAAAACACCTACTGCTATAGCCCAGACCTTTGCAAGATATCTGAAAGACTTATATACCTCACAATTCTCCCAGAAGGCGAAGGACATGTATCATTTTGTGCATGATCCCACAGTGCCACAAATAGGTAGGGAGTCCAGGAGTTCGCTAGAGGCAGCTTTCATGGGGAGAGAAATCACAGAAGCCCTAGTGCAAATCGGGAGTGGGAAGTCCCCGGGTCCCAATGGCTTTCCCCCTGAATTATTTAACTGTGTCATGAGCAAGGTGATCAAACCCCTGTATGATATGTATTACGAGGACCAGACATGGGATGAGCTCCCCAGGAGACTTCGCCTCCTATAGGCCGATATCCCTACTGAATGTAGAAACTAAATTGCATGTGAAGCGGCTCTGGGTTCATGTCGTTTAGATCCACAGGACACAAGCTATGGCAGCTCTTCGGCTGTCTTGCCAGATGACTCCAGGGTCGGGGACCAACACTTATCCTGACATTAGACGCCGAGAAGGCACTCGATTCATTGGAATGGCCCTACCGGATGGACCTACTAGAACGTATGGGCTTCAACTCTATCCAGCACGTATGGCCAAACCTCCTTTATCAAAGACCAATGGCAAGAATTGATGGAGCAGGAGAAATACAAAAATATTTTGCACTCCTTTCGAAATGAATGACCTCATAACATTAAAAATACTAAACTGTTTGAATGCATGTATTAATCAACAAATGCACCTTTAATTAGACACTACACGTGGGAAACTAACGGGCATTGCAAAAATCTAATTTATTTACAAATGTGAAATTAAATTAACATAGGTTTGTGATTTGTTTTGAAAGTAGCAGTAAATTGCATGTATTTCGTTTGTAGTAAAATTATATTGTGGCAAAGAATGCAGATGGTAAGTAAAATGGCTTTAAATATTGCTTATGCTAGGTAACACCTAACACGAGCCATTAGAATGGTGGGTGGTAAACAGAAGGGCTTATTTTCTATGCCTAAATTCTGCTATGTTGTTTTCATATCAGTTCCGTTCGGGCCTGCTAGGCCTCGCCTGAAAGTGGCTGCTGCAGAGAGACGTGATTGTGTGCGAAGAATAAAGATGGCCCCCGCGCATGAGCAGAGTGGAAGTTCCAGTCACGAGTGTGTGGCCTATGCCAGGAGTGAGAGATGTCAAGGTCAGTCTGACCTAAAACAAGAGTTGTGCCAAGAGTTCAGCATGAATGCATGGGAACGGATGGGAGACTCGGACTCCAGAAGATGAACTAATTCATGACTGTCGAATAATGTTGCAGATATATTAACAAAGTTGAAGTACATTTGGACTTGATGAATCACGAGAACTATTGAATGTATTAATTGTTTGCGGAACTGGTTCGAGCAATGAGGACAATGAGGTGACCATCACCACCCCTCCAATAAACCAATCAATACAATTGATCTATTCAACACGACACGCTGTCTGTTGAGATGATTTTTCCTTCTAATGCTGAAAAAGACTTTGTCAATTTTGGACTTCAAACGTTGATGGGGAAAAGGAACGAGACCGTCGCGGGATTCTATCTCGGGAGGGAATACGTCCGAGGAGGTTAGAGGGACAGTCAGTCAGTATTGGGAAACTATCCTGTGATCTTCGGTTCATGTTCTGGCGAACCATTCTCGTCATCGCCCTAAGGCCAAGGGTAATGATTATTTTCCGTTTCTATTTCAATCTTTACTTAAAGGCTTATGTAATAATGTCTAGAATATTTGTCTAATAAAACTTTACTTATTTTTAAATTGTGATTGAGCTGGTCTTAATCGCCATCAACTGATTCCTACTAGTTGGTCCATAGTCCAAAATAGCAGAGTACCTTAATGTTTAGAACCGACAATTCCAAAATCAAATGTATATAATATATATAGTTATTATTTAGGTAACAATATTAATAAGGTACCCCGTGTGTCTTGTAGCTCGTCTACTTATCACTGATCCAGAAAACTGAGTGATTGTGTGTTTCGGTGTCATGGGCCCCACCGATGAAGCAATGGTGTAAGGGTTTTCTGGGTTAGTGTCGTAAGGAAAGGTTTTATGATAGCCACGCTGCATCAGTTTTCTTGGTAGCAGAGTTATGGTTTCTATATGTCAGTTTGGGGATTATTGATTTTCTATGTCTAACACTTTATGTTGAGTTTGTATTACGATTATATGTAGTTAGAATTTTGAAGCTTCCGGGAAGAAGGAAGTGGACATTTGTGACAAGAGAAGTCACATGGAATTGTGCATTGTCTGATTTCAATATGGTGATAACACAGGACTGTGTTTTGTTAGGGAAATTCATGTGTGGATTGCGTTGAGTGAAATAGCAACAGGTTTTCTTGTGAAACTCTGGCCTTAATTCTCAGGAGCAGTATATAGTCTCCACATGTGTTTTATCCTCAGAGAAACAGGTTTACCTCTTGCATTAGAGAAGGGTAAGGTAGAGGGAAGTGCTACACTTATCGAACGAAACAGTATTCTTGAATGTTTGAATATTGTATCTCCTTTGTTTAGAGAAACGGACAATGTCGTAATTAACCGATTTTGTCAAACCAACGAGATATACAACAGTGCCGATAATTTTGTAAAGGAGGGGTCAGCAGAAGCAGGAGTAGGGCTGACGTTAACAAGAACCGCGCTGGGATTGGTCAGCTGCGGTAGTACGAAGAGCTTTTTGATTGGTACGTTGGTGTGAGTAGCGCTGGGATTGGACAGTCGCGGAAGTACGAGGAGTTTTCTGATTGGTGCGTTAGTGTGATTCGTGCTGGAATAGGTCAGTGTGAGAGTGACGTAAAGCTTTACAATTGGTGTGTTAGTGTGATTCGCGCTGGGATAGGACAGAATAGTCAAGCAGATTAAAGGAGAGTTGTGTGAATTCGCTTCGGCAAATAATTGTGAAATATGGCTTATTATGATGGACGAGAGATAGAGAAGCCTTCATGATTTATGAAATTCAAGAACATTTTTAAGAAAGATAAAAGGATTGTAACAAGAGAGGGAGAAGTGCTTCCTTCATCAAAACACCAGCATCTTACATGATAACGAAATATGGTTATCATACTTGTATTTTGTTGGATAATTGGGCAAAATATACTCAAAATGTTGGAGTATTGGCGTTTCCAGAAACTGGTTCGTTTAGCACAGCTATACTACGAAATTTGAGAAACAAAATGATGAAACTTGAACCGAGACCTAGATTGACTCGGTTTGAATCCCTAGGTGAATGGGAAGATGAGATGTTTGAAAGAGAGAGACACAGAGGTATAAGGGATGATAGTTATGTTCATGGAAGAGTATGGGGTTTGAGTCATGAAGAAAGGATGAGACGATGGCGGTACGCTAATATGACGGATGGTATGTTTCCAGCTAGAACAGCTGAAGAAGTAGTAGGGAAAAAGTGTACAGAGAAAAAGAAGCATCTAGTACCAGAAAGGTGTGGGTATGGAGCCAGTGATACAGATGATGATTTGTTGGAGGACATATTAAATAAAGACACCCTCCATATCAACAGGCTTCTGTGGTGGTGACACCAAATGCACCGCCAGTGGAAACTGTGATGAATCAAAACCCAGAACAATTTTCTGAAATAAATAGTCCATTTAATAGACAGAATATACCACAGACTGTAGAACCTGATATTCATAACGCATCTGAATTAGCAAGAAAAACAAAAGAATTGACAAAGAATGTAGAAGCTGTAACTGTGCCAGTAACTATAGGTCCAGTGATACCAGTATTTGAAAATCAAAAGATAGATGAACATTCCTTAACGATTCCCTTAAATTCCAGTATGCAAAAAGTACAAGAAAAGATTCATCCTGAAGTTAGGGAGACGAAAGATTCGATCCGATTAACTCCACCTATGGATTTGACAATAAATCAGAGTCCAATAAATAAAATTCCTATGGGAGCTGAATCAGCAACTGAAACACCAGAGAAAAGTATGAATAGAGTAGATTTAAATATGACCCCTGTGGGTCCAACTGCGGAAGAATTAAATGAGTGGGTTAAGAATTTACAGAAGAGAGATCCAGAACCACAGTCTTTGGATGTGGTTAGATTAAAAATAGACTAGGAAAAACTGAATCTAGGGACTATTGGTACAGATTGGTTAAAAACATATCAGGATGATGAATTAATGTTTATGTATAAAAGTATTACAAGGAGAGCTAAGAATTTGCATGAAAAATTGGAAGAAACAGCAAATGAATTGGGAATAGATTTCGCAAAAGTTAGAGGATTACAGAAACCTTACAGAGTAGATTTTAGTGAGAAAGATATAGAAAATCTGAACACTTCAGGATGGTTAACACAAATAAAAGAATTAATTGTGTTACTGAGAAAATGGGGAGATGTAGATAGATGGAGAAGTAGGTGGATAAGGAGAAAAGAAGGTATGGCTGATAAAGCAACATTAGCTTTCCGAGTAAAAGAAAAGGAACCAACAGTAGTAGAATGTCCGAATAGAGAAATTCCAGGAGGAGGTTATGTACATGTCCTATGGTCCAGACAGGATATATTGTCATTTACAAATGATTTTCCAAGATTGAGAGAAAAGCCTGTAGAATGGTACAGACAAGTGGAAAGGTTTGTAAAGATTTCAAAGGTATTGTGGGAAGATTTGGATGGATTGTTTGAGATTGTTGTACCTGCTGATTTGTGGATAGAATGTAAAATCACAATTGATTGGCCAAAGGAAGAATATCCTAGAGATGCAAAAACAGGAGCCCTAGGTCCAGAAGTAATGAAAAAATATGAGCAGGCAATCACATTTTTGAAAAATAAGATTCCTCCGAAAGATAAATAGAACAACTCAGGAACCTAAGGAGTCTGTACACACTTATTATGAAAGGTTGCTTCTAGTTTTTAACCAGTACAGTGGATATGAGAATCTGAGTGAAAAAGACATGAGTCACTTTGTATATCGATTTGTGTATGGTTTGAAACCTGAGATAAGTGAAATAATTAATGTTGTGTTGGCAGTCTAGTACAGTGGATGATGTACTAAGGTATGCAAAATATTGTAGTGATGACATTGAGGCCAGACGACGTAAGCTCAAAGAAAAGGCAATGTGGGCACAGGTGAAGGTTGCAGAACAACAAGAAGCCCAGATAATTAACCAGATTAATGAAGCAGGTCAGACCAAGGTGAAACCAAACATTGGTAAAGGAAAAGGTCAGATAAATATAGAAGAAGCCAAAAAGAAATGGCCATGTCAAAATTGCAGAAAATTAGGGCATTGGAAAAATGAGTGTAAATTACCTCCAAAAGTTAATACCGAGAATAAATCAGTAAATCCACAGGTGCAGAATGAGGTGGGTTATCAACAACCGCCACAGCAACAGGTAGTTACTCAACAGAGTCATGTGCCGCAGCCACCACTCCCAAAGAGTGTAAATCTTCAAAGATACAGTGCAGAGGCAGGATTCTACGGTGGAGAGCAGGTAACGAAATTGCCGCGCGCAGCTGCTGTTTCACAGTATTGGCTACAGCCGGATGGAAATGAATTGGATGAAAGCTTATGATGGTGCCTAGGAGAGGAAGAGGAGTGCGTTCTTGGAGCGACTCTAGAGATAGATCAGTCAGGTTCATTTGTGGATGGAAAGGTGAATGGTGTAAATGTTACTTTCCTTGTGGACACTGGTGCTATCCGTTCTACTGTAATATCAGTTGAAATTCCAAACCTTCCTCTCTCATGAGAATTCATCTCAGTCGTAGGTGTCTCCAACAGACATATTAAAATCCCTCATACAAAAACGGTAGAGGTTGAAATTGGTCCCTTTAAAGAGATGGTCCGTTTTGTAGTGTGCGATTGCAGTCCAGTAAATTTACTTGGACGCAATATACTTTGTAAAATGAACTGCACCATCTACTGTACCCCAGATGGTATTGCTTTTCAGACATCTGTATAAAATGACTATGTCTGCACTTGAACCAGAAAAATGTGATACATTTCCTATGTTTGATGCAGTGAAAATCCCTACTGGATTGAAAATAATAGTGAAGACTGATGTATGGGATTTTATGGGTGAAGATATAGGTCTAATGAAAGGAATTGATCCTGTAAAAATTACTGTAAAAGAAGAAACAATTTACCCGAATACTCCACAGTACAAATTAACACCAGAAATTATTGAAAGAATAACATCAGTGATTGATAAGATGATTGGACAAGGGATTCTGGGAGAAATATTGAGTAGCCCATGTAATTCACCTATAATGGGATTGAAAAAGCCTAATGGAACCTATAGGATAGTACAGGATTTGAGAAAGGTGAATAAAATTGTTGTTCCCTGTTGTCCAATTGTACCAAACCCTGCTGTAATATTATATCAAATTCCTCATGATGCAGAATGGTACACAGTTATTGATTTGTGCCATGCATTATTTTCTATTCCATTACACCCTGACAGCCAGCCATTATTTGCCTTCCGGTTTGGCGAGCGTATTTTGGCATGGTGCTGCATTCCTCAAGGGTATACTGAAAGTCCTTCCATTTTTAATCAGATTCTGAAGAAATCCTTAGAAAGTTTGAAAATGCCTGAGAAATCTGTTATGGTCCAGTATGTTGATGACCTATTGGTGGCATCAAGGACAAAAGAGCCATGTATTACTGACACGATCGCATTATTGAATCATTTGGCAGAAGGAGGACAGAAGGTGTCCCCATCTAAGCTGCAGTTCTGTCAACAAGAAGTACAGTATTTAGGTCATAAGATTGAAAAAGGGATGAGAAAAGTAACAACAGAAAGAATCAGGATTATTAAAGGAATGAGAGCACCAATGACACAGAGAGAGATGAGAATGTTTCTCGCAATGGTTGGTTATTTCCGACAGTGGATACATGGATTTTCATTGATTGCAAAACCTTAACAGCAATTAACAAAAAGTGATGTAAAAGATCCAATTTCGTTGAATGAGGAAGAGATGGAAGCTTTCGAGCAACTGAGAAACAGGTTGTGTGAAGCCCCAGCATTGGGAATGCCAGATTATGAGAAAGAATTTGAGTTGTACTGTAGTGAAAGAGACGGATGTGCACTTTCAGTACTAGTACAAAGGCATGGAATAATGAGACGGCCAATAGAATATATTTCAACTGTTTCGGACCCAGTAGCAAAAGCATTGCCTGGATGTCTAAAAGCAGTAGCAGCTACTTGTGTGAGTCTGGAACAGAGTGAAGGCATTGTGATAGGATATCCTTTAAAGGTATATGTCCCACATTCTGACCAGAACAAAGACCCAATTCATGACACATAGCCGATTAACCAGATATGAGAAGGTGATTTTGGGTGCAGACAATGTAACGATTGTGAGATGCATAAGTGTGAATCCTTCCACTTTATTGCCTGATGCAGTAAATGCAGAGGTCAAAGATGATGTTGATCACAGTTGCTTGGATGTACTTGAATTCTGCACAGAGCCCCACCCTGACATCAGAGATGAACCTCTAGAAGAGTCAGATTATGTGATGTTTGTGGATGGATCATGCTTGAGAACGAAAGAAGGAATTTTAAGTGCTCCGTATGCTGTATGTACGGTGGCAGACATAATGGAAGCATCTTGTTTGAGAGGAATACGTTCAGCCCAAGTTGCTGAGCTGATTGCTCTGATTCGAGCTTGCAAACTGGGAAGAAATTTCCGAATCACTGTGATCACGGATAGCCAGTATGGCTTCGTAGTGGTACATGATTTTGGACAGATCTGGTCCCAGAGGGGATTCATGACTTCTTCAGGATCTCCAATTTGGAATGGCGAGTTTGTGAAAATGTTGCTTGAGGCAATACAGCTGCCTAAACAGATTGCGGTGGTAAAATGTGCTGCACACAAGAATAGAGATGACTACATTACAGATGGCAACAAATTTGCTGATGAAATAGCTCAATATTGTGCCAGACATATGATCTCAATGATTCGGAGAAAGGAAAAAGAACATGTTTCATGTCCTTTGATGTTTACTAACGTAATTGAAACGTGGGAAGAGGTGAGACAATTGCGGGAAGAAGCAAGTGATGAGGAAATAGATATATGGATAAAATCAGGCTGTAGACAAAGAGAGGTAGATGAAGTTTGGGTTTACAGGGATGAAAGACCAATTATGCCTGATAGCATGATCTCTAACATGGCACGGATGTACCATGGACAGGCACACATAGGTAGAGATGCAATGATCAGACTTTTTAAACAGACTTGGTACAACCCCAAACTTTAGTGCTATAGCTGAAAGCCTTTGTCAAAGATGTCTTATATGTCAACAGTTGAATCCTGGAAGGAAAACAGTAGTGAGTTTGGGAACAATACGACATGAAGGAGGTCCTTTTACCAGAATGCAACTAGATTTCAGTGAAATGCCCCCAAGTAACAGACTGAGGTATTTCCTGGTGGTTGTCTGTTTGTTTTCTCGTTGGGTGGAAGCATATCCGACAAGAAGGAATGATGGAGTTACTGTAGCAAAACTCCTACTGAGAAAATGTATTCCTAGATATGGTTTTCCGGTAACGATAGTGTTAGACCTGGCACCTTGGCGTGAGTTTCCCTTCCACTTTTTGCTGATGTGCCTCATGAGTTTTGTTGGTGTTAGCTGCTCAGGGCACTGTGCCACTGCTAATCAGTGCCACAGTGCAAGTGCACCCTTTGAAAAGTGTATACATTGATTGGTGTCCATATTTGGCTTATTTGGTTTACAATCAGCCCCTAGTAAAGGGCACCAGGAGTGCCAGGGCTTGGAAATACAAATGCTGCTGGTGGGCTTGCAGCGCTGGTTGTGCCACCCACAGAAGCGGCCTAGTAAAATGTGTCTAGGGTCTGCCATTGCAGAACCTGCGTGCAATCTGGAACGGTCATGCTGACTGCGCAAGTGCACCTACTTGCCAGTCCCTAAACCTTCCCTTAACTACATATTAGTCACCCCTCTGGTAGGCCCAAGGGCAGGGTGCATTGTAGGCATAAGGTAGGACATGCCCTGATGTGTGTGGCATGTCCTAATAGTGAATTACAGCCATTTTCATTTTTCACTATTGAAGGCTACCTGCTCTCCATAGGCCAGAATGGGCTGCTGGAATTACTACACGCTGTAATCCCAGCAGACTCAGAGAGCATGGTATAAAGTCAAGTTTAGTATGCCTGAACTCAGAATAATAAAATACTTCTTTTAGTACAGTTTGTTTTAATATCCTGTGTTTGTAAATACTACTTTTAGAAAGTTAGTATTTACTTGCTTAGCCATTTCAGTCCGCCTCTGCTTTGTGTGTGTGTGTGCTGCCTAGTTTCAGTGAGGGGCAGGGCTGGGGAATTCCAGGAGACAGGCTGGCTGCCAGGTGGTGGGTAGAGAGATTACACCAGGATGGGTGGGAGGAGTACACCTTGACTCTGAATAGACCTGTGCTCTGCCACCACAATGCTGGCTCCGCCCCCTGTGGAGGGGCTGATGTCTCTGCCCTGTGCACTGACAGGAAAGAGCAGAGTCACCACAACAAAGTGCTCCAAAACCGGACTGAGCCAGGCACAGGCCCCCTGGCGACAAAGAACAAAAGAAACTGTGTATAAAAGAAGGAGCCCTGCTCCTAAGAAATCAGATCCTGTTTGCGCCAAGAAGAAACTCTGCCTGAAGAGAAAGACCTGGGAAAGCTGCATGGAGGAGTACTGTCTCTAAGCCTGAGAGACTGGCCTGTGGTGGGTGCCTTGCTGCTGAAGGAGAGGAAGAAAAGACTGAGAAAGACTTTAAATTCAACTTGTGCTTTAAAAACAATCTCCAAGGGCTTGCTTGTGAACTTGCCCCCTGAACTGCGCCCCGGGAACAGTGGGCGCTATCCCTCCCTGGAAGAGAAGAAAGCTGCTGTGGGTGGATCACTGACGCTGACCCCAGAGATCCTGTGTGCCCCATTCTCGCTGAGCAACGCGACATCTGCCCGCCTGTGCTGCTGTGAGCACCATGAAGGCCTGCCCTGCCTGGCCTAAACAAAGTAAACAGCTGCCCCCTCGAGCCGTAGCTCGCAACGTGAAGAAGAGACTGCCTGCGTCCAAGCGCCGAGCCTCTGCGACCCCTGGCCGTGGAGATCACTGTAAGGACTGACGGCACCCTGGTTTGCCGATCCTGGCCGATGCGACAGCGCTGCGTGCTGAGAGATCACCCCCGAGCTGCCCCTCCTGCTTCTGACCCCCGAGGTGTGCTGCGACGTCCTGAAGCGCCCCACGAAGCATCGTCATCCACTGCCCAAGCGGGACTGCAACGCGACGTGGGACGCCCCTCTACGGACTTCTGAGGCCGCCACGAACATTGCCCCCAAGAAATAAGGTACTGTGAGCCCAAGCGCCGTCGTACGAACCGTACTTTCCTGTGTACGGCCCATACTACGCTATTGTTCCGATACGCCATTCACGCGGGAAGCGTGAGGCTTTGTGCGGTTCGTCCCCAGCTTGTACGGCGCGTCCCGGCACCGGTACGGTCCGTCCAGCGTTAAAGATATACACGTTGCTCACGCGGGAAGCGTGAGGTGTGGCAAGAGGCGTACCGGACTCGTACGACGCGTACCTACGAAGTTTCGGTCCGTACGGCTTGAGTCCTAGTACACGTGCTCACGCGGGAAGCGTGAGGAACGGCACGACGCGTCCAAAAGCTGGTACGAAGCGTACCGAAGGCCCTACGAGGCGCACATGCCCCCAGAAGGTGCAGATTGCACCAAAAGTGACCATTTTAAGAACTGTGGACTACCTAAAGATAATTGCAAGTAACTGGTACCTCATTTGAAAGTGAAGAACTGTATTTTTAAAGCCTGCTTAAAGAACTTTATATAAAGAACTTTATTTTTACAAAATACAGCCTTGTGTCTCTGTGTGGTGGGTTGGTGGTTATTGTGAGACGCCTTGAATGCTTAACCTAATGCCCTCTGGAATCTAGCCTGACTGCTCGTGCCACGTTACCTAGAGGGTGAGCAGGGGTTATTTTCTTAGAGTAATCCTTTGCCCTGACTTAGAGGAAAGGGTCCCTGCTTGTCGCAAGTGCATACCTGCGCCAACCAGAGACCCCGGATTCTAACAGATAGAAACAGATAGAGGAAGTCATTTCCAAAATGAAATTATCCAGCTGATATGTGAAGCATTAGACATTCAACAAAAGCTACATTGTGCCTACAGACCAGAGGCTTCTGGGGTGGTTGAGAGAGTAAATGGCACAATCAAGAATAGGCTAGGGAAAATGTGTCTAGCCACAGGACTCAAATGGCCAGATGCCCTACCACTTGTGCTCATGAGCATAAGGAGCGTACCAGACAGAAAAACAGGTTTGAGTCCTCATGAAATAATATTGGGACGAGTAATGAGACAAGCATTTGTACCTGTCAACAAGCTGCTGACTATAACTGATGATATTATTCTGGACTATTGCAAAGGATTGGCTGATGTGGTGCATTGTGTGTTTCATCAGGTTGGACCCGATGCGATCACTCTTGAGAGAAACCCAGCTCATGATCTTAGTCTGGGAGACTGGGTTCGCATAAAAGTCCACAGAAGAAGAAATTGCCTGGTTCCTCGCTGGGATAAACCACGTCAGGTGATCTTGGTGACTACCACAGCGGTAAAGTGTGCAGGTGTGAAAAATTGGATTCATACAAGCCATACAATCAAAGTTCCAGAACCTGACGATCGACCTGTAACTCGACATCTGGAAATATCAGACACCAGTTCAGCATCTGAAACAGAAACTGAAGCAGTCAGAGTTCCAGATCCTGAAGATCGACCTGTAAGTCGACATCTGGAACTATCAGACACCAGTTCGACATCTGAAGCAGAACAATCGGAATCTGGTGAAAGACAAACTCAGGACAATGAAAAGCAAACAGAAGACTTTGAAAGACAGACAAGTGATATTGAAACAGGAGAGACAGAAATAATTCACAGTGATTTACAAGTGATTACAGTGATTGAACAACCAAGTACAAGTTTTAGGGAAATCCCTTCAGACGTAATTGAAACAACAGAAGAAAACCTAAAATCAGACGACGAATCAGAGATCATAAAGTTCAAAGTTAAAGAAGGTGAAGTAAGATCTGAAACAGAATCGGAACAAAGTGAAGAAGAAATAAGACAAACGAGAGGACCAAGAAAGAGAGCTTGGAAAGTGGAACGAGAAGAAACAGAGACTGAACTAAAAAAGCCAAGAAAAGGAGACAATTGGCCCAACGACAGTAAAAGACTGAGATATAAAATAATAAATTTGAACAAAAACAAGGAAGAACAAGTGAATGAAATCACGAGTCAAAGAAATCAAATAAATCTGAATAAAGGACAATTGCAAAGACCGAAAAGAGTAAAAAGACCTAACCTAAAATACAAATCACCTGAATTGACTTACATAGCACTGCCTGACACGAAGAGGTGGATAGCAGTCAACAGAACCCAAACGAAAATTGTAAGCAGGAGGGTGAGAGTAAACTGTGCACATCCTGAAGAGACTGGAGAAACCAGAATAAAGACAAACTGACAAAATCAAAGAAAATTTTGAAGGACCAGTACGCTAAGGGTAGTTGGTTCGAAGGCCATATTTTCGAGTGTGGAGAGATACATTTTTCTGTACATATCTTACATTATAGTTTACCATGGCAGAGAATGAAAATAGAAGATCTAGGTGTAGGCTTCTACACAGATGGTGTAGAATGTGTTTTTTTACTGTACAGGTTTACTGATGCTTATTTGGTTCATTTTAGCAATAATTATTCCACTTAGATTAACAGCAGAAAATACGTCTGGGATGAACAATAAAACAAATACTGATAAGGCACATAAAACAAAGGATACTGCAACACTGATAGATAATACGGAGTCTCAGAGACAGGTCAATAAATGATTTTTCTAAGAATGTTTTTACAAAGCTTTTATATGAATATGTAGAGACAATGGATGTTAGGGATTGTTATGTCTGTATGCAGTTACCTGCTTCTGTGACAGAGGGTGTAACATATCATCACCTTCCTTTGACGTATGGAATAACTTGCAGTGTGTTGGCTAGTTTATTTTATAGACAGGCAAATTAGAATAATATTATTCTGATATGGATGCTATTTCTGCTAAAGTTTCTGTAGTTCCTAAATTAAATAAGGTGAAGCTTGGTAAAGTTCTTGGAGAATTTTTCTTAGAAACAAAAGAATTAACATTAGACTACGCATTTAGACATACTCTTACTTGCAGATTAAGGAAAGAAGAAAACGTATTTTTAGACATGGTAGAGGATAGAAGAGTTAAGTTTCAAAGAAAAGTAACAGGAGAAAAGATGAAAACACCACCTTGGGGATTTTGAGGAAGGAAGTTATGATAAGAGTGAAACTAATGTAGCAATAGGGTTAGATTTGCCACAAGGAAAATTGTGCATTCGTAGCACTATGTATGCCAAAATACATACAGAATTATAGGGGGATGGGGATTCAAAGGAGGAAAAGATCCAGTATTCCCAGGTATCTATTTTATTTGTGGGAACAAAGCTTATTATAGGTTGCCGGACCATTGGTACGGAACATGTTATCTAGGCCTGGTCTTTCCAAAGATTTTTTATGTAGATAGGGGAACTAAAGGAACTCAAGAGATTGGTAAACCATTAACACGTAGAAGAAGGGAGAGTTTCTCAGAGATAATAGGTGACATTTTTGGAAAATTGATACCAGCAGTGGGTATATCTTTTAATGCATATAAGATTCGGAAATTGTCAACAATAGTAGATCGTTTATCAACGAATACTGCTGGAGGGTTCTTAATGGCAAATACCGAGATGGTTGCCATGAGAGCTATGGTGATGCAAAATCGACTTGCTCTTGATATTCTTTTGGCAAAAGAGGGAGGAGTCTGTGGAATGCTGAAGGTACAACATTGTTGCACTTACATTCCTGATAAAAGTCAGAATATACAAAGGTATATAAGCACAAGTTACTACTTGTGTAACAATATATCTGTAAGAGACATTAGTTAGTGATCGATTCCTTACCTTAGAATATTCCCAGGCATCAGACTGGATCCGGAAAGTTTTGCTAGCAGTACCCCTGCGCATCAGTAGGTGGAGGTGTGCGGCTCCGCGTCTGTCGCTGGCGTTGTAAGCGCCGAGATGACGTCACAGAGACTACTTAGGTGCCACCCATGCGCACTGACGTCAGTTCTGTACACGACTTTCCGCGCCAGGAAAGCAGAGCCATGCAAGCAACTGACCACTGGTGCCATGAAACTAGGGCCCTGAAAGGGAATGACCTGACCCTAGAAATCAGTTCGCAGAACGGGGAGGATGAGTGGGGCGGTAAGGAATCTATCACTAACTAATGTCTCTTACAGATATATTGTTACACAAGTAGTAACTTGTGCATCTGAAAGAGACACGTTAGTGATAGATTCCTTACCTTAGAATAGATACCCCAGCAATACCAACCCTGGTGGATGGTCTGCGAACAGATTACCCTAGAAAGTCACGGAGCACAGAACGGCTAAAGAAGCCGTCTCTCCAGACCTGACTGTCAAGGCAGTAATGCGTAGTAAACGTGTGCAACGAGGCCCACGTGCCTGCCTGACAAATGTCCTGCAAGGGAACGCCGCGTCCCAAGGCAGTAGTGGCTGCCAATGCCCTGGTAGAATGGGCACGCAGCCCCACAGGAGGCTCCTTCTTAGCCAAGGAGTAACATGCTTTGATGCACAGAACGACCCACCGAGAGATGGTCCGTTTGTCCACAGCCCGACATTTTTTGGTGCCCAGGTAGCCAAGAAAGAGCTGGTCATCCACCCGGAACTGCTGTGTATGCTTCAGATAGAATGCAAGCGCACGTTTCGGGTCCAGACGGTGGAGCCAATCTTCCTCCCTCAAAGGATGCGGAGGCGGAAAGACGGTAGGCAAAGTGATGGTCTGCCCGATGTGGAAGGGCGTGACCACCTTTGGCAAAAAAGAAGGGCGGGTCCTTAATACCACCTTGTCCAGATGAACAGAAAGGAAAGGAGGTTTGGAAGAAAGAGCCTGGAGCTCACTCACTCTTCTGGCAGAGGTGATAGCGACCAGGAAAGTCGCCTTAAGAGTAAGAAGACACAGAGGACAGGTATGAAGGGCTCAAAAGGAGCGCACATCAGATAGGTCAAAACGAGATTCAAGTCCCATTGAGGCATGATGAACGGCACAGGAGGAAACGTGTGCGTAATGCCTTTCAGGAAACGGCTAACAACCGGGGACTTAAAGAGAGAAGGCTGATATGGAAGCCTCAAAAAGGCGGAGATGGCCGAAAGATAACCTTTGATAGTGCCAAGAGAAGAGCCCTGCTGGGCCAAAGAAAGAAGGAACAGAAGGACTTCAGAAAGAGGGGCAGAAAGGGGATCCATAGCCTTTGCTGTGCACCATGCCACAAAATTGTTCCACCTGCAGGCGTATACCGTTTTAGTGGAGGGACGCCTGGCTTCCAGAATGACATCACAGACTTCGGGAGGAAGATCGAAAGCTGTCAACTGTAGCCGCTCAATCTCCACGCATGGAGGTGGAGGCTGGACAGGTTCGGGTGGAGGACCATCCCCTGCTGCTGCGACAGAAGATCCCCCTGAAGACGCAGACAGATCAGGGGATCGATCGCCATGCTGAGTAGCTCGGGATACCAGTATCTTCGTGCCCAATCCGGAGCCACAAGGATGACTTGGGCCCGGTCACGCCGAATCTTCTTCAGCACTCTGGGCAGAAGTGGTATAAGCGGAAAGGCGTACAATAGACCGCAACTCCACTCGCGACGAAAAGCGTCGCCGAGTGAGTGCTGCCTTGGAAATTCCAATGAGCAGAACTGATGACGTTGAGCGTTCTCTTCGGTGCCGAATAGATCTAACCAAGGCTCTCCCCACTGCAGAAAGAGACCTTGCACCACGTAAGAGTTCAGACGCCATTCGTGATCCATTTAGCACCGGCGGCTGAGTTCGTCCGCACTGGTGTTCAGAGAACCTTCCAGCCATGTCCAGAGGCGCAGAGCCTCCTGACATAGGGTCCAGGACCCCACCCCGCCCTGTTTGTTGCAATACCACATGGCGGTGGTGTTGTCCGTGAACACCTGCACCACACTTCCCCCGACAGAGGGAAGGAATGCCCTCAGTGCAAGTCAGATCGCCCACAGCTCCAAAAGGTTGATATGGAGCTGGGACTCCGCCAGAGACCAGAGGCCTCTGATCTCCGTCTCTCCCAAGTGGCCTCCCCATCCCAGGAGGGACGCATCCGTCACCACTGTGTGCTCGAGTTGGGGAAGAGAGAGGGATCTGCCATTGACCCAATCGCGATTCGTGAGCCACCACTGCAATTGTCGTGCAGTACCCTCCGAGATCTGGACATGATCGGATAGGTTGCCCTGATGCCGCGCCCACTGGAACTTCAGGTCCCACTGCAGAGCCCGCATATGCCATCTGGCATGTGGCACCAGCAGGATGCAGGAGGCCAGCAGGCCCAGAAGCCGGAGGGTCATCCTGACTGAAACCCAGGATAGAGGCTGAAAGATCAGAATCATAGCCAGAATATCCTGGACTCGCTGCCCGGGAGGATAAACCCGAAACAGCGTCGAATCCAGAACCGCTCCGATGAAGGGGAGCTACTGAGAGGGACTCAGGTGCGACTTGAGCACGTTAATGGAGAACCCCAGCAAATGCAGGAGGTTGGCCATAGTCTGAAGGAGGGAGACGACTGCCTGGGGCGAGCCCGCCTTCAACAACCAGTCGTTGAGGTAGGGGAAGACTGACACTCCCGACCTACGCAGATGAGCTGCTAACACCGCCATCACTTTCGTGAACACCCGAGGGGCGCTGGTAAGGCCCAAGGGGAGCACGGCAAACTGAAAATGCACCTGGCCTACCGTGAACCGTAGGTAACGCGGGTGGGCCGACAGGACGGGGATATGAAAATATGTGCCCTGCAAGTCCAACGCTACCATCCAGTCTCCAGGGTCGAGGGCAGCCAAGACCTGAGCCAGAGTCAGCATTTTGAACTTCTCCTTCCGGAAGAAGCGGTTGACGTTCCGGAGGTCCAAGATGGGACGGAGACCCCCTTTGTCCTTCTTGGGGACCAGAAAGTAGTGGGAATAACAATCACTCCCTACTGGCCCAGGAACGCACTCGATGGCCCCCTTGGCCAAGAGAGCCGCAACTTCCTGCTGGAGAGTCGCCAAGTGTTCCCCCGACATGCGGTGTCACAGAGGTGGCATGGCTGGAGGGGTGGACTGAAAGGGAATGGAGTAACCCTTGCGGATGATCTGCAACACCCACTTGTTCAATATGATAGTGTGCCAGTGGGGGAGGTGATGGCAAATCCTGCCACACACTGGCGTGGGGTGCCCCACAAAGCTCGGATTAGGAAGGTTTGGAGGTAGAAGCTGCGGGAGCGGAGGTGGACTGCCCCCACGCTGACTCGCAGAGCAGCCCCTGCGGAAGCCGCTTCCGCGGCCGCGCTGAGGCTGGTTCTGCACAGGCTTGCTGAAGGAACACGCCTGGGTGCCCCTGCCTTGGCCACGAAAGGAACGAAAACCAGGAGTGGCTGGGCTCTTCGTGGAAAGACCCAAGGACTTAGTCCTTAAAACGCTCCAGTGCACTGTCGGCCTTATCACCAAACAGGCGAGTGCCATCAAAGGGCATGTCCATTAGCGAGCTCTGGACGTCGGGCGAGAACCCAGTAGATCGCAACCAGGCGTGGCGACGCAGCACCACAGTCGTAGAAATCGCCCTGCCTAACGAGTCAGCGGTGTCCAAACCACACCGAATGGAGAACTTAGCTGCATCCTTACCCTCAGCAACCGCCTGGGAAATCACAGCATGGACCTCCTCAGGACAATGAGGCAACACCTGTGCAACTGTATCCCGCATCGCGTGGGAATAGCGGCCCAATAAGCAGGCGGTGTTCACTGACCGCAGCCCCAAGCTGGCCGAAGAGAACAACCGCTTACCGAACTGTTCCAGCTTCTTAGAGTCCTTATCCGGCGGAGCCGTGGGAAAGGCACTCTGCGACGTCAAGGCTTGGATGACCAGACTCTCAGGCGTGGGATGAGTGGTCAGAAACGCGGGGTCCCCAGGTGCCGGGCGGTGACGCCTGGCGACATTCTTATCCACAGGGGCCCTCCTGGCCGGCCGCGAGCAAGTGCCCAACAGGACGTCGGTGAGGGCATTGTTGAAGGGAAGCAGTGGCTCCGACGAAGTAGATGCCGTCTGGAGCACCTCAGTGAGGAGGACCATTGTGTAGGAAGCGCCCTCCTCCATTGTAGGCAGGGGAGAGGCAAACCCCGGGTCAGAAGAGACATCGAGGTTGCCGGCGTCTTCCAGATCGTCCACCTAGTCCTGCTCGGAGTCACACTGACAGGCAAGAGGGTCCTCGGACCCCTCCCAGTCATCCTCCACCTCCGTTGCAGGAGGAACCGGCCACGGCGGTAGAGCCGGAGCTGGAGAAGGGACATACGGCGTCGAAAACGGCACTGTCTCCCAATGCGGATCCCAGGCAGGAACAAAATGGTCCAGAGCAAGGGCGTAACGAGCGGCACCCACCGTGGCGCCGGAGGCGGAACCGAGGGCGGTGCTGGGGCCGGAGCCGGCAGCGCCGGACCTCGTGGCACCGGGACCGGAGCCAACGGCGTAGGATCCTGTGGCGCCGAAGCTGGATCCGCCGGCGGCGCCGATGGCCCAACAGGATCTGGACACGGGACCGTGGGGCCCAAAGGCACGTCGGCGGGAGCCCGAGGCCTAAAAAGGCGGTCCATGGTGGCAAGAAATTCTTGCACCTGGTTGGGAGTCACCGACGGACCCGGGTAAGGCAGGTAGGCCGCGGGACTCCCAGGCTCCAAAGGAGCCGCAGGGGCAGAACACCTGTCCCCCTCGTCTGCATCCGAGGACTGACGGGGGGACGTCGGAGAGCAAACACGCTTCTTCGACTTCTTTTAGTGTCGTCACTTACCAGAATCCGAGGGCGAAGACTTGGAGCCCGAGGAGCGACGACTGCGGCCCCGCGAGCATCAGGACGAGTGCCGGACCTCCAGCAGTTTCCTGCACCGCTCCCTCAAGGCCTTCGGGGCCATGGTCCGACAGTCCCGGCAGGACCGGGAGTCGTGGTCGGTCTCCAGGCAGTACATCGTGGGGGTCCGCCACTGATATATTGCGACAGCAGGCCCAACAAGACTTAAATCCAGGCATCCCTACATGCACCAGGAGAAAAGAAGGGAGACAAAAGTCTCAAAGGAGTAGTCAAAAAGTGACTAAGGTACGTGCTCTATCCGGATCTGCGCTTGCTGGTGCGAAAAAGAAAGAACTGACGTCAGCGCGCATGGGTGGCGCCTAAGTAGTCTCCGTGACGTCATCTCGGCGCTTACGACGCCTATGACAGATGCGGAGCCGCACGACACCACCTACTGACGCGCAGGGGTACTGCTAGCAAAACTTTCCGGATCCAGTCTGACACCTGGGGATATTCTAAGGTAAGGAATCTATCACTAACGAGTCTCTTTCAGATAGAATATTACTAAATTGCATAAAGAAATTATCCCACTGGAGGTTGATGGTGCTTTAGAGAAGCTTGGTAAGAGTTTTTCCTCAGTTAAGAAATGGTTTGCAGAAATAGGTAGTTCATTAGTTGGGAAAATACCAGTGACAATAGTAATATTAATGATATTGATGTTGAGATTAGCATGTGTATGTATTAGGAAAAGAAAAGTAGAAAATAAAGTAAAAAGACAAAATGAGAAAAATAAACAAAAAGAACGAGAAATGGGAGAGATTGAATAAGAATAATTTAAAGAGAAAATGGACAACAGGTCTAAGAGACAGAATGTGAAGAATACAATTGTTTGGGCTAACAAATGAAAAAGGACAAGAAACATGCTTTTTGATAAATTGATGGAGATGGTTTTTGTGGTGATATAAAAAAATCACCAAAGGGGGGAATTGAAGGAGCTGGGGAAATACAAAAAAAGATTTTTTGTACCCCTTTCGAAATTAATGACCTCATAACTTTAAAAATACTAACTATTTGAATGCATGTATTAATCAACAAATGCACCTTTAATTAGACACTAGACGCGGGAAACTAACCGGCATAGCAAAAATCTAATTTAATTACAAATGTGAAATTAAATTAACATAGGTTTGTGATTCGTGTAGAAAGTAGAAGAAAATTGCATGTATTTCGTTTGTAGTAAAATTATAGTGTGGCATAGAATGCAGATGGTAAGTAAAATGGCTTTAAATGTCGCTTATGCTAGGTAACACCTAACACAGGTCATTAGAATGGTGGGTGGTAAATAGAAGGCCTTATTTTCTATGCCTAATTTCTGATATGTTGTTTTCATATTAGTGCCATTCAGGCCTGCTAGGCCTCGCCTTAAAATGGCTGCTGCAGAGAGACGTGATTGCGTGCACAGAATAAAGATGGCTCCCGCGCATGAGCAGAGTGGAAGTTCCATGTGTGGCATATGGACGGAGTGAGAGATGTCAAGGCCAGTCTGACCTAAGTTATGACAAGAGTTCAGCATGAATGAATGGGAATGGATGGGAGACTCGAACTCCAGAAGATGAACTAATTCATGACTGTCGAATAATGTTGCAAATATATTAACAATGTTGAAGTACATTTGGACTTAATGAATCACGAGAACTATTGAATGTATTAATTGTTTGCGGAACCGGTTTGAGCAAGGAGGACAATGAGGTGGCCATCACCACCCCTCCAATGAACCAATCAGAATGAATGTAGCCCCTAAAAAGGTTTCAATTTGGGTATAGCAAGTTAGTGTAAAGGGTATAAAAGAGCTTGTGCTTACAATGATGTGTTCGTGTGCGCTCATTCTACATTGATCTATTCAACACGACATGCTGTCTGTTGAGACGATTTTTCCTTCTGATGCTGAAAAAGACTTTGTCAATTTTGGACTTCGAACGTTGATGGGGAAAAGGAACGAGACCGTAGCGGGATTCTATCTCGGGAGGGAATACGTCTGAGGAGGTTAGAGGGACAGTCAGTCAGTATTGGTAAACTATCCTGTGATCTTCGGTTCATGTTCTGATGAACCATTCTCGTCATTGCCCCAAGGCCAAGGGTAATGAGTATTTTCCGTTTCAATTTCAATCTTTACTTAAACGCTTATGTAATAATGTCTAGAAAATGTGTCTAATAAAACTTTACTTATTCAATTTATTCAATGAATTTAGATAATATTTCATGCTAACTCAAAACTGAGTCTGTGGTTATTAGAATTAAAGTTATGTTTAATAATTGTTAAAAGGTTTTAAATTGTGATTTCTACTAGTTGGTCCATCGACCGAAATAGCGGAGTACCTTGATGTTTAGAACCGACAATTCCAAAATCAAATGTATATATTGTATATAGTTATTATTTAGGTAAAAATATTAATAAGGTACCCCGTATGTCTTGCAACTCGTCTACTTATCACTGATCCAGAAAACTGAGTGAATGTGTGTTTCGGTGTCATGGGCCCCACCGATGAACAAATTGTGTAAGGGTTTTCAGGGTTAGTGTCATAAGGAAAGGTTTTATGATAGCGGCGTTGCATCAGAATACGGCTGAACAGCATGTTTTCGGAGGGATTCAATCTGGGCAGGGGCACTCTGTAGCTACTCTTTGCTGTGGTGAGCAGACTGTTAGCAAACTGGATTCGGCAGGATGAACTGTTGCAGGCCTCTACTGGAATGGAGACCTGGAGGATGTGGTCTCCCTCTATGCAGAAGACATCCTGCTATATCTTGCGGACCCGGAGCAATCCCCCTCGAGAATCCTGGAGATCTTGCAGACCTTTAGATTTTTTACTGGCATAATAATCAATTCGGGAAAATCCATAGCCAACCCACTATCTCACATGGGAGGCTGGTCCATCCCCTTGGTGTGGACAGACATCTGGTTTATCTATTTGAGAATATATGTGACTACATATCGTCAACTGTATTCAGATAAAAATGTAGGGCGGATCCTATGACATGGAACATTGGCATCAGCTCCCCTCTCCTTACTGGGAAGGGAGGCCCTGTGTATAATTATCTAGCTCCTTAAATTCCTCTATGCAGTGCAAGATTCCACTTTTTTGGACCTCAACCGTTTTTTGGGGCTGTGGAAGCGGAAGTTAGGACCCTATTCTGGGATGGAGACACCCAGCGGATTGCTCTAGGAATGTTGATGAGGAAGGAGGACAATGGATGGGGTAATGGCCTGCAAGAATTGTATTACTGGGCAGTTTGCCTGCTGATAGTTAATGACTGGCCCTTTTAGGGCCAGGGGGAACCAGCACTGATGACAGACATTTAGCCACTGGAGCCCGCACAGTTTTACACAATGTCTCTAAGGTGCAGGGAAATTGACAACCCTCCCGGAGCGACGGTTTCAGTGATTCGAACCTGGAGACAGGCAACATGGAGGCCGGGATGGATGGGGCAACTGACATTGGAGACATTGATGTGAGACTCGAGTGCACTGGTAGAGCTCCGCGGGGTGTCAGGCCACTGGTGATGGGATATGATTGGCATTTCGAAGGTAGAAGAGCTATGGGGGGCAGACACAGGATGGCTCACGGTTACAGACCTACAGAGTCAATATGACATGCCAGGGAGATAATGCCAGCGAGACCTGCAGATCAAGTCTATCCTGCTCCGACGAATACCCTCGCCCTCGGGACTTAGAGGGCAAGAGTCCACTAGAAAACCAGGTGCTGGGTGCCCCGCTCAATAGACATACTATATCCGAGTTCACCAATAGCCAGCCCCCGCTACAGAAGCTACGGGAGAAGTGTGAGGGAGACCTGGGAAGATTGGAGGATAATGAATGGGGGCAGCCTGTAGATACTTCAGGGAGCTCACGATACAGGCAGGATTTAGGCAGATACAGCGAAACTGCTGCACCGGGCCTATTTTACAAACAAAAGGCTCCACGCTATGGGTATAAGCGACATAAACTGCTGCATGAGGAGCTGTAGTCAGCGGGATACACAGGTGTCTGGGAGTGTCCAAGAGTGAGAGCCTTCTGGACAGGGGTACAGCATAGACTCTTTGAAGGGATAGGAGAAGTCTTGGAGCTCACCCCCTGGTTGGGCCTCCTTGATATCTGGGGAACGGTGACCCTGGACAGGAACACACTCCAGCTCTGCAACACAACCCTGATGATTGCACGGCTGAAGTGATATGACACTGGGGCTGTACACAAATTTCAAAACTGAGAGATTGAAGGTCCAACATGGAATGATGCTGACAGGCAGAGGAACTGATATACTGTGCAAGAGGCTGCCCCTGGGAAATTTGCATAGATAAGGGACTGCTGGACAGAGATAGAGGGAGAGTGATAGAGGGGCTCCCCCTGAAGTTGTTGATTGTGGTTAGTAGGTATGGTAAGTTATGGTAACTGAAAGGGGCTTCCAGGGGAAGGGGAGTCCGCCAGAGGACCTGGTCATATCAATCAATCATGTTTCTTATAAAGCCAGCTACTTACCTGTGAGGTTCACAAGGCGCTGAGTCGAGGGTGCTAGGGAGGTGGATCTGTGGTTCTGTGGAAGAGCCAGGTCCTAAAGTAATTCTTGAATTGCAGCAGCAATGGTGATTGCCTGAGATGCAGAGGCAGGAAGTTACAGGTCTTCGCAACTAGGTAGGAGATTGATCTCATACGAGGACCTGGGGGTGAAACCATTGCAGCTACGGAACTCAAACTCACATGATTATGTCAGAAACTGTCACTTGTTATATCCTACATTCCTGTATGTCGCAGCAATTGGGTTTTTGGTTGCACTATGTTTTGTTGTACATACTAGTTTTTTTTTTATAAATGCACAACAAAAACTTTTTTTAAATGGACAGAAATGTGTTATGGACCAATTAACAGCGGAATGGTGAGAATTTCACATGCCTCCTCAGCTAAACAGACCTTTAAAAACTGGGGGGCAGATTTACAAACCCCTTGCGCCACTTTTGCGTCACTTTTCCCATGTTAAAAGTGACGCAAAAGTGGCGCAAGGGGCTTGTAAATCTGCCCCTGGGTCTTCACATAAACTTCAAGAAATGAACACTTGAACCAAGTCAACTGGGCCAATATTTGAGAGCATATCAAGACAGATGGTTAGGAACAGTGTCTCTTTCACAAAAGAGGTTGCTGTCTAGACATCAGAAATGCCCTCAACTTCATTTAACATACTGTAGTTCAGTAACACAAGTATGCTCCCCTCCTGGGCCTAAGGACCTCTTGTATTTCTCTGGTTGGGGATGCATGACTACATACGAGATCTCTACAGGAATGCCTCTGGGATAAACAGTGTCAGAAGTCAGCAAATTGGGGCAACACGATACAGATGGCTTCCAGAGTCTTGCAATCCCTCAAATGAGGGTGCCAAAGAAAGAGGTTGCTCACAGGTGATTTATGTTGTCTGCTGATCCCATCACGGACTTTGTTAATGGATGGGGCCTTAGAGAGTTGTGGGGCTCAGATTGGAACCGTTACAAAACAATGTAGGATGTCTCCCATGGAGTAATTTTTTCAAATAAACACGATGGAACTGAGAGTAGTGCTTCTGGAGTTAAAGTAATTTTTTGGCAGTGATCAAGCCATGTCCATTGACAAACAACACATCCACAATGTACTATCAAAAAAGGTGAGGAGTGCATGATCCAGAGTTCTTTCTCAGGAAGCTCAGAACATTTGGCATTCGATGCTGGTGAGCAGCATTTGTCTCATGGCAATTCGTCTTCCAGGTACACAAGATACGAAAGCAAATGAATTAAGTTGTCATTTGTTAGAGCAGCTCAAATGGGTCTTGACCAACCAGGTGATAAAAGACCAGATCACACTGTTTTCATAACAGAAGAAAATGCAAAATGCCCGTTTAAGCCACTGGGTTTCTGGAACCTGGCACCCCTGAGAAACGACTAAACACAAAAGGCAAAAACAGTTGTCCAACCCTGCTCAATGGCCTGTTCCTTTCAATATAATGTAAAAATATAGATCACATTCCTTTGCCTTGATTAGAGTGAAACCGTATTCATGGGTCGAGGGAGGGCTTCATAAGCTAGCTCATCACTGACAGCAGCCACTGAGTGGAATTAAGCTTGTTGAGTGCAGACAAAGGTGCTTCAAAACTTTCAGAAAACACTGGAAAGTTTGTGCAGAGAACAAAGAAAGCACTTTGTTCATCTTCCCACAAATGTGGGTACAACAAAAGTAACAGCTTAGCCAAATATAAACAGTAGTGAAAAGCAAATCAAATTATATAGGAAAGGTTGGTTCAACACCAAAAAGAAAAGCAGACTAAAAATGCTCGTATTTATCTACATATATTTGTCGAGTTGAGGTGTTCCTAAACTCTTTGAGCACATCGTGGCAATCTTTAGGGACTCTAGCCGTTTTGGTGCTCAGAAACAGACAACAGTTTAAGGAAGAACATTGTTGATGTTCCGCATGGTAGATAATGACTTACTGGAGTGTTCACTTTAGGGAGCACTGGTAACCTATACAAGATGGGAGTCAAACTTGCTGAGCTCAATTATGGGCTACCTGGAAGATCTGTGATGAACAATTTACTTACCTTCCATCTAACGTCTGGAAAAATCACAAAGGTGAGGAATCTGAGGTTAGAAATCTCTATCAGAATATCTTGATTTTGCCAATGACCCAAAACTGGATATTGTAGGCTTCAAGCATCTACGATCCAATTTTTAAGCTTTACTATACAATGATGCAACATCAGACTGATACGGTTCACAACGTACTCTGGTTGAAGCAGGGTAAACTCTGCCTAGGACAAACTCCCAAAAGAGGAAGGGCCAAAAAGAAATTATGGTAGGATGAAAATCTCTGCTAAAAAAAAACTTCAGAGCTATTTCAGTCCCAAATGGATACAGCAGCCTAAGTACCAGACCAAAACAACTGTGACAATGGTTTTGCTAAAGAGGCTTCCTGTGATGCACGCAGGCAAGATATCATCTCCAAGCATCAACAACTCCAAATGATGTACTACCATTCATCCTTGTCGCCAAAAGTGACCATTACTCACAAAAGCTGGGATGATAATGAGGCTTGGTACAAATAACTTCTTATCTCGTAATCCAGATTTCCTTTTCCTCTACCTTCAACCATCACCTGCTTTTCTACCCTTATCTTCTCTAAAAATACCTTTACCTCCTGTCTTCAAGCATCCTGCAGCTTCCATTAATATGACCTCTACCACTGCCTCCTATTTCCCTCTACTTCCGTGTCCGCCTAGCTCTGCTAGTTGGTTTCTCCTCATAGACTTGAATATTATCCCTCTCTTTGTATTGCTATATCTATTTATATTTTTCTATTCCTGACATGCGTGGGAGCCTTCTTTGCCATGCGATGATGGGTTATTGTGTTATGGCTCTTGTACTGTAGTTACTGTGCTGTTATTTGTTCCTGTTCTTCTCAGACACCCCTTGCATCAATGGCTCTATTACACGTTGAACGGCAGTCTGTAAACTAAGTAAATGAGGCAGCCTGTGGCCCACACAAGGGGCCCACGTCAGAGGGCAGCCACCTTAGTGCCACATTTAGCACAACCCAACGGGGCTAGTGGTTAGACCTCCGGAGTCCCGGGGTCCGGTGCATTGCTTGCGTCACTTCCGGCGCACCTGACTGGGTGAGGGCAAGGTATAATTACCTCCCCCGGTAATCCGGCGTTCCTTTTGCACTGAGGCTGACATGTTGATGTGCAATTGGTGAAAGCCCGGGAACTATTACGAGCTGTGGGAAGCCTGGGCTTCGAAACTCAGATGGGGCAGGGGTACACTGCGGGCAGTAGACCCACAGCACCCCACCAGTTCGCTCCCAGTAGTGGTATTAGATTTACCCCAATTCTAATATTAAGATATTTAAATTGCAGATTGTCATTTCCCTATGAGGACATCTAAATCACATCGCCAAGTCTTTTTAGACAGTGTAGTAGGGGGCCCTATGGTCCTCCATTGGCTGCTATTTCCAGGTTCCCAGGATGGCACCTGGTGAAAGCATTACTGGCCTCTCTCTCTCTCTCGAGGGAATCAAGCAGGAAACCTCTGGGTCATTATGATGGTTTAGCAAGGTAGCTCAAGAATGCAAACAGAGGAGAAAGCTTCAGTCGGTGTATACCCTGACCACATGTAGTGCAAGGTGCCCCCTATCTCTAAAGAACGTACAAGTAAGAAGTTCAGACTATGACCTATTATTACTCAAGGTGGTCTAGCAGGGCACAGGGGCTTCCATTACTTTAGGCCATCACATGAGAAGTTGTGCAGTCATGGATGAGATTCAGCCAGCAGTAGCACGCCCTGTGGGGGCTAGTGTGACTTGAGTCACATGCATGTGCGTCAAGTGAACAGGACCTTGTACCCAGGTCACGCACATTAAGCAGTGGTTTCGTTTCAGGGGGAAGAGATCCAAGTTAGGTACCAAAGTGCTTACAACGTAGCACATTAAGTTGGGTGGTAAAAATAAATTCAAGCTGTAACCGGGAGAATCCCTCAGTAACGTCAGCAAATGCTCACATTGTTAACAGTTAGCATCCTGGGAAGTCTGGGTGAAAACACCACAGATTAAACTGCACAGGCAAAAGTCCTGTAAGAAAGGAGGGATACATGACAAATACATGAGAACATCCTCGCTTAATGTCAAATTTTTGAAGCATTGGATAGTTGAACCTTTTCACACCATAGTAGGTCAGTCACCGATGTGAATAGGCTATGGGGTATGCGTGGCTAGGACATGGACACACACCTCATACAAACTGGAGCCGCTACAAAAGTGAAAAGCTGAGAACGTGGCCTGGGGTACGTTTGGCTCACAAATCCCTCTTCTCCAAGCAGCAGTGCGTCATTTTGTTGCCAGGTGCCTTTTAGTGGCAGGCAAGTGCATTAAGGGAGCGGTATTAAGTGACAAAGTTACTTGCAGCGAGGCAGAGGGGTCCCAGCTGACCCACAATAGGTGGGCTGCGGCAAAACATGGAACTGAGAAGCTCAGATTCCGACATTATCATTGGATAATAAATATGCAAGTCTCCCTGATTACATGATGACTAGAAGGTAAGCCAACACTGGCTCTGGTGCTGTGCAGGGCAATCATTTCTGTGGATAATGAAGTTAACTAGGCACTTCGGGGCACAGCTGGTTAGTAGGTAGTGTGGACCTGTGATCAAACTGCAGTTAATCAAGCCGATGGGCTGCGTAAGTTGTCACTACAAAAAGGGTTTGGTGATAGCAATAGTGGGCACGGCACAATACAAACACTCCCTTAAACTATATTTGACACCATTATGCTTCACTATGGTTTAACAATCAGAAAGTTTGGTGCAATAATCTGGTCAAATTCAGCAAGGTAGGTGCACTCTGAAACCGAGGGCACTTTCAGGTTCCTTCTTTTAAGCAATAAATTCCCCTCCCTGATAGCCTTAGTAGCAAGGCTGGCTGTGGAAACTGTCATCTAACAAGTGTGCTCCTGAATGTTGGGTGCTACAATGTATTCTGTACATTTGCCAGGTCCATTATTCATGAAAAGGCAGGTATCTGTACTTATGGTCCCCCCCCCACCGTCCCCACCCTCTAGTCTGCCCCATGGTACGCATCAGAAGGTTGGGATGTGCCCGACTTGCACAGGGAGGGGACATCAGCATCTAAATAGCACAGTCTGAAGGTGAGGGGCGGCATGCACCAGAGTCATGTAAGGAAGCAGAATACGGGGGGCTGGTGCAGTGCTATAGGCGTTATTTTGGCCTTCCACGGGCAAAAAGGTACAGTGCCAGGAACACGCATATAGAGTGGGTTATTTAGAAAGGGGTAGTGCAATTTTGCCATTCCAAACAGTTTGAATTTTGCCAGGATCGAAGGTGTGGGGATCGGCCATGCAGTCATTGCTAGTGTAGGGCAATGGTAGGAAGGGAGGAGTGAAGCATGGGTTTTCCATCACTAAGAGAGTTTGGCTGGGGTTCCTAGGCATGCGATGGCATAACTTGCTGATGAAGCTGCGACACAGACTATCAAGAGGCGGAACCCCTCCTAACATTTGGCTCATCCACCTGGGAGGCAATGACTTGACTTTCATGGATATAAAGGTTCTGCTACAAGCATTGAATCCCACAATGAGTAAGTTAAATAACCAATTAGGCACATGCGAGTTATGGCGGTCCGAGATCACTCCACGGCTAGTCTGGCAAGGGGCCAGGTCAGGAGAGGCCATTGAACTTTCTCGCAGGAGAGTAAACAGCGCCATGTGCAAATTCAGGGAACAGTTTTTTTTGGCTTTATCAGACATGGACTCTTGCATGCCAAGACCATGGGATGTTTTGATGAGGATGGGTTCCACCTGACTAGAGTGAGCATAGACCTGCTCTGTTGGACCTGGGTGAACCCCTAGAGTCAGCAGGGTGTAAGTAAGAAAGCTGCCTGCCTTGGTGGGGGGCCCTGGGTGTGACGGGTGCCACACCCAGAGCTATAGCAGAGTTACAGGGCGATCCAGAGGCTAAATGGTACATAGGGGTACCCTCTTCAGGACCACAAGAAGGGTGCAAATGCCAAACAACCCCAGGAAGCCCTTACGGCAGGACCCTGGAGGAACGACGGCACCCCATTAGTCCTTCAGGCGGTTGTACACCTGAGTAACCGGGGTCTTGCCTGGATACGCTCCGCCCCCTCAAGGGGCATGAGTAAATGGGTGGACTGGTGGTCCACAGGATGTAAGGGGGAAATTCCTCCAAAATAGTTAGCACCGATTGGTCAGGCCACGGTGCAATTTGGCTCATCAGGTGGGCAGGGCAGCTTAGGGGAGTCACTGCTACCTGCCCTTGGATCTCCCATAAGTTGACCCACCATATTGGCATATTTCTTGTACGAAATAAACCTGCAGCAATATTCTCTACAACAAATTACTGTGTCATGTGTGTTCTTTATTATGAGATTGCTGTATTTTGCGGGTTGGGTGAGTTGCCAATATTGGCACTATACAGTGGATGCTCCTGGTCTCCAATACGGATCCGCAGAGCTTCTGCCTATGCAAGATCCCTTAATGAGAGGCTGCAAGGGTCTCTCTGGGGTGCTGATTACAAATGGAATTGCTGCTACAAAAATAAATATATTGTATGTCAAATCGGCAGTTACACATATTTTTTTCTTTGTTTTGTAGGATCTAACTACTTGACTTTAACAGAAAAACTGTTCAACAAAATGACTTCCCTACCTCTTTACAATATTGAGCCAAAATTTCATTGAATTTTTTCATCATCTGCTTGTTAATGGCTTCACGAGATTGAATGTGTTTAAATTTCAAAAGCATGTCAAAAGCAGCCTCGGCAGAGCGCAGGGTTTTGAAAGATTCATCGATGAAGTTTTTGGCTTCTTCTTCAATGGCCTGTTTGAGAGACGAGAACAAAGTAAGCAACAAAACAAAATTAAGCATGTAAGCTCATACGAAAAACTTAAAATCAAACAAACACATTGAGAGTGTAAAAAACACACATTTAAACATAAAAAACACATACTGAAGTATCTCAGTACTGAAATTTCAAGTGAAAATGTAATGCTTTAAAAATCTAAATGTATGCATTACCTTTAAGAAATGTATCAACATCATTTTCTTAATGCCAACAATGTATTACGCTATCTGCTTTAACAACATACATTTCTATGATAAAACCACGTTACGAGAGTAAGTTTATTTATTTAACATTCTGTTACTACAAAATATTGTTGTGTATAGATACCTATGAGAGCCTGACCAGATCCTAAATTGAATTACTCACTACTACAAAGTCACAGTTGTGAAAAAAAAATGCTTTCACTGATGTGAAAGAAAGTGCTTGTTTCCCTGTAGTTCCCTCCTTCTCGGTTGTCCAAAGAGTGTAACAAAATGGTAGAATGACAGCTGGTGGTTTGACCAGGGGCATAACACAGACCCCTGCAAACCTGTGGCGTTGAGGAGGCCCCATCCCTGCAGGGGGCCCCATTCAGCGCAAACCGGCGTACATCTGTGAAATGAGGAATACTCGAGGGCCCCGCTGCTGGCGCCCCAACATTTTGCGTTACACCACTGGTTTTCACCCTTTACCGGTATCTCTGGGGTCTCCACAGACCCAAAAAAGCAGGACAATACGGCCCCTGGGGGAATTAAGGTCGCAGACCAGTCTTCTCCCAGGGTGTTCACGCGGTGGCCGGAAGGACATAGCTGTAGGAGTCAAGGGGTGGGGATTAGGTTAGGCTATAAGGGTGCAGGGGGGTTTCGTCCTCTTGCTGCACCCGACGCCACTGGGGAGGCCTCCACACATTTGTAATGATTATAACATGTCAATAACTTCAGTATCAAGGCATTTACTGCACATCGTGCATCGTCGGTAAGCTTGTTACCAAGCACATGGGTTTTCTGTAATTCCACTGGTCACTCGTGCACAAAGTTGGTGTGCGTGGGAACCGTTTAATGTGTTCTCATGGCTATTTCTCTTACACTGGGATTTCTTTATATCCAATGTTTTTTTGATCTTGGTGACTGTGTGAACTATACAATAAGGATCATGGTTTGAACTCTTTTTATTGGAATATACCAACCCTCACAAAATACTAGAAGCGATGAAACTAGAACTCACATTGGCAGATAACTATAAATAGTTAACCTAATGTATACGTTGGTTGGTGCAATGATTGGAAACCTTCCTCACAAGTTTTTACTATAAGCATGCACTCCATGCTCTGTGCTAATAATTGCATTTAGGAGCGTTCTGCCCCACTATTTTAAATAGGATTCTGTTATGTTCTTACAGATATATGCTAGAATCACCGTTTTCCGTGGAATACATGCAACTTGCCCAGCCATATTCAGGCTGGGACAGAATTATACCAGTCAAAAGGTATGTTCTTTACCTTATGGTTGGTATCTACATGGATGTAATCTTAATAGGACGTACACTTTATAAATTTCTATTTTTATTTTTAGGCACATAAGACCGTTTCATTGACCTAAAGGTAGGCCTGGGTTCTCCCAGCAAGTTGACTCTCATACAATATGCATATGGGATGTCACTTGAATGGTGGTTATGAGTTGCATGACTACTCTTTTCCATTCATTTTAACCTATCATGGGCCCACCCCCTTTTGTCCCTAGGGTGGTCCTCAATATTGGTTGGCTTGGCATGTTAGACACCATCTATTGATTGACACATTAATATGATGATTTGAAATGTTCTTGACACAGGATATATTGATTCCACTGTCCTATGTTGGATGCATTTGCACGCTCTTTAGGGATATATGATGTGACTTGATGAGCACAGTTGGGACCACTTACCATTCACATAACAAAAACTGTATTATTGATGCCCGAATGGTTGGGCTTACACTCTGTTTCTTTATGTATGTTTTCCAGCCCTGAGGAAGTCGCGGGTGTCTTGTCCCGAACGACGAAACACGTGTTGGCTGGAGTCACAACAAGAAAATCATTAAATTATTCATTTTCTTTATGTATTTGCCTTGATACTGAAGTTATTGACATGTTATAATCATTACAAATGTGTGCCAGGGCTTGATTTACAGTTTGTACAGATCTGCTGATCTGAATGTTGAGGTGTTGGATGATTACCTCCTCCCTGGGCACCTATAGTGATAATTTGAGCTACTAAATACTTACTGCAAATAGTGAGCGCCAATTCCATCCAGGATACAATCATCCCAATTAGTAATCAGCCACTGGGGAGGGTTGAGCAAGTTTTTGGAGAGTAAGAGCGAGGGAGTTATTAGGCCAGAAAAAAAAAAACTAATCGGACAATTGGTGTGGACATTTTAGTAGTAGGCAAAGGTTCAATACAAGAATTCTTACTGTGGCGGCGCAGATGTCGTCGCCCGACGCGGAGGCCAACCGGGCTGCATTACGGGTTCTTGGCCAGGCTGGCCGGAAGGACCTGTTGTGGCCTGGCGTGTTAGATCAGGCGTGGGTAGGAATGGCCCGCACTTCGAGGTCTGCGTCGGTGGGAGTAGTGGCTTCGTTGGTGGCCTGTCAAAATGAGCCACCACCGGTTAAAAGAGGGCGGGAGAGCGCAGGGCAGCCCAAGAAGGAATCCGGCAAGTGCGGGGGCAGGCATCAGAGCCTGCCTGCGCGTCTGCTTCCTGACTCGGCCACACCCGAGTTATGGCCGAGGGAGGAGGGGCGGGCCGGGGTCTTACAGGTGCAGCAGCGGGACACTGCCGATGTGGTGGGAGAGCCGCTTTTGCTGACAGGGGGCGGGCGGGGCCGCACAGAGCCGGCCTGGCAGTGCGCTGGGGCTGACGAGGGCCTTGATTTCAGCCTGAGAGGAGGGAGGGGGCATTGAGCACCGGCTGGCTGAACAGGCCGTGTCTGGGCTCGACATAAAAGTGAGCACAGAGGTTGGGAGAAGGGAGGAGTCTCCCTTAGACCTCATATAGAGTGCGCCAGCAGGGGCATCAAGGCAGTCAGCGGGGTATGAGGCCTCTCAGCTCCAAATTAAGCATATGAGGGGGGGCTCTGGGACAAGTATGTTGGCAATAGCAAGGCCATAAGAGCTATGCAGCAGGGGCAGAAGCCCCCTACCCTTACTCCCCAGATGGGGGGAATGTCTCTGGAGGAGAAGATTAGGGATCAACGCAGGCTCATCCAGGAGGCTGAGAAGAGGTGGGAGGATATGTGTGCGGCGCATGGGGAAGGGGGTGTTGATCTATGGGATGAGGGGCCACCAAGCCCTACATCAGAGGAAGAGGCCATGGTGACGCAGGAAGCCAACAGGGGCAAGTGGGTGTGGGTGGAAGAGGACGTGGGTAGGGACAGCTGTGACGGCGGTGAGACCTGGTGGCGTCGGGCCCCCTCAGGGTGGAGCAGCCTGGGGAGGGGTGCAAACCGGCGTTGGAGGACGGTAGACAGGTGGGAGGCCGGTGGGGCGCAAAACAGTCCCAAGACGCTGGCAAGAAGCAGCAGGGGGGTCCCCGGTGGCCTACCCTCCATAGAGGGATCGGGCCCTGACGGCGGCTGTGGAGCATGGTAGTGGTGTGTCTGCAATGAAAGGGAAAGGACAGAAGAGAGCGGTGCATGAGGTGATGTGGGTGCCTGCGGAGACTGAGGCCGAGTTGCAGTTGGACTATGGTGATGAGAATGATGAGTTGGAAGAGGGTGAAGTGCGGGATGATGATGAGGACATGATGTGGGAGATGGCGGGTGGTTCGGGGATGTCAATGAAGACGCTTGGTGTTTTGCAGGAGGCAAGTGTGGCCAAAGGCAAGGCCAAGACGGGGAGCTAGAAGATCGGCACCAAAGGGAAGGACCGGAAGGCGCGACCAAGCTTATCAGGTGAGGGCGACTGGTGGGCTTCCTGGGACGGCGGTCCGAAAGTAGGAAGGAAAAAAGTCTGCCAGTCGGTGAGCGTGGGGAAAGGGTCCGTGAAGGACATGGGAGTAACGGCAGGGGCAACAGCGGCACCTGCGGTGGAGGGGAAAGAGTCTGGAGTAAAACCTTTGGTTGTAGCAAGTGTACAGACGGACAAAACAGACAGAACACAAAGGAAGGACGAAAAAGGGGAAAACAAAGACAATAAAAAACTTCCCTATATGGGTTTGGCCATGCCATTGAGGTCCCACTTGTCAGACAAAACGAGATCCAGGATTTGGAAACACGAGTACGTGGATGGTTTCAAGCTCTTACATAGAGAGATTCAGGCAAAGGAAAGGTCGAAAGAAGAAGAGTGGGAGCTGACCAGGAGGCCCAGAGTACCCGTTAACATGGAGAACTGGACCTCAGCTTTTCTGATATACGCCAGTATTTATTGTGAAAAGCATCTAGATAGGGCCATAGCCTTGCTGAATTACATAAACATCTTCCGGATGGCACAGATGCATTTCGAGGGGTTTGCATGGTTAAGCTATGATGAAGAGTTTAGGGCCCGCATCATTATGAACGCATTAAGACATGGGGTGAGGTGGACCAGGAATTGTGGATGCAATGGATGTCCTCCACGTAGTCGTCCGCATCCACACACACAGCTAGTGGCCTGCTGGTGACGTACCAGTCTTTTCCGACGCGTCCCGCCCAGGCTGGGGCGGGAGGAAGTAACGTTAGTACAGGAAGCTCAGGTCCACCACCTAAGCAAGGGGGAGGCAACACAGGAGCCTATTGGAATTACAACACAGGTTTCTGCTCAAGATACCCTGCAAATTCAAACATGAATGCTCCAAATGTGGGATAAGACACGCACTCACGCATTGTTTCACCTTGGCCATGCCATCAGAGCATTGGCGGTCCACTAAGGGCAGAGGACAGGCTCGGCCAAAGGAATACTACCCCAGTTAGGATTGAGGCCATGGGCCTGTGGCTCTCGAAGTACCAGGACAGAGAAGCTGCATTAAAGATTCAAAGGGGATTTACCGAAGGTTTCCGGGTGGGTTATTAGGGCCCTAGAGAAAGACAGTGGGCAGAAAATTTGAAATCGCCCAGAGAGTTGTCCGAAGTGGTGGTGGCAAGATTGAGAAAAGAAGTTGAAGAAGGCAGGATAGCAGGCCCGTTTGTCGATTGGCCGGTAGAAGACCTGACTATTTCACCTCTAGGGGTGGACCCTAAGAAATAGCCGGGAGAGAATAGTATGATATACCACTTGTCCTAGCCGGAGGGGAGGTCCGTTAACAACTTCATTGCAGAGGAGGATTTGAGAGTGCTGTATGCCTCAGTAGACGATGCAATCTGGCTAGTACGGTTGTGTGGGCAGGAGGCGGAACTGGCTAAATGTGATGTGAAATCAGCTTTCCGTCTCTTGCCTACACACCCTGCGGATTTCTCGTTGCAGGGGATGCAGTTTGGAGGGGCCATCTTCGTAGACAAGGTCTTGCCAATGGGTTGTGCAATCTCTTGCGTATTGTTTGAGATGTTCAGCACGTTTCTGCAGTAGGCTTTCATGTAGATAAGTGGTCACCTGGAAGTGTCTCATTACCTGGATGATTTCTTATTCATCGGCAGGGGTCATTCAGGTTTCAGGCCATGGCGCAGCTCTTTGGGGTTCCCTTAGCACCAGAGAAAACAGCTGGGCCCAGCAGTAGATTGATGTTCCTGGGCATCGAACTGTACTCGGTTCTGTGGTTGGCCAGGGTGCCCGCAGGGAAGGTGATGGAGATACAGGCTTTTCTGTTATGGGTGATTGGTGAAAAGAAGATTGGTTTGAGGACAGTACAACAACTAATGGGTTTCTTGAATTTTGCTTGCCAGGTGGTGAGACCTGGGAGGACGTTTTGCCGACGCCTCGGCATGGCCATGTCTGGGGCAGTGCTAACACACCACCGAGTCAGAATTTCAATGGGTGTCAGGGAAGATTTGAGAGTGTGGCAGACGTTTTTGATGAACTTTAACAGAGTGTCGTTGGACTTTGTGGAAGACCGAACGATATGGCAAGTTCCAATCTTTTCTGATGCATCAGGGGCTTCTGGTTTTGGTGTCTTTTGGGATGGTCGATGGTGTGCTGATGGCTGGTGGCCAGGCCATTGGGTAAAATAAGGGAGGAGCATAGCTTTCCTAGAGTTTGTTTCTGTTGCTTGTGGCTTTGGCTGTGTGGGGCCCAGAATTTCAGAATAGGTCAGTGCTGTTTCATGTAGACAACATGACGGTGGTAGAGCTAGTGAATAAACAAAAAGCGAAGGACTTGAGGGTCTTGCGGCTGCTGCGTAGTTTCATGCTGAAATGCCTGCAATTGAATGTAGTATTTTGGGCGAAGCATGTTACGTTCGCAAAGGCGGCGATTCCAACGACTGCCACCTGGAGCAGCTGCATGTAAGACAGAGCTGCCGGACGTCATCTGGGCCTGGGGGAGTGAGAGTGATAGGCCTGGTTGAGAAGTCCACAGCGGAATCTACAAGGCGTAGCTACAGGCTGGCTTGGGCTGAGTTTGGATCGTTTATGGGCTGGACCGTGGATGCCTGGAACATGTCACGTCAGGTCACTGCGAATAACGCAGGGAGTCATACGTTTTGTTCTCAGTTGTATTGCAAAGGGTTTGTCGCAGACGACGATAGCCGGGAAGTTGGCTGGGATTTCTTTTTACAGTAGCTTGTATGCAGGCTGTGACCCGGCAAAAGGTGAGATACTATGTAAGATGCTAAAAGGTTGGGGTCGGGAACGGGGGGAAGGGATGGGGGGAGCACCCAGGGAGGCTATTACTTTTGAATTGGAACAGAAATTGTTGGGGGTTTTGCCCACTTGTTGTTATGATGGATATGAGGTTTCAGTTTTCCGTCTATGCATGTTGTGGATGTTTTTTGGGTCATTTCGGGTTTTAGAGATGTTAGGCACTAAAGGGCGGATGAGGAGAACATATGACGCAATACGATTGGATGGGGAACACCTGGGGATTTGTCTGGGGCATTCAAAAACGGACCAGGCGGGTAGGGGAAAATGGGTGTGGTTGAATGAATGAGACTGGATGTATGGGTGCGTGCCCCGTGCAAGAATGGCGAATTTTCTTGGGTGGCTCAAGAGGGCTGTCAGGTGAAATATTTTGACACGCGTCTGGGGAGAAAAAGACAGATTTCCAGTTATTGGCAGTACTACGCATGGCTTTAGAGAGAGTGGGTAAGGGCCCTGCTAGGTACGGCACACACTTATTCCACATTGGAGCAGCCACAGCGGCGGCACGGCTGGGCTGGTCATGGTATAGGATACGTCAGATTGGCATGTGGAGGTCCAGGTGATGTGAGAGATATGTGCGCAAATATGGGTGAGATGGTTTTCGGGGTGTGGTGGGAGTCTTGCAACGCTTAAAAGAAGGCAGCCTCCATGTGTGTACTAACATATTTTTCTTGTCGTAGGTTGTGTGGGGGGCCCAGAGACCAAGACGGTTACCTGGATTGTTGGACACTCTTTCATGTATTGGGCAGCCAGATATGCAGATCGACAGGTCTACGGCCGTAACCTGGGTCTGAAGAGCAGCCACCACAAGGTGCATTGGTGGGGTAAAGGAGGGATGCGCTGGGGGGCATTGTTGCTCTGGCCTACAAGAATTATATCATTCCCCGGAGATGTTGGTCCTGCATCTGGGCAAAAATGACTTGATACGTCTGTCAGGACTGGCGGTTCTACAGCAGATGCAGAGGGATCTATAAAACGAAATCTGGCGGGAACATGCATTGTGTGGACATAATTTGTACCGCATAAAGTGTGGAAAGGGTCAGTAAAGCCAGCGGCAGTGGAGAAAGCCTGCAAGAAGCTCAACAGGGCAATGAGAGTTTTTTGTGCCTCTAGGGACATCAAAGTAATTGGTAATGTTGAGATACGACTGGAGGAGCCTTCGCTTTTTAGGGACGATGGCGTGCAACTTTCACAATTGGGGAATGCGTATTATATGAAGGAGATGCGTGATGCGATAAGCAAACTGTGGAATGAATCTATTTGGTGTCGCAGGGAAATGAAAGAGAAAGGGCAAAAGGTGCACGGCTGAAAGAGGGGGGCATGCAACCGCCCTACAGGGGTTGCCTGGTTGGCAGTACTTTAGAGGGGTGGGGAGTCACTGACGGCCCACCCACCCCTCCGGGGGGGAAGGAACAAGTGAAAGATAGGGGTGCAGGAGGCAAGAATGCGACTGCTGGAGATTCAGGAGAGGATGTTTAAATATAAGTGAGAAGGTGAATGAAGAGATGGAGGACATCACAGAGTGAAATGGGAAGAGAGTAACAGGAGTGAGGGCAGAATGGATGGTGGGAATGAAAGGTGTGGTGGGGTTTGTTACAGTTAATGATGTTGTTTGGTTAAATTATTGTGTTTACAACCTTGTCCTACTAAATGGCCTTTTATGCTTCAACTACAGCGTGTAATTGTAGGCAGCTCTTTTCCTCTGCCTACTGCATCGATCCCTGTCAGGGAAGGTTCTTGGCAGACCTGTGTTGACAGGATTTCAAAACCGCTCTGACAGAGCTTTCAGAGAGCCCGTCAGCATGGCGCCGGATCTCTGCCCTATGGAGAGAAGTGCTACACCTGGGAACAAGGCTCCCTCGAGTCGAGGCAGCGATGAAGCAGCCTTTTAGTTTTCCTTCTACTGCAAGGAATGCATTGTGTCTTCGGTCAACGCACTTTGCACGAGGTAAGGAGGTTTCTCCAGCTCTGCTCAGGGTTACCAGGAAAAGAACCGGCAGTTGAAGCACAGAAGCACGAGGAAAAGAAAGATGTCAAATATACGAGTCTTCTTACACCTAATACTTAAAGGAACACACGTTCTTGATGTAATAAGGGTGGCCAGTCTTAAATCCATTTCTATCAGAACTGTTGCTTCTTCAGGGTTGGTGAGAAGAGTTTCCCACCTGGTTTCCTGTGATGTAATTTCCTACCTAAACGATATATAAGGAGGCTTTGGTAAAACAAGTATATATTGGGAGCTTCCGTTCTCTAATTTTCATCATGCACCTTACCATCTCCTTGATTCTTTTTTTTCCCTAATTTTTGCTTCCTTCTCTTTGCAGCACCGTTCCTTACTGGCTTCCTCACCTGGAACACTATATGCTGGACTCTTTCTCAACAATACCTCAGGGTAGTGTTGGTGCCTCGCTTATCAACTCCTGCATCCTCTTCAATCAAGACCTACCAATATTCTCTGGACGGTGTTTTATGATCTTCGTGACTTTTTATGCCTAACTGGGACCCTCACCTGTCACCTGTTCACATGTATTAAGTAGAGGGTGGCACCAGGGCAACTGGAAGGAGGTAGCCCTTTCTTCAGCAATCAAGAAGGAAATTAGAAAGACTGTCACAGCGTTCATACATCAACAAGCAGAGAGCACAGCCTCAGCCACCTCACGGGGGAAAGCCAACGCCTCTTGCCATTCTTCATCATCAATATACCTGATGTCTTCCACCCACCTTGCACAAACTCTCTCTAGTGTGTCCTGTGTATTGTTGAGTATCTTACGGTATGTCAATGAAATAGCCTTTTCCTGGAGGTAATCGTACAGAAGTCTATCCTCAAGGGGCGAGGAGGACCGCAGTTCCGTGCCCTTGAGTATTGCCCTTTGTAGCGTATTCCGGGCTTGTAGGCATCTAAAGTTTCTCCGCTCTGCAATTGGTAATCCCGTTGGACATCACTGAAAGGGACCACCCCGCCCCTCGCCCACAGGTCGCCAACCATTGAGAGACCTATCAAGTCCCACTTGTCAAATCCAGGATGCTTCGATAACATTCCTAGTTGGTGTGTGTACAGCAATGGAGTAACTTGTGTAATTCTAGCTTTCCACCCCAACGCGTTTGTCGCAGTGTGCCATATCTCAATTGTGGTGGAAGTTGGAGTGTATTTAGGTGCATGGTTCCTCCCTCCATTGATTGCCCTGGGAAAATTGCCGGGGAAGATATTGTGTCTATCCATCTTATAAGCGGGATCTGTCCCTGGTCGATACACCCAGTGATTTAAGACCACAAGCTGGGAGGCCCAATAATAGCTTTTGATTGCGGGCAGGGCGATACCTCAGTCGAACCTGCTTTTCATTTGTTTAGTCAATGCTATATTGGGGGTACCTGTTGTTCCAAAGCAAAGAGCATACCTCCGCTTCAATGGTATTGAAATATTGAGCTGGGACCAAATAGGGTGTGTTATGCAGGGCAAAGAAAAAACAGGGAAGTGCCATCATTTTATAAAGGCAAAAAGAACTATTGATGGACAGAATGCAGAACAATGTCATACATTCACCCCAGTACAGAGATCTGGATCTAAATCAATCGATTTGTTCCTCACCATGCCGTTCCAGTTTGAACCCAGCCATATGCAAATCAGTCTTGATCCTGTGCCTCATAGGAACAGTCCAGCCCGAACTGCCAAGCCAGGTCCTCCCTGGACTGGAAACAAGCATCATAGGACCGGTTTCGGGGTTTCACCCCTCTTCAGCCAGGATAGCTTGATTCCAGTGGCATGGAGAGCACGGGACTCACGTCTGAGCATACCCATCCCACTCGGGGTGACAAATGCAAAAACAACAATTGATGGACAGAATGCAGAACAATGTCATTCATTCACCTCAGTACAGAGATCTGGGCCTAAATCCATTGTTTCTTTGCTCACCATGCCATTCCAGTTTGAACCCAGCCATATGCAAATCAGTCTTGACCGTGTGCCTCATAGGAACAGTCCAGCCCGAACTGCCAAGCCAGGTCCTCCCTGGACTGGAACCAAGCATCCTAGGACCGGTTTCTGGGTTTCACCCCTCTTTAGCCAGGATAGCTTGATTCCAGTCGCATGGAGAGCAAGGGACTCACGTCTGAGCATACCCGTCCCACTCGGGGTGACAAATGCAAAAACAACAATTGATGGACAGAATGCAGAACAATGTCATACATTCACCCCAATACAGAGATCTGGGCCTAAATCCATCGTTTTTTTGCTCACCATGCCATTCCAGTTTGAACCCAGCCATATGCAAATCAGTCTTGGCCCTGTACCTAATGGGAACAGTCCAGCCCAAACTGTCAAGCCAGGTCCTCCCTGGACTGGAACCAAGCATCCTAGAACCGGTTTCGGGGTTTCACCCCTCTTCAGCCAGGACAGCTTGATTCCAGTGGCCGTGGCGTAAATTCCCAAATATAGAAAACCGTCCGTAACTATCTCAGCCCCGCAGTCCCTAGGCAGGGTTGGGGGGTCCCCACTTAGAACGTAAACAAGAGACTTTTCTCAGTTAATGGTATAACCAGAGTACTTCTGAAAAAGAGCAAATATGTGTAGGACACGGTGAATGGAAAAGTAAGGTCTGGCCAAGTAAAGCAGAATATTTTCAGTGTAAAGGGAGATTTTAACCATCCAATCCGCTGACCAATTGAGGCCTCTAATGAAGGGGTCCCCCCTGATCCATATCGCAAGGGGCTCCAGGGCCAAAGAAAAGAGTATGGGGGAAAGGGGACATCCCTGCCCCGTTCCCTTCTGCAGTATGAATGTTGCCGATCAACCTCCATAAACGGCTCCGAATAAAGAAGTCCCACCCAGGATAAAACTCTCTCCCCGAACCCATATCTTTCAAGTGGGGCAAATAAAAAGGGCCACTTGAGCATGTTGATTGCCATCTTGGCGTCCAGAGACATAATCACTGCCGAATTGTAGCTGCCCTGCCCAGAACACCATGGAGGCGTCGAAGGTTCAGAGCGTTGTTTCTAGTCGGCATAAACCGGATTAGGCCGGGTGGATCAATTTATGTAGATGAGGTGAGAGACGACGTGCCAGATTTTATTTTAGCTAGTATTTTGACTTCTGGGTCTAGGGGGGAGATAGGCCTGAAGAAGCCACAGTGCTCGGGGGCGTACCCTGTTTGTGAATAACAACAATGTTGGCCAATCTCTGTGTTGCGGGCAGAACCCCCTTGACCACACTTTCCTCGTACATTTGTATAAGGTATGGTGCAATCGTGGTTGCGTTTGATTTATAGAGTTCAATAGGGAGGCCACTGGGGCTCATGGCTTTTCCGGAATGCAGGGCGCCAATTGCTTTGGATACCTCCTCATTGGTCAAGATGGAGGCCAAGTCCTCTACGTCTTGGGGATCAAGAACAGGCAGTCCCAGGGTGTCTAGTAGTTCTTTCGCTGCTGCATGGGTGGAGATATAGACCTGTTTGAAGTGATCAGCGAACGCATCCGCAATCCCAGCTCTATCATGTATTCTTGTATCAAATCTGGCCTCCAATCTCAGCCACCTATCTGTTGGCTGTATACCTTTTGTCTAGCCAGGCTAATAATTTGCTCACCTTGTCGCCAATATCATATATGCGATGCTGGGTGGCCCAGTGTTGGGCCCTCGCTGCATCTTCAGCAATATTTCTATACTCTTGTTGTTTCATGAGCAATTTGTGTTTGGTGTCTGGAGTGTCCAACGCCACTAGATCCCGCTCGAGAAGGGCAATCTCACCCTCTATCGTCTGTAAGTGCTTTCTTTTCTCTGTCCTATGCCCTACTATTGCTGCCACCTCGCTATCTCTAATTACCGGCACCTTAAGGTACCAAGTTTTGAGAACCATTTCGTGGCATGTGGAGGAAGGGTCACTACCATAGATCGCTAACAACGGGGAATGATCAGAGATGCCCCTGGTAAGAAAGGAGACCTCTCTGAACCTGGGGTGCTGAGTGGCTTTGCAGAAGATATAATCGATTCGGGACATACTACCATGGACTGCAGAAAGGAAAGTGTACAGTCTGGTCGAGGGGTGACACACCCTCCAGATATCTATCAGACCCATTGCCTGGAGGAAGTCCATTAGCATCTTCCTGGGCGCTTGCCCAGTCTGGGTGGCTGACTATCTAGGTCACCATTAAGGGCTGCTTTACAATCCCCACCCAGGAGTAAGTCACCCTCAGGCAGGTTCAATATGTGGGAGCCGAGAGTGGCCGGTGTTGTAGAGGGCAATCTGGGAGGCACATACAGTGAGGTTACATTAAAGGATTTACCCTCCCAAAGGCCCAACACCGTAACAAATCTTCCAAGTGGGTCATGAGCGACCCTTTGGACCTGGAAAGGGAAGGCGGTGCGCATGAGGATGCCCACCCCTCGAGACCCCCTCGCATAGCCCAAGTGGACCACCCGTTTATAGCCCCATCTATTGAGTGCACAATAAAAGGACCCTTTGATGTGAGTTTCCTGCAGAAGCACCACCTTGTGGGCCTGTCGCTTCAGATATTGCAAAACTATTCCACGTCTAATTCGGTCTCCCAGGCTATTTACGTTCTACGAGAGTGGTTTAAAGCGGCTCAAGAGTGGAGCCGATTCACAATTATCGCCCATTTAGTCGTTGTGAATGGGTGGAATAACAGGGACACCTCCTCCCTTACCCACCTGGCGACCATATCTTAGACACTTCAAGCATTGTACATATTGATCTATCGTCTAACTGGCTATCAATCCTCAATGCACTGGGAAGAAGGCTATTTTCAAAGCTGCACCATAACATAAAATTCACAGTAAAACTAACCCATTGAAAATGCCCCTAACCCCCCCCTGCCTCCCTGCAATGTGGACTTACAACTGCCCACCCCCAGTTTTGCAGAGTGCCTGTGTACCCTTAATAACCTTTGTGAGGGCAAACGCTACACATCCAAACAACCCTGACCAGAAGATCAAGTTCCCCCTTGTTCTTGACCATACAAGCCCATAATATAACATTTTGCAAACTTTTAGTCCGTGACTGTTATCGAACTTAGGAAACATTATTAGAGTGTCCCACCTCCCTTGGTGGCACATGAAGCTGGACAATGTGTCTTAGCGACATCTGGCCAAAACCCACCAAGCATACAAATTAATGGTTCACCCACGTGTTCACTATCCAGCATGACGGAGTCACCCAGCTCTCGTTGGACAGACCTACATTCTTCGCACCTCCGACCATCACTGGCATCTCAAAGTTCGGGTAGGGCAACTCAGCCAACATTATAGCATAACCATTGTAACAGATCAAATACCCTCCTCTAGATCGGAGTTTTCTTGGCGATTTTCGTGACTGTGGAGGCGCCTTGAAGAGTTATTTTTCTGAGCGCCAGGAGTTCTCCATCCCTCTAAACATTCCCAGACTTCCTCCGGGGTCTGGAAAAACCAGGATTTCCCCTCCCCAGCACGCGCAGCTTGGCTGGAAAAAGCATTGCATACTTCAAGATTTTGTCCCAGAGAGCCCGCTTCACGTCCAGAAAGGACCTGCACATCTTTTGCACCTTCAGTGTTAAGTCCGGGAAGAATGTGATCGTCGAATTTTCATACTTGAGTGGGGGGCCATAGGGTGCCTTTTGGAGGATAATGTCCCTGTCCCGATAATTACAAATTTTCACCACGATGGGACGCAGAGGAGCGCCTGGTTTCGGTGGTTCTCAAGGCACTCTATGAGCGCTTTCAACTGAGAAATAGCTGTGGACGTCTTGCCGGCGTCGTCCCTTTAAAGTAGCCCCAAAAGTGTTCAAGGTGCTGGGGTCACAAGTGTGCAAATCTGGCGCAGTTGCCGAGTTGAAGTAAGTTGTAATTCCCAACCTTCCACCTAACTGCGTTGGTGGCCAGCACCGTCGCTGCACACTTTCAAAAAAGGCGGTCCACTCCGGATGCCAGGGCCTGCCACACTTTTGTAGATCTGGCAAGCACCAGGCGTTGCACCCCTAGTACCAGGCCACAGGCAGAAGTGGCAATCACTCCCAGGGTCTCCAGCTCCTGAGGCCACACAGTCAAGAGTAAAAGTTGGTAGTCTTTCAGTTGTGGTTAAGTGGGTGTTTGCGCTGGATTCATCACACCAGCCGCGTCAGTGCGCATTGAAGAATGAGGGGGGGGGGGAGGGTGACCATGTCCACTGCTCAGGCAGTCCTTACAGTGTGCGCGCTGGATGTTGGGCGCAACATGTGAATGGGGGGGGAGGGAAGCTTCACTCTCCTCCCGCACCGCAAAGTTAATTATGCGCGGTCAGGACGCTGGGTCCCTCTTGTCTCTGGACACCCGGCAACAAACCTCTAGCCCGCGCAGGCTTACCGTCCAAACTCGTAGTCACCTCGGGGCCGACACAGGACCTCCATGCTGGTTGCTGAAGAGAGCAGGCAACTGCATCCGCGATGTAGGTGGGCGGAACGGTCAGGCGAGGTTGCAGACTCGTTCTCGTGGACTCACTATGGAGAGCGAAGGTGGTGGGAGTCTCCCCTCTCCGCCGTCTTCACTGGGACTCCCCTCGGCTTGCGGTACGTCGTGATGCTTGTGGCGATGGCTCCGTCTGGAGATGTCGGAGCTCCGCCGAACTTGGACCGGGTCACCTGTAGGGGTAGGGGAGCACGGGACCGATGGATTTTCTGGGCTTAGGCAGATATTTGAGAGGATATTGGGGGATTTAGATCGCCAACGGATGGAGTTCCACTCCTTTGCGGCCATATTGGGTGTCGGCTGGCCACGCCCCCGAGAAGTGGGAGTCTTTGTCCTTCCCCTCTTTTCCTTCTATATTCTTCTTCTCTCACTTCCCCTTTTTTTAAGATTTTGACTTCTGCTACTTTGTGGATTTCAGATGTTCTAATTTTTCCCCTCCTTCATTATGGGCTTTCTCTCTTTTTCAAAAACCAAAGGTCAAACGGATGTTATAGTTCAGAAATAGAATTAGAAAATCCTTAGAAATTCACAGAAAAAAACATGTTATCAGTGATGTCACTGACCATGTCATGAGTGATGTAATATGTGAGGCATTGCTGGGGCGTGAGTTATAGTTAGCTCAGGTAACTGTAACTCCTTAATTTCTATGGTTATGTACAAGTGAAATCTGAGCCTAACTATAATGCCCCTGCAACCTTTGTTTTTTTCAGTGAATTTTCAAGGTTTATAAATTCTATTTTCTAACAATAAAGCCCCTGTAACCTTTGGTTTTTTAAGTGAATTTCTACGGTTTTTTACTAGTTGTGTTTGCAGAGTGGTGGAGAAAGGGAGTGGGGCTTCTGACCAGCTCTTAGCAGCCTGGCTCTGTGGGACTTACTGGGGGTAGCAGGAGGGATTGTTGGCCCCCAAGGTCCCTCACTAGCCAAGGGGACTTCATCCCCCTTCAAGTAGTGCACCAGGAAGCACATTTGCAGAGTGGTGGAGAAAGGGGGTGGGCCTCCCATGACCTCTCAGCAATCCTGCTATGTGAGACTTACTGGAGGTAACACAAGGGGTTGTTGGCTCCAAGGACCATCAGCAGCCAAGTGGATGTCATCCCCAACAAGTTCTGTGCCAGAAGGCCCCTTTTAAGAGTGGTTCAGAAAGGGGGCGGGCCTCTGGCAGCATTCCCGGGGCCGGTGTTTAAAAAAAAAAAACTGGTCTATTTCAGCCCGGAGATTCCATCCTCCGGGCCCTGGCCTTTTTTTTGCAATGGGAGAGGAGGGCTTCGCGGCCCCACCTCCCCGGGCCGATTTGGACCACGGGACCCTATGCCGGGGCAAGGCCTTTTTTGTGTTTTCTAATGGGGAGGGGGGTCCTGTGGCCCTCCTCCCCAGGCCAACTTTGGCACAGGTACCCCATCCCCCAGGGCTCTACCTTTTGTTTTCTTTTTAATTTATAAAAGAGGAGGGGAATTGCGCTATTACAAGTGGGGGTGAGGGGCTGCGCAGCCCCCCTTCCAGGGCAGAATTCGTCCTCTGTAACCTCATCCCCTAGGGCCTTCCCATCTTTCTGTGGGTCCCCAGGGTACCCACTCTCCAATGAGACCGCGGGGGGAGCCTAAAGGCCCCCACGGTCCCTGACGACTCCCCGCCTCCTTCAGGAGCTGGCAATGCTTTCAGACATAGTTAGCAGCTGGAAAAGTAGCTCCGTGTCTGATAGCAGGCCTGGGAGGATTTATCCAAAGTGGGGGAGTTGGGGGATTCAGCCTTATTTTGGAAGATCATTAATAGTCCCTGCTTTGTGGAACCAGCTAGACTTACCATGTGCCATCATATTACGTCAGACCAGTGGGTTTCCCATTTTGAAAAGTTTTATACCGCAGTCTCCTTGGTAAAGCCATGGGTAGATATACACCTTAGTCCAGATCTAATCCACATTAGCTTTTCTCTGGATGAGGTATATTCAAGCATAGAGCTGCTTTCGCTAAATAACGCCCCGGGTCCCGATGGAATACCTTCAGATCTCTTTCGTGATAATTTTGAGGTCTGGGCCCCCCTTTTAACTGAAGTCCTAAATGCGGCAGCCTCAAAGGGGACGTTGCCCTTGTGGTCTACCGCTACAATACTCCCAATTTATAAAAAAGGGGACAAGGACAACCCGCAATCTTACTGCCCGATCTCCCTTACTGATGCTGAAGTAAAGGTCTTGGGTCGGGTTCTTTTATCCAGATTGTCTTTGTGGGCCATGGACAATCAGATTTTATCGGACGTTCAATTTGGTTTCCGTGATGGCATGTATACTACTGACCAATGCCTCAATCTTGATCTTTTGACAGCCAAATACACATTGATACAACCGGGTGTTTTGTATCTAGCCTTCATGGACCTTACGGCCGCGTTTGATTGAGTTAACCGGGCTAAGTTGTGGGACATTTTAATTTCTTTGGGAGCGGACCATTGTATCGTCCACTTGCTCACATCATTACATGCCCAGACGACAGCGGCAGTGAGGTACACACGTGAGGGCGCACCTACAAATCATTTTAACCGTACTAGGGAGGTGCGCCAAGGCTGTATTTAAGTGCCATTTTTATTTTCGGTTTACATTAATGGTCTTGAGGCGGCCTTATTGGCACTCCAGTCAGACTCCCCCTAGAGTGGGGAGGAGAGCCTGGCCCGTTTAACTCTAAGCCAATGATGCGGTGCTCATGGTCTGCACGGCCCGGGGCCTGCAGATTTTATTAGATGGCTTTGTTTCTTTTATGGACAGGCTGGACCTGTCTGTTAATTTTGCCAAGTCATATGTTTTAGTTGCTAGTCATCGGGGGTACGGAACGAAAAGTTTTAAAGCTAGCCCCATATTCTCGCTAAGGTTCCAGTCTTCCCCTACCTAGGAGTGTTATTCGACGACCGATTACAGTAGAGAGCCCTTTTAGATGGGAAGTGTAGTGAGTTGAATAAATGGGCTGGGGCTGTCACCAGAGGTAATTTTACAACTGTACAAATCCAAGGCTATTGCGAAAGTATTATATGGCAGTGAGGTCTGGGGCACGTTCCTTCTCATAGGCTACAGGTGGTGGAAAATACGTTTTTGCGCCGGATCCTGCGAGCCCCCCAAGGCACGCCAGCCTGGTCTGTGCACGAAGAGTTAGGGGTTGATTATTTGGTGGACCACGTGGCAATTAAACTCTTACTTTTCTGGATAAAGATATGGACACTTGAAGATAAGGGTATAAACCACCTGATCTTAGCTGATTGTCTGGCCTTGGAACATGGTAACAAAATCCCTTGGATACGTTATAGAAAGGGATCCTTCCAGGCCATAGGAAGGCCAGACCTTTTTATCGCACACAACAGTATAACCCCCGGGGATGTTAACATTACAAAAGACTTATACCATAAATTTGCCACTGCCCAGCGTGAAACTATTGAGTTTAAGAAACCCACAGTGAGGGCTTATGTAATGTTAAAGTCTGTGTCTGGTATGGGGCCATATCTTTTTGCACTTTCTAGTGCCCATGACAGATTTTTTACTACACGTTTCAGATTCAATCAACTGCACCCCCTTTTAGCATCTCCGCCTGGATTTTTTCGCCTATCCCAAAGCGGCCCCTGTGGCTGCTATCTCAGATCTCCACAGGACATGCTTCATTATGTGTTATTGTGTGAACTGTTTTCAGTGCCAAGAAAACGATTCCTCCGGCCTTTACTAAAGAGTTTGAAGTTAATGCAGGTCACCTTTGCACAATTTTTAATATTAATCTACATAAACGCAAAGGTCATAAGGTTTTGGGCACCTCTTACAACGACGAAACAGTACACCTAACCCGAAGAATTAATTGAGGCCATGCCAATCTACGGAATTTAGCATCATGGAAAGTCACTACTGGACAGTCTCTGCAGGCACAAAGTGGTGAAGTCTTATTAATTCATTGGGCTCTCATAACCGGGGCATCCATGAAACACTGAACCACCCCCTGTAGGCCCTCGGCGACACCAGTTAAAATCCCCTAATAAAAATCAAGCTATTCTGTCTAGCTCACGGTACATGCGAAAGTTGATGACGTAAGAAAATCCGGAACGAACAAGCTAAAGCAATATTAACATTGGAAATCCAAGGTGCCAGAAAACAACATAAACAACTGATATGGCAAGAAAAGAACCATCAGAGGGAAAAAGATTGGCAAAACGTACACTCAATTATGGGCAAGCATAATCAAGCAGACCTATGGAGGCACATTAAAAACAAAACAAGCCAGGAAGTAATAAGGAGTAACTCCATCACTGAAGCCACATGGTCTTTGCATGTAAAAAAGCTTTACGTAGTCGATCAACCAGGATCCTTCCCGCTCGAACACTCAGACCTCGCTGATGATTCAATAGGCCTTGTCTCCATATTTACTACCAACAGTATTCACTAAGTAAAACAAGATCTGCAGGTGCACCTGGCCCAAATGGTCTCCCGGCCCATCTGTTTAAAGAAGACTTGGCACTATGGCCCGCAATTCTCTCCTCATTGTTAACAATCTGTGCCAAACTCCATGAAGTGGCAGACAGCTGGAGAGGCTCTATATTGTATCCAATTGTTAAAAAGGTCAACAGACGATACCCCACCAACTACCGCCTGATAGCCTTATTGGACATAGAGGCCAAGATCTATGCAGCTGCACTCTTAAACGAGCTAGAGACTTGGGCAACAGCAAATGCAATAATTCCTTTCTGTAAAACCGGTTTCAGACCCAAATCCTCCACACTGGATATTGTAATCACCCTATCCTATCTTGTCCACCAGGCAAAAAGCCAGAAGACCGCTCTCTATGCATGTTTCGTGCACTACTCATCTGCATTCGATCTGGTGGACAGAGGTATTCTATGAAGAAAACTCCAGGGGCCCGATTCACAGATATAACTTAAGACAACATCCTAAACTTACTACTTTTGATATTCACAGAATGCACTTACTACTTTTGGTATTCACAGAATGCATTTACTACTTTTGGTATTCACAGAATGGATTTACGACTACTAACTTTAAGTCCGCACTCGGGCCGGAAATTCCGGCTCGGAGGCGGAGCATCCGGCCCGGAGGCGGAGCTTCCGGCCCGGAGGTGGGGATTCCGGCCCGGAGGTGGGGATTCCGGCCAGTGGCAGAGATTTAGCCATGGCTGAAATCTCCACCTCCGGGCCGGAAGCTCCGCCTCCGGGCTGGAAGCTCCGCCTCCAGGCCGGAATTTCCGGCCCAAGTGCGGACGTAAAATTAGTAGTCGTAAATACATTCTGTGAATACCAAAAGTAGCAAGTGCATTCTGTGAATGCCAAAAGTAGTAAGTGCATTCTGTGAATACCAAAAGTAGTAAGTTTAGGATTTTGTCTTAAGTTAATTCTCTGAATCGGGCCCCAGGTGTGGGGTATTCCTAGTGGTCTTCTTAACACCATTATATCATTATATACATCAACTTGGGTGAGGGTCAAGTTGTCAGACACTGCGCTAACTAGGAAGATCAACACCAATCAAGGGCTAAAGCAAGGGTGTGTCCTCGCTCCGAAGTTGTTTAATTTATACACGGCGGACATGTCCCGGGCACTTAACAAAGCTGACTTAATCCCCCCAAAAATAGGCAATACCAAGATCACAATTTTGCAATACGCGGATGACATTGTCCTGCTTGATAATTCAAAAATAGGACTCCAGAGAGCACTAAATTCACTTCATTCATATAACAGTGCAAACAAGATGATAGTAAATGAATCCAAAACAAAGGTGTTCTCCTTCGGAAGGACACTAAAACAAACAAGTAGTCACTAGTCTCTGGGTCCTCTAAAAATCTCAGGAGCTAAATCTTATAATTATTTGGGCACTTGGTTCTCTGCGAATGGCGCACAAACAATACACATGCACCACTTAAAGGATAAGGCAGCATTAATAATTTCTAGACTTTGCCAATAACATACAGCCCTTGAAAGACCCTCCTCAGCACCAATTAGAAATGTGCTTAGGGCCCTACTACCTTCTGTATTTACCTATAGCATCGAGGCCTTCCTGGCTCAACTCACCAAAACTTTTGAAAAACGATACATAAAAACTTATAAAAGAGTGTTCAAACTGCCCCATTACATCAAGTGACCCTTGGTGAGACTTGAATTTGGCATGGTGGGCATCGCATGGTCTAGCATGGGGTCATTTTAAAAGTACTTCTATAGATGCACAATGGCATTACCAAGTACCTTGAAATTTATTCTGCAAGATATATTCAAATATAAAAACAACCCGTGGTCCATGTATTTAATGACAGCAGCAGCAACTCTACAAATTGACCTGACCGTTCTAAATACCCCTTCAATTACGTACACTGCAGTAAAAAGTATAATGAAAAAACAAACTAAACTACTCTCAAAGACCACGGACTTGCAAAACATTAAGTCTACACCGCCATTAGGAGCCCTGGCTGTATCATATAACAATGACAGCCAAGTTGGACTTCAGGCACAACCATATCTCAATAGTGTAATAGGGAAAGTTTGCCTGACCCAGATCTTGGCAGCAAGGATGCTGGCATTACACATCGAAGACATTAACCCCAACTGGCCACTGCTTTCCAAGATAGTTAAGTGTAGGCTTTGCGGCTACAAATCGGAAACTTTTTTACATTTGCTTTGTAGCAGCCCGATGTTGCTTGACTCCCGGCGATCTTTATTAAAGCCACTCTTTTTAACTAATGGTATAAGGACGTAATCAGGCAATGAACTGGACTTTTAGCACCATGGTGCCCCTCGAATTGGCATGAATTGGCAAGTTCTTTTAAAGCTGTGCAGGACTTCCTTAGAAACTCACAACAAAGCATTGAGATGATCGTGAATTCAAATTGGCCCAATTATAAAAGACTGCAAATAGTTAAATGATCCAAAATTTAACTAAAACCGCTTGTATATTCTGAGTTTTTAAATTTTGGGCACTATGCGCTAGTCATCTTACAGGGTCTAGCAAGGAATCACCATTCTCTTTTGTCATTTTGCATATTATGTCTTTTTTTAAATGTTTTATATTGTCATGGTTTTAAGTAAGCTATACAATACACTTTGCATTGATTGATAAAAAAAAAGTTTATTCAAGCTAAAGTGGCTCTTTTGCGCTTGCAGTTTGATATTAAATACCTATACCCTCCATGCAGTGATTTGTTTTTTGGGGGCAGCTTACAGATCTAAGCTATCACGAATTGATTGATTGAGGAAAGTGAACATCTATATGGCCAGCCCAATTCTCTAGTCTACATAAAGTAATTGATCAGAGACCACATACTTGATAAAGCGCCGGAGGACCTTATTATAATGAGGTCCCACAGAGTCCCCTTCCAGAGACCTCCGGGAGCCAAGTATCCTAGGACAATGATCATTTATTTTTCAGATTATCGGATTAGAGAGTCTATCCTAATCAAAGCGATCCAAAAAAGAGACATCGTTCTACCAGGCGGAGCCAAAGTGAGAGTGTTCACCGACATGTCAGCATCTGCAGCACACAGACAGAGACTTTGTGGGTATGATGGGACAATTTAGGAGTGCAGGAGCACAGGTCTCTGTCGTTGAGCCGTCCAAGCTCAAAGTTGTATGGAAAGAAAAGTTCCATCTTTGCTCCTTTCTGGAGGAAGCTCAAGAACTACTACAAATGATTACTCAAGCACATGGCAAATAGGGAAAGGGTCACTATCTTAGCAGAGCATGATCTTTAGGACTTCAGAACTCTGGGATTATAGATAGCAATGTGAACTTGAGATATTTCTCATAGGCTGGGGCCTCTTTTCTTCCAGTACTTTAGGCACTTAAGGCACTTTTGGCACTTTGCTCACTTTAACTTTGTGCACTTTACTATTGTATTTTGCTCTCTTCTATGGGGGATATGTATATGCTGCAACTACTATCTCTCTGTGTTTTAAGGATCTCCTGTTTTTTAATGGGGTAAGCTTATTGTATTTGCACTTTATGCACTGTGTTCACTTTTACTATGGCACTTTAGTTTCATCTCCATTCGGAGGAGATATGGTAGTTTGTAGCCGCAGATGGGACAAGCTTGTAGTAATCGATTTTCGAATAGCTATGGAATACCGCAAAGCTGAGCCCTAATTTTTCTTTCCTAAGACAGGTAGTTTCGTGAATTTCTAGTTTTAAGTTTTATAGATCATGGCCAGCAGAACCAGCGCAAGTTGGCCTATACATATATTTAAAAGCTTAAGTACTTCCCGTTTCTTGAGAAGGAGAACACCTTTTGCACTTTAAGCAGGGGATACTCTTTAGGAGGTACCCAGGGGCTATAAAGGAAAATGTACACATTATATGACACGGAGGAGGGGAGAGAGGATAGATGTGCAACCAGGTGCCAAGTCAAAGCGCCCTTGTACGATGGGGGGTCTGAGGAGGCGAGGTAAGGGCTACCTCCTTCCTCAGGTAGTTTGGGGAGGGCAAGGGTGGAGGGGTTGGTGGTTGAAGCATTAAAAAAATGGGACCAGTAGTAGCAGGCAAGTAAAAAGTAAGAATAAAAATCAGAATCAAGACAGGAATGTAATCAAAATCGGTGAGCAAGGGAGATGTGGGGGAGACTATGCCATTAACAAGAGCGTTGTTGCAAAAGGAAGTATGGCAAAGGAGAGAGCAGAATGTGTTTATGGGGGCTGCATCAAGGGGCTGCGTCAAGGGTTAGCGTGAGGGATGTCTCAACTAATAAAAGTAATTACATGTAATGTAAATGGTTTTTCGAATGCACGGAAAAGAGGAGCAATGTTGAATTGGATAGCCTCTTTTTCACCGCAGTTGATCTTTCTTCAAGAAACCCACCTGAAATCTAACTTCCCTAATTTTACACTCCCCAAGAAATATGCTTATTCATACTTTGCCTCATCTCATTCTGCGGTTTGGGGGGTGGCTGTTCTACTCTCTTCCGCCCTAGATTGGAAAAGTGATTTGAGATGTAGGTGCAAGGTGGATCTGGATTGAGGTTTCAGTTAATGGTGTAAACTTGGTGTTGTTGAATTACTATGGACCAATTTTTGACTATACTGGGCTCCTGAGTAAGATATATGATCTGTTGATAAATGCCCAGGGTATTATATTAATGGGAGGCGATTTTAATTTCATCGAAGACCTGGGTCTGGATACATCGAATAAGGGTAAAAAAACATCTTTAACCAAAGACAGCTAGACTGTTAAGAACTATTAAAGAAGATTGTGCCTTAGTTGATCCACGGCGCCTCGATCACCTTGCTCAGTTTACCTGCTTCACAGCTAGATATAAAACAGCCTCTCGCTTTTTTTGATAAGTAAACAATTGTAGAGAGGCGCGCCCACCATATTTTCTAATCCATTTTCAGATCATTCATTAGTGTCTTTGGTTATATCTTTACCCTCCCCCAAAAAACATAACACTAGATGGTTTTTGGTAAAGCACTACTCTCAGGTCAAAACTGGATTACTGAAACTCGTCAATGCATACAATGGTTTTATGAGGAAAATATTAATACAGCATCAGGTTTTATGGTATGGGAAACTTTTAAGGCCATATTTCGGGGTAGGGCGATTGCATACAGGGCAAATCTCTATAAAAGCAGACAGCAAAAGATCCAAGGACTTCAGAATGCTGTGGATCAAGCAAGGTCAAAACTTAGTCTAAGCCCTCAGGAAACTCTGAGGAAGAAATTTTGCGACAGGATTTAACAAAGGCAGAGCAATTATTTATTTTTTTTACTCTGGAAGAGATGTCCGGAAGTAATGCATTCAACCAGAAGGTGTACGAAGAGAGCCAACATATAGGCAAAGTCTTAGCCTGGTCAACGAAAATGCAACAGAGTAGGCAACTAATTCCACAAATAAGGGACCCCAGTACCACCAATCTGATTACCTACAATGACAGAATTGCCGAGATCCTTGTGTCACATTTTGAGAAAATATATGCTGAGACCCAGTTAGTAAGCACCCAGGCCCTTGAGGACTATTTCAGCGCAGTCCAGTCACCTGTGGTTTCTGAGGATAAGCGTAAGGTTCTGGCTGAACCGATTACATCCATGCAACTCAGGAATACTATAAAAGAAATGGCTGGTGCGAAGGCAAGTGGGAATGACAGGTTACTTATTGAGGTTTATAAGGTGTTCATAGGGAAACTTTCCCCTATGCTAGTGTCTTTGTATAATCAGACTATGGAAGGATTGCCTGTCCCTGATAGATTTAAGGAAGCAGTTGTGATAACTATCCTGAAGAAGGATAAGGATCCAACGGATCCAAGTTCCTCTCGTCCAATCAGTCTACTAAACGTGGACTACAAGCTTTTTATGAAAATTTGGGCGAAGAGGATTTCATGGTGTGCGCAACACATGATACATGCGGACGAAACAGGGTTTTTACCTGGCAGATCAATGGTGGCAAATACTTTATATCTGATTCAAGCTATTGACTATTTCTCAGCCAGGAAGGACAGGGCAGCTATTTTAATGATGGATGCAGAAAAGGCTTTCGATTTGGTTGATTGGTAGGCCCTTTTTTCATCCTCCAGAAGTTTGGCTTTCCATCCCACCTGATAGAGATTCTAAGGAGAATCTATACGGGGACAACTGCGAAAATAATAATAAACGCAGAGCAGGCGGGGGAAGTAATAAGACGTGGGTCCAGGCAGGTCTATCCCCTTTCCCCCCCTTTTATTTTCGCTTTTTATTTTCGACATTGGCAATAAAGATCCAAGCTAACATGTCAATTTTGGCTCCTTTACCAGGGATGACAAAACTTAAGCTCTTTGTGGATGATCTGATTTATATCTGAAACCAGATAGGGCAAATATCCAGTTGGCGCTCGGGGAAATTCAAGCATTTACAGAATTAGGGGGATGTAATGTCAACCAGTTCAAAATGGAGCGTCTCCTATTCAATTCACTAGAGGCCGATCTTCCTGAAGGGCTAAAAGTTCGGCCATTAAGACCTATTAGATTTCTGGGCTTATTTGTCACAGCAGATTTCTCACAACTGTTTCATTTAAACTATATAAAAATGCTCAATAAAATTAAAAATCTTTTAGAAAAGTGGTCGCTTTTACCTCTGACCATAGGAGTCTCTTTAGCGAAAATGTCAATCCTTCCTCTGCTGATATTCCTGTTTTTAAATCTTCCTTTAAAAATACAGATATCTTATTTTAAGGAAGTAGACAACATTTTAGGGCAGTTTATATGGGCAAAAAATAAGCCCGGACCAAGCTATCTATTCTTCAACTAGATGTGGAGCAGGGAGGACTTGCATTAACTCACTTATCTACCTATTATCAAGCTGCGTTAATTTGTTTATTTGTGTATTAACGCAGCTGGTGGCTCATGCCTCGAAATTATACAACTTTTTTCTTAATCTGATGCTAATAGAAAGTGCAATTAAGTTACTGTGAAGCTACCCAAAAGAACAAGGTATAAGGTTGTGAATACAATGGCTAACCGCATACAACTGTTCCATGAAGCTTACAACATTCCATTGTGCCACACATTTACTCCCCTTTAAGACTGTGAGTTGTAAGGGTCTCCAGATTATACAAAATTGACTGCAGTCCTATAATAGGCTAGGATTTTGTAAAGTAGGAGATTTCTACAATGGTACCAATCTTATGTCATGGGAGGCATTCGCATTGCATTGTGTACCTCGAGGGGTGATCTCTGGTTAAGTTTTAGACCGATAATTTGTTTTCTTTTGAATAAGTATAAAATAATTAACGAGAGGGAAAGAATTATTTTAAAAGCGGCCCCAGAGTTAAATTTAAGGAGTATTGGTAGTTGGTATAGTTTATTACAACAGGGTTTGAACCAGGATCTCGTTGAGGCAATGCTTTAAAAAATTGCTCAGGAAACTAACTGCCAGTTTAATACAAAGGAATGGCATAAAGGGTGTGAATTTGAGAATAAGGCTTTGAGGGCGGCGAATTTTAAGAGGATGTCCTTTCTTTCGAGGTGGTTGGTGTATCATACCCCCCTCAGACTACACACTTCTGAATGAATGTTTAAGATGTAATCTGGCGGGCACACAAATTCTTTATATGTCCCAAACTACAACATTTCTGGGAAGAGGTGTTCAGGATCATTAGTGATTGTATGTCTATGGCTATTTTACCTTCATCACCTTTGGCCCTTTTTGGCTTTTCTCACGCAACTAGTCAGCTGCCTAAGTATAGGCAATATTTCGTTTTTGCTGCTTTAGCAGTAGCCAGATCTCTGGTGTTGCATAACTGGAGATCTCGGAAGGTGCCTACAATGGGACAATAGCTCTCCAAGTTAGCCCGGACCTACCAATTTGAAGAGGCATATGCAAAAAGGGCAGGGGCGCTTCATAGATTCAAGATAACTTGGGAGGGCTATACTTGGATCTCATGCTTTGATGGAAATGTGTAAGACAGGCTATCTTTTGGGGTAAAAAAAGAAACGTGAGGTTTTTATTTTACATCGTGCCTGCTTTTTAATTCTTAATTGTTGAATCGAGGCAAGTTTATAACATGTTTCTTCCCTGTGTCGGGCTTTTTAGAATGCTAGATATACTATATGTGAATCTACGATCAATTTTTTTTTTTTTTAAGAATTGATTGATCTCTCATTATTTTTTTTAATTTATGAGGTCATTGCCGGTGTGACGGCGTGTATTGCCTTAGATCCCTGAGGTTTCAGTAACTTGTATTGTTTTAATAAGCTGTGTTGTTTTATCTGTTTGTAATCGGTTTTATACCACATGATTGTATTATTGTATGTTTTATGGATGTGTTTTCATCCGAATAAATAAAGAAAAAAAAGCAAAAAGAAAAGAATTCTGCTTTGCCGTCAGCAAGCAAGAACATTTTCAATGCTCTCGTTGCTGGAAGCAGAGTGTTTGCTGTGACTTGGCGGGAACGGTAAAGCTCCCGCCAAGCTACAGCAAACAGCATTATTGGCTCCAGGAGGGGGGGGGGGGGAGGGGGGGTGCGCGCCCCCCCCTTTCTTGCTTGTTATAGGGCCTGCCCCGGGATGGCTGCGGTCCCAAGGGCAAAGAACGATGTGGCCCATTTCATCCCCGGGGACCCCATCCCCTGGAGCCAGGCCTTCTTGCAATGAGGAGAGGGGTTGCGCGGTCCCCCTCCCAGGGCCGATTTCTGCCCCAGGGGCCTGGACCCTTTAAAAAAAATTCTAATGGCTAGGGGAGCTGCGTGGCCCCCTCCTTGGGCCAAATTCAGCCCGGGGACTCCATCCCCCAGAGCCTGCCAAGCTTCCTGTGGGTACCCCCCAAGACACCCACTTTTGACTGGGGCCGTGGGGGGAGCCTGAAGGTCCCTGCGGTGCCCGCTAGCTCCCCGCCTCCTGAAGGAGCTGGCAATGCTTTCAGACATAGGAAGTTGCCGGAAAGATCACGGTGTCTGAAGACAATTCTGCTCTCACTTGCTGGAAGCTGAGTGTTTGCCATGACTTGGAGGGAGCAGTAAAGCTCACACCAAGCCACAGCAAACAGCTATGTTCCGAGGTGGCGGTCCCTGGGCCAAGAACGGCACGGCCCCCCCTCTCAAAAAATAAATAATTTGGCTACGGCAAGGTGGTGGTCCCCGGCACCCAGGAGAGGGGGTACCTGAGGCCCCCCATTACCAATGTAATCGCTCCAGGGAAGTGGTGGCCCCCATGGCATGGGGGTCCACAAGGCCCCCCCCCCAATTTATTTAGTATTACCCCTAGGAGGTGGCTGTTCCTGGGGCTGCGGGGAAGGCCGTATCGGCCCCCGCATTAATTTGTTCAATGGTACTGGGGAGATGGTGGCCCCCAGGGCACCCTAATGGCTCTCTTGTACCATTGTACTGGTGTCCTTTGTGCTTGCCATTGCATCTGAATGCATACTTTGAGCCCTCCTGGGATGCTTCGGCTCCTGGTGATTTGGATCCTTCTTCTGAGGACTCAGCACTGGCTGTTCCTATCTTGGGGGATGCTGAGGGGGATGGACTGGGGCATATTTGTTCCCTGGATCTGTTGCATTGGGTGGCTCTGGGAACATTGTCTGTAGTGCTGGGAACAGCAATGTTTTATCTACTCTTCTGAACACATGAACATTCTGGCAGTTTTGAGTTGTGTAAACTCTGAATTTGGCCATGTTTTAAACATCCTAATTTGTTTTTCTAAATTGCACCGGATTTTAACTTGCCTTTTAAAATTTACTTTTTAAAGTAGCTTTTAATATTGGCTTTCTGAACGCTTTTTATTTTCAATATGAAAATGAGTTACTTACCTGTAACTATGTTTCTCCAGTATTGGTATCTTTCATAGATTCACATGCTCGAATATATTGCATTATTTCTATATGCTATTATCTATGCAACTACTAGCTACTCTGATTCAAGCATGTGAATCTATCAAAGATCCAATACTGGAGAAGAAAATGAGTTACTTACCTGTAACTACGGTTCTCCAGTATTGGTATCTTTCATAGGTCCACATGCAACCCACCCTCCTCCCCTGAGAGGCTTCCCTTATTTCCTCAAGATAGAAAGCTTCACACTAGTGCTTGAAAATCTGAGGAACCTAGCCTCTCTTGGGAGTGTTCTATAGGGTGATGTTGCCTGATTGGCTATTACTTAAGTTTGGTTCTTTTTACAAAGGAAAATGGATAGCCTATTGCAGGGACTGTTCATTGCACTGTAGCCTATGGTAGTTTTAACTACTGCTATTATAAGTATACCACAGGACTTCCACTATGATGACGGGGATGATTCAAGCATATGAATCTAAGAAAAATCTACTACTGGAGAAAGCACAATGCCTTTTATGATTTTATGTTTTTTATGTCTTTTACTCATATATTGTTCGCAATCTTTTTAGGAAGCTTTTCTAGTCTACTCACGTCCAAAGAGTGGGTGTCACGTGATAACATTAGGCCCGAGTAGGAACACCACCATTTTACATGTTCACATTCTTTTTTTTTTTTTTTTTTTGAAACCGTTTATTACAAAACTCAAAAAATTTACAAAGATGGGCCTACAACCTTCCGGCCGGCCGCTAGTAAACAAAAGGAGCATATGATACACATTGTAGAGCGCGCTTTGCGGCTAAGGAAGATGCACAGGAGTTAGCAGCGTTGATAGCCACACCATCCGGACCCCACTGTACGGTTTCATTTTAAACTGAAATAACAACCAGAAAAAACAAAAACCACAAGGCAATCTACAATCAGAAATAGCAGCATGTGCTCCCCTGAGAGGGGGACCCTACCAATCCATAGGAGTATCAAGAAGGGGAAGAGATCAGGATTAGGGCTGGGTAAAACTCAATGCCTGGAACGGGGAAGATGGGTCGGCTACGGGGATGGGGCAGGCGACGGATCGGGCAATAACGGTGGAGTACAGATTCCCCCGCGGTAGGCGTTCCAGGGGCCCCAGACTTTCACCCATGTCCCAGGCTTACCTCTCGCAACATACACCACCTTTTCCCGAAACATGCACCAATCCATATGTTCCTTCCAGGCCGAGACAGTCGGGGACCTCTGAGATCCCCACAGTTGAGCAATATCACGCTTAGCCACCATATATCCCAGAGTCACCCACCACGTCTGTGGCGCCGAGTAGTCTGTAGGTTCCCACACATTCAACAGGCATCTCCTCGCTTCGGGCAGCAGCACCACATGCGCAACCACACGCAGGACCTCATGCACACCACGCCAGAATCGCTCCACCTCCGGGCATTCCCACAATATATGCAGAAAGGTCCCCAAGGCGCCACACCCACGCTTACACAACCCGTCCACAGCATAGCCCATACGCAGAAGCCTCGGCCCCGTCATGTAGACTCTGTGGAGTATCTTGAGCTGGACAAAACGAAGGCGGGCCGGTATGGCCACCTCTTTCGGGGAGGCCACCGCAAGAGTCCAGTCCTCGTCGTCCAGCTCCAGTCCATCGGCAACCCAAGCCTCACGAAGGGCAATCAGCAATCCCGTGCGGTCATTGATCAGTTTTTTGTAGATCAGTGAGATCGTGCTGTCCGGAACGTGTCCATCCAGCACTCTATCCTCAAGGGGGGAACACTCCGGGATGGATGCAACGTCCGGGAAGACGGAGCCCAGTGCATGACGGATCTGCAAATACCGAAAGTACTCCCTGCCATGCAAGTGGAACTCCGTCTGCAGCATCTCGAACGTTTTAAATCCTCCCCTCGTCCAGAGATCCCCCACCTTGCTAATGCCTATCATGTCCCACTTCTCGAAGCCCTTCGAGGTCCACAGGGAGCCCAACTGCTCGGACGCGTATAGTGGTGACGCCCGGGTCAAACGATCCTTCCACCCCATCGCCACATTAGCCGCGTGCCACACTCGCACCATGACACGCGTGGGGCCGGTCAGCCGAGCGTCGGGCGTGCTGGAGTAGAGCGCTCGATTATAGTCCCCACCCGGGAGTAGCATCTTATCCATTTCGAATGCCGGGTTTAAAGCGGGCCCATACAGGCCGTGATTAATCGCAGCCAGCTGGGAGGCCCAATAGTATCGTTTGATATCCGGGAGGGCAATCCCGCCGTCATACCATGGGAGCGTCAGCTTCGCCAGGGCGATACGCGGCCTCCCGTCCCAGAACAGGCGGCGCTGCAAACTCTCCACCTCACGGAAGTAGCGCGCTGGGACGGGGTCCATAGTATTCTGCAAAGCGTAGAGGAAGCGCGGCAGAGACATCATCTTAAACAATGCCGCCCGGCCGAGCGGCGAGAGCGGCAAGCGCCGCAAGCGTGACATCTTCCTTCAGGCGCTGGAGGGGGGGAAGCAAGTTCCGATCATACCGGGCCTCCGGGTCCAGAGTAATGAAGACACCCAGGTACCGAAATCCGCGCGGGGCGATCTGGATCGGACAGCCCCGCGGGAGAATGGGCGCCTCCCCAGAGAGAACATACACGCACGATTTAGCCCAGTTGATGACAAGGCCGGAGTTACGACCAAATGAATGCAAAACATCAACCAGTACTATAAGTGAGTTACGTGGGGAAGCTAGGTACAAGAGGATGTCATCGGCGTATAGGGATACGCGGTCCTCATGCTCGGGGGTCCAACGGAGACCACGGATGGAAGGCTCCCACCGCAGCCACTCTGCCAGGGGCTCCAAGGCAAGCGCAAAAAGGAGCGGCGATAAGGGGCAGCCCTGCCGCGTGCCCCGGCCCAGCTCAAACGGAGCCGATACTCTACCGTTCACCACCACCTGCGCCAATGGGCCCGAATACAGCAATTTGACACAACTGATGAACCCTGCGCCAAAGCCAAACTTCGCAAGCATCGCCCAGATGTATGGCCATTCAAGCGTATCAAACGCCATGGTGGCGTCCAGGGATGCCAAAATGGCCGGCTCCCGTATGTACTGAACACGTGCAAGCACCCCATGCAAACGCCGCAAGTTAAGAGCTGTGTTACGATGGGGAATAAAGCCGGACTGATCCTGGTGAACCAGTTCGCCCACCACACCGACCAGCCGATTGGCCAGGACCTTGGCGAGAATTTTAGGCTCCGCGTTCAGTAGCGAAATGGGCCGATAGGATGTAACCCGGTCCCGAGGTCTCCCCTCCTTGTGGATAACCACGATTGTAGCCAGACGCTGGTCCAGCGGGAGGGAGCCCACCGAATGGGCCTCCAGGAACATCGATCGGAGATGTGGAGCCAGCGTATCCGGTCTCAATTTGTACAACTCGATGGGGAGACCATTAGGACCCATGGCCTTGCCGGAAGCGACCGAACGTATGGCGAGGGCGATTTCGTCGGAGGTTGGAGCGGCGTCTAACGACACTCTGTCCTCCTCCGAAAGGGAAGGCAGCGCGATATCCCTGAGCAGGGTACGGGAATCCTCTTCAGAGCAGGAAGACACCGGGGAATACACCCCACGGAAATAGTCCGCGAAGCAGGAGACAATTACTTCCGGCTCAGTAACACACACACCGTCTGTTTTCTCAATCAGCGGGACTACACGACTCGCTCTCTCCTTTTTGTCCAGCCACGCAATCAATTTACCATCCTTATCACCCACATCATACAATCTCCCCTGTTGCTCTCTACTGAGGCCCCTGGCTGCCTCCGTGACGAGGGCCCTATAGGCCGCTTGCTTGAGTTGGAGGACATGCAATACGGCATCCGTCACCCCACTTTCTAGATTACCCTCCAACTCGGCTATCTCAGCTTCCACCCAGGTCACCTCCTCCCGCTCGCGCCTCCGGGTGTGGGAAATGAGGGACAGGGCCTCTCCTCGTAGTACTGTCTTGAATGCCTCCCACAGTGAGACAGCCGAAGGCACGGACCCCACATTCTCGTCAAAGTAGCGCTGGAGGGATTTAATCAATTCAGCGCGAATAGTGGGGTCGCGCAAGTACCAGGGATTGATCGGGACCACCCTACCCTCACCCCTCGGAAAAAGGTCCAGGTGTAACAGGAGCGGGGAATGGTCCGAGATAGCCCGTGCCAAATGGCGCACCTCTCCCACCCTCCCAACATAGGCCGCCGGGACCAGGACATAATCTAGTCGTGAGAGACTACCATGGGCCCCCGAATGGAAGGTATACTGTAACTGCGTGGGATGTTTTAAACGCCAGCAATCCACCAATCCCAAAGTGTCTAATAGACCAGAGAGCCACGCTTGGGTCCGGGGGAGGTCCCTAGGGGGGTGACGATCCACAGTCCCGGAAACCACCGCATTGAAATCCCCCCCACCACCAGAATCCCCCCCGGAAGGCCAAGGAGGAGGCGCCCCAGGTCCGCAAAGGTAGTCGACTGCAGCCCCGGTGGGACGTATACTGACACAAAAACCACCACTTTCCCTCCATCCTTCCCACCAAGACCGCGTAACGTCCCCTGTCGTCATGGAGCACCTCATCAATCTCCAGCGGAAGCGAGTTCTTAACCATGATGCCCACACCCCTTGAGCCAGACGTAAAGCCCGAATGGGCCACTAGGCGATAGCCACGCCGATTCATGGCGCAGAAGGAGTTGCCAATGAGGTGTGTCTCCTGCAGAAAAACTACATCGGGCGAGATTCGCTTCAAGAACTGCAGGACCACCCCACGTTTAATCCTGTCCCCCAGTCCATTCACGTTCCAGGACAAAAGAGTTAGTTCCCTACCCCCCATCATAGACAAGAGCCACCATTCGTCCCCCCGAGAGCACTATAGAGCTAGCACAATTATACTTTTGCCTTGTGGTGAAAACGAACAACACCCCCCCATCCCTACCCACCCACCCCAACAAAACTCCCCCCTCCCTGCACCCCTGCATGAGCCCGAACAGCCCCCCCAACGTGCAGTGTGCCTGTCGCCCCATATATATAATAAAAACTAGCTAAGCCCCCTAGAGGAGGAGGGAGAACCCCCAAGAGACCCCACACAACCTCCATAGGAGGGGAAATTATACAGACAGATGCTTAATCGAGAGTGGCAATATTTTTGTCCAGAGTGAAGCCCAACATCACCCCCTCAGTCCCGATTCAGGGTGCCGTCTCCCCCCGCCGCCCCCCCCCCCGCCCCCCAGATCACGATCCCCAGACAGAGTGTCCAGCCAGTCTCCGGCCGCTTCGGGGCGATCAAAAAAGTGCGTGCGACCCTCTACCTCCACTCGCAGCTTGGCTGGGAAGAGCATTGCGTATTTAAGGTTCAAGTCCCGAAGACGGCGCTTGACGCCTTGGAAGCTCAGTCTCTGCTTCTGGACCGCTGGGGTGAAATCCGGATAAAAGTTCACCTCCATGTTGTCAAGCTTAACCAGCCCCAACAGTCTGGAGGCTTGCAGGATAGCGTCTCTGTCCCGAAAGTTGAAAATCCGGGCAATGAGGGGCCGCGGAGGGGCTCCGACCTTCGGCCTTCCCCCGGGAACCCTGTGGGCCCGCTCCACCGCAAAGAATTTACTCAGCCCCCGTGGCTGGAGATGGGTAGCGATCAGGTCCTCCACAAATAGGTCCGCCGCCGCTTCCTCCCGTCCCTCGGGTACTCCGATGATGCGGATGTTGTTTCTCCGGGCCCGACTCTCGGAGTCCTCCAGGCGCCGATCCATAAGCGCGCTCGCCTGACTAAGCCGGCGCACCTCTGTTTGTAGCGCCGCCACATCAGTAGTAAGGCCCGATGCGGTGTGGGCCAAAGAATCAACTCGGTCGTTGGTTTTGGAAAGATCGGCCCTCACCAGGCCAACATCCACGAGGACCGAGTCGATCTTCTGTGCCAGTGTGTCGAACCGCTGGCCTACCGAGGCCTTCATCTCGGCAATGGCGCCCATGACATCCCGCAGAGTCAGATCCGTGGGCAGGTCCGGGGCATCAGGAGGGTCCTCAGGGGATTTGTGCGGTCCGCCGGGAGATCCCTTCTGGAGGGTATAGCGGTCCATACTGTTGGCCTGATGGGTGGTGCCACGCCGGGTCGGCTTGGTCTTTGCCCGGTCTCCATCTTGTTTGGTGGCCATGGCCACTAGTCTCCCGGTCGCACCAGTCACGTCGTGAAAGGCAGGCAATCAGGGCCACAAGCTCCGGGGGGGGCCACCCCCGATCGGCGGGGTGGGTCACAGCCGGCGGGCAGGCCAAGTCTCCCAGCGAGACCACACCAACACAAGGAGCCCCGCGACCCAACCCTGCAGTGATTGCAAGGGGGTGCGAAAGCGAAAGCGCGGGGTGCGCGACTCGCCAGGCCCGGCCCGCCGCTGTTGTTCACTTTGTCACTGGGTCACCCCTCAGCGCAAATCCGGGGTCTGGCGAGGAGAAGGCCGCAGACTTCAATCGGTGCTCACTCCGGTGTCCGAGGTCCAATTTGACAACGGGAAACGGGTGCCACCTCAGCTCAGGCTCACCAACACATTCCCCTCATCCGAGACAGGATAAATTCAGGATAGTCGTGGGAGGTTGCGGAGGTTCTCGGGAGCCTCGCACCTACGCGGCCATCTTGGTTGCACGCTAGGCTCCTCCTCCCATGTTCACATTCTTAAATTCCCTTCTTTCCTAAACACGATGACATTTGGCACACATTATGTTGCATGCCTGTGTAGGATAATATCCTCTGAAACAGTGTAGGAAGGTGGATATCTGACTATGGTTACCCCCAACTTTTTGCCTAGTGTCTAGCTGGTTTTTCGACTTAGTTGGCCTGAGATCCTGCCATTCAGGGTCTCAGGCTGTCTGCTCTCTCTGTAAAATGGACTCCATGTACCCTAGGTACATACACAATTGGTAAGGATCACCTTATTGGACCCTGTACAGTGTACCCTAGGTACCCAGGGCATAGGTGTACCCTAGGCCTCCCAGGGGCTGCAGCATGTATTATGCCACCCCTGGTCTGGCCTTCCAATCAGACACAACTGGCTGATCACTCAGCTGGGGCAAGGTCGTGTAATCACCCCTTGCTTAGATATAGTATGCCTATATCTACCCTTATATATAGACACATGTGTACCTATCAGTCACTCCTATGGCAGGCCTTAACAATCCTGGAGGCAGAGTGCTTGGTAACATGTGAGATGGTGCTCTAGCATGAGCTGAGCCTGTCTGCAGCTTTCGGAACCATGTCCTTATAGATGTTCTATGATATAGCCTACCATATACTCTTAAAGTGCCTTATAATCTTAAACGGTTATGGTAACTATGGTTGGGCTGTATCAAAACATGTCGTGTAAGGTGTCTAACACTTTGGAATAATACCCCCATACCATTTCTGGTGATGAGGATATTATTCCTCCCTTCTAGAGGGAGAGACATGTTAAAATCCTACTTTGCTGTGTAACCTCTGACCAAAGCCTCAGCATCACAAAATGGATGCTGCTGCCACGACACAAGTCTGACCTCCTGCAGCTGGGAGTGATCCCAGCCAGGGAGGCCTGGACAATAGGTTTCCTGCTTGGGGAGGTGCTAGCAGCTCCCCAGACAGCCTTTAGTGTATTGGGGCAGGGTGGGCTGAAAGGAATGAGACATGCCTGGGGCACACAAGGTGTTCCTTGCATAGTCCAGTTCAAACCGGCGCTGGGGCACTCCAGCCCCAGCTCTGGCGCGAAACTGGACAAAGGGAAGTGGGTGTAACCACCCCCTCCCAGGTCCCACCCATAAGGCGTGACCTAGCAGGTATCCCAGCCCCCCAGATTAGTATAAGAGTGGGAGTTGGGCCTCAAGACTTTAGATTATCCTGAACCTGCAAAACTGAACAGAAACTCTGGACCTTCGACATTCGACGAAAGAAGAAGACTGAAGAATCTCCCTTGTAGCCAAGGAGTGGCTACCCTGTGCAAACAGGCACCATCAAGAGACTACCCTTTGCTTTGCGACCGTTCTACGAGGAACCGACTGCAGAGCCCGACCAGAGCCTTGACTTCCAGACTTCTCCGACCCTCATCCACATCTGCAGCAGAGCTGAGATCCGTGGAGGCGACGAGCGACGTGGGACCGGCTACCTGGAAAAAGTGGCTAGTAACTTACAGCGCAGCTTCTGAGGTACCCTCGAAGTTGTGCACCGGGGATTGAGAAGCCCCAACCCCAAGCACCATCTGCACCGAAGATCAGCCCCCCACACTCCACGAGTCCTGCGTGGGGCCCTTCAGCATTTTCCTGCTTGCCGCGTCTGTCCGGTTGCTTGCCCGCTGGCTAGTGGCCTCTGTGACGACGCACCCTGAAATCTTCTGCGCTGGTTTGGCTCCTCCAGACTGGCTCCCGCTTCTCTGCAAAGAAGAAGCACCCCAGACCTTCCTGGTCTGCACCAGAAGCAAGTCCTTCGTTCTTCGTGGGTTCCGCTTGCCAAGGCTTGGTGAGTCCTAGTCCAACTTCGACGCCGCCGACAGCAAGAGCCTTCGTGGGACAGCTCGCCTCCTGGTCCTGGTCGTCCTCGACGCTTCCTGGTCCTCCTGGCTGCAGCGACAAGCTTCACCTTCACCTGCAATCTTCACGACATCGCCTGGTTCCTTCCTGGTTCCACGTGGTCACTGGCTAGTGACCTTGACTCTGTCCCTTCTGCTTGCAGGTTTCTTCTCTTCTAGATCCCAGCCTTGGGATCCACCGGACACTCTTCACTGACTGCCTGTCAGCATCTTTCTTCAGGCATCCATAGGAGTCGACGACGGAAACGACGCATCTTCACCCCTATGCACCCGCAGCCTGTGGGCTAGGTAACTTGGGTACTCCAGTGCTCATCAGGATAGTGACTATCCTAGTGTCTAGTTTTCAAGTCTCAACTTCCTAGCTACTCCGGAAGTGTCCTAAATCTACCGTTTTCTAAACTGTACTATTGCTATTGACTTTTACGCATTACGCGTGAGTGTTTCCACTCTGCACACGAATCCCGTGGGCCTACCACTTCCTAACTAACGCTAGTGTAGTGTAGCCCCAGCGATTCCCTAGGCCTAGGCCTATTCTATTTCCGTGACAGTGGTCCTTATACCACTTACTTAGTATATGGTTTGCGTGGCCCCTAGGGCCTAACTGTATTACTTACCTGTGTGACTTAATGTATGCATAAATAAGACTGTGTTGTACTTACCTCTAATCTCATAAAGAGTGCTGAGGGTTTGCTTAGAATAAATACACTTTATTTTATATATATATCTGTTGTGGTGTCCTTTCATTTGGTATTCAAGGGATTATATATGGTATCACAGCTGGCTTCACATGCCATTCAGAGTTTAGCCTAAGACTGCTCTTGTCCATGCTACCACTAGGATAGCTGGTCTATAAGGTTGACTTTACAACCAATCACCATAAGGGTATTTGGACTGATATAAGGTGTACACTATAACTAATGACATCATACATCAGGCCAACTTCTCACAAACAGCATTGCTTACCTTTCCACTCTATAGGCACATTATCACTACCTTGTACATTCTGTACCAGGGATAAGTTCAGCACTCTAAATATCGTTGCTATTATTGTTCGTTCATCAACAGAGCTATCACAATAGAATCAACAATCGTGGCCTGACTGAGACTTTGGCATCGTAAGATGGGCAATATTTATTATATAAACAGGATAACTTCCTTGTTTAGTTAGAGGAGCATTTTGCTGGCACTGGGAGGTCACCCATGCCAGGATTCCAGCCCAGCTGATTCCTGTTTACCTGATGCAAGGCATGCTGCCCCGTGCCCCACCTAGACGGGCAGCCTGATGACACTTACTCATAGGTAACAGGATGTTAGGTCACCCTACATGGATTGGCACATTTACCCTTGACACCCTAGGTTAGGTAGCGCTAGGTAGAAGTGCATAATGGAGTAGTTTCTTTTCTGTAGCTCCAGTTCTGTAGTAGGGGTATCTCTGTTATAGTCATAATCTAGTGAATAGTCCCGCCCATGTGCGTGGACCCCGGAGCAATAAACATAATCTCTTAAGTTGTCAAGCCATGCAGACCTGCATCTACACTTAAGAGAGAATTTCAAAGACAGATAATGCAGCCTATATCCACAGGCTACACTGTCCAGTACTTCAACTAGAAAAATTCCACCAACAACCACCAACAGCACTGCCTGCCCAGCTTTTTCCACAGAGAAAAAGCTGCCTCTTCCAGCAAAAGCCTCTGGAATGATAGAGAGGAAGGAATGGACAGACAAGTCCCATAGGCTGCCATTATGTGGCTCAGAACAGGATACTGTGCCTTTAAGAAAACTTTCCAGGACTTTTCCAGTATCCCAGAATGCACAGCAGGTCCCTTTTACTTTCAGTTCTTTTTGAAGGCGTAGCACGCCAGACCTGTAGCATTCCTTATATTAACATTCATCTCTCCACCGGGGAGGAGGGCGGGCGCTTATGACTATAACAGAGATACCCCTACTACAGAACTGGAGCTACAGAAAAGAAACTACTCCTTCTGTAGTAGGGGATCTCTGTGTATAGTCATAATCTAGTGAATAGAATGGCAAGCCCATCCCCACACAAAAACGGCGGTGGAGAAGATTAAAAAATAATACCACTACTGTGCGAACAAATAACGCAGCGAAGCCTGCCCAACCTGAGCATCTGCCCTGGCATCCGCGTCCAGACAGTAATGCGCAGCAAAGGTATGGACCGACTTCCAAGTGGCCGCCTTGCAGATTTCTGCAATCGGAACATTAGGCAGAAAAGCAGTCGTGGCAACTTTGCCCCTGGTGGAATGAGCCTTAGGTTTACCCCCTAAGGTCTTATTAGCCTTTTGGTAACACAACTGTATACAGGACACAATCCACCGAGAGATGGACTGTTTGGAGGTAGCAAGACCGGTCCTGACTGAGGCATAATTGATAAACAATTGGTCTGACCTACGAATATCTTTGGTCTTATCAAGATAAAACTTCAACACCCTCCAAACGTCCAGGGAATGTAGAGACCTTTCCGCTGGAGAAGAAGGATTCTGAAAAAACGTAGGTAAAGTTATGGTCTGGTTGACATGAAAATCAGATATAACCTTAGGAAGAAATTTAGGGTGAGTACGCATAACAACCTTAGCAGCATGAAATACAGTATAAGGTTCTCGGCAACACAACGCCTGAAGTTCACTCACCCTGCGGGCCGATGTAATGGCCACTAGGAATGCCTGCCTTCCAGGACAGGTGCTGCAACGAAGCCTTGTGAATAGGTTCAAAAGGCTCCTTCATCAATCTGGACAGCACCACATTCAATTCCCAGGAAGGCGAGGGAAGTCTGACAGGAGGGAACACCTTCTTCCAGCCTTCCAAAAAATCCTTGACCACAGGGATCTGAAAGAAGGAAGTCTGTGAAGGGCATTTCCTGTAAGCAGTCAAAGCAGCGAGATGAACCTTAATGGAGTGGAAATTAAGGCCAGACTGCGCCAAATGTAAAAGATATGGAAGGATGACATCTTCCTTACAGGTCGTCGGGTCAAAGTTCTTGGATTTGCACCAGATGCAGAATCTCTTCCACTTGTAAGCATAGGAAGTCCTAGTGGAAGGATGTTTAGCCTCTTTCAGTATGTCCATACAATCTTCTAGTAGATTCAAATGGCCATATTGCACTATCTCAGGAGCCATGCCGTCAAACTCAAAGACGAGAGGTTGGGATGCACCATCCGCCCCCCGAACTTCGTGAGAAGGTCCGGCCTGCACGGCAGCCGCATGTGAGGGAGGAGAGACCGGTGAAGCAGGTCCGTGAACCACCACTGCCTGGGCCATTCCGGGGCAATCAGGATCATCCGCGCCCCGGACTTGGACAGTTTGATGAGCACCGCCGGAATCAGGGGAATGGGTGGAGAAGCGTACAGAAAGCTGTTCGACCAGTCGATCCATAGCGCATTCCCCAGCGTCCCCTTCTGGTAGTACCTGGATGCGAAGTCTCGGCATTTGCTGTTTTCGGCGGTGGCGAACAGATCTACGCCTGGAGTCCCCCACCTTGCGAAGACTTCTCCTAGTACCTCATCGTTTATGACCCATTCGTGGTTCTCCTGAAGCAGCCTACTCAGCGCGTCCGCCTGAACATTCTGCACCCCCGGCAGATGCGTGGCCGTGATCATCAGTCCCCGGGCCAGAAGCCAGCGCCAGATCGCCTGCGCCTCCTGCGACAGAGTGCGCGATCTCGACCCCCCTTGCTTGTTGAGGTAATACATTGTGGTTGTATTGTCCGTCTGTATCAGCAACGAGTTGGTCTGGAAGGACGGATGGAAGGCCTTCAATGCCAAGTACTCTGAGTTCCGGGAAATTGATGTGGTACGTCGACTCCACCGGGGACCACTTTCCTTGTATCTGTAAGTCTCCGGAGTGTGCTCCCCAACCTTGGAGAGACGCATCCGTCACGATACTCGTCTCGGGAATGTCCTTGTGGAAGGGAACCCCCCTGAGGAGATTCTCCGCCGAACACCACCATCTCAGAGACTGAAGAGCATGTAGAGACAGCCGTATCTTGTCGTCCCAAGAACCATTTCTCTGATCCCATTGATCCTCCAAGCACTCCTGCAGTGGTCTCATGTGCAGCCGTGCGTGCGGAGTGAGGAAGATACAGGAGGCCATCGACCCCAGCAGCGAAGACACCTTCCTCACTGTCGCCGATGGAGCGGCCATGAGGTCCTGAGCCTTCCGAAGGAGCGCTAACCGTCTCTCCTCCGAAGGAGACACGCTTGCTGACCGTGTATCGATGGAGGCCCCCAAGTACTGTATGCACTGGACCGGAGTCGGGACAGATTTGGACATGTTGACGTGTAACCCCAGCTTGTTCAAGAGAGCGCACGTCCTCCGGAAGTGTGCCTGCGCTTCCGAAAAAGATGAGGCCTTGATCAACCAGTCGTCCAGGTACGGGTAGACAAACACATTGTTCCTTCGCAGGTGCGCCGCTACCACTGCCATGCACTTCGAGAAGGTCCTGGGAGCAGACTTTAGCCCGAATGGCAGTACTGTGTATGATATTGATTGGCGCCGACTTGGAATCGCAGGAACTTCCTGTGTTTCCGTGCAATGGGCACATGGAAGTACGCGTCCTGTAGGTCTAGGGCACAGAGCCAGTCTCCCCGTTACAGCTGAGGGTAAATCTGATGCAACGACAGCATGCAAAACTTCTCTCTGCGAATCCATTTGTTTGCTTGCCGCAAATCCAGAATGGGCCTAAACTCGTTCTTGTCCTTCTTGCGAACCAGGAAGAAAGGAGAGTACAGACCTCTTCCCCTTTGAGACAGAGGTACGTCTTCCACCGCCTTTTTCCGTAACAGGATGTCTGCCTCCGCCTGGAGCTCTCGCAGTTGATACCGCGAGCTTACCGGCAGAATCGCTGGAGGCGGCCTGATGAACCGAAGACTGTATCCATTGCAAACAATATTCAGCACCCACTTGTCCTGAGTAATTTTTCTCCACTCTGCCGGAAAAAAATTGAATGCTTCCCCCCACTGGAGTGGGTAACGGTTGCAGGGGAAGTAGACGCTCAGGGCCGAGACCCGGCCGGGCCCTTGGTAGCAGTAGCGGACTGCTGGCCCCCCCTACCCTTCTGGCGTTTCTGGAAGGGTTTACGGAACTGCTGCTGCTGGTGTTGCTGCTGTCCCGAGGCCTGGCCACGCCCTCTGCCCGCAGACCCGATCCGTCTCTGGAACGGGCACTTCTTCTTTTCTGGCTTCTCCAACCCGACAGCCGTCAGGGTCTCTGCCTCCATCTTCATGCGGGCCATCTCGTCGTCCGCATGCTGGCCGAACAGGGTTTTCCCCGAGAAAGGCAGATTGGCCACTCTATGTTGAGCCTCCGGCTTGAGCGAGGTAAGGCGAAGCCACGCGTGATGTCGTTGGTGGACGCCATGACAGTACCCATGTGCCGCCAGCAGAGACACATCCGCTGCCGCACTGATAACCTGGTTTGAGACCATCATTCCCTCGCGCAAAGTCTCCAAGAAGTCTACCATCTTGTCGCGAGGCAGCAGCTCCGCGTACTGCTGGAGAGACTCCCACAGGGCACGGTCGTAACGCCCCAACAGAGCCCCGGCACTTGCCGCCTTCATGGTGGTAGCAGCCGTCCCACAGACCTTCCTGCCCGCCGAATCTAGCCATCGGCTCTCCTTGTCGGGCGGAACTGTCGATGAAGGGGTGGTAGCATGCTGCTTCCTCGCCGCCGTCACAATGACTGAATCCGGCTTAGGGTCCGTCCTCAAAAAGGTCGGGTCCGAGTCCGGGGCCCGATACTTCTTCATGAGCCGGGAGGGGGCGGATTTCGTCACTGCCGGAGTGAGGAACAACTCCATAGCGGGCTCCACCAGTCCCGGCACGAGAGGCAGCAGGGGGCGAGACAGGTGCTTCTTGTGCAGCGTCTCGAATATCACGGACGTCGTAAGTGCCGGTACCGTCACCGTAATTCCCAACTTGGCTGCACCCCTCAGTAGTACCTCCTGGAAGGAGACCAGATCGTCAACCGGCGACACCCTCATCCCGGGCGAGTCGGACAGCGTCGGTGAGAAGTCCCTGGCAGATGATCAAGTGCGTGATCTGGATCTGCGCCTCCTGTGGCGTCGCCTCGATGTTGACGACGAACGCCCATGGCTCCTCGATCTCCCTCTCCGTCCGGAGCGGGAGCGCGATCTCCTTGGCTTCGGTCTGTCCGCCGGCCTCGCCGGGCCCGGCGACGGTGGCTTACCCTGGCGCCGCGGCCTAGGCGTTCCCTGCGGCAGCATCGGATACCTGGGCAACGAGACCGATCGTGTCGGAACCGCTTGTGGGCACGAAGGCCTGCGAGGCGGAATAGCAGGAGGAGGAGGAGGTGGAGGAGGAGGAGGAGGAGGAGGAGGAGGAGGAGGAGGAGGCGGTGGTGGTGGTGGTGGCGGCAGTGGCGGTGGCGGAGGAGGAGGCGGCGTATACACCACTGAGTACCCCGAGCCCGGGGACTCCGTCGAGGGACTCCTGGTGTCCGGGCGCCCCCTGCGCCTCCTCGACGTCAATGAATCCCTCTTCGACGTCGATCGCCTCCTTGACGTCGATCGCCTCCTTGACGTCGATCGCCTCCTTGACGTCGATCGCCTCCGTGACGTCGATCGCCTCCGTGACGTCGATCGCCTCCGTGACGTCGATCGCCTCCTTGACGTCGATCGCCTCCTTGACGTCGATCGCCTCCTTGACGTCGATCGCCCCCTTGACGTCGATCGCCCCCTTGAGGTCGATCGCCTCCTTGACGTCGATCGCCTCCTCAACGTCGACCGCGAGTGCCTCGACGGCGGGTGCCTCGACAACGAACACCACCTCGACGGCGAACGCCGCCTCGACGGCGAATGCCTCGACGGCGACCGTCTCCTCTTCGCCGACGGCGACCTCCCCTTGACGGTGAGCGCCGACGCCGGGCCTGAGCTCGACGTCGATGCCTCGACGGCGAAGTTGAAGCCGTCGACGCAGACGATGCCGAAGTCGTCGACGGCGGCCTGGTCAGCTCCCTCGACGTTGAACGTCGACGTCGCTTCTCCCCAGAGCCCTGGGGAGAAGGCGAACAGACCGTAGTCATCCCTCTCGACGCCTTAGTCGACATCATCGACGCCGGTGGAGAATGGGGGCGTTTGCCGGTCTTCCTGCCCCTGGGGAGCCCCCCAGAGGCCTCAGCATGGGCAGAATCAGCCCCTCCTGACCCACCTTCTGCCTTCAGCCTTCTGTCCTCCAGGACTTGGAGCCTGATCTTCATTCTTTCGCTCAGGGTCCTGGCTGAGAACGAGTGGCAGATCTCACACTCTTCCGGCACATGGGACTGGGGAAGGCAGCCTATACACACCCTGTGTGGATCTGACTTAGCCTTCTTCCTATCGCACTCTGGGCACTTGTCAAACAAGCCAGGCATGTTGACAACACCAGAAGGAAGTCCCAACACTAAAACACTTGAAAATTTGACAAAAATCACCAATAAACCCTTGAAAAGGGAGAGCTCAATGCTCCAGGTTCCTGCTAGCAGGAGCCGGAAAAAAGAACTGAAAGTAAAAGGGACCTGCTGTGCATTCTGGGATACTGGAAAAGTCCTGGAAAGTTTTCTTAAAGGCACAGTATCCTGTTCTGAGCCACATAATGGCAGCCTATGGGGCTTGTCTGTCCATTCCTTCTTCTCTACCATTCCAGAGGCTTTTGCTGGAAGAGGCAGCTTTTTCTCTGTGGAAAAAGCTGGGCAGGCAGTGCTGTTGGTGGAAGTTTTCTAGTTGAAGTACTGGACAGTGTAGCCTGTGGATATAGGCTGCATTATCTGTCTTTGAAATTCTCTCTTAAGTGTAGATGCAGGTCTGCATGGCTTGACAATTTAAGAGATTATTTTTATTGCTCCGGGGTCCACGCACATGGGCGGGACTATTCACTAGATTATGACTATACACAGAGATCCCCTACTACAGAAATTACAGTACTTGTACGCAAACGTATATTCTCTGCAATTAGCAAAATGGTTGAACTGTTTGTCTTTTTCACCATTCTCATAATGCTAATCACATTATTCTGTTTCCTTCTATTGATTATTGCAGCGCACATATTTTACTTGAAAATCATAATGCTTCAATAAATATTGAAACGCTTTACTGTGTATTTCTTGTGTATCTCTTTGGGTATGCATAAGTAACTAAGCGAAAGGGTTCTAGATCTGTTACCACGATTTCCTTGGGGAGTCAAGGTTTTTATGTTCTCAAGTTGCACAATCCATTTGTTACCCTGTAAGGTTAGGGGTACAGATGGTACACTGTGAGCTAGTAGGACTAAGGCCAACATATCCAGAGGGTATGCTTAGAATGAGGCTCGCACAGTTCTAAAGTTAATGAAGTTCGACAAATGCACAGTTTTACTTGAGAAAGTATAAGCCATATGACACATAGTGTGGATGATGTGTTAGGGAAGTCAGATGTGGTGAGTGATGTAAGGAGGAAGAAGAGAAACTACATGGTACCAGCGTACTTGAAGGACTATACCAAATAAAAAAAATATATGTTTATATAAAAAGTGTTATGCTTCATATAAATGTAATTTGTCTATCTTTGTAATATTTATTTGTACACATTGACATAGTGAATATATATGATTAGCAATTGTGAAGGTGGGAGTAGTTTCTCATTCTTAGAACACAATGTAATTTGGTTAGTGATGAAATGGTCTGTCAGTTCAAAGGAGGCTATTGGACAAAGCAGAAATATATGGATTGGCTGAGGTCATTACAGAACAGCTTAATAAACCTACTACTTAAAGCAACAAGTGAAGGAATAATCATTTTGCAACCCCATTATAATTATCTGCATCACACATACACCCTCTTCCCCCCCACAGAGCAACTGGGGAAAATACATCAGAGTGCATAGCCTAGGTGCCACTAGGGCGAAATACAAAGGTGAAAAACCTATTTATGGTATGGAAATGTTCTATTTACCAGATGTTTTGGGGAGCTATTACCCAAGTGCTTAAAGATATCACTGGAACTCAATTAGGACTGATCCTGCTCTCATGTTTGTTGGGAAAATTCACACATATTAAAACACTAAACACCCCTCTAGTTTTCTAAACCTGACCTTAGTGTTGGCAAAGTGGCATGTAGTCAGGTCTTGGAGAGTCTCCAGGTCAACTAATATGAAAGTGTGGTTGAAAGATGTAACTAAGTGGGCCAATGTTGAGATTGGAATGAGCGTGCAAATATGGAAACAGACAGGCAAAGGTGACTCTCATAATGCATGGGATTACTTTTGAGTGACCATGGAGGGATTGACAGATAAGTACTTGCAGTAAAGTACAATATTCATAGCACACTATGTTATGTTGAATGATATGTTAAAATTAATTTTTAAGCGCATGTACACCGATGGGTTTATTGGCGCTAATATAGGAGTAGTTGAGCCCTGGTAGATCTATTCAGAAGCCTGGACAAAGAGCCATGTCTTAAGAAGTCTCCTGAATACAGGTAAGTCTGTGAAAGATCTGACTTCATAGGGGAGAGCATTCCAGAAGTGTGGAGCCAACACTGCGAACCTAGTCTCTTCTGTTTATAAGGAGGAATGACCAGTAAATTCAAGTGGGCAGATCTCAGATTGCTTGTGGGTACATGTCTCTTAATAAGATTAGAGACAAATTTTGGGCCCACATCCTGTAGGGATTTAAAGATGAGGCACCCAATTTTAAAAGCCCAGCGTTCTGGTATTGGGAGCCAGTGGAGCTGCCGCATAAGGGGGGTTGCATGTTGCCATCTTGGTTGATGGAAGATCAGTCTGGCAGCCTGGTTCCTGACTAGATATGCAGGCAACCCGAGGTATATTGGGCCCGATTCACAAAAGTAATCTGAGACAAAATCCTAACTTTACGACTTTCAGTATTCACAGAAGGCATTTAGGAGCACTAAAGTTAGGATTTTGTCTCAGTCAATCTTAAATTTAACTTAAGCCCAAAACTTCAGATTGACTGAGAGAAAATCCTAACTTTAGTGCTCCTAAATGCCTTCTGTGAATACCGAAAGTCGTAAAGTTAGGATTTTGTCTCGGATTACTATTGTTAATTGGGCCCAAAGAGTTTGCGTAGTTTAGATGGGAGATGACCAGGGCTAGGACAACCTGCACCAGTGCTTCTCTAGTAAGGAATCTACTGATTTTCCTAATCCTCCTTAACTGGAAGAATCCGGTAGAGACTGCTATTCCGATCTGGGACTTAATAGATAAATCCTTGTTTATTCTGACCCCGAGGCTCTTTGTTGAAGGGGATGGAACTTGAGGACAGCCCAACTCTGTAAGCCAAAAGTGTGAGCTCCAGGGGTTCTGAGTGCCACCAGTCAACATCAGTTCAATTTTGTCCGGGTTTAGCTTCAGATGGTTGCTATTCGTCCGGTTACTGATGTACAGCAAGGTAGCCTGAAAGTCAGAGATGGACTTGGATGTGTTATTGATGGTGAATATAAGTTGTAGCAAAAGACACTCAATTGATGGATGGAATGCAGAACAAATCAAAACATTCACCCCCAGTCAAGAGATGTGTGTTAAATCGATCACTCTTTTGCTCAACATGCCACCGCAGTTTAGATCTGGCCATATGCAAATCAGTCTTGACCCTGTGCCTCATGGGAACAGTTCAGTCCGAACTGCCAAGACAGGTTCTCCCTGACCCAAAAAGAAGCATCCTAGGACCAGTTTCGGGGTTTTGCATACAAGGGAGGACCTTGCTTTGCAGTTCAGGCTGGACTGTTCCCATTGGGTACAGGGTCAAGACTGATTTGCATATGGCTGGATTCAAACTGGAATGGCACGGTGAGCAAAAAACAATGGATTTAGGCCCAGATATCTCTACTGGGGTGAATGTATGACATTGTTATGCATTCTGTCCATCAATTGTTGTTTTTGCGTTTGTCACCCCGAGTTGGGTGGGTATGCCCCGACGTGGGTCCCATGCTCTGCATGCCACTTGAGCCAAGCTATCCTAGCTGATGAGGGCTGAAACCACAAAACCGGTCCTAGGATGCTTGTTTCACGTTCAGGGAGAACCTGGCTTGGCAGTTCGGGCTGGACTGTGCCCATTGGGCACAGGGTCAAGACTCATTTGCATATGGCTGGATTCCAACTGGAATGGAATGGTGAGCAAAACAATGATGGATTTATGCCCAGATCTCTGTACTGGGGTGACTGTATGACATTGTTCTGCATTTTGTCCATCAATTGCTGTTTTTGCGTTTGTTACCCCGAGTGGGACGGGTATGCCCAGATGTACGTCCCGTACTGTCCATGCCACTGAAGTCAAGCTACCCTGGCTGATGACGGGTGAAACCCCAAAAACAGTCATAGGATGCTTGTTTCCAGTCCAGGGAGGACCTGGCTTGGCAGTTCGGGCTGGACTGTTCTCATTGGGCACAGGGTCAAGACTGATTTGTATTCAAACTGGAACGGAATGGTGAGCAAAAAAACTATGGATTTAGGCCCAGATCTCTGTACTGAGGTGAATGTATGACATTGTTCTGCACCTGTCCATCAATTGTTGCTTTTGCGTTTATCACCCCGAGTGGGACGGGTATGCCCAGACGTGCGTCCCGTGCTCTCCATGCCACTGGAGTCAAGCTATCCTGGCTGATGAGGGGTGAAACCCTGAAATCCGTACTAGGATGCTTGTTTCCAGTCCAGGGAGGACCTAGCTTGGCAGTTCGGGCTAGACTTTTCCCATTGGGCACAGGGTCAAGGCTGATTTGCATATCGCTGGAATCTTACTGGAATGGCATGGTGAGCAAAAAAATTATGGATTTGGGCCCAGATTTCTGTACTGGGGTGAATGTATGATATTGTTCTACATTTTGTCCATCAATTGTTGTTTTTGCGTTTGTCACCCCGAGTGGGACGGGTATGCCCAGACATGGGTCCCGTGCTCTTCATGCCACTGGAGTCTAGCTATCTCGGCTGATGAGGGCTGAAACCCTGAGACCGGTCCTAGGATGTTTGTTTCCAAACCAGGGAGGACCTGGCTTGGCAGTTCGGGCTGGACCGTTCCCAGTGGGCACAGGGTCAAGACTGATTTACCTATGGCTGGATTCAAACTAGAATGGCATGGTGAGCAAATAAAAAATGGATTTAGGCCTAGATCGCTGTACTGGGGTGAATGTATGACATTGTTTTGCATTCTGTCCATCAATTGTTGTTTTTGAGAATATAAGTTGTAGGTCATCTGAAAAGTTAAAGGCATTCACCTTACGTGTCCTTAAGGATCGGATCAAAGGGAGTAGGTATAAGTCAAACAAATGCGGGGATAATGAAGATCCCTGTGGCACTCCACAATTGGTCGTGACCTCAGGAGAGATTCATTGAGACAGACGAACAAATTGAGACCGATTTTCCAGGAAAGATATGACCCAATCAAGGGCTGGACCCTGGAATCCTGCGTCTCTGACCCGGTCCACCAGAATTCCATGGTCGACCGTGTCAAAAGCCACAGGAAGATCTAGCAGCACCAGGGCCTGAGGGGTGCCCTCATCAGCTTTCCTTCTTAATTCATCTAATACTGACAGAATGACCATCTCCATAGATTGAGATGGACGAAATCCCGCTTGATGGGAGTCAAGGAACTAAGATTGTTCAATGAATGAGCACAAGCAGTTCGCTACATGGGATTCCAGTATTTTACTGCAAGGCAGTGTTTGGGAACCCACTGGGTTAGTTAAAAGACCCCTCACACACCAACCTGGTTGGCGTCATGCTTCATCATTGTGGTCCCAACCAGGTGGCCGAATGCTCCCCGGTTGTGCTACGACGCCTGATTACAGCGGAGCTGGTGTGGTGCAAAAGTGTGATGTGATGTGGATTAAAAATACCTCTGAGAATCCTTGCCGTTCTAATTTTATTACTAGCGGGTCAGGATATGGTTAAAACATTATACGTGATGCAACTAGAAAAGAAATAATTATCTTATAGTTGCATGTGTGGTGGGTCTACATGTTTCAGCCCGCAAGGTAATCTATGTGGGGCTTTTTTCAGGACCAGTGAAAGTGGTGAGTGGCAAAGTGAGTAGTGCCACTATTTCGGTCTCCCGTAGTCACCACCATCCGGGACTACGGGAGACCGAAATAGGTGCAAGGCGGGTGACGCTCTGAAACTAAAGTATGACAGAGGAGCGCACTCCTCCCAAGCCCCGAGCAGCGAACAAGCTCAGGCATAGTGTCTTTTTTCTCTTTGGTGTCCGCAAGTACGCAGACACCTGGTCCACACACCTTAGCGAGTGTGTAGGTACAAACATTTTTTTCACTTTTCACGTGGCACTACTCACTTTGCCACTCACCACTTTCACTGCACCATCTGCAAAGAAGATCAGCTCCCCACACTTCACGTGTTCTGCGTGGGGCCCTTCTGCACCTGTGTTGCTCGACGTGTTGTCTGGTTGCTGGCCCGTTGGCTAGTAGCCTCTGCGACGAGGAACCTTTACTTTCAACTTGCTGGTCCGGCTCCTCCAGACTGGCACCCGCTCCTCTGTGAAAGAGAAGCACCCCAGACCTTCCTGGTCTGCACCAGAAGCAAGTCCTCCATCCTGCGTGGGTTCCGCTTGCCAAGGCTCGTTAGGTCCTGACTCGACTTCGACGCCGCCGACAGCAAGAGCCTTCGTGGGACAGCTCACCTCCTGGTCCTGGTCGTCCTCGACGTCTCCTGGTACCCGTGGCTGCTGCGACAAGCTTCACCTCTTCACCTGCATCTTCACGACATCGCCTGGTTCCTTCCCGGCTCCTGGCTGGTGACCTAGACTCTGTCCCTTCTGCTTGCAGGTTCCTTCCTTCTTGATCCCCACCTTGGGATCCACCGGACACTCTTCACTGACTGCCTGTCAGCAACTTTCCTTCAGGCATCCATAGAAGTCCACGACGAAACTCGACGCAAGTTCACACCTATGCACCCGCAGCCCGTGGGCTAGGTAACTTGGGTACTTCGGTGCTCACAACGGTATTGACTATCCTAGGGTCTAGTTTCCGAGTCTCGACTTTCTAGCTATACCAGAAGTGTCCTAAAACTGCTTATTTCTAACTGCTAGTGATTCTATCGACTTTTACGCATTACGCGTGAGTGTTTCCACTCTGCACCTGAATCCCGTGGGCCTCCCACTTCCTAACTGTTGGTAGTATAGTGTAGCCCCAGCGATTCCCTAGGCCTAGGCCTATCCTGTGTTCGTGACAGTGGTCCTTATACCACTTACTTAGTATATGGTTTGCGTGGCCCCTAGGGCCTAACTGTATTACTTACCTGTGTGACTTAATGTATGCTTAAATAAGACTGTGTTGTACTTACCTCGAATCTCATAAAGAGTGCTGAGGGTTTGACTAGAATAAATACACTTTATTTTATATATATATCTGTTGTGGTGTCCTTTCATTTGGTATTCAAGGGATTACATATGGTATAACAGCTGGCTTCACATGCCATTCAGAGTTTAGCCTAAGACTGCTCTTGTCCATGCTACCACTAGGATAGCTGGTCTATAAGGTTGACTTTACAACCAATCACCATAAGGGTTGTTTGGACTGATACAGGGTGTACACTAGAATTAGTGACATCATATATCAGGCCAACTTCTCACAGCAGAGAAGTAACTGGCCTTAGTGATTTGAATCGCTTTCTTATAGTCCTTAAATTGAGCTAGGTATGAGACTTTCTTATCGGGGGAGTAGTTCCATCACTACCCCCTTTCTAATTAGCAGAGGGCCAGTTTTGGGATTTTTAGGTCGTCAGAGAAACATCTCTGTGCCTCATGGCACCTTGCAACTCTAATTATACTATATGGAATATGGGGTTGTCAGGAGATGTTGTTTGATCGGATGACAGAGATAGGGCCGTGGCCAGTTAGGTTCAAGACATCAGGTGCTAATCACTGTCTTGCCAAAAGTAAAAGCAATGTAAAACTCTGCGACGTGTAGTTGAAATGTATGCCAATTATTCAGTTTACGACTATAATAAATCAAAGGGGAATGTTTTCTGATCTCCTTCGATTTTCTTAGTGGCTACATCGAACAGTAGGTAAGGTAAATAATACAAGCTAGAGATATCTTGCCGATATTGGTACAATATTGGCATTTGAAACGCAGTCCCAATTTTAGCACTGCATCTAAAATGTTGGCATGAGTATTAGAGGATACGTTACCATGCCTCATAATTATTTTTCCTGTCTTCTAGCTTCTAACATTAGGGTGTTATAATACATTTTTTAACGTTATAACTATGATTTCCAAGTTGCTTTGAACATACAGCCAAGACTGGTCTTCAAAAATTATACTTTACATTCATAGGACTCAAAATGATATGCTTCTGTGAGGAGATTTGCTCCCTGTTCTCCCTTCCAAGGGTCCGATTCCGATCAGGGTCGGAAGGGCACCGAACGCGATCCGGCCGGAAAAACTACGAGCCGTACGCGTGTTTTCCAGCTGACTCGTGCAGCTGTACGAGCAAGCAAGTACGATGCGAGCTACGTGAGATTCATCGACCGAGTCGTTTCCGGGTCCGAACTGCTCCATACGTCTCGGTCGGAAGCTAACCGTGGCGTGCAATGGATGCGATTTACAACCGAGCCAGTCCAATGCACACGTGGGACAGCCTGTGCGAGCCGGAGTGTCCAGCTCGCAAAAGCTCCCGGAGTCACCCACAGCCCTACGACTCGGACACAGGGGGAGACCTATGGGTCTCCCCAACACAGGCATGTACGGTGCAGATGGCACTGAAGCGTACCCACTGTAGGGGGCGCACTTGTTCGAGACGTACCCATTCAGTCAATGGGAGCGCATGTACGCGTCGTACAACTGGCTCCCATTGACTTCTATGGGAGTCCGACCGAACCGAGTCCGACAGCATACGTGCGCATCGTACTCACTCGGTCGGACTGTAGGGGTCCAGCTCGGTCAGAAAACACTCCGGATCCGACTCGGTCGTGGTGCTTTCCGACCCGGATCGGAATCAACCCCCAAGCGTGAAAAAACCCACAATCTAAACTTATGTTGATTAGACACTAGTTGGTCCCTTACTTTGAAGTTAACTTCCAAGGGCTTAAAATGGATCAAATTGGAGATCTTTCTTGGAGATTATTTATAAAAAAGATTAACAGATTTATTCTAATATTTTCCTATAAGAGTGTTCATTTTGGTTTTGACTGGTCCTTTTCTTAAGTAGCATGTTCTTTAACTAATAATGATGCATTTTGGATAAAGATTAAAAAAACATAGTGGGAGCACAGTGTGAACAAAATGATGCCTATGCAAATGTTGTGAGGAAACACATTCCGTTTGCACCAATGCTCATTATATTACTTTGATTTTAAAAGCATACATTTTGATTTTTTGATTTTTGTTTGGCCACATTTGCCTTTAGTGATATATTTTTAGGTATAGGCTTGACAAAGGGCATTTCACAGCCTGAGACATACGGTGTATTGTTTTGGTAAAGAACTAATGTTAAAGTTTGAGTCAATTAAGTGTATGGATATATGACGGTCTCTGTTTAGCAAAATGGAATGATTCGACAAAGGATGGGCAATTAAAACAAGAAAATGTGAAATAAATTATTAACAAGGAGCATCTCTGTGGTCTTGATGGATTCATCAGTTAGGGAGATTGTTCAACATTTGTTGGTCTTATGCAAAATGGTCTTGTGGTCTTATGGAAGGATGTCCTCTCCTGATTAAAAAGGATACACACTGGCAGGGAGGTTCTAGTAAAAATCATACATGCATAGTAAGATCAACCAGCAGCAGATTTATTATATATTTGATAGCCAGATCTGCCTTCAGCAAGTACATTTTAACCATATGAAAAAATCATGGCATCAACAGAACAGAATATAATAGCTAAATCAGTATTTGAAAGATTGTTTTATTATGTTCTATAATACAACATTGACATGCTCCAGTGGATATATTACCTTTCGAATGAATCATTTACATGGACTTACATTTTCAATATATTATTTATATCACATGTCATTTACACAAACTTACATTTGGATCAAATTTGTTTTCAATAATGTGTATTAAATCTGAGTCTATGTAGTTACATGTTGCGGTCTTTATTACAGGTTCAGGATCAAACAACTAGATGGGCAGAGAGTAGCAAGTAATATTTTCCTTTATTGAAATTACATTTAATTTAAGGACAGGTTTTTAAGATGATATAAGAAGCTGCTAATTAAATTCATATTTATTTGAATTTCGAGCACTTTACGAACAGGTAATTAAATTGATATGGGGCAATATATATATATATATATATATATATACATACACAAAATACATTATATTTAGAAACAGCTTGATTTAGTGAGATAGGTGCAAAGGGTGGCAGTAATTTAAAGGGAATACATTAATTATATTCTAATTTAAAATATAATTATTTTTAACAACTTACTCTAATTTAAATAATTTTCATTACATTTTAACAAAAAAATCTTTTTTTGAGCAATTAATAATAGTGATATAGGTACAAAGGTGGGCAATACATTAATTTGAGATCAAATATTAACATTTTATTTATAACATACAATTCTATCATAAAATTGTTATAAAAAAATATTGTTTGGTTTTAGATCCGGATTAAAAATGTGCCAACCAAAAATAATAAATTAAAGATTAACACTGTAGTTACAGTAAAAAAAAAACAGTAGATGGCAATGTTGCTTCTTTAAAATGTCTATAATTTGCACTGCTATATAAAATGTGATGTAAATATTTGTGTTTTAAATGTAATTTTCAAAGAGGTACATTACAATGCGGTGCAAATGTTGGCATTGCCATTGATGCATTGTAATGTACCTATACGTAAATGATTTCATTCAAACATCTGATATCCGACTCAGAGGTCACAGCTAGGGACTTGCAGCAAGCATAATCATTGATGATGACATGTTGTGCCTTTTTCTGTAAGGCAGGGCTCTTTGCTGTACCTATTATGTTAGCAAGGGAAGCTTGCTGATGCCTATGTAAGGGGGTGAAGCTTGCACTGCTGAACGCCAGATAGAGCCTGTTCAGAGTGTGAGGGAAACTCGTACTGTTATTCCACAAATAAGAGGTAGAGAAGAGGGAGAACAGAGGGGGGCTCATCCTCCACAAACTAAACACAAATTACACAAATTAGAGATCCCTACACTCTGGACTGTGTATATAAATGTATAAGGAGTGGTTCCGGGGAGTGTGATTCCAGACCTGACGAAAGCCACAGGGAAGGGTGTCAGAAACATGTTGACCAGATCATAGGAGGAAGTTAGGGCAGCGGTACCCCCAAGAACTTTCCACTTTTTTCTTTGCCATTTGTAATCATACAGCCTGGAGCATCTATTAAAGTAAGTTGCTATTAGCCAGATAATTGTACCCAACCCCACCCCCCAACTCCTATTATCTTACAAAGAGTTTGATATTATTCAGTGCTACAGTATAGCTCATTGACTGCAGCATGCCCTGTGCTGCAGTGGAGCAGGAAGAAACCCAATGGTGAAGCATGCCACCAAGTGGCAACACTGGTGGGTGAAGGGTTCTATATATATATAAATAAGCGTTTTTTGCTTGCTTAAGAATGTGGCCTACACAGTCCATATGGTAGAGCAGGGCTTTCTAATTTGTGGGAAGCTTGTACTCTACTGCTGCTCATGCGGTGCTTGTTCTGGGAGGGAGTAAAGCTTGCACTGAAGTGTTGTAGCGATGCTGCTTAGCAAGAAGATTTCTAACCAAAGGCAGAACTACTCCTTGACCCTAAGTTGCTCACCCTCTAACCTCACACTTCTCCCATTCAAATCTGCACTTCACCTATACCATGTGATGCTCCTTTCCCTGGACCCCGACCCCTCATGCCCTGTCAGAACCTCCATTCCTCCCTTCCCCTTGCCTGTGCTGATGATCACCAAAACATAACCCTTCACCACTACCCTTTTGTCCATGTGCTACTACTCCTACTTAAACCCTCCACTGTTTCAGCCCCACCAAATGCATCCTAGAACCCAGCTCTACATACTTTCTGTTATGTGTTTGGAATTTGACATAAAACTAAAGTTCTTAAGGTGTACCATATACTTGTTTCAGGGTGCATAGGTGGAAGGCCATGAGGAATATAACATTTCAACTATAAATAACCACCACTAAAGGGTATCATGCATATTTCAAAAACTCATCCTCGCACAGAGACTCCACCCAGCCGAAGAATTATCTTCATGGCCCAAACCGACTCATCTACACATATAATTCAAATAAATTGAAATGCAAATGCAATTAGATAACTCTCTGAGATAATCTTTCTCACTTTCCTATTTTTACAAAAACAGGCCACCTCAAATGAATTCAACAGGATCACAGACAGTATGGATCTGATTATACCCTCTTCAAGGACTAAACAGTTTGTGTGGTATGGTTCATTTTATTATGCAACCCTTCAGTTGCAAGTCTGATTTTGGATAATGTGATTGTCAGACTATTGGTTACGAATACTGATAATATTGAAACATCATACTTTTGAGGGACTTATGGCATTCTTATAATGTATATAACATTATCAGTTCCTTACCAGGACTTCAAAATTAATATTGTCCATCACAGCCTTCCACTGATTGGAATATTTGATATTGAAAGGATCGAATGTTAGTGTTTGCATTGGGATAACAAGCCCATCAACCCGTCGTATTACATCGTCAATCCTCTTTGGATCCCCGGTGACCGCTTTCAGTTCTGGGCCAAATATGTTATAAAACTCCTCAAGAATCTGTAGATTTAAGAAAAACATCTTTTAGATATACTCGGAAACTTTAACTCCATATCGGCTTCCTGAACAGGAGGTTGGTCATAATTCTTGAGATGTATTAAACTTGTATTTTTAGATAATTTTGTCATTACCCATCATATTTTTGAGATGCAAAAGTGATACAGGTTGCACTCTTACCTGCAAGGTGTTGAAAAGATCTTGGCAGATTCCTGCCAAATAATCTGTTTTCTCAAACAGGCGTTTCCTATCAAACTCCCATCGCTGGTCTCTGCCTGAAGCTTCAATTTTTGCCCGCACTTCAAAGTATGTATTTTTCCATGTCTCTAGACTGTGTTTGGCCTCCATGGTCTTTAATTTGGCAGCTTGCCTGTTTTCTCTACAAATCAAGTGAAACAGTTTTAATTTTGTTAAAACAATTGCAAGGTGTCTTCCATCCATAATTAGAACTATAATCTTTTATTCATGCTCCACAGCTACAGTTCATTATGCCACACATGCACTGGCAAACACACAGGGCCACTTGTGCTAATGAACTGTTGACATATGCTTTAATAATAAATTACTTATCTGACACCAGGATTCATAACCATTGATGTCTTTTAGAGACTTACAATATTATTACTTAAAAAGGCCATACAGTCTTTCAGTATTTTTGTAGTGCATCACTGAATATCTTTCACAGAAATAGATACTTACAATAGAGTATGATGGAAAAACTAGCTGTCATATGGGATTAATACGGACGCTTAGGCTTAGTAGGTTCTTGGCAACTGCTTGCCCCATTTGGCTCTGAGCTCTGCCATGTATGTTAACAAAGAGGGAGCTTTCTTCCAGAATAGTATTGTCTTCCTTAGGATCGTCTTTCCAGACATATATCTCACAAGAATGTGTCAATAATCTTCAGGTTTGGGGAGGTAAGAGTCAATAAGTGAAAGAGTGTCTATGTTTTGGCATAAAAGTAGGGATCGTGTACAATCAAATATGACCTTATCCCTCCTATGACTATCTATCACCATCTCATTAGTGAATTCTTCACTGAGAATGGCATAACTGATGATGAGAATAAAAATATGGCCATTGATTACTGCTAAATATCAACAATGGCTGTATTGTTGTCAATGAAAAGAAATCTCTTGTGATAATGGACCAAGTGAGAAAAGAGAATAAATATGGAAACCTTTCTAAATGGAACACCCCCTATAAAGAGTGTTCTAAATAAATGGTCCAGAAATAAATGAGTCCACAATGAGGGGTTAGTAAAGTTTGGCCCACATTCTTACTTGAGCTAGTGGCACTGGAGAAATCATATCTCCTGGAGTTGTAGCATGAGGCTCGCTAACTCTCTTTTTCCTTTTCCAGGCCTTTCCAAAGCATCTCTAGAAGCATGAGCCCTAGTTTATCTTTCTTTCAAAGGCTTTCTTGTTCTGGAAACATTCTTTCTCCAAAGATGTAAGTCTCCACACTCCCATATCTTCTAATGAAAAAAGTGGAAAATATCTTCTAAATCTAAAACACCCTCCTTAAATCCTCCAAGTAACAAAAGAAGCACCTCACTGCTGCATTACCTCTGAAATATTTCAATCAAGGTAAGAATGATGACAGTTTGAAAACTATCTGAAAATTCCATTTATCTGTGTGCATTTTATTTATTTAATCAACAATAGGTGACTACATTTATTTTTTTGTAAGAGCCACACTTATATTGAAAGGTAATATTATATTTACTCAGACTAACTGTACCTGTTGGGAATCAATTTTGGAGTAAAGGTAGTCTAACTTGTAACCAGGCCTGAGTAACATGAATTTAATTTTATTAACATGCTTCGTCAGTGTTCTTTTACTCTCCTCTTCGTGTTTCTTATTGTGTGCCTCATTAGCTAGAATAGGCCTACTGTATACTGTATTAGACTGATGGTTAGCTGGACCCTAATAAGAAACTGACTTTGGACAAGGAGACCTAGATGGTGGGAGAGATCCTCCTGTACCAGGCAGATCAGACCAATGTTAAATCCAAGGTCTCCCAGACGGTTGCTCCTCTGTTCGGCGCTTGTAAACTGGAGAGTTTTTCTGCCCCAGAGAATGGTCCTTCTCGATTTGTCCATTTGGTGGGAAATGATATGGAGAGTCTTCTATCAGTTTCTTTTGTGCTTTAATTATGTGCTCCTTGAAATAGTTTAATAGACCTACTACTAATTGGGGTCGAAACGTCGACTGTGTTACCGTCCTGTGCCAATTTGGCCACCAGTGCTTTTTCACTGTGGCATTGTTTCAAACGATGGCCTTGTATATGTTATTATTTAACTAAAAAGCTGAATGAAGCCATTTTCATTTTCCAAACCATATTGTGATGGATATATTCTCACTACCTTTCCTTTCACTTTCTCAACCCTCACTAAGTGCACACAACGTCTTCCCCTCCTCCTCTGAGTGGGGTACATCTGGGATACACTGTTTACCAGATGAATTACTGGATCGTGATTATTTCATCCTGTTCAATCCCAACGTTACGTAAGAAGTGCCTTGTCCTTGACTCATGCTGATTTGGTTCAACATGGTTACATAGTACAGTAACAGGCTCACCTGTTCTTAGGGGACTCATGATTTTACTGGGGTTCTCATATTCATATGATTTAGGCGAATGATGTGTGCATCTTACAATATGTAAAGATACTTACTTAAGCAGAGTTCGAATGTTGAGAACTTTGCAGACTCTTTCAGCTATTTCCCAAGCAATGCGTTCCATTAATGGTACCATCCTTTCATCCTTATTATAATGTCGTGAGATAATCCACACCATCCGTATGGCATTCATCATGGAAGGAATCGTATCAACAACTATGTTGAAGCCAGTACCGTGAGTCAAATTCTGAAAAAAGTGCAAATATGCAACTGTAATAGCTATGGTTCTAGACATTTAAATGCAATTTCAATGTGGCTCTGCATTACAATACAATGCACAAGTTAAATATTAACAAACACAGCTTAAATATCTCATAGATGTTGGTAACTAAAGCATCAAATTATTAGGAGTCTGATTCTTTAAAAAAACAAGCATTGGCATAGCCAATAGGTCTCGCCTTAGAGATCTAATACGTTTTTAGCCATGCAGCACATTATCCTGGGTGCTACAACATGTACTGTTCTGTAATATGGATACTTTGACACTAATAGGCATATTATAGGACTGCATTCTGAAGTACTTAAAGTGTTTTTTTGTGCAACTAATATTAGCTTTGTCTGTGCTGTCAAGGTAGGGTAACAGTTGTGTAATGCCATAGTTGGAGAGATGTGTTTAACTTGTAATTTGGAGGTCAGATTTTGCCAGACTAGCTCAGCCTTACATAATTTTAAGGTTGATAACATGAGTAGAACTATATAAGGTGAAACAACACTGCAATGAATCAAGGACAAAGTGGTAGGATAGTAAGTAGTATGTAAACGAATAGCCCTTCTAAAAAAATCCACATCTAATTAAATGCCATTCGATGTTATTACAAAAATAAAACTAAAGCTTGAGTAAGCATGTCTAACATCACCACTGTGAATGGCATACCAAACTGCTGACAGATGCTTGCATTTGGAGGTAATATTCTGAATTACACAGTTTACTACGGTGGCATTTACTAGTATTGTCTTTGCATAGGTCATGTTTTATGTACATGTCACAATTACCCGTGCATGATCATATTCTGAGAAGGCAGCTTTGCCGGTGAAGTTGTACGTGTTTTATTGTGTGTGGATTTTGCCTTTGAATATAATTAGAAATATGTAATTGGGTAACCCAGAACTAAAACCAAAAACAAAATATATGCAAATATATCAAAAGTACCACAATGTAGCACAGAATGTAATAAGAAAATAAAAAAAGAGAGAACAAATGTAATAAGAGGCCTATACAAATGCAGGAAAGAATGTGCTACAAATGTAAAAGAGAACCAGAAAGGAATGCAGAACAACCAGTATTATTTCTTCTGCTTTTTTTTGTTTGTAGTCGATAGAAAATTACACCTTTGTAGGTAGGGCCCCAGGACACATCTTGTAACAACAGTCGGAAAGTATTAGATTTCACCTCTGGACAGATTCCAGCCAGCAGCCAGTCAATAATGTTAGTTATCGGCCCCAGCTTAATTACAAAATGGCTGTGAAGGTGAGGGCATCGGTTCAGGGACCGAGACAATAAATACCACTAACTTCTCCAAGCCCTGTACTGTCAGTCACCCCCCTACTCCGACCCCCTCTGAAAAGGCAATGCGCCGAGTGTGAGGCATGTGCCCAGACGTGGCTGGCTACTCATCTGTGGCTCCCTGTAAGCAGCTTTTTGTCTGGCTTTCTGCCTCCTAGTGACCTTCCGCACAAACCTGTGTCATTCTATCTCTTTGTATCTCGGTGGCATTCTGTTGGGATCATTGTGTCTGTGTGGCTTCGGCCCTTTTCCGTCAGGAGCGGTGTCTGACATACTTTAGCTGAGGGGGTGTCTGCACGCTGTCAGTTTGGCGGTTTGTCTCTGTCAGAACACAGCACTATATCCTTCTGTAATGTAACGGGCTGTATTGCAAAGCGCTCTGACACCTTCGGGTAAAGTTCGCGCTATATAAAAACGCAAAACTAAATAAATATATCGGCCCACCTCCTGCATTCGGCAAGCTTCGTTACAGCAATATTGTCTCATTGTGTGGTGCGCTGTATAAAGTTGCGCGTCTGCCTCCTGGCATGTCTGCCTGCCTGCAACTGCCCATGCTTTAGCTGCAGTCCTCGCTCTCCGCACAGAGACTCCCTTGTGTGGTTATAGCGGGTGCTTTATAGCCCATTGAAGTGCCAGGCTGGAGTGCTGTGCGTAGCCCGGCAGGCAGTGATCAAGTTGTGCTGATGTGAAGTGGGCATAAATAGGAAAGCCGGAAGTCCAGAGCGAAACACTCAAAACAAGCGGGGCCGCAAATGTAGCTGCAGCGTCCCACGACTGGTGCACACGCGGGTTTACGAGCGGGTAAGGCGCTGGGGCGTGTTTACCCACCATCCTGTTCCAGTGCATAGGTTAAACACACGCCTTGACAGGAAACGGTAGGCCCACCATCCTGGTCACGACAGATTCCTGTTGCGTGGGATATAATTGTTTAAATACTACATGTAAAGGAAGAGAATAAACTTAGAAGTAAAAATAAAGCCTCGGCCATGGCTCTCATTATATGCAAACACGTCTAGTCAATTGCCAACCACAGAAGCGTTTTAGCTGCAAGGCTGTTCTCAGGCGGAGCGGAAGCAAGGGTGTGCAAGCTTCCTGGTGACATTTTGCGAAGTCGTTCCAACACATCAGTGTGCTGATTGGCTGTTGGCTATCAGAAGTAGAGTTTAAATTCAAGCAGTGTTTGCTACATTCTAAAATACAAAAGCCAGGGTGCGATATGGGACTCTAATAAGCATGATAAAGAGGTCTGCACTTTTCAAGCACTTGTGCTTGTGGCGGCATCCACCTTGCGAGAGCGATCAGCCGCAAGGTGGATGCCGCCACAAGCATGAGTGCTTGAAAAGTGAAGATCGATTCCTAAAGACCCTCTCCTAGGCAGCGCATGCGTGCTCTCTATGCGAGACCTAAAAAAAGAAAATCCGTAAAACTAAACATTTGTGTAGATGTACTAATTTTTAGGATCGAGCGTGTGCGAGCATCCGCTAGCGCATGCATCTCGCTTGCAAGACACTATTATTTGCAAAAGGGGCTTGGAGCCTGCTCATTGCTTACCATTTGATGGCTTCAGTGTCCCTATTCTTTGCAGCCTGCTTAATTGGTCAGTGCTGGCCGGACATCACTTCCAATAGTTTCTGTGGCGCAGGGACCATGCACAGAATGATTCATCTTAATCAGTGCCCCTTTGCTGCCCCTGACGTGATCAAGACGTTTTGCTGTCCCTCCCACTATCACTGCCTGCTGCTCCATCCATAGCGTTTTTTATTTTTTAGGTCTCGCCTAGCGTTGCAGCGCATGCGCTGCACGCTCTGCGAGGCCTTCTTGTAATCAAGCCAATTTCAGAAGTGGAGTCTAGGCTCCGCCCCTTCTTTCCATTGGCTTGCGTTATCCTGCATGTTAAACCCTGGCTTTCCATTGTCAGTGAGGCTTTTTAGTCCCTCCTTGTTACCGCCCTGTCTCCTTCTGGCCCGCCCATCCGGACTGGATCTTTTGCTTGCGGCTTTACACGGTCTCCTTAACAAGTCTGTAAAGCACTCTTTTATTTTCATTTTCAGCGCGGTCCGCTTCGGCTGCGCTTGTTTGAGATCTGCGTACACATTAAAGGGGCCAACTGAGTGGGCAAGCTAGTCCACAAATCCACTCATAGCTGTCGATGAGATGATCCTCGGGCTCTAGAGCGCGTGCACTTGCATCTCGTTGCCGTGGAGACGACGAGCACACTTTCATTATTAAAACCGGTCGACAAACGCCACCGGTGGCATCTGAATTAGGACGGCAAGCAGCCTCGCAGGCCCCTCCCCATCTCAGTCTGGAAGTGAGTCCGATCAGTGTGTCAAGTGGTGATTGTTTATTTGTCAGACTGACCTCACCACGATAAAGATCAGTGGGCTCTTGTATGGTACACGCCACACTGACATCCATAAATGAAACTTAAATACAGATTTCTTTCTTTATGTTGTGGCATGCGGTGCTTTAAATAACAAAAATAATAATGCACAAGTACGGTGGAGCAAGTTTGTTTTTATGGATAATTATATAAGTAGTCATTTTTGCAAAAAGGTTACATCTGTGAATTATAGGTTAGAAACTCCCAGGTTACTTTTATTGTTAACCAGAGGCATGAGTTTGACAGTAACTAACTACACATCCGAGCATCTGTTCTGAGCGAGTCCAGCATGAATGGTTCATCTTGACTGGTGTTGTTGACTACGTCTGGCCTCGCATCAGATTCGCTTACGGGACAATGGACCCTTTTGAACGACCACACATTCCTCACAGTGGTGTTGTGCCACCGCTGTACAGTGAGCATCGTACCGTTGACTTTCATGACCTTTCAGGTCTCCGCTTCAAAGGGAGTGCAGAATTTCCACCCTGAGTGACAGTCACGCATGATGACATTGTCCCCTACTTGGATGGTTAGGGCTACTACTCTTCTATGTAGACTGGCCTTATAGTTAGTTGTCCATCTTTTCTCTTGTGCAGCCTGAACGTCCAGGACGGCAGGTTGCCACTTCTGGCCTGCCTTTCTCTCAGGAGGTCCGCCGGGGCACAGTTGGTGGTGCTGTGTGGGGTCTGTCTGTAGGTTCTCAGAAACCGATGCAGGCAGCACTCGCCATCTTCACCAAGGCCAACACGATTCAGGCATAGTTCAGGGTCCTCATAAGCAGTTCAATGTCCCTATTTGCTGGGGGCCACTGGGGGGGGGGGGTCACCATCCAGTGGAGAATGTCTAGGGATGACAGATACTTCTGGAACTCCAATCCCTGAAATGGAGGACCATTGTTAGACTTTATGTCCTCAGGCAGGCCGAGAAGGGCAAATACCTTTTCCAAGACTGGCTTGTTTTTGTAAAGCCTGCGGATTTAATCAATTCCACTATCGGGAATTTGGTGTGGGAGTCCATTAGAACTACTGTGAAGTGCTGTAGGAAATGCACCTTTTTGCATGGTTACCCCCCACTTTTTGCCTGACCTCTGATCTAACTACAATTGATGTGCCCTAGGTCCTTGCTAATTAGGTTCCCAGGGCCTGTGTTCTTTCCCAAAATTGTACATGTGTACCCACAAATGGAATATCCCTGGACCCTTGTAAAAGGTACCATGGGTACCAAGGGCACCGTGACCAGAGAAGGCCTTTAAGGGCTTTAGCACTTATTGTGCCACCCTTAGAGGACCTGTACCTTGACACCCACACACTGCTATTGCAGGCTGTGTGTCTTAGTGCAGAGAAAAGTGAAGAGTCGGCATGGCACACATCCCTGTGTGCCATGCCAACAACCCACTGCCCAGTGGCGGATGGTGACATTTGAAAGTGGTAGGGCGTAAAATTTGTGTGTGAGTGCACCACAGCGAGGAAGCCTGAACAAGGGGGGTTCGGGCGAATTCTCCCCTGAGATTTCTTTTAAAAAAGAGTGGGCAAACTGGGACATTTTAAGGATTTTGGGGACCCTGGGCCACACATATTTAGGGGGCCCCCAGCCCCTTTTAGGAACAGCTTTGAGTATATGGTTGTATCGTAATTTGAACATAGTTAATGTGTCACAAAATTTAAAAAACAGATACTAAGTAAATAGCATGATGCCATGGTCCAAGACAGCAGCAGACACCGGAGTTCTCGCCACATGGTGTTTGTTCCACACTGAAAAACAGGATTCCTTTTTGTCACTCCAAGTGTCCAGAGACTTTGAGATTTCACCAGCTTGAAATGCATCTCTCTGCTTCCACTGTCGTATATTTTGTGAAATCTTCAAATATTCCACCTCATAAGACTCATTGATAACATTGACTTGTGCACTTCTGTTTCTATTTCGGTTTTAGTTGAGGTGGACTATTTTCTGCATGTTAGCTCTATGACGGGCCTCTCCGAATTGGAACTGCACGGTTATGCGCCTATGAAATATTTAGCTTGCTCAACCAGGGCCCCCATCAGCAGTAGTTAGGGGGGGAGGGGGGGGGGGGTGGGGGGGAGTTATTGGGGTGTTGAAGTAGAGTCCGGACGAGAGCAGTTAGGACGGAATGTTGGGGACTGAGGCAGGTGGGTAAAAAAGCAGATATTGAATTGGGCGGTTGACCTGCCACTTTGAGAATTGATTGCCATGATACACAGCGTTTCTATACTGGTATGCCGCCCGGCCTCCGGGATGTGGGCTGATTGGCTGTGTGCTATGCTAAACTGATGGGTGTGCTCTGAGATACCATGTGGTGGAAGGTTGACATCACGGATGCCTTACTCTTACTTCTGCAATAAAAACATGTTTACAAAAAAAAAAAAAAGGAAATATTTAGCTTGCTAACATTTTTATGTGCACGGTATGCTGTTGGATTTGCCTGATATATGAATGCCTAAACAAAGGGAATGTTTTATGAAATGTGGACTAAAATATCCATGTTTGCGATCACAGCAATAATGTGCCGGCCCACATCACCTGCAGTTTCTTACAGAGGTATGCGATGCAAGGGAGCTTTTACAAGTCGGCAGAATTGTCAATTATCGTCCCGCAAACGTAACACACGCGATATGCCATCTTACAGCAAGTAACCACAGCTTTCTGCTCTGAAACACAGCGAGGAGCAGGAGCTGTGATCGATTCTGTGTGTGCCATGGGTTGAATGTGTGCGTGTTAGTATTCTCCTGAGCTCCTCTCTGTTGTTGACATATTTCCAATTGCAGGGCAGACGAAGGGTCTGAGATTGACAGCGGGTGATTGGCCGTTTTGGGTATTGTTTCAATTGCAAAGGCTGCCACAGTGAGCATTTTTGGATGCAATTACAGGAGCTCCAATCTGGGATGCTCGTGTGCTGTCAGTAATTATATTTATTTGTGCCTTGTAAATGAGATGCAGGCAGCCTCTGAGGCTTTCTAGCACACGTACAAGCAGGCACCAACAATTTCACACACTTGGGTGGCAGGCATTCTATCAGCGAGGCCCAGGACAGTAAAAAACTGAGAATACGGTGCACTTCTATATTTCTATTGAATGCACTGGCCGTACCGTATCACCGCTGAGGATGCTGATCTTGGTCTCTGAATGCGAATGAAAACTTTTTCGTCATTGTAGAGATTTCAACAAGCATTGCACTAGCCATTGAATATATTTAGGAAATGAAACAAATATCCCTGGAACATGTCATGCGTTGGACGCAGTGAGATTATGTGTGCGAGAACCGGCGCAGCCGGGTCCTCAGCGGGATGTGAGGGAGTATAAAAGGAGCTGCAGCGGCTGCTATTACTTCGCGCCAACTCTGAGGACATCCGCGGTGGGTTTCATTCAGGCCTATAAAATCAGTCCTTTCATTCCAATTAAAGCACAATTTGCTCAACTACATAATTATGGCGCAGTCAGAGAGCTACAGAAGATGGCAGCGCAAAGAAACGTGGGGCAGTCAAGTGGGCTAGGAAATCTAAAAAAAAAAAACGTATGTTCTCAGTGTCCCATGGGACCTGTCCTGCTACTGCCTCATGAGCCACTGTACAATATGAGCTGACAAGCGCTTTCCCTCTATGTGAGGAGTACGAAACCTTCAAGCCCCAGTATTGCTCTTGCTGACAAGCGCCGGCATGAAGGCGGGTGGGAACGCGTGGGGGGATTCGCGCGTGGGGGGGGTTAATTTAAAATAAAATAAAACTTACCCCCCAAAGGTCCAACCAAAGAGTCAGTACCCTCAGCATTGGGCTAGCCACGCCTCCCCTGCTATCCAGTAGACCCGCCACCCGCTCACAACCAGGTCATTCTGCTTTCTCACAGTGTGAGAGGCAGAAACATGAAATGGTAGTTTTATCATTTCAGGTTTCTGCTTCTCACACTGCGAGAAAGCAGTGTGGCAATGCCCCTCCATCCTAACGGAGGAGCTGCCCCTGCCACTGCCTGAGACCTAGGTAAGCCGCCCCTCTAGTAGCGTGCACTTGCCCCCAGGTGAGGGAACAGTGGCATGAGTCCTGTAACCCTACAGTTTCTAAGTCCATTCTTAGACATTGTTAGTGTAGTAAAGCCATAAAGAGCATATGGTCTGGGAGTTGGTCATTACAAACTCCACAGCTCCATATTGGCTTTATTAAAACCTGAGAAATTTGGTAGCAAGCTTCTCAGCACAATAAACCCACACTGAAGTGTTGGATTTAATGTAAAATGCACTTAGAGGGCATCTTAGAGATTCCCCCTGAAAATCGACCAGCCCTGGTGTGGTTCTTGAATGGCTACAAGCCATTTGCCACCATCAGATAGGTTTCTGGACCTCTGGGTAGAAAGCCTCCACTCTCTGATTCCAAAAACAAAGACCATTCTGATCCAAGGTGTCATGCTGCCCCCTCCAGGATGGGCTGGGTCCACAAAGGGATAGCTTCAAAAGCCTGCCGCCTTTGGAAGCTGTACCTGCCTGTTGCTGCCCGAGCAACTGGCTCCTACTGGTTCTGCCCCCCAATATGGGCGGGAGAATCGTGGGAAAACAAAGCTAGGAAGAGAGGTGTACTCACCTTTGCCAACCCCACCCCTCAGGTGGGGGAGGCAAGAGAAAGCATACGTCTTAGTCCCCTCCAGGTGAAGGTAAGCAGACTCAGCCAATGAAGGGTGGGATAATAGGGGGTGTACTCATCCCTAGGAAGGGGCCCTTTGGACCTGACCTGCACACCTCTTTTAACGCCTCTAAATCTAGTATTTAGGGGCCACCCTAAACCTTGCCTCCTTAGATTCGAAGAAGAAAGAAGAAGGACCAAAGAGCCATGCTGAAACAGGAAGAAGAAAACGAGTTACTTAACTGTAACTTCAGTTATCCAGTATTGGTATCTTTCATAGATTCACATGCTTGAATCATCCCCGCCGTCGAGCTAGGAGTCTCAAGGTACAAATAAAATATATACATAATAGTAATAAAATATACAATAGGCTATAATGGACAATAAAGTCACAACACTAGCCTATCTTTGTCCTTTTGTAAAAAAAGAACCAAATTTGGAACACAGCCAATCAGGCTCAGGCACCCTCTAGAACACTGCACAGAGAGGCAAGTCCCTCAGATTTTCGTAGCACAAGTGACAGTACGTATAACATAGTAATAAGGAAAGCCTCTCCTGGGAGGAGGGTGGGTCGCATGTGAATCTATGATACCAATACTGGATAACTGAAGTTACAGGTAAGTAACTCGTTTTCTTATCCAGTATTGGGGTATCTTTCATAGATTCACATGCTTGAATCAGAATAGCTAGCAGTAAAAATCTTGCAGGCACATGCATCAATGTAAAAACCGGTCGCAAACGGGCAGATTCTCAGAATCTGCCCCTTTGCGACCGGTATTTTTGCATTTGGGATGCATCATCCCAAATGCAAAAATCGCAATTTAAGGAATCTCTAAATTGCGATTCCTTAAATTGTGATTGCATTTAAAGAATCCCAAATTGAGATTCCTTAAATGCAATGCATGAAAGTGAAAAAAATAGCGATTTCGCTAATAGGGTGAGCAAATTACCATGAAGTTGAACTTCATGGTAATTTGCTAAAGCTTTGAAAAAAGCACTTTTGTGCATTTTTCAAAGTTTCATGTTGCGCACACACATGCCCTTAGAGCATGTGTGTGTGCAACATATGTGCACAGATCAATTTCAGGGGTGCAATAGGGTGTCATTTTGACACCCTTGCACCCTTGAAATTGCATGAGCTATTTGCGAGTACCTACTGGTACTCGCAAATTGCTCATGCAATCTCCAATTCATTCCTATGGGCCTGGAGGCCCATAGGAATGAATGGGACAGCATTCCTTAATTGCGACTCGCAATTTGCGAGTCGCAATTAAGGAATTTGTAGGAATCGCTATTTTTATAGTGATTCCTACATGCATAGGCTTTTGCAATTCCTTAATTGCGATTCCTTAATAATCGCAATTAAGGAATCGCAAAAGTCTTTGTTGATGCATGTGCCAGTTAGTCCCTTAGCGGATGGTGGGTATTATACAGACCACATTAGACACCTTGTAAAATATACTTGTAAACATACTTATAAAATATGCCATGTCACATGAGAGAGACATTAGTAACATTAACAATTAAAAGAGACAGCATTCAAAAGCATGAAACAAGATAGTCACCTCTCAATAGAGGCTTACCTTATTTGAAAAGGTTGTGTAACACTGCTTCAACAACTGCTGACTCAGCTTCTGTAGCCAGATCTAGACAGTAAGGCCTTGTGAATGTGTGCACATTCTTCGAGGTTGCAGCCCGGCAAATCTTGTCCAACGGTACTCCAGCAAAAAGCGCTGCAGATGATGACACAGCCCTTGTGGAATTAACTTTAGGCTGCACGGACAGAGGACTACCAGCTTTAGAATGGCAAAATTGAATCGCCGATGCAATCCATCTTGCAATTGTTGTATTCGTTACTGCTGTACCTGGTTTTTGACCACCATAAGATACAAACAATTGATCCGACTTCTGGATGGATACAGTTCGTGATGAGTTGAATTTAAGGCATATTTTAATATCCAAAGTGTGTAAGGCCTTCTCAGCCGGGGTGGAAGGACTGGTAAAGAAAGTACGTAGAATATTGGGTTCATTAAGATGGAAAAAAGATGGAACCTTTGGAATGAATGTAGGATTCGTTCTTAGGAGAACATAGTCATTGGTGAACCTTAGGTATGGTTGTTTGATAGTAAATACCTGAATCTTGCTGACTCTCCTAGCAGAGGTTAGCGCCAACAAAAGAGCAGTTTTCCAGGCAAGATATTTAAGTTCAGCTTTGTGCACAGGTTCGAATGGATGCTTCATGAGCTGTTATAGAACTAGGTTAAGCCTCCATTCAGGGAGAGGAGGCTCCGATAGGCGGAAAAGCCTTTCAAAAATTGCTTGACCAAACAGTTAGAGCAGAGAGATGGGCCGCCAGTAGAACGTCTGTAAGTTGAGATTGCGGCCAGATGCAGCTTAACAGATGCGAACGTGAGTCCGGACTTAGCTAGTGAAAGAAGATAAGGGAGAACCTTGTCCGGAGAACAGTCCAGGGGATGTGTATTATTATCACGGCACCAAGAACAGAAACGTTTCCATTTCAGAGAATAGGTTTTTAGAGTAGAAGGAGATCTTGCTTTTGCAAGTATATCCCTACAGTCTTGCAGTAAATCTAGCTCCTTGAATTCAGTGAGCTCAGAAGACAGGCATGAAGCTGCAGAGGGGCTGGATGCGGGTGGAGAATTTGTCCCTTGCTCATTGTCAATAGAGTTGGAGACACTAGGAGGTGAAATGGGTTGCATTCTGAGTGTAGGAGAAGCTCTGTGAACCAGTGCTGACGCGGCCATCGTGGGGCAATGAGAATCATTCAGCACGGTTCCAGTTAAGTTTTCTAAGAAGCCTCGGGAGCAACGGGAAGGGAGGGAAAGTGTAAGCGAAAATCCCCATCCATCTCATCATGATGGTGTTTCCCCAAGAGCCCTTCTCTGGAGCCCAACTGGCATAGAATGGGTATTTCCGATTTGTCTTGGAGGCAAAGAGATCCAAATTGGGTCTGCCCCACATCTGAAAAATGTGTTCCACGACTGACTGGTCCAGTTCCCATTCGTTGCAAGAATATGATGTTCTGCTCAAATTGTCCGCCAGAGAGTTGTTTACTCCTGGCAGATGCTCCACCTTTACAGTAATGTGATGAGAAAGGAGCCACTTCCATATGTTCTGCGCTTCCTGGGATAGGATGTGAGAGCGAGTCCCCCCTTGCTTGTTTAGGTAATGCATGTAAGTGGTGTTGTTGGTTCTTATGAGAACTGATGACCCCTGAAGTCTTGGGAGAAAAGACTGCAAAGCCAGAAAAATAGCTCGAAGCTCCAGGAAGTCGATGTGCATTCTTGACAATGCTTTGGACCATTTCCCTCGTATGCAGAGATCTTGGAGGTGTGCACCCCATCCTTCGAGAGACGCGTCTGTAGTCAAGGTAAATTCCGGTGGGGGAGAAAGAAAGGTAAGCCCGGTCGAGACATTGCTGGAGCGCTGCCACCAAAGCAGAGCCACCCGCATAGCCGGGGTTATCCTCACCAGGTCGTCGACTGACTCTGTTATTTGAAGCCATTGACTGTCCAGTTCTTCTGTGATAGGTCTCATTCTGAGTGGGAGTGGGGAACCAAAAGGATTGCAGAGGACAACATTCCAAGAAAGGATTTTATCTTCCTCACAGAAGCGAACCTTCTTTTTCGTAGGTCTGATGCTAGAGACAAGGATGCTTTGTCCTGGATAGTGTCCAAAACTGCTCCCAGAAACTGAATTCTTTGAGATGAAAGAAGAACTGACTTTTGAGAGTTGAGAGACAGCCCCAGAGATTGAAACATAAGAAGGCAGGTGTGCGTTGCTTCTGAGGCCTGCCGGAAAGGAGGAGCTTTTATTAGCCAATCGTCCAGATATGGGAAAAGCTGCAGGCCCTGCAGCCTGAGATGAGCCACAACCTGAGCAAGGCATTTTGTAAAAACTGTTGGAGCTGAACACATGCCAAAAGGGAGAACCCTGAACTGAAAATACGCACCTGCCACAGTAAAACATAGGAACTTTCGATGTTTGGGGTGGATCGGGATGTGAAATTATGCATCCTGCTGATCTAATGTTGTCATGAAGTCTGCATGGTGTAGGAGCTGCAGGATCTCTTGAAGAGTAACCAGGCAAAAGGATTTATTTTGCAGGTACTTGTTCAGCTTCCTCAGATCCAGGATTGGTCTCCATTCTCCCGACGTTTTCTTGAATAAAAAGAAACGGGAGTAAAAACCTCTTCCCACTTGAGAGCTAGGCACTTTCTCTATAGCTCCTTTTTTTACCATACTCCTTGCCTCTTTCTTAAGAAGAGCTAGATGTGGTGGATGCTTCTTTAAAGGTGAATGGGGCGGAGAGAGGTTTACAAATTCTAGGGTGTGTCCGAATTTAATTATTTCCAAAACCCACTTGTCTGAGGTCAGTTTTTCCCATTTGTTGAAATGACGAGAAATGTTCGGCGTCTTTGTGTTGAAGTGTGGGTGAACTGTTGCAGGTGCTGGGGAGATGTCACTGATTCCTACCATTATCTCTGCCCTGTTGGGGCTGTTTCCTCCTGTTCTGTTGTCTGTAAGCAGCAGCAGGGGGCGCTCTGTAAGATTGTTGTTGCAAACCATATCTGCCCTGATAAGACTGGGGTTGGTAATTTTGGTAACCTCCACGAAAGGAGAAAGACCCTCTGCCACGTTCGCCTCGAAAAGGAGTCCTCCTGTACTGAAGAGTAACCAGGGCTTTTGCAGTGTCGGTGTCTTTTTTAATCTCTTGCAGGGCATCATCGATGTGCTTGCCAAAGAGCGCATCCCCATCAAATGGCATATCGAGGATTTTGCTTTGAATCTCAGGGCAGAAAGTGGTAAATTTAAGCCAACCCTAGCGACGGAGGACCGCCGCTCCAGCCAGTTGTCGGAATCCTAGGGAGGCTAGATCCATGGAAATGTCGATCGTTTCCGATGCTGCTCTTTTCCCCTCCAGGAGAATTTTTCTCGCCTCCTGCTTCTTATCCTCTGGTAAAAACTCAAGGTATGGAGCAATATCTGGTCACATTTGTCGGTCAGACCTCCCCTGGATTGCCAATGAGTTAGCGGCACGAACGGAAGCACCTGCCATGGTGGTAAACCTCTTCCCTATATTACTACCCTTGTCAGGAGGCACAGTCATCGGTACCGATGGATTTCTCTGCCTGCGCTGAGCAGCCTGAGAGATGACAGAGTCAGACCTAGGTTGACCGGACAGGCAAGCAGGGGCATCTTCCGGGCCCTTATATTTCTTATCAATCCTGGGAAGAATTGCCGGTAAAGAGAGAGGGTTCCACATAATCTCGCCCTCTTCCTAAATATAGTCAATTATGGGAATGGTACGGACTTATTTCCTGCTCTGATCTTTAAAATCATAGAGGAAGCAGTTGGACTGCTTAACAGGCATAGGCAGGTGAAATTGTGTTGCTGCTCTCTCCATGATTGTATGAAAACTCCGATGTCCTCCGGAGGGAATCAATTGCCTGAGGAACTGGCGATGATGGTGTAGGGATTACATAATCCTACCATTCACCCGCAGTTGTTGGCGATTTAGGGAGTTCGCCCTCTTCAGCGACCACATCCTCGTCATCATCTTGTACCCTTAGCAGCCGAAACAGATGAACCTGAAGTATGCAAAACAGATGGAGGAGAAGGCTGTCTTTGAACAGGGTCAGACCGCAGTTGGGAAACGAGTATGGTAATCTTGCAGCGTAGCTGGCAAGTCCTGTACCAAAGTCACGGGCATCTGCACCATAGGTTCCTGATGAGGCAATAAAACTTGAGGCCTTTGTATTGTTTGATAAGGCTCATAATACACTTCTTCCTCATCATCCTCCTTGTATTCGACATGAAGCTGAGAGGGGCTGCGTGCAGGACTGCACAGCCCATCATCCTCTGACTCTTCCAAAAAATGGCTCAGAGGCAAGGGAGAAATGTATGAAGGGTCATGGTAGTAGCCCCTCGTAGACGGGAGCGTAGACGCTAATTTTGATGATAAAATAGGAGTTACTTGTAGTGAAGTAGGCTTCTTCCGCATGATCGTCGACAAGATGACCATGGAAGGAGATATAGGGACAGCTGAAGCTGCCATTACCGATGTTAGTGTCGACATTGTTGTTGTCAATGTTGTTGACGGAAGACCCGTCGTTGACGATGATGTCGTCGTCGAAGTGGAGGTCGTCGTTGACGGTGGAAGCGTCGACGAGAGTGGGACCGTCATCGACGAGAATGGGACCGTCATTGACAGTGGGAGTGTCGACGAGAATGGGACCGTCATCGATGGTGCCGTTGACAAGAGGGACGTCGACGGAGGCGAGACTGTGATCGTTGGCGGTATTGTCGACAATGTCGTCGACGGAGGTGATTTAGTCTTCGTCATTGAAGGTACAGATCTTACCAGTTCTTCTGTCGACGGAGATAGCGTCGACGAACTCTGAGGTGGCTTCGTCGCCGACGGGGTCTTTTTTGATGCCGACGAGGATCTAACAGACTCTGAGTCCTGGACTGTTTTAATGGCGTTTTAAGTGACATTTTTGATGTTTCCACAGTTTTTCCTTCAGAAGAGAAAGAAAGCTTCTCTTTTTTAGATGCACAGTGGCCAGCCTCACGGTGAGACTTTTTAGATGTTTTGCCAGCTCTTTCAGGTGGATCGTCAGATCTATCTCTCTTCTTAGACGCAGGGAGGATCTCACTATCATCTTCTTCAGACACCACCTCAGATCCCACCTTCAATTTCTCCAGCCAGATCAATAACCTGCCTTCTCTATCCTTTAAGGTCTTTGAAGGAAGAGTTCTACAAATCCTGCAGTCCTTGACCTTATGAGAAGGATACAAACAGTATATACACTCCTTGTGGGGATCCTCAAAATGTAATCTCTTTTTCCCACAGGAACCACAAGGAAAGAATAATCCTTTCTTTGAAGATTCAGACATCCTGTACTCACAGTATTCAACAAACTTTGAGAAAAAACTGAGCAGAGCTCAAGGAGACTCCCTATCACACGACGTGCGGTAGAAAATCTGAGGGACTGGCCTTTGTGGAGTGTTCTAGAGGGTGCTGGAGCCTGATTGGCTGTGTTCCAAATTTGGTTCTTTTTTACAAAAGGACAAGGATAGGCTAGTGTAGTGACTTTATTGTCCATTGTAGCCTATTGTATGATATTTTATTACTATTATTTATATATTTTATTTGTACCATGAGACTCCCACCTCAACGGCGGGGAATCTATGAAAGATACCCCAATACTGGATAAGAGGGCACTTACTGCTCTGGCCCCAGCTCTACTGGCCTGACCTGCCTACAGCAAAGAAACTTGTGTGTACTGCAGCCAGCAGCCCCCAGAGCCCAGAGGACCTGCCTTGCACTAACCCTTACAAACCCTGTCTCCTGTGAGCACTGGATTTGCTCAAACCAAAGACTCTAAGACCAGAACCCAGATGCAGGTGGCTTGGCGGTCCTGCACCACTCTGCACCTGGCCACCATGGCCCAAGTGCGAGTGGCCCAAGTTTGACCTTGGATCTAGTGACCCCCAACCTCCCACAAGCTTCGAGACGGTGCCTACAGCCTTAACCTGAACGATCCCCACCGACTGCGGCCGAAGGCAGTAAGAAGACTCTGACCGCAACCGAAGCGGCCTGAAGAATCCAACACTAAAAGACACCCCACAGCCTTGGGTAACCCCATCAACAGTGTGCAGGCAAACCCCAAGATCCCAGCTTACCTCTCCAGCCGGTGGTCACCTTCAGAAAGCCTCCCTGCCTGAGCCTGCAGCCTCTTTTTCGACAGGGTGGCTAAGTTCATGATGAATCTCCTGCAGTATGTTGCCATACCCAAGAAGCTCCTTAATTCTGTTGGGTTCTGTGGAACGGTTGCTCCCCTGACAACCTCAACCTTCTTTTGGTCCACCCTTAGGCCATCTAGTGAGAAGATGTAGCCAAAGAATTCTATAGAATTTTGATAGAATTAGATCTTTTGTCGATTTAGGGTCAGGCCGTACTCCACCAACCGCTACAGGATGGCTCTTTGTCTCACATGGTGCTCCTCTAGGTTGTTTGAGTATATCAGGACATCATTGCTTATGTTAAGCACCCCAATCAGCCCAGAGAGGGCCTCCTTAATGGTGCTCTGGAACAGCTATGAGGCCAATGAGTCGCCAAAGTTGAGCCTCCAATATTGCCTGAGGCCCATGAGCGTGGAGAATAATGTGATGTACTAGCTGGCAGGCTCAAGTTCTAGCTGGTGATTCCCAGCATTCAGGTCTGGTTTGGAAAACCACTGGGTGCTGTTCAGGTTTGCCACAATGCCATCCATTGTTGGTGGAATGTGCAGCTCCCTCTGAATGGCCTTGTTCGGGAGCCTCATATCAATGCGTAGTCTGATGGCCATGGTTTGTTTCAATTTTGGTGTGATGACTAGCAGGGATACCCAAGGTATGGGGCCGGTCACCTTCTCTACGACTCCCTTTTGGTCTAGGTCCCGTAGTTCCTGTTTCACCTGCAGGCTCAGGTGGAAGGGGACCCTCTGATGTCATAGAGCTGTGGACCTTATGGAGTCATGGATGTGTAGGCAGATATGCTTTCCTTTTAGCCTTCTGAGCACATTAAACAACTGGTGGAATTTTGCCAGCATAGCTTTGGCGTGTGACTTGTGCACTTGCTTTGCGAAATACACTAGTTACAGACCTTCCACTATGTGGCATCCCAGCAGTGTTCCCGAGCACCCTTTGGTGATGTGTAATCTCATCCGGGTTGAGTGGCTTTCAATTATAACATTGACCTCAATCGTTACTTTGAAGGACTGTGGCTTGGTCCCCATAGAGGTATAGATTCTTGTTTTGGTGGCGGACATGATGGGGTGCGGTGTGATTTGGTTGAATTGCATTGAGTTCATAACATTTAAGGATGCACCTGTATTGATCAAGGCAGCAATGGTGGTGCCTCTAATCTCGACCATGCACATGGTAGGGGTGGCCTCTTCCTGTTGCCTTCCTTCCCAGCGAATGATATCCCAAAGATGTCGTCTTCGTCATCTTCCAGATGGGTGCCTGGCCCACCGTTGCTTGCTACATCGTCATCCTCCTGATCGAGGGATAGCTGTTGCAATGCCACGGTCAACTTCTCCGGGTTGAGCCCTTGTTTCCCACACTTTGTGAAAATGGTTAGCTTTTCCACACTTTGAACATGCAAACCCTCTGGCGGGGAAGACATATGGGGTTTTCCGTTCGAGTAGGAAGTTGCCACATCCGGTACTAGCTTGCCTCATGGTGGCCCGTAGGCGGGAAGGTGCTGGACGTCACTGGATTGCATCAACATGCTCTTCCTTTATCTTTATGCTTTTCGGGGACCCACTCATGATCACACCTTTATGTAGGACTGCTTCCATGTCTTCGGCCCTGCCATATGAGAGCTTATTGGACTGGGCTAAGACCAGAACATCATTCAAAGAAATGCTTTGCTGCCACAGCATGAGGACTTGGAGCACCGCAGACTTCCACCCTTGAATGATTTGGGTGCGAATCTCCTTCGGTTGATTGATATTCACGCATGTGCTTGCCAGCTTTCTCAGGCATGCGTAGAACATGGCGACGGATTCTGCCTCTGTCTGCTGGGCCTGCCGTAGTTTAAAACGCTCATAATCAAGATTGAGCTGCGGTTCAACGGGTCTGTTCTGGGCCGTTACTGCAGTATCAAAGTCTGCGTCCCCTCCTGTGTTTGATAGAGTCTCGAATAGATCATAAAGTTCTGCTCCAATGAAGTGTACCAATTGTGATCTTTTGACGGCTCCATCAGTCTCTCGGGTGATGTGGAAATAGTGGTGCAGACGCCCAATCCAAAAGTGTCATCTTGATGCCACCATGGTGGGGTCAGCTAAATCGTGGAACGGGGAAAGTGGAGCTACAGACACATGCGCATATAGCACAGGTGGCTGGCATGTCTTCTCTTGATTCTGGTCAGTCATTTTGATATGGTTTTGTTATCTCTCATTCTTGATTGCAAACTGCTTCTTTCTGCTTCTGATGGTTGGATTTAATCCTGCTGTACATTATAAATACACTGAAAGCAAAGAAGTAGTTCCATGACCATATAACGTAAAACGGCCTGGGGTCCTTTTAATTTATTAGGGCTTTGAACCCTAAAGTTACTTGCAATATCCTTTGAATGAACAGCAAGTTCATTCAACAGCAAGGGATGGTTTATTCCTTATAATACACGGTGACACCATTGCATGTCCTGTAAACCGGTTAAATCACTTGTGACTTGCTCCTTCATATGAAAGAGGTTGTATGGTTGCAGACATGAAAAATTAAACCAGAATCTGAGTGCAAAATTAAACACACCCAAATCATTAATTTGTTTCATGAATTGAATCAGTTTAATGTAAAATCTTATTAAAGTGTCTGCAGCTCAGAATGAGTTTAACATGCAGAGATACTATCTTCCCTGCAATGAACAATATCATGTACAAAACACCATGATTTAAATCTCTCCTTTGTGCTAATCACTTTTCTTTTGAGAAAAACAAATCATATGTATGAAAAGTGTTTCAAATGTAGCTATGCTAATGTCATGGTAGTCCCTGGCTCTTAAGGGAACTTCTTTGAATGAGGATGTGCCTCGTGTGAAAAATGGATGAAGAGGACTAGCTGATTGCCCCTGTAAGGAAATGGTTTACCACAACACCTTAAAATCAATTTGAAATTTCTTTATAGGGAATATCACTTGCACCGAGGCAACAGCTCATTCTTAACTATGCAAGAACTATTGACTTTGTCTGCGTTTTTTAGCTAGGCTGTAGAGCAGTGCTGAAAGAAAAAAAAATAAGAAATAACAAGTATTGCCAAAGCCAATTGGCCTCACATGCGAGATCTATTGGTTTTGTCAATATTTTTTACAGCCGCTGTGCAACATGGCTGGAAGTACAGTAAAAAAGAAAGCTATGTTGCAGTCAACACAGGCCATGTCATTGCACTTCTTTTTTTTTTTTACTTCCAGCTATGTTATACAGCAGCTTCAGTGCAACACTGCAGAAAGTTAAAAAAAAAAAAAAATCTCTAACGAGGAACACTGATGCTTCATAGTGCTGTTTGTAAATAGCTTTCAGATATGTTGCACAGCAGCCATGTAGCAGTACAACATGGCTAAAAACAAAATGACAAAGCCAATAACTCTCATAAGTGAGCCATATTGGCTTTGCCAATGCTTGTTTTAATTTGTAAAGGAAAAGCATTGTGTGGTAGATTCCAAGGTGTACACAGCATAGGCCTGGGAGATGTACACTCACCATGTTACTACTGCCTTCCGTATCAACTTCAATTATCAGGCAGCCAGAATCAGTCAATCTCAAACAGAATCCTTAGACCAAGGTTTGTGCATCTAAGGTACCTTTAAAACAAGGGTTTTCACAAGCAACTTGCTCTAGAGAGGAAGTAAGGTGGCTTAAAATGATTTTTAGATATACCAGGGGGAGGCAGAACTCAGCACTTATCAATCTACTATATTCGTGCCCAGTATAAGCCTGTTCGACTCACATGAACAGGCATAAGGAACATGGAAATTCATGTGAAGTGCATTGCAAACTAATCTGGATAAACCTTTGTCTCCAGCACTCCAATCGTCACAAATTGCAGAGGGGCCATTCAACTTGAGTTGTTTGCTCCTGTTTGTGGTATTTGTGGATTTTCATTTGATTGACTGATTTGGCCACCCTCTCATTTATGGCAGATCTTGCCCAAAAGTATCTTTCCTTCTTACGTGACTACTAAGGGGGATTCTACTTTTTATTTCTCTTAATCTATACGCACCAGTAGTTGGATTTGTAGGACAACAACCTTGATTGTAAATGCAAACCTGTAAGCTGGCCCTATGTCATGGGATGGTCCTCAGCTAGGTCTAGGTTTTTAGCAAACAGCACTAAGCATGCAGGGTTTCAATTATGGCAGTATATGGGTGGATTCACAAATTTCTGCATGTTTGATACAGTTGGCTAAGAGAACCAGGCCTCTCCACCACATCAGTGCTGACCCACTCACCTATCAGTATACATCATCACAAGACTGAAGTGTTGACTATTTACCCTCAATTTTCTCTGTAGTCCACTGACTGCCAGTCAAATCCAGAATGCAGCTGAAGATCCTCTGCTGTGTAATGGAGTATCTCACCAACTGGGCCCAGGTGTACCTATTTAAAATACGTTCTACATAGTTTCTCTATCAGCAGAACAACACATGTTTAACTTACCCACTCCCTAACATGTCAGCAGTTCAGATAGAATCCTCCCCACCTAGAATCCTATATCCAGCCCTACTGACACTTTAGCATATTGGACATTCTACTCTTTCAGCTTTCACCGTAGCTCCATCACATATGCTAGCCCGATGCAAACTTTATTCCGGGTCTCATTTGTTTAGATTTTTTTGTATTTTGTTATTGCACTTTAAACAGAACGTTTGTAAGTGCTGTACGTAGAACAGCTTGGTATGTACTTTTCAAGTTGAGATCAGACCAGTGAAAGCAGGACATATTCTAAACAGTACTAATAATCAGCATGTACATATGAATTTTTGATTTTTGCATTACATATTTTCACAATGTGAGGCCCAGAGGCATGGATTTGGCATTTTGGCATATCACCTCATCTTTTCAAAGACTGAAGCTGGGATTAGTATCTTAGTCCATAGGAACCAAGGCCAGCAACTTTGCCAATACTAGACTGCATTTCCTGCCTGTGCAACCCCCTCTTCACGTATAAACCCAGATAATAATGTAGATAGACATCTTGTTATACTGAGCTAAATAAAAATCAGATCAAATTAAGCACTTCCACCTTCATAAGCCAATATGAAATATATTTTTCAGCCCTAAGGTGACATGAAGACTGTCAAAAAACAGGGAACATGTCATGTCCCTTGTGTACATCCATAACAGCTAGAGCGCATTATCACCTGATTTGTATACTTAAATGCAGGCACAAGTGTGAAAAAAAGTATCAGCACTATGGAGCAGAGCAATTTGGTAAGAAGGTGAATAGCTAATCGAAGTAGGGCGTATATTGTGGCATTAGGACAGGAAGCTAGGCAATACTAATTGCACCAGGTGTGAGGTGTAGAATTGAGCTTCCTTATCCAGCAGACATTCTCCCTACACTCTGGAGCCAACATTCAGAAAGGTTGAATTAGGGTATTGTCTAGCACAGGAAATGCTGACACCTATTGATAACTATTATTTAAAACAAAAGGCCTCTTGAGGTGAGAGCAGATAAACGGTGCAAGGGGAGAGTGGAAAAGGACCAGAAAGAGGAGATTGAAAGGAAAATTAACTTGCGAAAACAGGGAAAAAAGGTTTTTTTTTTACAAGGTTCACTGGTCAGAGAAGTTACTTAACTTTGTTAACGCTTTATTTGGTAGAAACTCCATCAAGCCTCGAAATTCCTTACCTTCGAATAATCCCCAAGTGTCTGATTGGATCCGGAAACTTTTCAAGCAGTACCTATGTGTGCTGGTACGGGCACCATTCAACTCGCCGTCATTCCTGCTGTAAGTGACATGCATGGTGCCTAATTAAGGGCCACCCAGCACCCTGACATCAGTTACTTTTTGCAATCTTTCCACAAAGTTTGCTGATGTACCAGTGTGCAGACACTACGGACCTTATAAGGGTTATCCTAAATGGAGAAATCCGTTCGCAGAAAGTGGAGGGTTGGTAAGGAATCTGCGGCTAGATAGAGTTTTATTTGATACGTCATTACCAAGGTAGGTAATTTGTTCATCTGATAGAGACTTCTAACCGCAGATTCCTTACTTTTGAATAGATATCTGTAGTGCCAGAGGCACTCCGATGCATTGGGACCACATGATGACTTTTGACTACCATTGTTTCAATTGATTTTAGGTGTTTTGATTTATTCTAACTTGAATGTACAACATCATTTTTTCTGCATATGAACTCTACCTTGTGATTTCTTTTGTGTCTCCTTAAAGATGCAGAGTGAGAGTGGTTGCTTTTTACAGCCTTGCCAGGAACAGAACGTATGAGATGTGCGTTTAAAAGCATGAGAGAGAGAAAGGTGTGGAATGTACTTCTCTGTCTTGGAGTGTAGTGTTGTAGGCAGTGGTGCCCAAATGTGCATCATGTTGTACACTTGGAAGTTTTATTAAGTTTTTACTATTGGCTTTGACATGCCCTCATGCCAACTTGAATTCTGACTCTGTCTAGCTTGAGCTTTGCACACACAAGCAGGCCCCAAGATCACTCACGCTGCTTAGGTTATCCACGTTCTAGATTGTTTTCTGTACTTTTGGAGATGTTTTCTATTTTCTCAAGCTTCATCTAAGATAAGGGGCTGGAACATGTGGGAGCACGGAAGATTATGTGAGAACTCCTTTGCCTTTGGAATGCTTGTGGGAGATCAGCCAACTCCAGTAAGATTCCTAGGCGCAGAGGAGGTCTTCTGTGAAACTTCTAGTGGATTGAGATTATAAAACTGGGGTCTGTTGACTTGGAAAGTGGGATTTCGGACCTAAAAGGACGGACGTGTCTTATTCAGTTTAGCAGTTTCTGACTTGCTGAGACTCTTGACCCCGGCTGTGAATCCCCCAGTCTGGTGCGGGCTAAGATGAAGTTATTGCAGCCGTGATGTATTTTCTCTGATTATTTGCATTGTGATGTGTGTGTGTCTGTGTGCACATTCAAGTCTCCAGTGGCTATAATCATCTGTTGTATATAGTGTATATATCTTTATATCTTCTCATGCTTTCCTTTGATTCCTTGTGTCTGATTACTTACATCAAGCAGTGCCTATTTCTTGCAGTGGACATGCAGTATTATTATCATTATTATCTGTTTGTATTTATTCAGTTCATTTAACAGTTGCATTTGCTTATTTGTAAGTGTGTTATTATTGCTTGCATACACACATTTATATGTTGTTTCATTTGACATCTGTGTAAGCCTTTCTGTTAGAGAGTGTTGCACAAATAAAACCCCATTCTCTATTCTGAAAACTGTCTTTTGATGTGCCTCATTTTATGAGAGTGAAATCCCTTTGTTATGTTAAAAATACTTGCTATAGCGCACGTCTCACCCCGGGGCATCTCAGCACTGTTTCGGATCCTGACAGGAGGAGCAGCCCAAGGAAAGTTAGTATAAGTATGCTTTTCGTAGTTTCCTGAATTTGCTATATGTGGAGGTCTCTGGGAGGGTTATAGGTATTGTTTTTTTAATTCTTTTTATTAATCAAAAACCAAATGCTTCAGAAACATTACAGTATACATAGAGTGAGTGTGGTAGACAGGGTTACAAAATATTACTACAATTCAAACCTCCCACTAGCCCTCCCGCTCCACCCGTTTAACATGGTTCACAATCAATCAACAGTAGTCTTGAACATACCTGCGGACCGTTACGAAACTGGGGACTGCCCGGTTCTGTAACCAACCCAGGCCTCCCATATCTTCTCCTATTTGTGTAGGCATCCTGTACTCTGATATACTGCCTGCTCAGCCAGTTGGCAGCAATCTAAATCCTTTTCCCAGGAGTCCACCGTTGGGGCTACCCTTGAGCCCCATGCACAGGCGATGTTACGTTTTGCCACCATCTCCACCAGGGCAAGCCATGTTGTGGCCCATTTGGGTCATCCTATTTCTCCTGTCACCCACAGGATATGCCATCTCGCTTCAAGCGGGACTTGCTCCCCCACTACCAAGGTCATCACTCTAGCCACACCTACCCAGAAGGCCTGAATCTTGGGGCAGGCCCACAATATGTGGAAGAAGGTTCCAGTCTCACCACAGCCCCTAGTACACTGTACCGAGGTACAGTCACCCATGTGGTATTGCGCAGTCCTCAAGGCGTAAGACCTGTGAAGGATGCGCAATTGATTCAACCTGAATCTGTCTCGCACCACTATCTCTCTGGGGCTCTGCAGGACCTCTCGCCAGTCATCTTCCTCGAGGAGACCCACATCCGATTCTCAAGCCGCCTGCAGGGGTCCCAGACAGTCAGATATATTGTTAATTACTTTTTTGTAGGTAAGGGATACTGCCTTATCAATCATTGGGTCTAGGAGAAGTCGGTTTTCAAGTGACGTAAACTCCGGTATCGAGTCCCCTTCCTTCAGGTGACAGTGAAGAGCGTGTCGCAGCTGTAAATATTGGAAGTGTTCAGTCATACCCACTTGAAACTCTGTCAGAAGACCTTCGAATGTTATCATTTTCCTTTTTATCCAAATGTCACCCAGAAGATCAATACCTATGTTACCCCACCTATGGAAACCTTGCAGGCGCCTCACCTCTTTTAGAATGTCACCCTCCCAAAGTGGCGTTTCCTCAGTAAGTCTGGCCTCCCGACCAATCATTTTGGTCGCCTTCAGCCACATCATAACGGCTGTCTGAGTGTTTATCGGAAGAGACAGGGTGCCCATTCTCCCCGTAGAGAGCAGTCAAGTAGCTGCCCGTTCCCATAGCAAACCGGTCAACCCTTTAGGAGGGCTCCTCAGACGGCGCGAAGACCCACCCATTAATGTTAACAAGCTGAGCTGCCCAATAATACTTTCGGATGTCCGGTACTGCCAGCCCCCCTTCATAGACCCCCTTCTGCAATTTCTTCAGGGCAATCCTGGGGCATCCCCCACCCCACAGCAAAGTTCGCTGCTCAGATTCAATAGCTCGAAAGAATGCTTCTGGTATCGGGAACGGGGTATTTTGTATGGCGTAGAGAAGATGTGGGAGGGCCCTCATTTTGAACAAGACCGCCCTTCCCATAAGGGAGACCGGCAAGCGCCGCCAATGCCACATCCCCTTTCAATCTGTCTAGCTGCGAATGTACATTTAGTCGCATGAACCCCTCCTCTGTTTTTGTGATCCAGATACCCAAGTATTTAAAAGAGTCCTTATGAACCAGTTCCTTACATACCGACGTCAGGACCAGGGGTTCACCTGCAAGAATATATACCAAGGATTTGTCCCAGTTTATGCAATAACTCGAGTACTGGCCAAAGGATCGAATAATATGGATAAGTCTATGAAAGGACTACCTAGGTCGCTGGGCATACAGCAGGATATCATCCGCATAGAGGGAGATGCGTTCTTCCCACCCCCCTCCCACATCCTCTTACCAGCGGATCCCCTGACACGTGCCAACGGGTCTGTGTAAAGCAATTCAATCCAGGTACGGAAGCCCAAACCAAATCCAAGCTTAGCAAGTACAGCAAACAGATATGGCCAATCGATACTATCAAAAGCCATATGGGCATCAAGTGATAGGAGTGCCGCCTGATAGACCAGTTGTTGCTGCGCCATATACATCACCCCATATAAACGGCGAAGATTCCGTCTGGTGTTTCTGTGAGGCATAAATCCGGACTGGTCCTGGTGAATCAAAGACTGTATCACAGGAGATAGTCTATTTGACAGCGCCTTAGCGAATACCTAGGCCTCAAAGTTTAGAAGTGAGACAGGTCGATATGAGCTACAACAATCTTGTGATTTGCCTTTCTTAGAAAGTACAACAAAAGTAGCCGTCCTCAGGTCAGGTGGCAATTGACCCTCCACCCTCGCCTCTTGGAACATATGGAGCATGCAGGGTGCCAGGTACCCTGCCACACATTTATACAGTTCTGCCGGGAAAACGTTTGGCCCCGCCGCCTTCACGGACTGAAGGTCTCGTATGGCACTCTCGATTTCTTCTATAGAGAAGTCCGCATCAAGAGCCTCCCGGTCCTCCACACTGAGCGTTTGTAAAACTATATCCCTTAGTAATTCAGTGAAATCCTCCACCCCCCTATCTGTCTGGGTCTGATAGATCCCTTCATAATAATGGGCGAACGCCTCTGCAATGACTGCGCCTACCCCCTTTACCGTACCGTCGGAGGTCAGTAACTCAGAGACCCAGGTGCAACCTATCTCTTTTCTCCAACCATGCAATGAGTTTATTAGCTTTATCACCTAGATAGCATTTATGTCTTTGCGTCGCTCTACCGTGCGTGCAAGCTGTATTTTCCTCTAGGTCTGGGAGCTCTTTTTGTTTGAGTCGGCGTGTGTGTAGGTGTCCCGCATCGCCTCCCAGCTCTGTCCCTAACGCAGATTTAAGAGCTGTAATCTCTTGCTCCAGACTGTCGCATTGCACCCTCTTTTCCTTGCGTTTAGCTCCAGCAGTCGCTAACACGAAGTCCCTGGCTACCGCTTTATAGGCCTCCCACAGTATAAAGTCGGATTGCACCGATCCTAGGTTATCTGTAAAATATTGCTCGGTACGTTCATCAAATTGCTCCAGAAACTCCTGATCTTTGAATAAATATGGATCTAAGAGCGGAGGTAGAGTCCAGTCCCTAACCGGGGCCCGCAGAAACACCTCCACCGCGGAATGTCAGATATTCCCCAGGCCCCGTGACAGCCCGCCTGGAAGAGTCCAACGGAGGTAGTGTGTGTGAAAATGTAATCCAAGCGAGACCCACTACCGTGAGCCGCGGAGATGTGAGTGTATTGTCTAGCAGCGGAATTATGTAATCTCCACAGGTCCACCAGCCCCATTGCAGTTGCTAAAGCTTTCAACGGCCGCACCCCCCCAGCCCTAAGGGAGCTCGTGTCTCGGTCTAGTTCCGAAGACATCATCTCGTTACTGTCCCCTCCCAGGATGAGCGTACCCACTGGCATGTCCGATAGTATTTTGTTAAGGTCTGTAAAGGTCGCCCCATGCAATCTTGGAGCAATGTACACTGAGCATATGTTAAGGGTGTGCCCCTCCCACATTCCTGACAATGCAGCATATCGTCTCAAATGATCACACCATGTGCGAGACACCACTAGTTGCACCGAGTTCTTGAGCAGTATCGCTGTGCCCCTAAAACCAGTTGTGAACCCAGTATGCGTTACAAGCGTATATCCAAACCGGTTAAGCGCTAGGTAATTATTTCCCTTCAGGTGTGTCTCCTGCATGAGCACTATGCACTATGTCCGGGGAGTGTCGACGGAGATATTGTAACACCATAGTCCTTTTAATTTTGTCCCTCAGACCGTTAACATTGCACGATAACACCTTTAGTTTCTTAGTGTGTTGTGAAGCCATCCAAGAGGGACATGTAACCAAAAGCCACCCCCCCCTCCCTCCAATGTATCGATGCGGTACAGACTGTCCTAAGACCCGGAACACTGCGAATGGCAATGATTTTCTGAAGCAAGTTCATCACAACTGTACAAAGAAACCCCCCCACCCCCTGCTACATTGCTTCGTAGGCCTAAAACTACCCACATCCCCAAATAGGAGAGCACCTGTCGCTAAAAAAAAAACGATCCCAGAACAAAGGGGCTGCCGAGGGTCGCTTCTCGGAGTCCCTAGGGGGCCCCAACCCAGCCCAAGTCCATTAAGGTTCCACTGCAGTATCCTGCCAAAAGTTTATGGCGCCACCCCATATGAGGAGTATCCAAACCCCACTTACTGGAGATGTCCATACTTAGTTTGTGGTGCAGCTATAGATGATACAACCCCAGAGTCCATATCCCGCAGGTTACTTTCCAAAAGTCTTTGATACCAATGGGCTCAGTGATCGTGACCGCCGAGATCGTTTCTCTCGTTTGTCAAGCCCCTCCGGGCCACTCAGTGATCCCGACCGGCGATCATGTGCGTCCCTCCAGCCAACCTCCTGACGGAGTGGTCCCCCGCGATTGACCCTTATCCAGCCATTCCTGCACCTCCGAGGGTGCCGTGAAGAACCAGGACCTACCGTTGTTAATCACTTTAACTTTCGCAGAGAAAAACATCATGTACTTTACGCCCCTTTCCCTTGGGGCGCACTTTACGCCATCAAAGGAGCAGCACTCCTCCTGAACCTTTAAAGTGAAATCCGGGAAGAATCTAACAGTTATGTTTTCATAAAGGAGATCGTCTTGGAGCCGAGCGGCTTGCAAAATAGCATCCCGGTCCCTATTATTCAGGATCCTGGCAATAATTGTTCTGGGGAGAATGGCCCGGCTTTGGAAGAGGGACCGGAGCTCTGTGAGCCCTTTCAACTGTAAAAAAAGTAGACAGACTCTTTGGTTTGAGATGATTCAGTATAAGGTCCTCCAGAAATAGGTCCATACTAGGGCCCTCGGCCCCCTTCGGAACCCCAACCACCCGTATGTTATTCCGGCGAGCCCTTCCTTCCTGATCCTGCAACTTCAGGGCCACATGCTTGTGTTGGTGGACTAATTACTGGACCAGCTCTTCTAGTGTATGCGTGGTAGATTGAAGCTCCTTTATGGTTGACTCCGCTACTGTAGCTCTCTCCAAGTTCTTGTTCATATCGTCAGCAATTAAGTTCATTTCAATAGAGACTTTGTCAATCTTGGTTTCGAGCGTCGCGCCAAGAACATGAATGGCCGACATTATGGAACTTAGGGAAGGTTCAGATGTTCCCTCTTGGCCGCCAACGGCTCCCTCCTCCACAGCCAGCTTCTTCGGGACTGCATACTTTTCCAATTTGTTGTGTTGCACCTGGGAGGCACCTTTAGGTTTCATGGCGCGCAGGACTGGAGCGCAGTAGGTTCAGTGTAGGAAGAGTACCCAGTAGACCCGGGACGAACTCAATTCTCTCAGTTGGACCCAGTCGCGAGACCTTGCAGTCGACGACAAATGTCACCCAGGGAAAGGGTCCGCAGCCTAGCCGCAAACCCACACACAGGTGATGAGAGGCCAAGCTATTGCAGGGGCCCTGTAACTGCGCTGATGGAATTAATTAAGGAGGGGGGCACCAGTTCACACACAACAATCCAAGCCCCCGCACATAATTTTCTTTCGCGGGGCCGAGGCCGTAATGCAGAGGCACCCCAGCACAGGGGAGGTACGCCACGGGACACAGGCACCCAGTCTGAGCCAATCTCACTTGCCCTCAACACCACAGGAATCAGCAATACACGCGGGGAGGCCTCGTCCACCTCACCCGTCCAGTTCCACTGCAAGGGGCCACTAGGTGTGCTTAATCCAGCCACAGAACAGTCCTGCTGCCTTCAGACACCGCCCGGCGCTGCGATCCTTACCGGTCGGGTGCGGCAGCGCCATGCAGGACCCCTGTAGGTCAGGGCAACAATGAGGGCCATCAATTCACCACCTCCAGCCAGTATTTAGTTCCGACAACAGGATCTCGATGCCCTACGGGTTCTGTCACGGCCCACCAGCGTCACCAGGTCGGCGAGTGGCTCTCCACTGTGCCGTCCACCACAGTTGTGGCCGATGTCGATATCGATGCACAGCGCCACAGGATCGTGCAGGCAGTGCCTGGAGGCCTCGTCCCCTGCACCCGCCCAGGTCCAACGTGAGGGGCCGCAACCCCCACTAGCCAGCCGTCGCCTCTACCACCCGACACCACAATTCCTACCGGGGGTATGGCAGCTCGGAGCAGGATCTCCGGAACCCAGAGAATCCAGTCCGGGCCACACACGACGGTGCCACGGCCTCCCCAACGAGGAAACACCGGCGGCAGCACAGCTCGTCATTCGGGCACCGCCCAGCTGCTCCGGAGGCCTCTAGGAATCTCTGTCTCGCCGACCCGCACCATCGAGCTCCATCTATTTATACGGGTCATTGCTTCAATTTCGGGACACCAAACGACTGTACTCGATGTCCCGCTCTCACTCAGGTACTTTTTTATGTTGCAGCTGCCAGATAATGGACACATTTCATGGGCCTTCGTAGCAGCCCTGGCAAAGCTCTTTCTGTACGCTACCATCTTGGCAGACGCCAGCCCACACCCCCCGGTTATAGGTAATTTATTCCAGTACCCATGTACAATATTACAATATAGAAAAAGGTCTTTCCCCCGGTGCGAGTGTGACAAATTCGAGGCACGCACAGAAGAGCTTGGGTGCTGGATCTTAGATTGCGACTAGGGGCGTAGGTTGTCCATTTATTTTGGAGATAGTGTGGGCCTTTGCCTCCTAGGGCATTGTATGTGAGGCAACAGATTTTAAAACAGGAGCGCTTCTTCACAAGTAGCCAATGCAGTTCTCTCACTATAGGTGCAGAAGGAGTGCCTGCAGGACGGTTCAGTATAAGTCTGGCCGAGGTGTTCTGGACCACCTGGAGTTTGCTGAGCAAAGTTTAGCTAACTTCAGCCAGGAGAGAATTCCCATAGTCCAGTCTGCTTATCACCACAGCTTGAACCAGGGTTCTACGGACATTTGTGGGGAGGAGGGGGGAAATTGTGAGCAAAAGGCACATACTATAGTAACTAGATAGAGCTGGTGGTAGCTATAATCTGATCTTTCATTGTTAAGGCTTGATCTAATTTTATCCCTAGATTTTTTTACAGTTCGTTTGGGCACGGGAATAGCACCCAATTGGTGCGGCCACCAGTCGTCCGACCAGATGGCTGAGGCTTTTCAGAGCAGCATAATCTCTGTTTTTTCTGGATTTAACTGGAGACAGTTCTCGGTCATCCAGCTGGAAATTGCTAGCATTCCTGCCGAGAAATGTTTTTTCTCCAGATCCAGATCTTGGCCCAAAGTAAACATCAGCTGGGTATCATCGGCGTATGTTATGATCTCAAAGCCGAAATGCTCAGCAGGGCCATATAAATTATGAACAGGGTGGGACTCAAGCATGAGCCCTGCGGTACACCCTTGTCCAAACGCGTTTTGCCAGAGGAATATGGACCTAGGATGATCGTCTGCTGTCTATCTACCAGAAAGTGCTGCAGCCATTTTAGTGCTGTCCCCTGAACACCGATTGCCTGCAGTCTTTCCACAAGCCTTGAGTGAGAGATGGTGTCAAAGGCTGCAGACAAATCTAATAATATCAGTGCCACGGGTCTTCCTGCATCCATCTCTTGTCTCAATGAATCGGTCACGGCCAGGAATGCGGTCTCTGTACTGACACCTGGTCGGAATCCCGATTGTGAAGGATCCAGAATGTTATTGAGTTCGAGAAATGATCCCAGATGCTTATTTATTATACCTTCTAGTTGTTTTCCCAGGAGCGGTAGCAGGGAGATCAGGCGATAGTTGCCGAGTGATTGTTGGTCCATTGTGGCTTTTTTTAGTATGGGCCGTACACATGCTTCCTTCCACTCTGCCGGAATGATTCCTGTTTTTATAGAACAGTTAAAGAGCTTTTGGATCATGGGAGCAGAACAGGTGGCTAGAAGGGATATTGTCTTAGGTCGGCATAGATCCCGGGGGATCCGGATTTGGCAGTGGCCAGGGAATTGTGTACTTCTTCTAAGGTGGTAGGTTGAAAGCAGTCTAGTGTCCAAAGAGTTAATTTTCCTTTTGCTCCTGTCGTGATGGTGGTCTTTGATACCTGCAGAGAGGAAGTCGGGAATTTTGCATAAATATGAGATATTTTATCTTGAAAGTATTTAGCCAACGAATTGCAGAGCTCCTGAGATTCCACGGGAGATTGTCTGCATGCTTGTGGGGAAATAAAATCCAGAACTATACTTAAAGGGCTCTTGGAGAATTATTGGCTTGTTCAATTTGGTTAATAATAAAAGTCCGCCTGACGGTTTTAATGTTCCGATGGTATAAGCACAGGGCCTGTTTATACTGTTCCCTGTCCTGGAACTCTTTCTTTCTCCGCGAGAGTCTCTCTAGTGTTTTGCATTTCATTTTTTATGCTTTTAGTTTTGGCGTAGACCATCGGGCTGATGGTGGCCGGTGGATGGAACCATGATTTTTAAAGGGAATTGTTGCCTCCAGCGCCATCGTGAGGGCAGAGTTAAAGCTTTCCAGCAATTCAGACACCTCGGGGTTATTGTTTGGTAGCTTGGGGTGAAAGGCGTTGCTGAAGGCTTCAAGAGTAAGCTTATGCCAAGGTTTGCATGCTTCATGTCCCCATCTTTTGTTTGTGGTGAGACCCTTAGCGTACGGGAATTGGATGTCGAAAGGTATTACAAAATGATCAGTCCAGGTAAGGTATATGGGGGCTTGCATACCAACTGGTCTAATGTGTGTCCGGCCAAGTGGGTTGGGCCGTTAACTATTTGATTTGATTTGATTTGGTACTTGTAAAGCGCGTCTGTCACTTTGAACAAGACCTAATGGTTCTAAATTTGTTAGGAGTTTCCTAACTTCTGGGTTAGTGTAATCTTTAATTAAACAAAGAGATAACACCACTTTTCAATATATTCTTCCTTGTGTTGAAAATCTATAATGAAGGTGGTGGAATAATTGTGTGTAACCCAAGAAATTGTCATGGGAGACACTATGTGTTTTTAAATTACCCCTCACACACTAAGAATCCCTTAGTGTCATGCTTCATCATGGGGTCTTCCCATCCCTCTACGGGGTGGGCGTGCTGCTACCCACAGAGATGTGGGAGCACTTAATAAAGTGAAAAAAGGCTATGTGTAGTGCAGAGGTAGGAGTGGTAGCGTTAGGAAAAGTTAGCGGTGCAATGTTAAAAGTTACCTGGCTAGTGGGAAAAACAAACTTTATTCACTTCCCTAGCTGGAAACGTTAAAAATGGGGAGATGTAGGTGGTCTACTATTATAAGTTACCTCCTACCCGGTCAACATGTTTCAAAAGCCATCCCCTTGGCTTTCTCTTCAGGACCATGCATGATCCCTACTTTACTCACATATTATTTATATGTAATATATGTGCCTAATTATGTTCAGCCACAAAACATGCTCATTTTAAGCATGCAAAAAAACCATACATATTTGGTATCTATTACGACCTGAAAAAAAATGAGAAAATGATACAGTAATGCATTATTTAAAACCTATCACCATCATGTGGAACAAGGTAGTTGGCAGTAAATACCACTGTGATATATTTTTCTCAATTTGATCAAGTTACACCCCACTTATACTTTTAAAGTGGGTGCTGTGCTGCCCAATGGTGGTTTAAAGTCACTTATCACGTTGTTTTGACACACTATTAAAAACACTTAAACACACACACACACACACACACACATATGTACATAACACACACAAAATGCCTAGTGTTTGTGAAGGCGTTTTACGCTCATCTTACGTAATTCTCCATGCGGTATGGATAATACATACATTATTTGAGAGACTCTAGTGCTTCATGAGCTGTCACGGAAGGGGAGGGCGCCTGTAGTCAAACACTGCACGGAGGAACAGTAAATAATATGGTATACTATTAGTTTTAGGACACGTAGTTGTTAGTCAACAGGCCGTGAGGAGGCTATGTTTAAAGACCCGCCCGGGTCTTACATCATTAAGGCTGCGCACTTGCCTGTAGATACCTTCGCGTGGCTCCGTGGAACGTTTACTGAACGTTCGGAGCTTCTATTAGTATTGCCTGCAATCTGAAAGCCCGCTAAATATGACATTAACCGCTAGAATGTAAATGTCTTCCAAAATGGCCGCCCGTATTGTGCGGCTCTCGGTGTTACAAAAAGTTCACTTCCTGTGAAAACGCATTTACGCACTATCGGCCCGATTATACCTAAAATAGTTTCTGGAAAGAGAATTTTTAGGCTAAATCAGCGTATTGGTGCAGAGCATTAATTAATTATCATACCAATAGGAAACACACTTCCTATACGCTTGCCGTTACGCGTATAGCTAAACACTGAAGTTTCACTCAAAACAAATATGGCCGTCTGTAACATGTTTGTAATATTCATAAAACATGCCACACTTTCTGTATAAACCTACAAAGGTACTACATTTTTGGGTTATGTGGTTTCGTGCAATTTAATTTGCATAATATTAAGTTGTGAAAGAACTACTTGGAGCGCTATCCTTCACAAAGAAGCCACTGGTAATTTACTGTGCCCGGTACCAGAAAAAGCATTTCTTTTCTATTCCTGATCACCCAGGATGGTACACTCCAAGTTTATAACAATCATAATTGATATTATAATATACGTGTGACCTGAACTTAGTGGCATGTTCCAATTGTTCTTACTAGCTCCACTTTAAGAGTAAACAAAAAATGTTTTACAGTTGGCCCCATGGAATCTCATTGTTCAGTCCGGTGTCACATGTTTTTAAACGGAACACCCATATTTGTTCCTTCTCAAAGAGATATCTTTCGTTGGTAACCTGTTCTATCACTGTCCATGAGATTTCTTCAGACGTGTGTCCTTTTTCTAAGCGATGTGAGGTCATTTTTGTGGTACTTTTCTTGCACTTGACATCACTCTTGTGCCCCCCTTTTTTCTAAATATCCATGTATTTTTCTGCTTCTGTGTTATTATTGGACATAAACAAAAATGTAGTACCTTTGCACGTTTATACAGGAAGTGTGGCACGTTTTATGAATATTACAAACATGTTACAGACGGCCATATTTGTTTTCAGTGACACTTCAGTGTTTAGCTATACGCGTAACGGCAAGCGTATAGGAAGTGTGTTTCCTCTTGGGATAAGAATCGCACACTCACGGCGGCCATTTTGTGAAAAACCGCGCTCTAGTTATATCTCGAAACAATTGTAGTATATCCATCAAGGTAACATTTAATATTATCAATGCTCTGCACCAATACGCTGATTTAGCCTAGAAATTCTCTTTCCAGAAGCTATTTTAGGTATAATCGGGCCGATAGTGCATAAATGCATTTTCACAGGAAGTGAACGTTTTGTAACACTGAGAGCGGCACAATACGGGCGGCCATTTTGGAAGACATTTACTTTCTAGCGGTTAATGTCACATTTAGCGGGCTTTCAGATTGCAGGCAATACAAATAGAAGCTACGAACGTTCAGTAAACGTTCCACAGAGCCACGCGAAGGTATCTACAGGCGAGTGTGCAGCCTTGATGATGTGAGTAAGACCTGGGCGGGTCTTTAAACATAGCCTCATCACAGCCTGTTGACTAACAACTACGTGACCTAAAACTAATACTATACCATATTATTTACCGTTCCTCCGCGCAGTGTTTGACTACAGGCGCCCTCCCCTTCCGTGACAGCTCATAAAGCACTAGAGTCTCTCAAATAATGTATGTATTATCCATACCACATGGAGAATTACGTAAGATGAGCGTAAAATGCCTTCACAAACACTAGGCATTTTGTGTGTGTTATGTACATATGTGTGTGTGTGTGTGTGTGTTTAAGTGTTTTTGATAGTGTGTCAAAACAACGTGATAAGGGACTTTAAACCACCATTGGGCAGCACAGCACCCACTTTAAAAGTATAAGTGGGGTATAACTTGATCAAATTGAGAAAAATATATCACGGTGGTATTTACTGCCAACTACCTTGTTCCACATGATGGTGATATGTTTTAAATAATGCATTACTGTATAATTTTCTCTATTTTTTTCAGGTCGTAATAGATACCAAATAGGTATGGTTTTTTTGCATGCTTAAATTGAGCATGTTTTGTGGCTGAACATATTTAGGCACATATATTACATATAAATAATATGTGAGTGAAGTAGGGATCACGCATGGTCTTGAAGAGAAAGCCAGGGGGATGGCTTTTGAAACATGTTGACCGGGTAGGAGGTAACACATAATAGTAGACCACCTACATCTCCCCATTTTTAACGTATCCAGCTAGGGAAGTGAATAAAGTTTGTTTTTTCTTACTAGCCAAGTCACTTTTAACATTGCACCACTAACTTTTCCTGACCCTACCACTCCTACCTCTGCACTACACATAGCCTTTTTTTCACCTTACACTTCTTCACTCCCCCTTTTTGATTTTTTGCTTAGTGTAATCTTCCCTTCCCCATATAAGTTAAAGTCCCCTAGCAGAAGAAATTTGTTACCATCCAGAACATGCGTGGCTATTTGTTCTGTCAGTAGCTCACTAAAATCAATCTTTGATCCAGGGGGGCGATAAATTAATGCTCTGTTCTAGCTGTCTGTAGCTGATATGCTTATTTTAAAACTCCCTTGCTCTATAGAGTTATTGCTTACCGATGAAATCCTGGTCACGTTTAAGGTGTGTTTAAAAGCTATAGCAATTCCCCCACCTATTTTTTCACCTCTATCGAGATGTATTAGTTTGTAGCTGTCAGGGATAGCTAGTTCAATAGCTGGGTAATTGGCGGGATTTAGTTTCTGTAAAAAAGCAGATATCTGGAGACTGGGAGATAATCATGTCCCATATCTCAATTGAGTGTTTGGCTAATGACCTAACATTGCAAAAGAAGACCACTTAGCCTGCGTATCGGTAAGCTGGGTCTCCTTGCTTTCCCTTGTAATGAGGTCATTTAGGGGTCACATTGAAAATGGCAGTTGTGACAGGCTACCTGTCCTTCTAGGCTATGTGGGTACTGGTTGGGACAGGTCGGCTGTGGAGGGTGCTTTGCATGATTCTCATTTCTAAGCTGATGCAGATGTTCTGCTGAGTAATACAAACAAAGAGGCTTTGGGGATTTTACCTCAAAAGACCCAGGGTTCTTGGCTCCTGGCAACGGTCAGGCGTGAACGGGCGCGCCTTTGGCGCCCCCTCTGCACGCGTCCGCTGCGCATCCGTGCGAGCATCGGGCTTTTATGTCTGTGTCTGCCGTCCTACTAGAGCGCTAACTGCGCTTCCGGCGGAAGTTATGCCAAGGCTTTCACCACTCAATCAGCAGTTACTGTGGCGGACCGGAAAGCAAATGGTACAGTGCAGGGAGCTAGAGGCGCAAGCAAGAATTACAACAGGTGAGCAATAAAATGCTGTTTACACCAGCAGAGTTAAAATTAAGTCCAACAAGGTTTTGCCAAACGCGAGCTGCACCTATCGAGTGCAGAGGGTATGTGTAACTAAAAACAAATCTATTTGCCGTTTGTGTGCCTCCGTGTGGGAGTGCGGTATTTCAATTATTTGGGAGTGTGAAGTAACACAATACCCAAGCAATACCTCTCCAGAAATGGGTCTGAGAACAGATTTAGACTATGAAGTCCTGAGGACTGAATGGGCAAAGTGCCAGTTACAATACACCTGACTGCCCAGGCAGCTGTGCTTGATAAATGTGAGTAATGATGCCCATGTAACAGCCTGACAGACGTCCACAATAAAGACTCTGAAAGCTAATGCAGTGGTCACAGCTTTGGCTCTGGTGGAATGAGTACACAAGCCTTCAGGGGTTTGCTTCTTGGCCAGTGCATAGTAGATTTTAACACAGAGTACAATCCACTTCTGAATGGCCTTTCCTGTCTTTGCTCTGGCAAACCTAATGAAGAGTTTGATGTTCTACCTTCATACGATAAATGTAGAATCATAACATAAAGGTTTATACAGTCTTGGTTGAAGGATGCCTAGCTCCTAGAGGGCGGCAACCTACCAAGCGCTTTGTCTCCCACCCTTGCATAATCTTGGTGCCATTCTGGCTAGGTTTAGAGGCACAATGCAAAGGGGGTTTGGAAGTGAACCACTGCACAAAAATGTGTGTTTCCTTTCGCTTATCAGGAGTATGTGGAATTTGGGCTCTTCAAAGAAAGTGTGGTTCTGCTCAGGTTGTCAGCCTTGATTGCTCTCCCACAGCCATCTTCGTTTATGGGACTTAAAATAAAAAAATAGTGCATGGCTACTGCTTATGTCACCAATTCCCATTCTTGTGCTCCATGCATCCTTTTACTCATTCAACACCAACTTGGCTCGTGTTGCCATATGCGTTAATGGTCTTTCAGTGATTACCCCACTTTTTTGGTGAAAATGTGGAGAGCATCCTGCTACCCTATGGCTAGGTTAGTTTTGTGTTGCTCCCTATATGTTTAGGTCAACAAGCACTTTAATGCATGTAAAGTTGAAGGGGTTGTTGGCTTCAGTTAAACTAATTAGACTTAAATGCGTGATGTTGATGATTTGTAAGTGACATGCCGAAAGCAGTGAACGTAGTGCTTAACTGATGGCATGTCGAGGGAGATGACCTCCATATTTCCCTGGAACCCCACTTTCCAATACTCCCAAAGTAAGCGGAAGATGCCTGATTTTTTCTTTTTTTTTCTAAATGCATTTGACACCAATGCAAGTTATCAGGAAAGTACAGTTGTCCTGTCAATTAAACACACTAAGTATTGTTAAGTATTGACATTTGTACTTGAATCATATGTACTTCCAGTACACATTTCTCTAGCACACACATAGTTCCAGAAAGGCCTGCTCTCACCTTGAGCACTGGGAAGTAAAACACCATATACGGCATAGTGCCAACATTTGGAAGCAAGAAAGAGGGGTGTTTGAAAAAACTATCAGAGGAATTTATTGTACCTGCATTGATTTGGAGGCAATTTTAGGGAGGAGACAGCAAAAATAAAGCTGTATATGATTTAAAAAAATTGTGAGTCACCCTGCTGAGATAGGTTTGTTGCCAACGTATGACATGGGTAGAAATGTAAGTGCATGCAAATATTCTTCAAGAGCAGAAACACTTTGGCAATGGGGCCTACATGCATAGAGGTGCTATCTAGCACTGTAAGTGGGATAACAAAGTTTGAGAGGGTACGCATAAAAAAGCATGGGCAAAGAAGTGTAACTAGGAATATTATATTAGAGACGCCGCCTTAGTAATACGAAACACCCTGCGTATCTGATTATAATACCTTCATCAGCTTCATCCCAATTATTTTCAGGGAGACAAATGCAAGTACTCCCTAGGCCGAGCTTACATCCTCCCCCACCCTCTAAAAAAAGGAACAATGGGGAGTCACAGCCAATGGGTCAAGGGAGCCCTGGGTCGAAAAAGTTTGGGAGCCACTGGTTTAGGTCCTTATTACAATTACAATTTGTGCATCTATCTCTCATATACCCTCCCCCATCACACTGTCAGGTGCTGTGTCCTATCATATGATAACCACACCTCATGGTCAACACATACAACATAAAAACACTTCTCACATAGGCTCAAAACCAAAACAACATCCACCAACCAAATACACAACACGATGTAGTTTGCTATCCATGCGGGGGTAAGCACTTCAGCACCCCACCCATGTTTAAGAGCTATATACAAATGCTACAATACAATACTATTAAATACATCTCGTGCTAAAATAGCAGCCTTGAGAAATGAAAGTGACATCAATTTAATTTTGGAGAAACGGGTCCCACCTGCTTGGGCCATTTTCTTCTTCGTGTTCTATTACTTTGTTAAATGATACAAATTAATCTCAATCATAAGAATTAATTAAATAAACAATATAAAATAATTTAAAGAGGACATATACTTACCTTGAAATGGCGCTCAAGTGTTGAGAGAAAGCGGACGTTATCCGCTGCCTCGATGTGGTACTTGGTAAGGTCGGCCACAATTAAATCTAAGTTTTGTATAATTGCGGGATCAATGTCATTGATAATATTCAACACCTTCTTAACAGCAGGCAGTTTCAGCTGTTCACTAAGGGTACATAATACTGCACTTCTCTCACGCCAGTAGTCTATTTCTGCCAATGGACCACTGCCCTGAAAATTAGAGAACAAACAACAAAAATTAGCTCTTTGGAAAAGAGATAGAAATAAACGCAGGAGACTGAGGGACCATAGTCACACACAAGTCTTAATTTAAACGTGCTTTTGCTTTTAATCAAACCCACCTAAATGCCAGACTACAACCTCCTGGTGAGTAAGAATAAGAAAACAAGTTACGTACCTGTAACTACAGTTTTCCAGCATTGGTATCTTTCACAGATTCACATGCCTGAATCATTCCCCGTCGCCGAGATGGGAGTCCCACGGTAAAATACAGAAGTAGTGCCATAAGTAAAACAATAGGCCAAAAGAGGCTAAAGGCTAAATGAACAAAAGTAACTTACCTGTAAACTGTGGTTCTCCAGTATTGATATCTTTCATAGATTCACATGCTTGAATCATTCCCCGTCGTCGGAGTGGGAGTCCCACGGTACAAAAAAATAGCAAGAAATATGTATAAAATAACCATATCATGGGTAAACTACAACCAGGAAGTAAAATAGCCAGAAGTCAATAGGAACAAATCTTCCACTTTCATGACTCATCCAATTCATTATATATAGTCCAAACTACAGCCAACCAGGCGACAGCACCCTCCAGAATGTTTTCTCCAGAGGCTCAGGCTCTCAGATTTTCCAGCAAAAGTGTGAAATAAAAGTTAAAAGAGCATAGAAGAGCCTTTGAGGGGAGGTGGGTCTCATGTGAATCTATGAAAGATACCAATACTGGAGAACCACAGTTTACAGGTAAGTAACTTTTGTTCTTCTCCAGTATTGGGGTATCTTTCATAGATTCACATGCTTGAATCAGAGTAGAAAGCAGTAATTCCATAATAATGCTTGTGAGATCATCAAGAAATTTAAATATATAAAGATATACATAATATATCTATAAATACATAGAAGCACCATCACATAAAATCAGCATATCCATATGTGAGGCAATATATAAAATATATATAAATCATTATAAAAGACATATACATAAGAATATATCAAAGAGGAGGAGGAAAGAACAGAGGCTTACCTTATTTAAAAAGATTATAGAGAACCGCTTGTCCCACAGACGTGTCTGCATTGCTGGCAGCTTCCAGACAGTAGTGCTTGTTAAAGGTGTGCCTGCTGGACCATATTGCATCTCTGCAGATTTGATGAAGAGGCACACCAGCAAAAAGAGCGGTAGAGGAAGAGATTGCTCTAGTAGAATATGCTCTAGGAGTTGCCTGTAGAGGTCTACCTGCTTGTTGATGACAGAAAAAGATTGCAGCAGAAACCCAACGAGCAATGGTCTGTTTGGATATTGGGTGTCCTCTACGTATTTTTCCATATGCTATAAAAAGCTGATCACATTTTCGTATTGAGGATGTCATTTGTAAAAAACAAATTAAGACCTCTTTTGAGATCAAGAGTATGTAAAGTCCTTTCCGCAGGTGATTGAGGATTAGGAAAGAAAGTCTTTAAAATGACGGGTTCATTGAGATGAAAATCAGAAGGTACTTTAGGCATAAACATAGGGTTAGTGCGCAGCAGTACCGAGTCCCTGGTGAATTGAAGGAAAGGCGGGTTAATAGTGAAGGCTTGAATGTCACTGACCCGCCTGGCTGATGTGAGAGCCAACAGCCGAGACATCTTCCACGAAACAAACTTCAAATCGGCCTTATGAATAGGTTCAAAGGGGTGTCGCATGAGTTGTGAAAGAACAATGTTAAGATGCCAGGGTGGAGGTGGGCGGCGGATGGGAGGAAACTTTCGAAACAATCCTTTGAAAAATTGTTGAATGATCCTAGAGGAGTAAAGAGAGTGTGAATCATCCTGCCGGAGTCTTGAGATAGCCGCTAAGAATACCTTAAGAGTAGAATAGGAAAGGCCTGATCTTGCCAGTTGTAAGAAGAAAGGCAACAGTTGTACTGGTTTTGCATGAATCGGGTGAATGGAGCGGCTTCACACCACAGGCAAAATCGCTTCCATTTGAGTATGTAGACAAAGGCTTTGGTCCACAGAGTGTCTATGGTGGCTCCTAAGAACGTTCTCATTTGCGATGGAATGAGTTGAGACTTGTCTAGATTGATGGAGAGACCCAGAGAGTGGAAAAGAGACAGACATCTCTGAGTATGGGCGTTTGCGAGTGTGAAAGAATTCGCCTTGATAAGGCAGTCGTCTAAATACGGAAAAATCTGAATCCCTTCCAGTTGAAGGTGTGCAGCCACCAGTGCCTAGACCTTGGTGAAGACACGGGGCGCGGAACGTAGTCCGAAAGGAAGGACCTTGAATTGAAAGTCCCTGCCAGCCACTCTGAACCTCAAGAACTTTCTGTCTGGGTAAAATTGGGACATGGAAGTAAGCGTCTTGGAGGTCAAGGGTGGTCATGTGATCCCCCGCAGTGAGAAGTTGAACGATTTCTTGAAGAGTCAACATCCGGAAGGATTGTTTCTTTAGATATTTGTTTAGGGACCGAAGATCTAGAATGGGACACCATTCTACCCATTTCTTCTTGATCAGAAAAAATCTGGGATAGAAACCGGTTCCTCTTTCTAATTTTGGAGCAATTTTGATCGCTCACTTCCGTAACATCAAATTTATTTGGGAGAAAAGCTCTGTAAGATGAGCTGGAGGCGGGCCTTTGGGAGGAGAATTCGGAGGAAGTTTGACAAACTCTAGAACGTGGCCTTTGGCCACAATGTCCAAAACCCATTTGTCTGTCATTATAGCAAACCAGGTCGAGTATAAACGGGAGATCCTTCCTCCAACTTTTATAGGAGTGGGCGGTAGAGCAGGTGGCAGGAGGCAGTTGTCACTGCTTCTTGGACATATCACGTCCGCGGTAGGATGATTTCCTTCTGTTCTGTGAATAAGATGTAGATGGTTGTTGCCTGAAAGATTGTTGTCGTTGAGTCGAGTAACGTTGATTACCTTGATAGGACTTGTATTGTCTTGATTGGTTATGGCCTCCTCGACTGGAGAAGGATCCACGGCCTCTAGCGCCTCGAAAAGGCGGTTCCGAAACTGAAGAGTACCAAGAGATCTTGCTGTTTCAGTATCCTTTTTAATGGCCTGCAGGGCATTGTCAATTTGCTGACCTAAGAGAGACTCGCCGTGAAAAGGCATGTCGATTACCTTCGTCTGAACTTCCTGACGGAATGATGTGGATTTTAACCAGCCCTGTCGCCGCAGAACCACGGCACCTGCTATTTGCCGAAAACCTGTAGACGCAATATCCACGGCCGAATCGATAACCTAAGCTGAGATTCGTTCCCCCTCCTTGAGCGCTTCCGACTAGGAGGGCTCAGGTAACATCTCAATGTATGGAGCAATGTCCGCCCACATTTGTCTGTCATAATGGCCTAAGTTGGCCAGTGAGTTAGCTGCATGGACGGTAGTGGCTGCCATGGTCGTAACCTTTTTCCCGATGGCGTCTAGATGCCTCTCATTCCGATCGGGAGGAGCTGACAGTGGAGAGGAGGGATTCCATACTCGGCGTTGTGCTGCTTGGGCGATAACTGAATCTGCCTTAGGCTGACCTATTAGATATGCTGGGGAATTATTCAGCGCCTTGTACTTTTTGTCGAGACGAGGCAGGACCGCCGGAATTGTAGCAGGAGCCTTCATGATCTTCAGTCCTTCCTGCCAAATGAAATCAATAATAGGTATAGTCCGTACTTGTTTCCTCGGTTGATATTTAAAATCGTAAAGGAAACAATCATCCTTCTTTGTTTTACATAGGAAGGAGGAACCGTTGAGTCGCTCTCTCCATTAGAAGATGAAAACCTCCGATGTCTACTGGAGGTGAGTCCACAGGAGCAGGAGTAGGAGGAGACGGGGTTTTTATTTGGTAGACATCCCATTCCGTAAGGCGGGATCTGTCGTCCAATTCTCCTTCTTCCCTGTCATCGTCAGTGGTGTGAGCATCCTGAGAATGATGGGACATCGTAGCTACCAGGGAAACTGGTCTGGGCGACCTCAATACTGATGAAGTTTGAGGAACAGGTGTAGGTGGTATAGAGGAAGCCGATTCAGATGGAGGAAATCGGCGATAGTAATTGTCCGACATGTACTGCAAATTGTTTACAAGAGATAGAGGCAGTTGAGCCGTAGGGTTTGACTGTGGAGCTGAAGTAGCAGTCTCTGGGTATTATTCATCGTCTTGATCTACATCTTGATATTTAATGAGGAGCTCAGAAGGGCTCCTGGCAGTACGGAATCTATCGTCCACATCAGATTCTTCCTCATCTGCTGTATAATCCAACAGCTGCCCAGGCAACGCGAGAGGCACTCTGGTAGGAGAGGTGTGAATTGGAGAGAGGACCTCCAAGGAGGATCCGCACCTTTGAAGAAAGGAAGGCGCTGCTGTCGACGGTGGCAAGTGTGTAGACAGTACCACAGAAGATTTTGAGGATGCTGTGGTCATAGACGAAGACCAGACCTAAAGATCAGCACATGAAGATAGTTGCGGTGTCAAAGAGGTAGCCGTCGACGATGTCTTCGTCGACGAGGCGGGCGTAGATGAGAGGACCGTCGACGAGGCAGCCGTCGACAAGGTGATCGCCGACGAGGCAATCATCGACGACAAGGCAATTGTCGACGACGGGGCAATTGTCGACGAAGAGGCAATCGTCTACGACACAGTCTTCTTCTTCTTCTTTGTCGACGAAGGGACGTCGACGGCAGACTTCAACTCCTTCGTCGACGATGAGGAGAGGGTAGTGATGGACGTGAGTGGTCTCACGGAGACGGACACCAGAGTCGACGGCAAAGACGCCGACGACAGTATCATTTGAGGCTTTGGAGACGCGAATGTAGCAGTTGACGTAGTCGCCGCAGCGACGGCAGGCGTCGTCGACGAAGACATCGTCATCGAGCTCATCGACGAGGAACCCCGTTTCTGAGTAAAAATCCTTGTCAGGAATGGATTTAGAAGCCTGAGATTTCCCCACCTTTCTCGGGGGTGAAGAGGGCAGGTGGAGGAGCCTTTTTTGATGTAGAAGGCAACTCAGCACTCTTAGAGGTGTGCTGTTTTTTCAACACCTTAGCCCCAGGAGAAGTAAAATCCGTGTCAGCAGTCCTCTTCCTAGAAGAAGCAGTCTTGACAGAGGAAACACTGCCAACATCAGATAAGGGGTTGTCTTGATCTTTAAACTTCTGTAGACACAGAAGTAGACGTCCCTTTCTGTCCCTCAGAGTCTTTTGCGGGAACGTCCTGCAAATCTTGCAGTCTCTCACCTGGTGGTCCGGATACAGGCAATAAATGCACTTGTTGTGGGGGTCTTCTGAAAACAGCCGGAGTTTCCCACAAGACTCACAAGGTCTGAAGAGAGATTTCTTAGAAGAGGACATCATGAAAAGAAGAAAATTCTGAAGAAACCCTGAGAAGTACTGAGCAGAGCTCAGGGAGACTCCCTTCACACGACGTGCGGTAGAAAATCTGAGAGCCTGAGCCTCTGGGGAGAACATTCTGGAGGGTGCTGTCACCTGATGGGCTGTAGTTTGGACTATATATAATGACTTGGACAAGTCATGAAAGTGGAAGATTTTTTCCTATTGACTTCGGGCTATTTTACTTCCTGGTTGTAAGTTAACCATGATATGGTTATTTTATACATATTTATTGCTATCTTTATGTACCGTGGGACTCCCACTCCGACGACGGGGAATGATTCAAGCATGTGAATCTATGAAAGATACCCCAATACTGGAGAACGTAGTAGCCTATCTAAGTCCTTATATGTAAAGGACCAAAAGTCAGCTCCAACCAATCAGCTATCAGTACCCTCTAGAACACTCAAAACAGAACCAGTTCTCCTCCGATTTTCCAAGCACAAGTGGGAAGTAAATATCCCTAAAATCACTGAGAACTGGTTCCATGGGGAGGAGGGTGGGTACATGTGAATCTATAAAAGATACCAATACTGGATAACTGTAGTTACAGGTAAGTAACTTGTTTTCTCATCCAGTATTGGGGTATCTTTCATTGATTCACATGCCTGAATCAGAATAGCAGGCAGTACCGAAATTGTACTGTCGTTTGCGGATGGTGGGAGACTTACCATTTAACACTCCCAACATAAATCTACCATTTTGAAACAGTGTAATGACAAAGCATAAAAGCAATAACCATACGGTGGATATCTGCATGAGAAACATAAATTGAGAAACATAAGAGTATGAACATTGTAATCAATGCAACAGTAAAGAAAACTGATAATAGACAAGCGTTAAAGAAAAGTAAAGAATCTGACCTTCTTGAAAGAGATGGCGTAACACAGCTTGTCCAACCGCTGCATCCTCCTTTTGTGCAGATTGGAGGTAGTAGTGTCTCATGAATGTGTGAACATTCTTCCATGTTGCAGCACGGAATATCTTGTCCAATGTAACTCCAGCAAACAAAACTGTAGATGCAGCAACAGTACTGGTGGAGTGTGCTTTAGCTTTCACCCTGAGAGGTTTGTTTGCTTTTTCGTGGCAGAAGTGAATAGCCGATGCGACCCATCTGGCTATTGTAGCCATTGTGCAAGCAGTTCCTTGTTTCCCCTGACCATAGGCCATTAACAGTTGATAAGTTTTTCCAATATCCTTTGTCCTCCGAAGATAAAATTTCAAACATCGTTTTACATCTAATGAATGTAATGTCCTCTCAGCTGGAGTAGATGGATTCGGGAAGAAAGTTTGCAGTATCACTGGTTCGTTCAAGTGAAATTGTGTGGGTACTTTTGGAATGAACTTAGGATTCGTCCGCAGGATCACATAGTTCTGTGTAAAACGCAAGAATGGTTCTTTGATCGTAAAAGCCTGAATCTCACTAACTCTTCTTGCAGAGGTGAGAGCCAGTAAGAGGGCTACCTTCCATGTGAGATATTATGGATCGGTTCAAATGGTAGTGCTAAAATCACATTGAGCTCCCACTCCGGAGGAGGCGAAAGCACAGGAGGGAAAGTGCGAAAAAGTCCTTTAATGATTGGTTTTACAAGAGAAGACGAACGTAAAAGAAAGAAGGAAGCTGCGGAGATTTCCTGTACCTGGAAAATGCAGCCAGGTGAACCTTGACTGACGAGAAAGTGAGTCCAGACTTGGCCACTGAGTAAGTAAGGTAAAATTTGTTCAGCAGGAGCTTGGACTGGATGAACTTTATTGTTTTCACACCAACAACAAAATCATTTCCATTTTAAACAATATGTCTTGAGATTTAGATAGTATGTCTCGACAGTCCTGTGAAATACTGAGATTCTTGAACTCTAGGAATTCAGAAACCATGTGTGTAAGTGCAAGGATTGCGGATCTGGATGGACTACCTGACCACTGTTCCATGATAACATGGTCGGTGTCGGATGCAGGCAAATGGGTTTGTCTTGTGACAACAGAAGAATCTCCTGGAACCAATACTGTCTGGGCCAGCGGGGTGAAATCAGAATTAGGCGGCAGCCTTCCAGTTTCAATTTCTTGAGCACTCTGGAGATTAATGGAATGGGGGGGAAAGCGTAGGCAAAGATCCCGGACCATCTCATTGAAAGGGCATTTCCCCTTGACCCCGGTTGAGGGAAACTGCTGGCGTGATATCGGCATTTCTTCTTCTCCTGTGACGCAAACAGATCTAGAGCTGGTTTGCACCATGTCTGAAAGCTCCTGTTCACTTGAGTTTGTTCTAACTCCCACTCGTGGCAGCCGGATAGAGATCCGCTTAGATCTGCTTAGCGAGTCCGCTAGTGTATTGTGTAGACCCTTGACATGCTCGGCTTTCAAGGTTATTTCTTGAAGCGTTGTCCAGTCCCACAATTCTTGCGCTTCCTGGGAAAGCGTTATGGACCTTGTTCCTCCTTGTTTGTTTATGTAGTACATGCTGGTCGTATTGTCGATAAGGACCAACACTGAGGAACCTGCTTTCCTTGGAAGGAAAGCCTGCAGAGACAAGAAAATGGCCTAAAGCTCCAGACTGTTGATGTGCTGCTGTTTCTGTAACTGAGACCATCTTCCCTGGATCTGTAAATCCTGCAGATGACCTCTCCATCCTTCCATGGAAGCGTCTGTCGTTAATACGAAATCCAGGATGTCTTGCAGAAAAGAGAGGCCTTGGGCAAGATTTGCTATTTGAGACCACCAACGCAGTGCGTCCACTATACGTGTGGTTATTTGGATAACATCCTCAAAAGAAACCAATGTCTGTTGCCATTGTTTCTGGAATTCCTCTTGGTGAGGTCTCATTTTGAGCCACGCTAAAGGGATCAAGTTGATCGCTGAGGAGCACATTCCTATGAGCGATTTGAATGTTCGAACAGAAACTGACGCTCTTTTTGAAATGGTTGTTGCTAATTTTTGGAGGCGTACTTGACGATCTTGAGACAAGAATGATTTGCACTGGACAGTGTCCAGGGATGCTCTGAGGAATAGAATGTTCTGAGTTGGAATTAAATTTGATTTGCCCTTGTTCAAAGTGAGCCCTAGTGAATTGAACAGACGGAGACAAATTGTTGTAGCAACCTTGGCTTCTTGTTTCGACAGAGCTTTGAGCAGCCAATCGTCGAGGTATGGGAAAACTTGGATCCCTCGGGATCGTAAAGTCGCTGCTACCTTTGCTAAGCACTTGGTGAAAATCCGTGGCGCCGATTTTAGGCCAAACGGGAGCACCTTGAACTGATAGTGGGTGCCAGCCACTGTGAATTGCAGATATTTTCGATGTTTTGGATGGATAGGGATATGAAAGTATGAGTCTTCCATTTCCAGAGAAGACATGAAGTCCCCTTCGTTTAAGCACCCCAGAATATCGGAAAGTGTTACCATCCAGAATGTTTGTATTTGAGAAATTTGTTGAGATTGCGGGGATCCAGAATCGGTCGCCATTCTTCTGACTTCTTTTTGATTAGGAAGAAACGAGAGTAGAAACCTGTTCCTCTCTGCGTGGGTGATACTTCTTCTATTGCTTCCTTGCGCAATAAGTGAAGACGAGGGGGAGGGGGAGGGGGGCCCTTGGGCAGGGTGGTCGTGGTATCTGGAGAAACTCTAGTGTATGACCCTTGGTGACAATGTCCAGCACCCAGCGGTCTGAAGGGATCTCGTGCCACCACTGTGCATAAACAGAAACTTTCACACCCACGGGTATGGGGGTAAGGTTGACTGGCACCCTGAGAAGCTCATTGCTTTCTGGCAGACTCACGTCCTTGTTGCTGTGTTCGCTTCTGGTCACCCTGGCAAGAGAAACCAGCCGTCGATGACTCACGGTAAGAGGATTTGTTGTACAACTATCAGTACAGAGGTTGGTATTGTCAATACTGCTGATTCGACTGATAGCCGCCTCGATATGTAGAGAATCCTCGCCCTCTGGCTCCTCTGAAAGGTATGCGTCTATATTGTAGAGCACCTAAAGATTTTGCGGTGTCTGTGTCATTTTTGATTGCCAAAAAGGCGTCATCTATATGTTTCCCTAACAGTGAATCCCCATCATAGGCCATGTCCAATATCTTCATCTGAACTTCTGGTCTAAAGGTAGTCGCATTAAGCCAACCTTGGCGCCGAAGAACAGCTGCCCCAGCTAACTGCCGAAAGCTTGTGTTGGCGATGTCCAATGCGCAGTCAATTGTTTCGGAGGCAGCTCGCTTGCCTTCTAACAAGATCTTCTGTGCCTCCTCTCTTTGATCCTCTGGGATAAGATCTATAAATCCCGTCATATCTGACCACATTTGGCAGTCCTAACGGCCAATGATTGCCAAGGCCTTAGCAGCTCTAATTGAAGCTGCAGCCATAGAAGATAATTTTTTCCCCAAAAGATCCATACGACGTCCCTCCTTGTCTGGAGGAGTGGTAATTGGTGTTGCAAGGCTTTTAGAACACCGTTGTGTAGCCTGAGAGATTACCGAATCTGGCCTCGGATGATCTATGAGGCAAGATGGACTGTTCTCTGGAGCGCGGTATGTCTTCTCTATTCGAGGCAGCACCGCAGTTATGGATGCCGGCGTCTTCATGATTTTCATGCCCTTCTGCCAGATGCAATCAATGATGGGAATAGAGCGAATGACCTTCCTAGTATCCTCCTTGAAGTCATGTAAAAAACAGTCTGTTTGTTTGGGAGCTGAAACCTTGTAGCTACTCTCTGCATTAAATTATGAAATCCTGCAATGTCCTCAGGAGGAGAATCACAGGGCAAATGCGGAGGCGGAGATGGTGTCTCGATGATATAATCGTCCCATGGATCTGGAGCATCTGCCTGTTTAGGCAATTCGCCTTCCTCAACCTCCTCATCCGAGGAGGAAGTGTATTGAAGTCCAGTGGATCTTGTGCAGGAGCCGGTGTACTAGGTCAAGCAGGCTCTGGTACTGGAACAGGAACCTCTACTTGTGGAATTGGTTTCTCTATCGGAATCTGCTGCGGAGGAAATCTCCGACGATAATCCGCCAACATAGCCTGTAGGTCTTGTATAAGTGCTGGAGGAAGATGAGACATTTCCCTCTGACGAGATTCCTGCCTGTGATGAAACTGGTATGTATGCCTTGCAGCCATATATTGCCCATGGTAGTAAAGCTCCTCTTGGTAATCATCCTCGTCAGTGTCTTGACATTTAACGTTAAGTTCCGATGGACTATGAGCCACTCTGTATGGGTCTTCCTCCTCTTCCTCATCATAATCCTCACCCTCCATGAAAACTTCTAACAGGTGGGAAGGTGGTAGCGGAGAAGTTTTACTAAAGTCCTGAAAAGGCCTTTGAATTATCTTTATCTGATAGACTCGTCGACTGGGGCGTCGACGGTGCAGAAATATGAATGGTAGGAATGTCTCTTGTCACGGTCCTGTCGTCAACGGTGGTAGAATCACAGGCATGTTCATAGATGGTGCCGTCGACGGTGTTGTCGTCAATGCTTTTCCCGTCGACGGTGTCGTCGTCGTCGGGATCGTCGTCGACGGTGCAGCTGGAATCTTCATCGACGATAGCTTCGTCGACGGCTTCTTCATAGACGGTTTCTTCATCGACGGTGCGTTATTGACGGGTTTTGACGATGGTCTCGTCGAAATAGAAATTCACATCGACGAGATAGGTGATAAAATAGTCGTCGGAATAGTCGTCGTCGACGTAACACATTGTCGGCGATGTGGTAAAAGTCGTCGATACTGATTTTTTGTGCTTTTTACTCACAGTTTCTGAAGAGGATGATCTTGGACGCTCTGTGAGTGGAGTAGAAGGCGGAGATTATGCTGGTTCAGAGGAGTGTTTAGAGCTCCTCTCTTTAAAAAATGTAAATAAATGTAAATGTAAATCCGTATTTGTAAAGCGCAAACTACTCACCCTTACGGGTCTCAAGGCGCTGGGGGCCGTCGTGGAAATTAAGTGAGCTATTGCCCAGAGTCACATGGTGCTGAGCTGAGCTGCGCCGGAGCCGGGGATCGAACAGTGAACCCTGTGCTCCGAAGTCAGCTGCCCTGGCCGCTGCACCACACCTCTCCACTCCACTCTTTGTGAAGAGATTTTTCCTAGGAAGTGTTCAGATGTTTTCTTCCCTCACCTGAGGAGTCTTCGTGAGACCTAACCCTCTTGCTAGATGTGGAAGCTCGGTCCTCTTCCTCAGCCGAAGAAGAAGAACGCTCTTTAGACTTGAGCCACAAAAGTAATCTTGCCTCTCTGTCCCTTAGAGTCTTACTGGGAAAGGTACGGCAGATTTTACAATCTTTAGCCTCAAGTTTGGGGTACAGGCAATAAAGACAATCTTTATGACGATCATCAACATGGAACCTCTTCTTCCCACAGGTCTGCAGGAGCAGAAGAGGCCCTTCTTATCAGACATGCTTGCTTGAAGAGCTGAAGAAAAGAAAACTGAGTAGCACTCAGGGAGACTCCCTCCCACACGATGTGCGGTGGAAATCTGAGGAGAACTGCTTCTGTTGGGAGTGTTCTAGAGGGTGCTGATAGCTGATTGGTTGGAGCTGACTTTTGGTCCTTTTCCTATAAGGATGTAGATAGGCTACTAAGATTTAGCCTTTGGCATCTTTTGGCCTATTTATTACTTATGGCACTACTTCTGTATTTTACCGTGGGACCCCCATCTCGGCGACAGGGAATGATTCAGGCATGTGAATCTATGAAAGATACCCAACTACTGGATAATCTACATTTTTCATGAAATCCCAATAAAGAGGAGGTAAATAAAAAGATTAGGTCGTCAGTTAACAGTACTAATAAATCCTGCCGGTTGAAAGCTCTTTTTCCTAAAATATGCACATATTAAATTAGAATGAGGGAAGCCTTAAAGGGGCTCTGGATAGCAGGTTCACTGTGAGTGAGAAATGTGCAGTAATCATGTTTCACTGCACACAAATATTTGCAGTAAAGATCAATCAAGAGTTAATACAGAGTACTTTTTTACAGCTTCGGACACCCGAGGAGATGAGACAAAGAAAGAGGCAGATGTCTTGGTGTGGCGTATGCGTAAAATGAAAGAACTGTGTATAATCTCTTGATCATATTGAATATTTTACTTTGTTGGTCTAGCCCAAGTTCTGCGCTTTAAGTCCAAAATTGGTGCAAAAGTTGTGTGGGTGCCAAATTTTGAATCATGGATTTCGTCAAATTTGCACCTGGACCTGGGTTTACCAATGGGCAATTTTCTCTCAGTATGACATACAGGAAATATCGATGAAAACACTGGAATACCCTGAGCAATAATGGTTGCAATGGACTGTTTGTGCATGTTCTTCCACATTACCTGCTAGCCACAACAAATCAAACCAGTGCCGTAAAAAAACTTTATGCCTGGGTGGGTTGCGCTGGGTTTTTGCACTACACATGGAAGGTGTAAGACTTTCAAAACATCCCTCAGGCTCATAGTCTATAAAATCATGCAATCTCTCTGACATTGAAAATCCTAGTCACACATGTTGAAGGGAAGAAAACTACCTATCAGAGTTACTGGTGAATTCATGCATTTTAAATCACCGAAAAATATTCTATTAAATGAATCATGAAATGTTCAAGACCGTTGACATACCTGTGGCTGCTTTTTCAGTTGCTCCTCAACGGCGGTGGCAATCTGAATTTGCCAGTTCATGACACACTGCTCCACCACTTCCACCATTGCTGGATTGGCAGCAATTTTATGCACATCAACATCTAGGTTTATCTCTGGTAGTTCCAATTTAATCTCACCTAAATAAGATAAATCAACCACATAATGACAGGTAATTTATTTTTATAATCCCATCTCAGGTGTTTTTTTTTTTTTAACTGTGATTAGGAAATGCCTGAATTATGCCAGATAAGCCACAATGTGGTGCGAATTTAGGCGTACTTACCTCAGTATACTCAAAAATGGACACACGTTTGATTAACATGCATTGAATAAAAAAGATACTGATTGGTAAAGCAAATACATATATACCCACTTGCATATCAAATAAATAAAGACATTAGTATACATTTGGACCATGTTCATTGACACTAAAACACCTAGGGTCCAATTGTCAAAGACTTGCTGGACAATGTCGGCAATCTACTGCTGTGGGTATCTTCCTACGCTGGAATACATTTGGACTTTGGAGGATGGATAATCCCAGAAGTATTCCTGGAACTCTACAAAGGATTATCAGAAGTACCCTTAGAGCCCAATTCACATCTGTAGATGTACTTTGTTCCTGGAAATGTAGGAGTAAGCCAAGTGTGAACCAGTGGTACCTAGGAGTAGGTCACAACTACTCACAGAGAAATTATTGTGAATTTAGCCTACTTGCCTCAAAATGTAATTTTCCACTTAGGGCCATGATTTCCTCATGTGCCTTGTACCTACTGTCAGCAGGTGAGAAGTCCACTGGTGAAAATATAGGGGAAAAGGGTTTCTTGCATCACACATGATCATGATTTATACACAAACACCTTTTAACGGCTGAATCAGATTTAAGAAAGTGCTTGTGAAGGGGGTGCTACGAGAATCAACAACAGGAGGGTTGTCAAAATACTGGTCCCCTTTCTGTGTGCACTAGGCTGTCTTTTTTGAGTCCTCAGGGACAGACATAAGGAAGCCCGTATTATAGAAAGGGACAAGGAGACAGTACAATATGCTCACACTCACTGTCGCTACCAGCATATGCAACTTAGCAGCAACGTGCCATCACAAAGGAGTTGTGAGCGCAACCATATCTAAGGTCACATGGTGCTGAGTCGCTCTTTGGCTGCTCCTGCAATGTGAATGATAGCAGATATAGGTAGACTAGTGAAGCAACTCAGTCCACAAAAACGTTTTGGGAGCCTCAAGGGTCCACTACTGGTCATTCCCACCCGTGGCTGCAGGCCAGCATGGTGCAATATGAGGAAAGAGGAAAGGCAGGACAGGTACTTAAGGGGGGCTGAGTCAAAATACAATCCTCTCCTATGTGATCCAGTCCTAAGAGGCCCAACTTATCGCCACATGATTTCACACCTTTCTCAGTCTATTAGATTAACTCCCCTGAGGTGGCAATTAAAGGGGGCTGGTCATCTAAGTAGAAGTTTTCCACAGGTTGAGGTAATTTCCTTTTTCTTTTCCTGCATGGGATCACCAGTAACATTCCTAAACACTGCACAGAAAAATAGTCTCAATCCAATATTCACTAGTGGTGCAAGCAAGAGAGTTGAGAAGTGGTCCGGATAATTAATGCCAGCTTACCAAACCAGTTTCGCAGAAGACCTTTGGGCCATTCAGTCGTGCGTTCTAGATCTGCCACAAAGCAGCAGTGCCTCAACAATGTCTGGGCAAATCTCCAGGTAGGGACTCTGCAAGTTCTAGCAATCAGGACATATCTGAGGTCTGGAGTTGGATGAGCCATAGGTTCTCTTGCCTTTTGGCAACAAACTATTTATTGTTTGGGATATGATCCTGAGGGCTATTGACCGTTGGGATTTTGCCATTAGATGAAGGCTAAATTCAGGATTTCTTTCTGCAAGTAACATGCTTAATTATTGTGAGAATTATGAGTGTTATGCATGTTAAGCACAGGTGGTCATCTGCATGAACACTGTATGCATGGTATGGCCTAGCAAACAAAAGGCAGGTGTTGTTGTCCATACAGTTTCTAAAGTCACAAGGTCACAAATGTTAGCACAGCATATGCCGAAGCATCACACATCTACCTTATTTGTTCCCTCAAGACATTTTCTGTTTGAACCTAGTCTCCCGCAAGAGGAAATTACGCATTCAGCATAAGAAAAACAAGAATTACGCATGTTTCGCATTACAAAATAAACTTGGTTTATGCAACATTATACTTGCATACAAAAATAACATGCATCCCTAATTTCCATAGGAATGTTGCCTTGATTTGTCTTTGTAATCTGTCCTTCCTATCACAATAAGCATTACATGCCCAGTGAACTTTCATGGAGGAGACTCACAATCAAGGACGGTTCGGCGTTCTGCTGTTAAGGACCTCACTCATCTCTGCATCGCGCTGGAGCCGCTGGTTCACCCACCTCCCACACCTGTAGCGCATTGGGGAAAAGGTCGCTTTAAATTTTCAAGGCCAGTCCCGCAGTGCGGGGCACGCGACCTGGCGCGTGACCGGGCAAAGACTGGGCCAAGAGCGGGCCCGTATGCGCCTGCCCGGGCTACTGTGGAAACATAGTAGTAAACCCTAAAGGATTGTGACATTGGAGATGTGTTTTTGAAAGTTCTGACAAATCCTCGTACACACTAGCTATGGGGAAAGGGAAACAGAAAACACAGGGATTAGGCTGCGCAAAGGCCACCCCATCAGCGTCAATAAACACCCCATCTATATTACGAACTATTTAACATAAATTATGGGGGCTCAACTCAGAGATTGACTGTGTCAAAGAAAAACAAGCATTGGCATAGCCAATAGGTCTCGCCTTTGGGGCCTTTTAAGTGTGTAGACAGAGCTATTGGCTTTGTTAACGTTTTTAATATGTGATGTTGAGCATTGTGAGTGTTGCGCAGCATGTTTAAAAGTTATAGGTTATAATAAAAAAGTGTTATAACCATTTTTGTCACCTTATATATAACCTAGAAAACATTATATACAACTGAAGTACCCTAATAAAAACCAGAATTAACACCAAAAATGTGTTCTAGATTTTTAGTTTATGCAATGCTATCAATTTTTCCCTGCCTGTTCTAATGCTTTTTTGTTATAGTTTTTATTGTTAGGTTGGGGCAGTTCATCATAGTAAAATAACATAACGTGTATTTGTAAAGAGTACTTTCACCCGCAAAGGGGCATCTTGGCGCTGAATAACAAACGTCTATTAGTTACCCAACTCAATAGTACTAATTTTCTCAACCTCAGAAAGGATGAAAAGCTAAGTGAATTTGCCGGGATTTAGACCTGTGACCATGAGGTCATACCCTTGCATGTCTAGCAGAGTTTTCTACTTGAATGGTACCCTTCCAGTATAAAATGCTATACCTCGATAAACTTCAAAACTTTTCCCACTTTGGATATGTGCTGTGCAGTCAGAGTCAGAAAAGTTTGCAGAAATTAAAGCATTTCTCCTTGTTAGCCCAACCTCAAAGAGGCGTTAATTTTTAGGCATAGCCCGATCTACAAAAGTTAGTAGATAGGACTGTGTGTCTAAAGCCATGGGTCGGTTTAGGGGAATGTCCATGTACCATCCATAGTGACCCTTGAGGCAAATCAATTCAGCCCAGCTCTAGCCATGGACATCATTTAGGGAGCTCCAGGGGTCGTAGCTGCGACCCCTGTCTTGCCCTTTGCTACCTCTAGCACTGCCTTTGTGACCCCTGGCCTCAGATGTGTCAAATTCAGTGTCAGGAACACAGGGGCAGCTGAGCTCTACTCTCTTTATTTTCTGTCACTTTTTAATTACACTAATTGTGAATAAATAAAATATATTATTTACTAATATTGTAATAAATAGGAAGTACAGTAAGATGGAATATGCCAGTCCATGGCAGATGAGGTAAGTAAAAAATGCTTTTAAAAATGTATGTTGTATGCATGCTTGCGTTAGTGTGTTTATGTGTGAGAGAGTGTGTGAATTTCTATGTATGTGTAAGTAAGTGTGTGTGAGAGAATGTGGATGTCAAAGGGTGTGTGATGTCACTTCCACTAGCCCAAGCATTTCAGCGAATTGACGTCCATGGCTTTAGCACAACCTTTCCTTCACTTTAGGGGTACACAAACAGGTGCAAAACGTTTATTTGGGATTTGTACTTTCCGTCGCAAAGCTTTACTTGTACTGGAAATTAGATCCAAATAAACATTTTGTGCTGGTTAGTTAACTTTTGTGACTCGAAACCCAGACAAAATGTTAGTAAATCTTCCAGGATTATGGGTTTGTATTGCACAACATATGTTGCCTCAAATGCACTTTACAGTCAGTGAGTCAGCAAACACCACAATTTTTCACCCTACAGCTTGTTTGTACTACACACCACAGTGGTGCTTTCTGCTGCTCGATACCGTGTGCAAGCTGGCGTGTGCTATGCTTTTTCAGTTATGCCCCTTAGTGCGCATTCTTCACAGGGAGCACATTGGTGTGAGCTATTTCTGATGCACATTTTATTGTACACTCTTCATTGGGTGCACTTTCTACTTCACGTTGTTGTGTGCATGTTGTCCACTGGTGAGTGTGTGTTCTAATGCACAACAGTGTGCACTTTTGACACAGTGTACTTTCGGACCGCAGTTCGGTGTGTGTGTTGCACATTGGTGTGTCCGTGTTCTGTTGCACAACAAAGTGTGCACTCTTGACATTGGGGACTGTGTGTCCTAATGCACAGTGAGCACTTTGACACAGTGCACCTTCCTGTTGCACTTCGGTGTGTGTGTGTTGCACATTGGTGTGTTCGTGTTTTGATGCACAACAGGGTGTGCACTCTTGACAGAGTGCACCTTAATACTGCAGATTAGATATGATTGTGCACTACAGATCATCACGTGTGCTTTTCTACCGCACACCATACGCGCGCTTCAAGATTGGAGAGGTGATGTTGAGCTGTGAGTGTGGGTGTGAGTTAAAGATGGGAGAGACAACTTCTTCTTTTAGTAGGGGGGCCTGCTGGGGCGGGGCGGGGTCGTTCCAGCCAGTCACAGGCTATCCAACTATCGAGGGCAGTCAACTTTACCATCTACACCAGCGGAAAGGGTGATGGGGAGATATAGAGGTCAAAGGGCAAACACCAGGACTGCTGCAGATGAAAGCAAGTCACAACAGAGATCTCAAAATAGCCTCACCCCAAAGCAGATCTCGCGCCCCACAATATCCCAGAATGAAAGCCCCGGCATGGCTGTGAGTGTTCAGTGACTGCTAAGAATGGGGGCTGTAACCAACAACACCCCCACTCCTCCACTACCCCAACCAGACTGTTTGGTGCATTTTATTTACCGGAACTGTAGCTGGTTAGTGCACACATAAATCAGAGAGAGACAGAAAGAGAAAGATCGAAAGAGAGACAGAGAAATAGGGAACGGAAGAAAGAGAGAGAGGTATTAGGAGAGAAAGAGAGTGAGTGAGAAAGAGAGAGGGTGAAAGAGAGCGCTGCACTGTTTGCAGCTGTTTTTTTCCCCTTCTCTCAATAGTTCGTTACAACTTTTATTCACGCCTTCAATCAGATTAAAGACACCTATTGTTTTTATTAACTTGGTTCCTCTGCCGAAGTTATTGATTGGTACCTCTCGGAACATACATGCTCCCCAACACCACCACCACGCTCAACCCCCTCAAATGAATATAATTCTAGCGTAAACAGCGGAAGCGGTCTGTGGGGTGACACAAAGCAATGGGAACCCGAAAAAATACCAAATACGTAAACTGAAGCAGACAGCAATGACGTCACGGTAGGAAAGATCCCGCATGAAGAGCTCGTGTTCTGAAAACAACGAACAGGCGTGAAGAAATCTGGCCAAAGCAAGACGGCTCGGAATGTTTCTAATACATAAGATCTGAGGCGTTTGGTGCTATAATTCAGATTAAGCCGCGGCCTTTCCCGTTTACAAACAGCGTCTGAAGCACCGCTTTCAGATGTCAAAGGGGCGCTGGGGGGGTTCCACATACTGAGCTGTCAGGGGTTCTGGACGGCAGACAACGAACTGCACGGAATACACACCGAGCTCGGTAAATAACAAGCGCGAGCCACGAGCTGAACGAGGAGGAGGCAGCAGGGGGAGGGGAGAGAGGAGGGGGCCTGCGCCTGTTTCCCTTGCGGGAGCGAGCGCGATAATTGCTACCAGATGGCGCCGCTCGCTCCCGCAAGGGAATCGCCAAACCTGCACGCGTTGCCATTCAAAACAATGCAACGCGTGCACGTTTTTGCCTGACAAAGGGAATCGATGGCTAAAGGTCTTTTTCCTATGCAGCGCATGCACGCTGCGTAGGCGAGACCTAAAAATAGATGCAGTCGGGCAGCACTCATTGTCATTAGCCTCCGCCCCGCTGCTGTTGGCGCAGGCAGATTGCATCAGCTTTGGCAGGTGAACTTGTGGCCAGCAACCGAAACGGATGATAGAGCTTTGAGTTAGGTCATACTTACGGATATCGGAGTAACTGATGATACCTAGGAGAATGGGAGTGACCAGCAGGGAAATATATGCGAGGGGACAGTGGTTAATTTAAACTCCCCAAAAGTCAGTGCATACTTTGCTTTGCATTCAGATTCACCACCGCCATAAAAAAAGTAGACGTAGGAAGCAGACTTTAACTAGGAGGAAGCAACAGTGCCAATCAAAGATAACAGAGAACTCTGATGGATTGTGTTAGAACTGGGGGTCTCTGGTTGGCAATGGTATACACCTTTGTCCAAATAGGGACCCTTGCTTATAGTCAGGGAAAGGGGATTACACTCCTGGATAACCCCTGCTCACCTCCTTGGTAGCTTGGCATGAGCAGACAGGCTTATCTCAGAGGCAGTGTGTAAAGCATGTGTGAACACATACAGTAATACAGTGAAAACACTACAAATGGACACTACAAAGGTTGTATAAAAATAAATATTCTTTATATAGACTTAACACAATACCACAAACGACAAAAATCCACAATACTGTACTCAAAATAGACTTAAAGATGGTAGAAGTAACTTAGTTCAAGTTGATGATAAATGCAACAGGTTTCTCACATGGATGCGTAACGCAAAACAAACAAAAGGTTCGCAGGGAGGGTGATGCGTCGATTCCTTGCTTCGGGGAGGCGATGCGTCGCTCCTCAATGCTTGCGCAGAGTAGGGGATGCGTCTTGTTCCTTACCGGAGAGGAGGTGATGCGTTGATTCTCGTACTGCGTTCCGGTTACGATGCGGCAAGATGGCACCTTGATGCGATGCGACAATCCAGTGCAATGCGATAAGATGGCACCCTTTATGTGATGCAACGACGTGAAGACGATGTGTACACGCCCGACGACCGTGCGGCGACTCGACAACTTCTGAGCCGTGACAGGCCCAACGACACGCTTCTCCGGTGATGCGACGGCGACCCTTGCGGTGGCGACCCTTGCGGTGGCGACACGCTTCTCCGGTGATACGATGGCAAGCAAGTGCAGCGAAGACACGCTTCCCTGGTGATGCGGCGGCGGCCTCTGCGGCGGCGACACGCTTCTCCGGCGATGCGACGGCACAGCTGCGACAGCAAATCACTTCTCCTTGTTGAGTGGTGCTTCCAGCTCCCAGCGACACACAGGCTTCGGCAGACAGAATTCCCAGCAAGGAAATTCAGAGGGGAGCTTGTGGTGAAGTCTTGTAGCCCTGATACTTCAGCAGGAGGCAAGCACAAGTTCAAGCCCCTGCAGGATGATGAAAGTTCCTTAAAAGGCAATCAGTGAAAAATGGAAGGGAGACTCACGCCAATGGCACCAGGTCTAACAGATTGTCTCAGCAGAGGGAAAAAAGAATGTATTTCCTCCAGTATGGTGGCTCAACTAAATACGCTCCAAAATTTGGAATGATGATTTATTCACCAGATTAGAATCATTGGTGAGATCCCTTACAGAGGACCTAATGGCAAAAATCAAAGCAATATGGAAGGAAGCTGTAGACTTTTGTGGTCAGGGTCCGCAGTACCATCAGGAAAAAGCAGACGTGAGGTATATTCAGCTAGCTGTAGCACCACAGATAACCTCTGCGCCCGGTCGTTTCCCCGCCCAGTCAGTCTGGTGTCCAGTTCGGAATCCCCCTCTGTGTTGACATCTACTCCCCTTTCTTTGGGAAGCTAGAACAACATAATTACTAATACAGGGAGAACAGTCAGTGGACTACCAGATGGATAAGCTACCCCCCTCAAGGGGCAGGAGAATCGACAAATACAGCTGAGGCTAGACCAAAGCAAGAATCCCCATATCGGACACATCTCTACTTACCACCGGAATCAACACCTTATATGATTATTATTGATAATGTTCCCATCCTAGCAGCGGGGAAGAAGAAACTGACGTTGACTTAAAGAACAAGTTACTTACCTTTGGTAACGTATTATCTAGTAGACACAGTCTAGCCGCAGATTCCTTAACTTTGAATTCTCCCCAGGCTAGATCCGGAAATTTTTCAGCAGTACCTCTGCATGCCGGGGGATGGTGCCATACGGCTCAGTGATGACGTTGACTCCGATCATGACGTCAGTGGAGCCATATAAGGCCCCTCAGGTGCAGAGATGCCAGTTTCTTCTGTGAAACTTTCTGCGCCAAAACGAGGAGCCACTATAGAAACTGGTTGTGGAAACATGGTGGCAAAAAGATCAAAAATCTTTAAAACATTGATAAAGAAGAAACATCAAATGGTATGTTAAAATCAGACATGGAATTTAAAAGAAAACCCCAAAAGAATCAACGAAGCACAGTGCTACGTGAACCCCTGCACCATGGTGTATAACCAGCATGCAAAGGAAAACTTACACTCTACAGGTCATTCCCCAATGGTAATTAATGGCATAGTAATACTAAAACAACACCTATAGAAAAAAACACCAAGCTGTTTGTTGAATCACACCATTACATTAGATAGTGACAGTGGCAATTAACGGTATGATGATACTAGACAAAGATTTTCAAATAAAGAACCAAATGAATGAACACTCTTCACTGGTGTTTAATCCAATGTAGGAGAGAAAACACCCCCACTCTACCTATTGGAAATGGATGGTATGGCAACATCTAAACAATACCTATGTGGCAAGACCAAGTGGTCTGTTGAGTCCCTACATTACTTGAGACAGTGGTCACCGGTATATAAAACCAGTTCTGAAAAAGAGTATGGCCCTTACCCCGTAGGTCATTCGCAGAGTAGAGAGGATAAGTTGGCCATTAATGAATCTGGGGCTAGACTGTGTCTCTACCAGGTAATAAGTTACCAAAGGTAAGTAACTTGTTCATCTGATTGAGACATCTAGCCGCAGATTTTTTAAATTTGAATAAAATACCATAGCTATACCCACCCGGAGGGGGGTTTGTGAATTAATCTCACAAAAGCACTCACAGAGAACCAATCGGTCATAACCAACAACAGACCAAATATAGGAATAGAAGAAAAATGAGCCTGGGCTCTTAATGAAAACCGTGGCAATAACCACGGACAAAATAAATAATAAACAACCCAGCAGGCACAAAAGAACCGAGCCTCAAGGGGAACAGGATAAAACCCTGAACAAAAACATCTGACAACAGTCAGACATTAGTAAATAACCCCCAAAGGGACGGAAACCTCCTAGACCAGAAGGGCCAAAGACAAAAGGAATGCCATGCAACGGCATTCTCTACAGGAATAAAGAAATATTTGAAGTAGACCTGTCCCAGTAAGTCCAGAAAGAAGTACTTCCAGAACTTATTCCCATTAAAACCAAGATGAATAAACCATCATTGCAAAGTCTGGAGACTCAAAACATTTACCAAGAAAGGTGAACAATTGTCCATTCCTGGAACAAAAAATATAGTTTAGATAAAATGACTATCCAAAGGTTTACATAATGATAGTAAAGACGTAAAGTTGACATTCAAATAGATTTGAATCTGCTAAAGATATTGATAACATTTACAGAACTATATAACCTCGCTTCATGCATACATGTCGAGCCAAATTGCCAACACATACCCACACACACAAATATGTATATATGTAAAGATATATGTATCAGGTATTAAACACTGAAATTAACGGTGAAAAGGGAAGCAATCGCATCCAAAGTAAAATCTTTCCTTTTTTTTTTAAATATTTTTTTTATATTATATATATATATAGACAAACTATATCCAAGCATGTGTAACACATATGCACACACGTATGTATACCCTGTATGCACAATAGATAAACGGAACTGAAAAAAACAGGCCCACAACACCATACGATCAATAAAACACCGTAGATGACTTGCATAAAGACAATGCTGTCCGACAAAAGTATCTTAAAAAGTCGATACCATCTAAAAGAAAACATACAATGAATCTTTGCCAGCAGCAAGCACCTGCGACCACACTTGCTCTTTCAAGAAGCAACAGACCATATGGTCGCAAAATGATCTCTCAAGGACTGAATAGTACAGATAATAACACATGCATACTAGAGACAGAAAAAACATCTTCAACGAGAAAGCAACATCTAATCTCCAGACAGAATAATGCTAAGAACATTGCAGGAAAATTAAGAAGAGCTTTTAAGAAAGCCTAAGATTCTCCTACTATGTAAGGCACGGCTGAAAACAGTCTGAAGGTAAAGTCTTTCCAGACACTGCGTCTTAGATAACTTTAGGCACAGAGTTCACATAACCACCATGTTCCAAAACTGAACACAGGAATTACATATACCATCCTATAAAGGAGGAAACAGATAGTGTGAGCTTACCAGCACAACGCTTCAATAAAGTGAAGCACCCACAATGAACACGCACTCCGCTTAAGTAGCGAAAAAGGATTACGCCGATTATACTGACAAGGAAAATCAGAGTATATGTAAAAACAGATATACACCCTATGTACCAGGTCTCATAACTGGCATAACAATATGTCTCTATAAGAATTACTGAAACACAAAAACCATGCAAATTCAGCATACAGAACTGCTTCAACGAAGCATGTGAACAGATAATCTTCCGAACCGGAAGACACTTCTTTTTCAATAAACCTCTTGAGCATAAAACTCATCTTCAGAGGTAAAAGGAACAAGCATTTGCAATGCAATTGGTCTCGCCGTTGGGACCTTATATGTATTTAGCTATGCAGCACATTAGCCTTGGTGCTGAAACATCTACTGTTCTTTAACATAGAGGGAAAGTAAGCACCAAACTGAGTGACATGCCAGGTATGGGAACACATGGAGAGAAATATTGCCTTTCAGCGGGAAATGGTAAAGTCCAAAGCTCTGTTTTTAATATAAAATTAGGGCCTTCGTGGTCATATCACCAAAAACACAAGATTTGAAAAAAAAATATTGTCTACGGGTGCTCGTGGAAGACAATTTCTATGGACTGGAAGCTAGAGAATGCTAAAGTGATTCTGGTATTTTACTGACCTCTGCTGGTCGTTTTCAAACAAGAAAGATAAATAGAGGCAGTTGGCAGAAAAAAAAAGAAAGTCTCTCAGCATAAAGCAATTCTGGTATTTTACTGACCTCTGCTGGATGTTTTCTATCAAGACAGTTAAATACAGGCAGTTGAACAGAAAACAAAAGTCCCTAAGCGGAAGCAGACACGTCCTAGGGCTGATCTTCAGAGCCCACAAAGTACAGTCACAAATAAGTATATACTAAAGTATACACGAGGGCTCGAATGCTCGACCTAACAAGCATTTACAATGCAATAGGTCTCGCATGGACGCGAGTTTGAGCTATTGGCATTGCAAATAACAATGCCTTTTATTTATGTTTTCTTTTTAAAAACCTATGTAAAAGGCATTGTAATTTACAATGCCAATTGCTTAAACTCACGTAACTGCGAGACCTATTGCATTGCAAATGCTTGTTACGGAGTGCTGCCAGGCGCAGACGATGAATGCAGAACCTGGCAGTGCAGACACAGGCCGGCAGACTGTACCAGTAAATCGCACTCTGTACAAACTCCCAGGCTCCCCACCCCCCTCCCCTCCAGGGCGGAATCTATGAAGTTTTTCCTCTCTTCGTCACTGTACCAGGGGCCTGGTGGCACTGTACTTCTCCCAGCTGCACCGCACCCTGCTGCTGGCTCGCCTTAAGGGAAGACCAGATAGCGCCTTGCACCCAGTGAACCCTCCTCCGGCTTCTGGGAGCTAGCGCACAGCACTCCTGTGCATTCTAGGCGGGCTCACGCAAGGCGAGAGGTGCCAGACTGCAGGAACGGGCCTGAATCGGTCACACCGAGGGCTTGGATTCATTTATCTCTTCCTTATAGTTCCTGGGAGGATGGGCCGGGCGGCTGATTCACCGGAGACCGCTCCTTTCACAGGTAAACGGCCCGTTTCCTGTCTTTTTTTGTAAAGTTTGTTTTCGTTGCTATACTCATGCATTTAGACATTTCACATTTATTTACACCAGAGGCGAACTGTGGACTTGAAAAGGTGCCCTAAAAGACGTTCTATATTCACCATCACCTTTGGTTAGGTGTTTTGACCCTCGTGCTGTGCCGTATGCTGTGCTCTATGCCGGTGACGCAACAGTCAGCATGAGCCAGCCATCCAAAGGATGGATGGCACATAACTGTCCAAAACTGAATGTACTTAGAGGAAGCTCTTCCCGGGAAAGACACTGCGTGCTGGGACAACAGGGTCTGGCCGACCGGCCTGGGTTATTTTCTGTTTCTGGTGGGTAAATGAAAATTAGGGAGCGAGGGTAAGGGGGGCCTCGGTAAAATTCCTGGTTAATGCTCGTCGTTCTGGATTGCGAGAGAAATCCTGGCCTTCCTCACAAGAGAGATGCACAGTGCAGCAGCAGCAGGAGTTCTGTCTCAAGTTGACCACTCTAGTAGTCTGTCCTTTCTTTTTAGGTCTCGCCTGACCCAGGGCATGCGCTGGTCTGGCCAGACTTTTTGAGAGGGCTCCAAAAAGTGCTACCAGGCCCGCCTAGAGCTACGCTTGACCGCAATTACTTCACTTTCGCGGCCGCACGGCCGCTTTGATGTTTGATCATTTTCACTTTCGCAGCCGCACGGCCACTTGGCATAGTCAATAGGTCTCGCTTTTGGGACCTTATAAGTATTTAGTTATGCAACTGTTGCATGGCTAAACACTTATAAGGTCCCAAAGGCGAGACCTATTGGCTATGCCAATGCTTGTTCTCTCCTGCTGTGCAGCTTTTAAGCCTAATGGACCCGTGGCGCCAGTAAGACGCCTGCTCCCGAGCAGAACAAAGACAGTCATTGTGACAGCATGCCGACAAGCGCCCCACACTGCTAAATAATAGCACATCTCCGGAAAGGACCTATAATTAACTCAGCAGGTCTTCCGGAGAGGAGCACTACAATAGAATGAACGCGCAAAAGCTGTTCATGTGAAGCACGTTCACAGACCACAATCTGCTCGTGGGAAGCGTGTTCACAGACCAAAGTCTGCTCGCACACTGGTTATTATTATTATTGATACTGTTGTCAAAATGTTTATTGTTAATTTGGGTCTATCTAATTCTTTCCCGTCAGCTCGAAAAGTAGTTTTGCGGGTTGGCTCTAATTTTTACTCTGTACGTTATCAGACTGACAAAACGACTGGTACTGGAGAACTGAGTGATTGTGCACCCGTCTCCGGTCTAGGCCGTGACGACAATCCTCGCCGGAAACCGTCCCTCCCTCCGCCTTCTCCCCCGGCCGCTGAAAACAGGATGGAGAAGAGACTGGGCTTCTGAAGCGCTGCAATATCTTCACCCCTCTTTTACCCGTTTTTGACCAGAAATCCTGGCGAGTGAATCTCGGAGTAAAGCTGGGCTTCAATCGGGACAATGAGTGGCGCTAGTAGCGCGGAGGAGCCCCCTGAAGAGACAGCAAAGGCGTTGGCTGATGTAGCGGCCTTTTACCTGTCAGGTGAGAGCGGCGCGCCCGAAATTCTGTATAGTCACTCACAAATGGAAGCTGCAGCGCGACCTAGGTATTCGTGTGTGAATTAATGTCTTTGGTACCCATTTAGTTTAATTGCAGGTTGTGCTGCTTTGGGATAGGGCAGTTGGAGTCCCGCTTGTTACGCGCAAATGCTGTTCATGTTAAGCGCGTTCACAGACAGCAATCACAACACTGCGCGTGCCCCAGTCTGTCTCCCTTCAGAGGCATCTCGGCGACAATAGGTCTCGAGAGCGAGACCTAAAAAGGGGCACAACCATCCTTTAGTCATCCCCAATAAAAATGGTATTGAAACTAAAACATCTGCTCCTCACAGAAACACCATCTGGTGCACCAAAAGTGGACATGACGATGCCCTAGCAAGGCTTAACCCTTGATAAAGAAAGAGCTTGCATCACCTATACCATCATAGAATAGGCCAAACAGCATATAAACAGAGAATGAGGAATTATGACTCTGTAAACCTTCGCCTATCATGGAGGCGTCTTAACGCTGCATCAGCCTAAGCCCTAAAGAGATGGGCACCATCAAATTGCATGTTGACCAAAGTCAACTGTACAGCCTCCGAAAAACCTGAAGCTGCTAACCACAAACAATGCCGTAGTGCCACTGCAGATGCCATTGCCCGACATACAGATTCTATAGTGTCCATGTTACACCTAATTAAAAGCTCAGCTGCCTGTTGACCATATCCCTCATCAAGCCACCAACCTCAGAACAGAGGTTATCCAGAAGAGATTGCAACATATTCTGCAAAGAAACCCACAAAGCTAGGGAAAAACGCTCCAGCACACAGGATGTGTTGGTGGATCACAAGGCAGAGCTGGCAGAAGCAAAGATGTGTTTACCACATGCATCTTGACTCCTAGAATCCTTATTCACTGGAGTCTTAGGCGCAGAATCCACATCATGTGAAGAAGTTGCAGCCTGAACCACTAGGCTACGAGTGGAAGGATGTCTATGGAGGTAAACTGGGTCATCAGGTGCAGGCAAATGTCTGCGAGCGATATCCTGATCCACGGAGACCCCTGTTCAGGCTTGGCCCAAGTACCTAAAAAAATATCGAATAGGGCCTCACTGTATGGAAGAACAGGCTCTTCCCCTGTCTGACCTTGGTAAGGGACCTCAATCAGAGGGCCGGTAGACTTCTACACCATAGGTAGCGACAAGTCCAAAACTGTAGCCTCTTTCCTCAGCACAGCTGCTAAGGAGGAATTTGCATCAGTAGCAAGAATAGGGGGCGAAAGTAACCCCAAAGCTGGTGGAGAATCCAGCCCACTAGTCTCTCAAAGAGCAGATATCCATCCCTCCTCCTCCTGAGAAGCAATAGTATAAAAAATGTGCTGAAAAAGCCCTGTCTCAGCCGACACAAGGTGACTTTCAGAAGTTTCTTCCTGAAACGGAACCAACACCACATTCCCCTCAGTCTGCACTGTTGACTCCTCATTCGGCGCCATACCACACTGAGAAGGTTACGCCTCGATGTCGGTAGGAAGTGAAGAGATGACTTCAACAGGTGCCGTCCACGTCCGTGCCGGAGTCGGCTCATCAAAAACAGCCACTGTAGGTGGAGATCCTGAAGGACTGTATACTTGCAACGAAGTGGAGCCGACCTACACCGATCGGCGCCGACCCAATGACTCCAATGGCCCAACCGTCACTGAGGTCGAACCCCCTGACAGCGCCCCACTCACTTCTTTGGGGCTCGAAGGTGCTCCAGAAGGAGATTGTGTCCCAAAGAGGAGGTGTAAAAAATTACAATACTCCCTCATCTGAGACATCAACGCCCTGGCTCCTGGAAAGACAGAGAGATGCGGTATGGAGTCGCAAAAGGTCTCCTCAACCGTCGAGCAGGAGGTGCTTTGGGAGAGGGAGTGTCCACGTGGTGAAAGTAGGGCATGCTGCAAGTTAAACCGCTTCCTACCTTTTGACATCTCTGGAGAATCATTTCCTCTGGACCGGCTCCAACTTCTAGACCGACACCGCGAACGGAGATCATGACATATATGCTGCCAGCAACTTCATACGGCGCTCTTTGGCGGGAGCTGCAATCCTCAGTGTTGCGGTGTTCACCCAAACACCACATACAAATCATATGTGGGTCTGTAACCAACATTTGCCGACTACAGGACTCACAAGACTTAAAGAGTGAAGACATGGAGAAAAAAAGGGCACACTGTTCCTAATGACAAAACAAAATGCCGAAGTAGGTCAAAAACAGCCTGAGAAAGCGCTTCTCTGGATCCGCGTTGCAGCGTGGAAAAAAAGAAACTGTCGTCCACGCACCGGAGGGGACTTCTATGGCTCCACTGACGTCATGATCGAAGTCTACGTCATCACAGAGCCATCCCCCGGCGAGCAGAGGTACAGCTGAAAAATGTCCAGATCCAGTCTGACGCCTGGAGAGAATTCAAAGTTAAGAACTCTGCTGCTAGATGTCTCTATCAGATACATAAATCTATGCCCTGGTTGAGGGCTATTGCACGCTAGGTGAATGATCTCTCATATGATAGTGAGTGGTGAGGAACTTACTTTCAGCTTTAAACCACCTGGTAAACTCCCCCTCCCGAATTAGAGCTTTGCCTTTAGGCTATTTTTATAGACCCTTGCAGGGGTCGCATTTAAGGCAATTCACTAATTAGGAGGCACGTCCCCGTTTCGTGGCCCTGACACAGCCCCCTTCATTGGAATTTACCAATTGTTTCTCTGTGCTAAATTCTCTTCAAAAGAATGATTGACACCCACAGGTCTGTAGTTATTTCAAATCCACATCACAAAACAGCCCCCACTCCTCCCACGGTAAGGGTAGGTGACTTATCTGATTTAGGGGATCAAGGTCTAAATGTGGTTCCCCTTCCTGATAAAGCTGATTCTGGGTATTCTCTTTCCATACTATCTTGGAATATTGTTGGGATTTGTTCAAAATTAAGAAATGAGGATTGTTTCGGATTTGTTATCAACTTTGACTTGATTTGTTTGCAGGAAACTTAGTCACTGGAGGATTTTGTTTGTAAATGGTTTTCTTTCGTACTGTAACCCCGCTGTTCCCACTGTTCTGGGGAGGGCGACGGGTGGATTGGCTAGCTTAATTAAATGCAACAAGGCTTAAGTGAAGGTACTGGGTTCTTCTCCCTGGTTTCAATTGTTATTTTTGTCAGAATTGGGCAATATTGATATGTTGATTGTGAACTTTTATCATAATCTTTTTGACCACCAAAATACTAATGTGGCAAATATGTTGAAAAACAAGTTACTTACCTTTGGTAACGCTTTTTCTAGTGGATACAGTATCTACCTGTAGATTCCTCACCTTTTGAATCTACCCCTGCGTCAGCATTCCACTGAAGCTTTTTTCATAGTTCTCCCACATCAACGAGGACGTCACAATGGCACGGCTCCGCTCGCGACTCCGCATGACATCATCGGAGCCATAAGAAGACCTTGTTGGTGTGCTGACGTCAGTTTTACCCATTTTTTCCTTGCCTTCGAGACAAACGGGTGAACCAACAACATATCACAAGCATCCCCAATATACATTACATGCACAAGTATACACAGTATATTAATAAAAGAAAAAAAGAAAACTGGAAATACTGGACATTTCCTAGCAACAAACTATGTATCATTTTAAATGACAATGAAATACCAGTAATGATATACTCAAAATGGTTTTCGGTATTGGAAGACAAACAACAGGGAGGCGGGTGGATCAGTGAGGAATCCACAGGCAGATACTGTATCCACCAGAAAAAGCGTTACCAAAGGTAAATAACTTGCTCTTCTTATGTATACATCTGCCTGTGGATTCCTCACCTTTTGAATTGAATCACCAAGCAGTCCCGCTACCAGTGGAGGGTGTCCGTCTACCTTTACCAAAAAATCCTGCAACACAGAACGTGCAAAATGACCGGTCCCTCCTCACCTCTGAATCCAAGCAATAATACTTTGCAAAGGTGTGGAGGGAGGCCCAAGTTGTCGCCTTGCATAACAGGGACACCTCTAGCCAAAGCCGAAGAAGAAAGACTTATCTCTAATGGAATGAGCTCTAATACCTTCAGGCGGCTCCTTCTCAGTCAAGGCATATCAGATTTTGATGCACAGGATGAGCCACCTGGAAAGTGTTTGCTTGTGGACAGCTTTCTCATTCATCTTTTACACATAACCAATGAATGGCTGGTCATCCAGTCTTAAGTCCTTGGTTCTGTCCAGGTAGAAACTGACCGCCCTCTAAGGATCCAGATAGTGAAGTCTCTCCTCTTACTTTGAAGGGTGAGGGGGAGGATAGAAGGTAGGGAAGGTGACTGACTGCCCTAGATGGAAAGGAGTAACCACCTTTAGGCATGAAAGCAGCTCTGGTCCTGGAACCATCTTATTCACATAAATGGCTGTAAAAGGAGGTTTATAACTAAGAGCCTGAAGCTCACTTACCCTCCTGGCAAAGGTAATTGCAACCAGAAAAATTGTTTTTAAAGTAAGAAGCCTAAACAGACAACTATGAAGAGACTCGAAAGGAGATCCCATCAGGAAAGAACCAAATGTAAGTCCCACTGAGGCATAATAAAAGGAGTGGGAGGGAATCTAATAGCGAGGCCCTTAATGAACCTCATTACTACGGGAGACTTAAACAACGGTGGTTGTTCTGGCACACAAAGGAAGGCTGATAAAGCTGACAAGTAGCCCTTAACAGCAGCCACAGCACAACCTTGCTGGGCCAAGGAAAGAGAAAATCCAAGAATTTCAGACAAATGGGCCTTCGAAGGATCAATAGATGTCTCTCCACACCACCTAACAAATCTGGGCCATCTACTGGAATAGACTGATTTGATGGAGTGTCTTATGGCCGATAATATGACATCCACCACATCCAGTGGGAGAGTGAAAGAACACGGGTTGCCCCGTTCAATCTCCAGGCATGAAGGTGCAGGCTCTGGAGGTGGAGGTGTAGAACCTGCCCCTGCGACTGCGAGAGGAGGTCTGCCCTGAGAGGGAGACGGAGCAGAGGGTGCGATGTGAGGTAAAGAAGGTCAGTGTACTACACTCTTCTTGGCCAATTCGGGGCGATCAATATGTCTTGGGCCCGGTCTTGGCAACTCTTCCTCAGAAGCCAAGGAATTAAGGGTATGGGAGGGAACGCGTAAAGAAGTTGAGAGCCTCAAACTAACTGAAACCCGTCCCCCAACGTTCCCCGCATCGGATACTGGAGACTGCAGAACAACGGGCAGTGCACGTTCTTGTGAGTGGCAAACAGGTCCAACTGAGGAAACCCCCCACATCCCAAAAATGTGATGGACCACTTCCGGATGAAGACGCCACTCGTGGTCGGCCGACAACTGCCGACTGAGACGGTCCACGTGCACATTCAGCACTCCGGCTAGATGATTTGCATTCACACAAAACTGATGGACCTGAGCCTAGGACCAGAGTCGCAGAGCCTCTCTTCAGAAAGGATACAATCCTACTCCTCCCTGTTTGTTTATGTACCACATTGCAGTAGTTCTGTCCGTCAGGACCAAAACTGACTGGCCGCTAAGGGAGGGAAGAAAGGCCTTGGGAGCCAAACAAATCGCCCGCAATTCAGGAAGATTGATGTGAAGAAATCTCTTCTCCAGAGATCATAGACCCTTGATTTCCAGATCCCCCAGATGAGCACCCATACCTAGAGTAGAGGCATGTGTTACCACGTTGGCCACAGGAGAAGGAGGTTTTAAGGGCTTCCCTTGAGACAGGTTTCCGGCAACACTCCACCATAACAGGTCCGCTGCAGTGTCTCTGGAGAATCTGACTACCTCCCTGAGATCTCCTTTGTGTTGAAACCACTGCCTGCGGAGGCACCACTGATGAACCCTCAAGTGCCAGTGTGCATGGCTGACCAACAGTGTGCAGGAAGTGAACAGACTGAGCAGGCATAAGACCTTCAGGACTAGAACAGCCACTCCATCTTGAAACAATGGAATCATAGCGTGGATGTCTAGAACCCTCTGAGAAGGTGGGAAGGCACGACTCACAGTGTTGTCCAGTACTGCCCCTATGAACAGGTTGCGCTCAGAGGGCACAAGTGAGACTTGGGTACATTTATCGAAAAACCCAAGTCGAACAACAGCCGAGTTGTTATTTGCAGATGAGGCAGCACCAACTCTGGTGACTTTGCTTTGAGCAGCGAGTCGTCCAGATAGGGGAATACCAGAATCCTCAGCCTTCTGAGATGAGCAGCCACCACCGCCATCAACTTTGCGAAAAACCGCAAACTGGTGGTGCTGAGACCATAGAGTAAAACGGAGATACATCCGATGCGACTTCAGGATAGGAATGTGAAAATATGCATCCTGCAAACCTATCATCACCATCCAGTCTTCCTGCTGCAGTGGCAGAAGAACCTCAGTTAGGGTCAGTGTCTTGAACATCTCCTGTTTGAGATAAAAATTCAAGATCCTGAGGTTCAGGATCGGTCTCAACTGCCTGCCCTTTTTGGGGATCAGGAAATACCGGGAGTAGCACCACTAACCCCTTTCTTGCTCCAGAACCACCTCTATCGCACCTTTCTGTAACAAGGACAGGACCTCTTGCTGCAGAAGCAAAAGATGGTCCTCCGAACACCAGCCCTCCGAGGAGGGTAAGGAGGGGGAAACCCCTGGAAAGGAAGGGCATACCCATTTTTTACAAGATTCGAAACCCAAAGATCTGATGTAACAGAGTTCCAATTTTGTAGAAAATGGGACACTCGGCCTTCTACGGGTCCAATATGCTCCAAGATGGGGGATCTAGAGCTGCTTCCCTGCGGAACAAGTGGGGGAACAGGAGAGGAGGAGGAAGAAAAGACCTGTTGGCGAGCGGTCCCTCGCAGACGACCTCTTCCCTTCCCTCTGTACAATTTTTACCAAGGGTTCTGCTGCTGAGGCTGCTCTTGCTGCTGCCGACAGGCTCGAAATGGAGCAGCCTTCCCAAATCTACGATATCTCCTGTAACCAAAACCCGTAGGCTGGGAATGCAGGCCTAAGGATCTAGCAGCAGCCCTGCTCTCCTTAAAATGTTGCAGAGCTGAATCCGCCTTTGCCCCAAAGATCCTGGAGCCATCAAAGGGAAGATCCAGCAGAGTGGCTTGAACGTCTGGAGAAAATCCAGATCCTCTTAATCAGGCATGCCTCCTTGTCGCCACTGAAGAGCCCATCACCCTGGTGACTGAGTCCCCTGTATCTAGACCCGACTGGATCATCAGACGGGCTGCTGCCTGTGTATCAGTCAACACCTCCATAAAGTGACCTCGAACATCCTCCGGCAGCTTAGAAGCCACCTCCTTGACTGTGTACAAAGCATGGATATACCGTCCTAACAGGCATGTGGCTTTAGTAGATTTCAAAGCCATACTTCCCGATAAGAACACCTTCTTAGCCGACTGTTCCAGCTTCTTGGAATCCCTATTTCGAGACACCACTTCTTTTTTGACCGTCTGGGCACTCTGGACTTCGCTGCATCTCGCTCTGGGCATCAAGGCTGCAACTAGAAAGACTCCTGCTGCTCCTGATCTCGTCGCCCTACTTGTCTGCTGGAATGTCCATGCATGTGATCCATACAGGAACCTTCAAGGCCTGTGGGCATCCAAGACACCTGGAGGAATCTCCCTTGAAGTGAAGGAGTCACTTCCCTGCATCTGCAGGCACCGCAACTAAGCTGACCGGTCTGCTGAGTCTAGGCTCCCATGGACTCCCCAAGGCTCAGCAACACAGGTGGTGGTTCTTCACATCCCAGGAGGCCTGCTCTGTCCTCTCACCAAGTTTGAGGCCATTATCCTTCGTCAGCAGGAATCGAACCCCTGTGCACCCCATTGACTTACAGTTGCAATGGCTTGTTGGCTTCCTTCCATCAAGATCTTCGGGCTCCAAGTAGGCCCATCCTCATGCATCACCTGTGACCAATATCTTCATCCTCGCTGCATCACTTGCATCATGGGCTTGCATCTTTGGTGAGCCGCTCGAGGTCCTCACGCAACTCCAGTGCCTCCGGCCTGTGGGTCCTCTTCAGGGTCATCATTGAATTCTGCAGGCTCTCCTATTTGCTCGGGGCCTGCCCTGACTCCCCTGCTTGTGGTGAGTCTCCTCGACCTTGCTGGTCCCGACACAGTACCTTCTTCAACTTCCACGTTGGTTACAGTTGCCAAGGCTTGTTGGTGCACCCCCAGACACCGACCCCTCAACTCTCAACATCCGACGTTGGACAGCTTGTGCACAGCTCCTGGTCTTCCACAGCATTGCCTGGTTCACTCAGCTGCAATTCCAAGTTCAACGTCAGTTCTCCTGCAACACTCGACATCGGTGGGCAATCGTCTTCCGTGCCTCCTGGTTACTCCTGAGTGGAATAGACTCGGCCTCCTCTGCTTGCAGTTTCTTCACATCTTGAATCCACCTCTGGCTTCCACCAGACACTTTCACCTTCTCCAGCAGCGGCATCTTCCTGAAGTCCTCCACTGAGTTTGATTGTGGCTTCCCACGCCACTTCACACCTATGCACCCGGCTTCCCTAGTGCAGGTATCCTGGTTCCTAAAGTGTCCACGGGTGGGGTGGCTCTTCAACCTTCTGTCTTCCAAGGGGTTTCTTAAGGGTCCACTGGGCAGCGTCCTTCCTTGAAATTGCAACCGTGACTTACTCACTGACTTGCATTGAACTCGCGGTCGTGTTCCCACTCTGCACACGCCCTCCGTGGGGCTCCTGGTTACTTACCTCAAGTGGTTCCTTGGGTCCTTGGCACTTCTACGTCCTCTGGGTATAGTCTTGACTTGAGTCGTGGTCCGCTTTTCCCTATTTTGGTTTATGGTTTGGTCTCCCCCTGGCGACCACTGTGCATTGTGTGCTACTTACCTGTTTCTATTGAAAAATATTGTGTGTATTGTGATTTGATTTGATTGAAAGATTTATATAGTGCATGAATGCCCATGGGCGTCTAGGCGCTGTGCGGAGGTGTCTGGCAGAGGTTTGGTGGATAGGATGCCTATTAGTTGGAGAATAGCCATGTTTTTAGAGATTATCTAAAGAAGAATAACTTTGGGCTATTTTTAATGTCTATAGGAAGCATGTTCTATAGTTTTCCTGTGTTCAGAACGAAGCTTCTTCCTCCCCATCGAGCTTTCTTAAATTTGGGTATCTGGAGGAGTTTGATCTGAGATGAGCGTAGGTTTCTGGGTGTATGATACCAGATGAAATGATGTTTCAGGAACGCAAGTCCGATTCCATGAACAGCTTTGTAGGCTAGACAGAGATTTAAATTCTGTCCTCTTTTTTTATGGGGATCCAATGGAGTTTTTTAGACCTGAGGAAATGGACTGAAATTTGGGGGTATCCAGCAACAATCTGGTGGCTGCGTTCTGCGCCTGCTGGAGCTTGATCATGTACTGTTTTTGAAGGCCCACATATAGGGTGTTTCCATAGTCGAGTCTGGCCATGGCAAGAACTGTCACCAGTGTTTTAACTGCCTCACGGGGAATGAACGGGCGCACTTTCCTGATTGATTTTAATGTTAGAAAGACCAGAGAAGAGACCTTGTTGATCTGGTGTTGAAAGGTCAATCTATCATCAATTGTGATGCCCAGATTCCTCACTTTGCATACTGGGACTGGAAGAGTTCCCATGCCAGGAGGCCACCAGTTCTGAGACCAAAAAGAGGTATCGGTCCCAATAGGAGAACCTCTGTTTTGCTTCCGTTAAGCTTTAGGCAGTTTGCTATCATCAATTGGTTCATGCGGGACAAACATTGGCTAAAGCGTTCAGCGGTTTCCACCGAACTGTTTGAGATGGACACCACTATTTGAGTATCATCCGCGTAGAAAACCAATTAAAAGCCAAACTGCCTGATGATATCAGCTAAAAGGGCCACATACAAGTTCAACAATGTGGGGCTCAATGAAGAGCCCAGTGACACCCCACATGAAAGCGTAAACTGCTCTGAGCAGGAGTCACCAATATGGACATATTGGAATCTATTGTTCAGATAGGATTTAATCAAGTTCAGGGCAGAGGTTTTGACTCCTGCCTCTAGGAGCCTTTTTATTAGGATATCATGGTTAACGGTGTCAAAGGCCGCCGACAGATCCAAAAGGATATGTATATTTCAATGTGTATATCACCAGCTAGGAGAATCCTGAATGTGTTAGCGAATATCTTATAATAGATACATATTTTTATAAATATACTGTGTGGCTCTTTTTCACTTAATCTATACCTATAAGATTATGTTCTGGTAAAACAAGCTGCTTTACACTACTTCTGGACTAAGCCTGAAGGCTGCTCTCCACAGCTACCACTCAGAGAGCTTTCTGGGGTTGTCTAAGACCACTAAAATCACCATAAGTGTGGTCTGGATTTATTAATTTTTTTACTGAGTTTTATATAGCCCGAACTTGACCCCAATGGGGTATCAGAGCGCTTTACATAGCACCAGTTGCATTACATGAGGACACATTCATTTTTGTTAGGCACGGGGAGATTAAGTGATTTGCCCAGAATCACAGGATGTTCAGCAGCATTGCAGAGACTCGAACCCAGTTTCCCAGATTCAAGGTCAACCGCCCTAGCCGTTAAGCCAACTCCCTCCCCCAAGGTGCCCACTTACATAAGCGTACACCATATGCCAAGCCAGCTTCTCACACCTATCTCCCGGGGTGGAAGGGAAGGTCCCTGCCAACTGTTTGGAAGAACATGAAGCTTGAACCACCAAGCTGTCCAGTGAAGGAAAAGACGTTAAAAAAGCTGGATCTCCAGATGCAGCCTTATAACGTCTTGCCACCGCTCTGGAAACTGCCAGGGCAGACACTGGCTTCTGCCACAGTACAAAAATCGACTCCGTCAGAGCTTCATTGAATGGGAGCAATGTCTCTACCTCTGAAGGAGAGTGCAAAACCTCAGTCAAAATGTTAGACGTGACCTCTGCAGTGGGCAATTGCAGATCCAAAAGGTCAGCAGCCTTCTTTATAACTGTGTGATATGGAACCACGTCTTGAGAAGGTAGAGCCTTGGGAGAGGAGAGCTCCCACTCCGAAGAAGTGTCCAATCTACTAGCCTCCTGAAGACTCTCAAAGTCATACACAGACTCAAGAATTTCTCCCTCCTCAGCCTGCTCCTGCTACTCCTGGAATTCCTCCTCTTCTAGAAGCCTCTGTGCCTCCCTCCTGGATAGCATCTTTGGAATCGGCGATGGCGGCGCAAGGTGCGGTGCCAGTGACATAGGAGCCGGCATCAAAGGCGGTCCCTCAGTAGCTGCCAGCGGCACCGCATGAAGCCAGGAATATGCCGGGCCCAGAGCCCGACGGCGCTGGAGAAACCTGTGGGATTGGCGTCAAGAACCGAGGCCATGACGGAGTCATCGGCATGAAAGGCAAGAATGGTGATTGGGCATAATGCTGTGGGATGCCCAAATTATAGGAAAGGGGTCTTGCAGGGCCAGCTGGCGCGCTGGATGGGTTAGCCGTCCTGGCAAACATGCCAAACATCGCATTAAGAAAATACGACGGATCCGCACCTGGAACTGGAAAAGGTGGGTATGGGTATGGATCTGGAGCCGCCTGGTCTGGTTCAGTCTGAGGCCATGAGGTGGGTTTTGTCAGCGGCGCCGGAGACACTGGAGCCAGAGTTGGTAAAGCCGGAGGTGCAGGAGACACCTCCCTGAGCGCCAGTGAATCCCTTGGCACCGTAGAATGCACCAGAGTCGCCTGCGGAGAAGGAGAGGAAGAAGGCAAGATGTCACTTTTTCTTTGACGCCACTGGACAGGGGAAGCCGCCCTCGAAGACTTGCCCTTCGAAGATTGATGCCTGGACCCATGACACCACTTCTTCTTGTGTTTTTTGGACGACCTCGAGGTGTGCAAGGCCGGTGACTTCGACTTCTACTTGGTCCTCTTGCGGCCTCTCTTTCCCTCCTTCATACGGGCCATAAATAACTTTGCCTCCCTTTTCCTTAAGAGCCGTTGGATTCATCTGTCAACAAGACGAGCATCCCTCAAAGTCATGATCCGACAGGCACCAAAGGCAATCTTCGTGGGGGTCCGTGATGGGCATAAGACCCCCACATTCTCTACAAGGTTTGAACCCTGACTTTTTCTGTGTAGCCATCGCACTGCTACAACTACAGATCATACCTTAACAATGTTAATCCTACAAGAAATGGAGAGTCCTAGAAAAACCGTTACGTGTCGACAGCGCGCAAAAAAGGGAATTGACGTCAGCACGCCGGCAAGGTCTTCTTATGGCTTCGATGAAGTCACGCAGAGTCGCGAGCAGAGCTGTGCCATTGTGATGTCCTCGTCGACATGGGAGAACTATGAAAAAAGCTTCTGTGGAATGCTGGTGCAGCGGTAAATTCAAAAGGTGAGGAATCCACAGGCAGATGTATCCATCAGAAGCAGGCAATCATGAAGGTAAGCAATGCTGGACACCCCCATATTGTGCAGATAGGGGATTTTAACTGTATGAAATGTACATTTCATGAATCAAGGGTGTGTGGTATAGAAAATAAGGAGGGTGACAAGTTATCACACTTTAAACATTCTGAGTTAGGGAGGTTCTGAATAATATTGTGATTACGAATGAGTTACTTTTTTTAACTGACTGTTTAAAGGCCCCCCAACACCTCCCAAACTTTACATGAGGAACTAATCCCAGAAGATACATTTTATGGTAATTGCTAATGATTATAGCTGTTTAGTAGCTGATTTTAAAGTAACCTCACAATCCGCCAGTGATCATAATCCCTGAGCAGCCTATTATGCCCCAGCTGACCCTAAAATGACATTTACCCCATTGCCTCTGATATTAACAAAGGGTGCAGAATAAAATGGGTGCGAGTTGATCAGAAAACTTTCAAGGGAAAAATTGTTGCAGAAAATTAAGAGCGAGTTAATAGATGTCTATCGGATGAGGCCTCCCATGTGAGTTTAGTCCAGGACTTCGAGAGTTTATGCTCTGCTATTTCCCATGCCTTATTAGCTCTGTACCATGCACCCATTTCTTTCACTCCCATGTGGTTCAATACTGCTTGTTCAGAAGCACATAGGCAACTAAAGATGGCCCTAAAGGCAATCCCAAACGACAGGGAAGTGATTATTGCCACCTGCAAGGCCTATTAGGGTATCATTGCTGCCAGAAAGGTTCTGCTTAGAAATGAAGAGTGGAGGACCTGTTGGTTCCAGGACAATCAAGTCATATGAGAAAATTCTGGGAAGTCATAAATTGTCTGATGTTCTGAAAGAGTCCCCACTCTAATACAGAGTCTAATCTCTGAAATGTCCTGGAATACATATTTTTCTTATGTTTTCACCCTTTTAATAAAGCAGTGGCCTCAGAAAAAGAGTGACTGATTACGGGGAAAGAAAGGGAAATGGGTCTCCAGCTTAGCCAGTCTTTTCAGTTAAGGTAGTTCAGAATGCTATTAGGCAAGGTAACGGTAGGAGAGCTCCAGGCCCAGACGGAGTCCCAGTGGACTTTTTAAAGAAAATTCTGACCTTTGGGCTCCATTGCTTGCAACTATCTTTAGAGTCGCTATTATTGGCCCACTCACTCCAGCCTGGAAAGAGGCTATTGTGGTCCCAATTTTTAAAAAGGGAGATATGGCCGTCCCGTCATGCTATAGCCCAATCTCCCTAAAAGACTCCATGGTGGTGGTTCATTTAGCCTGCCTTGAAGGGAGGGCTACCACAAATAATATCCTCTCAGAGGCTTAATAGGGCTTCAAACAGGGACTGGGCTTGGTTGAGCAGTCTCAATTTATTCCTTATTATTAAAATATACACGAAGACCATGAAGGGCTCTTTACATCTAGCCATCATGCACTTGTTGTGTGGTTTTGACACTGTTAACCGTGCCAAATTCTGGGACATGTTGAGTAACATGGAAGAGTGGGAACCTTGGGTCACTCTCCTCCGGAGATTGCATTGGAACACCTTGGTTAAGATCCGGTATGGCCCAAGGGAAAGTGTACTCCCCTTATAGTGTCAACTGAGGGCATCCGTCAGGGATGTATTTTGACCCCTTTTCTGTTCCTTATCTGCATAAACAGTTTAGAAGTCCATTTACTGCAAAAGAAGTTGGATTTTCCGAGAGTGGGCACTCGTTCTATTCCTACGCTGTTCTATGCAGATGATGCCAAATTACAATTCCATTCTATCCCATGTAACTTGTAATTTGGCGGAAGGGATATCCGTCATGTTTGTTACGGAGTATCCCATCCGCCAAGATCAAAGTAAAGGATCGATTTGCGGAGGGCATGAAAGCGATTGTAAAGTGGATGTCAGATAATTATCTTCAGCTTAACCCTGTGAAAACGGAGATTACTCTGTTTGGGGAAGCGCCAACCCTGTGGCCCCAGACTGGTGGCCCCCAGAAATAGGCAACAGCCCTACCCCTAGCAAGGTAGTGAAAACGTAGGAATCAGGAACTCAACATGAAAGATCAAGTGCAAACTACAGCGGGCACGTGTTTCTATCGGCTGCGTCTACTGAAGAAAGTCTTTTCATTTCTTCTAATATCTGCTATTGTTAGTCGTCTATTTTATAGCAATGCATTACTCGCCTCTGCAAATGAGTCTCTATTGTCGTAACAACAAGTCGTCCAAAACACAGCAGCACGATTGATCTGGAAACATTACCACATTCCTGGGAAGTTAGCTTAGGCTTTTTGAAGCTGTTTGATAGAACCGTGGGCCGTAGGTTGTACTCGCATTTGTAAGGTTATCGTTTACAAGTCTAGCGTTGCGCACATTTAGAGTTAGGATAAGACGCAATGGGTTGGTGATAACATTAATATGGTGTTATTTTGTGACATTAGTTACCTTTGTCGGTTCACAGGAATGTGTAATTAAATGAGTGAAGGTTACGGACCCTCAAGAATGAATGTCCTGGAAATGAAGTCCCTGATAGATGTGAGTTCTCCTTTTGTTGATTCTCAGTATATTGGCAATCTAGAATTGGATGGAGAAAAACTACCCCCTGTTTTCTCCCCCTTCTCCTTTGTGTTCACAGATGGAGGTGGAGTAAAAGTTGAATTTGGATCAAAACTTAAATCTTGGCGAAATTAGGTAACATGGTGTGGAAGTAGTTTGATGAATTAGATTGGATGGCATTGAATGAATATGTTTGTTTGTTAAATATGATTGTCATTTATTATTTTTCAGCTCATTCGTGTTCTGAATCCTGAGGAGAACCCCAAAAGAGCTATAGAAGGGTTGAAAACGCGTTGACTGTTGTTTGCATCACCAAACAAGTGTTGTGCATATGCAGTACCACTGTGCTCATAACTAATTGTTTTAATTTGTGACAGTCTCCAATGAGCTCAGTAGGGCCACTGTTTGGTTGCACCCTTGTAGAAGAAATGGATTATTGTACTGCAACACTAGTCTCTAATTTTTTCTTTCTAAATAAGGTTTCATTTTAACAGAACCTGAGTCTATTTTTTTTTTAATATGTTATTAGTTTTTTGTATTGTCTATGTGATTTGTTCATTATTATAAATATTGTATTATTAATGTCCCAGTGTATTGAAAAAATATGTATATGAATTTTGATTGAATGTTCATGGCAATTGAGCTGTGCGCTCATGGTGTATGAATGAAATAAATAATTGATATCAGTACTGGCATTTGAGGTGGTGTTTGATGTTAGAGATGGCCTAGCCTTACTGATTAGGGGCCCAACCCTATATAGTTTTGCACTGAACTTTCTAAAAGTGGCATTTTCAGACCTGCCATTTAAAAACTAACTTCACTAAAAGATGCATTTTTAAATTGTGAGTTCAGAGACACCAAACACCAATCTTCAATCTATTTCCATTTGGGAGATACACTTGTAAAACGTTACAAGGCAGCTCCAATTCTAACCTATGGGAAAGATATGCCTTGCTGTAGTTTTTCACTACCAGGACATGTAAAACAAAACAGAACATTTCCAGCTTATAAATAGACTGCACCCTGCACATGGGGCTACCTTGGACCTACCTTAGGTGTCTTACATGTATGTCGGGAGGAGCATGAGGAACAGGACTCAGAGATCCTTATTAACGCCGATGTCCTGATGACACAGGTACGGGACGAGGCCGGTCCCTTTAAACATCAGCGAAGCCAGCAGGAGGAGGTGTCAGGAGGCGTGACGTCAGCATTTTGAACCTTATCAGCTGGCACCGCCGATTGAAGGAGGAGGACCTCATTGCAGCCTAGGAGACCGCGGGAGAGCAGGGAGACGTAGCGGGAAGGGAGAAGCTGCCGCTCCAGCCCCTTATCGAAGACTGCCTGCCTGGCCAGCCGTCGGAAGTCACCGGAACATCCCCTGAGCCAGGAAAAAGCGTCGTCAGGGTCCGACATCGCGCTGCAGCCCACCACCTGGAGGAGGGTGGGTGCAACAGGTACGTCAGCGTGTCCTGGGTTTTGTGAAAACACCGGGAGGGAACGGGTAGTAGAGTGGGAGGACACCGCTTCTCTTTTCGTTTTCTTGGTTTCCACCCCTTGCAGTAGAAACGGTGATCCCCTCACACTCTCCCCCCCCCCTTGCAGTGGGGATTCTAGTTGCTGTCCACTGACCCTCGGTTTCTTTTGTTTTTGAGTTTGCCTATGCTCCTGGGCCCACGTGGATCTCCGCCCGGCACGTCCAGTGTGAACCATGCACCCCCTACAGTCTTGGAACTGATGAAGACGAGAAGGACCTTCTTAAACCGGACTGATTTATTTATTTTCCATCTGGTGGACAAACTGTTGGCAATAAAGCCCCCTTCTCTCCTCTTGAACTCAACGTGTGTGCGTGTTTCCTTACGGGGTCCGACAATGTAATACAAGGGAAGGTTTGAGCCTAGCAAGTCTTTGCCAGGTCGAAATGGCAGTTTAAAGCTGCACACACAGACTCTGCAGTGGCAAGTCGGAGACATATTTCCAAGGTTACTCACGTGGGGGGGCACAATAAGTGCTGCAGGCCCACTAGTAGCATTTGACTAACATGCCCTGGGCACACATGGTGGACTATATTAGAGACTTATGAGAAAAGCAAATATACCAGTCATGGAGAAACCAGTTACCATTGCATTTTAGGAAGAGTATATGCACTTTAGCACTGGTTAGCAGTGGTAAAGTGCCCAGAGTACTAAAGCCAACAAAAAGGTGGTCAGAAAAACGCAGGATGAAGGAAAAAGTTTGGGGCTAACACTGCAAAAAGGGCCAAGTCCAACATACAGTCTACAGTGTATGATGGTTTTAAGGGAGCTCTCTAGTTGGGAGCGGCCTTGCCTGAAGAGCTTCCATTTCCAATTCACATGAATAAAAGTAATATAGCATTTTTAATTTTGATTTAATGCTTGTGTAGTTGATAGCATTTGTGTCCTGGTGTTCCACCGTGAGTTGCAGACTTTCCCTTGCGGCTTTGAGATATGTTGACCAGGAGTTATTTGCTTTTATGAAGTTTGTTGTTATGAGTGCCTTCATGGTGTTTTTGGGAGAGGATGTTGTCTGGAAAAAGCACTTTGCCAGAGCTGCCATACATTCAAGTTTTTGCTGAACAAAGCCAAACTCTATCCTGATCAATGTGTACCTTGTGTAGGTGGGCAGATGAGACAGTTTCTTGAAGGCTGTGCATTGGATCTTTTCGAGTTCAGTCACCAACATACCGGAGAATGCCTGCTGTGTGTAATTGACCAAGGGGAGCAATTTCAATCAATCAATCAGTGACACTTATAAAGCGCGCTACCTACCCGTAGGGTCTCAAGGCGCTGGGGGGATGGGGGGGGGGGGGGTGCCGCTACTGCTCGAACAGCCAGGTCTTCAGCTTCTTCCTGAAGGAGAGGTGGTCTTGGGTCAGGCGCAGGTCGGTCGGGAGGGAGTTCCAGGTCTTGGCGGCCAGGTGGGAGAAGGACCTTCCTCCTGTAGTCGCTCTTCGGATGCGGGGGACGGCGGCGAGGGCGTCGTTGGCTGATCGGAGGTGGCGTTTGGGAGCGTAGAAGTTGACTCGGCTGTTGAGGTAGCTCGGGCCTTGGTCGTGTAGGGCCTTGTGTGCGTGGGTGAGGAGGCGGAAGGTGATTCTTTTGTTGACGGGGAGCCAGTGAAGGTCTCTCAGATGTCCGGAGATGTGGCTGGTTCGTGGGATGTCGAGGATGAGTCTGGCTGAGGCGTTCTGATCCATTCCAGCGCCTTGTCCTGGATGCCGATGTTGCTGAGGCGCCGTACTAGGGTGCGGTGGCAGACCGTGTCGAATGCCGCGGAGAGGTCTAGGAGGATGAGGGCCGCTGTTTCTCCCTTGTCCATCAGGGCTCGGATGTCATCTGTGGCGGCGATGAGGGCGGTCTCGGTGCTGTGGTTGGCTCGGAAGCCGGACTGTGAGGGGTCGAGGGATCCGTTCGTCTCGAGGAAGGCGGCCATCTGCTTGTTGACGGTCTTCTCGATGACTTTGGCTGGAAACGGGAGGAGCGAGATGGGGCGGTAGTTCTTGAGTTCGGTGGGGTCCGCTGTGGGTTTCTTGAGTAGAGCGCTGAGTTCGGCGTGCTTCCAGCTCTCAGGGAAGGTGGCGGTGTCGAAGGATGTGTTGATGATGTCTCGCAGGTGGGGTGCGATGACAGCGTCGGCCTTGTTGAAGACGTGGTGAGGGCAGGGGTCGGTCGGTGATCCGGAGTGGATGGAGTTCATCGTGCGGATGGTGTCTTCGGTGCTGATCGGGGTCCAGGCGTGGAGGGTGGTGGTGGGGGGCGGTTGTTCGGTCATGGTGTGCGTTGGTTGGTTGTTGAAGCTGCTGTGTATGTCCGCGATCTTGTTGTGGAAGTATGAAGCGAGGGAGTTGCAGAGGTCTTGCGATGGGGTGATGTCGTTGTTTCCTGCGCTGGGGTTGGAAAGCTCTTTCACGATGTTGAAGAGTTCCTTGCAGTTGTGTGCGTTGTTGTCCAACCGGTCCTTGAATGCTGTTTTCTTGGCGGCGCGGATCAGCTGGTGGTGTTTCCGGGTGGCAAGTTTGAAGGAGGTCCTGTTGTCCGGTGTCGGTTCCCTTCTCCAGACTTTCTCGAGGGCTCTGCAGTTCTTCTTGGAGCTCTTGAGTTCGTCGGTGAACCATGGGGCCTTCTTGCTGCCGGGTCTGCTAGGCGGGGTCCTCAGTGGGGCGAGTTCGTCCGCGCAGTTGCTGATCCACTTCGTGAGGTTGTCGGCGGCCTGGCTGGGGTTCGCTGAGTTGGCAGGAGGGTGCTGGCTCAGGGAGGTGGCAAGCTGGTCAGCTGTGATCTTGTTCCAGCTTCTGCGGGCGGCCTGTTGCTGGTGTTGGTGGGTCGTCGTTCTCTTGAAGGTGAAGTGGACGCAGCTGTGGTCCGTCCATTGAAGCTCAGTGGCGTGGCTGAAGTCGATGTCTGTGCTGGAAGAGAAGACTGCGTCGAGTGTGTGTCCGGCGAGGTGGGTGGGGGTGGACACCAGTTGCTTGAGTCCCAGGTTGGCGAGGTTGTCGAGCAGGGTGTTGGTGTTGCGGTCGTTGTTGTTCTCCAGGTGGAAGTTGAGGTCTCCCAGGAGGATGTAGTCAGCGGAGGGGAGGGCATGCGGGCTGACGAAGTCGGCGATGTCCTCGCTGAATTGTGTGCGTGGTCCAGGGGGTCGGTAGATCAGGGTGCCTCTGAGGGTGGTGTTCGGGTTGGTGTGGATCTGGAAATGCAGGTGTTCGGCGCTGGTCAGGGTGTTGTCGGTGCTGGTCGTGAGACGGATGGTGCTCCTGTGGACGATGGCGATGCCTCCTCCCATCTGGTTGGCGTTTCGGTCCCTCCGGACGATCTTGTAGCCCTCTGGGATAGCGATGGCGATGTCTGGAGCTGAAGAGGCGTTCATCCAGGTCTCCGTGAGGAAGGCAACGTCAGGGGCTGTGGTGTCGAGGAGGTTCCAGAGTTCGATGGCGTGTCTGTGGACGGAGCGGGTGTTGAGCAGGATGCACTTGAGGTGGGTGCTGCTGGTGTTTGACTTGGCGGGTGTTGGTGCGAGGCAGGTCCGGATGCAGGAGAACTTGCAGGCGTGGCAGCTGAAGGGTCCGTGGGTGCGACGTGGTGTGGCTTGGTGGCACTCTGGGCGTCGACCGGTGTTGAGTGCATTGAGGGTGGCGGCTGAGTATGTCCTGCGAGTCGGTCGGGGTCTTCGTGGGCCAGGGGTCCTGGCGCTGGTCGCGATCCGGTCGCGGACGGGCGCAGACGGGCTTACCTTTGGCGCGCCTTCGGCGCACAATCGGCGCGCCCGCTGCGCGTGACCGCTGCGCGTTCGCACGGTCGCCATTTAAAGGCGAGGTGCGCGGGTGGGCGGAGCAGCTGGGAGGCGGGAGCGGGGAGGGAACAGAAGGAAAAAAGGGGCGGGGTCTGCGGTGGTGGCGGGAAGCGGGGAGCGGGGAGGGAAGACGGAGGGCGGCGAGGTAGGCGGCCAAACAGGAAGGACACAAGCTGAAAAGCAGAGAAAAATAAAATAAACAGGCACTAAGGGAATAAAGACGCTAACACGGGCACGAATGCAGTAAATACAAAAACAGTATGACAAGCACAAATGTCGGACAAAACAAAATCAAAACAAACGACAACGGAGTCAGCCGGCGGCGAGGCAGGCAGCGCGGCAGGGATCAGGCAAGGGGCACACGCAGCAGCTGGTGGCCGTGCGGCGCGGGGGTGTCCCTCAATCACCCTCCATATGGCCGTTGTCGTAGCGATATCAAGAGTGGAGTTTAATTTAAAGAGTTTATTCGCAACCATCCTCCCTTTGGTCTTCATTTTCTGTAGATGCAGTGTGGGTCTTCCAGATTCACACAGCCATGCTCCCAGATAGTTATAGTTTTGAACACATTCAAGCCGCTCTGTCCCCAACCACCATCTTTTAGACCTTTTTTTGGATATCGTCTGAAGATCAAATATTTTGTTTTGTTTGCATTAGGTACAAGCTCGTTTATGTTGTACGTGTTCAGTACATCAAAGGCTTTTTGTAGGTCGATTTTAATGTGGTCAAAAAGCACTAGATCGTCCATGTATTGCATGAGGTGGATTTTCTTGTCTCCAATTCTTGGGCTAACCGAGATCGCATTGGATAGGGCCGGGCCAAAGTCAGCCATATATAGGTTAAATAAAAGTGGGGCTAGCACACAGCCCTGTTTTAGCAATTGTGGCAGTTGCAGTCTCCCACACAAGCTTGACCTTTACCAAGGTCCTCGTTTAGAGGGACATGATGGTGTGCAGTAATGTAGGGCAGATGTTCCACCTCTCTAGTTTCTGCCAGAGGATATTTCGGACGACTCCGTCAAAGACTGCGGAGTAGTCGATGAAGCAGATGAAGATGGGAGGGGATGAGTGGGTTACCACTTGATGACCTAGATACGAGAGGGTGGCGATGCTGTCCACTGTTGATCCTCCCGCTGGGTAAAAGGGTAATAGCTCCTCGGTGGAGGCCCAGGTTGTTAGCTACTGCAATAATGTGCTGTCATAGGCTTTGCCCTCGATATCCAACAATGCTATTAGGGGTTAGCTTCTTTGATCAGTGTTGACGCCTTTCTTAATAATGGGTTGCAGAAGAGAGCCTCTCCACAACTCCGGGACATCTTCAAGGAGCCTGCATTTGGCATGCAACGGAACATCAATTTAAAGATCTTAATCCACTTGGCATCATGTGTTTTCCACCTATGCTCCCATACAAGGTGCTAATGTTTCTTGACAGCTATCCTTAGTAGCTTCTTTGAGAGGATAGTTTTCATTTTCCTGTGAGCCCTTTGTTTTGGTCTTAAGTGTTGTGCGCTTTTTGTAATCTCTGGGGATAGACCCAGCGTGTGAGTTGCATTGTATGTTTTTTGCTGCAGTCGTTGGGTCCCCTTGTAGGATTTCACACAGTTCCGGTGTAAGCCCTAAGCAGCCCTTCATGATGTTTGAGGTATGATGCCAAAAGGTCAACCTTCCCAGTTTGTTTTCCAACTTTCAAACTTCCATATGGACCTGATTGTCCATTTAATCCTCCACAGGAGTTTGTAGTGCTTTTTACCATTGATGCCTTCCAATGTGCATAGGGGGTTGCAAGTTCTAGCTGATACATCCAGCCAGACCAGCAGGGTGGCATGGTCGCTCTCACTTCATTGGATCACCTCGTAGCTTGTGATGTTTTGCTTAAGCCCTGACTCAAGAAGATCAAGTCGACTGTAGTTTGATTAGTGGAGGAAGGTGGGTAGGTGGTCAGCAGATTGTTCTTTGTAGCTATGGAGTGTTCTAATTTGAGATTGTATGTCTGTAGGAAGGTGTTTAATCTCACTGATAAACTGAACACCCTTAGGTTTGAGCCATCCTCTCCCAGATAAAGCATGTTGAAGTCTCCCAGTAAGATGGTTTACGAGCAAGGGTACTGGGTTATTAGTTTTTCAAGATGGCCAGTCAGCTGATCCAATTTTTTTTGGCATGCCTGTGCCATGGGCATTAATGTAGACGTTGATGATTAGTGTAAACGGGTGGTCTGCGAGACCTATAGGCCTTTTAAGATGCCTACTTGGAGCATTCCCAAGGTACTGTTTAGATCCAGGAAGTCAGGTTTGTTGAATGTTTGAAATATGTGGAGATCCCTCCTGAGGGCCTCCCAAACAAGTGTGTGTTTGTTGGCGGGCTTATTAAAGTCAACATAGCTGGGTAACAGCATTGGTGTTAGTGCCCACGTCTTCTTCAGGCAGACAATCTCTGCTTCATCTGGAAGTACAAGAGCAGCCATGCTCTAGAGGATCCTAGTGATTCCTGACACATTCCATGTTACAATATTGATGGTTTTAATACAGCTTGCCGTGCCATCATTGTTTGTGTGCACTTTGCTAGGAATGTTTTGGGTTCTTTTGGGACAGGCTCATAGCAACCGAGCCCCAGTAATCGGAGTCCGGAATGTGATGGGGTGCACTGCTCTGAATGGTGGTTACTTGTCGAGCCACATCCGGACCATCTAGTCTGCATGAATGTTAAGAATCTTGAAGCCTTGAGAGGCCTTTGCTCTTCTCTGCCCTCTTTGTCCCCTTTAAGATGCCCTTCTTGGAGCTGCTTTCAGACCGAAGCCGTAGAATGTTCAGTTATTTTTCTTTGACTATCATCCATACTTGAATCCCCCAGGCAAACGCCCCCTTTTCGTTGAGCACCTTTATTGACATGCTGGCGTCATGCCATGTTACTATGGTCTACTCTCTCCCTGTATTCGGAATCACAACATTGAACTGTTCCCAGGGTATGTCCTCGATGGTGATGGATGACAGTGATGGAATGTGCTGCAGAAGTTTTAAAATGCTGGCTCTATTGAGTATCCAAATTGCCTCTACATGTATACTGGTTTTTGGGGGCTGCTGCCTCCTGCCACGTTATAAGTAGACGTTGGGTGCATTTGGGTGCATTTTGCGATGGGCCCCTGTTCGGAGTATTTGGAGTGGAGGTGAGCATAGAGGTTCCCTGATGTCACTTCTCGGGGCAAGGGTTTTGAGGTCGTGAGGGGGATACTGTTGTGATTTGTTCTGTGCCCCTTGTTCCTGATAGTTGCCTGTTCAATTTTCTTGCTGCTGTTTCTCCAACCGCAGGGCCACTCTGATGTTCTACTGACCTCCCTCTATTGTCTACTTTGCTGGATTCTATCGTCGTAGTTCCTATATATTCAAGAACCTGGTTTTGGTTGGACTTTGCCAGGTGTGTAATAATCGGATATGTGCCTGGTGGTATGGCGGGCTGACTGTTCCGTGTTGGCCCAGTGGCACTGCCCCTGTCAAGCGGTCTGCTACCTGGGTAAGGGTGTCGCTGCCATGACTGGACATCCTGCCTGTGTGTTGCGTGAAGCATGTCCTGCCTGAGTGGGGATGATGTTTCCACAGGAGTCACTGAATCGAGGTGGCTGCTGGTCTGGCCCTGGACAGTCTGTGCATAGGTTGGCATGTTTGAGGACATCAGGGCCTTGGTGGCCTCTATTTGAGGGCCCGGGTGTCGCAGTCCTGTTTGAAATATTGCGTGTAGGGGTATGATAGGTCCAGTGGTTGCTGGCAGATAGGTTTCTTTCACAGCAGCTTAATTGCAACCTTCTCATTGCGGGCTTTTAGGAACACCATGCTCACACAATTCTGAGAAAAGGTATGATAGGAAGATGCCCCTCCTCCCCCCTGTGACGTCTACCAATGATCTCCCCCTACAGCCTTCTATTTTCCACGTCAGTTTGAACAACCCTCCACTGCCCTGAGCCCCCCCTGTTCTACCGCCATTCCCGACACCAGCAGAGTCAGCAACATGACCCCACCACCCACCCTGAAGCTCCCACTCTATCTCACAGTCACTGCCATCTTTCTACTAATATTCTAGGCACCACCGTTCACACTGCTGCATAACTTTACTTTTCCTCCATAGTTACTGTTTTAGAGGAACACACATCCATTGGCCCAAAACTGAAGATGCAACACACATTGGCATCAAGCACAGACCACATGACTAACATTCATGCCTCAGTCCTCAGCAAGGGCAAGTCCCCCCAGTTGTTACACCGTTTTTTACCGTCATCCCAATGTCCACAGCGGACACTCTCCCATGGTTGATGTAACCTTACCCGACAGTTGCTAAGTATATAATGTAATGGCTTTATCAAGTTGTATAACTGTGAAAAAATACTCAATAAAAAAAGTTTAACAAGAAATAGTCCTGCCAGAATCCTTTTTTGAATTCCTGACAGGCATAAAAGAAACCATTTTCATCCGTAAACCTATGTTGATGGCCAAAAATGCCATTGTGAATCAGACCCTTAGTTTCTACAACTTCAATAAGTGCAAACTGCTCATCCCCAGTAATTTTGATTGTATTTTGCTAGGTAGTGATCAAAACTGGTCTGAAAAGGAGCTGAAGTGGAGGCAGCACATTTTCGTGACAGAGACCAAGTATCAGACTATGTAGCTGCCTTTCTGGAGTATTTGTTACTTATCACTCTGATTCCCTGTGGACATTACCTGACCAGATAAACAAACCAAGTGAATCCTTCTCAGATTTAAGTTTCTATGTTACAGAGTCTTCACAAATGTTATGTCATGTTTCTTTATAGAGAGCAGATCTCCCTCATGGCCACAGGGCACTAACCTAGATAATACCTGACAGAGTATAAGCACGTCAGTAGACACTATGCTAACATAGCAAAAATAAATGCTTTCATTTTTTTTCATAATAAGTTTTTTTTTTTTATTTCAAAAGACTTTATTATTTTAAAGGAATAAAAAAGAACAAGCATAATATATAAGCAAGAATGATACAAATGATATCAGCTGAAAAAACATCCAATATGGTAGAGTGAGAGTTAACAACAAATATATCACTACAAAGTTCATTAATCTGGAAATATCAGAGGAATAAATTAAATAAAAAAGAATCAATGGGAATCCAGGAGACATGTTTATCAAAAGTATCATCATCATATATTAATTTGGGGGATGAGAAGAAAGAAAAGAAAAGGAAGCAAAGACAGAAAGAAGATAGAAGAAAAAAGAAGAAAGACAAGACGAGGTGAAAGAAGAAAAGAGGATTTCCAAAGGATTCACCCATCAAAAGGATATTGAGCCACCAACCCCTCTGAGGCCTTTTGCATGTACGTATCTAGAGCCAGCCACACATTATTAGATATAGACGGGGAAAGATGCGCATGATCAACTGACGTATGAGCACTACGCAGAAAAGAAACCCATGCCCACCAAGTATGATAAGAAACTGAAGAAAAAGACTTCCACTCCATGAGAATTACTTTAACTGCAATAGTCAGTAAAAGATCCAACAGTTGTAAATCCATGGAGTCTAAAGGCAACGGAGACGAGGCCGCCAGCGGACCTAGAAGAATTAATGGAAACGAAAGTTGAAACTTAATATTAAAGATAAGCATGAGGTGTTTGTGAACTAAACCCCAAAAGGATTGGAGAAGAGAACAATCAAAAAACATATGCTGAAAGTCGCCTGGTGCAAGATCACAGCTCCAACATCGATTGTCTTCTTTGAGATTTAACACGTATAAACGAGTGGGAGTCCAGTGAAGAAGATTAATGAGGGAGCGATTTTATTACGAAGAGAGAGCCTACCAATATCCTGCCAAGTGTCTGAAGAAATATGATCGGTAATACCATGCTCGAAATGACGTAACCATTTTTGCTGCGCAACAGTTTGAGCAGGAATTGTCAAGGACGACAAAAATTTATAAATCCTAGATGCTGCATGACCAGACTTAATCCATAAATGTAAAAGCGTAATCGTAGGGGAAGAAGGCTGAAGCTGTACTTTAGCAAGTGCTACCTTTATCTTAAGAAAAGTATAAAATCTAAATTAGATAAAGAAAATTGCTGGGCCAAAGTAGAGAAAGCAAGAGGGTCATTATTGGAATCATACAAATGTTTAACAAGTGAGATACCTTTCCCCGACCAATAAGACATTAAGTCTGGATCAATATTAACTTTAATTTTGGAATTTCGCCAAATAGATGACCATCTAGTTTTATGTAGCGGAATCGACACTCTCTTATCAACCTCGCGAACCGCGGCCACAGTATCTAAAATAATAGATCTAGAAAAAGGAATAGAAAGGGTATTCATGGTTAAGAAAGAGGCAGTTGGAAGAGGAGAGGCCAATTCTTGTTCTATTAGCAACCAGGCTGGAACATGCATGAAGGGCGAGGAAAACCAGAGCGCACCCTGAGAGGCCAGAAAAGCAGACTGATATTTCCCCCAATCAGGAAGATTACATCCTCCCAACTCGTAGGGTTTCCTCAAAAATGTATAGGCAATTCTAGCCCTTTTATCATTCCATAAGAATTTGGACGTAATTAAATCAAGATTGTGAAAGAAGGCATCAGAAAACCTAACTGGCAGCATAGAAGAGACAAAATTAATAATAGGTGTTATCATCATTTTAAGAGTTTGGAGCCGGCCCCACCAGGAAATATGCTTCCTTAAGAATAGTTTGAGATTCATTATAAGTAACCATAGCATAAAGGGTGGAACAAAAATAAATACCCAGATATTTTAGTTGCTTAGATTGCCACTTAAAGCCCGCCGAACCCATATGAGAGGAGAAACAGTAAGCATTTAGGGGAAACATTTCTGTCTTATCTCTGTTCAGTGTATAACCTGAAACCTTTGAGAAAATGGAAATAATATCAGAAATAGCAGGGATGGCACGTGCAATATCATCTGAGAAAATGAGAACATCATCCGCATAAGCAGCTACTTTTAGCTGATGGGATCCAAAAGAAAAACCCAAAATGTCTTGATGTACGTCAATCAGTCTGAGCAGAGGATCAATGGACAGCAAAAATAAAAGAGGAGACAAAGGACACCCTTGTCTAGTACCCTGGCAAAGATTAAAAAAGGACGACGTGGCCCCATTTACTCTTATGTTAGCTCTAGGTCGGGAGTAAAGAGACATAACCATACGGATAAAGGAATCACCAAGGTTATGCGCACATAAAACAGCTCATAAAAAAGGCCAGGAAACCTTATCAAAGGCCTTTTCAGCATCAAGGGCCAAGGCCGCCGCCGGGAGATTGGATCGCTTGGCGGCCCCGAGAATATGACAGAAAGTACGGATATTGTCCCGTGCAAGACGACCCTTTACAAAGTCTGTTTGGGAAGGATGAACCAATTGAGGAATAAAGGATTCTAGGCGCTTAGCTAAGATTTTAGCAAAGATCTTAGCTTCCATGTTAAGCAGGGAAATAGGACGAAAGTTTTTGGGGTCTGAATGATCTTTTCCTTCTTTGGGGATTACTACAATAGTAGCATCGGCAGCAGAGCCAGACACAGAGCCATCTTTGATAAAAGCGTCAAAGACCGATTGAAGTTTCGGAACAATCACCGATAGAAAGGTCTTATAAAACAAAATAGGATACCCATCAGGGCCCGGAGCCTTACCGGAACGAGTAGCTTTGATCGCGGAAATGATTTCGTCAGAGGTAATCGGGCAATTCAATGAGTTATTATCTTCCTCCGATACAGCTTTCAACGGCACTGTCTTCAAGAACTCCTGGCACTGTTCAAAAGAAGCTTGAGCAGAGGGAGTATATAAATTATTATAGAAATCGCGAAAGACCTCAAGAATATCTTCAGTCTGAAATTGTTTCTTACCAAGATGGTCAGTAATGGAAGAGATTTGGGAAGATTTATTAGAAGATTCCTGGAACTTTAATGTAGCTGCAAGAATCTTGCCCGCACGATTTTTTAACAGCAACTTCTTAGATTTCTGAGCCTGAAGGCCAATATGAGCTCTCTTAGTGACAATAGTATTGTACGTATATTTTAAATTCTTAATAGATTGTAAGCATAACTTATCCTTAGAATGTCGAAAAAGAGATTCCTGACGCTTAATCTCATCTGCTAAGTCTGTGAGCTCCTTTTTAATGGCAGCGTTCCTCCTTGACATACACTTAATGACCTGACCCCGAAAAGTGCATTTAAAAGAGTCCCAAAGAACAACAGGGGAGCTTACTGAACCAACATTCTCAAGGAAAAAAGTCTCAATATCATTAGAAAACTCGCGAACCTGGGAGTCATCATGTAAGATTTCTGTGTTTAATCTCCAAGACCGAGATCTCGCTCTAGGGGCAAAGGACAAAAGTGTGAAAGACACCGCGGCATGATCTGAAACTAAAATAGGATGGCTAAGCGGAGATGAGGAAGATTGAACAAGAGAGGAGTGAACCAAAAGATAATCAATGCGTGAAAAAGACGAATGGGGGGGAAGAAAAAAAGGAAAAATCACTGCCAGTGGGATTATGAAGACGCCAGACATCCTGAAGATGAGAAAGAGAGCACATATTAATCATTTGTTTATGTGAATTAGGGGGACGAAACTTAAAGGCAGAATTCCTATCTAGGATGGGATCCATTGGTAAATTAAAGTCTCCACCTAAAATAAGATTGCCAGAATGAGGTGTGTCATTTATCTTTTTGGTGATTGCTTTCCAAAAAGCCGGATCATCCTTGTTAGGGGCATAGATATTCATGACAAAGAGATCAGCATTACCATCAGACACCTTAGATAGTAACCAACGACCCTCTGTATCCTGTTCAGAGGAGACAATAGACAATCCAGAATGTTTAGAAACTAAAGTAATTACCCCATTTCTTTTAGCACAAGCATCTGAACAAGCAACATCAGAAACCCATTCTTTCTTCAGAAATAACGCCTCCTTGACAGAGACCTTTGTCTCTTGCAAAAGGACAAGATCCGAAGAAAGAGATTTGCAGTAGTCTAAAATCTTTGACCTTTTAACCGGGTGGTTTAACCCTTTAACATTAAGGGAGAGTACATTCAATCCAGACATAGAGCTATTAACAGGAGAAAAAAATACTGCATATATGTTATATGAACTACCATGTCCAAGAAAACTCGCATCCAGACACTAGACACCAACACGAAGCAGGGAGAATCCAAGGAGGAAATCCGAAGAGAAAAGGAAAAAGAAGAGGAAAAAGAAAGCAAGAAATTAGACAGAAAAAGAGAGAGAAGGGCCCACAAGGAAGGTCTGAAAAAGACCAAATTCATACACAGGGGGAACATGGGAAAAAGAGCAAGAGACCAACATGAGGAATAAAAACCATCAACATAAATAGCCCCAAAACAGAACATAACTGATCATGCGTATTTAAAAGAAGAACTATGTAAAGGATATGAACAAGAATTAATTATAGTGCTAGAAACAATACAACATATAGGTCTATAAAGGCGACATGTTTAACCAAGTTAATAAATAAGTAACACCTATAAAAGATCATAAAAAAGTGGAAAAAGCGGAAAAGAGAGAAAAAACAAATGCAAACAATAAGATCTAATGAAGAATGAGCAAAAAGTTATTATCGCTATTAGGTAGTGCCAAACCAAAGCAGACACCATGAAGAGTAAAAAAGAAAGAATAAAGAGAAAGAACTAAATTCCAAAGGATACAATATGGTACGTTATGAAGAAAATAATTGAAACATAGTAGAGAACGGCAAATAGTAACAGAACAATATATCAATCAATAAAGCCCTATGATAGATAAATAAAATAAATTAGACTATACATAAATATGTAAAATCTATAAATAAGCTTATAGATGACTGTCTACAAATATACAGCACCCGTTGCACTCAATTTAACTAAAAAAAGGTGAGAATATCTTAAAGATGTGAACATGGAAGTAAAGAAACATAAGCCTATCAATTACAATACAGCTATATAATTCCGACCTAGTCGAAAAAGACAATTAAAATAATAAGTACACAAACCAATCCATGATATAACAGTGAAATATATAAAAACACTAACTCTAATTATAGCAATTAATAAGCATCTAATAAGCATCTATGAATCAAATATGTAACCAATCCATACACCAATACAATAATAAACAATGGCGTACTCCATAAATACAAAACAACCAAAGACGAAGATCAGGCAGAAAAGACCAAAAAACAAAGAGAGAAAAAGACGAAGTCACACAGACAAAATAGAAGAAAATAAAGAAATCATACAATGGGATAAGAAACGGACCAGGACCTAATATGTGGAAAGACAAATTGGGAAGGAAAGGAGTAATACGGATGACAAGCGAACAAGAGTGAAGCCGAACCAACAAGAAACACAACCACAAAATATTGGAGGATTCATACAGTAAAACTAACGACACTAAAAGACCACTACACCATAATGATAAGGAGGGAACACCAAAAGACGACCAAAGCACACCAAGACCAAAGGACATTAGGACCACCGCACAGATTTAAAAGAGACTAATCTTAATAGAGCTGGCGAAGACGAAAACTCATTGCAGTATGAATAACCACATCAGGTGACAGAGGAACCAGAATCAAGCGAGGCCTCCATTTGAAGTTCCATCTGTAGCTCCATCTGATTGTCCAAAAATGAGACCAGATCAGCAGGTTCATCGAAGATTCTGGAGCGACCTTTAAAAGTAATGCGGAATTTTGAAGGGCCAGCAAAAGAGAAGGGGATATTCATCTCAGATAGACGCTTCAGGAGATTAAGAAAGCCCTTCCTCCTTATTACCGTGTCTCTGGCAAAGTCTTGAGAGATTGAAATGCGATGGCCATTCCACGAGACAACTTTAACCTTCCTCATATGAGCCAGAATTTGTTCTGGATGCTGATGGCGCAGTGGTTTAAAAATTATCGCTCTAGGTTGCGTAGCAGACTTAGATCGAAAGGTGGGAACACGATGTGCACGCTCCAACTCAAACTCTCTTTGGAAAGAAATTTGCAGTGTGGAAGGAATCCATTGATAAAGGAAATCAATCATAGAAGATGCATTTTTCTCAACATCCTCCGGAAGACCAAAAATACGCAGGTTAGACCTGCGGTTACGATCTTCTTGCTCAGTGAGGTCTTTCCGCAGTGCTGCCATTGAGCGCTCTAATTGTGAGAGAGATCTAGACTGTTTTTGCATGGAATCCTCTGCGCCACTAATACGTGCTTCCGTGTCCGAAACACGAAGAGACAGGGCCTTGAAATCATTCCTGATGGCTAACACCTCAACTTGCAATAAATCTGTGTTAGTCTTGGTAGACTGCGCAATTTCATAGACCTCATTAAGGCGCGACAGGATAGTCTCAAGAGTGGAACTGGGGTCCTTTTGCGGAAATTCAGGTGTAGGAGATATCTGTTTGGACCTTTTAAGAGATGCTTTAGAGTCCTTTGCGTCTTTAGCATTTGAAGACGGGCCCATATTCGCCGCCATAGAGCAACCACCTCAGCAGAAGCACACTGCACCACTCCAGACAGATTACGAAAGGAAAATGCCAATGAAGTAGTAAAAATCAATATATCATACGGAACGAGCAGAAATGGAGAGCGCGCTCTCAGCAAGAGAACAGGAAAATATTAAAGGTGGTTTCCAGGGACCAGAAGGAGAACTACCTCACAAAAATATCATATTCTGCAGATAACAAAAGGACTCCTTTCAACAGTCAGGAATAACCCATAAGCAGGGAAACATTAATCAAGGAGGCTCCACAAAAGGGCATTGGCTGTGCTTCTGACGAGAGAAATATCAGCAGGAAAACAAAAAAAAAATATTGTCAAAATGGGCAGCAGGGCAGCAGGGCAGCAAGCAGAAATAAAAGTCAATAAAACCATAGGAAATATGAGAAAACGTCACCAGTTCATGACTATCCACATTTCTGGCACCTCTGCAACAATGTCGGTGTCGTGCTGAGGAGAAAACCTCTCCGCTCGTAAAAATACAAAATGGCGGCCGCTCGCGAAACCACCGAGCGCCGTCAAAAGACTTCCAAAATAAGGTCGCCGGCAGCCTCAGGAGTCATGAAACCACCTCCAAAACATACTTGAATAGTTCATATCCATGAAGACACCATTCAAAATGACCGGGGCAGCCAGAAGCGGCAGCTACACCTCCGTCGGCTCCTGCTCAGCACAGAGCACCAGCGCAGACCGCCATATCACCGCGGCACGCAAGCCACGCCCCCCCTTTCATAATAAGTTTTTATTCATAATGGACTTAAGTGAAACATTTCCATTAGGAGGGTGTGGAGGATCAGATCACAGATATCTAACCACTTTTAAATGAAGCATTAGGAAATTGTAGAGGCTGCTGTTCCTTTGTAGTCAGTTTGTTTAAAAGGTTAATTGGGTGGGGGGTGTGGCAAGATGGCTGATCGAATGTTCTAAGCCCGAACTCTGTCGCCCCTGTCACCGATACTGCAGCATCCTCCCTGTAGATGTGCTGAAATAGTGACACGCGTTGACTCCTGAAGAGGATCCTGTTGTCCTTGTCTGGGAATTTGGGGGACTATTGGCGCAAGTGGAGTCTTTGAGGGGTAAGACGCTGCCTGACAGACAATGCCGCATGGACGGGCAGCGTCCTAAGCCCTGCAGGAGCGGTGTGAAGCAATCAGAGCTGATGCGCGATGGCCCAAGAAGTATTCCACTGGGGCAGCAGTGACATCCCAGAGGCCCAGTGCGATAAAATATAACAGAGAGGAGACTAGAAGAGAAACATGGGACTAGTCTAACCCGGGCTGCCGTGTGTGGTAAGGCCGAAGGAACCGGGACCGAGGAGGTGCTGTGGCTACTCTGGTAGTAGACCCAGCGCCCTCCACTTGATTGAGGGAAGGGAAACCTGCCCCTGGAGAGCATACCTGCTTCCGGTGTACAGAAGTTAGGCGAGCGGAGTGGCCGCTGCAGGCCGGGCCTGGGCCCCGTACGATTGGATCGCTGGCAGAAAGGCTGGCAGGCGGGCAGAGAAGCCGTACATGGAGGAGGTCTGCGGCTTGCATATGTGGAAGGGTTGTATGACTAAATAACCACCACTTTAACAACAAGTGCCTAAACTGTAATGGGGTGTCTCCCGCTGCCTTGAGCCTAAGGGCCAAAGGGGGGGGGGGGGGGGGGTTGTCAATGGGTGAATAACAAGGGCAATATAAATGACTGGACGCACACACCGTGGTATGCTTGGCTCTGCACTGGCCTCGTGCGACCACGCCCCCTGCTTTTATTAGCGCACCTGGGCCACACCTGGTCCGGGCGTGTGGGTGCGACATATCCTTCCCACGGAGGGGCGGAACACTGGACTGCTTCAAACGTTACATCCCATCTTAACTCAGTCCTTTTTTTTCGCAAAGTCCATGAAAACTGTTTAAACTTATAAAGTCTCTCAGACTAACTAACATGCAAAGTCTCTTAAACGAGAAGTGGGAACAGGGTTGTCTCTCAGTCCATTTCGAGGATGGGTGCCTCTTCCATGGTTCTGTATGGCAGGAGGCTCGTTGGGTCCTGAGGGTTCTTCCAGGCCAGGGGTGATGGTTACGCTCCTCTGGGGTCCACACTCCCTGTTATCAGGTCATTACCTTGAGGCGGGCTGTGGATCTCTGGCCATGCGGGGCTATCCTCCAACCCATCTGCACTGGGCTCTTCATCTTCCACTGTCCAGCTACCTTGCTCGTACTGTGTCCGGAATTTACCACCTGGCCTGCGGACCCGCATCAGCACTCTGTCTCCTTGGATTAACTCCCGGGTCTTGGCCCTCCTTCAGAGACTCGCCTTCTGGTTCCGACGCTCCCATCTCCCAGGGTCTCCTCTTCACTGTATGGGGGCTGGGTCCAGCCTGGGCATGTTGGGAGAGTATCCCGCCGGGGTCCGTTAAACAGTAGTGCCCACGGGGCTTGGCGTGTGGTGCTGTGGGGTGTGCTTCGATACTCTTTGAGGAACAGTTGTAGGTGATGTTCCGGATCAGTGTTCTCAGTCACGGCAATTCAGAAGGTCTTGTTCAGAGTTCTCATGAACCTTTCAATCTCCCCGTTGGCCTGCGGCCACTGAGGGGTGATGCGACGGTGGTGTATCCGGTGGTGCCTCATGAAGTCGCGAAATTCTCCTCCTTAGAATGGGGGCCCGTTGTCATTTTTGATCTCGCTGGGGCATCCAAACATCGCAAACACCTTTTCCAGCATCGAGGCGATCCCTGTGAATGCTTTTGAGTTCACGACCTCTACGACTGGGTACTTCGAGAAGCTGTCCATTAAGACGAGAGTCGCCTGTCCATCTAGGAAACTCCCAAAATCAATGCTTATCCTCTCCCACAGCAATTTTCCAGGCTCTCTGGTCTGTTCTGGGGCACTAGTCAGTTGGCACTCTGGGCATCTCTTCACCATCTCCTCAACTCAGCTTTCAAGCCCCGGGAACCATACCTTCTCCCACATCTGGGCTTTCATTTTCTCTATCCCTTGGTGTCCTCTGTGGGCCAGCAGGGTCGCTTGATGTGGTAGGGCAGCTGGAATGACATTGCACGATCCCTGCAATAGTAGTCCATCTTGAGTCATGCTCAACTCGTGTCGGACTCTCCACATTTTGGTAAGATACTCTCGGTCTTGTCATGACCAATCGTTTGCCGTTTGAAGGAATTGAGTCCAGCCCCCTCCATGGACGGCTTGGCACACTTTAGCGAGTACTGGATCAAGCCGCACAGCCACTGTGACGTCAGCCGAGGTTAGTGCCTTTGGGCACGTCGTCGCCAAGATCATGTTGAGGTGGGCCTCAATGGTTTCGGTGTCTCCCTCTTGGCTGGTCTGGGGGGGGGGGGGGGGTTGTGGGTGCCGAGAAAGGAAGTCGGCAGGATTTTTGGCACCGGGTCAGTACACTACTTCCATTTCGTATTGTTAAAGCCTGATGTCCCACCGTTCTATCCGTGGAGGCGGGTGAGGTGCTGATCCTCTGTAGAGGGGTATCAGTGGCTGATGATCCGTGACTACCTTGAAAGGCTGACCGCAAACATAGAGATGAAAATGTCGCCACGCCCACCGGATGGCTAGGGCCTCCCGTTCGATATGGGCGTAGCGTCGCTCCGTGGGCGAGAGGGACTTGCTGGCGTATGCTAATGCGGACCACCTTCCTGGTTCCTGCTACTGAGTGAGCACTGCTCCGAGACCCACAGGGCTCGCGCCCACCAGGAGCTCTGTGTGCTTGGTTGGGTCGAAGTACACCAGCATGGTATGTTCAAGCAGGGCACTCTTGACCTTCTGGAAGGCTTCCTCTTCACACTGTTCCCACTTTAACGGGGCATCCGCCCGGGTCAGGTTCCGGAGGGGTTCGGCTATGGTGGCCAGATCCGGGATGAATCGGCTACAGTATGTGGCCATCCCAGGAAAACTTCGGACTTCCGACACCGTTGATGGGGGTTTTGCGTCCTTGATGGCCTGGGATTTCCGCGGGTCCACTTGTATGCCTTGTTGGTTGAAGTGGTAGCCGAAGAATTCTATCTTCCTCTGGAAAAAGAGACATTTCTCCCTGTGCAGGGTGACGCCATGCTCCTGGAGTCGTTGACGCATGGCCTTCAGGTGCCGGTAGTGTTCCTCCGCTGTGGTGGAGTGGATGAGGATATCATCACTCACATTCAGTACTCCCGGCAGACCGGTTAGAATTCCTCTTACGGCGTCTTGGAACACCTCTGCTGCCGAGGATATCTCAAAATTGAGGCTCTTGTACCGCTGAAGACCCATGTGAGTGCTGAATGTGGTCCTGTATCGACTGGCTTTGTCGAGCACCAACTGGTGGTATCCGGCATTCAAGTCCAATTTTGAGAATCATTTGGACCCATTCACATCGACCACGATGTCGTCCATTGTGGGCGTGATGTGGCGCTCTCGTCGGATGGCCTTGTTACGGAGGCGTATACATCTATACATAGCTGAATCTTCCCTGGTTGTCGTAGCTTCTCCGCTATGATCATGGGTGACGTCCACAGGGTCGGTCCGGACACCTTCTCAATCACCCCTTGGTCTTCCAGCTTCTGGAGCTCCTGTTCGACCAGAGGCCTGAGCTGGAACAGGATGCGTCTGTGACAGAGCTATGGGGGTGACTGTCTGATCAATGTGAAGTTTCACCGGGGCACTCTTTATGCGTCCTAGGCCGGTGAAAAGGCCTGCAAACTGGTTCAGCAGTTCCTCCGTCTGGGTTGCTTGCACGCTTCTCGCAAAGGACACCAGCCCCAGGTCTAACGCTGCATGGCTACTAAGCAGGGTATCCGCGTCTTGATTGATGACATGTACCGCCGTGAAGATCTCACTGTCGTCTGACTGAATGGGGACTGTCATCGTCCCCCGCAGCAGCAGGTGTGAGTCACTCCCGTAGGCAAATATTTTCGTTTTGGATGGCGACAGCTCAGGTTTGGGTTAAAGATTGAGGTATTTTTGCACCCCCATGACATTGACGGACGCCCCTGTGTCAATGACTGCCTTCATCTCAGATCCGGCTATCTCCACGATGCACGTGGGCTGTGGTCGTCTCCGTCTCTTCAGGTCTTTGGTGAAAGACACCAGGTAAGTTTCAGCCTCTTGTCTTCCGTGGATGTGTCATCCACCCGGTATGTGGCGTTTTCGGTTCTTCTGGCCCTGCTTGACGATGCTAGTAAGGCGCTTGACATTTGGCTCACCAGCTTGTGCACGGGCCTCCCTCCTTTGTTGCCCTTGCGTTGAAGCCGTCTTCTGCAGACAGAGGCGAAATGGTTCTTGATGCCGCAATTGGAGCATGTTCGCCCCTGGACGAAGCACTCACGGGGAGGGTGTTCCTCACGTGCGCAGTATCCACATTGGCCTTTTGTGATAGGGCCCTGCCTAGTTGGTGGCCGCGGTCCTCGGACACGCGATCTCACTGCGTCAGCTCTTTGTCTTCACGGCCACGTGCTTCTCTGACGATCGCGTTAACGCAAGATCCATTTCATCCACCCTTGCTGCCGAGAGGTCATGCATCCTGGCCTTGATCAGAATGTCATTGAGGGGCATATTAGGTTGTCGCAATATCAGTCCCCGCAGGATCTTGCTGCGGACCCTTTGAATGAGTTGGGTGGGGATTTCTTCAGTGGCCCTGTCCTCCATGACATAGGTGCTGGCCAACTCCCTCAGCTGAGCATAGAACGCGTCGATAGATTCTCCCTCTCTTTGTCGGGCTTGGCGCAGCATTAAATTCTCAAAGTCAGGGTTGAACTGTGGGTCGAAATGTGTGTTGAGAGCCACTAGGGCGACATCATAGTCTGTTGGTCCGCCGGCGTTCAGGAGATGTTTAAACAGGAGGTAGACTTCCTCTCCTGCGTAATAAAGCAGTAGGGACCGCTTCACTGCCCCATCGGATTCCCTAGTCGCGACAAAGTAATTCTCTAGTCGCCTGATCCACGTTTTCCATCGTGGGGACGCAGTGGTGGGGTCGGTTGCCTCGCTGAATGGGGGCAGAGCGCCTGTCGGGGCATGTTGTGTGATGACCTGTGCTGGTGGGTGGTCTGCATTGGGCGCTGGGTCTCCCATTGGGGTAGTGTGAGGATGGCACTCACAGCACATGAAAGTGGCTGGAGTTCAGTGGGGGTGTCCGCTTGTGGCGCAGGAAAATGCTCCAGGTGTGTCACTTGAGGTGGGGATCACTTGCTGAGTGTTGGGCCTCCTACACCAGGGCCTGGGCAGAAGCTCTCTCCACGTGGTGTGGTGCAGGCACTGTGGTTGCTGGATGAGCATGCACATCAGTGTGCCTGAGGTTCCCAGCTTGTGACTTCCCCCTCTGAGAATAATGCACGGGGCTCCATGAGCGTGGCTGCAGGCCACGACCTCAATTGTCAGGCTGGGCGTGGCAACGAGTCATGCACGTGCGCGAAGGCCGGTCATGGGATGCCCCAGGCTAGCACACTCACTGTTCAGTTGGCTCGTTCCTCGAGCGTGGCAGCCTTCGCGCTGGTGTTTCCTCACCGCAGCGCGTGTCACTGATTCTAATGTCAGAATGCGACAGGTGGTCGTTGTTCGTGAACAATAGTGGTTAATGAGGATGTGGTTCTGGTAAAGGTCGTAGTTAAGGATTCGTTGTTTGATAGACTCGTTGTTAAGGATTCGTTGTTCAGGCTGTTTACTGGGTGGAAGACCCACTGAAGAAGAAGCCTTAATATCCTAAAGGAGATGTGTGCATTGGTGGGTCCGAAGATACATGCTTCGCGGTGACCTCTGGGGGCGGTGGGGGTGGCAAAGAGGCTGCACCAGTGCTCCCATGTAAATCCCTTCAGAGAGGGCATACGACGGTGCCGCTCTGGTGTAGGCTTTACACCCAAGGTAGGACAGTGGGATACAGCTGCGGAGGCCCAGAGAACTCACCAGACAGGAGGTCACACACTGCCAAGAAGGGGTCTGCGCAAGGTAAGTGACTGAAATCCCTCACCCCGATGTTGAGTGAGGTGAAGGGCGCCCCGATAACCTTCCTCCCCTGGGGGGCGACATGGAGGCGCTGAGGGCCCCACTAAGAGATCAAGTTGCACAGAACATGGGAGAGCAGAGGGGTGCTGCAGGGAGCTGCTGAGAGATGCAGGGGTGCCCAGCAGCGGCATTAACAAGAGTGGGTCAGCCCCACAATCAGAACATTAAGGTGGTGAGCCTTGGATAGCGGTGGGCTGAAAAGCCCCTTTGGGTGAAGTAGAGCGAGCCAGGCAGGATTGCTGAGACCAGACCTGGTAGAGCCCTGGGTATGTGTTGCAATGTGGGCACTGCTGAGGGAACCAAACAAACTAAACACAAAGGATCTTGGTGTCCTAATTGGCAAGCAACTGCAAGTGGAGGTGGTCTGAATTGGCGAAACCCCAAATGACAGCAAGTGAGCACTTGCACATGACGTAGGTATCAAAGACCAGCAAAGGCACACCAGGAAGAGGCGAAGTGCAGAGCAATGAAGCAGACAATGGGGAGGACAGGGCACCCAGGGGCCAGAAGACCAATGCAATCATCCAGTATGCGCTCCCGCAGGAACTCACACAGCAGTACGTGCCAGACTGGTGCTCCGATACACGAATCGGTGGGGGAAACCTCAAGAGAGGCATTGATGGAAGCTATTCAGGGGGCTCGCATCACACTGGAAGGCAAGATCGATACAGTAGCTATTGAGGTGGGCCTCCTGCACAGAGACCTCAGGAAGATTTCAAAGAGAGTAACTGTCACAGAACAAACTATTGGGGGGCTGGACCGGGACGTTGTTATACTTAAGGAACAAGCCGCAAAGTTAACAGCCACTGCAAAGGAGCATGAAGATAGCGCGAAGTACACCAAGGGATGGTCCTGCTGCAACAACTTGTGGATGGTGGGGGTTCCTGGAAAGAGCAGAGTGTGCCTCGGCAGAATCCTTGTTGGAGAACTGGATTCTTGCCAAACTCAAACCAGAAGGTGTATCTCCTATGTTTGCAGTAGAAAAAGCACACATGGTACTGATGATGCGCCCCCAGCTGGGAGCCCCCCAAAGGGCCTTCATTGCACAGATATTTAATTATTGTGACAGCGACTATATAATCAAAAGGGCCCGAAGGGCAGGAACGTTTAAATATGAACACCGCAGCATCACCATCTTCCCAGATTATACTTGGAAAACATTAACAGAGAAAGTCCTTTGTGAAGGTCAAGTAAAAGCTTAGATCCATGGGGCTGTCAGACATGCTGCAGTTTCCAGTGCAGTTCAGAGTGGTAGCACTGTTGAAAAACATTTTTTTTTGGAGTGACCTGAGGAAGCCTGGGCACGGCTAGACCAATGAGACAAGGTACCACAAGGAGAACATGGCTCTTAGAAGACTGGACAGGGTAGATGCACGGAACAGCAGAAAGCAGCGCACTGGAGTTTGTCCCCGGGACAGATTCTATGGACTCCAAAATCGAAGTGCAGTAGAACAGCACGCTTGTAGAGGTGCAGATGGGTGGTGATGGCCTGATAAACACGCAGATCAGTGGGGAGGTGGCGAGGTCCGAGTCAGTCAGGTTCTACCAATCTCCATTCTGAGTGATTTTCTCCTGATCTTAGTGTGGATGCCTGTACTTGGAACTGGTGTGTTAGTACATTGAGGAGATGGGGAAGATAGCAACATGAGACAGCCACACAAGACTCCAATAAGGCAGTGTTGGAAACAGCCCACTCCCACTCCGCAGGGTGGTGGTGGACTCCCCGAACACACTGTGGTAGCTTGGCTCGAGTGGTCAGGAATCAGGCACCGTGCTAAGCATACAATATACCCATACAATAACCATGCGTGCATCCGTTCCAAAAACGACTCTACACCGTAAAAATTATGAAAATATTCTTCTTTATCTTTTTCTCTTAGTTGCTGATTGGAAAAATAAATAAGACAATCACAATATACAAATTTAAATAGTGCAGGTCAAATAAATACTGTCTGGAGATTCAATAAATAGGGATGATCATAAATACAAGGGACCTAAATATAAGTGCAGGTAATACAGGCAATTAAATATTCTGAGGCAATAAATACTGAACCAATAAATATTGTACACCAACCAGTCCTGTAGACCAATAAATATAGTGAAGCAATAAATAGGTTAAACACAATAAATACAGTGCCCCCAATAAATAATTAAAAGTATACAGCAGCACTCATGTAATCAGATCACTTTTCAATTCCTAAGGGCTGATTTGGCCCAGGCACAGCTTGTAGGGTTGTGGAAGGCTTGAGGGGTTCTACTCCCTGACTGGGACAAGGCTGAGGCCTAAACTGAGGTAGATCAAGGGGGGAATACCAGTGCCCTGGCTTTCTCTCTCCACACAACCTCTCTAGGTTAGTCCCAATTCACCCCTGGTACAGTCAGGTTGGTTCCAGCACCTCCCTAGCCCCTTAGAGCAGTCTCTCAGGTCTCCACAGGGCCTTAGGCGCCCTCTACTCCACTTACTGCCCTTTTTCTGATGTTCCGACGCCGCTGGAGTCGTGTCGATGCCGTGAGGCGGCTCCGGTTCGGTCTCGGCGGCCTCGGCACAATGTCAGTTCTAGACGACGCCGGTAGGCGGTTCCGGTCCGATGTCGGCGGCCTCGGTTCGATCTCGACCTCCGATTCGACGGCGTCGGGCAGTCTCTACTCGATGTCGACTTCGGGCGGCTCCGGTCCGATGGCGCTCTCGGCTTCGATGACGTCGGCCGGCCTGGCCTCGATGTCGACTTCCGGCGACTCCGGGGTGCGATCCTCACCCCCCGACCTCCGGTGCTCCTCCTCTCAGGTTCCGGGCGACTCCGGAGTGCGATCCTCACTCCCGACCTCCGGTACACTTCACCTCGGTCTCCGACGACTCCGGAGGGCGGACTTCACTCCTCCGATGACGCCGCTCACTCGACCTCGGTTAACTTCCTCCTCGACCTTTGGTATTCCTCACGACCTCCGTCGGCGCCCTCTTACGACCTCAGGCGGCTCCGGGTACGACGTCTGCTTCTTCAGTCAGCGCCGCTTCTCCACCTCGGGCTCCAGGTCTTAGGCTACTCGACGCCGGGCTCCAGGGAAACCAGTTTCCAGGTCAGGATCTTGCTGCTTTCTGCTTCTAAGGCCTGTTCCTGCTGTCCAGGTCCTTAGGATGAGTTTTTCTGGCTTCTTCCCACACAGGGCTACAGGCTGGGATCCATCAGTAGGGACAAGTATCAAGGGTGGGTTTATGGACCCCACTCCAGGCACAAGTTTCCACCCCATCTGCTTCACTCCTTCCTCCTTCACTGTTGTGCTGCTCTCTCTTCACCAGTCAGGTGCCAACTGCCAGCTCCAACTGCCAACACTCTGTCTTAACCTCCCAACATTCTAAACCGCCTCCAACGGTCACAGGGTTCTGGAATGTTCTGGAAGGTGCTAGTAGGTTCCAGTGGATGCTGATGATGTCACAGGTGGCCACCATTTTGTGCTTCAGGCCCTCAGACAGAAGTTTCAGGGGTAGGTAAAATGGCTCCCTGAATCTGCAGCAACACTAAAAAGTCTGGTGGTTCCCAAAAAGGAAAAATTCAAACAGGGTTTGAGGCAAAAGTGGGACAAAATAAATAATGATGAGGAGGGACCACCCAAAGGGCTGACAGGTCTAACACGCGTCCCCCCCAGCTGAAAGTGGGGAGAGCTACCCAACCCCTTGGGAGTTCTCATCACTAAGGCGGAAATACCTTGAGAGACCGTCTGCATTGGCGTGGTCCACTCCAGGCCGATGTTCCACCTGAAAGTCCATCCCCTGTAGGGAAATAGACCACCTCAACAACTTGGGATTCTCCCCCTTCATTTGCATCAGCCAACGAAGGGGTCTGTGGTCGGTCTGAACTAGGAAGTGCGAGCCAAACAGGTATGGCCGCAACTTCTTCAGAGCCCATACCACTGCAAAGGCTTCACGCTCTATTGCACTCCACTTCTGTTCCCTGGGAAGTAGTCTCCGGGATAGGAAGACCACGGGTTGATCCAGACCCTCTTCGTTGAGCTGCGATAACACTGCCCCAATGCCATGTTCTGATGCATCTGTCTGGACAATGAACTCCTTGGAAAAGTCTGGGGCCCTTAAGACAGGGGCCTCGCACATGGCTTTCTTCAATCTCACAAAGGCTTGCTGACAAGCCTCCGTCCAGACTACCCGTCGAGGTTGTTTCTTGGACGTGAGCTCCGTGAGGGGGGCTACGATGGTACCGTACCCCTTCACGAAGCGGCGGTAATATCCCGTGAGGCCCAAAAATGCTCGGACCTCAGTCTGTGTCTTGGGGGGTTCCCAGGCCATGATGGCCTCGATCTTCGCCTGGAGGGGTTGCACCGCTCCCCTACCCACCAAGTGTCCAAGGTACACTACCGACCCCTGCCCGATCTGGCACTTGCTGGCCTTGATCGTCAATCCAGCTTGTCTCAGGGCCTGGAGAACAGCTTGCAGGTGACGCAAGTGATCCTCCCAGCTGTTACTGAAGACGGCTATGTCATCCAGATAAGCAGCAGAGAAACTCTCCATTCCGGTGAGGATCTGGTTTACCAGGCGCTGAAACGTGGCAGGTGCGTTCTTGAGCCCAAAGGGCATCACACAGAACTGGTAGTGGCCATTGGGCGTGGAGAAGGCTGACCTTTCCCTTGCTCCATCAGTCAAAGAGATCTGCCAGTACCCAGAAGTAAGGTCAAAGGTACTTAGATATTGGGCAGCTCCCAGCCGGTCAATCAATTCATCCGCCCTAGGGATCGGATGAGCATCAGTTTTGGTCACTGAATTCAGTCCCCGATAGTCCACACAGAACCTCAGTTCTGGTTGGGCACCCGGTGGTGCAGCTTTTGGTACTAACACCACCGGACTGGACCAGGGGCTGCTAGAAGGTTCGATCACTCCTAGCTCCAGCATCTTAGTGACTTCACTATGAATGCTGGCCTTCACCTTGTCTGACATCCGGTAGATCTTGGACTTCACAGGTGGGCTGTCTCCTGTGTCCACGTCATGGACGCACAGGTGAGTCCTACCCGGGACAAGGGAGAACAACGAGGAGTACTGCCCCAGGACCTGGCGACAGTCCTCCTGCTGTTCAGGAGTTAGAGATGGGGAGAGAATCACTCCCTCCACCGACCCATCCTTCTCTTGAGACGCAAACAGATCAGGGAGAGGCTCGCTTTCCACGTCCTCTCCTCCGTCAGTCACCATCATCAAGATGACTTCGGGCCTCTCGTGGTGGGGTTTGAGGCGGTTGGCATGCAGCACCCGCAGGGGCTGACGAGGGGTCTTCAGGTCCACCAAGTAGGTAGCCTTACCCTTCTTCTCCAACACCTCAAAGGGTCCTGACCAGCGATCCTGGAGGGCACTAAGCTCTCCGGGTTCGATCACCCACACCTTCTGGCCAGGCTCCAACTCCACCGGGTGAGCATTGTGGTCATACCACGCCTTCATCACTGCTTGGCTGGCTTCCAAGTTGTCAGAAGCTTGCTTCCACAACTTAGCCATTTGGCTCCGGAAGGCCAGCATGTAGCTCACCACATCCTGGGGAAGCTTTCTGGGAGTTCTTTCCCATCCGTCTCTCACCAGGTTAAGAGGTCCACGTACAGGGTGCCCATACAGAAGCTCGAAGGGGCTGAAGCCCACTCCCTTCTGTGGCACTTCCCTGTAAGAAAAAAGTAAACAGGGTAGGAGGACGTCCCATTTCCTCCGCAGGCTTTCAGGCAGACTTCTGATCATGCCTTTCAAGGTTTTGTTAAACCTCTCCACCAGACCATTGGTCTGGGGGTGGTAAGGAGTTGTGAACCGGTAGGTCACTCCACACTCCTTCCACATCGCCCGCATATACGCTGACATGAAGTTGGTCCCCCTGTCGGACACAACTTCCTTGGGAAAACCCACTCGGGTAAAGATTCCCATCAGGGCCCTAGCCACAACAGGTGCTGTTATGGTCCTCAGAGGTATTGCCTCTGGGTACCGTGTGGCATGATCCACCAGGACCAGGATAAACCTGTGACCAGCTGATGTTGGCGGATCTAACGGACCCACAATGTCGATGCCCACCCTTTCAAAGGGGGTGCTAACGACAGGAAGTGGTTCCAGGGGAGCTTTCAGCTTCACCCCTGTTTTCCCACTGGCTTGGCAAGACACACATGTCCGGCAGTAGGTATCGGACGACACTTTCATCTGAGGCCAATAAAAGTGTGGGACAAGACGGGCGAAGGTCTTGTCTTGCCCCAGGTGTCCTGCCAATGGTATCTCGTGAGCCAACTCCAGAAGGAAGGCTCGATAACGTTGAGGAACTACCAAGGCTCGTGACGATCCATGTAGGGGTGCCTTGGGTTCACTGTAGAGGAGGCCATCCTCCCAGTAAACACTGTAGTTCCCTTCAACGTTCCCTGCTGCCTGGGCTTCGGCCTGTCGCCTCAGCCCCTCAAGGGTAGGGCACTCCCTCTGGCCCTGGCAGAATTCCTCCCTGGACGGGCCTCCCTCCACGTGCCACTCGGCCGGGATGGGTAGGTCCTCCAGTTTGGTAACGTCCCCCACCGCAGACTCCTGGTCCACCACCTCCGGTGGCCTATCCGTCCTACGGGGTGGAGACGCCGAGGCAGGCTCCTCCTGTCCTCGGTTCTTCCCTTGACTGGCAGCTGGCTGGGCCTTTGTTCCAGGCTCCAGCCGAAATGAACTCCCTCTTCGGGTAGTCGCGGACCTTGTGCTAACACAGGCCCAGTCAGGTGTACCCAGCATCTCGGTGTGAGTCCGGTATTCCACCTCCTTCCAAGCGTTGTGCTCCATATCATTCCCCAGCAGACAATCGACTGGCACGGCAGGGCTTACGGCAACTCGAAGTGAACCTGCAACCCCCCCCCATTCAAAGGGAACCTCGGCCACGGGATAGTGACCTGTTCTGCCGTCAGCCATCGCGGCTGGGTGGAGTACATCGGGAATTACCTGCTCTGGAGACACCAGTTGACTACGCACCATAGTCATACTGGCTCCTGTGTCTCTCAGAGCCTCCCCTCTTTGGCCGTTGATGGTGACCCATTGCCCATACTTTGCGGTATTTGCGGGCACCTGGATCTTAGGAACCATCTCCCGTTCTCCCAGGGACACTAAAGTGACACCCGCCCACTCCCTTCCCTTAGTTAAGGGCATCTCCTCCCCGAGCACTACACTAGCTACTCCGGGGGTCTTTCCTCCAGTGGGAGGGGGTGGTCGTTTCAAGCACTTCGGATCTCCTTTATAGTGTCCAACGCCACCGCACTCATAGCAATGGACAACCCTTGGCTGCTGACTCTGGCCAGGATTAGGGTTTCTGGGCGGGTTAGCCTTAGGGGTGAATCCTGTTCCCTTCCCTTGGAAGTTATTTTGGGGGCCTTTGGAGAACTCCTTTTTCTTTTCCCCTCCCTCTTTCTTCTGGGGGGCGCCCTGTCCGGCCTTTTGAGTATCCCCTCCAGTCCCCCTTGTGGACACCCGGGTACAAGCCCAAATGTCCGCCTCCTCAGCAAGCTTCCGGGGACTGGTCAGCTTGCTATCCACCAGGTGTTGCCGCAGTTCAGGGAAACATTTCTCGAGCAGGTGTTCCTTCAGTACTAGGTCAAACAACCCCTCGTAGTTCCTCACTTCACTGCCCTGAATCCAACCTTCCATTGCCTTCTTCGCATAGTCCAGGAAGTCCACCCAATTCTGCGTGCCCAGTTTGTGACTACCCCTGAACTTCTGTCTGTACTTTTCAGGTGTTAGTCCAAACTTTCTGATGAGCGCCAGTTTCATGGTGGGGTAGTGGGTCTGCTCATCCTCCTCGAGGGCCAATAAAGCATCCCTACCCGCTGGAGGCATGTACTTGTACAATCCCCCTCCCCAGTACTTCTCTGGAACCCCATGGGCCCTCAATGAGACCTCATAGGCCGCTAGCCACTTGGCGATATCGTCGCCCACTCCATAGCTAGCTACTATGTCCTTTGGCAGGTATGGTTTAGGTTCCCTGGTGATCTCTTGGGTTTGGCTGCCACCATTAGGAACAGGTTGTGCCCCGATTCTCAAGATCTGAAGATCTATTTCTTTCAGTCGTAATTCATGGGCCATCCTCTGCTCCTCCTTCTCCTTTTCCAGCCTTGCTAAGTCCCATGTGAGCTGTCTTTTCTCCCTCCGGTCTGTTAGCTCCACTTCAGACAAGCCACCGCTAGAGGCACTGCTGCCCTTCCTAGAAATGGTTCTGGGCCCTGCTGACAGGTTCCCCACCTCAGGTTGGTACATCTCAGCCCCCTCGGGGTCAGGCTCTCCATCCCTGTCTTCCTCCTCAGCCTTGCTTTCTCGGCGTGCCTCCCCCCAAGCCCTTAAGCTGGTTTGGAGTGCACCCTTCTTTGCTCCTGGGGGACAGTGCACCCCCTCCCGCTGGCAAAACTCCCTGAGTTGGGCCACAGTGTACGTTTCTAGATTTTCTAGTACAAACTCCATCTTGCCCACTCAGGTTAGAGGACAGGTTTTGTGCAGTAACAATGCAGGGGGGTACCTTTAATAATACCTCCTCCCACCACCAGAGTAAATTTGGAAAAAACAAAAACCCACAATTAGGAAGGCCGTTTTGAGAAAACTCCCGGTGTAGGCCTATGGACTACCCACAGTTATTGTTGAGTATACGTAGGCACAGCTCTATCCCACCACTGAACACCAATTTATGTTGGAAACAGCCCACTCCCACTCCGCAGGGTGGTGGTGGACTCCCCGAACACACTGTGGTAGCTTGGCTCGAGTGGTCAGGAATCAGGCACCGTGCTAAGCATACAATATACCCATACAATAACCATGCGTGCATCCGTTCCAAAAACGACTCTACACCGTAAAAATTATGAAAATATTCTTCTTTATCTTTTTCTCTTAGTTGCTGATTGGAAAAATAAATAAGACAATCACAATATACAAATTTAAATAGTGCAGGTCAAATAAATACTGTCTGGAGATTCAATAAATAGGGATGATCATAAATACAAGGGACCTAAATATAAGTGCAGGTAATACAGGCAATTAAATATTCTGAGGCAATAAATACTGAACCAATAAATATTGTACACCAACCAGTCCTGTAGACCAATAAATATAGTGAAGCAATAAATAGGTTAAACACAATAAATACAGTGCCCCCAATAAATAATTAAAAGTATACAGCAGCACTCATGTAATCAGATCACTTTTCAATTCCTAAGGGCTGATTTGGCCCAGGCACAGCTTGTAGGGTTGTGGAAGGCTTGAGGGGTTCTACTCCCTGACTGGGACAAGGCTGAGGCCTAAACTGAGGTAGATCAAGGGGGGAATACCAGTGCCCTGGCTTTCTCTCTCCACACAACCTCTCTAGGTTAGTCCCAATTCACCCCTGGCACAGTCAGGTTGGTTCCAGCACCTCCCTAGCCCCTTAGAGCAGTCTCTCAGGTCTCCACAGGGCCTTAGGCGCCCTCTACTCCACTTACTGCCCTTTTTCTGATGTTCCGACGCCGCTGGAGTCGTGTCGATGCCGTGAGGCGGCTCCGGTTCGGTCTCGGCGGCCTCGGCACAATGTCAGTTCTAGACGACGCCGGTAGGCGGTTCCGGTCCGATGTCGGCGGCCTCGGTTCGATCTCGACCTCCGATTCGACGGCGTCGGGCAGTCTCTACTCGATGTCGACTTCGGGCGGCTCCGGTCCGATGGCGCTCTCGGCTTCGATGACGTCGGCCGGCCTGGCCTCGATGTCGACTTCCGGCGACTCCGGGGTGCGATCCTCACCCCCCGACCTCCGGTGCTACTCCTCTCAGGTTCCGGGCGACTCCGGAGTGCGATCCTCACTCCCGACCTCCGGTACACTTCACCTCGGTCTCCGACGACTCCGGAGGGCGGACTTCACTCCTCTGATGACGCCGCTCACTCGACCTCGGTTAACTTCCTCCTCGACCTTTGGTATTCCTCACGACCTCCGTCGGCGCCCTCTTACGACCTCAGGCGGCTCCGGGTACGACGTCTGCTTCTTCAGTCAGCGCCGCTTCTCCACCTCGGGCTCCAGGTCTTAGGCTACTCGACGCCGGGCTCCAGGGAAACCAGTTTCCAGGTCAGGATCTTGCTGCTTTCTGCTTCTAAGGCCTGTTCCTGCTGTCCAGGTCCTTAGGATGAGTTTTTCTGGCTTCTTCCCACACAGGGCTACAGGCTGGGATCCATCAGTAGGGACAAGTATCAAGGGTGGGTTTATGGACCCCACTCCAGGCACAAGTTTCCACCCCTGCTGCTTCACTCCTTCCTCCTTCACTGTTGTGCTGCTCTCTCTTCACCAGTCAGGTGCCAACTGCCAGCTCCAACTGCCAACACTCTGTCTTAACCTCCCAACATTCTAAACCGCCTCCAACGGTCACAGGGTTCTGGAATGTTCTGGAAGGTGCTAGTAGGTTCCAGTGGATGCTGATGATGTCACAGGTGGCCACCATTTTGTGCTTCAGGCCCTCAGACAGAAGTTTCAGGGGTAGGTAAAATGGCTCCCTGAATCTGCAGCAACACTAAAAAGTCTGGTGGTTCCCAAAAAGGAAAAATTCAAACAGGGTTTGAGGCAAAAGTGGGACAAAATAAATAATGATGAGGAGGGACCACCCAAAGGGCTGACAGGTCTAACAGGCAGGTACTAGGGTATCTCACCCGAACAAACTGTTATGTGTGCAACTGAATGGTATTGCCTTTGAACATTGACTCCTACATGGGGATTCACTTAGGGCACTGCTGGAGCAGCCAGACAGAGACCTGGTGCGGACCATCGTCCCATTCGGGGAAAGGAAAATACCGGCTTGACTGGCCAATGCATTGTGGGGGGGCATAGATTAGTTAACTGTGCAAGGTTTGGGGTCTGATCACTGGGACAGCATGCCAACCAGTTAATTCATAGTGGGAAGGAAGTTGAGAATATCTGGGCCGCTTTGGCTGAAATGAACATTGCATGGCTGCAGGAGATGCACATCACAGACACAGAGGCAGGTAAATGAAGAAAAGATGGAGGGGGCAACTGATCACGTCTACTTTTTCCTCCTACGCTTGTGGGGTTGCAGTCTGGGTGGCACCCGGGATCTCCTTTTGCATGATCTACTCAGAGACAGCAAGTTTTGGTGCAGTGGGTGTTGGATGGTGTGGATGTAACTATCTTGAATGGCTTCGACCTCAATACCGATAAAAGGGATTTCTTCACACAAATGCAATCACTGGTGACGGATAACATGGTTGAACGACTGTTGTGGATGGGATATTTCAAACGTGTCTTAAACGCAAACATGGACAGGCAACCTAGAGCGTCGGCCAAACTGGTAATGGTGGGCACGTTGACTGAAGTTGTGCATAACCTGGGCTGTGAGGATGTGTGGCAGGAACGACATCCTTCAAGGAGGGAACACTACTGTTACTCGGCTGTTCATGGAACCTACAGCCGGGTGGACTGAGCTCTGGGAACAGCAAACATGAGGCATGACGTTCAGATGGCCACCTATGCGGGCAGGGTTTTATCTGATCATTCCCCCCTGCTGATGGAGTGGAGTGGTGCATGGACCAGGGACGGACGGAGATAGTGGTGCATGCAACCGGACGTACTTATGGATACTCTGTTTAGGCAGGCCCCTGGGGAGAAAATCCCTGAATACCTGGAGGGCAACTGGGGCAAACAAACAGAAGGGGGACTGAATGGGAAGCACTAAAGGCTGACATCAGATGGGATTGCCTTGGGAAGGTATACAGTCTGCGCAGATAGTTGCAGAGAGAGCTAGGGGACCTGCAGAACAAATTGGCCAGCTTGGCCTCAAATGGGGAGTAAGGGAGACATTGGACAGGTTCACACTTCAGGATACAAACAACAGCTGCACCGAGAGGGAAACAAGCCTAGCAAATTGCTGGCCTGGCTGCTTAAACGAGAGATGGAAAGAACCCTAATAGTAGAGCTACGCTGACGGGATGGGACATTGGCTACCACTCATTAACTATTATAGACACACTGGGGCCTACTTGCCTACCCTTTATAGAGGGGGTGGAGGTGGCCGATGATGCGCTGGTGGCTGGGTATCTGGGAGTGGTGGTCCTGCTGGTGCTGTTGCCAGGAGCAGCCCTTGCAGGTAAGATTGGTGAGCCGGGTGTAGGGGGATTCGACAGACGACTACAAGGGAAAATTAAACAAATAATTAATTTGCCCTCTGCGTTGTCTGTTGAAATTCCCCCCCACTCGGCCCACTGCCCCACCGCTCTTACCTGCACAGGCCGCTGCTGGCTGCCGCCCATGTTGCAAGAAGCACTGGAAGTGGACATTACCCTGCAAGAGGTTAGAGAAGAGATGGGCAAAATGAAAAGAGGGAATACACTGGGGAAGACGCCCCCCCCAGTGGATTTCACCAGGCATATTTGGCAGCTAGCAGAACCAATGCTTCAGGTATACCGCAAAACGTGGGAGAGCGCAATGCTGCGCCCGAACCTCAGGGAGAGGATGTTGTGTATGGTCCCAAAGCCTGGAGGAGACACGACAAACCTGTCTTCCAACAGACACTATGCTTAATGTAGATACTAGTGTATTATGTAAGGCCCTGGTGGAGCGATTGAAGAGGTGGTGTCATGGGAACACTGGTGAATGAAGACCAATGCAGCTTTATGCTCCGACATGCCCAGACATTAAATGGCAAAACATGGCATTTAATTTGCGGAGATTCTGAAATGTGATACACTCCGTCCGGGGAAGTGACAGGGCATTGGTTCTGGTCTCAGTAGACATAACTAAGGTATTTGATACAGAGGAATGGCATTATCTGCAGCTACTACTTAGGTCTTCTGTAAATAGGTGAATATACTCTATACAGTGCCTAGCACAAGGGTGCGAAGTAGGGGAGTGGTGTCTGACAGATGGGATGTGTGGCGGGGCACACAACAGGCCTGTCTTCTTTCCCTGCTCCTCTTTGCCTTGCCGATGGAGCCATAGGCGGTGAGACTTCGGAACGACATGGGGGACTTCGGTATTGAGATTGGGGACACCACACATGTGATATCCCTATATGCGGACGACATGCTGTTTTATTTGAAGCGCCCAGCGGAGTCGTTGCAGCTGCTTCTGGTGGGACTAGAGGCCATCGAGGGGTTTCAGGCCTGTGTATTTACAGGGAAAAATCACTGCTGTTTCCCTAATAGAGTTGAAGGTGGTGCCAGAGTTGAACCTGGCCCTAAAGGACTGAGATGGGAGACTACACCTTTCCGATATCTTAGTATCATTGTGGGGCACACAATGGAAGACCAGGGGTGATACTGCATGGGACCGCTAGCGGATGAACTGATGAAGTCTGTTTGCTTTTGGACCATGCTGCCACTGTCTATGGCAAGAGGGGTCATGGTGGCAAAGATGATGGTCCTTCCTAGGTGTCTGTAGATAATATATATAAAATGCTTTATACAAGCTGCTGTGTAGTTTATTTAAGACCTTGGAGAGTTAGTTGCTTTCATTGCTCTGGGCTTAGAAAAGGACAGGGTGGCGCTGATGCAATACAAACGAGACATGGTGGAAGGGGTATGGGCCTCCCGGACTTGGAGCTATACTATTATGCATCTAAGTTGCAGCATGTTGCCAGGTGGTCAGCCGGAGAAATCAAAGGGGAGACAAAGCTCTTACAAGCCACTTATGGCGCACATTCATTAATGGCGCTGCTAATGCACAGCTTGTGGGCACTCATTTTGAGAAAATGGGGATTCCAAATTCATTAAGCTTTGGACAGGTGACAAACCTTTGCATAAAATGAGCTGATTGGGAGAAGCATCCTAGCCAGGATTTGCTTTGATTTTACCGTTTATTTATTTTTTCTGGAGTAAAATAAAATCATCCATAGTATCAGAAGTTTGGGATTTGATCTTAATAGGAGTAATGAGTTTATAATTCCTAACCAGAAGATCCGAAACGTGGGTTTCTGTAATGTCATGGGTAACCAATTGAACTACTTCTCTGTCCATTCTTCATTATGCTTGGATACCACAAAGCAGGTATATAAAGTAAACATAGATGGTGCATCTTTTGCAAACTTCAGTTTAAAGACATGATGTCAGATAGATGGCTTTGTCTGGTCAATCCCTAGTTAAGAGATAAAGTTTCTGATTTGTAGATATTTAAAAATATATATATTATTGTGTAAATGAAACACTTTTTTAGGTCATAAAACTATTTCAGTGTCTATTCCTTAAAAGAAATCTTCTAGCCTTCTAAGCACTTCGTTATGTCTGCTTTGAAAGTGGTGGTCCTGGAAAATAATAGGGCGTTTGTGGTATGTGCAGGAAACTGCACTTCTTTGCAGATGTACCCCCACTTCTTTACCCCATTTGAACTACTAGATACTGGTTTCTCAACTCCTACAGTACACTGAAGCCTATTAACCAGGCTCCAGTACCAGTATCATTTCCCCTAAACTGACATATTCAATTGTAAACACATTGGCAAGGACTTTAGCACCACCGTAAGTCCCCAGTATATGGTACCCCTAGTACCTAGGGCATGGGTGCTAAAGAGGGGCCCTAAGAGCTCAAGCATGTATAATGCCACCCTAGGGGACCCACACACAAATTGTATGCAGAATCCATTTCAGGCTGCGTGAAATGGTGCAAACTATTTTGAAAACACGACATGGCACACTCCCTGGGTGCCATGCCCATGCACACTGCATTTACTATATGTAAGGCACCCCTATGGCAGGCCTTAGAACCCTAAGGCAGAGTGTATTATATTATATGTGAAGACATATCTGCACAAACAGATATGTCCCTGTCATATCTTCTTCCATTGCCACAACATTGCAAGTGTTCAGGAAGCCATCTTAAGTATATGTACAAAGCACTGGTAATTATGAAATATCCATCTCCATAATGGCTTCACTGAAAATAATGGTGATTGGTATCAAACACCTTGTCTTAATAACTCCATACTGATTCTAGTCTCCGCAACGTTTGACCCCGGTCATGAAGCCTAACACACACTGCGTGACCACTTGCTGCCCCAGGCACTTGGTCCAACTCAAATGAGAGCGCTCACCTTGCGCTTTTGTTTTCGGCACTAGAAATCTCTGCAAGCTCCTTTCCTCCAATTAACAAGGGCGAATTTTACAGCGCTCACCACGCGCTTTCTCACAAATATACAGTGGTGGGCATGGGCAGGCCAGCACATCGGGTCCCTCAGCAGAGGGGAAGTCCTTGGAGTTCCCCCTCCCAGCAGGGAAATCCATAGTGGCAGTTCCTCCTGTAGTCCAGCAACCTACCGGCTGCAAGTAAGCACCCAAGCACCACACAGACATGGGGTCACAGCCCAATATTTATATTAACCAGGTTTTTGTTCTGCCCTGGCACAGGGCTTGGGGAATCCAGTAAAAACCAGTTCTGTGGGGCACTCAACATTTTATTTACAGTGCCCAACAGATCCCTTTGACATCGTAGGTCCGGGCCCAGACACACCACAGGGGGCGGAGCCAGAATTGTCCCAGGCAGGCACAGACCTATTCAGGGTCAGGGGACTACTCTTCCCACTACTCCAAATGCAGATCTTCCTATTCAGCCTAGCGCTGACTCACACTACCCCTCTGGAGCCACACACCTCACCAGCCCCTGTCACTCCAGAGCCAGACATGCAATACACATCAGGCAGGCAGAGACACATAGCACAGAGAAATGCCAACTTCTAAAAGTGGCATTTCTAAAATAGTGATAATAAATCAGCGCACACCATTACGCATTTATTATTACTATTCCAAACATACCAAACTTGACCACACTGCTCTTCTCATATCAGGAATTACCACTGAAACACTTATCAGGGAATCCCAAATGCAGTCCTATGGGAGGGCAGCCTCACAGCAGTGAGAAACCAAAATGGCTGTTTTTCACTACCAAGACATGTCAGACACTTAAGGTACATGTCCTACCTTTTACCTACAATGCACCCTGCCCATAGGGCTAGCTAGGGCCCACCTTAGGGGTGACTGACATGCAGTAAAAGGGGGGTTACAGACGTGGCACACACTTTAGGCGCAACGTCACAGCGGCAGTAACAATGCACGCACAGGACCTGCAATGGCAGAGGCCTGAAACAGGTTTGAAAGGCTACTTTGGTGGATGGCGCAAGCAGAGCTGCAAGCCCACCAGTTGCATTTAATTTGCTGGCCCCGGGTATGTTAGATACCACTTTACTGGGGGACTGATAGGTAAATTAAATACGCCAAACAGGTGTAGACCAATATTACCATGTTTACCACAGATAGCAAACGCACTTTACAATGGACAGCAGTGCTAAAGTGCCCAGAGTCCTAAAACCACCAACACCAGGTCAGAAAAAAGGCTAGGAAGAAGGCAAAAAGTTCAGGGATGACCCTGCAAAAAGGGCCAAGTCCAACAAATATTCTAAACTTTCTTTGTGTCTTCGTTTCTACGCGTCTCCTGATTATCTAATTGTGGACAAGTACGATGTGAGAGAGCGAAAGGTTGTGTCCTGTTATCGTGATCCCTGAGAGGGTCGAGCGTGTTGTGTACTGGTGGTGCCAATTCACTTGTTTCTTTTGTATTATTAGCAGGGCAAGTGAAGCAGTATAGCTAGTCGGACCCGGACTCATGGACACTGAGGTGGTATGGTGACTCAGTCCGTATATTCTGATGAGCTATGGTTTTAAGCATAGTTCTGTTCTAGAGCAGAATCCCTGCAACACTACCACAGCATGTAGCACCTCTGCACCCAGACACCCAGGGCAGCTAAACCTGAACTGCAGGTGATTTCCTCAACCTTGGCCCCAATGTATCTTAGGTCCAGAAGAACAGTCCTGTAAGTCGTCTTCGAGTGTACCTATGCAGTGAATGTTTTGACCACAGGATAACATTACCGTACTCGAGGTTCATGCTTCAAATCTGACAGCTATGATTCTCTACTGTTTTTCCTGTAAAAATGTATAATGTCGAAAGTGCTTACCTGATCCCGATGATTTTGGTGTCTAAAATTAGATAAAAATCTGTGTTATTTTTCTAAATTGGTCTTGAGGTTCTTCTTGAGGGTGTGTCTCAATTATTGACTTTGTGTGTACAGCAAATGCTTGAAACTACCCTCTCATAAGCATAAACTGCTCGCCCATGCAATCACAAAGAGAGCATTTGGGATTATTAATTTAAACCCTGTAACCAAAAATGGTCGTCTGGACATTTTACACAGTGTACCTCATTTTGGTGTAAACCAGCTTTCTACAGTATGTACTACATGTGTTAGAAAAATCCGGAATTTTAAGATGCTGTTTAATTTCATGCCAAATTCTCCCTAACATATTGATAGCCTTCAGTCTGACCATTGTTAATACTTTTAGATCACCAAATATCCCCATAGGATGGTGTTCATAAAAGGTAAATACAAACTGCATATCCAGAGAATGCATTAGTTTGATCAAATGACTGCTAACGTTTACCCATACTACGCCAATAATATAATTTTCAGTCCGGAAACGTCCATTCACCTCTACTAATAGACAGCTTGAGTCTTTTAATAGTTCGGAGTGCTACTTTGCCACATGATATGAACCTCAAATTCTTAAACATTTGATCGGTATGTACAATGTCAGTGTTCTAAAAAAAAAAGTGCTCTTGCATCTTTTAATGGTGTCTGAATGGATTGAAGTAAACTTGAAGATATGTATTTGAAACATAGCTCTATTTTTGAAGCAACCAAAATCCCCAGGTATCATGCCTTTTGACAGACAATGCAGTCTTGTGAAGTGTGGTGACACAGGAAATTCTGAAGAAGAGCAGTCAGTTGTGCAAAATGGTGTAAAAAGTATCAAACAGGAACTCAACAAAACATCAAACTAAAATAATTTGCTGCTTCTACTAATAAAGACTAGTGCTATTCCAACCAATAAAGGAAAATAACTTGCCTTCAATCTGCTGTATTGTTTGTTGAATATGATTGAGGAACTTCTGCATGTTCATTAAAAACTCATCTCTAATTAGCTGAATGCTGCGAACTTCAACTTTAAGATCTTTTGGGCTAAAAATATTCAAATAATCATGCTCTGACGATTGATCTGTTTCTGGTACTGAAGGTTCTGCATTTTTGTGTTGATTGTAGGACAATGAAGGCATAAAGATCTGAAAAACAAATGGTTTAATAGATTATGTAGCACAGGCTATAAACACATTTGGTCTACGGATTTTGAACACAAAACACTCTGCGGCCAACAGCCAAATATTTTGGCAATCGCTCCATCAACAACCACCTGAGAGCACTTTTTTCAGGTTTCAAGGTTCTCAGAGATACTTGCCCTGAGTTTCAAAGTATTAGACAAATGAAGGAGACCAGGAGGACTGGTGTGCCCTACACCTCTAGCTCCCTTATTGAGTCCTTCTATCTGCTAGGGATCACTGCATTGCTGAAAGGTACTGCAGACAATAAATCCATCTCTTGTTCACCAGATTTTTCACCAGTTTTGCAGACCAAAGCATCAATGGAACGTTCCAGGGGAAGTAAGTGGGTGAATGCTGAGAACAGTTGGTGACACTTGATATTTCATGGTTTCTTTAGAGTTACCACTTGAATGCATTTTTCAACAATGGTTACACATTTATTGTATATGCAGTCCAGGGTGTTGTTTTTTTCTAAAAGAAAGCCATGTTGTGCTTTCTGAATGAGCAGAATAAGAAGCTCACGGCTTGTAATAGCAACTGACTTGACTTCTGGAATGTTATGAATGGTATTATATGAATTAATTTCTTAAAGACTTTGCCAGAATATGGGTATATCAGCCAGAACAATATAGTGTCACTAATGGATTAACATATTCCAATTGTATTATTCTTCTGTGTTTTCCATACATTAAGCATAACCTTCAGCTTTTGGTCCATTAGTTAACTAGTTCATTTCAAGTATAGAGCTATGCACAATGGATAATCTCTAATGGGACCAGGGTGGACCGGGCAAACAAAAAAATGTAATGGACGTGTACAGTTCAAACTTCCTGTATACCAAGGGCACTGATGTGCTTCTGTCTTATTAACAAACCACTTTTGTAAGAAACTGGCTCCATGTGTACTGCACCAAAGTGAGGTACAGTTTGTATAGAGTCCAAGAGTCTCCAGAGGTAGGCAGAGGTTAAAGTTAGATAGAACCTTTCACTCTAAAGTGGTAGCTTGGTCGAGCAGTAAGGCAGTATCAGGACAGTGTTAAGCATTTGATGTACACACTCAGTCAGCAAATGAATTCACACACTCAAGAACTGAACTCTAGGCCAATTGCTTTTGTATAAGACATATACTGTTGTTTATTTTCAGAACCAAGGAAGCCTGGAACAGGTAAGCATGAAATACTTTTCAGTAATAAGTTACTGGATATAGAACTGTTTGAAAATGCAATAGGAATGGTACTTTGTTTGATTTACAGGGGAGCAGTAGTAGGCAACACTTACCAAATACAGTACATTGGAATGAATAGGCTTTTTCCATAAATTGCAGGTAAATTACTTTTCGGATTACTTTTTCTAACACAGTGCTGGATCCTAGATTCGGCACTGGGACATTTCCTGAAAACAGTTGAGAAAATGCATTTTAGTTAGATGTACGATTTTTAAAGAATATTCTTGTATTTCAAAAGTTGACACTGACATTTTTTGGGAGAAAAAGTGTCAATGTTATCCTATGAGGAAAAGTAGGTTATCGGTTTCGAGGTAAGTACTCGGTCTTTGGAGTTGGGGTTCTGGGGTTAGACTCGGGGATCTCCCAGGGTCAGTGATGCACTGTTGTTGAACCCTCAGCGGCACTAAGGCGGCCGAGTGCAGAGTGTTGAGGCCCAATGTTATCCTATGGAGGATAGGGGGCTCCGGTTGGTGGCTGCTGGCAAGCAGGCCACGGGGTTGTGGGAGCAAAGCTCCCAGGGTTTAGCTCAGGGCAAGTTGGGGACCAAAGTAGCACAAAAGGTGCACCCTCAGCGGCACTAGGGCGCTGGATGCAGGATGCTGTTTTGAGGTCGGGTGCCCTGTTGATTTCAATGGAGATTCTCCGGGACAAAGAAACACTGCAGGCTTGGGGACGAGGATCTTCCAGGAGCGACCACCACTTCGAGGGGTAAGTTGAGGGTTGGTTAGGCACCGTTGGTTTGGGGCGTCAGGTGCAGGGGTGTCTTGGGACATCGTATTTTCTTACCTGCTCTGGTTGCGGTAGGGGAGGGTCCTCTGGATTGAGGCTGCAGGTGTCATCAGGAGGCTTGAGGCAGGTCAGGGGTCGCCCGATCTCAGGTCAGGGCCGCCGGGGGGACCTCCTCGTGGTGTTTTTCCACTCGAGCTCAGGCCGGGTTCGGCGGGTGCAGAGTGGGCTGGATTCGCGGTTCCTGGCTGGCGACAGGAGCTGCAGTTTAACACGTCCGGTGTTCACGGGAGAAACAGTCTGGAAAGTGAAGGCAGGCAGGTCCTCCGGGGTTTGTGAGGTTGCTGGCTGCTGGACACGCCAGGATTTCGCAGGAGCAGGTTCGAGGGGAGACAGGCCTGTAGGGCTGGGCCCAAGTCAGTGGACGTCGTTCTCTTGTTAGCTCTGCACGGCCCTTCGTCCCTCTTATCTTCTTTTCTTGTTGTTGCTTGATCTAGGAAGGAAGGTTCAGGGTGCCCCTAAATACTAAATTTAGGGGAGTTAAAGGTAGGTAAAGGGCAGGGACCAATGTGTCCCTTCCCTGGGGTGGGTACACCCCCTATTCTGCCACTCTCCAGTGGGAGGGGGCAGGAGTCTGTCCCTGGTTGGCTGGGTCCCCCCATCCTCAAGATGGCGGGACTAGAGGTTGTGCTTCACCTCGCCTCCCCCACCTTAGGGGTGGAGTTGGCACACCTCTCTTCCTCACTTGTTTTTCCCGCCGGTTCTCCCACCCAAAGTGGGGGGTAGAACCAGTGGGGACCAGTTGCTGAAAGCAGCAAATGGTCTGGAGAGGCTCACAAAGGCGGCATGCCTTTGAAGCTTCTCCTTCGTGAACCCTGCCCATCCTGGGGGAGGAGGCTTGGCACCTCGTCCCAGGATGTGCATTGTTTCAGGCCCCCGAGAGCAGCAAGCTCTTGACCCAGGGGTCCAGAAATATGTCTGCTGGTGGCAGCCTAAGCAGCCACTCAGTCAGGTCACTAGGAGTTGGTCGAATTTCAGGGGGCATCTCTAAGATGCCCTCAGTTGTGCATTTTAAATTAAATCCCACACTGGCATCAGTGTGGGTTTAATGTGCTGATACCAAACTTCCCAGTCTTCAGTGTAGCCATTATGGTGCTGTGGAGTTTGTAATGACAAACTCCCAGCACTGTATATTCTTTAATGGCAGCACTGCACTTACAGTGCCCAGGAATGGATTTGGGCACTGTAGGGGGTGCAGGGCCCATGCACCTGTACCCTCAGCACTGGCATAGGGCACCCAGCTAGAGGGGTGACTGATGTATGCCAGGGCAGTGGTTTGTGGGCATGGCACACAGGGATGTGTGCCATGTCGACTCTTCACTCACAGCCTCATGCATCAACCCAAAATCCAGTCGGTAAAATACCGATTCGCTAATAGCTCCCGGTATTAAGTTAAAAATACCCAATCCCAATGCATCAACCCAAAAGCAAAAATCGCTATTTAAGGAATCCTTAAATAGCGATTCTTTAAATAGGGATTCCTTAAATACCGATTCCTTAAATAGCAATTGCATTTAAGGAATCCCAAAGTGAGATTCCTTAAATGCAATGCATCAAAGTTAAAAAATTAGCGATTTCGCTAATAGGGGGAGCAAATTACCATGAAGATGAACTGCATGGTAATTTGCAAAAACTTTGAAAAATGCACTTTTGTGCATTTTTCAAAGTTTCATGTTGCGCACACACATGCCCTTAGAGCATGTGTGTGTGCAACATATGTGCACATATCATTTTCAGGGGTGCTATAGGGTGTCATTTTGACACCCTTGCACCCTTGAAATTGCATGAGCAATTTGCGAGAACCTACTGGTACTCGCTATTTGCTCATGCAATCTCCGATTCATTCCTATGGGCCTGGAGGCCCATAGGAATGATTGGGACGGCATTCCTTAATTGCTACTCGCTATTTGCTAGTAGCAATTAAGGAAAGTTAAGGAATCGCTATTTGAATAGCGATTCCTACATGCATAGCCTTTTGCTATTCCTTATTAGCGAATCCTTATTTTTCGCTAATAAGGAATCGCAAATGCTAATGTTGATGCATATGCCCCTGTGTCTGCAAAGGCAGTGTGTGAGTGTCAGGGTACAGGGCCTCTGAAGGTGGCACAATAAGTGCTGCAGCCCTTAGAGGCCTTCTCTGGTCACAGTGCCCTGGGTACCTGTGGTACCATTTACCAGGGGGTGACATGTGGCCAGAGATGCCAATTGGGTTTAGGCTTCAATGCAGTTTTAGGGAAGGAACATAGGCCCTGGCTACCGGATTAGCAGGAGCCCAGGGCACACTCATTCAAAGAACATCAGCAATTCAGCAAAACATGGGGGCATACCATGAAAGAAAGAGGGCACTTTCTCACAACTGTTTTGAGAACTTTTTGTTGGGACACAACAAAGTGTGAGCTACATCAACATGGCAGCATACTCTGCATTAAGCTGTGCATCTGCAGCACTAGAGGATAAAAGGTCCATAACAGTCAGATATGGTTCTCTATGTTTTTTGCAAATGAGAAAGAAAAGTGAGATCATGACTAACTGAATGCAATATAAAACTGTAAAGTAAGAAGAATTTTTTTTGGCACCTACCTATTATTGGGTAGTACTATGGTAACTTTGGAGGGGAAATATTAGGAGGAATACCAGAGCACTCTTAATAAGGGACCTAAAGGTTGAACTTAAATATTAAGAGATCTGAGGACTGGAAGAAGAGAGACATGATACAAAATTCTTAACTGCAATAAAAACATTGAAAGCATGCTTACATTAAATTGTCATTTTACAGCAACAGTGTAAGCTGTGGAGTAGAAAATTAATAATTCAGGTGATTACGGAGGAAATGTTTTCTCAAGAAAAGAGTAGTCAATGTATGCAACTTACGTGGAGACAAAAACAGTTAATCCACAAAGCTACAGAAAGCCACAATGGGTACAATTACCAGAACACCTAAGGGTATATTGCAGCTAAAGTCCATAATCACTCCAATCTACGGATGAAAAAGGACTAGGCAACATATGTGTACCTATGTATGTGAACTGTGTGCTTTACCCATTCTACCTCAATTTGATAGCTTCACCAAAATGAGGAAACAAGGTTTCCATGAAAATCTAAAGATTTTTGTGAAAAAATGTCCCTATTCAGAATTGAAAACCCAATCCGGTATATGCGAAAAAATCCATAAAACATATTACAGATCCCAAAATATATGAAATTGGAAGAATATTTTGTTTTAAAAAGGAGAGGAGATATATGGCCGAAAACAATTTTAGTCACAGTAGCCTTTACTCTATGCAGACCCACATCCAGCGCCTCTGAATCCTGAATCGCCCCTCTTTCTCTCTCTCCATTTCTCTCTCTCACTCCCACTCACTCCTTTCACACTGCCCTATCTCTTGTTCTTGTGCCACTGTTCTGTTGTGACTTTGTTTGCCACTGTTCTCTTTTATGCCTTTTGTTTCACAAGGTTTCTTTGTTTTTCTCCCCTTTGTTTTGCCACTGTTTTCCATCCATTTTGTTTTCCATCTCGCCAGCCTCTCTTATGTGCCTGTTTGTTTGCTACTGTTCCTTTTTTGTGTATGCTGCCACTGTTGTGTTGTTCTGTGCCTGCTGTCTCTGTCCCATTTCCTGCACGACTTCTGCTCCCCCTCCTTCAATCCACTCTTCCGCTCCTTACCTGCTACTCACGTCTCCCGCTCTTTCCCAGCTATGCCACTTCTTGTGAACAGTCCATCCCTGCCTAACGCCCCTTGCACCGCTGAAAAAGGGCATATGCATGATGAAGTTTTCCATCCTGAGAAAACCTACACACAGTCACTAGGTGATTGCACAGCGCAGCTAGCAGAACTAAGGGCTCTAGTATTGGAACTACAGAATACGGATGGTGGATTCCCCAACCTTTTAGTGTGTGATTCATATCACTGTCTGCAGTCATATATTGAGTACCTACATTATTGGAGGTAGAATGGATTTCTAAAGGATGCACATTAAAGCACAAGCTGCTTTGGGAACAGATGGCGAAGTAGAAGGACTGCTTGCCACCTACTCATGTTATTCACACGCTGAGCCATCAACGAGTTCGCACTGCTCTGTTTGCTGCAACCACTCACTCTAGTACGAGGATAGACAGAGACATTATGGTGACCATCAATGGTGATCGTAATGACACACCCCTGCCAAAAGGCTTTCCACTCAAGTACTCCTACAAGTTAGATGCACAAAATACACCATATGCTCAGATTCCAGGAGTGAGGGACAGAGTAATATCAAACAGTGATCGCAGACTGGGGTTAATTCAAGCTACATATGAAGGTCTGGCTTCTGCACATGCAGGGGTGGCTGCTACAATTTCATTATTGAAGCAATGCTATTGGTGGCCAGGTCTCTATAGACAGACCACAGACTTTGTCTTAAGATGCATCATCTGCCAGCAGATGAAGGGTTCTACCGTGGCACCCCCACTGCAGACCCCTCTACTGATTTCAAACAAGCCCTTGACTTGTATTTACTTGGGGCACTGCGGCCCCCTATCATCAGATGGTAATTACAAGTATATCTTGGTGGCAATGGACTCTTGATCTTGATTCCATAGAGTATGACTACAGCGATCGGCTGACGCCTGGACTGGTATAAAGGATCTTCAAGTCTTTATCAAGACATACGCTGTTGGCACACTACATTCTGACCAGGGTCCGGCATTTAGCTATTGGGCTTACAAAGAGGCCTTGAAAAGTTTGGGGGTGACCCTGTGTTTCTCATCTCCATACCATCCCGCGCGAAAAGCGGTAGTGGAGAGGAAAAAATGTGACTTAAAGCAGTCTTTAACAGTGAGGGTCCTAGGCTCTGGTCACCTATATGGGGTCCAGAGAGCTTTAAACAATCACACGTGTAATGAAGAAGGAATGGGGTATGGTGAAACACCGCATTTATCCATCAAAAATGTTCATTCAATGAAATATAATTGAATTTGTAATTTCAAAACTACTGATCCCACAATGCCTCATTATGGGTGGAGTGGTGATTCAGTATAAAGATAGGAAACTAAGAAAGGACTGTGTTTACTACCGTGATCAAGACCTATTGTGGGGTCGAAACACGTAGGAGGAGGAGTGAGGTGGTCTGAATAAAACCAGTTTACCACCCAAGGAGAGTGCCACGTTTATTTTCTTGGTGAATATATATATATATATATATATATATATATATATATATATATATACATATATATATATATATATACACACACACACACACACACACACACAGACACACATACACACACATATATATATACACACACATATATATATATATATACACACACACACACACATATATACACACATATATACATATATATACATATATACACACATATATACATATACACAAATATACCTATATATATGTACACATATATATATACACACATATCTATACATATTTTTGTATTCAACAAATGCCCTGGAGCTTCGGGTGGCACTCGGTAGCAATCCAGTCATCCTGCTTTCACCTCTGCATTCCAGATTGTTTATTCTTAGCCTGACGCATTTCAATGCTGTAGCATCTTCCTCAGAGGCTCACAATAATTTGCACAGGAAGGGCTCCCTTTTATGTTTACTTTTTCACATACATGTTTATTTCCTGTTCCTTTAGTAGGTTTTGCATAGTGCAGTCAATGGCAGGCTGAGATATGTATTTTCCCTCGAGCAGTCAATCTTCCCTCAGTAGGTTCCTGTAACAAATTCAAATTGAAAGTCATTATCACATCCTTGGTAGGATTCCGGGAGCAGAGAAAGGTTACTCATTTCAATAATAAGCCCAGTATATCATTGTATTGTAAACCAACGGCCGGGAACTCAATTTTACACGCGGCGAGCAATCATCCCTCGATATTGATTAAGAGTATCCCCTAAGGGGAGCTCTTAAGATTAAACATAACAGCACAAGAGAGAATGATGTTAATGTAGCAGCAGAGGCCAATCTTAACAGATTTTCTATCAGGGGCTAAAATTAGAGTTTCCTGGATGCCACCCTTAATAGGGTGAAAAATATTCCAAGAGAAAAACTCTTAAAAGAGAAAAGGAAGGATGAAGAAAGGATGACAAACACCAAATTTAGGCTGATAATATTCTTGGAAGATGCCAATAAGTTAAGAAAAATACTAAGGAAAAATTGGCACATCCTTAAGACAGATAATATTATTGGCTCAGATACTCCAGCCTCCCCCTTCATAACCTTTAGAAAAGCTACATCATTGAGGGATAGCCTAGTACAGAATCCTCTAGAAACGAAGCTGAATACAGGCGGGACCTTAAGGGAATTAAGAGGTTTTTATCCTTGCTGGAAGTGCAAGGCTTGCACAGGAAGTTGAAGAACACTCATGTACAAAGTGCCAGGTCTAAAAAAGCAAAGTAGTATACTGCCTAGAGTGTCCATGCGAATTGCGATACGTCTGCAGTACTATCCACCCCGTAAAAATACGCGTGTTCGAGCACATGAGGGCGATAGCCAAAAAGGATGCCACGTATTCGGTGGCAAGGCATTTTGCAGAGCAACATCACAGTGACAGGGAGCTGTTACGTTATTTTGGTCAATATCAGGTTCCAAACAATATACGGGGAGGAGACAGGATTATGAGGCTACGAAGATTAGAACCGAGATATATAATTGATCTAGAGACCAAGGCCCCGAAAGGAATTAATAGAGGGGAAGAATTAGCTATACATCTCGTGATTAAGTAGTGATTCATGAAATGTGGTCAAAATGAATTTATGAAAATGTTGAGGTAACTGAAATAAAATGTAATGTCTGTGGAAATTTCTGTTTTTCGAATGTTTTCTTTTAAAAAAAAGGCTTTTTATTAATTTGTCCTTGATGTACAATGATATTCTTAGAGGAGTTAGTATGTCAGCCGATACACGGCGATATAGTGAGTTATATAGCTGCCACTGGATGCAAAAGCATCATAAGGGATAGGTTAAGCCGATACATGGAAAAATGATATAATTGTAATTGGGCAGCTACCATGCCGATATACGGCTTGATTATAATGATAATTTACCCGCTTTAACAATTGCTATGCAATGCTGCATTTTATTTAACATCGGGTTGATATAATGCAAATGCGGATTTATAGCAAGGTTGAAACAGCAACATGACAATCACGGGTTAAGCAGTAAAGTATTGAGGCATTCAGAAAGTATATGTACTAAGATGGCGCTCATGCTTATACGGGATATGCTTGTCCGTTGTTGCTGGTTACGTCAGTACATCATGTGACTTATTTATGGATGTTTAAAAAATTTCGTCTTTTGGCGCGATAATGAAAAACATTAAACTAAGGCGCAAGCCGAAACGCATTATGTTGGCTGTACGAATTAAAGCTGTTTAACGACAAAGACCTCTGTGAGTGCCTTTTTCGATCCAGAGAGGAAAGAAAGGGAGCGTGAAAATTGATGTGGACGTACCTTCGCGTTTTGAGCACTTGTCCGGGAGTGCGCTGGTCAAGGTGCAGTGGAGCGAGTATATATACATATATATACACATATACATACATATATACACACATATATACACATACATATATACACATACATATATATATATATATACACTTACACATATATACACATACATATATACACATACATATATATACACATATATACATACATATATATACACATATATACATACATATATATGTATATACACATTACCTACTGGCGGTCGCCAGTAGGTAGATATAGTTAGGACCTATTTTCCATAGGAAATCCGCAACATTCTATTTGGAATAACTTTGGCGCCGATTGACGAATCTTCGCGAAATTTTCCAAACTTTTGGTCGGCTCCGGGCCGCTCCTATCCTGAAAGTTTCACAGTGATTTGTCAAGCGGGGGCCGAGAAAAAAGGGGGGTCCCAAAACGTGTATTCCCAATGCATTTTCCCATAGGACCTTTCGCCGCAGCTACAGCCCGAATTGCTGAACGGAATTACACCAAATTTGGCAAAGAGGTAGTCCTCAGTTCAGACTCGTGCCTTTTGCTTAAATGGTGTAAATCCGTTCAGTAGTTCCTGAGAAAATTACAGTTAAAAGTACATATGTATCTATGGCCTCGGAGGATCTGCGCACCCTCCCGATCACAAGCTGAATTTTAATTGGCTGCCAACACTCTGAGTCAGGAAGTTTTGGCAGCCATCTTGTGCCTCGGTAGAACCGAGGCACAAGAAAGCCCCAAAAAAACGACGCAAAACGCGACAAGGGGGCAGGGTAGAAACACCCTGACCCCCTAAGCCTCCTCAGGGGGTCCCACAAGGACCCTCAAGGCCCAAAAAAAAAATATATATTTTTTTTTTAAACGGGAGGATACGCGCTGGATGCGCGGATCTTCCCGATAAGAAAAAAATTCCTCCAGTAAGCGCCACGGAGTTGCGTTGCAGAGTGTTGTAAAAAGGGACGTGGCCTCTGAACACCTCTCTGCAACACAGCTCCCTGACGCATACTGGAGGCACCTGGTGGGCTAGTTGGCCCCCAGTGGACCGCAGGATTGAAGAGGAATAAATTCCCCAATTTAAAACGCGCCACAGGGCGTGTTTGCACACGTCACCTCAGGCCCCGCCCCATGCCTTCACCATTGTACAAATATTCCTCTAAAATCAGCCGAACTACGAATTCCGATTTACTCACCTGTTATCAGGAGAGAACCCAGTGCTGCATCTTTTAGACCAGCACTGACCCTGAAAAGTAATTCTAAGCGTACTTACCAGTAACTTGTATTTCCTTCCATAGGAATCCATTGTGCGGTTTTAAGCAGAAAAGTTTCTAAGTGTCTATTTTAACAAACTAAAAATATTCCTAAAAAATCGTCTGTATGACTTAAACACATTCTTTCAACTGTTTACAGGAGATTCACCTGTGCTGGATCCAGGATCCACCACTGAGTAAGAAAAAGTAACAATAACACTACTTACCTGCTAAGTGAATTTTCTGCCATAGGATAACATTGTTGATTCTATGTGAAAAATCTTCTAAGTGTCAACTGTAACTACTGTACTTAAAAGTCTATTGCCTATTTGGAAAGTATTTAAACTAAAGTAATTCCTTCTGAGAAAGTATATTTTGTATTGTAATGTATAATGTAATTAAAAAAATAAAATATCTAAAAATAAACAGTTTAAAAAATGTAGTAAATCAGTATAAAAAAATCAGTATAACAATTAATACATTAAAAATTGTCATTTACAAAACCTTTGAAATTCACAGAAAAAACCATAGGTTTCAGGCCTGATATAGTTAGGAATTAGCATTTAAAAAACCTTTGAAATTCACTGAAAAAACCAAAGGTTTCAGGCCTGATATAGTTAGGAATTAGCATTTAAAAAACCTTAGAAATTCACTGAAAAAACAATAGGTTTTAGGGGTGTTATAGTTAGCTGGACATTTCACTCGAACAAAACCATTGAAATTCCTCCGATATAGTTAGTTGTACTAACTACATCTCGCGCGACCGCAATCCACTGCTGATGATGTCACATATTACATCATGTCCAACTAACTATAACGTTCCTGAAACCTATGTTTTTTTCAGTTAATTTCTATGTTTTTTTTAAATGCTAATTTCTAACTATAACGTGCCTGAAACCTATGTTTTTTTCAGTGAATTTCTATGGTTTTTTAAATGCTAATTTCTAACTATAACGTGCCTGAAACCTATGGTTTTTCCAGTGAATTTCAAAGGTTTTTTAAATGAAAATTTGTAAGTCTAATGTACCTCAATCCTATTTTTTTTAAATGTTATATATACATATATATATTATCTACTGGCGGTCGCCAGTAGATAGTTATAGTTAGGACCGTGTTTCCATAGGAAATCCGCAACATTATATTTGGAATAACTTTGGCGCCGGTTGACGAATCCTCGCGAAATTTTCAAAATAGGTGGGGCGCTCCGCCCCGCTCCTACCCTGAAAGTCTCGGGGGGATTCGTCAAGCGGGGGCTGAGAAAAAAGGGGGGTCCCAAAACGCGTTTTCCCCATGCAATTTTCCATAGGGAGCTTTAGTCCAAGGTACAGCCCGAACGGCTGAACAGCATTACTTGAAATTTGGCAGAGAGGTAGTCCTCAGCTCAGGGATGTGCCTTTTGCATATATGGAGTCAATCTGTTCAGTAGTTCCTGAGAAAATTGCAGTTAAAAGCACATACATATCTATAGCCGCGCACGGTGAGTGCACCGAGCGAGCACGGTGCGCGCACCGTACGAGCACCCTAACGTGCGCGAGCGTAATTCTGATTGGTGGTTACATGTTAGTCAACGTTCGAATCGGTCGAAATCAGGAAGTGTCGGCCGCCATTTTGTTTGTTTTCACTGCGAGAGTGAAAAAGGAAGGTGGCGAACGTGAAAAGGGGGCAGGGTAGAGAGTTCCTGACCCCCTAGCGTTTGTCAGGGGGTCCCTGAAGGACCCCGAAGGCAGAAAAAAACATTTACATTTTTTTTTTTTAAATCGCGGGGGTGCAAATTCACTAAAACAATTTGCGTGGACGCCACTCTATCACAAGGATGATGTCATGAGTGATGCCACTGACCATGTCATGAGTGATGTAATATGGACGTCATCAGCAGTGGATTGCGGTCGCGCGAGTTATAGTTATCTGATCTAACTATAACGGGGGAATTTCATTGGTTTTTTACGAGTGAAATATCCACCTAACTATAACATGTGTGAAACCTATGTTTTTTTAGTGAATATGTATATATATACATATTAAAAAAATTGTGAATAATTTTTAGTTAAGAAAACGATATTCATTCTTTTAAAAAAAAAATATTATACAGAAGTCGCGCACCCTTCGCGCATCCTACACGATGGCTGCGTGCATTCCGGTAGCCATTTTGAAAAGTCGCGCTGGGGTCTGGACTTCAGGGTAATTTGTAAAGTATGAAATATCTTTACATTAATTATAAATAAAAGTTTTTCTTTAAGTGTTTGTCTAAATTTATTAATAAAAGTATTTTTAAAGTATTATTTTCAATATAATTTCGACTAAAAATTATTCGATTATTATTGGATTCGGAGGTTAGGAGGGATGGCCATTTTGATCGATCTGTTTTGCAAGATTTCTTGGTCTAGTCAGGCGGACACCCTCCTCCGGGTGAGGTACGGCTTGAGGATTCTATTCAAAATGTGAGGAATCAACAGGCAGAAGTATCCATCAGAAGAGCAAGTTACTTCGCTTCGGTAATGCTTTTTCTGGTGGATACAGTATCTGCCTGTGGATTCCTCCCTGTCCAACCCGCCTCCCCGTTGTCCACCTGTTTCTACCAAAAAGATGCTTTTACTGTTTGGCATGAATGTTTCTAATATGTCTTAATCATGCTTATTTTTTAATAGTGGGAAATGCTTGATCTGTTGCTATTTCTTTATGCCTCTATTGGTTATGCATTTGTGTGTGTGTGTGTGTGTATATATATATATATATATATATATATATATATATATATATATATATATATATATATATATAGTTCAACCAAGTGCCCTTGAGCTTTCTGGAGGGCACACGCTTCAAACTCCACCATCCGGTCTGCATTCATGGCTCCCCACACTGACCCTCAGTTAACTATTGTGCCCGACGCTTTTCGATGCCTTGAGCATCTCATCAGAGGCTTGCTTTATACTTGAGCAATGTAATCGGCCCTCCTTTATTTTCATTATCTGCACGCATGTGTTCATTATCTTCCCTGAGTGGGTGTGCGCTTATTAGGCAAATTATATTGCATGCTGGGAACTTGAGTTCTTTCGTTTGGAAACTCAAGTTCCTTAGAGAACCATAATGTATCCCCTGAGTGGGTTTCCACTGGAAGTGTCTTTAAAAAGCATTGAAGTTGTCCTAAGTAGGATTCAGGACACTGTGGAGAGTTTGTTTAATCCGGACTTGTAGCGCTGCCTTGCCGTAGATCAGTTCAATCAAAAATATGCCAATACTGCACTTTTTTCAGAACATAGCTTTTCACAACGTGTAATGACTTAAACAATTACACTGGTGACTACTTTTTCTGTCAGATTTAATCAAAAAGTTCACTCAAATTACATTGAATATTTTACAAAAATTGTACCACAAACCTAAAAACACATCTCATAGTGGTGTCCATATTGTTTAAAAGAAAGGTAAAGGGCGGTTATGAAGCATTATGGGAGCTGCAGTCCACATAATTTTGAGAACATAAACGAATGAATTTTTCAACGAGGGAACATGTATTATAGAACTATTTGGGGGTTAAATGAATAACCTGAAGTATGAAATTCTACTCACCCTCGCTGCATTGGCAATATTTGCATAAACTGCGAATCTAAAACCAACAACTGACTGTCCCTTTAAACCAACATTGGAAGAATAGACGATTGTCCTTTTTTAATGTCTAATAAGTTACGTTTTAAAAGCCAATGAATCCCCTGATGTAACAGCGTGGCATATGATTAAGAGTTGTTAGACTCGAAACGCGTAATGGCTGTTAGTTTGGAATTAAAGAACGTTCTTTTTAAGCATTGTTTGTGTGGCCCGTATTACGTTGCTGTAAGAGCGCGTGTTGCTTTGGATACATATATATTATACAGTGTCACTAATGTGAGATGTGCTTTTAATTTAAATCTTGGCACACCTTGAGTGGGACTTTTCTCAGCATACAGCGGGTTCAGTTTGCGCTACAATAATGGGCTGTGCTTTTCTTTGTCATTTTAAGTTATTTTAATTCATAGTACTTTCCACATCCAGCGCCTACAAGAGGGGCATGTAAACTTATTTATGTGTGAAAATTACCTTTTACTAATGCTGGCTTGAATGTTGAGAGAGTCTTTTTTCTTATATGTTAATGACTCTTTTTCTATGTTTATTTTTAAATTTGCTGGGTCATACCTGTTTGTAAATGTATATATTAGTATCCACTTCCTGCCTTAGAAGTGACTTTGACAAAGACCATGAGGTTGAAACGCGTCAGTCAATAAACATTTTTTTCTCTACCTGCAACCTGAGTGCGACTCTTACCTGGCTGTTGAGAGACAGGAGGGATTCTTCACATATATATACATATATACATCCATATATATATACATATATATATACACATATATGCATATACATATACATATACATACATATACATATATATACATATACATACATATATTCACTGAAAAAACCATAGGTTTCACACATGTTATAGTTAGGAATTAGCATTTAAAAAACCTTGCAAATTCACTGAAAAAACCATAGGTTTCACACATGTTATAGTTAGCTGGACATTTCACTCGTAAAAAACCAATGAAATTCCCCCGTTATAGTTAGTTCAGCTAACTATAACTCGCGCGCCCGCAATCCACTGCTGATGATGTCACATATTACATCACTCATGACATGGTCAGTGACATCACTGATGACATCACTGATGACATCTCAAATGACATCACTGATGACATCACTGATGACATCACTGATGACATCTCTGATGACATCATCCATTGAGTATGTGTTTCTGAACAATTTTAATATGTTTAATATATATAGGGAAAGACCTGTTGAAGAATGAGTGGGTGTACAAGTGTGTAAATGGATGATTTTCTGTGGTGCGTAACTGACTCTATAAGTGAGTCATTAAATGTATCTTACTGTAGACTAGTGACTAAACTGTGTAAATGTCTGTATGTGTCTGTATGTTGGTGTATAAGTGGCTGCATGGTTTTGTGAATAGCTATATGAGTGTCTATATGAGTTATTGTTTGCTTGGCTCAGTATCTGTATGGGTTCCTGAGTGTTTGTGTGGGTAGGGTGTGTGTTACTCTGTGACTAGATGTGTGAGTGGGTGATTCTATGGGTGCATGGTTTTAAGAGTGCATCTGTGATGGACTGTATGGTTGAGTGAGTATATGTATGGGTGTGTTAGTGAGTGAATATATATCTCAGTGGTACATTTGTGACTAACTACATATTTGAAAGGCAGTATATATGCGTGTAAGAGTATATAAGTGGGTAGATGTGAGAGTGTGTGATTGTGAGAGTGACTGTATGGATGAGTGTGTGCTTGTATCAATGATTCTATAAGAGCGTAAGAATGTGGTACTATTTTTATGAGTAAGTGAACTTGAGTGTGTATAATCGCATAGGTGAGTATTTGCATGACTGACTAGGTGTGAGAGTACCTCTATGGATGATTGGTGGTGTGTGAGTGTCTATATAGGTGTATAAATGCATATGATAGTCTTGTATGGAGTGACTGTAAGTATGAGTGACTGTACAGGTGAATGAGTGGAGGTGTATGTAGACCTAAGAGTTAATAAGTGGGTATGTAGTTATTGGTATTGCAGTATGTATGGTTTTGAGAATGGAACTCTGAAATTTTAAGTCGGTGTATCAAAGGTTATATTAGGGTGTGAGAAGATGTGGTAATTTATCACATGGATGACGTCATCAGTGATGTCATTTGAGATGTCATCAGTGATGTCATGAGTGATGTCACTGACCATGTCATGAGTGATGTAATATGTGACGTCATCAGCAGTGGATTGCGGGCGCGCGAGTTATAGTTAGCTGAACTAACTATAACGGGGGAATTTCATTGGTTTTTTACGAGTGAAAGGTCCAGCTAACTATAACATGTGTGAAACCTATGGTTTTTTCAGTGAATTTGCAAGGTTTTTTAAATGCTAATTCCTAACTATAACGTGTGTGAAACCTATGGTTTTTTCAGTGAATTTGCAAGGTTTTTTAAATGCTAATTCCTAACTATAACGTGTGTGAAACCTATGGTTTTTTCAGTGAATTTGCAAGGTTTTTTAAATGCTAATTCCTAACTATAAAGTGTGTGAAACCTATGGTTTTTTCAGTGAATTTGCAAGGTTTTTTAAATGCTAATTCCTAACTATAACGTGTGTGAAACCTATGCTTTTTTAAGTAAATTTGCAAGGTTTTTTAAATGCTAATTTATGAATGTATTATTATATTTTTTAAATATTTATTTTACAATAAGCTACCTATGTATATAGTTATAGATTGACTTTATCCTGTAATATGGAATGGCTCAGCTCTTTTTTTTTTATTTGGATAAAGTTGAACAGCATAGTTAATATCTTCTATAAACTTATAAACACTTTAAAAAACATTTTAAGGGTTTTTGACTGTGCGCGCACGATGCGCGCACGGTGCGCGCATGCGTACGTGCTCCGTGTGCGCATGCGTACGTGCTCCACGTGCGCATGCGTACGTCGTGCGTGCTCCGTACGTGCGTGCTTCGTACGCGCATGCGTGCGTGCTCCGTACGTGCATGCGCGCGTGCTCCGTACGCGCGTGCTCCGTACGCGCATGCGTGCGTGCTCTGTGTGCGCACCATGCGCGCACGGCACGTCATGTGATTTAGAAACAACACTTTTCATTGGTTTATAGTAGTTTCAGGTCATGTGATTAAGAAACAACACTTTTCATTGGTTTATAGTAGTTTCAGTTCCAGAAACTTCCAACACCACACCCACTCCCCTCATTATTTCTTCTGATTCCCTGGTAGAAGGAGCTGAGCAGCTTTTCCAGTACTCCAGTACTTGAGAATGGCAGAGCAGCAGTCATCTTCTGGGAGTGAGCAGGAGACCCTTGTGAGACAGAGGAAACAGAAAGATTCTTTTATCTGGCAATTTTTTAGATTTCCAGAGGGGCAGAAGAAGGTGAATGCTCCAAAAGTCACCTGCACTATTTGTGGCGTTGTCTTATCAAGAGGAGATCCTAAAAAGAAATACTCTTTTAGTATCTTCACTATGATCAGGCACGTTAAAGGAGTACATCCTGTGGCTTTTGCTCGAGCTGCTAGAGACAACCCTCCAGCAGCTCAGCCGAGCACATCCGCAGCAGCTCAGCCGAGCACATCATCGGCAGCTCAGCCGAGCACTTCATCTGCGGCGGCAGCTTCACCTGCTTCTGTTCCTCTGGATATACACCCTCTTTTCAAGAGGGTGCATATACGGTGCAATGCGTGCAATGCTCTTCTCTCTTATGGGGACACCAGCATTCCCCTAATAGAGACCAAGATACAGCAGCACACATGCGGCACCCTATAATTTTTTTCATTTTTTTGTTCCTCTGTTCCTCAATTAACACAGCGGCTCTTTTTAGAGCGACCTAACATCTAAACACTTAAATTTGATTTTTAATTCTATTTTTTTAATGATTTATTTCCACCGTGCGCGCACCTCGCGACGGTGCGCGCACCTCGCGATTTAAAAAAAAAAAAAGTTTTTTTCACCCTTCGGGGTCCTTCAGGGACACCCTGACAAAAGCTAGGGGGTCAGGAACTCTGTACCCTGCCCCCTTTTCACGTTCTCCACCTTTCTTTTTTACTGTCACACACAAAATGGCGGCCGACACTTCCTGATTTCGACCGATTCGAATGTTGACTGACATGTAACCACCAATCAGAATTACGCTCGCGCACGGTGCGCGCATATAGATATTTATGTACTTTTAACTGCAATTTTCTCAGGAACTACTGAACAGATTGACACCATATATGCAAAAGGCACATCCCTGACCTGAGGACGACCTCTTTGCCAAATTTCAAGTAATTCTGTTCAGCCGTTCGGGCTGTACCTTTGACTAAAGGTCCTATGGGAAAATGCATGGGGAAAACGCGTTTCGGGACACCCCTTTTTTCTCTGCCCCCGCTTGACGAATCACCCCGAGACTTTCAGGGTAGGAGCTGAGCGGAGCGCCACATTAGTTTTGAAAATTTCGCAAGGATTCGTCAAAAGGCGCCAAAGTTATTCAAAATAGAATTTTGAGATTTCCTATGGAAACTCGGTCCTAACTATAACTATCTACTGGCGACCGCCAGTAGATAATATACATACATATATATACATATAATTAAAGCAGTTCCATTTACCGCATGCTCTTAAAGCAGGAATGGAGATCCTGCAGCTTTGCAATAACTCACAGAGATCACCAGAGCCCAACTTCGGCTCAATGCAGAAAGCTGACTTTATTCGTCAAGAGCGCTGCAGCATTTCAACACACTTAAATAGTCCTGACGCGTTTCAGCGTTACTCCGTGTTGTTAATTAACTCCAAGTGGACATGTGCCCGCAGCCTGTCAACTACGGGACCCAGAATGCACCAGGTAGGTATTCTCAGTTAGTGCATTGGAACTCATACCATTCTGCTAAAATAGCGTATTTTTCTTCCAATGTCACATTTCCATTTTGCCTTACTCAAAGTGCATATTTAGTGTTTTTATATATATACATACATACACATACATACATACATATACATACATATACACATATACATATATATATACATATATAAATACACATATACAAATATATACATATACATACATATACATATATATACATATATATACATATATACACATATACACATATATACACATATATACACATATATACATATATACACATATATACACATATATACATAAATATACATATATAAATACACATATACACATATATATACATATATACATATACATATATATATATACATATACATACATATCAAACGAATCTCATCCTTGCGAAAGAGCAGTGACCCAGCAGGGAAGTTCAAGGAAGCCTTTATTGAATCACAGATGACATGGCGAATGCATTTCGGCATAAACTGCCTTCCTCAGCGCCCAAGTTAACAGGTGGCTTCCGTCGTTATCAGATAAATGTTCCTGCCGCCTTTATTGGTCCTCATGAAGGCTCCGCCCTCTAGAACGAAACTCCCCCTGTTAGTAGTTCCCAAGGTGGTCGAGAACTCCAACATCCAGAATGCAGTGCTCTGCTTCAGGTAAGTGGTGGATGGAGAGATTGTTACACCAAGTGGTCGGGCGGATATACATATACATACATATATATACATATACATACATATACACATATATATACATATACATACATATACATATATATACATATACATACATATATATATAAAGCACTCCGCAGATGAGCAGCAGCTAAGTCATCGCCACTTTGCAGCATACACGGACACGGACAAAACAAGTTAGAGCTAATTATTTTATTTTGTGCAGTTTTGCCGCTATATATATATATATATATATATATATATATATATATATATATATACACTTATAGGCTGGGCACTTGCTGTGAAATTACTTTGCACTGGCACTTTTAAATCTGCACAATAAAAGAAAATCATTTTTCACCACGTTGGAGGTCCGTACCTGTTTTCTTGATCTAAAAAATCGTGATCGTTTCAGGACTGTGGTTTCCATATACTTATATATATATATATATATATATATGTAATTCCAAAAAGCGGTCCCTTCCGTGATCGAGCCCACTGCCAGGTGGTGCGTGATGCCGGTGGAACCACCGCGAGGCTATATAATGCAGCAAACAATCCAAAGTGAACACGCACACTCAGAAGTCCATCCAAGAGGAGCAGATAATTTTATTCTTCAAAACGCTACGCGTTTCGCCAAACTAATGGCTTGATCAAGCCATTAATTTGGCGAAACACGTAACGGCCTTGATCACATGACAACGCTGTCTATGCAGATCCACTAATTTAAAGTGACAAGTGCCTACGTCTAGATTAATGAATATAAACAACAGACTTTGAAAATACGGGCTTGAGTCTTTAAAATAACAACAGAAACTATATGAATATATGTCTCTGTATAGTTGTAAATGTGACACAAATCTTGATGCAACAAAATGGGATAAATAAATACTTAAATGTTAAATTTCATCATTGCCTAATGCCTGTCTTGGTACAAAAAAGGTGGTTAAAATTGTTACCAAAAATTAATCACGGTAAAATACCTAAAATCAAACTCTGTCCTTAGTAATCCTTTAAGATGCTTATATTATAAAGTGCAAAATGTGTGTCCCTATCCACACAATCCTAAAACCTTTTATTAAAGTGCCTTAATGTTGTGTGCTTTTTTAGTTTTTGTTCGTGCAGCAGTGAATTTTTACTTGTAAAATCAGTTTATCAATATTACATTCATCATATTACATTCATCATAGGTTTGTATAGTAACATCATCCACAAAATATGCGTAAATATTGTCCTTTGGTAGTCATTACACAGAATTCATGATTAGAGCACCCGGTATTAAATATATCATTTATATAATGTGATAGTTAAAATCACATATATAAATATATATCTCTAAAAGCTAACAAATTTCATGATCTATTTACAAACATGTATACAGATCTTCTGTGGTGTTCAATCCCCCAGGGCTCTTGGTATCTAGGTCAAGATTAAAAAGTGTTTCCAATATTCTAAGTTTCATTTCTCTATTTCTTCCTCTTCTTTGGGTAGGGACTGAATCAATTAAGAAATATTTCAAATCACTCAGATTGTTATTATGGGTTTCTTTAAAATGTCGAGCTACAGGGTACGTTGAATCTGAGTTTTTAATAGCCCTGATATGTTGGAATATACGCTTACGGGTCTGTACTTTAGTACTACCAATATATTGTAACCCACATGTGTATCGTAAAACATATACAACATGGTATGTTTTGCAAGTGAAATATCTGTTTATCTTCTCTTTATCGCAAAACGCGGTTACATAAGAGTTCTTGTAAACCCCATACTTGCAAGCCTTGCAAGATGTACATTTAAAAAAATATTTTCTTGCATTCAGCCATGAGCCCCCTTCTCGTAGATATTGTCTTCCTGTATGTGATGGAAGGTGTCTTCGGTAGGAGGTGTCCTATAATGGGGTCATCAAGCACCAGAGGCAAGTTACGTTTGACAATATTTCTTAACTGTTTTTCCTGTTTGCAGTATGTTAAAATTAGTCTAATGGGGTTGCTACTTCCATCTGAGTTAGTAGTCAAACCTCCCCCGGGGTCTCTACTTTTACCAAATAACAGTTCAGGTCTACTATGCTGATTTGATTTGGCAATGGCCGTGCCCACTGTCTTGGGCGAGTAGCCCCTTTCAAAAACCTATTTTTGCTCTCCTCCTGTGTTGCTCTTAGCTCAGAATCATCACTACAAACCAGCCTCAGTCTCAACATCTCTCCAAAGGGTATACTTTCAATTAGATGGACTGGATGAGAGCTGGTAGCATGTAGGACTGAGTTCCGTGCTGTTTCTTTACGGTGTAACGATGTTACCAGTTTGTTGTTAATTATACTAACTTTAACATCAAGACAATTAACTGTATTTGAGCTAACTGTAGTTGTAAAATGTAGCTTAATGTCATTCTCATTTATGGTGGACACAAATTGTAGGGCACCTTCTTCATTTCCTTGCCACACAACAAATAAATCATCTCTAAGGCATACTCAGAGTATAACATGCTCTTGTATTTGTTGACTGTAATTGCCCTTGAGAACCAGCTCCTCCCACCAGCCCATTTGTAGACATGCATAGCTGGGAGAGAAGTTGGCTCCCATTGCAACTCTCCATAGTTGTTAAAAGACTTGGTTTTGAAATAAAAACAAATTATTCTCCAAGCAGAACAGAGTCATATTTACAAGCCTTCTACTATGTTGTACCAGACATACCTCTCTATTGTTAAGAAAAGGTTCCAAAGCCTGGATGCCATCCTTATATTTTATACTAGTCTATAGTGATGTGACATCCAATGACATCAGTACATATCATTCCTGCCAATCCAGACTGTCCATCTTCTGCAGGAAATCACTAGTGTCCTTTATGTAGGATGGGCGACTTTTACATGGTCCTGCAAAAAATAGTCAATGTAACAGGATGTGTTCTCGAGTAACCCGTCACAGGAGGATATTATCGGTCTCCCTGGGGTCTTTTTAATTTTATTTTTACCTTAGGTATAAAATAGATCACTGGCATTATAGGGTGGTCTTTTTTCAAAAATGTATATTCTTCCAGACTTAACAACTCCGCACTTTTCCAGGCCAACAGTTATCATTGTATGTAGTCCTAACTGTTTGTGGGGAACTTCTTTTGCAACAGTTGCTGTCATTGAGTTGCGATAATGCCTCCTCCATGTAGTCTTTTCTTGGCCAAAGGACAATATTTCCTCCTTTGTCAGAGTTTCTGATTACTACTTCTTTGTTTTTCTATAGTTTAGAAATGAATTGGCGGCATATTCACTCCTGGCTTGTCAATTTCTGTTTTGATTGAATTGAATATCTTGATTTGTGTCACCACCTATTCATTGAATACATCCAAATGAATCCCTTGTCATAATTGGGTTAAAAGTTGATTTGAAGGGTGTGTAAGGTCTGGAAAATGATATCTTTGACATAATTGCTTCTTTAGCTTATTCATTGAGTGCATTCTGACTAGAGCTTTCTTTTTATAAATCCTGTAGATCTCCAAGTAATGCCCGATCCCCCATAGTTAGATCAATGGTACTTGGTGGTTGATCTTTTTCCTGCTCATTCATTGAATTGCTGGTAGTTTTACAAAGTAGATGATATTTACTCAATTTTAGTTTTCGTATAAATTTGAAAACGTCTATGTTGGTTAGTGCGTAGTTGAAACTACTCTCTGGGTAGTATGATAGGCCTAAAGACAGGAGTTGTTGTTTGGCTTGGTTCAGATCAACTTTTTCTGTATTGATTATTGTTTTGGTGTCAGGTTTGATCTGAGTTATTTGCGTCTCCAGCGGATGTTGGTTGTTTTATTGTTTTTACGCTTCCTGCAGGACTTTCGTCTTTCCCGTCTTCTTTTGTTGTGCCTTTGCCGCATTTACTGTTTCTCGGGCGCAGGGTTTGCTTTTGGTCCTGGCGTAAAAAATTAAGTTCCTCTACTAGGGTTAATTTGTGTTTAGGCTGACTTTTTTGATTCAATTCTCGCTCTTATTCACTTTCCATTGCGGAACTTAGATCTGATGTTGATGTTGTAGCCAATTGACCTTTGTGATTTGCTGTGCTCTGTGAACTTGCACTTCTATCCGCCGGTTTTTGTTTCCTCATTGAATCATATTTACGCAAAAAAGTGAATATCTGGCCGTTTTCATAGTCAGCCTTATCCTGCTGAAATTTGTATGCCTTCCCGTTTTTTATTTTTTCCTCCTCTTTCCCTATTTTGCTCATCATCTCTTCTCGCATTTTGGATATATTCTGGGTTGATTACAATTTCGCAACTTCTTCCTCCAATATATCTATTTGTTTTTGAATTTAAGTTGCACTTCACCCATTCCGCCATCATCTGGCAGTTTGGATTTTCATAACTTGGGGCAATAATAATCCTCAGTCCCCTTAGAATCCTCCCTACGTCAAAATAGCGTTGTAGGGACTTGTGTTCCCACCATTTGTACTGTTCTTGCTTCCTTAGTTTCTCCAATTTGCGGTATATTTCCTAAACGCTCCCAGGTTTATCCCATGATGTTGTATTAGATGCATGTGGCACTTGTGTTGGGGAGTTGTTAAACATTCTTTCCGCTGCTGCCTCACGATCCCGCAGCGTGTCAGCGGACATAGCTCTCGTTTGTCAATATATACCGTATTGATTTCGATGAGGTTATATATATATATATATATATATATAGATATATATATATATATATATATATATATATATATAGCGCACAATTAAATCCTAGATTGGCCATGACAAAGCTCTATGCTGCCACTACTTCAGTAGGCCTGATTGGAACATAGTCTATTCCAAAAGAACAAGTTACTTACCTTTGGTAACGCGTTTTCTGGTGGATACAGTATCTGCCTGTGGATTCCTCACCTTATGAATACCCCCTGCGCCAGCATTCAGCGGAAATTCTTTCCTAGCTCTCCCACGTCGAGGAGGACGTCACAATAGCAAGGCTCCACCCGCGACACCGTATGACGTAATCGAAGCCATAAGAGGACCTCGTCGGCGTGCTGACGTCAGTTCCACCCATTTTTTCCGTGCCACCGAGGCAAACGGGCGGACCGACACATTTTCAAATGTAAACATAGCATACCAAATATATACACATATATAAACTCACAAATGCATAATCAATAAAGACATAGAGAAATACCAACTGAATAAGCATTTCTCATTATTAAAATATCAACATGATCAAGACATATTAAAATAAAACATTTTTGGGTAGAAACAGGTGGACAACGGGGAGGTGGGCGGGACAGTGAGGAATCCACAGGCAGATACTGTATCCACCAGAAAAAGCGTTACCGAAGGTAAGTAACTTGTTCTTCTGATGGATACTTATGCCTGTGGATTCCTCACCTTATGAATAGACTCCCAAAGCCGTACCTCTCTTGGAGGAGGGTGTACACCTGACTAGACCAAAAAGTCTTGCAAAACAGAACAAGCAAAATGGCCATCCCTCCTAACCTCAGAGTCCAAGCAGTAATGCTTCGCAAAGGTGTGGAGGGTGGCCCAAGTTGCTGCCTTACAAATGTCAACAACAGGAACACCTCTAGCCAAAGCAGAAGAAGTAGACTTAGCTCTGGTGGAATGAGCTCTGATACCTTCAGGAGGGTCCTTCTTGGCCAAGGCGTAGCAAATTTTGATGCACAAGATAATCCACCTGGAGAGAGTCCTCTTGTGCACAGCCTTGCCTTTCATCTTCCCAACATAGCCCACAAAGAGCTGATCGTCCAGCCTCAGATCTCTCGTCCGATCCAAGTAAAAGCTGACAACTCGCTTAGGGTCCAAACGATGCAGTCTCTCCTCCTCCTTGGAAGGCTGAGGGGAAGGATAGAAGGAACGTAAAGTAATGGACAGTCCCAAATGAAAAGGGGTAACCACCTTGGGAAGGAAAGCAGCCCTGGTCCTTAAAACCAACTTATCCGCATGAATGGTCAAGAAAGGAGGTTTTGAACTAAGGGCCTGAAGCTCACTTACCCTCCTAGCCGAGGTAATGGCAATCAAGAATACCGTTTTAAAAGAAAGAAGCCTCAACGGGCAAGTATGAAGAGGCTCAAACGGAGAACCCATTAAAAAGGTAAGAACGAGATTCAAATCCCACTGAGGCATAATAAAAGGTGTGGGAGGGAACTTATTTGTAAGGCCCTTAATGAACCTCATGACAATGGGGGACTTAAATAAAGACAGCTGGTCCGGCAAACATAGAAAAGCCGACAAGGCCGACAAATAGCCCTTAACAGTGGCTACAGTACTACCTTGCTGTGCCAAAGAAAGTGAAAACCCCAGAATATTAGACAAACGGGCCATCAAAGGGTCAATGTCTCTCTCTCCGTACCACCTAACAAATCTAGACCATCTGGAAGAGTAAACTGACTTAGTGGAGTGTCGCCTGGACGATAAAATAACATCCACTATATCCGGCCGGAGAGAGAAGGAACTCTGGTTGCCCCGTCCAATCTCCAGGCATGAAGGTGCAGGCTCAGGAGGTGGGGGTGTAGAACCTGCCCCTGCGACTGCGAGAGGAGGTCTGCCCTGAGAGGGAGACGGAGCGGAGGGTGCGATGAGAGGTGAAGTAGATCTGTGTACCACACCCTTCTTGGCCAATCCGGGGTGATCAATATGACTTGGGCCCGGTCTTGGCGAATCTTCATCAGAACCCGAGGAATCAAGGGTATGGGAGGAAACGCGTAAAGGAGCTGTGCGTTCCAATCCAACTGAAACGCGTCCCCCAGCGTTCCCCGCACTGAAGACTGAAGAACGACGGGCAGTGCGAGTTCTCGTGAGTGGCAAACAGGTCCAACCGAGGAGATCCCCACATCTGAAAGATGCAATGGACCACCTCCGGATGAAGCCGCCACTCGTGATCGGCCAAGTAACGCCGACTGAGACTATCCGCACGAACATTCAGCACACTGGCCAGATGATTTGCAAACACACAAATCCGATGGTTCTGAGCCTAGGACCAGAGCCGCAGAGCCTCTTGACAGAGACGAAACGACCCTACACCTCCCTGTTTGTTGATATACCACATCGCGGTAGTGTTGTCCGTCAGGACCTGAACCGACTGACCGCGAAGGGAAGGGAGGAAGGCCTTTAGTGCCAAACGAATCGCCCACAATTCCAGCAGGTTGATATGAAGCAACCTTTCCTCTGGAGACCTAAGACCTTTGACCTCCAGATCCCCCAGATGAGCACCCCACCCTAGAGTGGAGGCATCCTTGATCACTATGGCCACCGGTGGAGGAGGCTGAAAGGGCTTTCCTTGAGACATGTTGCCCTGCACACTCCACCAAATCAGCTCCGCTGCAGCTTCTCTGGAGATCTTGACCTTCTCCCCGAGATCACCGTTGTGCTGATACCACTGCCTGCGGAGGCACCACTGGAGTGCCCTCATGTACCAGCGTGCATGGATGACCAACAGAATGCAGGAAGCGAACAGACCGAGCAGGCTAAGAACCTTCAGGACTGGAACAACCGCTCCATCGTGAAATAAAGGAATAATTTCCTGAATGTCAAGAATCCTCTGCTTAGGAGGGTAAGCTCGACACACAGAAGTGTCCAGTATTGTCCCTACGAACAGGCTGCGCTGAGAAGGCACCAGGTTAGATTTGGGTACATTTATCGAGAAACCCAATTTGAACAACAGATGAGCTGTTACCTGCAAGTGGCGCGAAACCAATTCTGGAGACTCCGCTTTCAACAGCCAGTCGTCCAGGTAGGGGAAAACAGGAACCCCTGACCTTCTGAGATGAGCCGCTACCACCGCCATCACCTTTGTAAAGACTCGAGGTGCGGAAGTAAGACCGAATGGAAGAACCGCAAACTGATAATGTTTCGACCCTACCATGAACCGGAGATACTTCCGATGCGACCTCAGGATGGGAAGATGAAAATACGCATCCTGTAGATCGATGGACACCATCCAGTCTTCCTGTTGCAGTGCAACAAGAACCTGAGCCAAGGTCAACATTTTGAACTTCTCCTGTCTGAGGTAAAGGTTCAAAATCCTGAGGTCCAGGATTGGCCTTAAGCGACCGTCCTTTTTGGGGATCAGGAAATAACGGGAGTAGCAACCCTGACCCCTTTCCTGCTCCGGAACCCCCTCTATCGCACCTTTCTGTAGCAATGTAAAAACCTCCTGCTGTAAAAGCAGTAAGTGGTCCTCTGAGCACCAACCCTAGCGAGGAGGGTAAGGAGGAGAAAACTCCAAAAAGGGAAGGACGTACCCATTCTCTACAAGATTCAAGACCCAACGATCTGACGTGATCAGTCTCCACTCTTGTAGAAAGTGGGACACCCGACCTCCAACCGGACCAACATGTTCTAAGATGGGGGATCTAGAACTGCTTTCCTGATGTACCAACGGTGGCGGGAGGGGAAGTAGAGGAAGAGGAGGAGGATTGTTGTCATGCTGCTCCCCTGAGGCCTCTTTTATTCTTCCCTCTGTACGACTTGTACAAGGGATTCTGCTGTTGCTGGCCCTGTTGAGATTGCTGGTGGCCACGAAAGAAAGCAGATCTCCCAAATCCATGATACCGCTTATAGCTGTATCATGTGGACTGCACCTGGAGGCCTAGAGACCTTGCAGTAGCCCTACTGTCCTTAAAACGCTCTGAGTCCGCCTTTGAACCAAAGAGTTTTGACCCATCAAAGGGCAAGTCGCCTGAACATCAGGTGAGAAACCAGACGATCGAAGCCAAGCCTGTCTCCTTGCAGCCACAGACGACCCCATCACACGAGCTACAGAGTCAGCAGTGTCCAGGTCCGATTGAATCACCTGACGTGCTGCAGCCTGTGAATCAGAAAGGACTTCCAAGAAATTAGCCCGATCCTCCTCAGGCAACTTTGGAGCTAGCTGCATGACTGAGTCCATCAAAGCACGGATATACCTTCTAAGAAGACAGGTTGCATTAGTGGATTTAAGAGCCATACTTGCATAAGAGAACACCTTCTTTGCCGTCTGCTCCATTTTTTTAGACTCCCGATCACCAAGAATGGTAGGGAAAGAACCAGAAGATTGCTTCGAACAAGAAGCCTGGACAACTAAACTTTCAGGCGTGGGATGTGAGGATAAAAAAGCCGGATCACCAGGAGCGGGCCTGTACCTTCTAGAGATGGAATGAGAAACCGCAGGAGCAGATAAAGGCTTCTGCCACACCTCCCTTATTGGTTCCGTCAAAGCATTCGTAAAGTGAAGCAACGGTTCAGAAGTTGAAGAAGATGTATTAAGAACCTCTGTAAGAATATTAGATTTCACCTCAGCTGAGGGAAGCTGTAGACCAAACAAATCAGCCGCCTTCCTTATGACCACATGATAAGGAGCAATGTCTTGCACAACCCCAGCATTCGCAGATGGGAGATTATACTCAGGAGAAGTATCCAAGCCACTAGCCTCGCGAAGGCTCTCAAACTCATCCATAGAATCAACAATCTCTCCTTCCTCTTGATTCTGTGCATATTCCTCCTCTTCAAGGAGCCTCTGCGCCTCTCTCCTAGAGCGTTGTTTAGGAATTAGCGTCGGTGGCGCCACAAGCGACACCGGTGAAGGAATCAACGACGTTGACGGAGGAGTCTCAGCTTCAAACCTCGACGCCGATCGAACTTGAGGTGGCGCCGAGTCAACAGCCGAAGGAGTCCGAGGAGCCGGGGTGGAGGACCTCGGCGACGGGAAATGCCAAGAAGGAGTCGATGGCAAGAAAGGTATAAAGGGTGCTTGAGAGATAACATTGAGGAACATCCGAGTTAAAGACCAAAGGACCCACGGGGCCCAAAGCCACACCGGATGGAGCAGAGGCCCTGGCAAACAGGCCAAACATTGCATTAAGGAAATGCAAAAAATCTGACCCAGGAGCAGAAAAAGCAGAATATGGATCCGTACCTTCCTGAGGTCGAGCTGGTAGGCTGCGGAGACAGGGACGGCGCCTGCACAGGTGAAGCCACCCGGCGTGGAGACGACTCCCTAGGCACCGGAGACATCGCTGGAGTCTGTGAGTCTTCATGCAGCAAAGAGCCTTTAGAAGCCGGCGATACCAGATCCGGGGATGGAACCGGCGTCACCTGAGGAGATGGAGAGACTACGTCCTTTCTTCGAGGCCGCTCAGCCGAGGTCGGCGACCTCGAGGCCCTGGTCTTCGAAGCCATGTCTTCTCTTGGACTTCCTTTGTTTCTTCGACTTCGATGCATGAGAAGACGAAGACTTCGCCCTCTTATGACCCCTCTTCTCCTTTTTGGCTTTAGCCATAAACAGCTTAGCTTCACGCTCGTTAATAGCCTTGGGATTCATCTTCCTGCAGCTTCGACATTCTTCGACGTCATGATCCGAAGAAAAACACCAGAGGCAATTTTCATGCGGGTCCGTGATCGACATATGCCCGCCACACTCTCTGCAGGGTTTAAACCCGGTCTTCCTGGATGTAGCCATCAGAAACCAACAAGTGATACAAAGTGTTCTTCGAAGAAAATGGAGAGCCCCTAGAAAAACCGTTAAGCGTCGACGGCGTGGAAAAAAGGGAACTGACGTCAGCACGCCGACGAGGTCCTCTTATGGCTCCGATGACGTCATGCGAACGGAGCCTTGCTATTGTGACGTCCTCGTCGACGTGGGAGAGCTAGGAAAGAATTTCCGCAGAATGCTAGCACAAGGGGTATTAATAAGGTGAGGAATCCACAGGCAGAAGTATCCATCAGAAAGCATGTTACCTAAATCCAAAACTGGAAACCCCAAATTGGACACTCATTGAGCAACTCCTTCAGAATGGCTTAACTCAATTCCATTCTACAACCAGTGGAAACATTCAAGAGATGATAACAATCCAATACATACAATTATGTTTAAAGTATGGCAGTCAATTCCCAAAATGATAGGAAAGGAAGCTACACTCCGCCCCATCCATTTGGAGAAATGTAGAGGTAAAGACTGATGATAAACCGTTCTTCTGGAAGGAGTGGGATTTTTATTAATATCATCCTTATGTCCTTTACAGACCTGTCATCTGAGTTCCAATTAGACAAAGAACAATTTTGGAAATACTTTCAAATGAGACACTGTGTGGATGACAGAATGCACCCATAATCAAAAATGGCAAGCAAGACATGCAAATAAATAACACGGAGGAAAACTGTTATGAACTACTACACGTTACACATAGGATTAAGAGATGGACTCCTTAAATTCAGCTATTTTACAATTTTACAGAAACGGCATTGGTCCATCTGCACACTGAATAGAGCCAATAGCCGCCTGTAACCCTAAGTAGCTTAGGAACTCATGATTTCAAGGCAAATACACTCCAATTGTGTTGCTATCTGACATGGAGACCTTTAATCAAGGCTTTGTTAAGTAGCTCAATGAGTAACACGTTCAGGCTTTAGTGTCAATCTAAGCTATGAACATTTATAGAAACTTTACCCTGTATTCTCATCTTAGAAGAATCAGACCATGTTATCTTAGCATATACTTAACCTGTAGTTGACTGGAATTTTAAACTGTATTAACTGAAATAAAACAACACAACCAGTAGAAGACAAAACAGAGAGGCTGTAAAACAGAATGATGCAGGTGAAATGGGGAGGATCTTGTACAATTGGCAATATTAATGGATTGCGCTGTCAAGTATTTGATGTGGTTGGAACAGTGTTGTAAACTGCAGAAAATAAAATATGTGCATGGTGTCCAAGATCAGGATGTTTGAGCCCATGCCAGGTTATTGAATGATGATGGAAGAGATACTGTGCAGCCTAATGGACAGCCCAGAGGAGGAGGAGGAAAATGAGGCCGATGGTTTACAAAGTGTAGTAGCATCCGATTAAAAAAGATGGTGGAAGATGCAGTGGCAGGGGCACAGTAAAAGTGGTCCTTAATCACCAGAAAGACGTGTAATTATCTTGAGATCAGCTTTGCAAAGAAGGTCAATAGTATATAATAACCAGAGGCTTCTCTTCTTTCCTGATGTAACTCTAAATTTTCTAGTTAGGAAACATGAACTATCAGAGTTCAGGAAGGTTTCCGGTGGCACAGGTTCCAGGTGTTCAGGGGAATAGATGCAACCATGGGGCTTCAAATCCAACTACAAGTGATCCATAAAGAGAAGGAATTTGTGTTCTCTTCACCAAAATAAGAGCATTGTTGTCGAGTCACGTTGGAAATGCAAGATTATAATTTAGCTGTTTATGAGAAACTGCGGGCTCGGGCCTTGGTTTGGGGGTCAGAGGGTTTATAGGTTTTAACTTGTGGCTTTGGTTGGGTGGTGTTCTCTCTGAGGGAAGGGGCTATAGCTAGGTTGATAGAGGTCAGGAATCTTGATGTATTGTGGCTTGCAGATATTGTGTAGTGCAATGTTTGTGATAAATTATAGGGTTGTTTTAATACATTTAAGGATGAAGTCAGCCGTAAGGGTTCGAGTTCTGTAAGGTCTCTGGTGCAGGTTTTGTTTAATTTCGCATTACATTTAATAAAAATCACCAACATCAAAGAATTTAGGAGTAAAAGTGCAGAATAATCACTAGGAATTTAAAGGACTGATGCCCAAAAACTACAGTGTTATATTTCCTACATTTGATGTAGGGTGCCCTACCAATGACCTACCAGATCTTGGAGCACTAGCCGTCCTACACATCTGTTTCCAATACTTTCATCAGAGCCTGAAAACAAAGCTCTAACTGGACAATTGATTAAATAATGACCATGGAAAGATGACTTCCGAGATGCTTGGCAACAGACAGCATGCTACCTGAGACTTCCCATATGTTTAATGGAAACAAGTGGAAGTGAGCTGTGACAGGATGCCATTTCTACTGTGTTGAAGAGGACCAGTAAAAGGAGATTTGTGAAAAATATAGTGGGCCGCTAGTGGGTCCTACTCCTTGATCTCCCATCACACTACATAGACTTACCACACTATAGGTACTCTGACTCTTTCATCAAAAAACAGTAATGGATGGGTCCCACATCTATGCAGCAATTCAAGAGTAGTTTTACTGCTGATACGCCTCCAAAGTTTATTGTTGCTGAGCGGTATGCTATAAAAGCTCTGGAAGTCAAGGTTGCTGGACATGCATGAAGCAGGCTTCACCAAAGGTGTATTGAGAGAACGCAAATGAAATGGCACAGATTAGTCGAACGGAGGTGCCCAATGTGATGTTCCATTAAATCTATAGAAGGTTTTTCTGCTTTCTGTCCTTTTTTCCCTGTCAGTTAGTGGTTATCCACCACAGCTGGAAACCTGAGAGGGAAACCTATCTGCAGGATAAAGACAAATGCCTGGCGCAATAGGAGATTGACATAAACAAATTAGCTGAAAAAGAAAAACATTGACATAACTCTGAACACTTTCATTCTCAGTGTTTTCCCTTCCATGAATAGAAAATGGAGACCAAGATAATATTGTAGCTCTCATAAAAATAGAAGGTGCCCACCCAACGAAGCAGTGAAAGAGTGGAAACAGCTGTGAGCATCCCTGCCTAGGTCCAAGGCGAATGAAGAGAGCATCCTTTGAGAAGTACAACAAGCACAATTTGAATGGAGAATCACCTCCAATCTGAAGCACTTAGGCTCTCATTAAGTAAATTATCAGTCCCATCAGGAATGACTTTGGGGCATATGTATCAAAAACCGTATTTGTGATTCTCAAATAGCGATTTTTTGAGAATCGCTATTTGTGAATTGCAAAACAGGATGTATTTAAAAATTCGCACATATTTTGCGAATTCTTAATATTCCTTAATTGCGATTAGCAAATTGCGAAATCTCAATTAAGGAATACCTTCCCATTCATTCCTATGGGCCAGGAGGCCCATAGGAATGAATAGGAAGTCATTCTCCAATTGCGATTCGCAATTTGTTAATCGCAAATTGAGAATAATTTCAAAGGTGCAAGGGTGTCATGATGACACCCTGATGCACCCCTGAAATGAGCATGTGTGCGCATATGGCGCACATACATGCCATAAGGGCATGTATGTGCGCCACATGGCACTTTGAAAAATGCCAGAAAGTGCATTTTTCAAAGAAATCGTAAATTACCACCAACTTGAAGTTGGTGGTAATTTGCGATTTCTTAAGGGGAAATCGCACAACTTGGGTGCTTGTTACATAGCATTTAAGGAATCGCAATTTGCGATTCCTTAAATGCTTACGCAAATTTAAGGAATCGCAAAATTAGCGATTCCTTAATAATGCGATGCGAAAATGGCTCATACATCGCGTTTTGCGATTTTGTATTCACAAACGCTGTTTTTTAGCGATTCGCAGCGTTTGCGAATACAAAATCGTTTGATACATATGCCCCTTTGTAACTCTGCAGAGCTGTTGAGCCTCATTGAGACACTTTGACTGCTCAGATGTCCACGTGAATCTTCAGGAGAAATTGGGGAAGAACTATAACGGATTTACAAATTACCCCCGTAACTCACGATATTTGAGGGTACTGTCAGGGTGTAACTCATAAAAAGCTAGAGATTTTGGGGCACAGCTGCAAGACAAATCCTTATTTCCAGCATATGGTTGAGCATTTCTCCTACACTCTATTCACTTCACTGGCTGCCTGTGATTCGATGCATCATCTTCAAAGCAATAGGCATAACTTACTGCACCAAGGAAGACTCAGGATCCCGCTTCCTTCAGCAAAAACTCTGCACCTGATCAATCCATCAAGCCACAGCACTTTGTTCCAGGCCGGCGCCACTCCTATTTGCCACTTCATTAAAAAAATTCCATACTGAAGGAAATTCTCAGTCAAAAAAACTAAGGTATGAAACTCTGACCCTTGTGAAAAACACTAAAAACCTGGCTTTACACCTTTTATAACTAATAGGTTCTAATTAACATTAGAATGGTTAATTATCCACATTCAAGTGAACAAGTACTTCTATTCTCACACCATTCCACAACAAATCATGGTTAAGCACTGTGATGCCACCGCACCATAGGAAGTTGTGCCTAGTTAATTTAATCCTTTTTGAACAAATAGTATCAGTTCATTAATACTTCTGATTGAATCACTTTGAAACTGCTGTGTTTTTCAGTAACATGAATTAAGTGTAGTGTTCCTTTTTTAATGTATAGATTAAAAGTAACAATTATCAACACATCTTAAAGTAAACACATTTTCAATGGGGACCCAAAATAAAATGTAATCATGGGGGTTACTCTTCACCACAAACCCTTAATACTCTAACCCCAACCTTAACCGTATATCCTTTAATCTTTTAACCTTATCCATAACCTTACAATGTAATTCCTGTGCTGTTAACCATATGCCACATACCTTCAACCACATACCCCATACCCTTAATGTTGTAATCCTATATTCTAAAACTTCAACCTTATTCTTGAACTTTAAACCCACACCCTTTACCTCTATACTCTATACCCTTAACCTCAACACTTGACATTTAACCTGATACCCCAAACCCGTAACCCGATTACCCTATACCCGTACCCCTGTACTGTATATCCAAAGCACTTAAAACAATGTCTTTAACCCTTAAAATCATAACCTTAACCTTTATACCCTTAACCCCTAAGCCACAAAGCCTCTACCTACGACCTTAAATACTTAACCACATGCCTTTATTGCGTATACTCTGTTCCAAATACCATATATCATTGACCCTCAACCCGTTCACAGTGTGCTCAAAAAGGAGAAAATTAGTCCTGAGACAATGCCACTGGATTAAGTGCACATCCCCAAACCTCTTGTACCTCATCTAACACCTTAAAGATCAATCTACAACCATCATGACACTAAGCCAGCTCCTCACGCCATTTGGAAATGCAGAATGACATCTAGGCACAGTGTTCCAACCCCTGGTCCACAATGCTTACTGTGCATGGTCTTTGCCATGCATAGATTTATCGTGGATTCTTTTGGTTTTACAATCTTTTCAGGCTTTGAAATAACAACAAAAAACACATTTTGAAAAAATTAACAACTCTAACTGTGGATTAGTGGATTTGATGTCAACAATTTAAATCCATAAATCCCACATCCTACTTTTTTTGTTAATTTTGTTAATTTTTGTGGGCAGTATGAGCCAATTTGGTGCTCTGCCACATCTTCCCTAGGTTAAGGGTATGCTCCTTCAGGGCCCTTACACCTTATCTCATGTAATGACTGCCTCAACTGGGATTGTGATTGCTGACAGTCAATTACATTACTTGGATACTCAATTACTCTGAGGAACTCAAAGCTCCCTCTCTGGATGGAATGGAAAAGTGTGTCCTCACCCAAAGATCCCTTTCTGGATGGAATGGATAAGTGTGTCCTCTTACAACTGGATTTGTTTTTAATGTATTGTACTCTAAGGATCTGAAAATATGGATCCATAAATAATCAACAAATTAACAGATAAGATATGCAAAAGTTCCTTACTGATCAACCCTTCAAAACCTCTCCAACTCCTTCTTGTACTACCAAAGTCTCAAAAGTTACTGACCAGATTTACACCAGATTTACACCAACTCTCTGAAAGGCACTGGGTACGAGTAATTACCTATTTTCATGCCAAGTCTGGTGTAATTCTGTTAAGTGATATCTGCTGTAGCTGTGAGAAAACACTCCTATGGGACAAAAAAAGTGATTTCTTTTTAATCCTGTGTAACTTGCCCCCTCTCCTCTCCCCGTATCCCCACCAAGATGGAGATGTATGAAACCTGACATTAGACATTATAGCGCAAGCCATTGCGTTGAGATTAAACATCAGGACGACTTGAGTTCAAATCCTCATCATGTACTTTTGAAACATAAAACAAAGTGTGAAATAACATACATCATCTTTTAGATTCAAGATTAATTTAGTTCTAAAATAGAAAACAAATACAAAATAAAATACCTTCATCAATAGTTCATAAACTTATTTAAATTTAGGTATAAGGGTACAGCTCATCTACAAAGAAAGCCATCGGTTTCACAATTAATGAGGAAATAAGGCTGTGTTGTCAAAGCAGAGTAATTACAGAAATTACATAGACTATGATGCGATTGCAAATGTTTGAAAACATTTAACAAAAGTCACTATATAAAGGCGAACATGAAAGATATAGGTTAGATTGAGCAAACAACGGAAGGAAATTGATTGAAGTTAACTGACATTTGTAGAAATATTATTTTTTCTATACCCTTACCCTCACCCACGGATAACACTGAGGTGGTGCCACATGGCAAGTGGTTGGCGGGCTTTCGAACATTTCTATATAAGAACAGTGTCAGACCAATATAAAGATGCAAAGTCATGCCATATTAAAACAGATTTGCTGGTGAGCCATAGGAGACTGGAATATAAAGTATTGTATTCAAAATTAAGTGACGTTTTTGAGGTGTTTAAACTTTTGATACTGAAAAAGCCCATCCTTAAGAAGTGTTCAACCAAAACTTTAAAGCTTAAATATGTAATTTTAGAAGCTGCTAAACACTATATTTTTGAAAGAGTGGGAGTTTATCTTCAAAAAATGTTATGAGTAAATACTTGAGATTGTACACTTGATCGTAGCTATCGCTAATGTGGTTACTGAAAAATTAAGTGGAATGCCCTTATCAATTTTAAAGATTATACATTTAATTTTAGCTAGCATTAACCATGTAATTTTTTATACTAATTTTGGAAGCTGCTGAAATGTGTTCCAAAATACGTTTTAAACAAATGTTTAAGACTATACACCCATTTGTAGATACTGCTAATGGGGAAACTGGAGAAATAAAGTGGACGCTTTCAATTTTGGAAATCAATAATTAGGATATATTTACACCATATCATTTAAATGGTATGAACTTACAAACTACATGTTACTAACTAGGACTAGGCCAAGATTTCAATACTAGAATTCATTAAAAAAATTAAAGGTTTTGCAATGGGGATTATTTATACTCATCCACAGGTGTGATTGACAGATAATACTAGGAGTCATATATATTTAAAAGCAGTTTGAATTGGGATTTTTGTTTTAATGAAACTCATAAATAAAAAATCTCCACCATCATGACTACTGTAACCAATCCAATTTTGTTTTGTAAATTATTTTCTTCTTTCCACTTTGGTCTCTGTTTCTTTGTCTTTATACGCACCTTTCTCTTTAATCATCGTTTCTTTTCCTTATTCCTTTTTTCTAATTTCTTTTTTCCAGTTTTCTTATGTCTCATTGTTTTTATTTATTTCTTCTGTTTTTCCTTTTTTCTTTTAGAATTTAGAACGCAGATTAGTTTAAGACAAAAGATGTGAAAAATTGAAGGTTGTGATGGCCACTTACCTCTTGCTGTCTTTTGTATTTGATAATTCAGGAGAAGGGTATACGATATGATGTAACCCATTTGAAAGAATTTTACTATACAATTTGTAACAGGATTATCGAATGTATTTTATAATATGCTAATATGCATTTGCTTTAATAATACTTGCAGGCTTAAAAGGAGGTTTTCCAAGGAAACATGTTGACTCTGTGTTTTTGGATTACACACATAAAGGATTTTGTAAAACATAAAATGATATGAACTTTTGTGGTTTTATTTGAATAAGGAGTAAACTGAAAAGAGTGGAATCAAAATGGTATGATGCACTTAAGAAAAAGGTGGACCTCCCAAGAGAAAATGAAACTTGGTATGCTGCCACTCAGCTTGCCCAACGAGTGTCAGATTCCATGCAGCTTCATCAAACAGTGCCAAAGTGGTAAGTAAATCAAAAACAATTTAATTGGAAACTAAGACAATCATAACTACAGAGTGAATGTTTCCAATTCTGGAATCAATAGTTACAGACACTCACTGTATGGTAAATTTATTATCATAACGTTCAGAGCTGTGCTTTCTGAAGTCTGTTTGAGGTATTTCTAGATTTCATAAAATTCCTATTGAGTGGGAAAACTGTTTTTTAAAACTCATCCTACTATATTGTTCCCTACCCTTTCTTTTGAAACCCAGTTTCATTTCACATTCACACAGCATCCTCACTCATCAAACACAAATCATTACATTTTTTATTATTCAATACCTGCCTCTTCAAGACAGAATCTGCAAAAACTCATATTAATTCTAGAGAGAGTTCATAAACCATAAAGTGTTTCAATTATCGTACATGTATTACCTGAAATGTTGATGATGTTATTCTATGTTATTGTATTGCTATAACAGAAAAAATAGTGAATAAGTAACCCTTTGAAATTAAATGTATACTGCTTTTCTTTTTATGGATAGTATTGTGTTAAATGTGTGTTACCCATGTCAATATATACATGTTAAGTAAAACTTCACCAACCTTTGAAAAGACATGCTGCAGCATCAGCAAAATGTGGCCATTAAGAATGCCATACTCCAATCTTTTGGGCATAAATTCATTTGCTTCATCCATGTCAGCAACCTCAGTGATTGATTCTAAAATAAATACATAATTGTAAACGTATAATCTTTTGAAACATGCTTGTAGTCACATAAACCAGATATCACTGTGTATTAGCCAAATATTAATGGTTTAGAATTATTTTGTAAGGTACTTTTTCCAAAAGCTATTGAATAATACAAATGAGAGAAAAAGCCCTCCAGCAAGCACAACACAAGTTTTATATCTTCCAATACAATGTTTTTTTAGCAACACGTTTTATTTCATTTTATCAGCATCCCCTGCCATCCCTAGAAATGCATGATTTGCCATTTGAAATATTTGGTCATTTTATTTGACGACACAGCTGAGTCCTTAATTTAGAAAAGAGTTTAAGATAACGATAAATTGGTGTATGGTCAACATTTTTAAATAGAAAAGTGAGAATACAAATTAGAAAAAACAAAAGTTAGAGAAGCAAAAGTTGACAAAAGGAGAAAATGTAAAATATATTTAATATAAATAAGGGAAAGGGTCTGTCATGACTCGATAAAGGTCAGGAGTTAGCATGAAATATAGGAACAGACAAGAAATAAAAACATGGATACACAAGAAAAGAGGATGATCAGAGACGGCTGCAATCATAAACTTTAACAGAGGAACCTCCAGGATTACAGTTAAGGAACTTTTCCATCTTTATTTAAGTGGATCACAGAGGGGAAGGGCTCACACTCTATTCAAGGGAGACTTGGAAATGTGAGGGCTCTCCGCACAGACTGCAGCTTCAGTCTATTCTAGACCCACATCCTGTTACTTCTTCCTTTGTCTGTTTTCAGTATCCTGTTTATGTCCTCCAAGCACTGCAATTCATAGTACTCTTTCAACTGGAATACCCATTAAAGTCATAGGCACTGAATTGTTCCACCCAATTGTGTGACCCAGAGCGCCTTGATTATATATATATGTATATTATCTACTGGCGGTCGCCAGTAGATAGTTATAGTTAGGACCGAGTTTCCATAGGAAATCTCAAAATTCTATTTTGAATAACTTTGGCGCCGGTTGATGAATCCTCGCGAAATTGTCAAAACTAATGGGGCGCTCAGCTCAGCTCCTACCCTGAAAGTCTCGGGGTGATTCGTCAAGCGGGGGCCGAGAAAAAAGGGGGGTCCCAAAACGCGTTTTCTCCATGCATTTTCCCATAGGACCTTTAGTCGAAGGTACAGCCCGAACGGCTGAACAGAATTACTTGAAATTTGGCAGAGAGGTAGTCCTCAGGTCAGGCATGAGCCTTTTATGGAGTCAATCTGTTGAGTAGTTCCTGAGAAAACTGCAGTTAAAAGTACATAAATATCTATAGCCGCGCACCGTGCGCGCACCGTGCGCGCACCCTTACGTGCGCGAGCGTAATTCTGATTGGTGGTTACATGTCAGTCAACGTTCGAATCGGTCGAAATCAGGAAGTGTCGGCCGCCATTTTGTTTGTTTTGGGTGCGACACTGAAAAAGAGAGGAGGCAAACGTGAAAAGGGGGCAGGGTAGAGAGTTCCTGACCCCCTAGCCTTTGTCAGGGGGTCCCTGAAGGACCCCGAAGGGTGAAAAAACCATTTTATTTTTATTTTTTAAAATCGCGGGCTGCGCGCATGGTGAAAAACCTTAAAGAAAAATATATAATAATACATACATAACTTAGCATTTAAAAAGCCGTACAAATGCACTTAAAAAACCATAGGTTTCACACACGTTATAGTTAGGAATTAGCATTTAAAAAACCTTGCAAATTCACTTAAAAAACCATAGGTTTCACACATGTTATAGTTAGGTGGACATTTCACTCGTAAAAAAACAATGAAATTCCCCCGTTACAGTTAGTTCAGATAACTATAACTCGCGCGCCCGCAATCCACTGCTCATGACGTCAAATATTGCATCACTCATGACATGGTCAGTGGCATCACTCATGACATCACTGATGACATCATCCTTGTGATAGAGTGGCGGTCGCGCGAGTTATAGTTATCTGAACTAACTATAACGGGGGAATTTCATTGGTTTTTTACGAGTGAAATGTCCACCTAACTATAACATGTGTGAAACCTATGGTTTTTTAAGTGAATTATATATATATGTATATATATATATTCACTGAAAAAACCATAGGTTTCACACACGTTATAGTTAGGAATTAGCATTTAAAAAACCTTGCAAATTCAGTGAAAAAACCATAGGTTTCACACATGTTATAGTTAGCTGGACATTTTACTGATAAAAAACCAATGAAATTCCCCCGTTATAGTTAGTGCAGGCAACTATAACTCACGCGACCGCATTCCTCTGCTGATGCTAATACTGTATTTAGACACTTATTTGCCCATGTCTTCTTCCATTAAATTTTAGCTATACATATATTACAAATATTTTTTTTTCATAAAGACACATATGTCATCAGCAGAGGATTGCGGTCGCGTGAGTTATAGTTGCCTGCACCAACTATAACGGGGGAATTTCATTGGTTTTTTATCAGTAAAATGTCCAGCTAACTATAACATGTGTGAAACCTATGGTTTTTTCACTGAATTTGCAAGGTTTTTTAAATGCTAATTCCTAACTATAACGTGTGTGAAACCTATGGTTTTTTCAGTGAATTTGTACGGTTTTTTAAATGCTAAGTTACTTTACGCCATTGGTGGCATGCGCGCCCACTTAACGCAGTTCGTTCCGTGCGCGCACGGTGCGCTTCGCGCTCCGTGCGCGCACAGTGAGCGCACCGCGCGCCCACTTTACGCAGTTAGTGCCGTGCACGCACGGTGGGCACGCGGTGCGCTACGCGCACCGCGTGCCCACGTTACGCTAGATGGGCCATGTACGCACGATGCGCTTCGCGCACCGTGCGCACATGGAGGACATATTATGCGCTTCCTTGTGAAAGGTAATGTTTGATTTTTTAAATAAAACATATGCCATGCACAAATGGTGACCTGCGGGCACCATTTGAACACGGGGTGTGGAGTGTGTGGATAATTTTTTTTAAAAAAAATTTTTTACCGTACACGTACGGTAAGCGGAATTGCCGATTTTTCAAAAAAATTTAAATTAGAATTTTTTGCCTTGGGGGTTCTTAGGGGATACCTTCATCAAGGTTATGTGGTTGGTAGCAGTTTAAACATCCCCTTTACACGTTTTTTGTCTTTGTTTTTCCTCCTCCCCCTCAGAGTGCGAGATAGAAAATGGCGGCCGCAGCTTCCTGGTTTCGACCGATTCGAATGTTTACTAAGATCTAACAGCCAATCAGAATCGCGCTCGCGCACGTCACCGTACGCGTACGGTAAGCGCACCGTAAGCGCACCGTAAGCTGGCTCAGATATATATATTGATTTAAAGGCTATTTTCTCAGGATCTACAGAACAGATTTACACCAAACCTACAAAGGGCACTTCCTTGACCTGTAGACTACCTCTCTGCCAAATTTCAAGGAAATCTGTTCAGCCGTTCCGGCTGTAGCTGTGTCTAAAGGTCCTATGGAAAAATGCATGGGAAAAACGCGTTTTGGGACCCCCCTTTTATCTCAGCCCCCTCTTGACGAATCCCCCCCGAGACTTTCAGGGTAGGAGCGGAGCGTAGCGCCCCATTAGTTTTGAAAATTTCGCGAGGATTCGTCGACCAGCGCCAAAGTTATTCCAAATAGAATGTTGCGGTTTTCCTATGGAAACAGGGTCCTAACTATAACTACCTACTGGCGACCGCCAGTAGGTAATATATATATATATATATATATATATATATATCACAGCAACTCGTGATGCAATCCCGCTTTCGCACGGAAATCAACAGTACAGACCAACTTGTGCAGCATTATTTTTTATTTCTTATATATATATATATATATATATACATATATATATATTCACAGAAAAAACCATAGGTTTCAGGCACGTTATAGTTAGGAATTAGCATTTAAAAAACCTCAGAAATTCACTGAAAAAACCATAGGTTTCAGGGGTGTTATAGTTAGCTGGACTTTTCACTTGTACAAAACCATTGAAATTCCCCCGTTATAGTTAGTTCAGCTAACTATAACTCGCGCGCCCGCAATGCACTGCTGATGACGTCACATATTACATCACTCATGACATGGTCAGTGACATCACTCATGACATCACTGATGACATCTCAAATGACATCACTGATGACATCACTGATGACATCATCCAGTGAATGTGTGTTTTTCTGAAAATTAAATATGTTTTATATATGTATATCTCAAGGTCGATGGAAGAATAAATGGGTATATAAGTGTCTAAATGGATGATTTGTTTTTGAAAAATTGATTGTGTAACTGACTGATTAAGTGTATCATAGTGAATACATGGCTTAGTGAGTAATGTTTAAATATGTAAATATCTGTATCAGTCTCTCACTTTGTGTATAAGTGGCTGCATGGGTTGGTGAGTAGCTACATGGGTGTCTACATAGGTTATTAGTTGGTTTTTTGAGTATCAGTCTGAGTGTCTGCATGGTTCGGTGGGGGGTATTACGTAGTGCATAGGTGTATGAATGAGTGACTCACTGTTTGTATGTGTTGAACACAGCATGTATGCAGGACTGTATGGGTGGATGAGTGTGTGTATGGGTGTGTTAGTGAGTGAATGACTGTCTCAATAGTGTCTTTATGAGTAACTACATATGTTTTAAACTAGTATATGTGACTATTGGTGTATATATGTGAGTATATGTGAGAGTGAGAGATTGAAAGAGTTCCTGTATGAATAAGTATGTGTTTCTATAAGTGATTGTTTAAAAGACTAAGTATGTGTAAGTTTCCGTAGAAGTAAGTGTGGTGGTGTGTGTATAACTGTATATGCAAGTAAATGTATGTTTGATTCTTTATTAGCATGAGTGACTATGTGTGTGAGTAACTCTATGGATGAGTGGCATTGTGTAACAGGATGTATAGGTGCATGAGTACATATGATGAGTGAGTACATGTATGAGTGACTGTATAGGACTGTTGGTGAATGAGTGGATGTGTATGTGGATCTTAGAATTACTGAAGAGGTTGTTGTAACTGGTATTGGTATGTCCATTGTTTTGAAAATTTTAGTCTCTATTTTTGAATGTGTGTATCAAAGGTTATATTAGGGTGAGAGGAGGTCTGCCACTCTATCACAAGGATGATGTCATCAGTGATGTCATCAGTGATGTCATTTGAGATGTCATCAGTGATGTCATGAGTGATGTCACTGACCATGTCATGAGTGATGTAATATGTGACGTCATCAGCAGTGCATTGCGGGTGCGCGAGTTATAGTTAGCTGAACTAACTATAACGGGGGAATTTCAATGGTTTTGTACAAGTGAAAAGTCCAGCTAACTATAACACCCCTGAAACCTATGGTTTTTTCAGTGAATTTCTGAGGTTTTTTAAATGCTAATTCCTAACTATAACGTGCCTGAAACCTATGGTTTTTTCTGTGAATTTCAAAGGTTTTTTAAATGCTAATTTCTAACTATGCCTACAGAGATAGGACATGTGAAGAAAGAAGAAAAAATGCACAGAAAGAAACAAAAGAAGTGCAGAAAGAAGCAACCGAAGTCCTCAAATACGAAGATAAGTGCAGGAAGAAGGATAACGTGCAGAAAGAACAAAAAGAAGAGCAGAAAGAAGCCTTGTTGCAAAATCATCCCGTACCCTCAACTTTTTCAGACGGATACTGGTGGTAACTGAGTCTGACTAGCCAGTCCTAGAGCCAGTGCTATGTTAAAAGACACTTAGAATACAGTGAAAACACCTACATACACTAGGGAACATTATGCGTTGGGGTCCCCCTGTGATTACCATGACCTCCTCTGTAAGCCCCTAGTATATAATAGGGCATGGGGATTAAAACTACCTCTTAAAACAGGCCACAGGGCGTTTTTGCACACGTTAACTCAGGCCCCGTCCCCTCCCTTCACCACTGTGTAAACACGCCCTGTGTCCATTTTTAGTTGGGAGATTAAGTTCATTTGAATCCTGAGGGTCCCTAGGGTCCAACTAGCCCACTAGGTACCTCCAGTAAATGCCACAGAGCTGTGTTGCAGAGAGGTGTAAAAAGTGGCACGGCCTGGACCACCTCCTTGCAATGCAGCTCAGTGGCGCTTACTGGAAGCAGTTGGTGGGCTAGTTAGCCCCCAGGGGCCCTCAGTAATGAAGGGAAATTATATCCCCAATTTAAAACGTGCCATAGTGCGTGTTTGCACACGTCACCTCAGGCCCCGTCCCCTCCCTTCACCACTGTGTAAACGCGCCCTGTGGCTGTTCTAAGTTGAGAGATTAAGTCCCCTTGAATCCTAAGGGTCCCTAGGGTCAAACTAGACCACTAGGTACCTCCAGTAAGCGCCACAGAGCTGCGTTGCAGAGAGGTGTAAAAAGGGGCTTGGCCTCAGAACACCTGTCTGCAGCGCAGCTCCCTGGCGCATACTGGAGATGCCTGTTGGGGGTGCGTTTGCAGAGTGCTGCACGGAGGGGGCATGGCCTCCGGCACGATGCCAGTCTTTTATTTATTTTAATTTTTTAAGAAGGGGGGCTGTGTGGTTCCCCTTCTTATTCTAATTTATTGGCCCTGATGACCCCATCCCCCAGGGCCTGTCTCCTAATTATATTTTTTTGACCCCAATCCCTAGGGCTGGCCACTGTTTTTTATTATTTTAAAAAAATATTTATTTATAGACACACCTAGGACATGCTGGACAAACCGTACGTACCTATCACCATGACGATTTGCGGGATATTCATTAAAAGGCGACTATGCATGCAATGAATCCACGTGGAATGTATTTACACTACTAGTGAAGCTCTGACATGTCTGATGCCCTACCGTGCCTAATCCCGGTAGACACCCTTGTCGTTTATTAATACAAACATGGGTAGCTATTGACGGGCACATTTAATACACATGCACACCAAGCCATTCAAAGGGGATTCGACAAAAATTCGACCAAAACTATGCAAGAAACCCCCCTCACGGTTATTAAAACACACATCCACTGCCGGATGTGTAATACTTTTTATTTTACTCTCTGGAAAGGGGACGAACATCACTTGAGAGTCACAGCGCGCTCCTGACAGAGCCCAATGCTGTGTTACACCCACCATTGCCTGCCGAGTGCCACACACCTCTGTGTTGTATTCCACTAGCTAGTGCATATGCTATGACACTCTCTAGCCCATGTGCACTGTAACACCACCCCGTGAATATGTCATGCCACACTTGTCTTCGCACGGGTTATATTGCCCCATCTAACGTGCCTTCCTCGATGCCTATGTTATAACGCACAGTGCTATGCCATACATATTACAATCTGCGATCCATATCTGTGTCACAGTGCATATGCAACGTTACACTCCCCAGCACATATTTTATATTACAACTTTAGAGACTAGTTAGGTTACACAACACTGCCCTGTGCATATTACACTCCAAGGCGCATATCGCATAGCACGCGCTAGTGCCTGTGCTATCTCGCGCTCTCCAATGAATCTGTCATTGCGCACAATGTATTGCATATTATATTTCACGCCCGGTTCATCTTATATCACACTTTTTGGTGCATAGTTTATACCATACACTATATCTAGTTTTCATTTTCAATCGTGCTCTCAGGACTATGTTCTATATAACACTGTGTTCACCTACCCTTTTCACGGGCATTACATTTTGCGATAGGGGGTGGAGGGTCAGGGGGTGTTTCTGCCAAGTGAGCCCGGAGTCACAGTCACAAACGTCCTCTTCTTCCTGAATAAAAGTGAGATTATGCTGCATACTTGTTCATATTTTAAGTAGTTCGCACAGACTCAATGTTTTAAAAACAATAAAGTTCCTAATACCCGCCTTCTCTGAACAGTTAGCTTGCTGCCCCATCCCCCTCCTCCCTATCCTCTGTTGTGTGCATCCATGGAATAGCCTCCTCCCTCCTGCCATGCATGGTCTGATGTGCTGCCACTGCCCTCAATTTAGTATGATGTACCAGTCCACTCCTCCTGCCCTCCATTGCCCAATTCTATGCCCCATCATTGACCTCCTGCTTAAACTCTGTGCTTAGCTTGCTGCCCCTATTCTCCTTCCCCCTGCCCTCCGATGTCTTTGTGCATGCCCCTGCTCCATCCTTTTTGCCCACCATGTCCCATGGACCTGCCACTCCTATCTACTCGGAGTGTTCTGTTGAGCTGCCACTCCCCTCCCACCTGCCTAGCATTGTCAGATGACTGTAACCTGTCCCTGCCACCTCCACCCTGCCTGTCCACATGCCATGCCCCTATCCTCTTCCTCCTGTCCTACATGGTCCATTGTACTGCCACACCCTTCTGCCCTCCCTGGTCTGTTGTGCTGCAACTGCTCCTCCTGCCTGCCCCGTGTGGTCTGTTGTGAGGTCCCTTCCCCTGAACTTTCTTGTCTGTGCACAGGTCCTGACCCTCCCTTCTATCCTCCATCGTCCTTTGTGCATGCCCCTGCACCCTCCTTCTTGCCCATCATAGCCATTGGTCTTCTGTGCTGCCATGGCCCCTCCCACCTTCCCTGTGTGGTCAGTTAGCTGCCCCTGACCCCCTCCCACCTTCCCTCCATGGTCTGTGTGTATGCCATCACAGTCTCACTGTTGCTCTTCATGGTGTGTCTTGCTTCTAGTGCCCATCCTGCCTGACCTCCATGGCTATCTTGCTGCTCCTGCCCTGCCCCCTTGCCCCCAGCCCTCTGTTTACATGTGAAGACCCCTACTCCCTCCCTCCTGGCTTGTCTGTTCCATTGTAATGCCCCTGATCCGTCCCTCCTGCCCTTTATGGTCTGTAATGCTGCAGCTTTCTCTCCTGTCTGTCCATTATGGTCAGCTAACTACCATTGCCTCTTGCCCCTCTGTTCTCTGTTGTCCATGTGCATGGTCCTGTCCCCTCCCTCTTGCTTTCTATGGATTGTTGTGCTGCACTCCCGTCCTGCATGCCCTGTGTGGTGTATTGTGCTGCTGCAAACCCTGATGCCTGCCCTGCAGGGTCAGTTTGGTGCACCTCTCCATGTCCCTCTTGTCCTCTGTTATCCAAGTCCATGTCCCTATCCCATTTCCTTCCATGATCCAATGTACCATACTTGCGAACATTTTGAACTTGGTAAGAGGGAGATTTTGAAAAAAAACTGGGGTATTGATTTTCCCCTTTGAGTTACATTGAAAAAGAGGATATTGTAGACAGGAGACAGATCAAATAAAGCCCATTTGAGCTTAAAAACATTGGACGTTTCCTGGCTGAATCGGGTCTGTTGGCATGTATGGTTGTACTACCATTGCCTCTTCCTTCTGCCCACAATGGTCTATTACATTGCCACAGCCTTGAAGGAGGGTAGATTTTGTATCACAGGGGGCCCCTGGCCCGTTCTGTCCACACCTGAAGTATGAGACCCTTGTCCTTGCCCTGCCAGCCGCATTTGTAGGCCGTATTAAATTGACCAGCGGGTCCTGTGTTGCTATATAATTATCCTGAGACATCCTTACCACTCAGCCAGCATAAAACCCCTGTGTAGGCCCTTCTGTTCAATATGTAGGCCTCTTTGTTAAATTGACCATAGCTCTGCAATTTTAGTGTATAGCAGTCTGAAGGCAGGTCTGCGAGGCCTTCTGCTCCAAACTAGTAGCCCCCACCCTACCCGAGTGCTCCGTGCTCGGTATCAAAGTTCAACATCCCACTGAAGCTGTCGACATACAGTAGGCTGCATCCTGGACTGGTACTTGCTTCCTGGGCAGGTTTCCCGCTTTTAAGGAAGTGGCAACCGCAGAGCGTCAAGTTAGGAGAACTGAGGAGATTTTGTACATGAATATATTGAATTCCCGTACAATACCCATTATTTTCTGCTTGCTCTATGGAACTTACGATAAGCGATTGGCCTGAGAGACTGACCTTTTCACCCAGTCCATTGTCAGCATTAAGTGGGTAAATGACGAAATGTCTGGTAAAATCTGCAGACGAAGCTTTTGGGTAGCATACGTAGGTAGATGTAGCGTGCAAAGGAGCCCACAAAATGATATAAAAAGGGAGCACCCACAGATATCGACGGACTACCTCGCCGTCTGTATGTAGGTTAACAGGCTGTGCAGGTTTTCCCCAAGAGCTGGGAGCTCTTGTCTTCCTTTGCTTAAAATGTCTTGCTCTGCTTTGCTTGAAGTATCTTATTCTATTTTACCTATATGAAATGTCATGTTATGTTTAACCATTGTTCTCTTTACTTTTGCATTTAAAAGATTTTGTATTGTAATTGCAGGAATGCTTGCTCTAAGAGTAAACGTGAGTGTTCCTAGGTAACATTTTCCTTGGTGTAACTTGTTTCTCATGATGCATTTATAGATGTGTTTTCTCTCTCTCTCTGTCAGTACATTAATTGAGATACAGAGAATATCATGACAGCTGTATGATTATCTGGATTCTGTATTTTGTACTTTATGTCTCTATTCTGCGGTTTCTTTGAAGTTGTATCTTCTCATTAAACTGCCATTGTATTCTGCCACCAATTCCATGTCTCATATGTCTGTTTTCTTCATTTTTGGAGCAAGCGTTCCTAGGCACCCCGGCTCAAATTAAGGTGCCCCTTTTGTCCCTGACTCACTCTCCTGCTCAGTTCTGTGGTGGCTCCCGGGGCTCTGGGGACCGCCTCTAGCTTCCTTGACCCGTAATAGATCTTCCCTCCAACAGCCTCTCTTGCAAGTCCTGTATTGTTGGTTTGTTGCCCCTGCCCCCCTTTCCACTGCCCTCCATAGTCTGTTGTGCTTCCACGGCCCTTCCTGCCTGCTCAGTGTGGTTAAATTGTTGCCTTTGCACTCTCCTACCTGCCTTCAATTTTCAGAGTCCGTGCCCCTGGCCTTTGCCTCTCAACAGTATCCCAATGAACAACTAGATTGCTAACATTCTATATTTATTACAAAAGTGTGGAACGCCTGACATCATCTTGATGTAATCAAAACTGTAATACCTAGAGCATTTCCTTTAGAAATTACATATATGAGAGGGTCTTATTGGCATCAAAATTATGGTTAGTGCTCTAAAAGACTAAAATAAGGACATTTTGTCTGAGTTTTCAAATAGCGACAAAGCACTTTTAAATTATTTGATATCTTTATGTTTTTTTATCCAGTTGACCACTTGATTAAATGTTGCACTTAGGGGAGAGGATGTGGTGTTACTTCCAGAACTGCAGACTTTGCAACTGGGGAACCAGGTTGAAGTTTCTGCTTCAGCTCGACATTCTGTGATTCTGGTCAAATCACTTAGTCTCCCCATGTCTACAACCAAAATGAATTTGTGCTTGTGTGATGTAACCAATGCTCATGTAAAGCACTCCAATACCTGACAAGTCTGCACTATATAACACTGCAAAAACACTAAATAATAAGTGTTTTGCACACTTCTGTCATTGGGCTATATTTGGGCTACATCTGGGTGATTTTGGGCTACATTTGGGCTCTTTTGTCTCCGGTGGCCATCTTGGGAGATTTATTTGTTATGAAGTTTCCTAATTTCCTCATGTACTGCAGTCTCCTCAGTAGGAAATGCTTTCAGTTTTTTACGTTGATTCCATCATGAAGGTATTCAGATATGTCACACATTTGCCATAAATTCTGAATGTTAGCACTCTAGTTGCTCATTAGATCACTGTAGTAAAACTACTGTTCACCATGGAAGTCTGCTCCTGGTATTAAAAGTGCATGTTTCAGTCTGCATGTCAGAATTTTTTAATGAAATAGAAGAGGATTTGAGAAGTCACTCAAAATGTGCCCTCATTTTCTTTCTTCAGCATTAATCATAATTTCTATGGCAAAATGAACCCCCTCATTGTGTTCCTTTTTAAATTAAATGTTTTAAGTGTTACCAGTTTATTCCAATCAAGATGGCTTCAGGTGTGCCATACTTTTGTCATAATGAAGACAGTAAGCGCTCTAGTTGTTTTTAAGAACATTCTGGGACATTCTGTCATTGGGCTATACTTGGGCTACATCTGGGTGATATTTGGGCTACATTTGGGCTCTTTTGTCTCTGGTGGCCATCTTGGGAGACTTATTTGTTATGAAGTTTCCTAATTTCCTCATTTACTGCAGTCTCCTCAGTAGGAAATACTTTCAGTTTTTTACTTTGATTCCATCAAGAAGGCATTCAGATGTGTCACACATTTGCCATAAATTCAGAATGTTAGCACTCTTTTTGCTCATTAGATCACTGTAGTAAAGCTGCTGCTCACCAGGGAAAACTGCTGCTGGTATTGAAAGTGCATGTTTCAGTCTGCATGTCAGAATTTTTTAATGAAATAGAAGAGGATTTGAGAAGTCACTCAAAATGTGCCCTAATTTTTCTTTCTGCAGCACTAATCATACTTTTTATGGAAAAATGAACCCCCTCATTTTGTTCCTTTTGAAATTAAATGTTTTGAGAGTTACCACTTTATTCCAAGCAAGATGGCTTCAGGTGTGCCATACGTTTATCATAGGTAGGACTGTTAGCGCTCTAGTAGTTCTTTGGAACACTCTGGGAAGCTGCAGTAGAACACAAAGGAATCAACTGACAGTCTCTGCCCTTGTTGGATGTACATGTTTTACTGAGAATGTCAGACTTCATTCTCACATGACTGAGAAAGATAATGTGAATTTACAGAAAATAAGCTCTCAGTTTAGCTTATAGATCACCTTCCAAACCTCTGTGGTAAAAGCATGAGAAAATATTTTTCTCTCAATCATGATATCCCAGCAGAAGGCTTTTTCACATGGTGAAATCACCTTAGAACATACCACAATTCCTAAAATGAGTATGGTACCATCAACAAATGATTTATAATGTAACTAAAGTCTTAAAACCTTCTATTAACTACAATGCTTTTTAATGAGGTGCTATCATGTATATTGGTCCCAAGATGGCTGCCAACACTTCTTGGATGAAGTGCTGACAGCCAATCAGATCTCAGGATGAGATTTGTGGTTAGGCTCCGCCCACATATATATATGCTTTTAAATGCTATTTTCTCAGGAAATACTGAACAGATTTACACCAGACCTGCAAAAGGCACTTCCTTGACCTTATGGCTACCTCTCTGCCAAATTTCAAGTAATTCTGTTCAGCCGTTCGGGCTGTAGCTGTGTCTAAAGGTCCTATGGAAAAATGCATGGGAAAAACGCGTTTTGGGACCCCCCTTTTATCTCAGCCCCCTGCTTGACGAATCCCCCCGAGACTTTCAGGGTAGGAGCGGAGCGTAGCGCCCCACCTATTTTGAAAAATTCGCGAGGATTCGTCGACCGGCGCCAAAGTTATTCAAAATAGAATGTTGCGGATTTCCTATGGAAACGTGGTCCTAACTATAACTACCTACTGGCGACCGCCAGTAGGTAATATATATATATATATATATATATATATATATATAAGTACTGGTGAGAATAAATGAGATATATAGTGAACTCGAGAAAATATCCAACCAAGATGAAGTAAAAACGGGTCTAACAGATATTAAAAATCGTGTATTGAAGTATGAGCAAATAATTAAAGAAAGAAAAGCCAGTAAATTTCAACGAGACAGGAATGATTATCTGCACGGTAGAATCTATACCTTTTCAAGAAGATTCGAGAATATCCGTCGTCAAGAGTTATCTAAGACAAGTGGCCCCTCAGGACATCGTGAATCCAACGAATCGGAATTAAGCTCTGAAATTGAATCCGATCCTGAAGCAAGTGGCAGCAGGGATCAGTTACACAATGCACCAACACTGATTCAAGAACTCGGTTTTTTACGAGTGGAGCGTTTGATGAGTCTACGCCCAAGACCTCCAAGACAGGAGTATGCATCAAACAAAGCTCAAAACCAGGGAACAGAAGGAGGAAAAACCGGCGATGGGGCAAACAAAACACAAAAACCAACGTACAGCCGAAACAAAAGGAGATGAATAACACAACAAGAACAGATAACACAGTAGTAAATTTAACAACTATGGCTTTGACACAAGAGGAAGAACAAATCCTTGCTCTGGGACTATCATATTGCAAGGAAACAAACTTTGATTACACACAGACCAGAATAGACTTGTATCACTTCATCAGTAAATTAAAACTACGCAAACATTTCTTCAACACCAAAGAAAAGATTGATGTTAGGGATCAGGGTGGCACCATGCCCCCAGGACCTGACACTCTAAGTGTAGCAGACATGACCTTCCTAAGAGACATGACGGAACTGGAAAATGAGGACACAGCCGATGTAACAACCATCGGTCAAGCAGCAACTAGCTCGGATCTAAATATATGCGCAGCTGTGGTCACACCTTTCCGACCTAAATCCATCTTCAACCCTCTAATGCCCAGGGACAATATTGACATTTTTGCAGACAAAATGATCAAGGATCTCAAACTATTGGCAATTGAAAGCAGTAATATTTTCAATAAAACTAGGCATAAGGAACCGACAAAATATTCCAGTATAATGCAAAAGATAAAAGAACGCCCTGACGTTGTTGTACGATGGTCGGACAAAGGGGGCAATGTTGTACTCTGGCCACTTGATATGTACAACAAAGAGGCAATGACCCAACTATCGGACAAGGATTGTTATACACGAATCAGTGCTACCAATATCATCAGCATCAAAGAGAAATACCATGGATGTTTGTACGAATGGAGAAGGAATGGGTTGATAACAAGAAATGAATTGGATTACATGAAGAATGACTACCCTGTGATACCTCAACTTTATTTGCTCCCGAAAATTCACAAGAATGCAGAATGTCCTCCGGGCAGGCCAATCATATCTGCCATTAGGAGCCTATTTGAAAACACGAGTAAATTTATTGACTTTTTTCTCCAGCCATTCGTACAGACATTGCCATCATATACTAAAGACAGTGGGGACTTCCTAACAAAACTTTTTGATTGCAACTGGCACGAAGATTACGCATTTGTCACACTAGATGTACAAAGTTTATACACAAGCATCAGACATCATGATGGTCTGAATGCAGCTAAATACTACCTGAGTACAAGAGACATTAGTTTTTATCAACACACGCTTATGTTATTACATATGATGGAATGGTGCCTAGAGAATAACATCTTTATGTTTGATAGATTGCTTTACAAACAGACACAAGGTACAGCCATGGGTACTTGCTTCGCCCCCAGCTATGCGAATTTGCATATGGGCTGGTGGGAGGAGCAAGTACTCATGAGGGCATTTAACACTCAGATGTCTGAAAATGTAGTTTTGTACCAACGCTACATAGATAATATTTTTATCCTATGGAAGGGCAGTGAACAAAGTGTCAATGACTTTGTGGATGCAATCAACAAAAATGACCTAAATCTAAAATTCACGGGTACCATGAATAGGAAATCCATTGTATATCTTGATTTAGAATTGTATACTATCAACAACAAAGTACATTCACGCACACATAGGAAAACAACATCAGGGAATGCAATTTTACATGCCCAAAGCATTCATCCTGTTAAACTTATTGAAAGCATCCCCTATGCCGAGTGTCTGCGTATGAAACGGAACTGTAGTACTGCAGAGAGCTTGAAAGACTCCACAGATAACTTATTTGAGAGACTTAGCAACAGAGGCTGTAAGTCGAAAACTTTAGAAACAGCAAAGCAGAAGTGCTCAGCTATTACTAGAGAAGATCTCCTATTTAAAAACAAGGATAACAAAACAATACCAGGGGAGTCAGCAAAACAGACACCAAGACTAATTACAGGATATAACAGATACCATCATAATTTACGGAAAATCCTGTACAGACACTGGCCAATAGTGCGATGTGATCCTACCATAAGCCCATCTTGCACTAAGCTCCCCCAGTTAACCTTTAGGAGAGCCAAGTCAATGAAACAAGAACTTGTGTCCAACGCTCCTGCACAGGACAAAGGTACTAGTTGGCTCAAATCCCAAAAAGGTTTCTTCAAATACACAAAGTGCAAAGCCTGCAAATATGGAATCAATACCAGATCAGTTTCCACTTCTCTAAGAAAAACCCCACTTGAGATCAGGGAGAATTATACGTGCAAAACAGATTTTGCGGTATATGTGTTACGTTGTACCTGTGACAAGATGTACGTGGGAAGTACCATCCATCCCGTACACATAAGGATACTACAACACCTAAGGGCCATTAGTAATAATGACCCAACATATCCTGTGGGCCGCCACATTAACAAAGTACACGGCGGTAAAGCGGAAGATCTTTCGTACTTTGTTGTTGACAGCGTAAAGAAAAACATCAGGGGTGGCAACAGGCAACTAGCACTTAGGAGACTAGAGTCGAGATATATAATCCAGTTTGATTGTAAGATTCCGAATGGTATGAATGCCGACGAAGCTTTGAGTGTACACCTCTAATCATTCAACACTAGTAGAAATCTGATGTAGAAGTCTGCCCAATCTAGATTTTTAAACCAACCCTATGAGATCTGACTCACTTTTTCTTTTTACGTTTTGTTTTTTACATTATGATTCACTCATCACATTCCCATTATTTTCATTGTGTTTTATTTTTAATAATTGAGAGTTCCTTATGTAGTAATAATTGCTTAGGTTGGCCACCATCATTAATTTAACCAAATCAAGTATGGGTAGGATTTGATGCCAACGATTTATTAAAAAGCCCACTTGGGCTTCATGCTGATATGCTTTACATTGTTTAAACATTGTTTGTATATTGCTCATATATTGCATTGTAACTTACAGAGATTACAGTAAGACGACAATTATTTTATTTTTGCATGAGCAAATAGAATGTCGAAATTATTATATAATCCATACTAGGTCAACTGTGATACAGGTGGCTAATGCTTTGCTTACTAAGTCGGAAGAAATATATTTTTCTGGCAGTATTTTTTTCATGTTGATCATCGGTTTACTGGTTGCTAAGCAACCCTTTGGTTTGTGTCACATGTATGGTAAATGCATAAATTAACCTACTAGAGTGAGGTCAGACACAGTGAGCAAGGCGGACTCGTCCGCCGAAACGCGTCTGGGCCACATTGTTGGAATAAATAATTTTCTTTGAACATCATCCCACGGAGTCAGTGCCTGTTTCTGCATGCGAGAGATCAGGATTGGAAGAATATATATATATATATATATATATATATATATATATATATATATATATATATATATATATATATATATATATATATATGAAATATCACAATCCCTTAACTCCAAGTCTTCGGAAACACAGTTACAGACCACACGTGCTGCTGGTTCAATTAGTGCAATTTTATTCCGTGAGGATCGGCACGACGCGTTACGGCCATGTTGCCACGACCTTGATCACATGACACGCTAGGACCCATTTCCTGTTGATGTAGTGTCACAAAATACCCTCCTCCCTTCTCAGCCAATAGCAGCATACAATGAAACTAAACAGCATACTACCACAATCAGGAAAAAATGCATGTGAAAGAAATACTGAATCTTGATAACCAAAAAAGAATACATTGTAATGTCGGTTAAATTCATATACATAGTATAAAATATAACCATAGTGGTCAATTACTCAACACTAAATTATCCTGATCGTAAAAACTTTGTATACTCATTAGGCTGATAAAGAGAGAGGTTAGTGACTTAAATCATAAAAAATGTGTGTAAGTGTTAAAAACTACAAATTAAAAAGCGAGGTATGACCTCTTTTTCTCACGGCCGCTATTCATGTCATAGTTGGGCCAAGGGTAAAACAATACATGTGAAACATAATGGAAGATTGTAGCGGATTAGCACATATATGACTATACATATATATATCTCCCAAAAAAGCTTCCAAGCTTTAAGGACGCACTCCACCAGAGGACAGTTCAACACGAACCTTTATTTCAAGAATCGGCCACGGCATCTCAGAATCAATTGTAGTCCCTGACGCGTTTCGGTGCAGCTGCAACTTAATCATAGGGCAGGAAAGAACAAAGACATGAAATGTACTGCAAACATTTCTCCTCTTCTGGCAGTCACTCTCCAGTGAGTGGCAAAGGATCCGCGTTCATATATATACAAATTTGGATTTTGGTAATAACTCCACAACTACTGAACGGAGTTACACCAAATCACAAAAAGAGACTTCCCTGAATCAACATCTACCTTCCTGACAAATTTGGTGCAAATTCGTTCAGCAGTTCGGGCTGCAGCCGTGTCACAATTTACTATGGAAATTAACATGGGGAAAACATGTTTTGCCCCTTCACCTTTTTCTCAGCCCCTACTTGATGGATTACCACAAAACTTTCAAAACAGCAGCGGAAGTGAGCGTCACATTAGTTTTAAAAATTTTGCCAGGATTCATCAAACGACGCAAAAGTTATTGGCAAAACAAAAACCACTCTTCCTATGGAAACTAGGCCCAAACTATAACTACCTACTGGTGACCGCCAGTATGAAAAATATATATATATATATATATATATATATATATATATATATATATATATATATATATATATATAGCGCCCCACCTATTTTGAAAATTTCGCGAGGATTCGTCGACCGGCGCCAAAGTTATTCCAAATAGAATGTTGCGGTTTTCCTATGGAAACAGGGTCCTAACTATAACTACCTACTGGCGACCGCCAGTAGGTAATATATATAAATATATATATATATATATATATATATATATATATAAGTACTGGTGAGAATAAATGAAGGTGTGCATGAAACAAACTCTGCTTTCTTTTCATTATCAGCGCCACTGAAGAAGGGAACAAAGGACTCCTGAAACGCGTCTGGCGGAGATTTTACTTCAATGCTGGTACTCTGTCAGTTTGCCTGCTTGCACGTATGCCATTAAAGAAGAGAGCTAAACTATCTGTCTGAGGCTTCACTCCATTTGGGGCTCACCTGTTTTGGTTGGATTTGTACGGCTGGCGCCCAGCCGCGGAGTGAAGCCCATCGCTGTTCTGCGAGCCTGTGCTGGCCCCACGAAGGTGCTGGCAGTTACGGAGACGGGCAGGGTCGGCGCCATTGACAGGGTGGTGCTGCTCTGATGCTCAACGTGGCTCATGAAAAAGCAGGGCAGGCTGCTGCTGAGACTTTGCATTAACCCACTGGGGTATCATCGTGATTTTAATTTCGGACAAGAAAAGCAAGCCCACTTGGGATGACATTTGCGCACCACAAATACCAGAAGGCCGTGTGAGGGCCACGCCCACTGTGGCAAGTAATTAAAAGAAGGTGTGCATGAAACAAACTCTGCTTTCTTTTCATTATCAGCGCCACTGAAGAAGGGAACAAAGGACTCCTGAAACGCGTCTGGCGGAGATTTTACTTCAATGCTGGTACTCTGTCAGTTTGCCTGCTTGCACGTATGCCATTAAAGAAGAGAGCTAAACTATCTGTCTGAGGCTTCACTCCATTTGGGGCTCACCTGTTTTGGTTGGATTTGTACGGCTGGCGCCCAGCCGCGGAGTGAAGCCCATCGCTGTTCTGCGAGCCTGTGCTGGCCCCACGAAGGTGCTGGCAGTTACGGAGACGGGCAGAGTCGGCGCCATTGACAGGGTGGTGCTGCTCTGATGCTCAACGTGGCTCATGAAAAAGCAGGGCAGGCTGCTGCTGAGACTTTGCATTAACCCACTGGGGTATCATCGTGATTTTAATTTCGGACAAGAAAAGCAAGCCCACTTGGGATGACATTTGCGCACCACAAATACCAGAAGGCCGTGTGAGGGCCACGCCCACTGTGGCAAGTAATTAAAAGAAGGTGTGCATGAAACAAACTCTGCTTTCTTTTCATTATCAGCGCCACTGAAGAAGGGAACAAAGGACTCCTGAAACGCGTCTGGCGGAGATTTTACTTCAATGCTGGTACTCTGTCAGTTTGCCTGCTTGCACGTATGCCATTAAAGAAGAGAGCTAAACTATCTGTCTGAGGCTTCACTCCATTTGGGGCTCACCTGTTTTGGTTGGATTTGTACGGCTGGCGCCCAGCCGCGGAGTGAAGCCCATCGCTGTTCTGCGAGCCTGTGCTGGCCCCACGAAGGTGCTGGCAGTTACGGAGACGGGCAGGGTCGGCGCCATTGACAGGGTGGTGCTGCTCTGATGCTCAACGTGGCTCATGAAAAAGCAGGGCAGGCTGCTGCTGAGACTTTGCATTAACCCACTGGGGTATCATCGTGATTTTAATTTCGGACAAGAAAAGCAAGCCCACTTGGGATGACATTTGCGCACCACAAATACCAGAAGGCCGTGTGAGGGCCACGCCCACTGTGGCAAGTAATTAAAAGAAGGTGTGCATGAAACAAACTCTGCTTTCTTTTCATTATCAGCGCCACTGAAGAAGGGAACAAAGGACTCCTGAAACGCGTCTGGCGGAGATTTTACTTCAATGCTGGTACTCTGTCAGTTTGCCTGCTTGCACGTATGCCATTAAAGAAGAGAGCTAAACTATCTGTCTGAGGCTTCACTCCATTTGGGGCTCACCTGTTTTGGTTGGATTTGTACGGCTGGCGCCCAGCCGCGGAGTGAAGCCCATCGCTGTTCTGCGAGCCTGTGCTGGCCCCACGAAGGTGCTGGCAGTTACGGAGACGGGCAGGGTCGGCGCCATTGACAGGGTGGTGCTGCTCTGATGCTCAACGTGGCTCATGAAAAAGCAGGGCAGGCTGCTGCTGAGACTTTGCATTAACCCACTGGGGTATCATCGTGATTTTAATTTCGGACAAGAAAAGCAAGCCCACTTGGGATGACATTTGCGCACCACAAATACCAGAAGGCCGTGTGAGGGCCACGCCCACTGTGGCAAGTAATTAAAAGAAGGTGTGCATGAAACAAACTCTGCTTTCTTTTCATTATCAGCGCCACTGAAGAAGGGAACAAAGGACTCCTGAAACGCGTCTGGCGGAGATTTTACTTCAATGCTGGTACTCTGTCAGTTTGCCTGCTTGCACGTATGCCATTAAAGAAGAGAGCTAAACTATCTGTCTGAGGCTTCACTCCATTTGGGGCTCACCTGTTTTGGTTGGATTTGTACGGCTGGCGCCCAGCCGCGGAGTGAAGCCCATCGCTGTTCTGCGAGCCTGTGCTGGCCCCACGAAGGTGCTGGCAGTTACGGAGACGGGCAGGGTCGGCGCCATTGACAGGGTGGTGCTGCTCTGATGCTCAACGTGGCTCATGAAAAAGCAGGGCAGGCTGCTGCTGAGACTTTGCATTAACCCACTGGGGTATCATCGTGATTTTAATTTCGGACAAGAAAAGCAAGCCCACTTGGGATGACATTTGCGCACCACAAATACCAGAAGGCCGTGTGAGGGCCACGCCCACTGTGGCAAGTAATTAAAAGAAGGTGTGCATGAAACAAACTCTGCTTTCTTTTCATTATCAGCGCCACTGAAGAAGGGAACAAAGGACTCCTGAAACGCGTCTGGCGGAGATTTTACTTCAATGCTGGTACTCTGTCAGTTTGCCTGCTTGCACGTATGCCATTAAAGAAGAGAGCTAAACTATCTGTCTGAGGCTTCACTCCATTTGGGGCTCACCTGTTTTGGTTGGATATATATATATATATATATATATATACGCGCACACAAATATTTTGTGAAGAATCATCAGCCGACGCCAAAGGTATAGGCAAGTCAAACATTTATTTTCCTATGGAAATTACATCTTAACTATAACTCCCTACTGGCAACCCATATATATATATATATATATATATATATATATATATATATATATATATATATATATATTAAAGGAGGCTGCTAATCCAACCTGAACCACGAAAATAGTGTTTTTTAATGATTTTCAGCGCATTAGCACTTTAAAAACACAGGGGTCACCATCAGGGAAGAATCGGTGCAGTATTGATCATATTTGCACAATCACTTTACTTTTTAGCTAAGGACGATAGGTAGGAGCAATCGAACACTATTAGAGAGGTATAAAATGGCCAGCACCTAAATCTGATTTAGAGCGGATACTAGCGGTACTTAGCACATAGCAATAACAATGCACTACACAACTATATGCTTAAAGATCACACTGACTATGAAAACAGAGGGTTTTGTTTTTACAATATTAATTGTTCTCACAGTTTTTACTCGTTGAATATTTTATATTATGTATTTAAGTATTCAGAAGTGTGTAAACAGATGATTGTCTAGCTATGTATGAATTTCCATATTTTTATACACATACTTTTTATATATTTATATGTTCATATATTTATATGTTATGAAGACAGTACATATCTTACAAAAACAGTTGACAAACGAAGGCTGACATTCAACCTTTAGAGTGCAGGGTCAACTAACACCTCTAATTTGGGTTGCATTTCTTTGCGATGCTTCTTCTATGTCCATGACTTAGCACCATTCACAATATGCACGTCACTTTAAAAGGGGTGAAAAAACTAAGAGGCGTGGTCATGTGATCAAGGTCTGGCTGGACCGAAACGCATTATGGCCGAAAAATACACAAGGATTATTTGCACTTACCTGTGGTCACAGGTACTCACAGTTCATGCAAATTATAAAAACCCCAGTGGGCGGCATTAGTGTCCGCAACAAGTCTGTTTGCCAATATCAAAGCCTCAAGAGAAAACTCCACAAGTCACTGGTACTACGCTCTCGTGGTCTTGGATCTGCTTCATATGCTGCAGGCAGATCCAGCAACTGAGCAAGCCGTAACAAATCCATCCATTTGAGATGTCATCAGTGATGTCACTGACCATGTCATGAATGATGTAATATGTGACATCATCAGCAGTGGATTGCGGGCGCACAAGATGTAGTTCATACAACTAACTATAGCGGAGGAATTTCAATGGTTTTGTTCGAGTGAAATGTCCAGCCAACTATAACACCCCTAAAACCTATTGTTTTTTCAGTGAATTTCTAAGGTTTTTTAAAATGCTAATTCCTAACTATATCAGGCCTGAAACCTATGTTTTTTTCAGTGAATATATATATATATATATACATACATACATATACATACACATATATATATATATATATATATATATATATATATATATATATATATATATATAAACATACAAAATCTGTATTTGATGGGATTGGAGCCTGGATTGTTTGCAGAAGTCAGAACCGTCTCTGCATGATGAAGCTGTCGACCAGAGGTCGTGAATTATTTAATTCAGGGTTCGCGGTAATTCTAATGCCGCCTGCAGACTCATCGTGAAGAAATCAGAGGCTTGACGAGGGGACTAAGTTGCACGATGGTACAGTGGTGGTTTCCACCCTGGCGAGGAGGGCAAGGAGGAGGAAACTCCAAAAATGGGAGGGCGTACCCATTCTCTACATGATTGAAGACCCAACGATCTCATGTGATCAGTCTCCAATCTTGTAGAAAGTGGGACACCCAACCTCCAACTGGACTAACATGTTCTAAGATGGGGAATCTAGAACTGCTTTCCTGATGTACCAACGGTGGCGGGAGGGGAGGTAGAGGAAGAGGAGGAGGCCTGTTTGCACCCCTGAGGCTTCTCTTATTCTTCCCTTAGTACGATTTGTACAAGGGATTCTGCTGTTGTTGGCTCTGCTGAAATTGTTGGCGGCCACGAAAGGAAGCAGATCTACCAGAGCCCCGATATCTTTTGTACCCATAACCTCTAGACTGCACCTGGAGGCCTAAAAATCTTGCAGTAGCTCTACTGTCTTTGAAACGTTCCAAGGTTGAGTCCGCCTTTGAGCCAAAGAGCCTTGACCCATAAAAGGGCAAATCCAACAAGGCCGCCTGCACATCAGCCAAAAAACCAGAAGACTTGAGCCATGCCTGTCTCCTTGTAGCCACAGAAGACCCAATAACACGGGCCACAGAGTCAGCAGTGTCCATGCCTGACTGAATCACTTGTCGTGCTGCGGCCTGCGAATCTGAAAGGACTTACAAGAAGTTGGCACGGTCCTCCTCAGGCAACTTAGGAGCCAATTGAACAACAGAGTCCATCAATGCATGTATATATCGTCCAAGAAGGCAAGTTGCATTAGTTGACTTCAGAGCCATACTCGCAGAAGAGAACACATTCTTCGCAGCTTGCTCCGTCTTTTTCGAGTCTCTATCACCCAAAATAGTAGGAAAAGCACTAGAAGACTGTTTTGAGCACTAAGCTTGGACAGCTAGACTCTCCAGTGTCAGATGCGATGACAAAAAAGCTGGATCACCAGGGGCAGGCTTATATCTTCTCGAGATAGAACGAGATACAGCCGGAGCAGACAAAGGCTTCTGGCACACCTCCAGAATTGGATCAGTTAAGGCATCTGTGAATGGGAGTAGGGGCTCAGTTGACAAAGAAGTATTTAAAACTTCCATCAGTATATTGGACTTTACCTCAGCAAAGGGAAGTTGAAGGCCCAATAAATCAGCCGCCTTCTTTATGACTACATGGTAAGGTGCAACATCCTGTACAACACATCCACTTGCAGATGGTAAGTCATACTCAGGGGAAGTATCTAGGCCACTAGCTTCCTGAAGACCTTCAAACTCATCCACAGAGTCCACAATTTCTCCTTCCTCCTGTTCTTGCAAATACTCCTCCTCCTCAAGCAATCTCTGAGCCTCTCTCCTGGAGCGTTGCTTGGGCAACGGCGTCGGCGGAGCCACACGCAGCACCGGAGAAGACACCAGCGGCGTCGATGGAGGAGCCTCGACATCGAACCTCGACGTCGATCGAATTCGAGGTGGAGCAGACTCCGCAGCTGAAGAGTCCAGGGAGCCGGAGTAGACGCTCTCGGTGCCAGGAAATGCCAAGCCGGAGTCGACGGCATAAAAGGCATGAAAGGTGCCTGGGGATAGAATTGACAAAACAACAATGTCTCAACTGGAAATCATTCAGAGGCAATTTTAAGAACAATAATGAAATCGCAAGGGAAAGGAAGGGAGACCACCAAGAAATTAGAAAAAAGGGTTTTGTATTGCAGGTAGTTATAGCAGCACTACGGTACAATAAAGGTACAAATGACCAAAAACACAAATGTGAGCACTGGGCGTGCTAGTGATAGTGAACGGCGCAGTGAGCACAATAAGTGAAGACAGCGTGAACGGCGATAAAATGATAATGACAATGTGATCAAAATATGATTATGTACAAACAAATTTAAACAAATTTGTAAATGACCACAGAAAAAAGCCAAAGTTCTTTGCTGGGGGTTGTCGACGGCGTTTCAGCCTGATTGATTCCAGGCCATCATCAGGACAATGGTCATAGATAAACGTGTGCTGGGCGTAAATTTCGTACACGAATTCCAAGGGTAGAAATAGTCCAAGTCGTGAAACAATCGTAATTTCAAGTTGTCAATGAATGTTGGACATCAAGGAGCAATGAGGCCAGGGAATAACCGGAAATCGGAAGCCTGGCATGGGCATCAAATCAAGCCTCCGGTGAAGTGACAAGGGACTTAATCGCTGGGGATCGCGTGAATCGGAGGACAGGAACAAATCCTATGGACGGACGAATCAAACGTCGTATCTATGACCATTGTCCTGATGATGGCCTGGAATCAATCAGGCTGAAACGCCGTCGACAACCCCCAGCAAAGAACTTTGGCTTTTTTCTGTGGTCATTTACAAATTTGTTTAAATTTGTTTGTACATAATCATATTTTGATCACATTGTCATTATCATTTTATCGCCGTTCACGCTGTCTTCACTTATTGTGCTCACTGCGCCGTTCACTATCACTAGCACGCCCAGTGCTCACATTTGTGTTTTTGGTCATTTGTACCTTTATTGTACCGTAGTGCTGCTATAACTACCTGCAATACAAAACCCTTTTTTCTAATTTCTTGGTGGTCTCCCTTCCTTTCCCTTGCGATTTCATTATTGTTCTTAAAATTGCCTCTGAATGATTTCCAGTTGAGACATTGTTGTTTTGTTAAACATTATCGCCCGGTCTCTGCTGGGACAACGGGTCTACTCCTGTTGTTTGTTTCTTGGGGATAGAATTGAGGCACACCCAGGTTGAAAGCCAGAGGACCCATGGGGCCTGAAGGCACGCCGGATGGAGTCGAGGCTCTTGTAAATAAACCAAACATCGCATTGAGAAAATGCAAAGAGTCAGCCCCAGGAGCAGGTAAAGGAGGACATGGATCCGTACCTTCCTGTAGGGGAGTCACCTGAGGTCGCACTGGAGCCTGCGGAGCCGGGGACGGCACCCACACAGGTGAAGCCACACGGCCTGGAGAGGACCCTCCCGGCGCCAGTGACGTCACTGGAGCCGGTGATTCTTCATGAAGCGAAGAAGCCTCTGAAATCGGCGACCCCGCACCCGGAGATGGTACTGGCGTCGCTTGAGGAGAAGGAGCTGGAGAGATAAAGTCCCTTCTCCGAGGTCGCTCGGCTGGAGTCGGCGACCTCGATCTTGACTTCGAAACCCTTGCCTTCGAAGAACAATGTCGAGAAGCATGTCTCCTCTTGGACTTTTTGTGCTTCTTTAACCTCGAAGTGTGAGAAGATGAAGACTTCGCCCTCTTCCTACCCCTCTTTTCCTTCTTGGCTTTCGCCATAAACAACTTGGCTTCACGTTCTTTGATAGCCTTAGGGTTCATTTTCCTGCAGCTCCTGCATTCCTCGACGTTGTGGTCCGAGGATAAACACCACAGGCAGTCATCATGTGGATCCGTGATAGACATGTGTCCACCACACTCTCTGCAGGGTTTGAACCCGGTCTTCCTAGAAGTAGCCATTCTGAACAAACTACGAGATACAAAGTTTTCCACTATGAAAATGGAGAGCCCTGAAAAAAACCTCTGAGCGTCGACGGCGCGGAAAAAAGGGAACTGACGTCAGCACGCCGACGAGGTCCTTTTCTGGCTCCGATGATGTCATACAGTGCCGCGAGCAGAGCCAGTCCATTGTGACGTCCTCCCAACGTGGGAGAGCTAGGAAAGAATTTTCCCGCGCAGGGGGTATTCAAAAGTTAAGGAATCCACAGGCAGAAGTATCCATCAGAAATAGTTTTCCGCTCTGGGATGAAACATCTGGCAGCTGTCCCTAGGATAAACAGAGCTCGGAGTGGTGGACACATGTTCTCATTTATTACGGCGAAATGCTGGAATCAGCTACCAGACCAGATTCGACTTGAAGCTAACAATCTTACCTTTCGCAAACTTTTAAAAACCCTTCTGCTTCCCTGAACGCTCAGCAGTAGTTTGGTGATGACTCTGTTTTTTTAGCGCTGGGAGGCCTTCTGGTAGCCATGCGCTTTACAAATGTCAAATTCATTCATTCGTTCATTCATTCATTCAATGAATAGAGTGGCAAGCTTATCCCAATGGCATGTTTTGGCAATGATCCTAATTTTTGGACGCCGGAGTGGTGGCCAGACACCCTGGGCCCTCTTCCCGCACCCAACAGGAAGGTTAAAAACCTAGGTGTGTGGGTGGACCAGAAGCTCAATTTCAAAGACCAAGTAAACTCTGTGGCCTCTGCTACGTCTTTCGCTCTTAGGTCCTGCAAGAAAATTTTGCAATTGTTACCTACAGAATGTCGTAAAACAGTTATCACAGCTCTTACTATGTCGAGGCTGGATTACTGTAATAGTCTGTACTTCAACATCCAGGAAGGTTTAATACAGAAGTAGCAACTCCTGCAGAATGTGGCTGCCAGATTGGTGTCGGGCATCCCAAAATACGCTCCAATAGCGAAAGAGATAAGGAAACTGCACTGGTTGCCAGTTAAGAAGCGTACCCTGTTCAAGGCGCTGTGTCTGGTTCACAAGGCACTTCATGGAGCAGGGTCGGTCTATTTAAAAGAGCGGCTGTACCGGTATACTCCAAACAGACTACTACGCTCATCTGATGCCAAACTGGCTTATGTGCCATTTGTAAAAAAGGCCACCTGGGGTGGAAAAAGCTTTGTAGTTAATGCAGCCAAAGCTTGGAATAAGCTTCCTCTATATCTTAGAGGTAGGTCGAGCCTTATGGCCTTCCGAAAAGCTTTAAAAACCTGTCTGTTTACTGATTAGCATGACCTCGGTTTCGATCCTTAGGCAAGATTTCACATAGCGCCAGGACACCTACGGGTAACAGTAGCGCTCAACAAATGTTATAAATAAATAAATAAAAGAATTACAGGCAAGAAGTAAAAAGCAGAACTGTTTCCACATTCACCGAAAAAGATTTCTCAAAGAGGCTTGCCTCACTTAGGCATCAGCTCTCAAATCTGACTGAAGGATGTCATTGGTCCTGAAGGTGAATGTGTTTTGTTGAGTGACATGTCGGTCTTTAATTGTGACCATGTTGTTGTTAGTTCTGCAAAGATTCCCTATGTGTGGGAGTGAGGGTTCAAAGATACCCTGTGTGAAGATGCCATGCAAGTCTGACGATGTGGGATGAGAGACACCAATGGTAAGATGCCATGTGAGTGTGGCGGTGAGGGTTGAGAGACACCCAGTGTGAAGATTCCCTCTCCGTGGGAATGGGTAAGGGTTGGAATATACCCTTTATGAAGATTCCCTTGTGTGAATGTGTTTGTGTTTAGGGAGATACTTTTTTAAAATAACTTTTTATTGCAGCAAATAAAATAAACATAGCAGTGTGATGACATTTCAGGTCAAAACATTAGATCCATAATCTGATCTTGGGCAAGTCAAAAGAACAGATATGTTCACCGTCCTCCAATAGGATCCCAAAGAGCATCCCATAGATCCCCGCTCCGCCACTGGCGCACACATCATCCCTCGATATGTATTCCACTTCCCCCACAACTTGGTCCACTTATTGGGACAGCCCAGTTCTTGTACACTGCTATCTCCGCCAACATGCACCAGTCCATATTTACTTTCCACTCATTGAGTGTGGGAGCCAATGTAGCAATCTATAGTTTGGCGGTGTTTCTATTGGCCACCAAAAATCCCTAAGTAACCTAGAGGCGTTCCTTACTGTTTAGAACTGTCTCTTCCCATATATTCAAAAGACCTCACTTTGGCAACTTGGATAATGTAATATTGCATACATTCCGAATGCAGGACATCACCTTTTCCCATTAGCCCTGTAATGCCAGGGCAACCCCACAGCTTACAGAAAAAGGTACCCTCCTGCCCGTATTCCCGTGAGCATAATGCCCAATCAGACCTCCCCATTGTAACTAATGTGGTGCAGGCAAAGTATGTTCTGTGGAGAATTTTAAGTTGTATTAGTTTAAAGTGGATCTGACGGCCACCTCTTTAGGGGCGGCAAAAGCTTTCTGCCATTCCTCATCATCTAAGCATTCCACATGTCTCTCCCCGTATTCCCGAAGTGTTGATAAATGTTACGGGGAGGTATTGAGGATTTTACAGTATGTGAGGGATATTGCCTTTTTCCCCATGTAATCATCAAGTAGTATATCCTACAGAGGGGAAGACTCTGGAAGTTCTGCCCCTTTCTGCAATGAACCTTTCAGCTTGTGACTGATTTGGAGATATCGGAAGGTTTGAGTGCACCAGTTGGTAGTCTCTTTGCAGGACGGCAAAGGGAATTACTTCTCCCCTGCCCACAGGTCTCCCACCCTTGAAATACAGATCAAGTCCCATTTGTCAAAGTCTTGTTGTTTTGCTAAGAGTCACAGTTTCACAGAATTCCACAATGGGGGTCACTCAGGTAATTCTGTCCCACCAACCCAGTGCAGCCGACACCTCCTGCCAGACCTGTTGTGTGACCGAAGTCAGGCTCGGGAGTTAGCTGGATCTACCCGCTCCATATATCACCCTTGATAACCCCCGGGTTGCATGTTACGGTGGTCCATTTAGTATGCAGGCTCATCAGAGGGTAAATGAACCCAGTGGTTTACCACGGTTTGTTGGGCAGCCCGGTAATATTTCTGGATTGCTGGAAGTGCGATCCCTCCATCATACCAGCTTCCGCTCAATTTTGGTAAGGCTATCCTGGGGGACCACCCCCCCCCCCATATCCCATAACAGTGAACAAACTTTGGACTCCACTGACCAAAAATATGTGGTCGGCACTGGATATGGGGGTGTTTTGAAGTAATTGGCGACTGGTGTATCCTTCTAAGTCCCTTGTATATGGTACTAAAGTACCCAAGGCATAGGTACACCAGAGGTCTTCCATGGGCTGCATTATGTATTACGCCACCCATGAAAGACCACTCAAACTGTGACTACAGGCCTGCCATTGCATCCTGTGTGAGCTGGTGCTAGCACCACTCGCAATAGATGTAAGTTTCCTAATACCGGAGGTCACTGCACTTAAAACTATAAGTCACCCCTAAGTTAGGCCTTTCAATCCTGTAGGAGGGTGCTTGGTTATAAGTGTGAGGCTCCCCGGAATGAGCAGGACACCCCCTACAAAACTAGGAGTCGATTCTTCTGGCTTTGTAAGTGCGGTCAGTTAGTTTAGACATATAGTGCACATCAAGCCAATTACGAGATGTCTAACTATACATTGGATGCATCGAAACCGGTCATGTTTGGTATCAAACATGTTGGAATCCTACCACAACACTGATTCCAGTGTTGGATGTAGGATCTCATGGACTGAGGGCTCCCCTAGGGAGCCCCCTATATTACCGGTACCAGCCTTTCAGGTTCAAACAGCAAGCTAGTGCTGCTGCTGACCATATAGACGATTCTGCCCTCCTGCTGCTGAGCCAGGCTCAAGCAGGGGAAGTAAGAACAATAGTTTTCCTATCACAGGGAGATGTAACTACCTCCCAGAGAGGGCTTAGTGTACTGGGCTTGGGTGGGGGCACTTGCCAGTGTCACCAGACTGCTTTAAAGGGCACATTTGGTGCCCTTCTTGCATACTCCAGTTGGAACCAGTTCAGGGAGCCCTTGGCTCCTGCTCTGGTGCGAAACTGGACAAAGGACATGGAAGTATCCTTCCCTCTGTCCAGCCCCTCCTCTAGGAGGGACCCCTGAATCGTCCCTACCCTTTCTTTAGGGTACTTAAGGAGTTACCTGTGGGTGGCTCTTCGGATTCATTGTGGGACAAGATTCAGATGCGAAACCACTTCATCTTCAACCATCTGGGCACTTTGGAATTCGTTGGTCTTCGCTTTGGGAACCAAGACTGCATCTGGAAGCTTCCTGCTGCTTCTGGTCTCATCGTCCTGCCAGTCTTCTGCAACATCTGTGCCTGTGCTCCATACAGGTTCTCCTCCAGGCCTGTGGATATCAAAGACACACGAAGGAATCTCCCTTGGAGTGAAGGTGTCACTCCCCTGAATCTGCAGGCACCGCAACTAAGAGGACTGCTCTCTTGTTCCTGACGTCCCACAGACTCCGAAAGGCTCAGCAACCCAGGTTGTGGTTCTGCAACTCTCTCAAGGCCTGAACTCTCTTCTCACCAAGTTTAAAGCCAGTATCCTTCGTCTGAACCGCTGGAACATTACCCCTGGGCACCGCATTGATTTGCCGTTGCCAAGGCTTGTTGACTCTCTTCAACAGAGATCTTCAGGCTCTAAGAAGCTCCAGCCTCTAGCATCTCTTGCTACCAAAATCTTTGTCCTCATCACATCCTCTGCACCGTGAGCCTGCATTCTTGGTGAGCTGCTCGAGGTCCTCTTGCGACTCTTGTGCTTTCAGCCTGTGGGTCCTCTTGATGGTCTTCTTTTGCTCCAGTGGGCTCCCCTGCTTGCTCGGTGCCTACTGTGACTCTCCTGTAATTGGCGAGCCCCTTGGACCTTGCTGATACCGACACTGCACCTTCTTCACTTTCTTTGTCTGTTGCTGCTGCCAAGGCATATTGGTGCTCCTAGTGGGCACCGACCCCCTGGCACTCGACTTCTGACGTGGGAAAGCTCATGAATGGCTCCTGGTCCTCACAGCTGCAGCGACAAAGGCACGTCAACTCTCCTGCATCTTTGTTTATTGTGGTCATTGGTCTTCCGTGCCTCCTGGTCACTCCCGAGTGGCATAGAATCCGTCCCCTCTGCTTGAAGGTACTCCTCTTTGAGAATCCACCCATGGAATCCACCGGACTCTTTCACCTTCTTCATCATACGCATCTTCACTGAAGTCCTCCGTTGTGGTCTACAGCGGTTTCGACGTTACTTCACACCTATGCACCCAGCTTCCCTGGTGTAGGTATCCTGGTTTCTGGGGTATCCACGGGTGGGGTGACTCTCAAACCTTCCATCATTCACTGGGTTTCTTCAGGGTCCACTAGGAAGGGTCCTTTTTCTTGAAAACTGCAACCGCGAATTCCCCATTGACTTGTATTGAGTACGCGGTCGTGTTTCCACTCTGCACATGCCCTCTGTGTAGTTCCTGGGTACTTACCTTGGGGGGGTTCCTTGGGTCCTCAGCTATTTTAAGTCTTCTGGGTCCAGTCTCGACTTTGGTTGCGGTTCGCATTCCACTATATTAGTATATGGCTTGGTCTCCCCCTGGAGAACACTGTGTATTTATGCTACTTACCTGTTCTATTGTTGAAGTGTTGTGTGTATTGTGATTATATCTCCAGGTAGGAGATATCTCAATGTGTTAGTGAGTGTTTACAATAAAATACATATTTTTATCACTACACTGTGTGGTTATTTTTCACCTCAACTATACTATATGATTAGTTTTGGTAAAGTAAGCTGCTTTACACTCCTTCTGGACTAAACCTGAAGGCTGCTCTCCACAGCTACCACTTAGAGAGCTTTCTATGGTTGTCTAAGACCACTAAAAACACCATAAGGGTTGTCTTGATTAGTGAAGAGTGCTTCAATTACATAAGTGTGCACCATATAGTAAGCTAGCCTCCTACACCAAAGCAGAGCCCGCATGTCCCATCTCGCATGGTCCACTAGCAGGATGCAGGAGGCCATGAGGCCTAACAGATTCAGAGTCATTCTCACTGAAATCCAAGATAGTGGCTGAAACATCGGTATCATAGCGTGAATATCCTGGACTCACCACTTGGGAGGATAAGCCCGAAACTGCATCGTGTCCAGAACTGTTCTGATGAAAGAGAGCATCTGAGAGAGAATCAGGTGTGACTTCGGCACATTCAAAATAAGCTCCAAGCACTCCAAGATTAAATCAGGTGTTTGTTTTCGAAAGTTGATGTCCAATGTCTTTTATTCAGACATAAGATTTCTCATTCCTTGAACATAATTTTTCTGTACATATTCTTGGTCAACAAAACAGCTTCATGGCAACACGTGTTTCGTCCGTTCATTTAAACAGGACTTAATCAGGGCTAAAACAAATGAAATAGTATCATGAGGAATTGAAGGAGTCATGTGTATAAGAATATGAAATTCCGGTGATTGCGATGTGTTAGTCACCCTAAAGTAAATAAAGAAACCCTATTGGTAGGCCACGATCTGATCACTCAGTTGTTTGAAATCGCAGAAAGGAATAGGAATGAGTGGTTTATTAATATAATTAAGTCTCTCAGAAATAAAAAAGTAATAGAAAAGAAGAAAAAAGGAAAACATAGTTCAAATCACCTCCAGGGTGTAAAGTGAAGCATGCATTGTTTGTGCTGTATTTCCACCTACTCCCAGTCATCAAGCCACAATCAATAATATGGCTCACCTCAATTTGTTATAGTCAATGTCCTAATATCAACCAACAGAAACACTCCATGTGCAGTTTCTAAGTATCTAGAAGAGAGACCAAAGTAAATACAGTTTCCTGGTCACTCTTCTAACAATGACTACAGTAAGTTATCAAGCGATGTCTCACTCACCACAGTGTTAGCCTAAATTCAGACTAAATTCAAGTTTAGATTAGCATGTTAAAATACCTCCGCATTCTGCAATGTAAAATATTGTGAAATTTCACCAGTAATCACATATCCAATTCAACAAAATAAGACAAAATTCCTTATCCCACGCAATGTCATCTAATCATAAGCCATGTAAGGCCAGCCCAAGTCATACGAAAAGCGTGCATTATTTGGCTTGTTTCATTACTTTACACATTGCAGGAAGATTTTTTTAAAGTGCACTATACGCCCTACTCCGTGGCGTTACACGGGGCAGAAGACTGCAATTTTATGAAAGCCCAACACACTATGCGATCTGCTCCGTACCGTAACATGGAGCAGAAGAGTGTTATTTTATTACGAGCCCAACAGAGCAAATACAATTAAGGCGGGCAAAAAGAAGGAAAAAGTATAAAAACTGGTGTCACGAGGGGACATACAGGATGCACAAAGATGGCTATACCCAACAGAAAAAAGATCAAAAGAAAGTGAACTGCACACGAACGTGCTGAGTATGGACATAAAACATCTTTAAACCACAAATTATACTCATTTATAGAGCCCAAAATATTTCGCAAGCATACATAACAAACATAACGATAGTAGCCACAATCTGTCTGCCAAATACTCCCATCGCGTGCGGTATTCCTGGCGTTCTGCATGGGCGCCATCTTAAGATACGAAAACAAACTTGTGATTTAATCTTGGAGTGCTTGGAGATTATTTTGAATGAACTGAGAAGAAGACTGTTGTCTGTTCTTTTCCCTTTTGAGGGAGATTATGTGGCTCTCCCTCCTCCTGAAGCACCACATCTAAATATTTGCACTTTCTATGGACAATTTTGTGCCAGATTGGAGAGTGCGCCATTTACCCAGCCACCTGGTTTAAAGTATTGTGACTTCGGCACATTGATAGTGAACCCCACCGAATGCAGGAGGTTGGCCGTAGTCTGGAGGTGGGAGGCGACTGTTTGGGATGAGCCTGCCTTCAACAACCAGTCATCGAGATGGGGGAAGACTGGGACCCCTGATCTCCGCAGATGGGCTACTACCACCGCCATCACCTTGGTGAACACCCGAGGGGCACTGGTGTGGCAGAAGGGGAGCACAGTAAACTGAGAGTGCTCGTGGCCCACCGCAAACCGCAGATAGCGACTATGGGCTGGCAGAACCGGAATGTGGAAATAGGCATCCTGAAAGTCCACTGCTACCATGCAGTCTCCCAGGTATAGGGTAGAAAGTACCTGAGAAAGGGTGAGCATCTTGAAATTTGCCTTTTTGAGGATGCAATTGACGACCCTAAGGTCTAGGATAGGATGAAGGTCTCCATCCTTCTTTGGAACCAGAAAATAGCGGGAATAGCAACTACAGCCTATTTCTGGCCAGAGAACCCTCTCTATAGCTCCCTTGGCCAAGAGAGTCTTGACTTCCTTACGGAGCAAGGTAAGGGATCCTCCGTAAGCAAATCATAAGTTGGAGGCATGGAGGGAGGGGTGGTCTTGAAGGGGAGGGAGTAGACCCTTCAGACTATTTGCAGCATCCACCTGTTCAAGGTGATATCTCGCTAGTCGTGGAGGTGATGGCATATCCTGCCACCAATTGGACGTGTATGATCCGCAGGGATTGGATGAGGAAGGTTTTGAGGTGGAGGAGGGGATTGTGGCTTGACCTGACTTCTAGCCATCCGACCCGCGAGGTCGGGGTGAACCGCATACACGGCCCACAGAGGTTTGACTTGTGGGGTCCTCTGGCTGGAATTCGGTTGGCATGGTCGGAAGCCCCTTCCATAGCCCTGATAGGGGCGCAAAGCAGACACAGGCCGGGATGAGGTGGAAAGACCCAGGGACTTGGCCGTAGCCCGTGAGTCCTTGAAGTGCTCAAGAGCTGCATCTGCCTTGTCTCCGAAGAGACTGGAGCCATCAAAGGGCATGTCTATGAGATTAGCATAGACATCCCCCCGAAAAGCCAGACGTCCTTAGCCAGGAGTGGCGCTTAATGGCCACCGTCATGGAAATCACTCTGCCTACCGAATCTGTCGTGTCTAAGCCGCATCGTATGGCAAACTTCGCTGCATCTCTCTGGTCTGTTATATTTTGGTAGAGGAGAGCCCAGTCCTCCTCAGAGACTCTGTGCGGCACTTGCGCAACCATATCCCATTGCGAATGGGAGTAACAGCCCAGGAGGCATGCAGTGTTTACCAACCGCAATGCTAGGCTGGTGGAAGAAAATATCGTCTTACCGAAGCTCTCCAGCCTTTTGGATTCCCTGTCCGGAGGTGGGGAAGGGAACATGGGAAGTGTGGCTTGGACCGCCAAGCTCTGTGGGGTGGGATGGATAGAGAGGGAAACCTGGGTATCCTGGTGCAGGTCCGTGGTGGCAGGCAATGATTCTATTCATAAGGAGCCCCTGTGCTGAGTTTGGACCAGGTTGCAGTTGAACATCTGTCAAAGCCTCATTGAAAGGCAGAAAGGATTCCAAGGAGGAAAAATCAGGCTGCAGTACCTCCGTCAAGACATTATTCTTGACTAATAACATAAGAAACTGCAATTCCAAGACCACTGCAGCCCTATGCACCACCATTACAAATGAGGCTCCCTCCTCCTTGGCCAGGTTAGGGGGGAGACAGCATGCCAGAATCTGGAGAAGTATCCAGGCCGTTCGCTTCACCCAGGTCCTCATACCAGTCAGGGTCTTGATTGGGGTGCAGGATTTCTAAGGGATCCTGCTGCCCCTCCCAATCCTCATTCTCCATGCCTAAACATTCCAAATAGGGCAGGTTGAACGCATGGAGCCATATGGAACCCACTGGATCTTTTTCAGCTGAGCTGCGGGACACCAAGGTCCGCCGGCAGGGTAAGGCCACCCAAATATGGCACTCATGGCGTCATACAATTCTTTTAATTGGGCGGGGGTCACTCCCAGGCCCGGAAGGAGGGGAAATACAGAGCCGACCCAGGTAGCTCTCTTCAATGGATCTGCACTGGCTGGCACAGGTAGAAAGGAACTGACGTCAGCATGCAGGGGTTGCACATATATAGACAATGCTGACGTCATGATGAACCAAACTCTTACGGCGTCACGCGGTGCTGACCGACGCCTCCTATTGGCGTGCAGGGGTATCAAAAATCTTACGACTCCAGCCGGGCTCCAGGAAGCTCAAAGGAAGGAATCTGCTCCTAGATGTCTCTATCAGATAGTGGTGGTATGGGTGAGTGGGTATCTGAATGGTTGTATGAGTGAGAGGCTCAGTGTGTAAGTGGCTGTATGGGTGAGTGAGTGGCTGTTTGAGTGGGTTTTTGGTTAAGTGAATTGGTGTGAGAGTAAGCATTTGTGCTAATGGGTGTATGGGTGAGTAAGAGGATGTGTGTATGGGTATGTAAGTGGTTGTGTGTGTGAGTGCTTGTATGGGTGAGTGAGTGGCTGTGTTGAAATGCTGTATGGATCAGTGAGTGGGTGTGTGAGTGACTGTAGGTAAATAAGTGGCCGTGTGAGTAGCTCTATGGGTGAGTGTATGGCTGTCAGTGGTTGTTCAGGTAAGTGACTGGTTGAATGAGTGCCTGTATGGGTGAGTGAATAGTTGTGTAAGTGGCTGTACAAGTAAGTGAGTGGGTGTTTGAGTGCCTCTATGGATGAGTGAGTGGGTATATGAGTACTAGTATGAGTCTGTGAATGGGTATGCGAGTAGTTGTGTGTGTATCAGTGGGGTTATGAGAGGTTCAATGGGGGAGTGAATGGGTGTGTGGGTGGTTCTCTGAATGATGTCATCAGTGATGTCATTTGAGATTTCATCAGTAATGTCACTGATCATGTAATGAGTGATGTATTATGTGAGGTCATGTTTATGTTTAAGGTTTTTGTAAAGCGCATGGCTGAACTAGTTCTTCCCAGTACTTATTGAGAGTGCGGACAGGAGGGAGGAGTGGCCAAACTCAGAGGCTACTGGGGGAACAGCCATACCTTGAGCTTTTTCTTAAAGCTGGGTTCCTCTTCCAGAAGTCTCAGCCGTATGGAAAAAGAATTCAAGAGCTTCGGGACCAGATATGAAAATGATCCTACCTCCATATCTTGATCTCGGAATTCTTGAGGTTCTTAGGAGGCGTTCATGTGCTGATCTCAAGCATGAAAACAAGTTACTTACCTGTATCTTTGGTTCTCCAGTATTGGTAACTTTCATAGATTTCCATAGCTTGTATCATTCCCCGTTGTCGGAATGGGAGCCTTGGTAAATAAAAAATAACATAGCAGTAGGTACAAAAGAGAAAGAAAGGCCTAGGCCTCATCTCATTTTGTAGCATATCCCTCTCTTTTTGTAAATGAGACCAAAAAACATGTAACAACCAATCAGATTACCCTCACCCCCTAGAACCTTCCTGAGAGAGCCTCAGAGCCTCAGATTTTCGTAGCCATTGTGTAACAGTAACCACATTTGCTGATGGCTGAGCTTTCCCAGGGGAGGAGGGTGGGCGCATGGGAATCTATGAAAGTTACCAATACTGGAGAACCAAAGTTACAGGTAAGTAACTTGTTTTCTTACTCCAGTATTGGAACTTTCATAGATTCCCATAGCTTGGAACTTTCATAGATTCCCATAGCTTGTATCAGAGTAGCTAGCAGTTAGCAATAAACAACATTTTGTGACATAAATACTGAAATAACTCTGTATCCATACTTTCATAGGAAGTAAACAGATATTGAAACATTAGTCAGGAAATATTACCAGATACAAAATGTGCAATAACAGGAAGGAGGGATAGAAGGGAAAGCTCACCGCTTATTGGAAGAGATTCCTCAGGACTGCTTGTCCCACTGCCGCCTCACTCCGTGTGGAAGAGTCCAAGCAGTAGTGCTTTGTGAAAGTATGGGCACTGCTCCATGTAGCTGCCCTACAAATGTCCTTGATAGGAACTCCAGCGAAGAGAGCAGCAGATGATGAAACTGATCTTGTGGTGTGAGCCCGTACACGTCCTTCTAGCGGCTTACCCGCCGCTTGGTGACAGTAGCGAATTGCGTTGGCAATCCAACGTGAAATTCCTTGCTTTGAAAGGGGAAAACCTTTTCGAGGAGCACTAAAAGCGACAAAGAGTTGCGTAGATTTCCTGAAATCCTTTGTGTGCTGAAGAAAAAATTTCAGACATTTCTGGACATCCAAGGAATGAAGAGACCTTTCTGCTGGAGTCGTAGGTCGAGGGAAAAAAGATATTAGAACGGCAGGTTCATTCAAATGGAAACCCGAAGGGACCTTTGGAATAAATTTCGGATTTGTTCTTAGAATCAGAGTGTCGTTTTTGAACTGTAAAAAAGGTTCTTTAATCGTGAGAGCTTGAAGTTCTCCCACTCTCCTGGCTGACGTTAAGGCTAGAAGGAGGGCTACCTTCCATGACAGAAATTTAAGATCCGCTCTATGAATAGGCTCAAACGGAGGACTCATGAGATGAGCAAGAACCAAGTTGAGTTGCCACATTGGAGGCGGAGGTCAAACTGGAGGGAAAACTCGAAAGGGTCCTTTCAGGAATTGTGTGACAATCCTTGCAGACCAGAGGGAAGGGCCAGAGGCTGTCTGTCTGAATCTAGAGATGGCCGCCAGGTGTACCTTGATGGAAGAATGTGCAAGAACTGACTTGGCCAGAGATAGAATGTAGGGCAATATTTGATAAGGAGCAGAAGAGAACAGATGAAGGTTGTCTCGGTGGCACCACAAACAGAAACGTTTCCATTTTGAGCAATAGGTCTTATTTGTACTTGGTGCACGGGCTTGAGCTAAAACCTCTTTACATTCTTTTTTAAAAAAAATTTAAAATTCTTTTTATTAAACCAATTCGACAGTCTTACAACAGATGTTCAGTGGCAGGCGAAATCAAGTACAAACGGCCACATAGTACACATTTCAATACATGTTACAAGCAGATTTCCCAAGCGGTCAGGGGGATACATGAGCCTCATCAACAATCTGCCTGCTCGGTGGGGGACATACATCACCTCTATAGTGGTTCCAAGCTCCCCATACCTTATTCCACTTTCCGGGGCAGCCCCTGGCAACAAACACAGACTTCTCCCTCCACATGCACCAATCTAGGTCTTCTCTCCACTTCCCTAGCCCGGGTGACTGCGCCGCGCCCCACAACTGCGCGAAGTTCCTCTTTGCTATCATGAACGCTAGCGTAGCCCACTGTTGAGTGTGTGTGTTGAGGTCATTGGTCTCCCAGACATTTAGCAGGCACCTACGCGCCTCTGGGTGGATGTCTACCCCCAGCACGGCCCGCATAACCCGGTGCACGTCTCTCCAATACGCTTCTATACGCCGACAACCCCAAAGGATATGAAAGAAAGTCCCAGTGTCTACACACCCCCTCCTCCACAACTTGCTGTCTGCCCCCCCATGAGAACCAGCCCGGGACCCGTTACATATGTCATATATAGAATATTAAGCTGTACCAGCCTAAGTCTGGCCTGAGTCGCCACCACCCTAGGGGAGGAAACCGCGTCCTGACAATCCTCATCATCAAGTTCAAGACCTTCACAATTCCACTTGCCCCTAAGGCGCACCAGCGGATCCTCCATATTATTGATCAATTTCCTATAAATGAGAGAAATAATTTTCTAAGGAATATGTCCATCTAACACTCTGGCCTCCAGCGGCGAGGCCTCCGGCAGCGATTCACCCCCAGGGACCCGTGCCCGCAATGCATGCCGGACCTGCAAATAACGGAAGTACTCAGCCTACGCCATGTCATACTGCTCCTTAAGGGTAGCAAACGGCAAGACCGCGCCCTGACCCCACACATCCTTAATCTGAGTGATTCCTAGAAGATCCCACTTATCAAAGCCCTTGGATTTCCAGAGGCTCCCTAACTTTTCGGAGTTCCATAGAGGCGTTGCTAGCGTCAGTTTACCGTCCCACCCCAAATGCTTATTGACTGCATGCCATACATGGATGGCATGTGCCGTAGGGCCGGTGAGCGGAAACCTACCCTGCCTGGCATACAACGCTCTAGTATACTCTCCCCCCGGAAGCAGCCACCTGTCCATAGCGTAGCCGGGATCACTCGGGCTGCAGTATATCCCGTGGTTAATCGCTGCCAGCTGGGCCGCACAATAGTATTTCCTAATATCGGGGAAACTAATACCCCCATCATACCAATTCAGGGTCAGCTTAGAGAATGCGATCCGGGGTCTGCCATCCCATAGGAGTTTTCTCTGGTGGCTTTCAACCTCTTTAAAGTAGGATCCCGGGACCGGATCCATCGTGTTATGAAGTGCATATAGGAAACGTGGAAGGGCCATCATCTTAAAGAGGACCGCCCTCCCCAGCATAGAGAGAGGAAGGGATTTCCAGCGCACTACATCCGCTTTAAGGCGTTGCAAGGGCGGGTCTAAGTTGCAGGCAAAGCGCCGCCTCGGGTCCAGGGACACATAAATCCTGAGGTATCGGAAGCAGTCAGTGGCGATTGTTATTGGGCAACCCGGCGGTACGCCAGCAAGCACATAGACGACAGACTTGGACCAATTAACTGTATACCCGGAATACCTACCAAATATAGCTATGACGTCTAACAAGCAGATCAACGACCCAGAAGGAGCAGCAAGGTAGAGCAGAACATCATCTGCATATAGGGAGATCTTGTCTTCCCACTCATGAGTCCACCGCAGCCCCCGAATAGAGTGGTCTTGCCGAATCCAAGCCGCCAGCGGCTCAAGTGCCAGCGCAAAGAGAAGCGGCGACAGGGGGCAGCCCTGACGCGTGCCTCTGCTCAACTGGAAATCCTTGGACTTCCGATTGTTTACTACCACCCGAACCATCGGGCCGGAGTATAACAGATGGATCCAGCTATAGAATACCAGGCCAAACCCGAACTTACTCAGCACTGCGAACAAATAAGGCCACTCGACCATGTCAAACGCCATAGTGGCATCCAATGAGACCAGAGCCGCTGACTCCCTTATCGTTGACGCTCTGCTCAGCACCCCATGAAGGCGGCGCAAGTTGAGTGCCGTATTGCGGTGAGGCATGAAGCCCGATTGATCAGGGTGCACAAGAGTAGTAATTACCTTCCTTAATCTCGTGGCCAACAACTTCGCCAGAATTTTAGGTTCTGCATTGAGGAGTGATATAGGCCTGTAAGATGCGCGATGCGTCGCCGGCTTACCCTCTTTACGTATAACAACTATGTTGGCGACTGTTAGAAAACCACACTCCCACTCTGAAAGGGTGGTGGTGGTCTTCCGGACACACTGTGGTAGCTTGGCTCGAGTGGTCAGGAATCAGGCTCCGTGCTAAGCATACGACATACCCAAACAATAACCATGCGTGCATCCGTTCCAAAAACGACTCTACACCGTAAAAATTATGAAAATATCTTTCTTTATCTTCTTTCTCTCTTAGTTGCTGATTGGATAAAATAAATAACAATCACAATATACAAACTTTTTAAATAGTGCAGGTCAAATAAATACTGGCTTAATGATTCAATAAATAGGGGTGATCATAAATAATGAAGACATAAATATAAGTGCAATACATACAGGCAATTAAATATTCTGAGGCAATAAATACTGTAAACCAATAAATATTGTGCATCAATAAATACTGTGGACCAATAAATACAGTGAAGCAATAAATAGGTTAAATACAATAAATACAGTGCCCCTAATAAATACTTAAAAGCTGACAGTGACACTCATAGAATCAGATCACTTTTGAATTCCTAAGGGCTGATTTGGCCCAGGCACAGCTTGTGGGGATGTGGAAGGCTTGGGGGTGTCTACTCCCTGGCTTGGACAAGGCTGAGGCCTAAACTGAGGTAGATCAAGGGGGGAATACCAGAGACCTGGCTCTCTCCCTCCACACAACTTCTCTAGATTAGTCCCAGCTCACCCCTGGCACAGTCAGGTTGGTTCCAGCACCTCCCTAGCCCCTTAGAGCAGTCTCTCAGGTCTCCACAGGGCCTTAGGCGCCCTCTACTCCACTTACTGCCCTTTTTCTGATGCTCCGACGCCGCTGGAGTCGTGTCGACGCCGTGAGGCGGTTCCGGTTCGATGTCGGCGGCCTCGGCACAATGTCAGTTCCTGACGGCGCCGGTAGGCGGTTCCGGTTTCGATGTCGGTGGCCTCGGTTCGATCTCGACCTCCGATTCGATGGCGTCGGGCAGTCTTTACTCGATGTCGACTTCGGGCGGATCCGGTCCGATGGCGACCTCGGATTCGATGACGTCGGCCGGCCTTGCCTCGATGTCGACTTCCGGCGGCTCCGGAGTGCGATCCTCACTCCCGACCTCCGGTGCTCCTCTCCTTAGGTTTCCGGCGACTCCGGAGTGCGACCTCCACTCCCGACCTCCGGCACGATTCTCTCAGGTTCCGGCGACTCCGGAGTGCGATCCTCACTCCCGACCTCCGGTACACTTCACCTTGGTCTCCGACGACTCCGGTGGGCGGACTTCACTCCTCCGATGACGCCGCTCACTCGACCTCGGGTGACTTCCTCCTCGACCTCGGGTATTCCTCACGACCTCTGACGGCGCCCTCTCTCGACCTCTGGCGGCTCCGGGTACGACGTCTGCTTTTCCAGTCAGCGCCGCTTCTCCACCTCGGGCTCCAGGTCTTAGGCTACTCGACGTCGGACTTCAGGGAAACCAGTTTCCAGGTCAGGATCTTGCTGTTCTCTTGTTTCCAAGGCCTGTTCCTGCTGTCCAGGTCCTTAGGATGGTTTTTCTGACTTCTTCCCACACAGGGCTCCAGGCTGGGCTCAGTCAGTAGGGACTAGTATCAAGGGTGGGTTTATGGACCCCACTCCAGGCACAAGTTTCCACCCCTGCTGCTTCACTCCTTCCTCCTCCATGTTTCTGCTGCTCTCTCTTCACCAGTCAGGTGCCAACTGCCAGCTCCAACTGCCAACTCTCTCTCTTAGCTTCCCAACATTCTAAACCGCCTCCAACTGTCACAGGGTTCTGGAATGTTCTGGAAGGTGCTGGTAGGTTCCAGTGGATGCTGGTGATGTCACAGGTGGCCACCATTTTGTGCTCCAGGCCCTCAGACAGAAGTTTCAGGGGTAGCTAAAATGGCTCCCTGAATCTGCAGCAACACTAAAAAAGTCTGGTGGTTCCCAAAAAGGAAAAATTCAAACAGGGTTTGAGGCAAAAGTGGGACAAAATAAATAATGATGAGGAGGGACCACCCAAAGGGCTGACAGGTCTAACACGCGTCCCCCCCAGCTGAAAGTGGGGAGAGCTACCCAACCCCTTGGGAGTTCTCATCACTAAGGCGGAAATACCTTGAGAGACCGTCTGCATTGGCGTGGTCCACTCCAGGCCGATGTTCCACCTGAAAGTCCATTCCCTGTAGGGAAATAGACCACCTCAACAACTTGGGATTCTCCCCCTTCATTTGCATCAGCCAACGAAGGGGTCTGTGGTCGGTCTGAACCAGGAAGTGCGAGCCAAACAGGTATGGCCGCAACTTCTTCAGAGCCCATACCACTGCAAAGGCTTCACGCTCTATTGCACTCCACTTCTGTTCCCTGGGAAGTAGTCTCCGGGATAGGAAGACCACGGGTTGATCCAGACCCTCTTCGTTGAGTTGCGATAACACTGCCCCAATGCCATGTTCTGATGCATCTGTCTGGACAATGAACTCCTTGGAAAAGTCTGGGGCCCTTAAGACCGGGGCCTCGCACATGGCTTTCTTCAATCTCTCAAAGGCTTGCTGACAAGCCTCCGTCCAGACTACCCGTCGAGGTTGTTTCTTGGACGTGAGCTCCGTGAGGGGGGCTACGATGGTACCGTACCCCTTCACGAAGCGGCGGTAGTATCCCGTGAGGCCCAAAAATGCTCGGACCTCAGTCTGTGTCTTGGGGGGTTCCCAGGCCATGATGGCCTCGATCTTCGCCTGGAGGGGTTGCACCGCTCCCCTACCCACCAAGTGTCCAAGGTACACTACCGACCCCTGCCCGATCTGGCACTTGCTGGCCTTGATCGTCAATCCAGCTTGTCTCAGGGCCTGGAGAACAGCTTGCAGGTGACGCAAGTGATCCTCCCAGCTGTTACTGAAGACGGCTATGTCATCCAGATAAGCAGCAGAGAAACTCTCCATTCCGGTGAGGATCTGGTTTACCAGGCGCTGAAACGTGGCAGGTGCGTTCTTGAGCCCAAAGGGCATCACACAGAACTGGTAGTGGCCATTGGGCGTGGAGAAGGCTGACCTTTCCCTTGCTCCATCAGTCAAAGAGATCTGCCAGTACCCAGAAGTAAGGTCAAAGGTACTTAGATATTGGGCAGCTCCCAGCCGGTCAATCAATTCATCCGCCCTAGGGATCGGATGAGCATCAGTTTTGGTCACTGAATTCAGTCCCCGATAGTCCACACAGAACCTCAGTTCTGGTTGGGCACCCGGTGGTGCAGCTTTTGGTACTAACACCACCGGACTGGACCAGGGGCTGCTAGAAGGTTCGATCACTCCTAGCTCCAGCATCTTAGTGACTTCACTATGAATGCTGGCCTTCACCTTGTCGGACATCCGGTAGATCTTGGACTTCACAGGTGGGCTGTCTCCTGTGTCCACATCATGGACGCACAGGTGAGTCCTACCCGGGACAAGGGAGAACAACGAGGAGTACTGCCCCAGGACCTGGCGACAGTCCTCCTGCTGTTCAGGAGTTAGAGATGGGGAGAGAATCACTCCCTCCACCGACCCATCCTTCTTTTGAGACGCAAACAGATCAGGGAGAGGCTCGCTTTCCACGTCCTCTCCTCCGTCAGTCACCATCATCAAGATGACTTCGGGCCTCTCGTGGTGGGGTTTGAGGCGGTTGGCATGCAGCACCCGCAGGGGCTGACGAGGGGTTTTCAGGTCCACCAAGTAGGTAGCCTTACCCTTCTTCTCCAACACCTCAAAGGGTCCTGACCAGCCATCCTGGAGGGCACTAAGCTCTCCCGGTTCGATCACCCACACCTTCTGGCCAGGCTCCAACTCCACTGGGTGAGCATTGTGGTCATACCACGCCTTCATCACTGCTTGGCTGGCTTCCAAGTTGTCAGAAGCTTGCTTCCACAACTTAGCCATTTGGCTCCGGAAGGCCAGCATGTAGCTCACCACATCCTGGGGAAGCTTTCTGGGAGTTCTTTCCCATCCGTCTCTCACCAGGTTGAGAGGTCCACGTACAGGGTGCCCATACAGAAGCTCGAAGGGGCTGAAGCCCACTCCCTTCTGTGGCACTTCCCTGTAGGAAAAAAGTAAACAGGGTAGGAGGACGTCCCATTTCCTCCGCAGGCTTTCAGGCAGACTTCTGATCATGCCTTTCAAGGTTTTGTTAAACCTCTCCACCAGACCATTTGTCTGGGGGTGGTAAGGAGTTGTGAACCGGTAGGTCACTCCACACTCCTTCCACATCGCCCGCATGTACGCTGACATGAAGTTGGTCCCCCTGTCGGACACAACTTCCTTGGGAAAACCCACTCGGGTAAAGATTCCCATCAGGGCCCTAGCCACAACAGGTGCTGTTATGGTCCTCAGAGGTATTGCCTCTGGGTACCGTGTGGCATGATCCACCAGAACCAGGATAAACCTGTGACCAGCTGTAGTCGGTGGATCTAACGGACCCACAATGTCGATGCCCACCCTTTCAAAGGGGGTGCTAACGACAGGAAGTGGTTCCAGGGGAGCTTTCAGCTTCACCCCTGTTTTCCCACTGGCTTGGCAAGACACACATGTCCGGCAATAGGTATCGGACGACACTTTCATCTGAGGCCAATAAAAGTGTGGGACAAGACGGGCGAAGGTCTTGTCTTGCCCCAGGTGTCCTGCCAATGGTATCTCGTGAGCCAACTCCAGAAGGAAGGCTCGATAACGTTGAGGAACTACCAAGGCTCGTGACGATCCATGTAGGGGTGCCTTGGATTCACTGTAGAGGAGGCCATCCTCCCAGTAAACACTGTAGTTCCCTTCAACGTTCCCTGCTGCCTGGGCTTCGGCCTGTCGCCTTAGCCCCTCAAGGGTAGGGCACTCCCTCTGGCCCTGGCAGAATTCCTCCCTGGACGGGCCTCCCTCCACGTGCCACTCGGCCGGGATGGGTAGGTCCTCCAGGTTGGTAACGTCCCCCACCGCAGACTCCTGGTCCACCACCTCCGGTGGCCTATCCGTCCTACGGGGTGGGGACGCCGAGGCAGGCTCCTCCTGTCCTCGGTTCTTCCCTTGACTGGCAGCTGGCTGGGCCTTTGTTCCAGGCTCCAGCCGAAATGAACTCCCTCTTCGGGTAGTCGCGGACCTTGTGCTAACACAGGCCCAATCAGGTGTACCCAGCATCTCGGTGTGAGTCCGGTATTCCACCTCCTTCCAAACGTTGTGCTCCATGTCATTCCCCAGCAGACAATCGACTGGCACGGCAGGGCTTACGGCAACTCGAAGTGAACCTGCAACCCCCCCCCATTCAAAGGGAACCTCGGCCACTGGATAGTGGCCTGTTCTGCCGTCAGCCATCGCGGCTGGGTGGAGTACATCGGGAATTACCTGCTCTGGAGACACCAGTTGGCTACGCACCATAGTCATACTGGCTCCTGTGTCTCTCAGAGCCTCCCCTCTTTGGCCGTTGATGGTGACCCACTGCCCATACTTTGCGGTATTTGCGGGCACCTGGATCTTGGGAACCATCTCCCGTTCTCCCAGGGACACTAAAGTGACACCCGCCCACTCCCTTCCCTTAGTTAAGGGCATCTCCTCCCCGAGCACTACACTAGCTACTCCGGGGGTCTTTCCTCCAGTGGGAGGGGGTGGTCGTTTCAAGCACTTCGGATCTCCTTTATAGTGTCCAACGCCACCGCACTCATAGCAATGGACAACCCTTGGCTGCTGACTCTGGCCAGGATTAGGGTTTCTGGGTGGGTTAGCCTTAGGGGTGAATCCTGTTCCCTTCCCTTGGAAGTTATTTTGGGGGCCTTTGGAGAACTCCTTTTTCTTTTCCCCTCCCTCTTTCTTCTGGGGGGCGCCCTGTCCGGCCTTTTGAGTATCCCCTCCAGTCCCCCTTGTGGACACCCGGGTACTAGCCCAAATGTCCGCCTCCTCAGCAAGCTTCCGGGGACTGGTCAGCTTGCTATCCACCAGGTGTTGCCGCAGTTCAGGGAAACATTTCTCGAGCAGGTGTTCCTTCAGTACTAGGTCAAACAACCCCTCGTAGTTCCTCACTTCACTGCCCTGAATCCAACCTTCCAGTGCCTTCTTTGCATAGTCCAGGAAGTCCACCCAATTCTGCGTGCCCAGTTTGTGACTACCCCTGAACTTCTGTCTGTACTTTTCAGGTGTTAGTCCAAACTTTCTGATGAGCGCCAGTTTCATGGTGGGGTAGTGGGTCTGCTCATCCTCTTCGAGGGCCAATAAAGCATCCCTACCAGCTGGAGGCATGTACTTGTACAATCCCCCTCCCCAGTACTACTCTGGAACCCCATGGGCCCTCAACGAGACCTCATAGGCCGCTAGCCACTTGGCGATATCGTCGCCCACACCATAGCTAGCTACTATGTCCTTTGGCAGGTATGGTTTAGGTTCCCTGGTGATCTCTTGGGTTTGGCTGCCACCATTAGGAACAGGTTGTGCCCCGATTCTCAAGATCTGAAGATCTATTTCTTTCAGTCGTAATTCATGGGCCATCCTCTGCTCCGCCTTCTCCTTTTCCAGCCTTGCTAAGTCCCATGTGAGCTGTCTTTTCTCCCTCCGGTCTGTTAGCTCCACTTCAGACAAGCCACCGCTAGAGGCACTGCTGCCCTTCCTAGAAATGGTTCTGGGCCCTGCTGACAGGTTCCCCACCTCAGGTTGGTACATCTCAGCCCCCTCGGTGTCAGGCTCTCCATCCCTGTCTTCCTCCTCAGCCTTGCTTTCTCGGCGTGCCTCCCCCCAAGCCCTTAAGCTGGTTTGGAGTGCACCCTTCTTTGCTCCTGGGGGACAGTAAACCCCCTCCCGCTGGCAAAACTCCCTGAGTTGGGCCACAGTGTACGTTTCTAGATTTTCTAGTACAAACTCCATCTCGCCCACTCAGGTTAGAGGACAGGTTTTGTGCAGTAACTATGCAGGGGGGTACCTTTAATAATACCTCCTCCCACCACCAGAGTAAATTTGGAAAAAACAAAAACCCACAATTAGGAAGGCCGCTTTTGAGAAAACTCCCGGTGTAGGCCTATGGACTACCCACAGTTATTGTTGAGTATGCGTAGGCACAGCTCTATCCCACCACTGAACACCAATTTATGTTGGAAAACCACACTCCCACTCTGAAAGGGTGGTGGTGGTCTTCCGGACACACTGTGGTAGCTTGGCTCGAGTGGTCAGGAATCAGGCTCCGTGCTAAGCATACGACATACCCAAACAATAACCATGCGTGCATCCGTTCCAAAAACGACTCTACACCGTAAAAATTATGAAAATATCTTTCTTTATCTTCTTTTTCTCTTAGTTGCTGATTGGATAAAATAAATAACAATCACAATATACAAACTTTTTAAATAGTGCAGGTCAAATAAATACTGGCTTAATGATTCAATAAATAGGGGTGATCATAAATAATGAAGACATAAATATAAGTGCAATACATACAGGCAATTAAATATTCTGAGGCAATAAATACTGTAAACCAATAAATATTGTGCATCAATAAATACTGTGGACCAATAAATACAGTGAAGCAATAAATAGGTTAAATACAATAAATACAGTGCCCCTAATAAATACTTAAAAGCTGACAGTGACACTCATAGAATCAGATCACTTTTGAATTCCTAAGGGCTGATTTGGCCCAGGCACAGCTTGTGGGGATGTGGAAGGCTTGGGGGTGTCTACTCCCTGGCTTGGACAAGGCTGAGGCCTAAACTGAGGTAGATCAAGGGGGGAATACCAGAGACCTGGCTCTCTCCCTCCACACAACTTCTCTAGATTAGTCCCAGCTCACCCCTGGCACAGTCAGGTTGGTTCCAGCACCTCCCTAGCCCCTTAGAGCAGTCTCTCAGGTCTCCACAGGGCCTTAGGCGCCCTCTACTCCACTTACTGCCCTTTTTCTGATGCTCCGACGCCGCTGGAGTCGTGTCGACGCCGTGAGGCGGTTCCGGTTCGATGTCGGCGGCCTCGGCACAATGTCAGTTCCTGACGGCGCCGGTAGGCGGTTCCGGTTTCGATGTCGGTGGCCTCGGTTCGATCTCGACCTCCGATTCGATGGCGTCGGGCAGTCTTTACTCGATGTCGACTTCGGGCGGATCCGGTCCGATGGCGACCTCGGATTCGATGACGTCGGCCGGCCTTGCCTCGATGTCGACTTCCGGCGGCTCCGGAGTGCGATCCTCACTCCCGACCTCCGGTGCTCCTCTCCTTAGGTTTCCGGCGACTCCGGAGTGCGACCTCCACTCCCGACCTCCGGCACGATTCTCTCAGGTTCCGGCGACTCCGGAGTGCGATCCTCACTCCCGACCTCCGGTACACTTCACCTTGGTCTCCGACGACTCCGGTGGGCGGACTTCACTCCTCCGATGACGCCGCTCACTCGACCTCGGGTGACTTCCTCCTCGACCTCGGGTATTCCTCACGACCTCTGACGGCGCCCTCTCTCGACCTCTGGCGGCTCCGGGTACGACGTCTGCTTTTCCAGTCAGCGCCGCTTCTCCACCTCGGGCTCCAGGTCTTAGGCTACTCGACGTCGGACTTCAGGGAAACCAGTTTCCAGGTCAGGATCTTGCTGTTCTCTTGTTTCCAAGGCCTGTTCCTGCTGTCCAGGTCCTTAGGATGGTTTTTCTGACTTCTTCCCACACAGGGCTCCAGGCTGGGCTCAGTCAGTAGGGACTAGTATCAAGGGTGGGTTTATGGACCCCACTCCAGGCACAAGTTTCCACCCCTGCTGCTTCACTCCTTCCTCCTCCAAGTTTCTGCTGCTCTCTCTTCACCAGTCAGGTGCCAACTGCCAGCTCCAACTGCCAACTCTCTCTCTTAGCTTCCCAACATTCTAAACCGCCTCCAACTGTCACAGGGTTCTGGAATGTTCTGGAAGGTGCTGGTAGGTTCCAGTGGATGCTGGTGATGTCACAGGTGGCCACCATTTTGTGCTCCAGGCCCTCAGACAGAAGTTTCAGGGGTAGCTAAAATGGCTCCCTGAATCTGCAGCAACACTAAAAAAGTCTGGTGGTTCCCAAAAAGGAAAAATTCAAACAGGGTTTGAGGCAAAAGTGGGACAAAATAAATAATGATGAGGAGGGACCACCCAAAGGGCTGACAGGTCTAACAGCGACCCTTTGGTCATACAGTAGCATTCCCTTATTTCTACGGTCTTCAAACATTGCACGGACATGAGGAGCGAGCCTACTCTCTGCCAGCTTGTATAGTTCAACCGGGATTCCATTCGGACGGTGGCCTTCCCGGATCGCACCTCTCTGATCGCCTGCGCCACCTCCTCATCAGACAATGGGGACTCCATGTACGCCCCGTTGTCCTCTGAGAGTGCGGGGAGCCTTACGTCCCTCAGCATTTCCCTGTTCTCTTCTTCCGAGTACGCCCCGGAGGCGCTATATATCGAGCGGTAATAGTCAGCGAAAGCGTCGGCTATGGCCTGCGGCTCCGTGATAGGCTGGGAATCGTCACCTAACAACTCGGGCACCAACCGCGAGGCTCACTCCCTCCTGTCTAGCCACGCTATCAACTTCCCGGCCTTATCCCCCAATTCGTACACTCTGCTCTGTACCCTGCCGCACTGCGCCCTATGTTTGGCAATATTATGCAGGTCCTCCTGCCTCAACCGCAGCCGGTGAAGGCCCTCCGGGGTTACCCCCTGGGCTAACTCATCTTCCGACCTCAGCACCTCTTCCTCTGCCCGCACCAGCTCGGCCCGCCCATCTCTCTTCTTCCCCGCTATGGCAGAAACCATCTCTCCCCTGATGACTGTCTTGTATGCCTCCCACAGGGTCTGCGCGGAGCCTACTGTACCCCCATTCTCTTGGAAGTAGGCGTCCGTGGCCTTAACAGCAGTTTTACGGATAATTGGATCTGACAAATACCATGGATTTATTGGAGCAATCCTGCCAGCCGCGGCACTCCCTGCCCTCATTTGAAGCCACACAGGGGAGTGATCGGAAATACCGCGCCCCAAATTACGGATCTCTTGGATGGAGTGGACCTGTGCCGCTGGAACCAGGATATAGTCAATGCGCGACAAACTACGATGCACGCTCGATACATATGTATACTGTGTCCCAGTGGGATTGAAGGTGCGCCACCCATCCACCATCCCCGTTATTTCTAGAAAATTGGACACCCATTTCTGAGAGGGCAGCAGGTCCCGCGGCGGGTGCCTGTCTACCTCGCCGGTCACCACCGCGTTGAAGTCTCCCCCCATCACCAGGATGCCCAGTGGGAAGGTCAGGAAAATGGAACCCAGATCTTTAAATGTATCCGCCTGCAAACCCGGGGGGACATAGACGGAGATAAACGTCGCCGTTCTCCCCTCCCACTGACCCCAAACCCCAACATACCTACCACGGACATCGGTCCAGGAAGACTTTATCGTGTAAGGGAAAGAGTTCTTAACCAGAATGCCCACGCCTCGGGATCCGGACGTGAACCCCGAGTGCGCCACCATTTTGTATCCCCCTCTGTGCAGGGCCAAACATTTATTCCCAACTAGGTGAGTTTCCTGGAGGAGGACCACATCTGGGGCGTGCCTCTTGACAAATTGGCTGACCATCCCTCGCTTCAGTCTGTCCCCCAATCCATTCACATTCCAACTAAGGACTTTGATCCCCAAATCTCGCTCATTCCCCATTCCGCCAGTGTTTCCGATGCTCCTCTCGCTCCGCCCAAAAGTCAGACAGTGTCGAATAATAAAATACAACTACAAATTCAAACATAAAACAAATCCCCCTCCTCCCCCAACACCCCCCTCCCTGCACCCCTGCTGACTGGGATAACCCATAACAAACTGGCAGAGTGCCTGTCGCCCTAACCCCTATAACGAAAACCACTAAATGTAGTACTGAGGAGGTAGCCCACTCACCACCCCCGGGCCCCCAATTTCTAACGGTATTTGTCTCCTTCAGCAGATCATACTACGGTGCCTCGCTCCCACTGCACAAGTCTCTCTTGGGGTCCAGCACCCCCACACCTGACCATAAGAAAAGCGTCCTCAGGGCTGCCGGCCAACCTCAGGCCAGCTCCGGAGTCTCATCCTCCTCGACTCTGCGCTGCCCTCCAGCACCCCGATCCTGTCTGCTCTCGATCCAGTCTGCAGCCCCTTCGGGGGAGTCGAAGAACCACACCCTCCCATCACTCTCCACCCACAGTCGCGCCGGAAACATCATGGCGTACTTAACCCCTTTTTCCCGGAGTTGTTTCTTGACTTCCAGGAATGTCTTCCGTTGTTTCTGCACCAACTGGGTGAAGTCCGGGAAGAAGGAGAGGGTGGCGTTTTCAAAGCGCAGAGGAGCCGACGCCCGTGCCGACTGCAGGATAGCATCTCTGTCTCTGAAATTCAGAACTCGCGCAATCAGCGGACGGGGGGGGGGCCCGGCTTGGGGCGCCCACCCGGGACCCTGTGAGCCCGCTCGATGGTAAAGAATTTCCCAAGGCCCTTAGGTTTGAGATGATTAAGAATCAAGTCCTCCACGAAGAGATCCGGCGCAGGCCCCTCCGATTTCTCGGGCACCCCCAAAATGCGAACATTGTTTCGCCTAGACCTCCCTTTATAGTCGTCCAACTTGCGCGCAGCCAATGCACAGAAACCCTTGAGGTCGTGGACTTCCCGCTGCAGATCGGACACATCGTCCGCCAGGCCGGCCGTTTTAATGTCCAGAGTCTTGACCTTTTCATTGACTTTGGTGAGATCCGCCCGTATTAAGTTAACTTCAATGGAGACCGTATCCACCTTGTGCTCCAGGGATTCCAACTTACCCTCAAGGGAGGACCTGACCCCTCCAATGGCGGTCATTACATCCTGCAGAGTCAGTTCCGGAGGGGGGGGGGGGTTCCCCGAGTCCCTCCCGGCCTTTAATGCCTGTCTCTGGTCCGTTGACGGTTCTTTGGGCTGCGTATAGCGGTCCAGTTTGTTGGACTGAACTTGTTTGTTGCCTTTGTTGATTCTTGGGTGCGACTTCTCGGCCTCCGCTCTGCTCCCCATTGCACCGATTGGCGATTCCAGCGCCCCAGTGCGCCCACCAGCCAGCGCGTCCCCGGGGTCCCAGCCTCACACCCAGCAGGTCGCAGGCACCTCCCGGACTCCAGCAAAGGATTTCCGCGGCCCACTGTCGCCTGAAGCACCCCAGCGCCGTGCCCCAAGTCGATCCAGCACCCGGGCTCCAGCGGGGGGATTTCCACGGCCAGCCGCCGCCTGCAGCACCTCCGCGCCGTTCCCCAAGTCGGTCCAGGCCCCGGGGGGGAGGAAAGGGGGGGGCCCCCTGAAAGAGCACCCCACTGGTGCCCCCTGCCCGCGGCCGCCCCGCCGCGTTGTTCCCACCAGGCGCCACAGTGCGGATGGTCCCAATGCTCTCGCAGGCACAGCAGGCCCGATTCCCGCTGGTCAGCGGCAAGTCTCTCGCCCGGTCTCCATGTACCACCGGGGCCGCGCCGCGGGTCCTCCCACCGAATTAGCGCCGGCGAAGGGGGGATGGCCGCAGCTATGCCGCACGCGCCTCTAGCGCAACCGCAGGAAGTTTCCGCGAGGCGCCCACACCTTCGGCGCCCCGCTCACCTCACTGCGGCTCTGGTCGCACCCGGGCTCACTCCGCACTTCAACCGAAGGGAGGCCCCCGCCGGCGCACGCCACTGAGAGGAGGCGCCGAGTTCACAAATCCGCCCGTCTGCCACAGGATTCTTCGGGGGAAGTCGCCCATCCGGCCGGCCGGCACCCTCCGGGAAGCTCCACCGCCTAGCCCTCACTTCCGGGCCGCCTCCTCCGCACTCGAGCTCCCGGCTCAATCCCAGCCGCAGGCCCACACAAGCGGCGTCTCCAGCTCGGCCGGTCCGGGGGCTAGAGGGACCGCGTCTTCAGGAACGAGCGCCGCATTGACAGCAGCGTGGTCTCACGGACAGTAAGGTCAGGATAAGGGGCAGGATAATAGGTCCCAGGGGTGGCGATCACGGAGCCCGGTGTTTAGGCGGCCATCATGGTCCGACGCTAGGCTCCTCCCCCCTCTTTACATTCTTGAGGAATATTTAAACTCTGGAATTCTCGGTGCTCAGGAGCCACGCTGTCAACTGAAGTGAGCTCGGATCCAGATGCACTACTTGGCCCAGGGACATTATCAATAGAGAAGGAATGGGACGCAGGTAAACCGGCTGATCTTGAGAGAGTAGGAGAAGCTCTGTGAACCAGAACTGGCGGGGCCACGCCGGTGCTATTAGAATCATTGTGCAGGGTTCCGTCTTGAGTTTTCTGAGTAATCTTGGAATTGGCGGAAAGGCAGAAACCAATGCGCCAGACTGGGCCATCGAAAGTGCATTCACCAACGATCCTCGATGGTGATCCGTGCTTGCATAAAACCGGCATTTCCTGTTGTCTGGGGTAGCAAACAGGTCTATGGACGGAGTGCCCCAAAGTGCGTAAACACTGTCGAGAGTGTCCTGATCCAGCTCCCACTCGTGACAGACCGACTTCAGATGACTCAATGTATCTGCTGTCGTGTTGAGGGTTCCTGGAAGATGTTCTGCTGAGAGAGCGATTTTTTTAAGAATTGCCCATTCCCAGATCTCTTGGGCCTCCTTGGAAAGAAGTTGAGATCTCGTCCACCTTGTTTGTTCACATAATGCATGGCCGTCGTGTTGTCTGTATGGACCAAGACGGTGGAGTTCCGAATCCTCGGAAGGAAAGCCTGTAAAGCCAAACTAATCGCCTTGAGCTCCAGAAGATTGATGTGGAGAGTGTGCTGTTCGGGTGTCCAGTGACCGCATACTTGAAGGTCTTGCAAAACCGCTCCCCAGCCTTCTAGCGAGGCATCCGTGGTCAGTATCAAAGGAGCTGGAGCAACCTTGAAAGTGAGCCCTTTCAAGATACTGTCTTTGATCGCCCACCAGTTGATCGCCTCTCTCATAAGACGAGTGACTATTATCTTGTCGTCGAACGTGCCTTCCGCCTGGCGCCATTGCATGTCCACTTGTTCTTATAAGGGGCGCATACGAAGTCTGCAATGCGGAATTAAGGGAATGCAGGATGAAATCGATCCTAGGAGAGATTTGTACAGACGGACAGACAGAGATCATCTTCTTTGCAATTGACGGGCTGAAAGAATCAGCCTTTTCTGTCTTTCCTCTAATGGGAAAGCTTTGCAACAAGTTGTATCCAGAATGGACCCTAGAAACTTGGCCGACCTGGATGGAAGAAAGACTGACTTGTCTTTGTTGAGCTGAAGACCCAGATGATTGAAAAGCTCAATGCAACTTTCGATTGCCCTTGTAGTTGCTTGAGAAGATGGAGCTTTTATCAACCAATCGTCCAGGTAGGGAAAAACCTGTAGAGACTGTTTTCTGAGAAACGCTGCAACTGGGGCCAATACCTTTGTGAATATCCGCGGAGCGGATCCGAGTCCGAAAGGCAGGACCTTGAACTTAAAGTGGCCCTTGGCTACTGTGAAGCATAGAAATCTCCTGTGGGCTGGGTGGAGAGAAACATGGAAGTATGCGTCCTCGAGATCCAGAAGTGCCATGTAATCACCTGGATTCAGGAGACGCAAGATATCCTGAAAAAATACCATCCGAAACAAGAGTTTTATGAGATGGGTGTTGAGCTCCCTCAGGTCTAAGATAGGGCGCCATTTTTCCTCCGTCTTGCCTACCAGGAAAAACCTGGAATAGAACCCTTTTCCTCGTTGGCATAGAGGTACTGGCTCTATCGCTCCTTTGATGAGCAGTTGATGATCTTCGAGACGTAGAAGATGTAGATGTTTTGATTCGGTGGTGTGAGGGGCTCTGGAAGGTGGGAGGTGTTGAAACTCTAATGTGTGGCCAAACCGGATGATATTGAGGACCCACCGATCTGATTTTATGATCTTCCAGCCATGGAGATATTGTGATATCCTGCCCCCCACTGATGTTACCGGGGATGAAGGAACAGTAGGCAGAGCCGGGAAGCCGCTATTGGCATTTAGAGGTATCTCTCCTGTCGTCCTCTTGAAGGCTGGCGAGAGAAATGAAATGAAATGAAAGTGGCATTTATAAAGCGCATGCTCACCCATAGGCATCCCAGAGCTATTGGCAGCACTCCACACTTAGGCGGTCCTCAAGGGAAAAGATGGGTTTTTACATTCTTCCGAAAGGTCAGATGATCGGCCTCTAAGCGTATGTGAAGAGGAAAAAGATTCCAAAGCTTTGCCACATTATACGAGAAGAGTCGCCCCCCACTTCGAACTCTTCTGATTTTCGGGACTGTGACTAATCGTTTATTTTCAGATCTCAGCGCTCTATTAGGGAAGTAGGGCTAAATAAGAGAACACATCAAAGGAGAGCCTTTGCCAGTAAGTGCATTATGGACAATACACAAAGCCTTAAACTGGACTCGTTCGTTGATGGGAAGCCAGTGGAGGAAAGCAAGAGCTGCTTTTGCAGAGAAACGCCTAGGAGTATTCATCAGCAGGCGAGCTGCGCAATTCTGAACAGTCTGCAGTCTTCTAGTCTAGTCTAGCGGTGCTCCCAGATATAAAGCGTTAGAATAATCTAACTGTGAAAGAACCAGTGCCTGGACCAGCAGCCTATTAGCACCAAAAGGGAAAAGAGGAAAGATCTTTCTGATCAGCCTTAACATTCCATAGCAGCTAGCCGCAACGTTTTGAGCTTGTTCTTTAAAGTCTAGCTTACGGTCCAGCCACACACCAAGGCTCTTAATGTGTTCTTTGGGGATAGGGGCTGGACCCAGACAGCTGGGCCAGAGATGATCTATATTCAAGGGAGCTGAGTTGCCCAGTAACATAAGCTCTGTCTTAGCCCCATTAAGCTTTAGGTATGATTCATCCATCCACTTAGAGACGGCTTCAAGACATGCGGACAAGCCTGATGAGGAGCTATCTTGCTGGTTGATAGAGACCACCAGCTGGGTGTCGTCAGCATAGGTAATTATTTGAACCCCAAATGGCAATACTATTACAGCCAATGGGCCCAAATAAATATTGAATAACGTGGGGCTCAGGGAAGACCCCTGAGGGACCCCACAATTCAATGGCATCAGGTTTGACATTATGTCATCTTCCAGGACTGCAAAAGATCTATCTTCAAGAAAAGACTGCAGCCATTTTAATACAATTCCTGACACTCCCACCTTTCTAAGTCGTTGAATCAATAATTGATGGTTCACCGTATCGAAGGCTGCGCTGAGATCTAAGAGAATAAGGGCAGCGCAGCCTCCAGCATCAAGAATACTTTTTGTTTCCTCCATAACACTGATCAGGGCAGTTTCTGTACCCGGCTGCTCTCTAAATCCTGTCTGGGTAGGGTGGAAACAGTTATTGTTTTCCAAAAAGGAAGAGAGGATGGAATTCACATACCTCTCAGCTATTTTACCTACTCCAGGTAACAGGGATATAGGGCGATAGTTTGCCAACTCCTCTGGATCCAAATTGGATTTCGTTAGGAGGGCTTTAACCATTGCTTGCTTCCAGGCAGGGGGGGCAATTCCTGTCCGCAATGAAGCATTAATTAGGTCCAGTATCACTGGGGATACCAAAATATTAACTTGTTTTAATATGGAGGGTGGGACAGGGTCTAGAGGGGAACCGGATTTTAAACGGTCCAGGATCCCCTGAAAAGACAACATATCCAAAGGGGGGAATTCTTCCAATGAACCTAGTTGGATTGAAATAATGGCGTCCGTCATAGAATCCATTTGAGGGACTATATTCTGTGGGAAGGACTTATAAATCACTTGTATTTTATTTAAAAAGAAGTCTGCCAATTGATTACATCGAAGTTGAGTGTCCTCTGAGGTGTTAGGGGGAGTGTAAGGGGTGACCAAAGCTTTTGCGATCCGAAATATTTCACGGGGGAATTTGCAGCAGATGTAATTCTATCTTGATAGTATAGCGTTTGAGCGCTTTTTATTTCGACTTTATAAAGTTTAATTACAGCTCTATATTCAATTTTTTTGGAGGCCGAATAGTCCTTTCTCCAGCTCCTTCCCAATCTCTTACAAGCTTGTTTAAGCTCTTGTAATTTCGGGGAGTACCATGTATTTTTTTATATTCCTGATTTTTTATGAGTAAGTGTATTTGGAGGAACAGAGTTGAGAGATGACTCGAGCCGAATGGCCTTGGCATTGAGAGTACAGAGGTTTGCACGACTGTGAATAGGAGGAGTAGCGCTGTTGGTATCCTCCTCTGTATGTAGAAAAACCTTTTCCTCTTGCACCCCGGAAAGGCACTTTGCGGTATTGCAATGTCCCCAGGGACCTTGCAGTTTCTGTGTCTTTTTTGATGTCCCAGGGACCTTGCCGTTTCTGTGTCTTTTTTGATGTCCTGTAGAGCGTCGTCCACATGCTTCCCAAAAAGTATGGTCTCGATTCAATGGCAAATCTAAGATCTTATTCTGAACTTCAGGGCAAAACCAGGTAGCCCGAAGCCAGCCTTGCCGTCTTAGAACAGCTGAACCTGCCAATGCGCGAAAAGCAGTGGTGGCAATGTCCATTGCGCAATCGATGATTTCTGAAGAAGACCGCTCTCCTTCCTCCAGGATCTTCTTTGCGTCAGCCTTGGAACCATCTGGCAGTTGATCCAAAAATGGAGATAAATCGCACCACATTTGGCGATCATATCATCCCAAAATTGCTAGTGCATTGGCAGCTCTAACAAGGAGGCTGGACATAGAGGAAAACCTCTTCCCCACATTCTCTAGGCGCCTACCCTCCTTTTCCGGTGGTGTGGTAAGGGGCGCCGATGGATTCTTTGATGTTCTTTGAGCCGCCTGTGAGATAACAGAATCCGGCTTCGGTTGACCAACCAGGCAAGCGGTACTATCGTCAGGAGCCTTATATTTTTTCTCCAGCCGTGGAAGAACAGGGATGACGGTAGCTGGAGACTGCATCACCTTTATTCCCTCACTCCATACATGCTCCACTATCGGGATGGAACGGATGGATTTTTTGTAAGGTTCCTTAAAATCAAAGAAAGCACTCCGATTGTACAATTGGAATGGGAAGGCCAAATCTCTTGGAAGCTCTTTCCATAAGATTAAGGAAACCTCCGATGTCTGCTGGAGGAGAATCTATAGGATACGGTGATGGCGAAGCAGGATCCGGAATGATATATTCGTCCCATTCTCTATCCGGATTCAGGACCTGTTCGACATTCTGATCATTATCTGATGAATCATCATCATCATGCACAGTGACGATATTCTGGCGACCTTCTATTGGTTCTGGCTCCGGAGGTTGAGATAATGGAGGAGCCACTGTAGCCGAAGAATAGGTCGGAGGTGGTGGTGGCGGCGGTTCCATTGATTGCTGATCAGAGATTTGAGATGGAAATCTCCTCTTATAATCTAACAACATGATTTGTAAGTCACCAATAAGTGAAGACGGCATGGCCACCATACCCTGTTGCGTTCGCTCTTGAGGTCTATATCGTGGAGGGTATTGTTGTTGTTCCAAGTAATAATCGTCAGAATCCGAGTCGTGGTATTTTACTTGAAATTGGGATGGACTGTACACATCCCCATAAGGACCTTCTTCTTCTTCTGAATATTCCTCGTCCAAGAGCAACGCCGGAGGTAATGGTGTCACTCTACGCGGAGATGTCATTTCCGGTGTGATTTGGCGTCTTTTTATAGAAATTTGAACTTTCTGTATCGTCGTCGAAGGAATCGTCAATGGAGAATGGATCGTCGACGACGATGGGCTGATCGTCGATGGTACCGTCGACGAGCTCGTCGTCAGTGTAGGAGAGTAGGGTCTGCTTTCTATGTTCAACCCCACTTTTTGCTTTTGCTCCACTGGTTTTTGACTTAGATGTGGCTGTGGGCCTGCTAATCAGACCCACAGCCCAGCTGTTCTCTCTCTAAACTAAATACAATGTACTTTAGGTGCATAAACCAATTGGATAGGATCACCTTATTGGCCCCTGTACAGTGTACCTTAGGTACCCAGGGCATAGGTGTACCCTAGGCCTACCAGGGGCTGCAGCATGTATTATGCCACCCCTGGCCTGGCCTTCCATTATGACACAACTGGCTGATCACTCAGCTGGGGCAAGGTTGTGTAATCACCCCTTGCTTAGGTGTAGTATTCCTATACCTACCTTATAAATAGACACATGTGTACCTATCAGCCACTCCTATGGCAGGCCTTAACGATCCTGGAGGCAGAGTGCTTGGTAACATGTGAGATGGTGCTCTAGCATGAGCTGAGCCTGTCTGCAGCTTTCGGAACCATGTCCTTATAGCTGTTCTATAATATAGCCTACCATATACTCTTAAAGTACCTTATAATCCTAAACGGTTATGGTAACTATGGTTTGGCTTTATCGAAACATGTTGTGTAAGGTGTCTAACACTTTGGAATAATACCTCCATACCATTTCTGGCAATGAGGATATTATTCCCCCCTTCTAGAGGGAGAAGACATGTTGAAACCTACTTACCCGGTTAAAGTTAACCAGAGCCCCAGCATCACAAAATGGATGCTGCTGCCACAGACACAAGTCTGACCTCCTGCTGCTGGGAGTCCTTCCAGCGAGGGAGGCTTGGACAATAGGTTTCCTCCCTTGGGAGGTGCGGGCACCACCCTAGACAGGATTTAGTGTATTGGGGCAGGGAGGGTTGAATGAAACGAGACACTGCCTGGGGCACACAAGGTGTCCCATGCATAGTCCAGTTCAAACCGGTGCTGGGGCACTCCAGCCCCTGCTCTGGCGCGAAACTGGACAAAGGAAAGGGGGTGTAGCCACTCCCCTTCCTGGTCCCACCCATAGGAGGGACCTTGCAGGTAGCCCAGCCCACTAGCCCAGTATATTAGTAGCTAGTTGGGCCCTGCTAAATGAGATTAACCTGAATCTGCAACTTGAACAGGAACTCTGGACCTTCGACATTCGACCTCAGGAAGAAGACTGAAGAAATCTCCCTTGTGGCCAAGGAGTGACCACCCTGGGCAACCAGGCACCATCCAGCGACCGCTGCTTGCTTTGTGACTGAATCCTACGAGGGACGACTGCAGAGACCGACCAGCGCCGAGACTTCCAGACACCTCTGAACCCGATCCACATCTCCAGTGAAGCTGAGACCCGTGGAGGCGACGAGGGACGTGGGACCGGCGACTTGGGAAAAGTGGCTAGTAACTGACTAGCGCGACTTCTGAGGCTTCCTCGAGGCTGTGCTTGGGGAATTGAGAAGCCCCACTCCCGAGCACCATCTGCAAAGAAGATCAGCTCCCCACACTTCACGTGTTCTGCGTGGGGCCCTTCTGCACCTGTGTTGCTCAACGTGTTGTCCGGTTGCTGGCCCGGTGGCTAGTAGCCTCTGCGACGACGAACCTTTACTTTCACATTGCTGGCCGGCTCCTCCAGACTGGCACCCGCTCCTCTGTGAAAGAGAAGCACCCCAGACCTTCCTGGTCTGCACCAGAAGCAAGTCCTCCATCCTGCGTGGGTTCCGCTTGCCAAGGCTTGTTGGGTCCTGACTCGACTTCGACGCCGCCGACAGCAAGAGCCTTCGTGGGACAGCTCACCTCCTGGTCCTGGTCGTCCTCGACGTCTCCTGGTACCCGTGGCTGCTGCGACAAGCTTCACCTCTTCACCTGCATCTTCACGACATCGCCTGGTTCCTTCCTGGTTCCTTCCCGGCTCCTGGCTGGTGACCTAGACTCTGTCCCTTCTGCTTGCAGGTTCCTTCCTTCTTGATCCCCACCTTGGGATCCACCGGACACTCTTCACTGACTGCCTGTCAGCAACTTTCCTTCAGGCATCCATAGAAGTCCACGACGAAACCCGACGCAAGTTCACACCTATGCACCCGCAGCCCGTGGGCTAGGTAACTTGGGTACTTCGGTGCTCACAAGGGTATTGACTATCCTAGGGTCTAGTTTCCGAGTCTCGACTTTCTAGCTATACCAGAAGTGTCCTAAAACTGCTTAATTCTAAATGCTAGTGATTCTATCGACTTTTACGCATTACGCGTGAGTGTTTCCACTCTGCACCTGAATCCCGTGGGCCTCCCACTTCCTAACTGCTGGTAGTGTAGTGTAGCCCCAGTGATTCCCTAGGCCTAGGCCTATCCTGTGTTCGTGACAGTGGTCCTTATACCACTTACTTAGTATATGGTTTGCGTGGCCCCTAGGGCCTAACTGTATTACTTACCTGTGTGACTTAATGTATGCTTAAATAAGACTGTGTTGTACTTACCTCGAATCTCATAAAGAGTGCTGAGGGTATTTTGACTAGAATAAATACATTCTATTTTTATATATATCTGTTGTGGTGTCCTTTCATTTGGTATTCAAGGGGTTACAAATGGTATAACAGCTGGCTTCACATGCCATACAGAGTTTAGCCTAAGACTGCTCTTGTCCATGCTACCACTAGGATAGCTGGTCTATAAGGTTGACTTTACAACCAATCACCATAAGGGTTGTTTGGACTGATATAAGGTGTACACTAGAACTAGTGACATCATACATCAGGCCAACTTCTCACATTGGTGAGCAGCGGTTGGGATCTGAGTTTGCTGTTGTAATACCATTGTAATCTTGAGATACTAAATTGAAAGATCACATAAGATATTGTTTAGGTAAATATATCATAGATTATAAATACTTAAGTCCTACTGGACTTAGTTGTTGTAGGTTGAAGGGCCTAGCACACCCTGACTACAACTACTAGAGAGGTTTAGTAGATACAACTAGTGTAGGTAGGTGCACACACCACACCCTCACTAGATCATGTCTCTGGGAGGAGATCAAGCTGATTCTCTCTCAGGAGGGGTAGGTCTTAGAAAGATCCCCTCTAGATATGATACCCTAACTTTTCAGGAGATGAGACAATTGTGTACCTCCAGAAAGTTAAAACAGGGTGCAAACCCTACCCTCATTCAGCTAATAGAGATCCTAGAGGAGTATGATGCTCGTAGTGCCTCCCAGGCTGGTACCCTAGGTACAGGTGAGGGTCTACCCACCACAGATGAGTCAGATGGGGCTTCAGATGAGGAGGTAGACAGCCAGGTCGAAGTAGGAAGACTTAGCCAGGCTAACTTAAGCTTGCATGGGAGTCTGCATGGCCCCCCCCCCCCCCATTCAGACCCCCAAGTGGACTTAACCATAGAAACATGAGAGACAGATCCCCTTAAAGGGAATCCATCCACTCCCATGTCTCTAGCATCTCCAATGCCTCTTCTCACAGGGGAATGACTTCCCCCCCCAGAGAAAAGAGCATGAAGCCAGAATGAGGGAAGCTAATCTAAGGATTGAGAGGGAAGAGCTTGCCCTTGCCAAGGAGAAGCTTGCTCTGGCTAGAGAGCAGAAGTTAAGTGGGTTAGAACCCACTGGTGGCAGCAATATCCCTAAGGATAGAGACAGGACCTATGATAATAGAAACCTGAGCAAGATTGTCCCTCCCTACAAGTGTGGGGATGACATCCACAAATGGATAACTGCTTTGGAGAGAGCTTGCAAAGTACAGCAGGTACCCCAAAGTCAGTGGACAGCTATCTTGTGGCTCTCCTTCTCTGAGAAAGGTAGAGACAAGCTCCTCATAGTTAGTGATGAGGATGCAGACAATTACACTGTCCTGAAGAGTGCTCTGATTGATGGGTTTGGCCTAACCACTGAACAATACAGGTTGTTGTTCAGGGATACCCAGAAGACACAGACTCAGGACTGGACTGACTTTGTAGATTGTGCCACTAAGGCTCTGGAAGGCTGGTTATTGGGTAGTAAGGTTAAGGACTATACAGGATTGTATAATTTGATAATGAGAGAACAAATCCTTAATAACTGTCAAAACCAGCTGTTGCATCAACACTTGATTGACTCTGACCTAACTTCTCCCCAGGAATTGGGAATGAAGGCAGATAGGTGGGTCAGGACTAGAGTTAAGCAGAAAAACCAGAACCAGGGCGGTGATCAGAAAAAGGCAGACCAGAAGGGTAATGATCAGAAACAAAAAGACCAGAAGTCTTCACCAGGACCCCAAAAGGCTCAGGGGGAGGGTGGTTCCAAAAAGGATGAGAAGAAAGATGGCCAAAAGAAACCATGGTGCAACTATTGTAAGTCAAACTCACATTGATTTAGTGAGTGCACCAAAAAGGATAAGCCCCCAGCCACCATTGCCCCCAAGGCAACTGTACCCCCTAGTCCAGCTGTAAGTGGTGGTTCCCAGCAAAAAGGTGTAGTAGGGTTAACCCTGGGAACTGAGGAGGGTCCTGGCCTAGTCAGGATACCTACTCAGGCTGTTCTGATCTGTGATGGGGACATAGCCTTGTCCTCTACTGTAGGCCCCAGTAACCTGGGCAAGTACAGACAGACTCCTTTTATCAATGATAGGATGGCTCAGGCCTACAGGGACACTGGGGATAGTGTCAAAATGGTGACACCTGCCTTTGTGGACCCTGGACAGATCATACTAGGTGAGAACTACCTAGTGACCAACGCTAGCAATGCCACTACCTCCCATAGTGTGGCAATTGTTAACTTCTCCTGGGGAGGGGTAACTGGCCTCAAGAAAGTTGTGGTAAGTTCAGACCTTCCTGTAGAGTGTCTGTTAGGAAATGATCTTGAAACTTCAGTTTAGTCTGAAGTGGAGTATAGGACCCATGCAGAAATGCTTGGGATAGATGCACATGTCCTTGCTGTGACCAGGTCACAGGCCAAAAAGTGTAACACTGAACAAGTGCTGGATCCTGGGACAATGGACCAGACACAATCCAAGAGAAAGAGCAATAGGGTAAAGGCTGTGCCTTCCCCCCTGCCTCAGGTGGTGGATCAGCCCTCCCAGGAGGATGATTCTGAGAGCCCTGAAGGAACTGTCCTAGAAGAACTGGAACCTGATCAGGTTGAGTTTCTTGGGACAGGGGGACCTTCAAGGACAGATCTGAGGCAGGCTCAATTAGACTGCCCCTCTCTTGAACCCCTCAGACAGCAGGCTGCTGCTGAGGCTGCAGGGAATACTCAAGGTACCCATAGAGTGTATTGGGATGAAGGGCTGCTGTACTCAGAGGCTAGAGACCCCAAGCCTGGTGCATCCAGGAGGTTGGTCATACCACTGAAATTCAGAGGCTTCCTTCTTACCTTGGCCCATGATATTCCCCTTGCAGGACACTTAGGCCAGAACAAGACTTGGGACAGGCTTGTCCCTCACTTTCACTGGCCTCATATGTCAGAAGATACCAAGGAGTTTTGTCGCTCCTGTGTCACCTGCCAAGCCAGTGGCAAATCAGGTGGCACTACAAAGGCCCCCCTCATACCACTACCTGTGGTGGGGGTTCCCTTTGAGAGAGTGGGCATAGATATTGTAGGACCAATGGACCCACAAACAGCATCTGGGCACAGATTTATACTGGTGATAGTGGACCATGCCACCAGGTATCCAGAAGCTATACCCCTAAGGACCACAACAGCTCCTGTTGTGGCAAGGGCCCTACTTGGAGTGTTCTCCAGAGTGGGCTTTCCAAAGGAGGTCATTTCTGACAGAGGTGCAAACTTCATGTCAGGATATTTGACTGCAATGTGGAAGGAGTGTGGTGTAAATTACAAATTCACTACCCCCTATCACCCACAGTGCAATGGGCTTGGGGAGAGATTCAACAAGACCCTAAAGGGAATGATAAAAGGGTTACCAGACAAGCTTAGGCGAAGATGGGACATCCTTTTACCCTGCCTTCTGTTTGCTTACAGAGAGGTCCCACAAAAGGGGGTTGGCTACAGCCCTTTTGAGCTTTTGTTTGGGCATCCTGTAAGGGGACCCCTGTGTTTAGTAAGGGAAGGATGGGAGAGACCTCTCAGACAACCCAAACTGGACATAGTGGATTATGTACTTGGCCTCCGCTCCAGGATGGCAGAGTATATGAAGAAGGCTTCTAAAAACCTTGAGGCAAGCCAAGAACTCCTAAAAGCTTGGCATGACCAAAAGGCTGTGCAGACTGTGTACCAGCCAGGGCAGAAAGTGTGGGTGTTGGAGCCAGTGGCCCCAGCAGCACTCCAAGACAAATGGTCTGGACCCCACACTATTGTTGAGAAAAAGGGAGAAGTCACCTACTTGGTGGACCTTGGGACTCCCAGAAGCCCCCACAGGGTGCTTCATGTCAACAGATTGAAGGCATATGTTGACAGGGCAGACATGGGGCTACTCATGGCTACAGATGAGGGGCAGGAGGAAGAGAGTGACCCTCTCCCAGACCTGTTGACTCAGAACCCTGATGATGGCTCAGTTGATGGTGTGGTCTTTTCTGACAGCCTCACTGATCATCAGCAACAGGACTGCAGACAAGTTCTGCAATCCTACAGACATATGTTCTCTCTGACCCCAAGTCAGACAAACTGGTGCACCCATGAGGTGGACACTGGTGACAGTCTGCCTGTGAAGAGTAAAATCTACAGGCAACCTGACCATGTCAGGGACTGCATAAAAGTTGAGGTACAAAAGATGTTGGAGCTGGGAGTCATTGAACCTTCAGAGAGCCCTTGGGCTAGTCCAGTAGTTCTTGTGCCAAAACCTCACATCCAAGATGGTAAGAGAGAGATGAGGTTTTGCGTGGACTACAGAGGTCTCAATGCTGTCACTAGGACAGATGCCCACCCAATACCTAGGGCAGATGAGCTCATTGACAGACTGGCAGCTGCTAAGTTTTTGAGCACATTTGACCTGACAGCAGGCTACTGGCAAATCAGACTAGCTGAGAATGCAAAGGCCAAAACTGCTTTCTCGACCCCAGGAGGACATTATCAATTTGTGGTAATGCCCTTTGGTTTGAAGAATGCACCTGCCACTTTCCAAAGGTTGGTGAATCAAGTCCTTACAGGCCTGGATGACTACTGTGCAGCTTATCTTGATGATATTGCTATCTTTAGCTCCACCTGGGAGGATCACCTGGTCCACCCGAGGAATGTTTTAGAGGCCCTGCAAAAGGCAGGCCTCACTATTAAGGCCACTAAGTGCCAGATAGGGCAGAGCAAGGTTGTATACCTGGGCCACCTAGTTGATGGGGGTCAGGTTCAACCACTGGAGAGCAAGATCCAGACCATAAAGAACTGGACTCCTCCAACTACCCAGACTCAGGTCAGAGCTTTCTTGGGCCTGACTGGGTACTACAGAAAGTTTGTTAAGAACTATGGGTCCACTGTGACACCACTTAATGACTTGACCTCTAAAAAGATGCCAAAGAAAGTTCAGTGGACAGTGAGCTGTCAAAAAGCATTTGATGACCTGAAGCAGGCCATGTGCAGTGCACCTATTCTGAAAAGTCCAGACTACTCCAAAGAGTTCATAGTCCAGGCAGATGCTTCTGAGTTGGGTGTGGGAGCTGTTCTTTCACAACTGAATGTAGATGGTCAAGACCAGCCCATTGCTTTTATTAGTAGGAGGCTGACCCCTAGAGAGAAACGTTGGTCAGCTATTGAGAGGGAGGCCTTTGCTGTGGTTTGGGCCCTGAAGAAGCTGAGGCCATACTTGTTTGGCACTCACTTCAAGATTCAGACAGACCATAAGCCCCTCTTGTGGCTAAATCAGATGAAGGTTGAAAATCCCAAACGTCTTAGGTGGTCCATTTCCCTACAGGGGATGGACTTCACAGTGGAACATAGACCTGGGACTGACCATGCCAATGCAGATGGACTCTCCAGATATTTCCACTTAGAACATGAAGACTCAACTGGTCAAGGTTAGTTTAATGTCCCTAAGTTTGGGGGGGGGGGGGTGTGTAGGAGAGTAGGGTCTGCTTTCTATGTTCACCCCCACTTTTTGCTTTTGCTCCACTGGTTTTCGACTTAGATGTGGCTGTGGGCCTGCTAATCAGACCCACAGCCCAGCTGTTCTCTCTCTAAACTAAATACTATGTACTTTAGGTGCATAAACCAATTGGATAGGATCACCTTATTGGCCCCTGTACAGTCTACCTTAGGTACCCAGGGCATAGGTGTACCCTAGGCCTACCAGGGGCTGCAGCATGTATCATGCGACCCCTGACCTGGCCTTCCATTATGACACAACTGGCTGATCACTCAGCTGGGGCAAGGTCGTGTAATCACCCCTTGCTTAGGAGTAGTATTCCTATACCTACCTTATATATAGACACATGTGTACCTATCAGCCACTCCTATGGCAGGCCTTAACGATCCTGGAGGCAGAGTGCTTGGTAACATGTGAGATGGTGCTCTAGCATGAGCTGAGCCTGTCTGCAGCTTTCGGAACCATGTCCTTATAGCTGTTCTATGATATAGCCTACCATATACTCTTAAAGTACCTTATAATCCTAAACGGTTATGGTAACTATGGTTTGGCTTTATCGAAACATGCCGTGTAAGGTGTCTAACACTTTGGAGTAATACCCCCCTACCATTTCTGGCAATGAGGATATTATTCCCCCCTTCTAGAGGGAGAAGACATGTTGAAACCTACTTACCCGGTTAAAGTTAACCAGAGCCCCAGCATCACAAAATGGATGCTGCTGCCACAGACACAAGTCTGACCTCCTGCTGCTGGGAGTCCTTCCAGCGAGGGAGGCTTGGACAATAGGTTTCCTGCCTTGGGAGGTGCGGGCACCACCATAGACAGGATTTAGTGTATTGGGGCAGGGAGGGTTGAATGAAACGAGACACTGCCTGGGGCACACAAGGTGTCCCATGCATAGTCCAGTTCAAACCGGTGCTGGGGCACTCCAGCCCCAGCTCTGGCGCGAAACTGGACAAAGGAAAGGGGGTGTAGCCACTCCCCTTCCTGGTCCCACCCATAGGAGGGACCTTGCAGGTAGCCCAGCCCACTAGCCTAGTATATTAGTAGCTAGTTGGGCCCTGCTAAATGAGATTAACCTGAATCTGCAACTTGAACAGAAACTCTGGACCTTCGACATTCGACCTCAGGAAGAAGACTGAAGAAATCTCCCTTGTGGCCAAGGAGTGACCACCCTGGGCAACCAGGCACCATCCAGCGACCGCTGCTTGCTTTGCGACTGAATCCTACGAGGGACGACTGCAGAGACTGACCAGCGCCGAGACTTCCAGAAACCTCTGAACCCGATCCACATCTCCAGTGAAGCTGAGACCCGTGGAGGCGACGAGGGACGTGGGACCGGCGACTTGGGAAAAGTGGCTAGTAACTGACTAGCGCGACTTCTGAGGCTTCCTCGAGGCTGTGCTTGGGGAATTGAGAAGCCCCACTCCCGAGCACCATCTGCAAAGAAGATCAGCTCCCCACACTTCACGTGTTCTGCGTGGGGCCCTTCTGCACCTGTGTTGCTCGACGTGTTGTCCGGTTGCTGGCCCGTTGGCTAGTAGCCTCTGCGACGACGAACCTTTACTTTCACCTTGCTGGTCTGGCTCCTCCAGACTGGCACCCGCTCCTCTGTGAAAGAGAAGTAACCCCAGACCTTCCTGGTCTGCACCAGAAGCAAGTCCTCCATCCTGCGTGGGTTCCGCTTGCCAAGGCTTGTTGGGTCCTGACTCGACTTCGACGCCGACGACAGCAAGAGCCTTCGTGGGACAGCTCACCTCCTGGTCCTGGTCATCCTCGACGTCTCCTGGTACCCGTGGCTGCTGCGACAAGCTTCACCTCTTCACCTGCATCTTCACGACCTCGCCTGGTTCCTTCCTGGTTCCTTCCCAGCTCCTGGCTGGTGACCTAGACTCTGTCCCTTCTGCTTGCAGGTATCCTTCCTTCTTGATTCCACCCTTGGGATCCACCGGACACTCTTCACTGACTGCCTGTCAGCAACTTTCCTTCAGGCATCCATAGAAGTCCACGACGAAACTCGACGCAAGTTCACACCTATGCACCCGCAGCCCGTGGGCTAGGTAACTTGGGTACTTCGGTGCTCACAAGGGTATTGACTATCCTAGGGTCTAGTGTCCGAGTCTCGAGTTTCTAGCTATACCAGAAATGTCCTAAAACTGCTTAATTCTAACTGCTAGTGATTCTATCGACTTTTACGCATTACGCGTGTTTCCACTCTGCACCTCAATCCCGTGGGCCTCCCACTTCCTAACTGCTGGTAGTGTAGTGTAGCCCCAGCGATTCCCTAGGCCTAGGCCTATCCTGTGTTCATGACAGTGGTCCTTATACCACTCACTTAGTATATGGTTTGCGTGGCCCCTAGGGCCTAACTGTATTACTTACCTGTGTGACTTAATGTATGCTTAAATAAGACTGTGTTGTACTTACCTCGAATCTCATAAAGAGTGCTGAGGGTTTGACTAGAATGAATACACTTTATTTTATATATATATCTGTTGTGGTGTCCTTTCATTTGGTATTCAAGGGGTTACAAATGGTATAACAGCTGGCTTCACATGCCATACAGAGTTTAGCCTAAGACTGCTCTTGTCCATGCTACCACTAGGATAGCTGGTCTATAAGGTTGACTTTACAACCAATCACCATAAGGGTTGTTTGGACTGATATAAGGTGTACACTAGAACTAGTGACATCATACATCAGGCCAACTTCTCACAGTCAGTACCATCGTAAATGTTGTCATCAACATCGTCGCCGTCGACACCATCGTTGGCGTCATCATCGTCGACGACATTGTGAGAGGTACCTGTAGCATCGACGAAGTCGTCGTCGTCGGCGAGCTGGAATCGACGCCTGGTGAATCTTAGATGCCGTCGTCGACGTACCTGATATTGTCGTCGTCAACGGGCAGATTTTCTTCTCAGATCTTCCCTTCTGAGGTACAGATGCTGGTTTCTTGATGGTGGAGAGGAAACAGGTCCATGGCTCACCTTCTGAGTAGAAAGTACATCAGGAACTAGTCCCTCCCTCTCCTTTACACCTCAGTGAGATTTTTTGGGACTGGGCCTGTCAGACCTATCAGAGGTCTTTTGTAAGGCCTTAGTAGGAGGTTCAGTCGAAGTTGAAGGGGAAGACCTACCCCTCTTTTTAGACCTCCTTGAAGATGTAGTTGAAGAGGAATCTTCACTGTCACTGGATATTACTTCCTTACGTGACTTCATCTTCTGTAACCAGGTCAATAGACGTCCTTCCCTGTCTCTCAGAGTCTTGGTAGAGAAGGTCCTGCAGATCTTACAATCAGTGGCCTTGTGATCAGGGTACAAGCAATAAATGCAGTCTTTATGCTTGTGCTCAATGTAAAGCCTTTTTTTAGAACAAGTAGCACAGGCTTCAAATAAAGCTTAATTTTCCTTGTCTGACATCCTGAAGAGAAAAAAGATTAAATTCAACAGTTGTAGAGAAATCTGAGCAGAGCTCAGTGGAGACTCCCTCAGCACAATGTGCGGTAGAAACTCTGAGGCTCTGAGGCTCTCTCAGGAGGGTTCTAGAGGGTGAGGCTAATCTGATTGGTTGTTACATGTTTTTTGGTCTCTTTTACAAAAAGAGGGGGATATGCTACAAAATGACATGAGGCCTAGGCCTTTCTTTTCTTTTGTACCTACTGCTATGGTATTTTTTATTTACCGAGGCTCCCATTCCGATGACGTGGAATGATACAAGCTATGGGAATCTATGAAAGTTCCAATACTGAAGTAACTGGTAGGTACATAAGGAGAAATAAGACCTCTAATTTTAATCCTTGCATCAATAGGCAACCAATGAAGCAGTTTCAAAGATGCTGTAGAGGCTGGCTTAGTATATGGTGCATACTTATTTAAGTGAATCAACTTGCACTGATCCAGACAACGCTTATGGGGATTTTAGTGGTCTTAGACAACCATAGAAAGCTCTCTAAGTGGTAGCTGTGGAGAGCAGCCTTCAGGCTAAGTCCAGAAGGAGTGTTAAGCAGCTTGTTTTACCAGAACTAATCCTATAGTGTAGGTTAAACGAACAAGAACCACACAGTGTAGTTATAAAAATAAGTATATTTATTATACACATGCACTAACACATTGGTATATCTCCTGCCAGGAGATATCAACACAATAAACACAATATTTCAAATGTAAACAGGTAAGTAAGCACAAATACACAGTGGTCTCTAGTGTAGGGTGGAGGCCGCCATCCTTTTTTGGCACCAGAAAGTAGTGTGAATAGCAACCATGACCTACTTCTGATGTCGGCACCCTCTCGATGGCTCACACAGCATTGCCCTCGCTTGTGCAAAAACAGCCAGACATTAAGGCTTGTTTTAATTACTAGCATACAGGGTATACTCAATTAGCCTGGCAGAGTACTTTACGCCTGACAAGCTCAGAATACTTTGCCCGCCCGACAGGATCACAGCGGTTCCTGTCAATATATTTAACTGTTTGCTTCAGGGCTGCATTGGAAGGATACAGGCATGCAGCAAACATTATTTGTTTTTTTTCTTATCAAAACAAAACACCAATACAGGATTTTCTTTTTGAAAATAAAAACATTAATGCTCCCCTCACCATGGAAGGCTTCTCCCATGGTGAGGTGAGCACTGGAATCTTTTTACAGTTCCTTATCGCCAGGTTTTACCTGGCAGTGAGGAACAATAAAAAATGACTACCTGTCCGCCCATTTAAATTGAGTGGGTAGACACGTAGCCATTTCTCTGATGGCCATTACTCCCCAGGGCCGTCAGAGTGGATTAATCACGACAGAGACAAAGTAGTCTCCTAGTCTCCACTGTGATTAACCCCAAGGTCTGCCCTTGGACCACTTTATTAGTGGAGAGAGTACTCTGTTGCTGTTGCGCTGGAGTACCCTCTCCTCCAATATATAAATCATGCCCTAAATCCCAAATTTTAACAGTCCTGTAGTAAAAACTAAAATGGGTTAAAGAGGACTGTTCAAAGAAACACCAGTATGAGTGCAATCAGTTCAATAACTTGTTGATTATTTTTGATATAACTCAATAAAGAGGTCACACGATGTGATATCTGAATCTTTTCACCACCAGACATTAGCTGTCAGTAATTAGTGAGGACAATATTGTGAGGCTGTATGTAACTTTAGAGAAGGTTTGCAGGTATATCGCCTATATGAGAGAGCTTTGGTGGCAGTTAGTAGGTGGTGCAAGGTATGGATCTAAGATATCTGACAGACCTTGCTGCCCTCATTTGAAGTTATCCGATGATGGTAATCTCTGTAAGGCCCTCCTGCAAGTGAGGGCCAGAGTGACTGGAGAGGTTTGGCAATGGAGCAGCCTGGGACCTGGTTGGGGTTGAAGCAGAAGAACCCGGGAAACGCAGGAGCTACTGTGGAAAGTGAAGGTGATGGACAGACAAGTCTTCAGAAGAATGAACATGGGAATTGTTGCTTGCCTGGTGGTGGGGGCCTCCTTGCCTGAACATCGGAGACAGGTTGTCCCACAGAGGGAAGCACCCTGCTTGTGTCCCCCTCTCAATGTCTTGTAGAAAATGTTGAATATAACTGGCTGGGTCCATAGCGACAAAAAAGAAAGTGAAGGAGAGTTTTTTCACATATAACAACAGCATTGGGAAAGGCTAGGACAGATATTGTGGAAGAATTTCATGAAGGACTGCAGAAGTTTTGAGGGGAGCAGGCATTTAAGTACTCAATCCGGGCCCTGTATACTTATTAACGGTGAGAAGAGTGTGATGGTGGGCACTGCTGTGTGCAGCGTCGAAGAGGAAAACTTGAAACCCTGACAATATTGATGCCTATGGCAGAGGACACACTTAATCTAACAGAGGTCAGGATCAATGCGCTAGGAGAATCACAAGTCTGAGATGGAGCTAGAAATCCAGGAGACACTGTTTTTCAGAGTGAAATCTATCACTGCAGTGGTAAAGCGGGAGGAGAGACTAGAAATGCTAGATGACACGAGGAGGAGTAACAGTTTCTGTGCCCTGAGGATACCAGTGGAGGTGTCACCACAGCCTCTACAGGCCAAAATGAGATCTGTTTTAGCTGACCTGTTGGAGGTTTCAACTTATAACGTGCCTGTAGCACTGTGATCTTATTGGTGACTACAGTGGTGTGGGGGAGTGAAGAGTATATCTAGGAAAGACAAGCTTATGTCTAATTACTGGCATTCTTATCTTTCTTTATGAATATGAGTCTGTCCACCCCACCTCCCCCCCCCCCCCCACCCCCCCCTTGGTGGTATGTAGGTGATTCTATTCTGTAGATATATGTAATAAATACAGTTATACCTAAAAATGTCTAGAAACCCGATTACTGGACAACTCTACTGCTCCGCTAAATTTGTGATGCGTTCTGAATGAGGGACCTAGAAGAAACACCACAGTGGCTTGCATTGGAAAGGGCATTGTAATTTGTCAAGGTGGTAATTCATCAAGCAAGAGCATCTCCCAGAGGGCATTCCATGTAGAAACAACCTCAGAATAAGAGTCCGCTCTGCTATTTGAGACACTATTGCAGAGCCCAGAGAAAAAAAATCCATTTGGGAGCAGAAATCTAATTGTGGATGACAACTGCAGTTAAATCTATGAACTGTGGTGGAAATCTAGATATTTATGAGCCACATTACATTTTGAAAGAAATGTTTAATGCATCACTGTGAATTTATGGTCAAACGTGTATACTCATATTTATTAATCTTACCTTGTGTATTCCTGAGAAAATACAAAATATGTGCGTCCATAAATTCATCAGGAACATTGTTTTTAGCCACAAAAAGTGTTGAATGGTAAATCTTCTTCATAATAGTTTTCTGAAAGAAAACAGTCATGCTTAATTTAGGCCTATAAGAGAAATATGTTGGCCACAGTTCTTAAAACAAGTTCAATATATGTGCCCTCAGACAAAAAAAAGCAATTGGACGCTTGAGATATAAAGCAGATCCTTAGGTTGAAGTCTACTTCTCCTGTTATTGTGCAACTTCAACGATCACAAACATATAATTACCAAACAGAAAAATGGGAACATCAGTTCCTCAATAACTAGAATATTGTTATGAAATCCTATATGTGCTTTCTGGTTAAAAAACTAGGTTATGCATATCTCATTTCCAGTATGAAGACTAAGATGACTGTCCTCAGGAAGGCTACACTCGTGTCCATATCCATACCATAGAAGAATGTATCCCTCAAGTCTACACCCATATCTAAGAAGACTGCATTCATGAAGACTACAAGCATAACCATACCTAAGAAGATTGCACACCTGAAGACTACACCCATGCCCATAACCCTAACCAAGAGGACTGCACTCATCAAGTCTAAACCCAGGCCCATATCTAAGAAGACTGCACTCATGTAGACTACAACCATAATCATACCTAAGAAGATTGCACTCCTGAAGACTATACCATGACCATTACCATCCCCGAGATGACTGCACTCATAAAGGCTACACTCATGCCCATAATCATACCCAAGAAGACTGTACTCATGAAGACTAACCTCATGCCCATAACCATACCAAAGAATATTGCGCTCATGAATACAACACTCCTGCCCATAACCGTACTACTTAAGAAGACTACACTCATGAAGACTACAGCCATAACCATGCCCAAGAAGACTGCACTCCTGAAGACTACATCCATAACCATGCCTGGAAGACTGCACTCATGAAGACTAAATTGATATACCCAAGAAGATTGCGCTCCTGAAGGCTACACCCATGCCTATAACCATACCCAAGAAGACTGTACTCACAAAGTCTAAATTCATGCTCATAAACATACCTAAGAAGGCTGCAGTCATGAAGACTACACCCATAACCATACCTGAGAAGACTGCGCTCATGCAGACTATACCCATGCCCATAATCATACCTAGGAAGGCCACCTTGCCTCTTAAGATCCAAGATAGAGGATAGAGCAAAACAAGCATTTGCAAAGGTCTCACCTTTGAAAAGTATCGCTTTGGCAATGTTTTGTAGCCTTGCTGTACAGCAGTATGGAAGCTTTGCACTGTGGCTAAAGCAACTTTAAAAAAGCACTATGACACAGCCAGGGCTACTGTGCTTTTTTTCTTATTTTTTAGAGTTTTAGAGGTGTATTAGTGCTGGATACATTTTAGAGATAACCTTTTTTTAATTATAATTTTAGCAATGCTGCACAGCAGCCAATCTGCTATACAGTCAATCTACTAATCATTGTCAAAGTCAGTAATGTCCATGCTGCAAGGCATTAAAAAAGGCAATGGCAGAGCAAATAGTCTCAAAGGGTGAGACCTATTGGCTTTAACAAGGATTTTTAGGTCTTGGTATAACGCCCCTGTGAGTCTGAGCAAATCAATTAATCTGCCCATGTGGGAAAAAAATATGACATTTGGCAACAAAGCTTGTCGAATAAAGAAAGCAATTGTACTCATGTCTTAGTGAAAATACATTTGGAAGCAAATAAGGTCTGTTGTCATAAACACCCGTTTCAAAAGAGAAAAGTTCTCATTTGAAGCTCATGTGGCATAGAAACCATAATTACAAATGGTAAGAGGTTCAATAAGGACAACAGGGAAGAAGAACAAATAAAAGTAGTACCCGATTCACAGTGCAATCAGTGGAAGGACAGATATTAAGCTGCTGCATTCAGTACTTGGTCCATGTTCCAGCTCAAATAGAGGAAGTAAAGCCAGCACATGCTGCCAATTAGAAGGCAGCAAATCAGAGTGACAATGAAACCAGTATATGCCAAGCAATGGTTGAGCTGCAAGCCCCCTTTATTTATATACAATACCTATTGCAAGCGAGTACACCTACAGAGTACGTGATGTTGCAGGCAAGATCTAAAAATTACTGTTACCAGCTGTTTACAAATGTCTCACTCTTTCAGTGCTAAGTTAACACCATTTCTATGCTCCTGACTCACTCCCTCTTTGTTCACACCCTTCTTCTTGCTTTCAACTTCCACCCACATTTGTTGCAATCGATATCCATTAGTGCATCCTACAAATGATGGTAACCAGTGAAACCCCCTGAGAGGGCTGGTAATCATGCTTAATTACATGCTGACTTTATAGCCAATAATGCTTCATCAAATGCAATAATAAACAAAGTTGGTATACCTCCACTATATAACATGCTATATTTTGCACCACCACATCAACCTTACCACTATATTGCAAGATAAAACTAGGTGATTAGATGTGGAGTTAAGAGTAGAAATCGTGTACGTACTTTGACGATATAGTGGATGCAATATTTTTGCAGCTTGATATTACAGACCTCAATACAATTTCATACAACTAAGAAACATATTCATGTCATTCACATGACTTCTGCATGCATTCATAGTATACAATTATTGTCACTTCCCAGTTGTGCATCAATGACAGTCGACAAGAGGCATTTTATGAAACTCTAGAAAATTGTTTAAATGGAAAGAAGGCGGTACACTATATGCTGGGACATTGCATATACATAGCCTACTACACTTTAGTACATTAAAGGATAGCCAGTAATGAAATTCCAGAAAAGGGTGTTAACTGTCAAACAAGATGCTTACTTTCATAGAACAAACCCATCACAGCAATCATTTTGGGCTGTTTCCTTACATATTTTGCACATAAAATCGAGAAATGTGGATATTTTGGTGCCGAGAGTACATTCATGACTGATGGGTTTGGGTTAGAAATTTCAACAATTTGAAAGGCAGCTTTACCTTCACAGTTCAACTGTTCCCTGTCCAAACACTTTAAGTTCATTCTTAAGAAGCAATAGATCTAGGGTTCTTAATATATTTGAATGGTGGGCAATGAGCTGTATGATTATTATTCCAGCCCCAACACTGTTCCAGGGTCAACAGCTCAGACTGTTTGAAGAATTACGTGGTTCTGAGGGGCTATCAATGGGATAATTTCTAATATATGGGGTTCTTGTCTGAGTGAATAAAATGCTGTGGAGATGCAGAAGTGAAGAACTGCCTGCTCACACTGCCCTGAATGAACTGGAAATAAACACATGGAAAATGTTGTAGGGCCATAACTACATTATGCAATCACAGATCAAATTAAGACTAGTCTGGTGACACTAAGGGGCAGGTGGGAAATGGATTTGCAATTGCAGTTTGCTGGGGTCCCCAGAAGTGCGTAATTCAAACTGATCCAAAACACAATTAATTCTTCACAGAACGTATTTGACACCGCAAAGAATGCATAAGATCTATTCAGAGACATGGAATGTATGCCCTATGAAACTTGTGTCAAAATAGTCCTGCTAAATGGCTTCTGCTACTGTCCAGAGTTCTCCTATCTATGGATTGAGGTTATAAACGTGTTGTACAAAATTACTGTGAGAACTGACCTACTACAGGTATAGAGGTGCATCCTGGAACTCAGAAGTAGACCCGGAAACGTAAAACTGGAATCTGGATTTGTAGATCTGGGCTTATTACTAGTGGTAAGGAAAAAAAGCTACGAGTTGGAAGTCCCTCACCTCACCCAGTTTAGTGGATTGGTTGGTGGATATAATCAAATGGGCAATACGGAGGTGGACTAATCTCTATGTGGGGTTGGATCAACAAACACTCAGATGCAGTGGGTGGGATTTAATGTTATTGGCGATACAGAATACAAATGATGAGTTGCCTCTGTAGGCGCCTCGTGGTGGCACTGTGATTGTACCGATTATGCAAGGTGTGGCGGGTGATGTGCACCCTCAGTGAAGCTGCTGGTGGTAGAACTAACCCGCTGCCAGCGGAAATGGGCTATCCCCACAGAGCTGTGACCAAGTCATTGAGGGTGTGTTGATGGAGTAATGTAAAATCTGTAGTAAAGTATGGAGATGCACTTTGACCTGAGGAGGGTTGTGTATGTTTATTGCAATGGACATTGCTTATTTGCAAAATAATGATAATATTGGAGGAATATTATTGTATGTAGTTACTGTTGTTCCCTTGTAAAACTGGATAAAATAAAAAAATCCCAAAAAAATCCAACCTTGATGATGTTCCAAGAGGGTGTATGTCTTTGGATCGAAACACATGTTGGTGAGAAGAAATTGGATTTTAATGGATACTGGGTGTGTCTTTGTGAAAGAATGAACCTCAATTTGCAATGCATATAATGAAGAATTGCTTGCATCATCATTAAAAGCAAAAGCAACGTAAATTGAAAAGGGGGTATTAGCACCAGTAAACTTCGAACTGTGCAACAACACTTTGATGGTGTGCTGATCTTGATGATTTATACATTTGTGACATTTTATGTTTTGTAATTGGAATGTATTGGGAAATTAAACACCCCCTACTATTTAGCACCTTAATCTGATGTTTGATAGATAGGAACTACTGCAGTAAAACTAATATATGGACTGGTTTGCTCAGGTTATGTAATAAGCAAAACAGCTTGCAGGTGCTCCCAACAGACCAAGCAGAGTGTATGCAGCAGACTAGTAGCCTGAGTATTAACAGGCTTAGGATGACCTTTATGAAGAAGTTCTACAACCCAGAGGAGAAATCACTAGTGGAATTTCCTCCACTGCCCTATCACTATAGTCAATAAAATTTCTATAGTAGAATATCCTAAGGAAATCACGTATTTCGTATAATTCATATAAAAATTAAATACATTTCTTTACTACCCAAAACTAAATCAGGCCCAAAAACTTTCCTCCGCCTAGAAATCAAATTAGGAATTTCTTTCCAGGAGAATTCAAGTGGAGATTTTGGGCAGTGTCTACAAATTGTCTTCAAAGAGATAGCATTTCCTTCATTAATTCCCATTAGCAACAATTATCTTCGTGGTCAGTGTACTCATTTCAACTATAAGGTACTATTCACAAGCAGCAGGATGACTGAAAAATCTGTATGCTGTAGCTGTAAAAGTGGTAGACTACCTTCTATATCATTATGATGTGCCATATGCCCAGAGTTTTAAGGAATTATTTAGCCATCATAAATGTCTAGCTATCTACCATGTATGTGCAGATTTGCAATTTTCCTAGAGAACTGCGCTGTTACTGTTACAGGCGATTGACCTGAGCATATGGATTGTGACTCCAAAGAAATTATGCCTTTTTGCACGGAGCCCTGGATATTTTTGCAGTGTTTCTGGTTACATTTCAAGCAAACACTATTTTGTTCAACTGTCTACTAGTCAATGGATAACGGAGACATTTGGGATTGAGATTTACCCTACAAAAGGCAACTCCAATGAAAATAAACTACCAATTCATAAGGTTTTGTGTATGATTTAGAGTTTGGTAGTAATTGAAGATCTTACAATTTATGGCGGGAGTGCGAAATCAAGAATGTACACCAGCACAGTGATAGTATGGTAAAGGACTGTACAACAGTGTATTTTCCTCCAGAGTTAGCACTACGTATAAAAACCAGAGGACTTTCCAATACCACCCAACTCTAAATGACATGCTTTTAGTTATTGTTCTGTAGTTTCTGTTGTTAAAAGTGGTCCATTCCCCTTGCAGCGAGGTTCACACTTTATTACTTTAGGCATTTTTGTAGAAGTACATAAGAAAATAAATATGTCTGGCATCAAGCTGTTGATTCTCTTTGTGAAAACAGTAAACATTTTCAATAACAGTTGGTAAGTAGGAGTATTTACAGTCAATGGGATTTGATCCATTTCTTCCTCAGATTGGATGTCCTCCAAATTATCTTCAGCACCTGGGGACCTTGATGAAGACACCACATCTGTAGATGGAGCTTCACGTCCTCGTTCTGCAGAAGACACTGATTTTCTCTCTCTTTTCTTCTTATCTTTTTCTGGAAAAGATATTAAAAAAAAATAATGCTAGCAGTGCTTCAAAGGCTACAGAAAGTTACTAAAGGAGTCAGTCATCAACCTACGACAAAGAGAGAGCAAGGAGAGCAGCTATTAAAAGATAGATAGTATAGTAGTTCAGCTTGTGGAACTGGTGTAAGCACATGGCACATGCCATAGCAGCAGTCATAATATAATCTAAAATACGATGTAATGCAATTTAATATTAATTACATGATATCCAGAAAATACTCCACCACATCAACAAGAGTCCGTACGCTACTACAGAAGGTCATGTGCTAACCATCAAATATTCAATTAAGAAACTATGAATGACAGAGCTATATTTCCATTAATATATTTCTTGCAAATAGTGTTATATTTAGGCAAGAAACATCTAAGTTAATCTTTCTACTATCGAGATATGTGGACGGCCACAAAACATCATTTCAAAATATAAAATTAGGGGAGGCAATAGCTAAATTCCATTGTCTAAAACTTTGTTTGGGGAGATTTGGAGGCTACAGGGAGGTCAAAATGACAATCCTCCTCCCAACCTTAATTGCAAACCACATAGTGAGACACAATTTCTCAGCCACCCCACAAACAGGGTGGACAACAAACGAGTAAAAAAACTGTCTACCGGTAAATTGCCTTTGGGATAAGTTGGGGCTGGGCTTACTTTTATCTGATGATCCAACAGCATTTTCATTAGGCAACTCTTCAGATTCTTGGGTGGGGTTGATCTTTGTATCTTCTTCTTCTGCAAGTATATCATCTTTTGTGTATTCTTCTGGCTCTTCAAAACACAAATAAAGCTAATTTATTAATAAGAACTACAAAAGAGGACTCTGAACTAATACAAGATTTTGCTTTCACCAGATCAATGTTTGTCATTTGTGTGGAACAAACAAAATTCATAACACATACTGAAGTGGACTTTTTCCAGTACAATGCAGCCACAAAAGCAATGCAAGGATAGATCATATTGTGATTGACAGAAGACTACTGACACAGCTTGGGGAGGTAGATTGCTCTCTTGCTTTGTGGATTGGACACAGGGAGGGCAGGAACGTAGGGGAGCATGTGGTGGCTCAGCGATGCCCTACTAAAAGATACCATAGTTTTGAAATGAATAGAGCATGGCATTAAAAATATCTTTAACTGAATAATTATGATGAGGTAAGTAAGACCATACTTTGGGAAGTGCTGAAAGCGACTACTTTTTGAAAATGTATTGCAGTGAAAGTTATCTTATGAATGTGAGACAAGCTCTGCTGAAGATGTTGAGGCAAGAGTTTACTGAGGCCACCATAAGTGAACATTATCACCAACTGTGTGGTGTGTAGTGATTGTCTAGAAAAGGAATATCAAAACCTTAGAGACAGAAAAGGTGACTAGTATCTTGAGCTTATTGGCTGAATCAAACATTCCTAAGGCATACAAGGAACTTGTTCCAGTCTGATGTCGCATCAGGTGTTTTGCTGAGATTGGGTTCAGTTTGGATGATGGCCCAATGTCTGTTAATGATAGACTTCATTTACCATATTCCCAGTTCATCAGGCTCAAGGGAATTGTATCTGATCCCTTGGAATCATCTGACACTGTTTATCGTTTTGCTATACGATTAAAAAATGTGAATAATCTCAAAAACGTATTGAGGAATCTGTCAATCGGGGTTCAACATTCGATAGACAACAACTGTTAATCAAAACACAGTCAACAAAAGACAATGTAAGGATATGTGTGTTAAAACATTCCGTCAAAGAACATCAAATCCTTCATTAACAGACATTGGGCCATCATCCAAACTGAACTCGATCTCATGCATCTATTCAATCAAAAACCTGTGTTTGCTTTTCAACAGTCAAGAAATTTGAAAGAGTTATTGTCACAAACGAAAAAAGTAGAGACAGTCTCATATAAAGGTATGCAAAGGTGTGCAAACTGTGTTCATTACAACAATGTGATAATGGGCAATAACTTCACCCATCAAACCAATGATACTACAATCACATTACAACATTCTAGCACGTGCGACACAGCAAATATAATTTATGCTTTGAAATGGTGAACGAAAAATCAAAATCCGTATATCAGAACATAAAAGCAACATCAGAATCACAATGCAAATTTGACTGTGGCAATGCACTGGCTTCAAGCAGGACACAACATAGCACAATTACGCTTTACCATCTTAGAAGCCATTAAACTAAGTTCTGATATGGACTCTCACAAACAATTGGCAAGATCTGAATTCCTTTGGATAAAAAAACTGAATGCAATGCACTAACACTGGATGAATGACAGATTGGAATTTGTTTGTTTTTTATGAGACTTTAGTCATTCGTGAGCAATATGATGTATTTATTTTATTTTTAATTTCATTCCTATTATTTTTTTCATTGCTATTTTGGATTAAGGTACGGCGGTTTTTCATCGTTAAAAACAAGCTTGATATGTCTTGGTATTAATAGTGATGTTATATTTGCACTCCGTCATGCTCTGAGTCAAAGCAAACACAAGGAGATGATGGATGGAGCACTGAAACTTTTCAGACACTCACCCCCAGTCACAGATCTGGGTTGAATCCATCATCGTTCTTTTGCTCACTTCGCCACCCCAGTTCAGACACAGCTATATGCAAATCAGTCTTGAACTGTGCCTCATGGGAACATTCCAGCCCGAACTGCCAAGCCATGTCTTCCTGGACCGGAAACAAGCATCCTGGGATGCTCTGAGTCACACAGCTATTGTTTTTGGAGGCAGGGTCTCTTTTACGTAACTTTCAGTTCAGGCATGGCATACAACTTTAAGAACTTGAATACTGGGCACGTGAAGACGTTTTGCAAGTCACGTGCACATAACCATCCCTTCCTGATAGCCCCTCAGGTTCACTTACAATAGAGGAGAAATGCGATTAGCAGCAGTTTGATAATAAGGAAGGCTTTTAGAAGTTTATGCTGTGCCACTGAATGAGTGAGCACTTTTTGTACATCACCGTTCATTCACAAATTCCCAACCTGGGTAATATTCTGCACGGTCGGTAGTAATGGCAACAGCATGTTTGGTTGTTTTAGGGATCGGGAGACACTGGTGCACGTAAAGCACTCTTTTTCTGTGTGTATGGACAGTTCTTTGGTTTCCAATCGTGAGTCATAGCATTAATACTATTTTTGGTTAACACACACAGCGTTTTTTGGTTTTCACATAACCGGGTGATTAGGTTATACCAGGGGTATATGTCAGCTATAGATTTATTTTATTAAGGACTAGACTGAGCGGACTATTGTTTTAATTGCGTTGGTTTTTTTAGATTCTGTATTCTGAAGGCCCCTGACGAAGGGTCATAGATAACCCAAAATGCATTGGGCAGGATTGTCGGATTGACTGGAGTTCAAACTGCTAAATATTGTAAATTACGAATGATACAGCATAATATCGAGTACAACAACTAATAAAAAAAATTGGTGCAACATGATTAAAGCTCATAGTCATTGGAAATATATAGAATAATACGTCAATATGATTTAATAAAAAACATCCTTGTTTTTAAATTAAGTGCGACCGGCAGCCGGGAGTGGTTTTCTGCACTTGACAAACTTATTCCTGTTGAACATCTATACAAAACCTATATGGCCAAGTCAAGTGGTCTGTTGACTCCCAACATAAGTTGAGACAGTGATCACCGGTATATAAAACCAGTACTGAAAAAGGGTATAACCTCATAGGTCATTCGCAGAGTGGAGAGGATGGGCAGTGCCTTAAGGAATCTGCGGCTAAACTATGTCTCTACCAGATATTACGTTATCGAAGGTAAGTAACTTTTACATCTGATAGAGACATCTACCCACAGATTCCTTTACCTTTCGAATTAAATACCATAGCTATACCCCCCTGGAGGAGGGTCTGCAACTAATCCTACGAAGGTTCTTAAAGAGAACCAGACGGTCATAACTAACAACTGACCATATGCATGAAGGAATAGCAGAACAAGAGGATGGTTCTTAATAGAATCTATGTCACTGTCACAGAACATATAAATAATAAACAACCCTACAGGCCAGAAAGAATTGGCCTGTGAGGGAAAAGTGGAAACCTCCTAAAGAACCATCTGTCAGTTATCAGACAATATCCTCAATCCCCCAAGGGGAAAGAACACTCGTTGACCAAAAGGGACAAGTGAAAGACAAAAGTCATGCAATCCGCATTGTTCACGACAATAAAGAAATATCAGAGAAAGAACTGTCTTGATAAAATCCGAAAGAAGGACTCTGAGAACTCATTCCCATTATACCAAGATGAATTAACACCAAAAGAAAGATGAACAATAATACCTCCATGGTATAAAGAATTTTGTTTGAATAAAATGACCACTTCAAGGTTACATAATGCACTGTAAAGAAACTAAAATGACACCAGTTTTGAATCTCATATAGACATTCATCAATTATGCCAGTTGCATAAAATGTTGCCACAACGATGTGTATATATATATATATTATATTCACTTAAAAAACCATAGGTTTCACACATGTTATAGTTAGCTGGACATTTCACTCGTGAATAACCATTGAAATTCCCCCGTTATAGTTAGTGCAGGCAACTATAACTCACGCGACCGCAATCCTCTGCTGATGACGTCAGATATTACATCACTGTATTTAGACACTTATTTACCCATGTCTTCTTCCATTAATTGTTAGCTATACATATATTACAAATATTTTTTTTTCAGAAAGACACATGTCATCAGTGATGTAATATCTGACGTCATCAGCAGAGGATTGCGGTCGCGTGAGTTATAGTTGCCTGCACTAACTAGGGAATTTCAATGGTTTTTCACGAGTGAAATGTCCAGCTAACTATAACATGTGTGAAACCTATGGTTTTTCAAGTGAATTTGCAAGGTTTTTTAAATGCTAATTCCTAACTATAACGTGTGTGAAACCTATGGTTTTTTCAGTGAATTTGTATGGTTTTTTAAATGCTATGTTAAGTATTTTTTTTTTTTAAGGTTTTTCACCGTGCGCGTATATATATATATTACCTAGGTAGTTATAGTTAGGACCTATTTTCCATAGGAAATCCGCAACATTCTATTTGGAATAACGTTGGCGCCGATTGACGAATCTTCGCAAAATTTTCCAAACTTTTGGCCAGCTCCGGTCCGCTCCTATCCTGAAAATTTCATGGAGATTCGTCAAGCGGGGGCCGAGAAAAAAGGGGGGTCCCAAAACGCGTTTTCCCAATGCATTTTCCCATAGGACCTGTTGACGCAGCTACAGCCCGAACTGCTGAACGGAATTACACCAAATTTGGCAAAGAGGTAGTCCTCAGTTCAGACTCGTGACTTTTGCTTAAATGGTGTAAATCCGTTCAGTAGTTCCTGAGAAAATTAGAGTTAAAAAGATATCTGGGCGGAGCTTAACCACACATCTCATCGTGAGATCTGATTGGCTGTCAGTACTTCATCCAAGAAGTGTTGGCAGCCATCTTGGGACCAATATACATGATACCACCTCATTAAAAAGCATTGCAGTTAATAGAAGGTTTTAAGACTTTAGTTACATTATAAATCATTTGTTGATGGTACCATACTCATTTTAGGAATTGTGGTGTGTTCTAAGGTGATTTTACCATGTGAAAAAGCCTTCTGCTGTGATATCATGAATCATGTTTGAGAGAAAACTATTTTCTCATGCTTTTCCCACAGAGGTTTGGAAGGTGATCTATAAGCTAAACTCACATTATCTTTCTCAGTCATGTGAGAATGAAGTCTGACATTCTCAGTAAAACATGTACATCCAATAAGGGCAGAGACTGTCAGTTGATTCCTTTGTGTTCTACTGCAGCTTCCCAGAGTGTTCTAAAAAACAACTAGAGCGCTAACAGTCCTACTTATGACAAACGTATTGCACACCTGAAGCCATCTTGATTGGAATAAAGTGGTAACTCTTAAAACATTTAATTTAAAAAGGAACAAAATGAGGGGGTTCATTTTGCCATATAAAGTATGATTAGTGCTGCAGAAAGAAAAATTAGGGCACATTTTGAGTGACTTCTCAAATCCTCTTCTACTTCATTAAAAAATTCTGACATGCAGACTGAAACATGCACTTTGAATACCAGCAGCAGACTTCCCTGGTGAGCAGTAGCTTTACTACAGTGATCTAATGAGCAACTAGAGTGCTAACATTCTGAATTTATGGCAAATGTGTGACACATCTGAATGCCTTCTTGATGGAACCAAAGTAAAAAACTGAAAGTATTTCCTACTGAGGAGACTGTAGTAAATGAGGAAATTAGGAAACTTCATAACAAATAAATCTCCCAAGATGGCCACCAGAGACAAAAGAGGCCAAATGCAGCACAAATATCACCCACATGTAGCCCACATGTAGCCCAATGACAGAAGTGTGCAAAACACATTTTTTGTGTATTTGCAGTTTTATATAGTGCAGACTTGTCAGGTATTGGAGTGTTTTACATGAGCATTGGTTACATCACACAAGATCACATTCATTTGGTTGTAGACATGGGGAGATTAAGTGATTTGACCAGAATCACAGAATGTTGAGCAGAAGCATAAACTCCAACCTGGTTCCCCAGTTGCAAAGTCTGCAGCTCTGGAAGTAACACCACATCCTCTCCCCTAAGTGCAACATTTAATCAAGTGGTCAACTGGATAAAAAAACATAAAGATTACAAATAATTTAAAAGTTCTTTGTCGCTATTTGAAAACTCAGAAAATATGTCCTCATTTTAGTTTTTTAGAGCACTAACCATAAGTTTGATGCAAATAAGACCCTCTCATATATGTAATTTCTAAAGGAAATGCTCTAGGTATTACAGTTTTGATTACATCAAGATGACGTCAGGCGTTTCACACTTTTGTAATAAATATAGAATGTTAGCAATCTAGTTGTTCATTGGGATACTCTTGAGAGGCAGAGGCCAGGGGCACGGACTCTGAAAATTGAGGGCAGGTAGGAGAGTGCAGAGGCAACAATTTGACCACACTGGGCAGGCAGGAAGGGCAGTGGCAGCACAACAGACTATGGAGGGCAGTGGCAATATAATAGACCATTGTGGGCAGAAGGAAGAGGCAGTGGTAGTACAACCATAAATGCCAACAGACCCGTTTTTAGCCAGGAAACGTCCAATGTTTTTAAGCTCAAATGGGCTTTATTTGATCTGTCTCCTGTCTACAATATCCTCTTTTTCAATGTAACTCAAAGGGGAAAATCAATACCCCAATTTATTTTCAAAATCTCCCTCTTACCAAATTCAAAATGTTCGCAAGTATGGTACTTTGGATCATGGTAGGCAGGAGGAATTGGGGTAGGTACATGGACTCGGATAACAGAGGACAGGAGGGACATGGAGAGGTGCACCAAACTTACCCTACAGGGCAGGCATCAGGGTTTGCAGCAGCACAATACACCACACAGGGCATGCGGGACGGGAGTGCAGCACAACAATCCATAGAAAGCAATAGGGAGGGGACAGGACCATGCACATGGACAACAGAGAACAGAGGGGAAAGAGGCAATGGCAGCTAGCTGACCATAATGGACAGACAGGAGAGAAAGCTGCAGCATAACAGACCATAAAGGGCTGGAGGGACGGATCAGGGGCATTACAATGGAACAGACAAGCCAGGAGGGAGGGAGTAGGGGTCTGCACATGTAAACAGAGGGCTGGGGGCAAGGGGGCAGGGCAGGAGCAGCAAGATGACCATGGAGGTCAGGCAGGATGGGCACTAGAAACAAGACACACCATGGAGAGCAACAGTGAGACTATGATGGCATACACCCAGACCATGGAGGGAAGGTGGGAGGGGGTCAGGGGCAACGAGCTGACCACACAGGGAAGGTGGGAGGGGCCATGGCAGCACAGAAGACCATGCATGGCAAGCGGGAGGGTTAGTGGCAGCACAATGGCTATGATGGGCAAGAAGGAGGGTGCAGGGGCATGCACAAAGGACCATGGAGGATAGAAGGGAGGGTCAGGACCTGGGCACAGACAAGAGAGTTCAGAGGAAGGGACCTCACAACAGACCGCGCGGGACAGGCAGGAGGAGCAGTTGCAGCACAACAGACCAGGGAGGGCAGAAGGGTGTGGCAGTAAAATGGACCATGGAGGACAGGAGGAAGGGGATAGGGGCATGGCATGTGGACAGGCAGGGTGGAGGTGGCAGGGACAGGTTACAGTCATCTGACAATGCTAGGCAGGTGGGAGGGAAGTGGCAGCTCAACAGAACACTCAGAGTAGATAGGAGTGGCACGTCCATGGAACATGGTGGGCAAAAAGGATGGAGCAGGGGCATGCACAAAGACATCGGAGGGGAAGGAGAATAGGGGCAGCAAGCTAAGCACAGAGGCTAAGCAGGAGGTCAATGATGGGCCATAGAATTGGGCAATGGAGGGCAGGAGTGGACTGGTACATCATGCTAAATGGAGGGCAGTGGCAGCACATCAGACCGTGCATGGCAGGAGGGAGGAGGCTAGTCCATGGATTCAGACAACAGAGGATAGGGAGGAGGTGGATGGGGCAGTAAGCTAACTGTTCAGAGAAGGTGGGTATTAGGAACTTTATTGTTTTTAAAATGTGTGTCTGTGCAAACTACTTAAAATATGAACAAGTATGCAGCATAATCTCACTTTTATTCAGGAAGAAGAGGACGTTTGTGACTGTGACTCCGGGCTCACTTGGCAGAAACACCCCCTGACCCTCCACCCCTATCGCAAAATGTAATGCCCGTGAAAAGGGTAGGTGGACGCAGTGTTAGATAGAACATAGTCCTGAGAGCACGATTGAAAATGAAAACTAGATATAGTATATGGTATATTGGAATACTGCAGGACTAAACAGTAAATTAGATGACCCCGAATGGGGAACGTTTATTGATTATTTTGAAATCTGAATGTTCCAAGAAACCTGGGCAAGAAGAGAGGTTTCCAAATTAGGCTATGTTAGTTTCAACATTCCGGCAACCTCGGGGGGAAAAGGGAGACCATCCGGGGGCCTTACAACCTGGGTGGAATCTCATCTGGGGTGTACAGCGGTTCAAATTGACACAGGGTCAAGTGACATTTTAAGCGTCTTGTTACGGTTTCCTTCAAAGCCCCCTGTTGTCTTAATAAATGTATATTCACGACCCTCTCCTAATGGCAATGAATCCAACACAGTGGAAGAGTTAACTGCTTTCCTAGGTTCTATTGATACTAATCAGATAATTATAGTAGGTGGGGACTGTAATTGTCAGTTTGAGCCGCTAGAGGGGTTACCTCCTGATGGTTTGTTTGACGAGAACCACGTTTTGAAAATCCCAGAGTCAGGATGTCCAAAAGTCAAAATATGGTCCCCACTAGTGATTCAGATGAGTTGTCTCACTTTGAGACACTCCCTCCGAGCTTGCAATGGGAGATCTCTATCCGAATCATCGAATGGTTATACGTTCCATAGCAAAAATCGTGGGTCTATATTAGACTATATTTTTATTAACTCACATTTTTGGGATAGGATGATGGATTTTAAGATAATCCCACGTCTAGATAGTGACCATTCTGCACTAGTTGCGGAACTTAAAGCATTGAATATGGGGAGCCTGCCAGTTACAGATAACCCTTCTGATTCTAGGGTGGTGGTTTCGCATTGCAGGAAGAGAGTGAAATGGTCAAATTTTAGCCAATCCGAAGATAGATTGGCCAGCTTATATGATGCCTTGTTACCGGTTTTTACAGATGCGTCCAACTTATGTAGCCTGATTAAGGAGGGTATAGATCTACAGCAGGCCCGATCGAATTATGATAAATTAGGAAAAGTCACTTTTGAATTTTTTTCCCCAAATAAAATTTTGAAACAAGATAAGTTGCCCCCCCATCCTTGGTACAATACTTCTTGCCGTCAGGCTAAAAAGGCTTTAGTAATATCTATTAAAGCCAAAGATCGCCTCTCAATACGGTCGGCAAGAGTAAACTATAAAGTAGCTACACAAGAGGCTAAGCAAAGGTGGGAAGAAGAAAATTGGCCCACAATGAAAACTGCCTTAGGAGACAGAGACATGAGGACATTTTGGGGAATTGCTAATTCTGGTACAACCACCCTCCGAAGTGCGGTTGAGCCAAACCTAGACGAACAGGTTTGGCGGGAGCACTTCGAAACCTTGTATGCTAAGGAGCCCGGGGATTATTCTGTTTATGGCTGTGATCCATCAGTTCCTTGTCCTGCAGGTAATTGGGATTTAATGCCCTTGACTGATGGAGATGTGGGCCTGAGCATAACCATAAAAGAAATAAAGGTCGCACTAGCAAGAATAGCTCCGGGCAAAGCTCCAGGTTTGGATAAGATACCTGGAGACCTCTTCAAGAGTGAACCTGCTATTTGGGCTCCATACCTCTGGATGCTTTTTAATTCAATTATGCAAGGTATGAAGATTCCCTCAAGCTGGCTTGGTGCGGAAATAATTCCGATTTTTAAAAAGGGCTCCCCACTCCTCCCAACCTACTATAGACCTATAAGTCTAATAGATATTTCTCAGAAAATTTTTACGCGAGTCTTACTCCTTAGATTGCAGTCATGGATGGAAGAGAGGAAGGTTCTGTCCGCCCTCCAGGCCGGGTTCAGGGAAAAGTTGTCGACCCTGGACCAAGTACTGTAAATGTAAATGTAAATTGATACTTGTATAGCGCACTACTCACCCGCAAGGGTCTCAAGGCGCTTGTACGAATACCGCTGTGGAACCCATCCTGGCTTTCCCTGTGAGGCGTCCACTCCTGGGCACCCCCAAGGTGGAGGCCAGGCATCCTTAGCGTTGTGGGGGCCGTTGTGGAGATTAAGCAAGCTATTGCCCAGAGTTGCAGAGTGGGACTCCATGATTGGAATGGCACCGAGGCGAGAATTATCAGGTCCGTGGAATTTTTGAGCCCAAGACCCGCCGAGGCGGGGAATTGAACCCTGGTCCCGGGCTAGACCTCTGCATCAGGGTCTGCCGCTCTAATCATTGAGCCACACTTCTCCATACTAAGATTACAATTGCTGTACTGGAAGTCTGTATGTGTGCAGGGGGGTAGTCTCTTCTTAATTTTTGTAGATTTGAGATCTGCATTTGATCTAGTACCTAGAGAGAAATTATGGTTGGTTTTGGCTGAGATGGGGGTCCCAGTATATCTAATTCGACTTTTTAAACGTTTACATGAATGCAATTATGCACAAATTAGGTATGGAAAGGACGGTAATCTCACAGCCCCTATACCCATTAACCGCAGTGTACGCCAGGGGTGCGTGCTTGCGACAACCTTATTTAGCCTCTATATTAATGGCCTGATTGATGTCTTGCTTGTAGAAAAAGATTCGACGCCCCTAAGTTAGCCTCCCGTAGAATCTCGGCAATGATGTTTGCTGACGATACCCTATTGGTAGCTAAATCGCCTATGGGGATACAAAGGGTTTTGGATAAATTTGAGATGTTCTGTAGAGATAGAGGCCTAGAAATAAACCTACAGAAAACCAAATTTATGGCATTTAATTGCCCAAAAAGTACACGCCCTAACCAGTCTTTAAATGGTAAACCCCTTGAGAGAGTGTCATCCTTTGTGTACTTAGGCATTACAATCTCCGAGTCTATGGAATGGGGGGCGCATATTACAAAATCCACGCTAAAATTAGCACAATCTTCCGGTGGCATCATGAAGGTCTTTATTAAGTCCAGCAAAAGAATTGTTAGTCCAGCAATAGAAATCTTTAGGGCTCAAGCGAGAGGTGGGGCTTTATATGGCGCAGAGTTATGGGGCCACCTAAACTTGAAAAAATTAACACAGGTGGAGAACCAATACTTAAGACAGTTATTTAGATTACCACGCAGTACCCCGTTGGTCCCGCTACGTCTCAATACAGGTATAACTTCAATAGCTGAAGTAGCGAGTCTCAAGCCTATAATGTATTGGCGCCGCCTCTGGACTTCCACCGAACTCATATCCTACAGGGAAGAATTACTAGAGGTACTGAGGGTACGGGGTGCTGTAAAGATTCTGTGGCTCGACCACATAAAATCTCTGTTAAATCTCTGTTAAATAGCATGGGTTTAGGGGATTGTTGGTCTGAACCTGAGTCAGCCTGTCTGCTAATATCGAAGGATCATATGAAGGCATGCTTTAAAGAATACAGACTGACTCAACTTCATACCCTTTCTGGGACTGGGAAACTTACTAGTGGTTTTTTAGAAATAAAAGATTTTCCCTGTTTTGAGTCGCTGCCTCGAAGTATTTAGGATACTGAAATCTGATTCAAGCATCCCAATAGTATACTCGGTTGCAGGTTTCTTGTTTTCAATGTGGTGCACTAGAAGGGTTTACCTGAGATCTCGAAATAATGCATCGATTGGCCTGTAGCAAGTGTGATAGTACAGTAAATCCACTAACTATTTTTGTGCTTCATGTATAGTTTTATATTCAAGAGCTTTTTGCTTCTTTTTATACAGATGTTTTTTTAGCTAATTTATGTATTTATTGCACCACGCACTTTTCGAAGTCAATTGTGTAACCCTTGTCCAAATCCTATATCTCAAAATCTAAAGTATTCTTAATATGAAAATGTGTGTACAATTACCATTGTTTTTATCTTTTTTCTTTTAATCATGACTGGCAGCATGATGTAATCTTAGATGTAAAATGTTTGCTGTGTGTTGTACTTTTTAGGTCACTTTGTCCGCAATAAAGTCTTTTTGAATTGAATTGAATTGATATGGTATAAACTATGCACCAAAAAGTGTGATATAAGATGAACCGGGGCGTGAAATATAATATGCAATACACTGTGATCAATGACAGATTCATTGGAGAGCGCGAGATAGCACAGGCACTAGCATGTGCTATGCGATATGCGCCTTGGAGTGTAATATGCACAGGGCAGTGTTGTGTAACCTAACTAGTCTCTAAAGTTGTAATATAAAATATGTGCTGGGGAGTGTAACATTACATATGCACTGTGACAAAGATATGGATCTCAGATTGTAATATGTATGGCATAGCGCTCTGCATTATAACATAGGCATCGAGGAAGGCACGTTAGATGGGGCAATATAACCCGTGCGAAGGCATGTGTGGCATGACATATTCACGAGGTGGTGTTACAGTGCACATGGGCTAGAGAGTGTCATAGCATACGCACTAGCTGGTGCAATACAACACAGAGGTGTGTGGCACTCGGTGGGCACTGGTGGGTGTAACACAGAATTGGGCTCAGCCAGGAGCACGCTGTGACTCTCAAGTGAGGTTCGTCTCCTTTCCAGAGAGTAAAATAAAAAGTATTACACATCCGGCGGTGGGTGTGTTTTTCATTAACCGTGAGGAGGGTTTCTTGCATAGTATGGTTGAATTTTTGTCGAATCCCCTTTGAATGACTTGGTGTGCGTATGTATTAAATGTGCCCGTCAATAGCTACCCATGTTTGTATGAATAAACGACAAGGGTGTCTACTTGGAGAATACCCACCGGCGGGGGCGCCGGGATTAGGCACGGTAGGGCGTCAGACACGTCAGAGCTTCACTAGCGGTGTCAATACATTCCACGTGGATTCATTGTATGCATAGTCGCCTTTTAATGAATATCACGCAAATCGTCATGGTGATAGGTACATACGTTTTGTCCAGCATGTCCTAGGTGTTTCTATAAATATATTTTAAAAAAACAAAAAAAAGACAAAGCCCGGCCCCGGGGGATGGGGTCCCAGGGTCCATAAGTGGCCTGAGGAGGGGGCAACGCAGCCCCCCTCCTAAAGAATTAAAAAAAAAAAAAGGCCATGACCCGGGGGTTGGGGTCCCCGGAGCCGATTAAGGCCTTGGGAGGGGGACCATGCGGCCCCCTTCCAAATCTATTTCTTTCAACAACAAAAAATTAGGGTGCAGGCCCTGGGGGATGGGGTCCACAGGGCCAATAAATTAGAAAAAGAAGGGGGGCCACACAGCCCTCCTTCTTAAAAAAAAAAATAAATAAAAGACCGGCATCGCGCCGGAGGCCACGCCCCCTCCTTGCAGCACTCTGCAAACGCGCCCCCTGGCCAGTTGTAAGTTGGGGAATTAATTCCCCTTCAATACTGAGGGTCCCTGAGGGCCAACTAGCCCAACAGGTGTCTCCAGTATGCCAGGGAGCTGCGTTGCAGACAGGTGTTCTGAGGCCACGCCCCTTTTTACACTTCTATGCAACGCAGCTCTGTGGCGCTTACTGGAGGTACCTAGTGGGCTAGTTTGACCTTAGGGACCCTTAGGATTCAAGGGGACTTAATCTCTCAACTTAGAACGGCCACAGGGCGCGTTTACACAGTGGTGAAGGGAGGGGGGCCTGAGGTGACGTGTGCAAACACGCCCTGTGGCGCGTTTTAAGTTGGGGAAATAATTCCCTTTCAATCCTCAGGGACCCTGGGGGCCAACTAGCCCACCAGTTGCTTCCAGTAAGCGCCACTGCTCTGCGTTGCAGAGAGGTGGTGCAGGCCGTGCCCCTTTTTACACCTCTCTGCAATGGCGCTTACTGGACGTCCCTAGTGGGTTATTTTGCCCCTAGGGACCCTCAGGATTCAAAGGGACTTAATCTCCCAACTTAAAACGGCCACAGGCCACAAAGCGTGTTAACACAGTGGTGAAGGGAGGGGGGCCTGAGTTAACGTGTGCAAACACGCCCTGTGGCACGTTTTAAGTTGGGGAAATAATTCCCCTTCAATCCGGGGGGACCCTGGGGGCCAACTAGCCCACCAGGTGCTTCCAGTAAGCGCCACTGCGCTGCGTTGCAGAGAGGTGGTCTAGGCCGTGCCCCTTTTTACATCTCTCTGCAACGCAGCTCTGTGGCGCTTACTGAAGGTACCTAGTGGTCTAGTTGACCCTAGGGACCCTCAGGATTCAAGGGGACTTAATCTCCCAACTTAAAACGGCCACAGGGCGTGTTTACACAGTGGGGAAGGGAGGGGATGGGGCCTGAGGTGACGTGTGCAAACACGCCCTGTGGCAAGTTTTAAGAGGTAGTTTTAATCCCCAGCCCTATTATATACTAGGGGCTTACAGAGGAGGTCATGCTAATCACAGGGGGACCCCAACGCATAGTGTTCCCTAGTGTATGTAGGTGTTTTCACTGTATTCTGAGTGTCTTTTAACATAGCACTGGCTCTAGGACTGGTTAGTCAGACTCAGTTACCACCAGTATCCGTCTGAAAAAGTTGAGGGTACAGGATGATTTTGCAACAAGGCTTCTTCCTGCTCTACTGTTTGTTCTTTCTGCACGTTATCCTTCTTCCTGCACTTTTCTTCATCTTTGAGGACTTCTGTTGCTTCTTTCTGCATTTCTTTTTTTTCTTTCGGTGCGTTTTTTCTTTTTTCTTCACATGTCCTATCTCTGTAGGCATAGTTAGAAATTAGCATTTAAAAAAACCTTTGAAATTCACTGAGAAAACCATAGGTTTCAGGCACGTTATAGTTAGGAATTAGCATTTAAAAAAACCTTAAAAATTCACTGACAAAACCATAGGTTTCAGGGGCGTTATAGTTAGCTGGACTTTTCACTCGTACAAAACCATTGAAATTCCCCCGTTATAGTTAGTTCAGCTAACTATAACTCGCGCGCCCGCAATGCACTGCTGATGACGTCACATATTACATCACTCATGACATGGTCAGTGACCTCATTCATGACATCACTGATGACATCTCAAATGACATCACTGATGACATCACTGATTACATCATTCTTGTGATAGAGTGGCAGACCTCCTCTCCCCTCAATATAACCTTTGATACACACATTCAAAAATAGAAACTAACATTTTCAAAACAATGAACATACCAATACCAGTTACAACAACCTATTCAGTAATTCTAAGATCCACATACACGTCCACTCATTCACCAACAGTCCTATACAGTCACTCATACATGTACTCACTCATCATATGTACTCATACACCTATACATCCTGTTACACAACGCCACTCATCCATAGAGTTACTCACACACATAGTCAATCATGCTAATAAAGAATCAAACATCCATTTACTTGCATATACAGTTATACACACACCACCACACTTACTTCTACAGAAACTTACACATACTTAGTCTTTTAAACAATCACTTATAGAAACACATACTTATTCATACAGGAACTCTTCCAATCTCTCACTCTCACATATACTCACCTATATACACCAATAGTCACATATACTAGTTTAAAACATATGTAGTTACTCATAAAGACACTATTGAGACAGTCATTCACTCACTAACACACCCATGCACACACTCATCCACCCATACAGTCCTGCACACATGCTGTCTTCAACACATACAAACAGTGAGTCACTCATTCATGCACCTATGCACTACGTAATACCCCCCACCGAACCATACAGACACTCAAACACTCATTATGATACTCAAAAAACCAACTAATAACCTATATAGACACTCATGTAGCTACTCACCAACCCATGCAGCCACTTATACACAAAGTGAGAGACTGATACAGATATTTACATATTTAAGCATTACTCACTAAGCCATGTATTCACTAAGATACACTTAATCCGTCAGTTATACAATCAATTTTTCAAAAACAAATCATCCATTTAGACACTTATATACCCATTTATTCTTCCATCAACCTTGAGATATACATATATAAAACATATGTAATTTTCAGAAAAACACACATTCACTGGATGATATCATCAGTGATGTCATTTGAGATGTCATCAGTGATGTCATGAGTGATGTCTCTCACCATGTCATGAGTGATGTAATATGTGACGTTATCAGCAGTGCATTGCGGGCGCGCGAGTTATAGTTAGCTGAACTAACTATAACAGGGGAATTTCAATGGTTTTGTACGAGTGAAAAGTCCAGCTAACTATAGCGCCCCTGAAACCTATGGTTTTTTCAGTGAATTTTTAAGGATTTTTAAATGCTAATTCCTAACTATAACGTGCCTGAAACCTATGGTTTTTTCAGTGAATATATATATATATATTTTTTTTTTTCACTGAATAAAACATGGGTTTCAGGCACGTTATAGTTAGGAATTAGCCCCTTTTTACAACACTCTGCAACGCAGCTCCTTGGCGCTTAGTGGAGGTACCTGGTGGACTAGTTGGCCCCTAGGGGACCTCTGGATTGAAGAGGAATGAATTCCCCAACTTAAAACGCGCCACGGCACGGGGAAATATCGGAGGAATTTCAATGGTTTTGTTCGAGTGAAATGTCCAGCTAACTATAACACCCCTAAACCCTATTGTTTTTTCAGTGAATTTCTAAGGTTTTTTAAATGCTAATTCCTAACTATATCAGGCCTGAAACCTATGTTTTTTTCAGTGAATATATATATATATATATATATATATTCACTTAAAAAACCTTAGGTTTCACACATGTTATAGTTAGGTGGATATTTCACTCGTAAAAAACCAATGAAATTCCCCCGTTATAGTTACTTCAGATAACTATAACTCGCGCGCCCGCAATCCTCTGCTCATGACGTCACATATTACATCACTCATGACATGGTCAGTGGCATCACTCTTGACATCACTGAGGACATCATCCTTGTGATAGAGTGGCGGTCGCGCGAGTTATAGTTATTTGAAGTAACTATAACGGGGGAATTTCATTGGTTTTTTCATTGGTTTTTCTGCCGTGCGCGTACGGTAAGCTTACCGTACGCGCACCCCGCGATTTTTAAAAACAAAATTTAAAATGTATTTTTCATACTTTTGGGACCTTCTTGGACCCCCTGACAAACGCTAGGGGGTCTGCAACTCTCTTCATTGCCCCCTTTTCACGTTCTCCACCTTTGTTTATCAGTGTGAAACACACAAAATGGCGGCCGACACTTCCTGATTTCGACCGATTCGAATGTTTACAGTCATGTAACCACCAATCAGAATTAAGCTCGCGCACGTCAGCGTTCGCGTACGGTAAGCTTACTGTACGCGCTCGGAGCGCGCCTATAGGTATATATATTGATTTAAATGCTATTTTCTCAGGAAATACTGACCAGATTTACACCAGACCTGCAAAAGGCACATCCCTGACCTGAGGACTACCTCTCTGCCAAATTTCAAGTAATTCTGTTCAGCCGTTCGGGCTGTAGCTTGGACTAAAGGTCCTATGGAAAAATGCATGGGGAAAACACGTTTTGGGACCCCCCTTTTTCTCAGCCCCCACTTGACGAATCCCCCCGAGACTTTCAGGGTAGGAGCGGAGCGGAGCGCCCCACCTATTTTGAAGATTTCGTGAGGATTCGTCAATCGGCGCCAAAGTTATTCAAAATAGAATGTTGCGGATTTCCTATGGAAACACGGTCCTAACTATAACTATCTACTGGCGACCGCCAGTAGATAATATATATATATATATATATATATATATATATATATATATATATATATATATATATATATATATATTATATACAGTAGTGAGGGAGTTTAAGGAATATTATTGTATTTTAAAAGATGACACTTGGAAAAATGTTCACATAGAATCAACAATGTTATCCTATGGCAGAAAATTCACTTAGCAGGTAAGTAGTATTATAGTTACTTTTTCTTACTCAGTGGTGGATCCTGGATCCAGCACAGGTGAATCTCCTGTAAACAGTTGAAAGAATGTGTTTAAGTCATACAGATGATTTTTTAGGAATATTTTAAGTTTGTGAAAATAGACACTTAGAAACTTTTCTGCTTAAAACCACACAATGGATTCCTATGGAAGGAAATACAAGTTACTGGTAAGTACGCTTAGAATTACTTTTCAGGGTCAGTGCTGGGCTAAAGGATGCAGCACTGGGTTCTCTCCTGATAACAGGTGAGTTAATCGGAATTCGTAGTTCGGCTGATTTTAGAGGAATATTTGTACATTTCAAAAATGGACACTAAGAAACTTTTCTGGTGAAAACCACACAATGGATTCCTAATGAAGGAAATACAACTTACTGGTGTACACTTAGAATTACTTTTCAGGGTCAGTGCCGGTCTAAAAGATGCAGCACTGGGTTCTCTCCTGATAACAGGTGAGTAAATCGGAATTCGTAGTTCGGCTGATTTTAGAGGAATATTTGTACAATGGTCAAGGAAGGGGGTGGGGCCTGAGGTGACGTGCGCCCTGTGGCGCGTTTTAAGTTGGGGAATTAATTCCTCTTCAATCCTGCGGTCCCCTGGGGGCCAACTAGCCCACCAGGTACCTCCAGTATGCGCCAGGGAGCTGCGTTGCAGAGAGGTGGTCAGAGGCCATGCCCCTTATTACAACACTCTGCAACGCAGCTCCGTGCCGCTTAGTGGAGGTACCTGGTGGGCTAGTTGGCCCCTAGGGGACCTCTGGATTGAAGAGGAATGAATTCCCCAACTTAAAACGCGCCACAGGGCATGTTTGCACACATATCACCTCAGGCCCCACCCCCTACCTTCACCACTGTGCAAACGCGCCCCGTGGCGTGTTTTAAGTTGGGGAGCCCCCCACCCATTTTAAAGAAGCCCCAGGGGTAGCGGTCCCCGGGGCTGCGGGGGGTCCGGGAGCTCCCCGCCTATATTATGTTAGAAACCCGGGGGGTGGCGGTCCCCGGGGCAGTGTGGGGGGATTGGGACCCCCCCACACTTCATTTTTTATTATGCCCCTGGGATTTGGTCCCCCCGGGGCAAATTAGCATATTTAGCGCGCATCCTCCCGTTTAAAAAAAAAAAAAAAGATGTTTTTGGGGCCTTGGGGGACCTTGTGGGACCCCCTGAGCAGGCCTAGGGGGTCAGGGTGTTTCTACCCTGCCCCCTTTTCGCGTTTTGCACCTTTTTTGGGGGGGGGTTCTTGTGCCTCGGTTCTACCGAGGCACAAGATGGCTGCTAACACTTCCTGATTCAGAGTGTTGGCAGCAAATTAAAATTCAGCTCGTGATCGGGAGGGTGCACGGATCCTCCGAGGCCATAGATATATATGTACTTTTAACTGTAATTTTCTCAGGAACTACTGAACGGATTTACACCATTTAAGCAAAAGGCAAAAGTCTGAACTGAGGACTACCTCTTTGCCAAATTTGGTGTAATTCCGTTCAGCAGTTCGTGCTGTAGCTGCGGCTAAATGTCCTATGGGAAAATGCATGGGGAAAACGTGTTTTCGGACCCCCCTTTTTTCTCGGCCCCCGCTTGACGAATCACCGTGAAACTTTCAGGATAGGAGCGGACCGGAGCTGGGCAAAAGTTTGGACAATTTCGTGAAGATTTGTCAATCGGCGCCAAAGTTATTCCAAATAGAATATTGCGGATTTCCTATGGAAAATAGGTCCTAACTATATCTACCTACTGGCAACCGGCAGTAGGTAATATACATACACATATATATATGGTGGGTGTATAAGTGGTGTATAATAGAGTTAGTGGGTATATGAGAGACTGCATACATGAGTGAGTGGATGTGTGAGGGTTTGTTATGGGTGAGCGAGTAGGTATGTCTGAGCAGAGGGTGAATGAGTAAGCGACTGGCTGTGTGAGTATCTGTATGGGCGAGTGAGTGGGTGTATAAGCAGCTGTAATGGTGAATGAGAGCGTGAATGAGTGGTTGTATGGGTGAGTGTGTGGGTGTGTCAGTGGCTGTAAAAGTTGAATGAGAGGGTGCATGAGTAGCTGAATAGATGACTGAGCTGGTACATAAGGGTTTTTATGGGTGAGTGACAGGGTATATGAGTGGCTGTAGTAGGTGCATGAATGGGTGTATGGGTGAGTGAGTGAGTGTTCAAGAGCTTGCATGGGAGAGTTTGAGCTTATCTCAGTGACTGTGTAGGTGAGCGAGTAAATGTGTTAGCATTTGTATGAGTAAGTGAGTGGGTGTGTGAGTAACTGTATGGGTAGGTAAGTGAGTAGGTGTGAGAGTAGCTGTGTGAGTGAGTAGGTGTGTGAGTGGCTGCATGGGTGCATGAGTGGGTGTGTGAATGTCTGAATGTCTATATGACTGGATGTGTGAGTGGATGTTTTGGTCAGTGAGTATGTGCATGAGTGGCTGTATATATGAGTTAGTGGTTGTGTTAGTGGCTGTATGGGTGAGTTAATGTGTGAGTGGCTCTATGGATCTTCGAGTAGGTATGTGAGTGTTTGTATGGGGCTGTGAATGGGTATGTCAATGGTTGTGTGGGAGTGGGTGCATGAAATGTTGTATGGGGTATAAGTGGGTGTTGGAAACAGCCCACTCCCACTCCGCAGGGTGGTGGTGGACCTTCCCGACACAACGGGGTAGCTTGGCTCGAGTGGTCAGGAAACAGGCGCAGTGCTAAGCATACAATATACCCATACAATAACCATGCGTGCATCCGTTCCAAAAACGACTCTACACCGTAAAAATTATGAAAATATGCTTTCTTTATCTTTCTTCTCTTAGTTGCTGATTGGGAAAATAAATAACAATCACAGTATATACATTTTAAATAGAGCAGGTCAAATAAATACTGGCTGTTTGCTGAAATAAATAGGGGTGATCATAAATAACAGGGCATAAATACAAGTGCAATATATACAGTCAATTAAATACTTTGAGGTAATAAATACTGTACTAATAAATACTGTCCCAATAAATACTGTACACCAACAAGTCCTGTGGACCTATAAATTCAGTGCAGCAATAAATAGATAAGAACTTAATAAATACAGTATCCCCAATAAATAATTAGAAGTATACAGTACACTTTGTGAATCAGATGGCACTTCAATTCTTAAGGGCTGATTTGGCCCAGGTACAGCTTGTAGGGTGTGGAAGGCTTGAGGGGGGGCTACTCCCTGGCTGAGGCAAAGGCTGAGGCCTAAACTGAGGTAGATCAAAAGGGGGGAAATTCCAATGCCCTGGCTTCCCTCTCCACACAACCTCTCTAGGTTAGTCCCAGTTCACCCCAGGCACAGTCAGGTGGGTTTCAGCACCTCCCTAGCCCCTTAGAGTAGTCTCTCAGGTCTCCACAGGGCCTTAGACGCCCTCTACTCCACTTACTGCCCTTTTCTGATGTTCCGACGCCGCTGGAGTCGTGTCGACGCCGTGAGGCGGTTCCGGTTCGGTCTCGGCGGCCTCGGCACAGTGTCAGTTCTTTGACGACGCCGGTAGGCGGTTCCGGTCCGATGTCGGTGGCCTCGGTTCGAACTCGACCTCCGATTCGACGGCGTCGGGCAGTCTCTTCACACGATGTCGACTTCGGGCGGCTCCGGTCCGATGGCGCTCTCGGCTCCGATGACGTCGGCCGGCCTGGCCTCGCTGTCGACTTCCGGCGACTCCGGGGTGCGATCCTCACCCCCGACCTCCGGTGTTCCTCCTTACAGGTTCCGGGCGACTCCGGAGTGCGATCCTCACTCCCGACCTCCGGTGCTCCTCTACCTCGGTCTCCGACGACTCCGGAGGGCGGACTTCACCCTTCCGATGACGCCGCTCACTCGACCTCGGTTCACCTCCTTCTCGACCCTTGGTATTCCACTCGACCTCCGCCGGCGCCCTCTTACGACCTCAGGCGGCTCCGGGTACGACGTCTGCTACCTCAGTCAGCGCCGCTTCTCCACCTCGGGCTCCAGGTCTTCGGCTACTCGACGCCAGGCTCCAGGGAAACCAGTTCTCAGGTCAGAATCTTGCTGCTTTCTTGGTTCTAAGGCCTGTTCCTGCTGTCCAGGTCCTTAGGATGGTTTTCTTCTGTCTTCTTCCCACACAGGGCTATAGGCTGGGATCCATCAGTAGGGACAAGTATCAAGGGTGGGTTTATGGACCCCACTCCAGGCACAAGTTTCCACCCCTGCTGCTTCACTCCTTCCTCCTTCACTGTTGTGCTCCTCTCTCTTCACCAGTCAGGTGCCAACTGCCAGCTCCAACTGCCAACTGCCTCTCTTATCCTCCCAACATTCTAAACGGTTTCCAACTGTCACACAGTTCTGGAATCTCCTGGAAGGTTCTGGAAGGTGCTGGTAGGTTCCAGTGGATGCTGGTGATGTCATGGGAGGCCACCATTTTGTGCTTCAGGCCCTCAGACAGAAGTTTCAGGGGTAGCTAAAATGGCTCCCTGAATCTGTAGCAACACTAAAAAGAAGTCTGGTGGTTCCCAAAAAGGAAAAATTCAAACAGGGTTTGAGGCAAAAGTGGGACAAAATAAATAATGATGAGGAGGGACCACCCAAAGGGCTGACAGGTCTAACACGCGTCCCCCCCAGCTGAAAGTGGGGAGAGCTACCCAACCCCTTGGGAGTTCTCATCACTAAGGCGGAAATACCTTGAGAGACCGTCTGCGTTGGCGTGGTCCACTCCAGGCCGATGTTCCACCTGAAAGTCCATCCCCTGTAGGGAAATAGACCACCTCAACAACTTGGGATTCTCCCCCTTCATTTGCATCAGCCAACGAAGGGGTCGGTGGTCGGTCTGAACTAGGAAGTGCGAGCCAAACAGGTATGGCCGCAACTTCTTCAGAGCCCATACCACTGCAAAGGCTTCACGCTCTATTGCACTCCACTTCTGTTCCCTGGGAAGTAGTCTCCTGGATAGGAAGACCACGGGTTGATCCAGACCCTCTTCGTTGAGTTGCGATAACACTGCCCCAATGCCATGTTCTGATGCATCTGTCTGGACAATGAACTCCTTGGGAAAGTCTGGGGCCCTTAAGACCGGGGCCTCGCACATGGCTTTCTTCAATTTCTCAAAGGCTTGCTGACAAGCCTCCGTCCAGACTACCCGTCGAGGTTGTTTCTTGGACGTGAGCTCCGTGAGAGGGGCTACGATGGTACCGTACCCCTTCACGAAGCGGCGATAGTATCCCGTGAGGCCCAAAAATGCTCGGACCTCAGTCTGTGTCTTGGGGGGTTCCCAGGCCATGATGGCCTCGATCTTCGCCTGGAGGGGTTGCACCGTTCCCCTACCCACCAAGTGTCCAAGGTACACTACCGACCCCTGCCCGATCTGGCACTTGCTGGCCTTGATCGTCAATCCAGCTTGTCTCAGGGCCTGGAGAACAGCTTGCAGGTGACGCAAGTGATCCTCCCAGCTGTTACTGAAGACGGCTATGTCATCCAGATAAGCAGCAGAGAAACTCTCCATTCCGGTGAGGATCTGGTTTACCAGGCGCTGAAACGTGGCAGGTGCGTTCTTGAGCCCAAAGGGCATCACACAGAACTGGTAGTGGCCATTGGGCGTGGAGAAGGCTGACCTTTCCCTTGCTCCATCAGTCAGAGAGATCTGCCAGTACCCTGAAGTAAGGTCAAAGGTACTTAGATATTGGGCAGCTCCCAGCCGGTCAATCAATTCATCCGCCCTAGGGATCGGATGTGCATCAGTCTTTGTCACTGAATTCAGTCCCCGGTAGTCCACACAGAACCTCAGTTCTGGTTGGGCACCCGGTGGTGCAGCTTTTGGTACTAACACCACCGGACTAGACCAGGGGCTGCTAGAAGGTTCAACCACTCCTAGCTCCAGCATCTTAGTGACTTCACTATGAATGCTGGCCTTCACCTTGTCTGACATCCGGTAGATCTTGGACTTCACAGGTGGGCTGTCTCCTGTGTCCACGTCATGGACGCACAGGTGAGTCCTACCCGGGACAAGGGAGAACAACGAGGAGTACTGCCCCAGGACCTGGCGACAGTCCTCCTGCTGTTCAGGAGTTAGAGATGGGGAGAGAATCACTCCCTCCACCGACCCATCCTTTTCTTGAGACGCAAACAGATCAGGGAGAGGCTCGCTTTCCACGTCCTCTCCTCCGTCAGTCACCATCATCAAGATGACTTCGGGCCTCTCGTGGTGGGGTTTGAGGCGGTTGGCATGCAGCACCCGCAGGGGCTGACGAGGGGTCTTCAGGTCCACCAAGTAGGTAGCCTTACCCTTCTTCTCCAACACCTCAAAGGGTCCTGACCAGCGATCCTGGAGGGCACTAAGCTCTCCAGGTTCGATCACCCACACCTTCTGGCCAGGCTCCAACTCCACCGGGTGAGCGTTGTGGTCATACCACGCCTTCATTACTGCTTGGCTGGCTTCCAAGTTGTCAGAAGCTTGCTTCCACAACTTAGCCATTTGGCTCCGGAAGGCCAGCATGTAGCTCACCACATCCTGGGGGAGCTTTCTGGGAGTTCTTTCCCATCCGTCTCTCACCAGGTTAAGAGGTCCACGTACAGGGTGCCCATACAGAAGCTCGAAGGGGCTGAAGCCCACTCCCTTCTGTGGCACTTCCCTGTAAGAAAAGAGTAAACAGGGTAGGAGGACGTCCCATTTCCTCCGCAGGCTTTCAGGCAGACTTCTGATCATGCCTTTCAAGGTTTTATTAAACCTCTCCACCAGACCATTGGTCTGGGGGTGGTAAGGAGTTGTGAACCGGTAGGTCACTCCACACTCCTTCCACATTGCCCGCATATATGCTGACATGAAGTTGGTCCCCCTGTCGGACACAACTTCCTTGGGAAAACCCACTCGGGTAAAGATTCCCATCAGGGCCCTAGCCACAACAGGTGCTGTTATGGTCCTCAGAGGTATTGCCTCTGGGTACCGTGTGGCATGATCCACCAGAACCAGGATAAACCTGTGACCAGCTGTAGTTGGTGGATCTAATGGACCCACAATGTCGATGCCCACCCTTTCAAAGGGGGTGCTAACGACAGGAAGTGGTTCCAGGGGAGCTTTCAGCTTCACCCCTGTTTTCCCACTGGCTTGGCAAGACACACATGTCCGGCAGTAGGTATCGGACGACACTTTCATCTGAGGCCAATAAAAGTGTGGGACAAGACGGGCGAAGGTCTTGTCTTGCCCCAGGTGTCCTGCCAATGGTATCTCGTGAGCCAACTCTAAAAGGAAGGCTCGATAACGTTGAGGGACTACCAAGGCTCGTGACGATCCATGTAGGGGTGCCTTGGGTTCACTGTAGAGGAGGCCATCCTCCCAGTAAACACTGTAGTTCCCTTCAACGTTCCCTGCTGCCTGGGCTTCGGCCTGTCGCCTCAGCCCCTCAAGGGTAGGGCACTCCCTCTGGCCCTGGCAGAATTCCTCTCTGGACGGGCCTCCCTCCACGTGCCACTCGGCCGGGATGGGTAGGTCCTCCAGGTTGGTAACGTCCCCCTCCGCAGACTCCTGGTCCACCACCTCCGGTGGCCTATCCGTCCTACGGGGTGGAGACGCCGAGGCAGGCTCCTCCTGTCCTCGGTTCTTCCCTTGACTGGCAGCTGGCTGGGCCTTTGTTCCAGGCTCCAGCCGGAATGAGCTCCCTCTTCGGGTAGTCTCGGACCTTGTGCTAACACAGGCCCAGTCAGGTGTACCCAGCATCTCGGTGTGAGTCCGGTATTCCACCTCCTTCCAAGCGTTGTGCTCCATGTCATTGCCCAGCAGACAATCGACTGGCACGGCAGGGCTTACGGCAACTCGAAGTGAACCTGCAACCCCCCCCCATTCAAAGGGAACCTCAGCCACGGGATAGTGGCCGGTTCTGCCGTCAGCCATCGCGGCTGGGTGGAGTACATCGGGAATGACTTGCTCTGGAGACACCAGTTGGCTACGTACCATAGTCATACTGGCTCCTGTGTCTCTCAGAGCCTCCCCTCTTTGGCCATTGATGGTGATCCACTGCCCATACTTTGCAGTATTTGCGGGCACCTGGATCTTAGGAACCATCTCCCGTTCTCCCAGGGACACTAAAGTGACACCCGCCCACTCCCTTCCCTTAGTTAAGGGCATCTCCTCCCCGAGCACTACACTAGCTACTCCGGGGGGCTTTCCTCCAGTGGGAGGGGGTGAGCGTTTCTGACACTTCGGATCTCCTTTATAGTGTCCAACGCCACCGCACTCGTAGCAATGGACAACCCTTGGCTGCTGACTCTGGCCAGGATTAGGGTTTCTGGGTGGGCTAGCCTTAGAGGTGAATCCTGTTCCCTTCCCTTGGAAGTTATTTTGGGGGCCTTTGGAGAACTCCTTTTTCTTTTCCCCTCCTTCTTTCTTCTGGGGGGCGCCCTGTCCGGCCTTTTGAGTATCCCCTCCAGTCCCCCTTGTGGACACCCGGGTACTAGCCCAAATGTCCGCCTCCTCAGCAAGCTTCCGGGGACTGGTCAGCTTGCTATCCACCAGGTGTTGCCGCAGTTCAGGGAAACATTTCTCGAGTAGGTGTTCCTTCAACACTAGGTCAAACAGCTCCTCGTAGTTCCTTACTTCACTGCCCTGAATCCAACCTTCCAGTGCCTTCTTTGCATAGTCCAGGAAGTCCACCCAATTCTGTGTGCCCAGTTTGTGACTACCCCTGAACTTCTGTCTGTACTTTTCCGGAGTAAGTCCAAACTTCCTGATGAGCGCCAGTTTCATGGTGGGGTAGTGGGTTTGCTCATCCTCTTCGAGGGCCAATAAAGCATCCCTACCAGCTGGAGGCATGTATTTATACAGTCCCCCCCCCCAATACTTCGCTGGAACCCCATGGGCCCTCAATGAGACCTCATAGGCTGCTAGCCACTTGGCGATGTCGTCACCTGCCCCATAGCTCGCTACAATGTCCTTTGGCAGGTAAGGTTTGGATTCCCTGGTGGACTCTTGGTTTTGGCTGCCACCATTGGGAACAGGTTGTGCCCCGATTCGCAAAATCTGAAGATCTATTTCTTTCAGGCGCAATTCATGGGCCATCCTCTGCTCCTCCTTTTCCTTCTCCAGCTTTGCTAAGTCCCATGTGAGCTGTCTTTTCTCCCTCCGGTCTGCTAACTCCACTTCAGACAAGCCCCCGCTAGAGGCACGGCTGCCCCCCCTAGAAAGTGTCCTGGGCCCTGCGGACAGGTTCCCCACCTCAGGTTGGTACATCTCAGCCCCCTCGGGGTCAGGCTCTCCATCCCTGTCTTCTTCCTCAGCCTTGCTTTCCCTGCGTGCCTCCCCCCAAGCCCTTAAGCTGGTTTGAAGTGCACCCTTCTTTGCTCCTGGGGGACAGTACACCCCCTCTCGCTGGCAAAACTCCCTGAGTTGGGCCACAGTGTACGTGTCTAGATTTTCAAGAACAAACTCCATCTTGCCCACTCAGGTTAGAGGACAGGTTTTGTGCAGTAACAATGCAGGGGGGTACCTTTAATAATACCTCCTCCCACCACCAGAGTAAATTTGGAAAAAACAAAAACCCACAATTAGGAAGGCCGCTGTGAGAAAACTCCCGGTGTAGGCCTATGGACTACCCACAGTTATTGTTGAGTATATGTAGGCACAGCTCTATCCCACCACTGAACACCAATTTATGTTGGAAACAGCCCACTCCCACTCCGCAGGGTGGTGGTGGACCTTCCCGACACAACGGGGTAGCTTGGCTCGAGTGGTCAGGAAACAGGCGCAGTGCTAAGCATACAATATACCCATACAATAACCATGCGTGCATCCGTTCCAAAAACGACTCTACACCGTAAAAATTATGAAAATATGCTTTCTTTATCTTTCTTCTCTTAGTTGCTGATTGGGAAAATAAATAACAATCACAGTATATACATTTTAAATAGAGCAGGTCAAATAAATACTGGCTGTTTGCTGAAATAAATAGGGGTGATCATAAATAACAGGGCATAAATACAAGTGCAATATATACAGTCAATTAAATACTTTGAGGTAATAAATACTGTACTAATAAATACTGTCCCAATAAATACTGTACACCAACAAGTCCTGTGGACCTATAAATTCAGTGCAGCAATAAATAGATAAGAACTTAATAAATACAGTATCCCCAATAAATAATTAGAAGTATACAGTACACTTTGTGAATCAGATGGCACTTCAATTCTTAAGGGCTGATTTGGCCCAGGTACAGCTTGTAGGGTGTGGAAGGCTTGAGGGGGGGCTACTCCCTGGCTGAGGCAAAGGCTGAGGCCTAAACTGAGGTAGATCAAAAGGGGGGAAATTCCAATGCCCTGGCTTCCCTCTCCACACAACCTCTCTAGGTTAGTCCCAGTTCACCCCAGGCACAGTCAGGTGGGTTTCAGCACCTCCCTAGCCCCTTAGAGTAGTCTCTCAGGTCTCCACAGGGCCTTAGGCGCCCTCTACTCCACTTACTGCCCTTTTCTGATGTTCCGACGCCGCTGGAGTCGTGTCGACGCCGTGAGGCGGTTCCGGTTCGGTCTCGGCGGCCTCGGCACAGTGTCAGTTCTTTGACGACGCCGGTAGGCGGTTCCGGTCCGATGTCGGTGGCCTCGGTTCGAACTCGACCTCCGATTCGACGGCGTCGGGCAGTCTCTTCACACGATGTCGACTTCGGGCGGCTCCGGTCCGATGGCGCTCTCGGCTCCGATGACGTCGGCCGGCCTGGCCTCGCTGTCGACTTCCGGCGACTCCGGGGTGCGATCCTCACCCCCGACCTCCGGTGTTCCTCCTTACAGGTTCCGGGCGACTCCGGAGTGCGATCCTCACTCCCGACCTCCGGTGCTCCTCTACCTCGGTCTCCGACGACTCCGGAGGGCGGACTTCACCCTTCCGATGACGCCGCTCACTCGACCTCGGTTCACCTCCTTCTCGACCCTTGGTATTCCACTCGACCTCCGCCGGCGCCCTCTTACGACCTCAGGCGGCTCCGGGTACGACGTCTGCTACCTCAGTCAGCGCCGCTTCTCCACCTCGGGCTCCAGGTCTTCGGCTACTCGACGCCAGGCTCCAGGGAAACCAGTTCTCAGGTCAGAATCTTGCTGCTTTCTTGGTTCTAAGGCCTGTTCCTGCTGTCCAGGTCCTTAGGATGGTTTTCTTCTGTCTTCTTCCCACACAGGGCTATAGGCTGGGATCCATCAGTAGGGACAAGTATCAAGGGTGGGTTTATGGACCCCACTCCAGGCACAAGTTTCCACCCCTGCTGCTTCACTCCTTCCTCCTTCACTGTTGTGCTCCTCTCTCTTCACCAGTCAGGTGCCAACTGCCAGCTCCAACTGCCAACTGCCTCTCTTATCCTCCCAACATTCTAAACGGTTTCCAACTGTCACACAGTTCTGGAATCTCCTGGAAGGTTCTGGAAGGTGCTGGTAGGTTCCAGTGGATGCTGGTGATGTCATGGGAGGCCACCATTTTGTGCTTCAGGCCCTCAGACAGAAGTTTCAGGGGTAGCTAAAATGGCTCCCTGAATCTGTAGCAACACTAAAAAGAAGTCTGGTGGTTCCCAAAAAGGAAAAATTCAAACAGGGTTTGAGGCAAAAGTGGGACAAAATAAATAATGATGAGGAGGGACCACCCAAAGGGCTGACAGGTCTAACAGTGGGTATGTGAGTGGTTCTGTTTGTGATGTCATCAGTGAAGTAACTGACCATGTCATGAGCGATGTAATATATGAGGTCATAAGCAGTGCATTGCAGGGCGTAATTTATAGTTACCTCAGCTAACTTTAACTGCTGAATTTCTCTGGTTGTGTACGAGTAAAATGTGAGGCTAAATATAACGTCCCTGTAACCTTTGGTATTGTCCATGAATTTCTAAGGTTTTTTAAATTCTATTTCCTAACTATATCGTCCCAATAACCATTGTTTTTTTCAGTGAATGTCAACAGTTTTTTAAATTTTATTTCCTAACTGTAAACTGTTGAGGTTTAATTTCTGTGAAATGAGCATTGTGCCAGAATACCTCCTGCCCTGCATATTTATCCAAGAAGAGGCCACCGTTTTGTGCAACACCTCTACACAGCTGGAGTACTTCTACTGGCTAATTAGTAAGTGCTACCTCGTTAGGTAAATGTATAGTGCATCTTCTACACTACAACTGCGTAAAGAATGCTGAGAAAATATCTCCAGTGATCTTGTGTGTCTGTAACTCTACCAATGGAATTGTTCCTCAAGTGTCTTCACCAGATATCTTTACAAACGTGGAACTGCAGGGAAAACACACTTTGATGGTTTGTACTTTCCAGAAGTAAGTACTTCTTTGTTTGGTGGAGATGCACTCGTATTCCTAGGCATGAGGGTTGCATCTCCAAAATGGGCAGGCAATGCACTGGAGGTGAGGGGGTTCATTAAGTAAACTACTCATCATCCTGGGAAAAGGACGGAAGGTGTTGCATATCGCTAACGGCTCCTCCACTCTCCTTCCAAACTCATCAATCAGCTGCTCTACCAGATCCCTCCATACCGACAGGCCATCCTATTGAGAGGTCAGTGGGGACAGGAGCCGAGTGAAATGTTCATACTCTTGGTCCTACAAAGCATGCACTAGAACCACATGTTTTTTCAGCAGAGAGAATCTGTAGCAGAAATAGCCAAGAAGTCCACTAAGAGAACAGCAGTGTCCGTATGCCCAGTCACCTATTATTCCTTGAGTTTTCAAATAATATTTTCCACAATTGTAGTAGTCCCCTCTTGGCATACTTGCGGAGGAGTTAGGTGGTATAAACACTCACCTTGGCAGAGTAATTTGCTGCTCCTACCTTGTGTTCCTATTGGTGATTTTTCCTAACCTGTGAAATCTCCAGTAGGCGAAACCTACGGATTTATGCCAGGTTCCCTTGACAAAAGGAAGGGAGTCAAAAAGAGGCAGCCATAACGTGCTTTACATGCCAGTTTTTTATTTTCAGAGATGGAGTGATTCCTGCATCATTGAGCAATAGCTAGACCACCTTTCCCAACAATGTCCAAGTCTTTAGTTTGTTTGTAAACTTATATGGGGCTCTAGATGGTGCTTTATGCAATCTTTTTCTTGTGATTTATAAATATCTGTTTGCAGTGACAAAAGAAAACTATTGCTTTGTTCCTATATATGTAAAACACCAATATTTTATACTTTATCAGTTAGAGCATCCAAACCACAGAAGAGCATCTCTTAATGTGTTACTGAAATTACTGACTTCTTTGTTAAATGCCCTGGTATGATCCTAACTCCATAGAAAGTGCCTTCGTTTGAGAAGTGTATTCTACTATCCTGGGTCCTAAAGTCTATCATAAATAGAGTCCTCAGCAGAATCTTTGACATCGCCGGTGCCTCCTTCAATCAAGGAGTTTCCCATTGTCACCGAGACAGGCCAGACTGTTATCTCTACTCATTAACCCAGTACTGGACTCTAATGACTTAATAAATTACAGCCTCCTCAGATGCCACCCCCATTCCTTGGGAAGATCCCCAAAGAGGCAGTAGCCATGCAGCTAATGGCTCACATTGAAAAACAAGACATCCTTTAGTCCTTCTATTCGGACTTTAAGCCTCTCTGCGTCATCGAGACAGTCATCAAAAAGAAGGGGTGATTCCTTAAGTATCCCTGATCGTATTGCTCCATATCTCCATGTAGTATTAGAGTTCTCTGTGACTTTTTAAACCAATGGCCTTCTGGTCTCCATCAACGTCCTCTCTCTCTCTCCTGCATGGTTATAAAAACAGAGTCCCAGAATATTGCTTTTTTTGGGGCTAATATGTTTTACAACAAAGACATTCTATACCCTTACTGCTGCCAATCCCTTTTGATGATACCTATGATTCCGAGTTGTAGTCTTTCAAGGAATTCTTGAGTGTCTTCTTGCTTACACAGAATCAACGTTCACAAACATGCTTATGATTGAAAACATCCACTGCCTCTCACTGATACCTCAGTGTCGTCCATTCCTAGATGTCTAGCCCATACCTGAAACTTGTTAAAACAGAATTTGCGCTCCTTTCTAATAATTTTCCCAGTGTGACCTCTACCTCACACATGAAACCATATCTCTCACCTGTAGACGTCTAAGCTTTCATCCACAGTTGACATGCTGTGCCAGCTGCTTTCTCTTATGTTGAATACCACTTGTCCTTCAAGGTGCAGACCAGAAAAATAAATAGACAGCCTTGTTCCCGTCATGAAAGGTAAAGATCTACGGCTCTGAAATGGCCCTCTGAGCTACTGACCCTGCCCTGACCTTGTCAAACCTACATAGTGGCAACATTCATCTTTAGTATCCCTCTCTTTTCTTCCCAATCAAATTGACCAGTTGTGCTGAAGCAGAACTCTTCAAAGCGCAATGCAAGTTTCATTGCATCACGACAAGGCTGTTGAACAACAACCCATTCCATATCGGACTTGCCATCTTTGTACATCATTTCAGGAAAGAGTTGAAGACTCCCCTATTTGCAAACACTAAGGAGCTCTGCTCTACTACGTGTCACGTGTGCTAAAATATTCGGAGGCAACGGCGTTTGAGAATCCGGAACTATGCGCATTGCATACTGCCGCAGGCGTATAGGGAGATCCTGGAAGGGTTTTGTGAAAGCTACTTTTGCTCGTCTCAGGCATAATATATGTCTGTCCCTCAGTAACTGGAGGCATATTTCCGTGTTCTCTCTTATTGCCCCCAATGTTACTTACTAGTGCATTTCATCGAGGAGTTCATGTGCATGTCTGCTAAGTGGTCCGTGTCGTCGTGTGTTACGTTCACCCATTCTTCACTTTTTAGCTTACAGGAACTATAAAAATCATTACGACCTGTATACATGGTTTTACTTCACCCTTGGGCTTTTGACAATGTTTGTTGAACTTACCTTGCAGAATTAAGAAGAATGTTCTTATGCAAGTGTACTGTTCGGGCATTCTAGGAGGGATGGTTACTTCACTTTGTACTGCACCATTGACAGCTCTAGTTAGTTTTATGACAATACTCCTTCCCTGGAGTGCAAGTGACAGAAAATAAATGTGCTTGTAGTAACTACTCATACACAGTTGTTTTTTAGCTAGAGCAAGACCTCTGATCTTCTGGTCAGGGTAACTGCTCTCCGCTCGCGCAGCTCTGTCGTTAAGGAACTGCCCCCAGTGCCTTCTGGTATCCCAGGTAGGTGTTAGAGGCCCTTTTCCACCCACAGACTCACCCCTGGTGGTCCAGTAGAAGAGTCTGCTCTTCTGCTGGTCCGCTCTGTGGGCGTCAGCCTATTTTTCTGTTTTCTGTAGTTTGCCTTTTTATTCTGCCTTTCTCTGTTGCCTCTGGTTTTCTTGCTTTTCTTTCCCGCTGCTGCTGCCCCCGTGGCCCCTCCTCCCCAGCGTGTTTCCGCTCTTGCCTTCCGCCTCCCAGCTGCCCACCCTCCCCCAACCCGTACTTAATAGCAGCTGCTGGCACGCCAAAGGCAAGCCCATCTGCACCAATTCGAGACCAGCACCAGGGACCCTGGTCCCCAGACCGCCTGCCACTACAACCCCAGCACCCTCCATGCACTCAACCCTGGACGCAACAACAACTGCCAGCACTCGATGCCGAGCAACTCCCAAGGCCTTTTCTCCTACCGACACAGCCGCCGCACCTTCACCCACCTCCGGACCCAGACAGCATCCCCCAACTCACTGGACGCCATCGTACACATACACCTGAGCTGCATCCTCCTCAGCGTTTGCTCCCTGCATAGACACTCAGTAGAAGTTTGAGACCTCCTCAATACTCACTCGCCTGACATCGCCTTCCTCACAGAGAAATGGACCAATGACAGTTCCGCACCCAACAACGCAACAGCAATCCCCGATGGATGAAAGATCCTGAAGAAAGACCGCCTCAACCACCTCGAAGGAGGCCTCGCCATCGTTTACAAAAGCACCCTCTGGCTGACAACCACCAACCCGGAAGACGCCTTGCCCCCCCCCCCCCCACCCCTCCCATGGAACACATCCACTTCCAGATCCAGACCAACCCCAGAACGACGCTCCGCGGAACACTCACGTACGGACCGCCCGGACCTCTCTCCCCACTCACCAAAGCCATCGCAGACCACAACGCTCCTCACGCCCTTGCCTCCACGGACCTCAACTTCCACTTAGATATCCTCAGTGACCCCAACACCACTGCCCTCCTAGAGTACCTCGCCAACATTGGAATGAAGCAACTCGTCTCCACCCCCACCCACACGGCAGGACACACTCTCGACCCCATCTTCGCCAGAGGAAACAACATTCGCCTCAGCCACACCACGGAACCACTCTGAACGGACCACCAGTGCATCCATTGCTCCTTCTAGAAACCCACCGCACACAAGCTCAAGCCTCGCCTTCCACGCAGAAGCTGGAGCTAAATCACTGAAGAACACCTCACCTCTGCCCTCAGCTGCACCACTCCCCCTACCGCGACAGACACCAACACAGCAGCAAATGACCTTCACCAATGGATTGCCAACTGTGCCAACTCTCTCGCCCCCCCTCCAGAACCCCACCAGATGACTCAACATGAAAGCCACCTGGTTCACCATGGACCTCCGAGAGTCCAAGCACTTTTGCCGATGACTGGAGAAAACATGGAGGAACAGCAAAAACCTGGAAGCATGCTCTGCCTACAAGGCCGCTACCACGGCACACCACCAACTCATCAAATAAACTAAGAGGAACTTCATTCACGACAGAATCCTCTCCAACTCCCACAACTCCAAGGAACTCTTCGCCATCGTACAAGAATTCACCAGACCCAACAGCGAAACTACCAACATCCCTCCCTCCCAAGACCTCTGCAACAAACTATGCTCCTTCTTCCACCACAAGATCAGGATGATCTACGACAACTTCGACAACCAAGACCAGGGTACCGACCCAACATCCCCCACCAGCGATGCCACCCTGCCTATCCTCCTCACCTGGACCACTGTCACCACAGAAGACACTGCAAAGACTATGTAAAGCATCTACTCTAGAGCACCCACTGACCCCTGCCTGCCGCACATCTTCCACAGGGCCGCCACTGCCATCACACAATAATTACGACGAACAATCAACTGTGCCCTTGAAATGTTCCCCGATTACTGGAAACGTGCTGAAGTCAAACATCTCCTCAAGAAGCCCTCCGCAGACCCGAGAGACCTCAAGAGCTACAGGCCCATCTCTCTTCTCCCCTTCGCCGCCAAAGTCATCAAGAAAGTTGGCAACACCCAGCTAACGCACTTCATAGAAACCAACAACATCCTTGACTTCTCTAAATCCGGATTCCGCAGCAACCATAGCACCGAGACCGCCCTCATAGCCACCACAGACGACATCCACACCCTCCTCAATGAAGGCCACACTGCAGCCCTCATCCTCCTAGACGTCTCGTAGCCTTCGACACAGTCTCCCACCGCACACTAGCTGCTAGGCATCCAGGAAGCTGCCGTACACTGGATTTTTTCTCTCAGGCAGAACACAAAGAATAAGACTCCCGACCTTCCTCTCCGAACCCACAGAGATCAGATGCGGAGTACCCCAAGGATCCTCCCTCAGCCCTACGCCTTTCAACGTCTACATGGCCACCTTGGCAACAATTGTCAGAAGACACAAACTCAACATAGTCTCATACGCCGACGACACCCAGCTCATCCTTTCCCTCACCAAGGAACCCACCATCACCAGGCACAGTTTCCAAGAAGGGATGGAGGACGTTGCATCCTGGATGAAAATGGAAGTCCTCATCCTCGGCTCCACCCCTCCACATGGGACAACATCTGGTGGCCACCCACTCTCAGGAACCGTCCCAACCCCTACGGACCATGTCCGCAACCTAGGCATCATACTCAACTCCTCACTCACCATGAACCACCAGATCAACGCCGTGTCCTCTCCCTCCGCATACACCGCAAGACATTCAAATGGATCCCCGCCGACTCTAGGAAGACAGTCATCCAGGCACTCATCACCAACAGACTGGACTACGAAAACGCGCTCTACGCCAGAATCAACAAAACACTCCTTCACAAACTCCAGACTGTAAAGAACTGGCCAGACTCGTCCTCAGCATCCCACGACATGACCACATCACCCAGCACCTCCGTGACCTTCACTGGCTCCCGGTCAAAAAAATGAATAACCTAAAAAATACTCACACATGACTACAAGGCCCTCCATAGCACCTGACCTCAATACCCCAACAAAAGAATCTTCTTCCCTGCATGCAAGATAAACCTCTGCTCCGCTGCCCTAGCTCTAGCCACCGTACGCTGTAGCCACAGGGCCGGAAAGGTTGTTAGATACTTCTACTTCGTGGCCAAGACCTGAAACAAACTTCCCCTCCACATCAGTCGATGCCAGACACTGCACCCTTACAGAAAAGATCTCAAGACATGGCTCTTCACATGATCACTTGAGACCCTCACGGGTGAGTAGTGCGCTCTATAAATTCCCCGATTGATTGAAGATTGATTAAAGAAGCAACTGTACTATCAAAGGGACGCAAATCTCAAAAACTTACATTATTTATTTGCATTTATTGTTTGCATGGATAGCTGAATATTTCTACAAGAAATGGCATACAAGAATAATACTTGGCAGTATGTGTTAAATATTTCTATCCTATTTAGTATTTATAGTAATGGAATAATGGAATCTTTTCATTACGTGATGTTTTATTTACATACCCCTCATGCTGTAATTTATTCTAAATTCTGGACAACTGTGGAAAATTTTTCTGAACTCTCAGGTTTAGCACTTGTTTCCTGGGGGTTAACCTTACTGTTGAACCCAAAACAAAGTACAAAGAAAACCCTTTTAACACTTGACCCTCAGGGCAACATAGCCGATACATCCAAGCCTCACTCGGGGAGTTGGTGTATGGTTACAGGCTCCGACCTTAATAGACTATCCACCAGCAATTAATAAACCACTCTCCAGCCAGCACTTAGTTTATAGAAAGTAAAGTACTTTACTATTAACACAAAAGTAATCACTATACATACTCATAGAGGATCATTCATAAGGGGTACTAATGGGAAACAGCCCCCACATAATCTGGGGGACAGACTTAGCAGTAGTGTGCATTGGCGGGGTGTGTTCAAGATGGCGACCGAGTAAGTCGCATCTTCTGGAGCTCTGCCAGATCAGAGTATAGGTGACCTGCCGCGGTAGCAGAGGGGGACACCTGAAGCCGCGGCTGCCCCCACCCCCGACCTGCGGTAGGCTGCTGCTGCCCCGGGGTGTGTGGGCAGCCACAGTGACACCGCAGCTCATCGACTTCTGTGGCTGCTGTATGTTCCGGGGCCGAATAGCGGAGGCGCCTGGAGGCGAGGTACTGTTTAGCGGAGCAGCTCCTCCGGGCTAATCATCATGCTCTGGTGGTGGTGAGAGGCACCCTTCCAATCCTCATTGTGGGTGAGTGATGGATGTTTAGGCCAGGAAGCGCAGTGGAAGGAGCGGCGGCCAACTGTTCTCAGACTGCGGGCGGTGGCAGAGGCCTGGTTGGGACTTCACAGCCTCGTAGCTCTTTCACACCACCCTCCGCTGCCGGCTGAGACACTGCACACGCACCGGTCATCGGTCTAACTTCCATCTATTTGTGGTCTCCTAACTGTGTGCAACGTTTTGATGCCCATAACAGAGGCCCAGCGGATGCTGACAGGCCTGTGTGGCACCAGGGTGGGGTTGGCCAGCCCACGGTGTGGAGTGGTGGAGGCCGTGTGACGCCCAGCGTGGGGACAGACAGGGGGTTGTCTACCCTCTCTTCACTGCGGGTGGGCACGGGATAAGGGTCAGTGATTGAGACCTTCTGCAGCCCACTGGCAGTGGGCTGGCCCATCATGGTGGAGAGCCCCCCTCTTCTCTTCCTTACCTGGGTGCCATTGCGGGGAGTGCCAGGCGCACCAAACCTGATGAATGTGCCTGGGGCCTTATCCACGACACAGCAACCTGTTTAACTCCCTGAAGTGACTGCCCCACTGATTTCTCTAAGGCCCCACTGGGGGCTGGAAGTGAGTCCTGCATACCGACAAGCTCTCCGATCAGTTTGGAGTTTTCACCTGGCAGTTGAGGGCCTGGGCTGTCCTACGGAGTAGTCGATCACTGGCACGAGGGGATCATGATAATTTGCACCTGTGGCGGCTAATGACGGATTACCCGCATACAGACCAGTGGAACGCACCTGTGCTGGAATCCCTCATGAAGTGTTGGAGGCACCAGTATTACCGTGGATAAATCTGGTGGCCCAAGACCTTATGCGAGACACAGACATGTCTTCACATCGGGCCGAGAAAAAGAACTCCACGCTGAAGGACATGTTTGCTAAAACCGTCATCAAGAAAACTGACTCGACATCAGGCTCCACCACTTTCAAGATGCCCACAGACGACACTTGAGTGGAGGAGTTGGCCCATGGAGAGACTCCTATTACTAAAACGTTCTTGGAACAGCTGTTTGGGACCCTCAGGGCCGACTTCGCAGAGTTTAAGTGGGATATCGCCACTGAGATTAAAGAGATCTCCGCCAAGATGTAAAAGTTGCGGATGAAAGAATGATCCCGCTGGAACAGGGGCAGGACGCTCGGGAGGAGGAACTAGATGGTCATCGTCGGGAACTTCTGGACCTAAGCGATCAGAATCTGGATTTGCGATACCAACTTGAAAATCTCAAGAACGGAACTCGTAGCTCCAACATTCGTATTAAGGGAGCCCCCTTGCAAGCTGTCCCAGGCACTCTTGAAGACTTTGTTGTTCCCCTTTACAAGTACGTGGCTCCCTCCCTGAAGGATAAGGAAATTATCCTAGACAACACGCATCACGCCGGACAGTCCGCCACTGCACAGGGCCAACCCCAGGACATACTTACTCATCTTCATTATTATCACCCAAAGAATTCATCATGGCTGCAGCATAAGACATATGGACCATCAAATTTAAGGGTCATAGGCTGTGGCTCTACCAAGATCACTCTCCAATTATATTGCAGCAACGAAGGGCCCTCCGACTGCTGACAGCCCTTCATCAAGAACAGAACATTAGATATAAATGGGGACACCCCTTTTGCCTTCAGTTTGTGTGGCGAGAGGAGGTTTGAGCTGTTCCCACTCTCAAGGATGCCCTAGCGCTCCCCGAAATGCCATTTCTACGCCCTGCAGAGCGTGTGGCCTCGCTCATCCCGGGATGCCCTGGCCACCAGCTCTGACCCCGGTGCTCCTCAAGACAGAAGAAGAAACTGCTGAATAAACCATCTGAAGCGACTACTCCAGCAACTACACCTTGATGGATACTCTGTGGGCGCAGACGGTGACCACCAACTGCTGCTGGTTTCTGTTCCTGTCTTTGTGAATTGGAGGGACCTCTCCGACCCAGTCAACTGCCACTGCTTTTAGCATATCCCCCCCCCCCCTGCACCAGGTTCACAGTTGTGGAGGCGGTGTTCCACTATTACAGTTCTGCACTCTATATCTGCTCGCCTACGACATGGACCCCCCCTTCCAGGCTTCCAGTGGTCCCCAAGCTGGGTACGTTTTTGGTTTGCTTTTTCCCTCCTCTTTCTTGTGTTTTCCCATACCCTGTCTCTCCTTCCCTTCCCCCTTGTCTCAGATACACGTTCAAACACCTACTAATTGGCCTAACATGACTTTTCTGCGACTGCATGATACACTACACTTTTACCTGAGTTCTAATGAAAATCTCTTTACTTAGTCTCAATGTCCGTGGCCTTAATGCTAGACCTCACTGGACAAAGATACAGTGATGGGTGGGGACTTCAATATAGCGATGGGAGCCCAGAAAGATAGATCCACTCTGCGGGTGGGTCAGGTCGGGGGCCTTACACCGGGCACTCGACAATGGCTGGGTGAGGCGGGGTTGACGGATATCTGGAGACACATGCACCCAACATCCTCAGACTACTCCTTCTTCTAGGCGGCTCACCAAACATACGCCCACATTGATTATTTCCTTACATCCCCGCGCATTACTCTTAACGCTGTAGACATTGGTGCGGAGGCGCTGTCGGATCACTCTCCCATTATCTTATGTTATAACTCAGGAAGACACACTCCGCTCCTCCTGTCTGATGGCTTGACGCAAAACACCTCACCAGGAACACATTTTAGCAGATACCTTGACTGCTATAACCACTTTTTTGCATAATAATGATACACCAAACAACCCCATCTTCATTCTGTGGAAGACATTAAAAGTGGTGATCAGAGGCCACTTTATCGCAATCTCCACAGATAGACAGCCAAGCAGCTCCAACTGGAAACGTAGGTCAAGGAACTGGAAGCTGCCCATACTCAATCTGGCTTGGTGAACGTTCGCCATCCGTTGACAGCAGAGCAGAAACAGCTACAGGCCCTGGACATTGGAAGAGCAGAGTATGCCTTGCTCTGCATCCATCAGAAGTACTACGCTGGTGGCAACATGGTGGGACACATTTTGGCACATCGCCTCCAGGCGCAGGCGGTTGACTGAAGAATCCTTGAATTGCGGGCTCCCTAAGACACCAGGATGAGGCCATTGCTACCGAATTCGAGACCTTTTACGCTGCCCTTTACGCAGCAGACCCCCTACTGGATGCTGACACAAGGGCCTATTTGTCCCAGGCACCCTCCCCAGCCTCACCAGACACTTTCTCTGCACTCAACACTGACATTACACCACAAGAAATCATAGCAGCCATTCAGTGACTACAAACCGGTAAAGTACCGGGCCCGGATGGCTATGGGACTGACTTCTATAAAGCTTTTGGCCCGCAGTTAACCACCGTCCTAGCACAGCTTTATAACATGCTTAGCACAAAGGAGGAACTCCCAGATTCCATGCGCTTTGCCACTATAACAGTGATCCCAAAGACTGGCAAAGATCCCACATGTTGTGCATCTTACCGACCAGTCTCCTTTCTGAATGTGGATGCAAATATTTTCATAAGTGTTTTGGCCCATAGACTGGCCCCCTATGTTCAGGGGTTGGTTGATCCTCACCAGGCTGGGTTTATCCCAGAACGAGGGTGTAGTGACAACACAAAACGGTTGTCTCAATTGCTAGATAAAGTGCAGCGCTCTCGCGTGCCGTCCCTCTTGTTATCAATTGATGCTGAGAAGGCCTTCGATTTTGTGCACTGTTCCTACCTTCACCTCGTCCTAGAGAGAATAGACATCGGCCCACGGTTCCGCCGAAGGGTGCATTCCTGCTACTCTGCCCCTGGAGCCAGGGTGTGTGTGAATGGATTGATGTCGAAGCCCTTTGCTATCATCCAGGGCACCAGACAGGGCTGTCCTCTATCACCTCTGCTCTTCGCCCTATAGATGAAGCCCTTGTGCGGAGCAGATCCGGAGCAATCCCCAAAAAGCAGGCATCCAAATGGCGGTGGGGAACATGAGGTTATGTTATACACTGATGATGTTCTCCCGACCATCACCGACCCAGATAACACCTTAGAAGCCATGATGACTGAATTGGCACCATTTTGTGGAGCCTCTGGTTTCAAGACCAACCTACAAAATTCTTCAATCCTCAATTTGACTGTCCCCAACTTAGTGAGGGCCTGACTTAGTACGCAGTTTCCGTTCCAGTGGAGAGATCATGGACAACCCTACCTGGGGTCTGCAGATCCATCCTAAGACTGTGACTACTGCTGCTGACTACTATGGGAGCCTCTTGGCGGTCTCACATTCAGACCTTACCAAGTGGAAGAGTCACAGCCTCTCTTGGCTTGGGTGAATAGCAGCAGTCAAGATGACACTGCTACCTAAAATCCATTAAGTGATGCAAACCCTCCCCCTCCAACCCCCTCCTCAGATGCTGGACAAGCTACAATCACTTATCTGGGACTTCATCTGGGAGGGCAAACGTGCCAGAATGGCCAGAACCTATGCCTATCTCCCATTGTCGGCAGGGGGACTGGGGATACCGCATTTGCATTGCTACTACCAAACCTTGCAACTGCGCCATATGGTGGAATGGTCTTGAACATACACTGAGAAACACTGGTGCTTTATAGACCAGGCGTTTGCAGGCATTCATGTTTTAAAGATTCCCTGGTTACCAGAACCCCAAAGGCCAGCCGGGGTCTATGTATCGCCAGTGGTGAGGGCCACAGTTGGGGTGTGGGACAAAGTACAGTTGAGACACGGTCTGTCCAGGCCCTTGTCCCCACCTTCACCGTTGATTGGAAATCCAGACTTCCCACCCTCAGCCAAGGGAGCGGCATTTCTGGCCTGGCAAGAGGCCAACTGCAAGCGAATTGGGGATCTGTTTTACGCCAAGGGACACATGGACTTCCCAATGTTACAGTTGGCTTAAAACCTTCCAGATGCAGCACAGTGGCAGTACCCAACTGTGGTGCATTGGGTGACACAGCCCTGGATCCGACCACATGCCAGTTGGCTGCTCACGACCTTAGAGAGATGGCTCCACACCCGTGCCACGAGAAGCAATTTTTGACCCATACTTACGCCTTTCTCGTCATACCCCAAACACCTTTGCCTTCACCCGCACGGACCACATGGGAGGGGGATTGTGGACATCCCTTCACAGACTGGGAATGGAATGACATCCTACACCGCGCACAAACCTCAGCCCTTAATACCACTAGTAAAGTGATTTTTTAAAGACTGCGCACTATTGGTATCTCACCCTGGCTAGGATCACCACTTGGGATCCCACCGGCAGTGGCAGCTGCTGGCGCCAATCTGGCCAACAGAGCACCCTTACCCACCTACTATGGCAGTCCCCCAAACTGCAACACTTTTGGTTGGGTGAGGGGAGGGAGTCCTGGATGCAGTGAATGCCATTTTTGACACCGATATTCCTAGATTTCCTAGTTACGTCCACCAAGGTCTCCCCAACCTGCTTACCTACCTGCTGCGGTCCAGTAGAGGTCATGCCTTTGCATTAGGCACAGCCAAACAGATCCTTCTTGCTAGATAGGGCATTGATAACATCCCTACACATTTAGACTGGCTACACAAACTATGCAAAATATTGGGGATGGTGAAGCTAAGTGAAGTGGCCACACACCGCCTCCCTCTATTGATAAGATGTGGCAACCTTGTCTTACTGATCTTTCTGAGGAATTCTAGGAATTGTCCTGTCCACATTACCTGCGGATATTCCGCTTAACCTCAGCAGGTGACCTCGACACACACTAAACCATTCTAGACCAACTTGGTACACAAAGCCACTAATTCAGGCCTGACATAACATTATCCCTCCGCACGGTACCTCCTCACTCTATCCCTCTCCTTTCCTTTATTTCCTTGCTTCCTCCTCTTGTGATGCATGCCTATTTCATTAAATTGAGGTTTCACCACTGGTCAGTGGATGTAGGTGGTTAGTTATTATATCACCTTCTTTTAATATGAAACTATAAAACAGATCTAAAACCTACATTGGCTTATGGCCATTAATCTTCTATTCGCTTTTCTGGGGATGACAAGCAAATAAATGCATTTAGTCTTGTTAAAATGCATTTTAAGCAAGGTTATGAATCTTTCTTTGGAGTCCTATAGGCATTAGATCACAAAGTTAAAGATTGTCAGCCGGGGGGAGGGGCGCTGTGGTTTAGCAGTGCAGCAAGATGGCCACTCGCTAAGAGGGTTCTGCCAGCTGAGTTATAATCCTGAAAATTTCCTGTAAGGCAATCGGTGTTTTACTGCGGACTCACGATCAACTGCTGAGATGACCTTGACGATCCTGATGACCGCGGCCCTTTGGTGAACAAGATACATGCTTCATCGGGTCCTGCCCTGCGTGCCAGAGGAGGAAGGGCAAAGCAGCCGATGCCAAAAGGATCACCTATCCCAAAACCGCTATCGGAGACATGGGTGATTCTAGCAATTGGTGATGAGATAGCGGACAGTTGTCCTGAACGAGATGTGCTGAGCTGCGCCAAGCCAGGGAGACCAATGTCATCGCTTCAGGGTTGGAGCAGAGGAGACATTGTGGCGAGGACACATGAGTCCCCCTTTGACTATCGGCTGGGGTGTCCCTAGGGCGTGTATGCTGTCTAGGCCTCACGTGGTGAGCTGCGATCTGTGCAGCTCGGGCCTTGGGTGGGCTTGCAGGCCTATGAGGGGACAGACGAGTGGACTGCCTAGGCAGGGACCGCTGTACGGCTGCCGGCCTGGGGAAGGGGCTCTGCAGAGACCTTGGCGGTGCACGGCCACGACGAGCGGTGGATGGCGTTCCTTTTTTTTTATAGCCCGAACTTGACCCGAATTGGGTATCAGAGCGCTTTACATAGCACCAGTTGCATTACATGAGGACACATTAATTTTTGTTAGGCAGGGGGAGATTAAGTGATTTTCCCAGAATCACAGGATGTTCAACATCATTGCCGAGACTCGAACCCAGTTCCCGAGATTTAAGGTCGACCGCCATTACCGTTAGGCCAACTCCTCTCCTTGCGGCTGCTGCTGTAGCCTGTTCTAGCCTGCTGGAGCTCACGTGAGGCTCAGCTCTGGGTGCGGAGCTATGTACCTCGCGTGTGATACACGCCACCGTGCGCAAAGTGGAAACCCCTACACTACAGAGCTCATCACCCAGATGCAACGCAGCCCTCTCTAGCCCACTGAGGCGCAACAAATGCCTGAAAGCTTTGTCCGGCAAGTCACAGGAATTCAGAGAAAGGACTGCGGTGCAGACCAGCAAGGTCTGAGGAACTCACACAGTGAGGGTAAGTCAGGGCACGTCTGGAGCAACCAGGAAAGCCCAAGTGGAGAGGAGTTGCCTTCGTGGGGACCTACTAGCCAACGGGCTAGCGAAGGAGCCTCGAACGGTAACACTTGAAACTGGCCCACGGGTCACTCGTGGAGTGGAGTCCAGCAATCTTCGGTGCAGGAGGTGCTCAAGGCTGGGGCTACTCGGAGCCCAAAGCACAACTTCGAGAAAGCCCAGGAAGATAGTGTTGCTGCAAATGTTCACGGTGTCCAGGGGTCAGGGTTCCACGTCACCCACGATAGCCACGGGCCTCAGCTTTGCTGTGGACTCAGGGTAACCTTGAGGAAGTCTGGAAATCCACCTCTGGGGATGCAGAGACTTCGGTGTCCGGCGGGAGCTTCAGAATTGCAGACCGGTCAGTTGCTTCTTCGGTGCCTGCCAAGCAGGGGGGTCACTCCTTGACCCCAAGGGAGATTTCTTCCGTCTTCTAGTCGAGATAGAAAGTCGAAGGTCCAGGATATATGTTGCAGAGTTTCATCCAGGGTAATCTAAAGTCTCAAGGACTGGGTTCACATACTTATACTAAGTTTGGGGGTTGGACATACTCTAGGGTCCCACCTATGGGAGGGTTTGGAAAGAGGGGTGGTTACACCCATTTCCTTTGTCCAGTTTTGCACCAGAGGAGGGGCAGGTAGCCCCTGCAACCGGTTTGAACTGGACTATGCACAGGGAGAGCAAACGTGCCCCCAGTGCAGGACTTCAAAGCGCCAGAGAGTGCTTCCGCCCAGCCCCAATACACATCTGCCTGTCTGGGGAGGTGGTTACACCTCCCTTCGATCGGAAACCTATTGTCCAGGCCTCCCCTGCCGGAGTTTCGGTCAGCAGCAGGAGGCCAGACCCGTGTCTGTGGCAGAGGCATCCATTTTGTGAAGCCAGGGCACAGGAAAGTCCTACCGGGTTAGACCAGTGTGAACATGTCTCTCCCTCTAGAAGGGTGGAATGCTACCACCGCCACCAGAACTGGTGGGGGGGTAGTATTCCTAGATGTTTGACACCAAACACGACACGTTTTGATGCAGCCATTCCAAAGTTAGCATTTACCGCGAGGTTATAATGCACTTAAGAGTATATGGTATGGCTGTATCACAGACCAGCCATAAGGAAGTATTTCCGAAAGCTGCAGAGGGGCTCAGCTCATGCTTGGGCACCCTCTCACACAAAACCAAGCACTCTGCCTTCAGGATTGTCAAGGTCTGCCATAGGAGTGACTTCTAGGTTTATATGTGTCTGTATATATAGGTGGATATAGATAACCTATACCTCTGTAAGGGGTGCAAGCACACCCTTACCCAGGCTGCAGTAGCAGACCTGTGGTGCCATTTTGGAGTGCTTCCCAGGGGTGGCATAATACATGCTTCAGCCCCTGGTAGGCCTCTGAGGTACCGATGCCCTAGGTACATAGTATACCATATACTAGGGGCTTATAAGGCACTCTAAAATGGTTTGCATGTACATTAGGTACGTATCTAATTGGATTCTGGAGAGTAAGCAGCTAGGCTGTGGGCCTGATTAGCAGGGCCACAGCCAGACTAAGGTCGAAAAACAGTGAAACACCAGCAAAAAGTGGGGGTACCCATGTGAAGCAGATCCTACTCTCTTACAAACATATTGCACTCTATGCTGCTTACAGAATGGAAATTCCTCAGCCAGCCCGCCAAACAGCCAGGGTAGTATGCTGGCTTCTCAGTACCCCCCAGGGAGAACTTCCACTCACACACTGTATTTGGGGAATCTGTTATCATTGGTAAGGGGAGGAGGGAGGAGCTCACAACCTAGTTGGGAGGTTGGTGTGTAAGGAGGGTGGGTCGGAATAGTTGAACAAGTTACTTACCTTCGGTAACGCATTATCTGGTAGAGACTATCTGGCTGCAGATTCCTTACCTTTGAATTTCCCAGGTGTCAGGCTGGATCCGGAAACTTTTGCTGAGCAATACCCCTTGCATGCGACGTCAGGTGTCTCTATTCGGCTCCACATGATGTCGTCAGCGTCGGTAGCGTCGGTTATGACGTCGCGTGCCTATATAGGCCCCACCGAGGCGTGCGGACGTCAGTACTTTTCGTATTTTCCATGCCAGAAGTGCAGAGCCACGAAGTAACTGACGTAGTCGTGTGCAAAACTAAGGCCCTGAAAGGGGCGAAAGGAAGACGGGCCACGAGGAGTGGAGGAGAGGCCCAAGGATCTGGCCGTAGCTCGAGAGTCCTTAAACCCGACCAGGGTCGAGTCTGCCTTTTCTCCAAAGAGGCTGGTTCCATCAAAGGGCATGTCCATCAAATTGGCTTGGACATCCCTCGAGAAGCGAGTTGTACGAGCCAGGCGTGGAGTCTCGGGGCCACCGTCATTGAAATCGATCTGCCCAGCGAATCAGTCGTGTCTAAACCACACCATATAGTGAATTTTGTTGCATCTCTCCCGTCCTTGACAGCTTGGGAGAGAACAGCCCTGGCCTCATCCGGGACTTGTGGCAGCACTTGCGCAACCGTCTCCCAAAGGAAGTGGGAGAAACGGCCCAATAACAACACGGTATTCACCGACGGCAATGCCAGACTGGAGGAAGAAAACATCTTCTTCCCAAATGAGTCCAGTCTCTTGGATTCCCTAACTGGAGGGGCGGAAGGAAATGCGCCTTAGGACGTAGAGGCCTGCACCACCAAACTTTCTGGGGTGGGGTGTTGGCTGAGGAACTTTGGGTCGCCCGTAGCTGGGCGATGGCAGCGACAATCGTCCCATTCACAGGAGCCCTAGTGATAGGCTTGGACCATGTTCCTAGGAGGATGCGGCTTGCGCCACCTACGGGCATCGGCGACATCGCAGGCACCGACTTCGGATTCAATGCCAGGGAAGGTCACGTTGGCACGACCGGCGTCGACCCAGATCCGGGATCGGATCCCTGAGGCCCCACCGGCGCCGTGGCCGGAGCCGACAGCGATGGGGTGGGAGGCGCGCAGTTGACTCTGGCTCCGGCTCCGCAGAACCGTGCCTAGAGCGTCTGTGCTCCTTACCTTTCTCAACGACAGACACCAGTTGAGGTGGAGTCGATGTCCGCTTGGTCTTCTTCTTCTTCTCCTTGTGTCCAGAGGACCTCGAGTGGGAGGAAGGGGACTTTGGGCTTAGTGAGCGGTCTCACGGCCTCCATTCTTTGAACGGGCCTGTGACCTCCTCGGAGTCTCGCTTGACTGTTTCGACTCCCGGGGCGTAATCAACTTCATCAAGCGCTCCCTCAAGGTCTTTGGGGCCATCGCCCAACAGTCTGAACATGACCTAGTTTCGTGGTCGTGTTCAAGACACCGCAGACAAACGCGGTGGGGATCGGTGACCAGACAGACCAACATCATGCGGAAACAAGTCCTGCATGATTTGAAACCTGTTTTTCTCAAAGACATCCCTCACACACGAAGTCGAATCCCAAAATATCGACAAAAGTCGAGAAAAAGCCTGCCAAAAAGGGGCAGAGGGGTAGCTCTTCCCAGATTGGCGCTTAACTGGTGCGGAAAGAAAAGAACTGATGTGCGCGCCTGGGTGGCGCCTATACAGACATTGCGATGCCATAACCGACGCTACAGACGGCGTCACGTGGAGCCGAATGCAGCCACCCGACATCGCACGCAAGGGGTATTGCTCAGCAAAAGTTTCCGGATCCAACCTGACGCCTGGCAAATTTAAAGGTAAGGAATCTGCAGCTAGAACTCTCTATTAGATATAGTAGTTTGTTTCAGGTGGGTTGGGGGTACACAAGGGACACTAGCAATCAGCCAGGTGCATCAGTTCTGATCCCCTTCACACAACATTACAGGTAGACGTCCACTCTTCCTATCATACTGGAATAACAGACCTTTGAACATTAGCATAAACTGGTACACCAAACCAGCCACGGTATGCAACTCACTTGAACGGACACTGTCTGACCACGCCCTTGTCCTCCTCAAGTGGTCCATAACTCAGGCAACCCCTCAGGCTTTCAGTTGGCGACTGCCCGCAAACAACCTACTGGACAAAGCATTTCAGGAGGAGATACACAGTGCAGTATTTCTCACTCAATGAAGTGCCGGTTTCTTCCTCGTCTGTTCTTTGGGAGGCCTTCAAAGTAGTGATCAGAGGGGCCTGCATTGCAAAACAAGCAGGAGTGCTAAGGGCGATCAGACAGACCTTGACTAAGCTGGAACACGATATGCTCGACACCGAGTTGGAGTATTTCCACACGAGCAGTTCTGAACACCTTGCCACCCTCCGGGAGACAATCGTCATATATGGAGACGAGGCTCAAAGGGAAAATATGTCAGGGCCAGATGTTATAACGAGGGGGATCTCCATGGCAGAACCCTAGCCACTATACTCAGGCATCCGCGCTTTTCCTCATACATCACGGAGCTCCTTGATGCAGACTTGAGCCCCGTCAGGGGGCCGAACGCATTGCTGGACCTCCTTACAGACTTCTACGCCACACTATACTCCTCCACCATCAATAACTCAACTGAGGGCCTGCCCGAATACTTATAATCGATCGAGTTGCTGTGGCTCGGTGAGTCACACCGCGCCTACCTCGACAAACCCTTCACTGAGGACATAATTCGGATGATACACAGTATGCCAGGAGAGAAGACCCCAGGGGCTGGATGGGCTGACTGCCTCCTTCTACAAAACATCTGCACCTACATTAGCGCCTCACCTCCTCATGGTTTTCAGGAATCGATCTACACAGGCACCCTACCCCCATCTATGAGGGAAGCTGTAATATTGACACTGTTAAAACCGGGAAAACCCTTGAATCTCCGCAAATCATTCCACTCACTATCCCTTATCCACTTAGACAATAAAATATTCACCAAATTGCTCGCTAATCAAATACAACCCCTTCTCCCACTCTTAGCCAGACCCGACGAATCGAGATTTATTCCGGGATAATCCATAGCACATAACCTATGAAGATTCTCGCGGTATTACATCACCTAGGCTCTCAAGAGCCAAGAAGGTGATTGATTTGCTGGAATGGTCCTACCTGTTTTCAATCTTGTCCAGAGAGGGTTGCAACACCACCTTTATTCGGCTGATCCGCTTACTCTACACTAACCCCACCGCAAGACTGAGGGTAAATAATCTCCTCACGGATCCATTCCCAATTACCAGCGGCACAAGACCAGCATGCCCTCCAACCCCTCTCCTCTTAGCTGTTGCAGTGGAGCCCTTAGCAGCCCATTACAAAAGCATCATAGCGCTAGAGGATTGGGCTTCACCACTAGGGGACTGATCGTCTCACTATACGCAGACAATATTATTCTTCACATACAAAACCCAAGGGTGAACCTAAACTCCGTGTTAAAGGAAGTCACTCAGTTTGGAGGACAGTCCAGAGTGAACATCAACTGATCCAAATCAATATTATACCCCTCATAGCCGCCACAAACCCCTTAAAGCTGGAATACCCCTTAACCTGGGCAGAAGGCCATGTCAAATATCTGGGAATTTGGCTCAGCCATGATACACATGAACTCTGGAACATGAACTACGGTTGCGCAGTAGACTGGCTAAAGGGGAAAATTTCCAGATGGTCTAAGTTGCCTGTGTCATTGGCCGGCAGGATTGGCATAGCAAAGATGGTGGTATTGCCAAAATTCTTATATCTTTTTGTAAAACTCACTGCCACTCAACCACACACTGTTCAATCGGCTCTGCTTCCTTATGGTGACCTTGGTATGGACGGGAAACCAAGCTCGAATATTTTGGGAAATACTGACTTTTCTGCTTAAGCATGGAGGCTTGGGCGCACGTGACCTCACTCTGTATGCTCACTGTGCACAAGCTCAATTCTTACATCACTGGCTCTACCCGACCCCCTTCCAACCCCATGTTGCTGTTGAGAAAGACAGAGCAGCCCCCACTCCCCTACAGGTCGCAGTGTACCAGGCTTATAAGAACACGGGAAAGAAATAAACACAGTGGAGACTCTAAGATGGGCATGGGAGGGATTGCGCCAAAAAAACAACCTTCCGACGCTATGCTCCATCCATTCCACTAGCACATAATCCACTTCTTCCCCCGATACTAGACAGCAGCTCTACAGGGGTGGCGGCGACTTGGCTTAACTACATTCACTGATCTATACCCGGAAGACACTTTCAACACCCCCCGCAGTCGATCGGATAACCCCCCTACCATGGCAGATATTCTCTTATATTACCAAATCCGAGCTGCCTGCCCCCGGTTGCATAACACTTTCCAGTCCGCCCCCCTGCTCTTCCAGCACTCGAGAACATGCTTAATGATCCCTCTTCTCGGAAACTCATTACTCGCCTATACAATACCACTCAACGCACATCTCCAGTGACAATAGCTATAGCACAAGCAAGCTGGCGCTCAGAATTAGACCCGCCACTCACTGACGAACAATGGCTTTTCTGCTGCGGCCAACTAGAGGTCCTATCCCCAAACTACAAATTAAGACTCATTCACTTTAAATTCCTTTACCATATTTACCACACCCCTCTACAGTTGTATCGGATAGGCCTCAGTACAGATGCAAATTGTTGAAGATGCAGACAACCGCAAGCCACTTTTCTACATCTAGCATGGCAATGTCTTCCTATAGCTGAATTTTGGATTAGGGTGTACGAAATCCTACATGAGATAACTGGGCCCTTCTGGGCTACGACAGAGATGCCCCACCTGCATCGTGCCATCTGCTAGCCATGATGCTTCTACTGGCAAAACATAGAGTTGCCATGCACTGGGGAAACCCATTGCTCTTTTTATTGACACATGAATTCACAATGCTAGATATTGCCAAGAGCAACTGCTGGTCTCCTGGGAGTTAATTCCCTTGACGTCTCGGCCAAAGACATTTGAGCCCCCTTCACACAATGGGTGAACACACAATACTCAGACATGTCGGTATCGCCTGGTGCACCAACCAACCCAAAGGTCTCTACATTTTGACTGGCCTCAAAAACACTGGGAGGCCAGCAACACTTCTGGCTTTGCAGCCACTAGTTAGGGACATACTGGTCAATGGGAACACTTGGTCATAAATTGCAAGTGCATCTACCGGTCAATGTATTCTTCCTCATGTAAAGCGATGCTGTTTTTTTTTTTTAACTGATCTATATTTGTGCAGAGTCCCTCTGACCCCTCCCCTCTATTGTTCACCACAGTTGATGTTATCAATATAATGGCCATGTACTCTTGCTACATTACAAAACATTTTGTAACACTGTATGGCTGCAAGTAAATAATAGTTCAATAAAGACCAAAAAATATTAAAAAGATTGTAAGCCTACTTCAGTGCCCCACCATTAACTTGGCCAGAGATTGTGGAAAAGATCGCACCATATGTAAGTGGTCATACAATCCTCTTGTATGCATTGTATAGCAAACCCCACTTCTGACCACCCAACCATATACATACAAAAGAGCCTGTCAGTTGAAAGACTGTTATCTGAGTCAGTAGACCTAGCTGACCTGCTTGGGGTAAAGATAACCATGAACAACTCTTGTTGGGTGGTTTTGTCAGTGTATCGCCCACCAAACTCAACCCCACTCTTTTATGACTTCTTTGGGCCTATTATGTCGGACTTATGTACCCGATACACGAAAATCTTGGTCACAGGAGATTTTAATCTGCATTGGGATAACCCCCACTGGGACTTGGCCACTCGCCAATTGGACACCATGATGGCTGCCCTGAGTTTTAAACAACTTGTGGAAGTTCCCACACACACTAAAGGTCATGTTCTTGACCTCGTGTGGACTACAGACACAAATGTCACTCTTAAAGATGTTGTACCATGCATATGGTCAGACCACCATCTAGTGTCCTGCGAGATACGTATTGATGGCCATATACACAATTTATTGTTGGAAACCAGGAGAACTCGTAAATGGGCAGAGGTTGATTTAATAACTTTGACCAAGGCGCTACCATCAATGAACCAATCTTCGGATCTGGAATGTAGTCTGGACCGAGAATACGCGGATCTAACGCGGAGCTTGGCTCAGGCTATCGACCAGATAGCGCCAGGAAGATCACAGCTGATAAAGGGACCTGGTAAGGGGGCTCCCTGGTTTACGCCATCATTAAGGGAGCATAAAAGAAAGCTTAGAGCCTTGGAAAGAGGTTGGAGGAAAACTAAGCAGGATACAGCTAGGAATCTCTATAAAGCCTCCCTTCACTTATATAAAAAGTTCATTGCCCTAGCTAAAGCGGAACACTATGAGTCCCGCTTAAGTAAGGCAGCCAACGTCCAGAAAGAGACGTTTAAAATTCTGTCAGAATTAAGTAAAAAACCTGAAAACCCCAAGTCCCTTATAAATTGTAATTCTTTTCAGGGGTACTTTTTAGAAAAAGTGAAGACCATTATTATGGAAATAAAGAATGGGATGGTAAATGAGACTGCCATAACTCCGGCCACTTATAACTCAGCTGACTGCACTATCACAGTGTTTCCAGAGCTGGATGCGCTGAGTCTGGAGAAACTGATGGGTAAAATTAAATCTGGCTCTCCAGCAGATCCGTGCCCACCCAGTGTCTTTCGTGTAGCTCGTCCCTTATTGGAGGAATGTATTATCTCCCTCCTTAATAGATCCTTGGAAATAGGGTACCTACCGTTGGAATTCAAGGAGGCACGTGTAAGGCCTCTATTGAAGAAACCTGGTGCGGATCCTGCAGTGTTAAAGAACTACAGGCCTATTTCCCAGCTGCCTTTCCTCTCAAAAATACTGGAACAGCATATATTAAAGTCCCTGACTTTGTATCTGGAGTCTCACCATCTACTCCATGAGCGACAGGCAGGGTTCCGAGCTCATCACAGCACCGAGCTGGTGATGCTCTCGGTGCTGGATGAATTAAGAGGCATGGCTGACTGTAAGAAATCGAGCGCCCTGATTTTATTAGATCTATCAGCGGCGTTCGATACGGTCAGTCATGCCCTACTCTTGGATAGACTGAATGATTTTGGGATCAAAGGCCTGGCCTTTAAATGGTTGCAATCCTTCCTTTTGGGAAGGACACAAAGGATACAACTGGGGGATGAAACATCGGAGGTGGGGACTTTGGAATGTGGGGTGCCACAGGGCTCTGCCCTGTCCCCACTCCTATTCAATCTCTACCTACAACCTCTGATTGCATCACTGACCAGCAGGGGCTGTAGAGTCTTTAATTATGCGGACGACACGCAGCTGTTGCTGAGTGACGATAATACAAGGACCGCACAACTCAACGCCCAGAACATCTTGAGGTACACTGTACAATGGATGACTGAAAATCTGTTGAAGATCAATCCAGATAAGACTGAGGTATTGGTGATTCCATCCACCGCCTCACCTTGGAGTGACCTCTATTGGCCAGCGGAGCTAGGCCTTGCTCCAAAACCAAGTCTGAATGTAAAGAGCTTGGGGATCAAACTGGATTGTGACCTCTCAATGTCCAGTCAAATTTCTTCTGTGGTGGGAAGCTGTACTAATATCATTCGACAGCTGCGGAAGTTAGCCCCTGTCCTCTCTCAATCGATGATGCGCTCAATCGTAGCAGCAACTGTCATTTCAAGGATAGATTACGGAAACGCTCTCTATCTTGGCCTACCTAAAACTCTGACTAACAGACTACAGGTCGTGATGAATGACGCGGCACAACTCATTTTTAGACTCCCAAGGAGAACTAAGGCCTCCCCCCTGCTACATAGCCTGCATTGGCTTCCCATTAAAGAGCGAGTGGAATTTAAGAACTTATGCACGGCTCATAAAGCAATTTACGGTCAGGCACCAGCCTATATTACAGATCGTTTGGAGGTGTACAGCCCAGTGAGAACACTTAGATCTTCAGATTCTCAGCTATTGGTCTGCCCCCGTTACAAATTAGTAACTAAGGGAGGAAGAGCCTTCTCTGTGTTAGTCCCTCAGCTATGGAACACGCTGCCTGAGGTGCTGCGCAGGGAAGGGAACCTCCTGCGGTTTAGAAAGATGCTAAAAACACTGTTGTTTAGAAGAATCCTGAGTGTAACTTAGACCAGGGAGTGTCTTTCATTCTGTGTTTGCCAAGTTTATTGTTGTTACCATCGATTTCCGAGCGCCTAGAGACCTGCAGGTGAGTGGGCGCGATATAAATCTAATATAACAATAACAATAACAATATATATATATACTCCTATACATAATAGTTTATACATACATAACACATTTTATTACTTTATTTGTTATATGATTAAAATAAATATATAACAATCATTTACCTTAATATTTAACATAGCAATATGTTACTATTTGTTTTTATTAAAGTTTAATTTTTTTAATGTTTGCTATACTTTACCATATGGAGATGTTCAAATTTAAAAAATCTACCCCTATGTGGGTCGCTGAAGGCTTGCGTACATGGGCAGCAAGATACATAGTGTTGGATGTGTGACAGGAAGGATGTTAACTTTTCTTTTTTGATCTTATGTGTGAAGTGTATCCATGTCATGCGTGATGAACACTCAGGTGTGTTTACCGTCTTGCGGGATGCAGAACATAGCAGTGTGTTAGATGAAGGGATGTGAGAGAGACGCATTTGGGTTTTCAGTAGGCTGACAGCTTTGAGCAGGTCTGCAGGTCAGTATTTCTAACAATCATAGTCAGCTTAGCTGCTTCCTGCACTGGGTTGTCCAGCCTGGTATTTTGCATGATTACGTTATATGAGGGCTGAGCTCCTGGGGTTCACGCACAACTAGACAGGATCCGGTTATTTTCCAAGGCAATCCTGTCAGGTTGTTACTCCCAAAACCCCACCAAATTATCTATTTAATTTTAAGAGAAACCGGTTGCGCCGAATATATGTGCTTAAATTCTTGGGATAAGTGTCTCAATGTCCAGATACGCTGTGAATTATTCTTAGTTTTGTATTTATTTTCAGCCAAATGAAAGAAACAGAGAACAGCCGTCACATGTTTCGCCCGTATGACTGGCATGCCAAGGGCTTTTCCAAGGCTGATTAGTACATCATGAACATAGGTCATACAGAACATGTATAGTAATCATAATAACACATATTGAACAAAATATGTATCAATTATGGGATCATAATGACATATATTGAACAACATACGTATGAATTATGAGCTCATCATAGGGTCCAAAGAATAATCAGAGTAATATAGCCAAGAGAATGGCAAAAATAAGTAGGTGAAAGCACATTAGTGTGAATGAAAATATGAAAAGGGTAGAGCAGGGGAAAGGGAAGCAACAAAGGAAGAAGAACAAAAGAAAGAGTTAATCACCAACTTCGTATGTCGGTACTGTTTAGGTAATAACAGATTTGCTCTTCTATCGAGGAATAACATGATTAGAATTTTAAATCGGTGACACATACATCATGAAGATCCAAAAGATTCCCTCACATAAAGCACAGTTTTATATACCACTAGATCAGTTAGCTGTAATAAATTACACCAGGAGGATAATCATGGTTAAGTTAATAGTTAAGATTGTCAATCCTAAACTGCCCCAATATTACTTTCTGAAAGGAGGAGAGCATCCGTGCCCAAAAAACATCAGAAAGAAACTGACAAATTCCCAATGGCACATTGTCCCTAAGGCAAAGGAGAATCAAAGTCATAATGCTACATCAGATTAGTTATACTGTTATACCATAGAGAGACAAACACCCGTGCTCAACGATCATTGAGGGAAAAGAAGAAAAAGATAAAGATGAAAGTTCCATGTTAGTACTGGGCCGAGTAACTGTGAGAGTATTTGCAGATCACAGAGAATACTCACCAATAATTCGAAATAATATGTCCAAAGGAAAGGTGAGAATGGGAACCGGTAAGTAGAAAAATTACACAAGGATAGACATGTAGTAGGAGACATAGTTATGCGTCTATGTAGCCATATTATCAGCAGGAATTCATAACGAAAAGGTGCATCGGTGCCCGAAAATGGGTACCAAAGTGCATTTGAAATCTACGAATCTAATGTCTATACTTTTGTGGGGTCATAAGGAAATTATTAAGTGTGCAGTAACTTAGGCAAATAACGAGCAAGACCCATGATAAAAATCTTGAGGCTTAAAGTTAGTATTTTTAAAGCACGTTTCAATTTACTTACGATCGTCCTAGTAAAGTTTCCAAACAGGTTGAGCAAGCAGCAACAAGAGAGTCTGTGTGGCCAGATGCCGGTGATCTAACGAGAGCCTGCTCTTTCCAGGCTGAATAGGCCGGAAGGTAAGGGGTGCAAGAAGAGCCGGAGGGTAATACGATCTGTGGAGGCATATTACCGTGAAGGAGTAGAAAGGTACTATTTCCAAGAAAGGTGCGCGGCCATTTTGGAACTTCTTGGGTGTTGTAAAAATGCAATTGTCTTAGGTAAAAAGGCAGAGAAATATTATATGGCTCAAAGTTAAAGTCGTGAAAAAAATAGAGATAGAGATATTACGTATCTCCAAGTTAAAATCATTTGGGAACAGGCTGAAAAGGTCAAAAGGTTCAATAACCCATATAGGTGTTCTAAGGGAAAGAGGCATGCGAATAAAGACAGCTTAAGCTTGACTTTTGACACAAAACAGATTGGGCCAGATGTCCAACCAGTTTTTGTGTGCGCAAACAGGTTAGCGACCCGTTTACGCAGTCGAAAACCTTCATGGCCATGTACAAACACTATTTTGCGACTTGCAATATAGTGTTTTGCGACTCGCTATTAGGAAGGGTGCCTTCCCTTCCTAATAGCGACTCTATAGCCATGTAAGAATGTTTTGCAACCGCAATTGCGGTCGCAAAACACTCACAATTTACCGCACTCTTCAAGAGGGTGGTAATGGAGTCGCAAATGGGAAGGGGTCCCCAGGGCACCCCTTCCCCTTTGTGACTGGCTCTAAAAATATTTTTTAAGGGCAGGCAGTGGTCCCAGGGACCACTACCTGCCCTTAAAAAATGAAATGAAAAGGTTAAATTTTTTTTAAAAAAACATCCCGTTATCCTGTGAGGAAAACAGGCTGCATTAAAAAAACCAAAAAAAAACCCACTGCTTTATTGACAAGCAGTTCCATACATAGAGGTCTGCTGAGCCCAGCAGGCCGCCATCCCTGGGAGGGCCAGCCATTCCCAATGGGGTCGCAAATTGCGAGTGGCTCATTAATATTCATGAGCCTCGAATTTTGCGACCCCTTTGGGAATCGCAATCAGTGTCTCTGACACTGTTGTACATTCCAAATTACAAATCGCAATTTGCGTCGTGCAATTGAGTGCAAATTTCGAGTTGCAATTCGGAATGGTCGTACATCTGGTCCATTGAGCGGTTATGCAAGGTACCAACTATGGGTTAAACGTAAGGACTATGAGAGACAAAAACATCTGTCATATCTTTTATCCTAAGCACAGGATATATTGATTCTCCTATATTGTTCTAGAGTATAAAATCGGGCGGATGGGTCGAGATTTTTCTTTTTGAGAAGTGGTCTAATGTAGGAGGTTTTCAGCTCGGGCGTCAATGAACTTAGTTTGAGTGACTAGTTAGGTAAGCATCTAGCTACCTCCCCTGCAAAGGTTGGGCCAACAAATCTTTAAAGATTTTTGGAGGCACTGGGTGTGAAGCTGATCCTGATAATTTGCTTGTGATTATAATATTGAGGAAATCTTTTTCAGAAAGGATGTTAAAGGATGTTGTGAAGAAAGACTGCTTTTGTCTCTTTCTATATTGGTTGGGATATGTGTTAGGATGGTGTTGTCTGTGTTTTTCTTAACATAATTGTCTATATTTCTAATTTTTAGATCAATTTTGTGGAGAATTTGTCGCAAACATCTAGCAATTGTGATGTTTCTGTGTATTGGCACTCTAGATTGCAGAATTCTGCTATAATATTGCTGAGTTCCTTAGAAGAGCAGTTGGGTTTAGTTAGGTCTTGCCTTTTTGTGGTTCTGATGGTTCTTCTGTAGGCTCTGTTATAGTGATGTAGAGTGATTTTGTCCAGTCTTGCTCAGGTAGTCTTTACTAGCCAGTGCAGTGGAGATGCATTTATTGGAATGGGTGAATAAAATATCAATGAATACCATGATATGTACTGGCCCAACAATGGAAATACCAATAAATGTAATGTCAACGTATGCAATAACCTGTGCCTGCATAACAATGTCAATACCCATAAATGCAATGTCAATGTATGTCATAATCTTTGCCAGCACAACAGTGTTGATACTGGCAGCAACAATGGCACTGTAGTCCATAATCTAGCAAGCATAACAATGTTGTTAACAGTAGAAATAATGTTGATGTACGCCATGACCTAGGCACACATAACTATTTCAGTAAAGACAATGTGAATGTACGCTATGACAACTATACGCCAAATGTTGAGAATGCCGATAGAAATGATGCAGTGATCGCCATATTATTTTTAGGAGTTCTCCCCATCAACCCAGAGTCAGAGATACAGGGTCAGAAAGGTCCCACAACCCATGCCTATCGATTGACAGATCACAGGTGTGGTCTCACTTAGCCCGAAGACAAATGCGCACTCAAGACACAACATACACATCACACGTAGTGATCACAAAATACCCACACTGGACAGCTGGACACATACATACTGGCCCACTTTAGCTCTCCCCGAGGTCAAGAGCCATCTGTGTCCTTATCAGATGTCCAAATTTGTTAACTTATGACTGAGATTCTTTTTCAAGAATGTAGAAATGTTTTATTGTACCTCACTAGATGTATATAATGTCAGCCGAAACTTTCAACAGAGAGACTTTCCTCAGACGCGTTCTGTCGCAACTCTCTCGGCCGCTGTGTTTAATTAAACTAACTTGTTACTGTTTTGCCAAATGCCTCGTCTTTTCATTTTTTTAAAGATAAATATCCAAGCAACACAGTTGTACAAAGTGTGTTTGTCTTGATATCACATATTTTTTCTCTTGAGATGGGAGTTGAGTTTGTGGAGATCTAGTCCTTCTATTGTCTGTATGAGTGTTTGTTGTTAGTTTTTTGTGTCTCTGAATTGTTGTCAATGATAGAAGTGTTGATCTTGACGATGATGATGTTGTGGTAGCTCCAGTTTATGGGGGAACTGTCTTTTACAGTGGCCTCTCCCAAGAGGGCAAATATGACATCCAAAGTGTTTCCAGCAGAGTGAGCTGGACCAAACAACATTGATTGTGATAGCAATGGTTAGATTCTTCTTGTTACACCATATTTATTTATTTATTATTTTTTAGAGTTTTATATAGCGTGAAATAGACCCGAAGATATCAGGTATCAGAGCTCTTTACATGAGCACCAGTTTCGTTACAGACAGACACATTCATTTTTTGTTAGACACAGGGAGATTACATAATTTTCCCAGAATCACAGGATGTTGAGCGTCGTTGCCGAGACTCGAACCCGGTTCCCCAGCTTCGAGGTCGACCGATCTAGCCATAAGGCTACATCCTCTCCAAGCTCATATGTTAAGGTCTCCTAGAATGCATAGGTTTGGGTGGTTCAGATGCTTTCTATATTTCTCTCACCATTTGCACCAACCGTGCTTGTTGCAGAAATTGACCAGAACCCATCCAAAAAAAATTATCTGCAAAAGTGAAGAACTTTTTGTTGTCGCCTACCGTTTCACATCCAACTTTGCCCCTCCTAACTATAGAGATATTCTGTACTTTTTTTTTTTAAAGGAGCAATACACCACAGTGACATAACATGTGCAATAGAGATTTCAACACAGTACCCCTTTGGCCACTCAGTCCCAGAGGTGCCCCCAGCTACCTGATAACTTCTGAGAATTCAACCGGTGTACTATTTCCGATTATAAGGGCCTCCTGAAATTTACTCTGAAGATGCATTTCCCGTAATAATTTCTTCTCCCAATTTAGCCCGTCATCCTAGGCAACTGAACCGCAAGCTGCACTTGGGATGCCATATAGACAAAGCCACTGGAATTATGTGATTTTACAGGGGGTGCATTTTTTTGCATAATTATGGATGTGCCGCATTTGCCACATAATCCATCGTCTGCTGCATAATCTGCAGATTTTAACAAAAAAAATTGTTTCTAGCTCAAACAGATCAAAAGTTACAAAAAATATGACGATGTGTTATCACTCAATGATTGGCCCTTCTCAAAGGTTAATTGCAGCCGTGGCCCATGCAGGTAACAGCGGTGGGGCAGTGGGGCCAGGTGAGGGGGGATTCTGACAGATGACGGAAAATGTATTATTTATTTGATTTACCCTAGTCATTGTCTGTGGAAATCCCCCCTCACCTGGCCCCACCGCTCTTACCAGCACAGGACGCAGCTGGTTAACTAATCATCTTTCAGTTACTTATTTTTGTAGTTGGTCATTAAACTGGAACTAAAGAGTTGCAATCTTTGGCCAGACAGTATTACCATGTGTAAAAATGCGAAGATTATGAAGTAATACTATCAAAAAATGTGCTGCATTATGCTGCATAATTTGCCTTTTCTTGGTGCATAATTTAGTCAACACTTCTGCATAATTTGGTGCTCCCCCTCCAGAATAATTCCAGAGGCCTTGCACATAGGACAGTGCAATGTCAGGCACTTCCAGCTCTTGGGGATCCCAGGGAAATTTCAAAGTGTTCAGCATCTTCATACTCTGCTTACTCATGCAGACTAATGATATGAGGAATTAATTGAGTACTTTAAACAACTTTAATGGCATAAGGCATATAGGGGCTATTGGGAAACTTATTTTTGTAGTACAGTTATTATTACTACAGTAGTACTAATCACGTACTACAAAATGCTATTCACTAACCTAAATGCACTTGCACCTCACCTATGCTTTCTGTGTGACCTCCAAGCAGACTGCAGAGATTTCTTCACAAGTATGCCTACGTTATAGTAATAAATGTGGGTGGGACAGGGGAAAGTGGCTGGATAATAAGGAATACCCATTACTAAATGGGAGGGGTTTAGAGGGGATTAAGGAGGGGTTTGAGGATGGTTAAAAAGGAATTGGAGAGGGATATGCTCCCTCCTACAAAATAGATAGCCCATTGAGATTCACAAACTGCACTTCTGAAGGTACTACAGCCATAAATGACCCAAAACAGTCAGAATTGTACTCCAGCTCAGACCCGGAGAAGGTCCACCACCACACATGAACAACCACTAGCACCGCAACAACCTCCCAAGGAAAATAGCCAAATGCTTAACACAGAAGAAACTTCATAGAAAGGTTGAGACTACTGTTCCCACAGATGTGGCGTCAAATTGTGGCCAGAGCACACTTCTGTCTCAGCAGATGCAGGGTCAGATTTTATCCAGGATGCATGCATGTCGCCACAGATGCTAGGACATGTTTCATTTCATTTAAATGCACTTAAGAGAAGTAGAGAAAGTGGTCAGGAGGAAGGGGCAGAAATAAAGACAGAGAGAGAAAAGGGAGACATCTAGGGACTACTAGAGGGACAGAAAGGGATATAGAGAGGGGTTGAAAGAAAGGCAGAGAGGAGGGACAGAGATGAGGATTGAGAGAGGGAGAGATAGAAACAGGAAGAGATACAGGCAAATAGAGAGATAGAGCAATGGATAACTAGATAGAGTGAGACAGTGTTAAAGAGAAACAGCTGTTCATAGCGATACGCAGATGGATAAATAGATGGAGGGATAAACAGGGTAAGAGCTAGAAGTAAAAATAGATAGATGGACAGCTGTAAATAGACGTAGATAGAGAGATAGAAGGAAAAGTAGATAGATTAATTTCAGGGTGTCTCTATCGCCCCAATTCTTTCTCTCTCTCTCTCTCTCTCTCTCTCTCTCTCTCTCTCTCTCTCTCTCTGCCTATTCTATGTGTACCTATCACCCTGTCACTCCTTGTCTTCATCTCTCTGTCTACATCTCTCCCAGACTCTCTATGCCTCTTAATCTCAATCTTTCTCACAGTTTCTTTCTCACCCTCCCTCGCTATCTCTTCCAGTATTTCTGCCTGTATCTGTCCTTCTCTAGCCCCACTTGCTGTCTCAATCTCTGCCTGTCTTTCTCTCTTTCTCCTGGTCTTTTCAGCAACCCCATGTCTAGCTCGGTCTTTCTCTGTCTTCAACAGTGTTTTTATTTATTTCTTCCTGTCTTGCACAGTCTTTGAGTTCTTTGTTCCTCGTGTCTTTCTCTCATCTCTCCCTATTTATCTCGCTACTTGTCATGCTGTGTCCATCTCTCTCGTTCTAGGATTCTCCTGTCTTTGATCACTTTGTCTCATCTATCTCTCTCTTATCTCTTGCTCTATCCTGTTCAGTTTCTACCTGTCTCTATCTTTCTACTTGTCTTTCTTTGACTCTCCCAGCCTCTTTCACACTGACTTTTTTATCTCATTCTATCTCTTCTCCTTTTTTGCCACACCGCTCTATTCTGTCTCTCCCTGGGATAGTCTCTCTCTCCCCTGACTGCCCTTTGTCTCCCTCTCTATGTCTCTCTCCCCATATTGCCATCTCTTTCTCTGCCTTTGACTCTACTATCTCCCTATCTTTCTTTTTCTTTCGGTCTTTCTCTCGCTCCATATCTTCCTGGTACTCTGCCCTGAACTGCTCTTAATGTATTTGATGAACTAAAAATGTTTAGATGCTTAGTTTAATGTGAATTGAAGAGATTTATCTTTGAAATGCTGTGAATTGGCTAGGCTGTACAATTGCAACGCTTTGAGTATTCAATGCATTAATTCTGTGTTACATGCATTTTGAAAATTTTAGTCTGTGAAGTGCTGTCAGTGTCTTGGGTCACTCTTAATAAAGTCAGCATTCGACTGGATGTGCATGGTCAGAAGTGGAGGGCTTTGGTGTCTCATTTCCCCATCATCTGTAGAAAAAGTGAACATCTCCACTTTGTCAAATGAAGCATGAGCAGCATGAGTAAACCTGTCCTGCTGCTATACTCAACAGTCCCAACTTGAACCATTACCTCTCCCACAGTCCTTGCTCAAAAAGTCCCTTTTTAGGTCTCAATACGGACAGCTTTAGTTCTCTCTTGTGAGAGTTCTTGTCATAAATATATCAAAAAGAAGAGGTAAAAGAGTAGAGCCAGAGACAAAACTTTGGGTCATACCTCTTAATCCATTTCATGATTCACCATTGCTCGGATGGGCTGTCAGTCAATTCCATGGCATATGGAGGATGATTACAAGTAGTTAAGTAGTTAAACTATATCTGCAACACGATGTGAAGGCCGAACCTAAGTTTCAGAGTGGGTGGATGTGCTTTTTATGGCATAACATTTTAATTGCTGATTTATTACTTTAGTACTTGCTGCTTGGCTACCTAAACCTCTCATAAAATATGGGCACAGTGCTGTTTACTAATCACCCGTGGCATTTTTATTTTACAGTCATGATAACACATTGTTCGTTTTTTGGGGTTTTTGTGTTCAGAAATTTTTATTAAATATACTTTATCATACATAAACATAATACAAAAAATAACACCCAATTATAAAGAATAAATACAATGCAATTATAAGGAAATATAACGCATCAATTTGAATTCAAATATTATATTATAACATTAAATGTCAAGTAATAAAGGATAGAAAAGAAGAAGGGCTACATTGAAGGTATTAGGGCAATTGTGAACTATAATACTTATTTTAAATTGAGGAACAAGGAATCATATATGAATACAAACTAGACCAGATGTTAGAACTGGAAGAAGATGGTTCAGCACGAGTATGCAAAAATTAGGGTTGCCCACATCTTGAAAAAATAATCCATTCTCACTAAGTCTTGACTGAAAGTAACATAGCATCTTTCCAGTTGAAAGTTATAGATTTCAGTGCAGTAGAAATAAGGAAATCCAAAAGTTTACAATCCTCAGTAGATAATACAGGTTTAAGGGGAAAAGACTTAAGATAGAGAATGATAAAGGTGTTTTGATATTAAGAATCTAAGTTATAATATTCCACACATCCAGACCAAAACTGAGAAATAAAAGGACATTTGTATAATAAGTGTTGTAAATCTCCAGTCATGGTATTACAATGCCAACAATTTGGGGTATCTAAAAGTTTAGCTTTTAATAGTTTATCTGGTGTCCAAAAGCATTGGTATAGGAAATAAATATTAGTTTGTATGAGAGTAGCCGGGAGATTTTGGCATATACTTTGCAATCCTGATTAATTAGAGATATGGGACGATAGTTAGAAACCAGAGTAGGATCCTTGTTTGGCCTAGGGAGGACAATGATGGTGGCTTCATTAAAAGAGTCACCCATCGGGGAAGTGTGTTGAAACTCCGTAAAAAAGGAAAGTAGGATAGAAGATAGTTGGTCTTGAAAACATTTGTAAAATTCAGACGAAAACCATCTGGACCAGGTGTTTTATTGAAGTTTAATGTTCTAATAGCTGTGATTATTTTTTGTATATCAATAGGTTTTTCTAAAGCTAGGCTATCAGTGTCAGAAATTTGAGGTAATTGACAGGTGTTAAGGAAATCAATGATGACTTTATTTTGCAGGGCGAGAGGTTCATGGCATATGGAGGAATAGAAGGCTACAAACTCTCTCAAAATGTCCTCAGTATCTGTCAGCAGAGTACCGTTACTTGTTTTGATGGCAGGAATTTGAATTTTTTCACGCTTAATGCGTATATAGTTAGCTAACAGTCAGCCAGATTTGTTGGAGTTAAAATGAAAATTTGATTTTTCTTTCGAGATAAGTAATCCTGCTCTTTTACTAAGCATACAACTATAATCATATCTATATTTCTGAAGTTGGTACTGATATTGAAGATCAAGATAAAATGAAGAGTGTTTCCAACATTGCTATGCGTTTTTCGAATTTGGAAAGGTGAGCATAAAATTATTTATTGTCATGAGCCATGATAGAAATTGTAACTCCTCGAATATAGGCCTTAAAGGCATGCCAGTGAACAATTTTAGAGGTATCAAAGGGAAATATTATGCAAAAAATACTCATTAATGGGAGAGGCAAGTTTTTTAGAATAGGTTGGATTAAGAACTATATCAGAGTTCATTCTCCATCTTTTATTGGGAATCTGAGGATCCAAAAGAAATAAGGAAATGGAGATTAGGGCATGATCGGAAATTGTAAAAGGGTGAATAACCGATTCATTAATCATATGGCATAGGTTCCGTGAAGTCAATAGATAATTAATAAAAAGTCAATTCTTTGTCAGTAGGATGTTCTAATCTCCATAAATCAACCAACTTAGTAACAGAGAACAAAGATTTTGAAGCAAAAATGGATTTGTTAGGTCAAAATTTAAATGCAGAGGAACGGTCTAGCAAAGGGTCTCTGATGAGATTAAAATCACCACCCACAATAAGGAACGAGTTATCCAATTTTAATATTTCAGTAGAAACGTACAACCAGAAAGAAAGGTCATCTGATGTAGAGGCATATACATATTGACAATGTTTAAAATAGGTTTGTGAACCTTGACTTGAGCATAAACAAATCTACCATCTGAGTCGTGGTGGTGAGACATTTGCTGTATTTGTACTTTATGGGAGAAAAATATAGCTACACCATTTTTACGGTTTGCAGCAGGAGATGAAACCATATTTCCCACCCATTCCTTCGACATTGTATGTAACATTTTATCATTCACATGTGTTTCTTGCAAGAAACAAATATCAATGTTAAACTTCTTTAAGTATTCTAAAATTTTATGTCTTTTAACAGGATGCCTCAACCCCTTAACATTTAAAGAAACAACAACTAATTTATGCAGTGTAGCCATAACAAGTTGTGAAAGAGAGAAGATTGATAGAGAAAAAAGAGAGAAGGAAAAGTAGCTCATATATAAAAACACAGAACAAGATAGACAACATATAAAGAGGTCGACCTCCAGGACCTCATATCAAGTAGAGCATTAGAGACGGAGAAACAAAGCAAGAGTAGCCACCTTGTGTGCACCTGCTATAATGAACAAAAATTACACCCTTTAATAAGGGGAAACACATTAGCCTGCAGATCCGGAGGGTAGAGTGTCCATGAGAATAGGGTCGTGCTGGTCCAGAAATTGTATCAAATCTGAAGGTGAAGAGAAAGATTTATAGATATCATTCTTTCAAATGCGCATCACAGAAGGGTCAAAGAGGCCATACTTGTATCCAGCTTCATGCAGACGCGGTCTCAGATGAGAACACCAACGGCAGATTTGAACTGTCTCTTTTGCAAAGCCCTGATGTATGAACACTTTATTTCCTTGTATCAAAAGAGTTGGGATCGCTCGTGCAGCTTTCCCTATAAGAAGTTGGTGATGATGCCTCAGAACTTTAAATATGATTTGTCGCGGCTTAACCTGATGGAGTTTCCGAATAGAGGGGATTCTATGAGCTTTATCAATTTCAAACCGATCTGAAAATTTGTTGTTTAAAAGCTTGGGTAATACATTTTTTAAGAAAAGACGACAACTTTGTATCTCAACTCCTTCTGGAACATTAAATATGCGTAAGTTGTACTGCCTATTTCTGTTTTCCAAATCAAGTAATAAGAATTGAAAAGTAGCAACCTGGAGGATAAGTGGAGCCATATTTGTAATAGCTCTAGTATTGTCACAAATCTTAATCTCATCGTCTGAAACTTTCCCAGATAAGGAGGCAATGTCTCTCTAAATACTTTTAATATATGAGCATATGTTTTCAGTATTTGTATGAATAGCTTAAATTTTCTGCAATATTTTTAATAATGAGGTATCATGTGAGTCTATAGCTTTAGACTTCGCAGGAAGAGGAGAAACAGCTGGCTTTCGTTTGAGTGGTTAGACATCAATTTGGATTCAATGTTGTAATACAGAGAGATATAAAATAGTGATAAGTGAATTGAAATATTAAAATAGCCGAAATGTGGCCAAAACTTTGAGATAGTTATGGTTATTTTGACGATTTATTAATATACGCTGAGGAAATACACAGCAAAAAGAGCTTAAATAAAGTTCCAATGTTGAAATATGGCGAAAAAATCTTTAAAGTTAACAAGTAAGGGATTCAGGAAGCCAGGTTAAACAAAATCCCATTATTGAGGCGGTAAGCTTCTGAGAAGGGGAGGTGTTGAAGGAGAAATGCCCACCTCACTTCACATAGAGCCCAGCAGATTGAAGGAGCCTCGACTGAGGAGAATAAGAAAGAGCCTACTGCGCTTCACCTCTGGAATTGCCTCAAAACACTCCTGTAGCTTCTCTAGGGAACAGAAAAGGTCTGCAACTGCAAACCGCTCGTCGAAAGCTCCCCTATCGGCAGAAAAAGCCGATCAATTAATCAGGTCAGCATGGAGCTCAAATAGCGGTGGCCATCTTCTTTCACGTGCGCTGCCGTCTCCCATAGTGTTAGTTTTAATGTCTACTTTAAAAAGTTAAGATATGCACGCACATAGCCTATCTTGAAGATAAAACACAAATACCATCCATTTGTCAAAAGTGTAAGCGTACATGCTTCTCAATGATAAGGCTATGATTTGTAAATTAGAAGCCTACAAATGCTTTAATAGTGGAAACATTTAAATAGCAGACAAAAATGTTCTTATGTCCCACCATACATCACTTACCATACCTAGCCTACATACTATACTAAACCTAATCTTTCATACATAGTAAAGCTACACATCATACCTATTTACTTACCATAGCTACTTACCTATCATACCTAACTTTCAATACCTACCTATCATAACTACCATACATACTTATTTATCGATTCCATCCTACCCCAGTAATTTACTTTACCTACCATAACTAATGTACACTACCTATCATATCTACACTACAGCCCGTTCCTGATCTACTATATCTAACTTACCATACCAACCTGCCATATCCACATCTACCATAACTACCTAGTGTACATAAGATACCAAACCTACTCTTGCTATCAGAGGTATCTAAACAAAGATATTGACCATACCTACACATCCTTTCAACCATACTTAAAATACTGAACCTAACAATATCTACATTTCCATATCTACCTATATGACCTATCAGAATATAAGTAAAGTAGGTAAGCCCTATAGTTAGGTTTGATAGTAAGGCATGCATGATAAGTTAGGTATGGTAGTTTGGTAGGCTAAGGGAGGTATGGTGGGTTAGGTATGTGCAGGAGGTTAGATATAATAGATTAGCTATGAAGGCATGGTAGGTTAGTGATTGTTAGTTTAAGTAGGTTACATATGGTAGGTATAGTAGGTAGGTATTTTTGGTAAGTTGGAACATATGTTGTAAGGTAGGTATGACATAACTTATCTACTGTACCTAACATGCCTACTCTAGCATACCTCTCTACCTTCCCTAACAAAACGAAGAGCCTACTTACTGTACCTTCTTATGTACATGCTATTCCTATTATCTTATCTAACTCAAATACCATGCACACCCACCTACTGGTATTAACCTACTTTACCTACAATAACTAACCTACCATATGGGTCTTACAAGCTATACCCAACCTAAAACACCTACCATACCAGAAAACCGACATAACACATCAGTTTAGTTATCATACCTACCCATCTACCACACCTCTTTACCTACAAAATACATACCTACCATACCTAAATATAACATACATATGATATTTACAACAACTACCGTACCTACAATACCTTACCTACCATAACTTACCCACCATGCTTAACCTACATACCTACTATACCTAACCTACCATACCCGTCTCCCTACCCACCATAAATACATTTCCCTCCACCTCTGCAGTGCATGTAGCTAATGCCAGCCCTAAGGTGGTGTGGAGCAGTCAGGCACATAACTGTGAATAGAACGACAAAATAAACAATCCAAAACTACCAGATGCAGTTCCCGCCTCAAACAAATTTCAGTATGCACCTATCACCCAAAAGATATCTCTTAGAAAAACTACTCATTTGCTTGTGATGAGTCTAGGAGAAGGAGAGAGGTGTAGCAGAGGAAGGTAGCATAAAATTAAAAATGTCAACCCTTTAAAGCCATCTTCAATTGTTCTGGGAAACGAGCAGATGGTTTGATGCCTCATGTATTAACACCCCTACCCCCTTTTAACAGGTATCAGCTCCTTTCTCCTGGCCAGTGTACTTCCTGGCCAGTGTACTGTGGCACAAATTAAGAAAAAGGAGGTGGTGAGTAGTCTACCAACACCACTATTGCATGTACACAGCCTTCCTCAACACTAACTCTCAGTGTTCTGTAGACTGAGTCCATCATGACCATCACTGAGCCACCCACTTCGCAGTCATCTCTTGTTCCTCTTGAAGGGGGGGGAACACATGTGCCTTTATGAATTTACCAGTGGTCATTCCCTCATGTAAACCCAGAAGGAATCCTAGCATCTCTTCCATAGACACTGTGAGTGATGCTATTGTTTTTTTTTTTTATAATTCTTTTTATTGGCATTTGGTAATTTAAGCATACAAACATCATGTTTCGTAAAGAGGACTGGGATACATAAGTAGCAGAGTAGACCATCATCAATACATAGAGTACGTTTTACATCTTATTCAGTGTGGATGCGGTCTGTGTTGTAGCAGTCTTTGCCAGTAAGAAAAACTGGGGGGAAAACTAAACTGGGATGTGCCATAGGGTTTTTAGTGTTTAGGCCAGGCGTGTACTGTGGGTCTGTTATTGCCTACTCGCTAGTGCAGCTACTATTCACCTGGGAGGAAGCGGGTGCGCGGGCCGACGTGGGGGGCCGTGGAGTGTGGCAGATGGGCGAGGACGGACCCGATGGGTCTAGGAGTGGCGCGGGAAGTCGTGGAGGGGGATCCCCTGCCTCGGGAGCCTGTGCAGTGTGAGGCTGTACGGTGTCGGGGTATGTAGGTCCGTGCCCGGAACCTCCGGGGTCTGGGATTGTCTGAATTGGTGCAGTAGAAGCGCCCATTCTAAAGAGATTGGGACCTTGCGGATACCTTTGGCTTCTTCCTCGCGGATTGCATCCTCCTCGGCTGCCGCCCATTTAAGAACCGCCCCCACCCATGCCGCTAGTGGAGGACCCGATGGGGCCCGCCAATGCATAGCTATACAGCGTTTGGCCAACAGGTGGGCTAGGAAAACAAAGTGCATTGGTATTTTGTGTAGTTTCCTCCGTCCGAGTATGACCAGCGCGCAACCCTCCCAGGTAGTCAAGTGGGTCAGCCCGGTGAGATCTCTGAGCGTCGAGTGGATAGATGACCAGTAGGTCTGAATGCCCAGGCAGGTCCAGAACATGTGGGAAAAGGCTGCGTCCCCCGCTTGACAACGAGGGCAGAGGAAGGTCGTGTTGGGGTAGAAGCGTTGAAGGCGCGCTGGCGTTAGGTAGGCCCTATGTAGGATGTGAAACTGTATGTTCTTAAACCGGGCATTCCTGGATACTTTTTGGGGGAATTCTAACGCTCTTTCCCACTCTCTATCATGGAATGGTCGTCCTGCTTCCTCCTCCCAGAGGGCACGTAGGGATCCTAATAGTGGGGGTGTCAGTTCCCTAATCGATTTGTACAACCAGGTGGTGAGATGGCGACCCGATCCCATTCGTAGTATTGAGTGGAGAACTGGATGTGTGGGGGGTTCCCCCGATGTGAGGTCGGAGTATGGTCGGTAGTGGCTGAGAAGTTGGCGGTGGAGCAAGAACTGGCCCGGGGGCAGGTCATAATCGTCCATAAGCTGCCAGTACGACCGGAGCTGTCCTTCTTCGAACAGTGCTTCTGCCTCGGCTACGTCTCTAGACGTCCATTCCCGAAACATGGCAGAGGTGAAAAACCTCCCGTGTCTGGGCCAGCCGACGAGCGGTAGCAATGGTGTGTATGGGGGGCATTCTGGTGCCATGCGATGTATATGTTGAACGCACTTCCGGGCAATGTCTACTTGTAGGGGGTAGGTTCGAGTGGGGCGAGATCCCGGTATAAGTAGGCGGCGTAACTCTGGTATGGGCATACGACCTGTGGTAGTACATGTTTCGAGTGAGTATCTGTCCGCCGTCCAATATGAGAGTCACTGAAGCTGCGATGCCAGGAAGTAGGCTTCAAATGACGGCGCGCCGAGCCCCCCCTGTGTCGTGGGTAATTTCAGCTTTGCTAGCGCGATCCAGTGCCGCCCTTTACCCCATATTAGGGAACTGAGGAGTGTGTCTAAGTCCTTGAAGAAGGAACGGTGGGGGATTACTGGGAGGTTGGAGAAGTAATATAAGAGCCGCGGGACCAGTATCATCTTTGCGAGGGCTACCCGGCCTATCGGGGCCAACGGGAGGCTCCGCCAGAACCCAATGGAGGATCGTATCCCTGCGAGTGCCCTACGGTGGTTACCCTCGTAGATGTCGGCTGGGGAGTGGTATAAACGAATCTCGAGGTATCGGGGACCCTCTGCCGCCCAATGTATTTTCCGGTCACCGATCCAAACATCCTGGGAGGAGGCGCCTGGTGAGTGATGCTATTGTAAGTGCAAAAGGAACCTCCAGCACTTAAAGCTGGACTTCACTCTTCAAATTGTCCAACATCTCACATCTCTCTTCCAGCTGCACCATTAGACCATGCAGGTTTTGAACACTGTCAACTTTTCCAGAGCACTTGCCCCTGATATTCCTGTGGCTGCAAAGTGGAGGTCAAGGAAGCAGATTGTTGTTCTATCTGTTCATCCAGAGTACTTTACACCCTCCATTTTCTACTCCATAGATTGCTCTTCCTGATGCTCAAATACATTCTGCCAACCCATTGATAACTCAGGGCTTTCCAGAAATATTCATGCTCTTGTTTCAGTACTTTGTCATGAGGTGCAAGGGGAGGGGGCTGAAAAGGTCATATTTTGTCCTCCTCTTCCTATACAGGAATGGCTCAGTAGGCTCCAAAGATGGCATCAACAGTGCGGTCGAGCATGTCAACTACAATAAAAGTAGACATGGAAAGTGGAGTCTACTCTGGCAACATGTCCCTGAGCCAGACCCACTCACCCTTCACCCTAAAGGGCTGGCAAAACTGCAAGAGATCTGACCTGAGTGTAGCAGGTGGGGGCTCCCAGTATCATCAGGTGAGCAGCACCCAGGATCCGTCCATGCTCACGTCCCGTACTAGCTGTCTCCGTCTTCCAGGTCATGGAAGTTTGCCAGGAGCCTGGCGTCTAATGTCGTTTTCAAGGTTAACCAGGATCCAGGCTCCTTCTGCACAACATTTTACATTGCTACCCAATCAGCACCTCACGTCCAGTGTAGGAGAGAAAGTCCCAGAAGGCTCTGATAGTGGGTCAATACAATTTAACAGTTGCTGCATCAGTGGTTCTACAACATTGTTCAAGGTTTTCTTAGGCACACAATGCACTGGATCAGCACAAGGAGTGTTTGTGAGAGCTCCATGAGTTTGTGACCATCTTCATGGTTACTTTTCTAAACAAAAGCCTAAAAATAAAAAAAAATAGAAAGCTTTTTGAGTTGTGCTAAATGTATTTATCTTTGGGATTTGGCAGAGTGGCACCACAAACGAGAAATCCTCAATGGCACCTAAGTACAGGGAGACACCTCCATGGAAGTCAGGGCCAAGGATTTTAAGGTCTGATGTTGCCAAGCCCATATAATTTATAGTACAATTTGTAAATGCCAATAAAGTATTAACAAAACAAAAAAATTATAGTACAATTATGAACATATTATACTTAGTTAAAAGGGCTTTCAGCCAGCCTTTTTCATCCATTGGACTGTTATTCAGTCATTCACATATTCGTTCTGCTAACCACAGCATAAGGCATTCGGCACATGGAAGTGATTAATGTGTAAAAAACGTAAGTGCCACACATGACGTCTTTTTTCTAGCCGAGCAGCGCATGCGATGTCTAGCTTAGACCTAAAAACAATAGATTTTGCACAGGTGAAACCTACTGGCTTTGTCAATGATTGTTGCATTTAGAAACGGGGAGATTGAGAGATGTATCCATAATCTTAAAATGTGAAACTGAGGACGAGGCTAGAGAGATGATATGACGTCCTTTCGGGCGAGTATTTGGCAGAAGAGCCAGAGCTGCTGACTATGGAGCTTGGAAACGGGGTTTGAGTTTCGGTGTCAACTTAACATCCTTGATTTTGGGCAAATCACTTAATCTCGCTGTGCCTACAAACATGAATTGGTCCTTGTGTAAAGTAACTAGTGCTAATTGAAAGTGATCCAATACCTTTGGGTTGTGTTGGCACGATATAAAACTGCATAAAAAAAAGTAACTGGTGCTAATGTAAAGAGCTCAAATACCTTTGGGTGGTGATGGGGCTATATAAAACTGCACACAAAAAAAGTAACTGGTGCTAATGTAAAGCGCTCAAATACCTTTGGGTGGTGTTGGCGCAATATAAAACTGCACACAAAAAAAAACATTGAAAAGCAGAGACGAGGAGGAGAGGATCCATGCAACAGAGTGCCACAGGGCAAGCAGCGATGGGGGAGGTGGATGGGTAACCAACAGCAAATGTGGTCTGCCATGGGGAGATTATGTCATTTGGCCGTAATCACAAAATGTGGAACTGAAGCAGAGGCTAGGAAGACGATGTGGGGTAATCTATGGACACGATGTGGCGTAAGGGCCACAGCTGCCGACTGTGGAGCTGCGAAACTGTGTTTGAGTTTCGGCATCGGCTGAACATCGTTGAAAATGTGGCCAAATAAGTTAATCTTCCTATGCCTACCAAAATGAGTGTGTCATTGTGTAAAGGAACTGGTGCAAATGTAAAGAGCTCAGATACTTTTGGATGGTGCTGGCGCTATATAAAACTTCACGAAACAGTAACTGGTGCTAATGTAAAGTGCTCACTACCTTCAGGTGGTGTTGGTGCTACATAAAACTGCTAAAAAAAACTGAAAGAATCACAGCGTTAGGCTGATTTGCAGTAGTAAACATGAGGAAATACATTGCACTGGCAACCATATTAAAAGGACTACTTTTGGCATGGACACTGAGAGGGAAGACAGACCTTGATGACATTAAGACTCAGCCTGGCTCATTTGAAGAGAATTCAAATTAAGCAACAATGGCACATGGAAACCCTTGACCGGGGAATGCAGAAATGGTAAGAAAGTGTCCCGATAGGAAAAATTTAAAGGAATGTAGGCCCACCCTATGAAATGAGAAGCAACAAGGTGAGACACAAACAGTTCAATCATTCCACACAGGAGTAACATGGCTATGCAATCACAGCAGAAGATACAGGTATTTTAGAAGTTCTGACATGCTCTGTGATAACGCATGCCCGATTCAATTGAGCTCTGATTTTCCAGCTATAAAAAAACATTGCTGAAAACCACATATGGTAAAAACCCACACACACCTAGTACCCACACATGTGGAGAATAAACAGAGACTACATGTGTGGCAAGTAAAGCAGCCGTGAAGACATGCTGCAATCCACACATCAGCTATACACTAACAGGACATTAAAAGGTAGAACACCAGCACTCACTAGAACGAAACGCACCACAATGGGGGTTTAAAGCAGTAACAGGGTCAGGAAAGGGGTGATTTGTGGATGGGGCAAGCACTGGGAAGTGTGAGGGGGTAAGCAGAGACGGGAGGGTGGAGGTGGGGGAAACGAAAAACAGCAACAAAGGCAAAAGCAGTGACGGATCGGGTGATCTGTGGACGGGGCAAGCACCAGGTGGGGTGAGGGAGCAAGCAGTGACAGAAGGGAGGTAGGGTAAAATAAAAGCAGCGATGAAGGGCAAAGCAGTGACGGAGAGGGGGTGATCTGTGGATGGGGCAAGCACCGAGAGGTCTGAGGAAGCAAGTAACAATGGAAGGGAGGAGGTGGGGAAACGGAAAGCAGCAATGAAGAGAAAAGCAGTGATGGGGGAGGGGGTAGTTTGTGGATGGGCAAGCACCTGCAGGTACGAGGGAGCGAGCAGTGCCCGAAGGGAGAAGGTGGGTGAAGCAAAAAGCAGTAATGAAAGTAAAAGCAGTGACGGGGTCGGGGGAGGGGGTAATTTGTGGACGAGGCAACCACTGGGAGGTGCTAGGGAGCAAGCAGCGACGCAATGGAGGAAGTAAGGGAAATAGAAAGCAGCAACAAACGGAAAAGCAGTGACACAGGAGAGGGTGATTTGTGGACGGGCATGCACCCGGAGGTGCGAGGGAGCATGCAGAGACAGGAGGGAGAAGGGGGGAAAAACGAGAAACAGTATTGAAGGGAAAAGCAGTAACTGGGGAGAGTGTGATATGAGGATGGGGTAAGCACCAGGAGGTGCGAGGGAGCCAACAACGATAGAAGGGAGGAGGTGGGGGAAACAGAAAGCAGCAACAAAGGTAAAAGCTGTGATGGGGGAAGGGGTGATTTGTGGACGGGGCAAGCACCTGGAGGTGCGAGGGAGCAAGCAGCAACAGGAGGGAGGCGTGAGGGAAACAGGTAAAGTGAAACAAAGGGAAAAGCAGTGATGGGGAGGGGGGATCTGTGTACAGGACAAGCACCAGAAGGAACGAGGGAGCAAGCAGTGACAGAAGGGAGGAGGTGGGTGAAACGAAAAGCAGCAACAATGGGAAAAGCAGTGATGGGGGAGGGGGTGATCTGTGGATGGTAAATGAAGGCGGTGGGAGGAGAGGGAACTGGTAGAATCATGAGCACTGTGTAGAGTGCTGAAATAGATAGAAAAAAAGCAGGTCCTAAAATGGTGGTAAAAGCCAGGAGCAGTGGATGTTTACAAATACTTGGTCCATGCTCTGGGGGAGGGCTCAACACAAGAAGACACTTGACCATGCATTCAATCAACACAAGACCTGATCTAATATGGGACAATCTTTGTGAGCATACCCCATGCCATATCTTGGTAACAGTAACAGCTTCCACCATGCTGTCCAATTCTATGTGCTCCTGTCCATATTATTTAAAAGTTGTTCAGTGTCATTCCCCAGTATAAGACCAATAACGTGTATTTCACGAAAAAAGAAAAAATGTGCAAAGGTTTGGAAGTGCCTCACGGAAACACCACCATGGGAGCTGCTTGACCATGCATGCCAAGACGATAGAGCAAGCAAATGAGAAGCCTGTGGCGGGCTGAAGCCCACAGATTAAACACGTCTCTTCAACACAGAGAATGCGCTGCCTAATCGAGACCTACAAAGTAGTCCCCTTCAGTGCTAGGGACGATTGGAATCACGCACATAATTGTAAGATCTGTCAAGAAACTACAGCTTCCAGCATACATGCAAGTTAAACTTAAAGAGGCTCTTTACTGAGGAAATCAGCCATTTTCTGTAGGGAACATCTGTTCACATTGAAGACAAAGGTGATGCTCTATGAGTACGGCATCAAATGTGGATTCTCTGTTCTTTGTGCTTGTTGCCAAGATGAGCGTGCCTGGCAAAGTCCAGTTAGGTTGCTCTGACATAGGATACCTGATAGACTGTGTTCAAGAGGTGGATTGCGCAACTATCGCAAAAAATGGATTCCATGCCACTAAGGGGGACTGATTAATTAAAGTAACTCAGTAGAAGAATGCGCGTTTACGATTAAATTAATTTAGAATGTAAACTGGGTGAGAGCAAGATATCCCTAGAAAAGGATTTGTGCAAAATAGCCTCAGATGTTTGCACTAGTCATATTCATGCGACTCCAGCTACCAAGCAACTGCTGATATGTGAACTTATCTTGACAGGTGATTAGGGTAACAGTTGTGTAAGTGTTGCATATATATATATATATATATTGCAGCTCCCAAAACTCTCGTTCATCACACAGAGTTAAGCACTCACAGGAGGGGTTCCGTATCGATTATTCTTTTATTTCGGCAGAAATCAAAGTAGCAAGACAGACGCGTTTCGAATAAATCTTCATCAGTGTCTCGAAAGCAAGACCGCGCGCCTGCATTTAAATACATATCACGTCATGTAAGGCGCGACAGCGTGAAACACATTCGCGTAACAACAACTGAAACAGAAGATGGCTCAAATCCCACTCTTTACATTGCTCTTGGGGCGGCCATCTTGGAGTGATAAATTCACTCATCATGTCCATACAATTCAAGTCTCTTGATTAAAGGAGCCATGATGAAAACAACAATCATTTGCAAAATAATTCATCAAATGTTGCAAAATATTTAAATAAATAATGATCAACAGTTCGTCATGAGGAAGGTATATACCATTATCATGCGGAAGTCAGTATAACGCCATGTATTGGCCTTAGCTCCCTGTAAATTGAAGGAGACGGGGGATGGACAGAGAAAGAAAAAAGAAAAAAGAAAAGGGAGAGAAGAGATGGGAAACACGGGAGACAAGTGCGGGACAGACAATGAATAGAGAGGTGAAGACAGTGTAACATTGGTAAACATCACATGTAGGGATTGCAAACTAATTTTAAGATTTTAAGATGTTGGAGGCCCTACGGAATGAGGAAGAAATTGCTGCTACCCCGACTGATGATGTGGCAACCAGAGCCATGCGAGTGGGTATAAAACAAGCAACACCGGCTACGAGTTTCAAGCCCCCCTCTGTCTTTATTCCTCAGATGCCATATGATGCGATCGACGCGTTTTCCGATGCGGTGGGGCAGGACCTCCTAGAGTTCAGAACGAAAGTTCCCAGTGGAACAGACCGAGGTAACAACCTCACTGAAGAACAAAGGTCCATATTGAAAGATTTATCAAAGGACGAACAAATAGTATGTAAACCCTCCGACAAAGGAGGGAATATCGTATTATTGACAAGAGAACAGTACTGTCGTGAAGCTTACCGCCAATTGAACGATGTGAAGCTTTATGAAGAAACCAATATTGAACACTATAACGCAAGTATTCTAAAATATCACAATTTACTAGAGAAATGGCGTTACAGAGGCATGCTGGGAACAAACGAATTTCTTTTCCTACGCAATTTGGATCCTATCACACCGACTTTTTATCAATTGCCAAAAATCCATAAAAACACCAACGACCCGCCTGGGAGACCTATTGTTTCCTCTATAGGAAGCCTCACCGAGAACATGTCTGTATATATTGACTCTTTCCTTTTCCCACTGGTTTTGAAGCTGAAATCGTATATTAAGGACACTACTGATTTCATCATGCAGACCAAGAAGATCAAGTGGGAACCCACATACCAATTAATCGCTCTGGATATTACTAGCCTGTACACATGCATTGAACACAGTCAAGGGCTAGAGGCAGTAGCCCATTTTCTAGCGAAAAGACCTTTGAAATTCTCTGAGCACAATATCATGCTCTTGGAATTTATCCAATTTTGCCTGTCTAATAATATTTTTCTATTCCAAGAACAACTCTATAGACAGATGTCTGGGACTGCCATGGGGACCTGCTTCGCCCCCAGCTATGCGAATCTTTTCGTAGGCTGGTGGGAGGAGCAGGTCGCCCTCAGCAACCACATGAGCAAATGGACCAACTATGTGATAGCATGGCACAGGTACATAGACGACCTCTTTTTGGTATGGGGGGGGTCACCAGAAGAGGCTCGGATTTTTATATCTGAGCTTAATAACAATCAACTTAATCTCAGGTTCACATCTGAGATTAGTTCCCTAACGGTGAACTATCTAGATCTGAAGGTGTTTGCTAGCGAGGGTGTCCTCGAGACCGAGCTATATAGGAAGCCCACTGCGGGCAATTCTATCTTGCACGCCCACAGCAATCATCCACCCACACTTATTCGCAGTATCCCATATGGCGAGCTGCTCCGCCTGAAACGGAACTGCTCAAGAGAAGCTGACTTTGAACAAGCAGCAATTCAAAGCATAAAAAGATTCCAAGTTAGGGGTTATAACTATACAGACTTGATCTCTACACTCAACAAAGTGAGAAAAATACCCAGACAACAACTTCTGACATATAAAAAATCAGCCAATAGGAACACAGCTGAGCATGAGGGCAAATTTCGCCTTATAACCACCTTCTCGGACGAGGCAAATCTACTGAGGAGAATAATCAGAAAAAGTTGGCATATCCTTCAAACCGACACAGTCATCGGTAAGGATATTCCGAAAGTACTAATGATTACCTTTCGGAAATCGAGATCACTCCGTGATAAATTGGTGCAGAGCCACTTATCACCATTGTCACAACCCACAGGTACTCTCAAGGCCCTGCGCGGATTCTTCCCTTGTGGGAAGTGTAGAGCCTGCAAAAACTGCAAGAGAGTTCTCACATACAATATCCCAGGGGTCAGGCAACCAAGGCGTATAGATAAATTTATCACTTGTTCTACCACCCATGTAGTGTATTGTCTCATCTGCCCGTGCGGGCTTAAATACATCGGCAGCACTATCAATAGTGTTAAAATGCGCATTTTGGAACACCAGCGCGCCATTAACAAGAATGATGTAAATTACCCTGTAGCCAGGCATTTTGCCATCATGCACCACAGCAACAGGGACCTTCTACAGTACTTTGGTCTCGATCATGTACCCGTAAACATTAGGGGGGGTGACAGAGTCCAAAGACTACGCAGATTAGAATCCCGCTACATTATAGATCTGTACACAAAGGCCCCACACGGTCTCAATAGTGGGGAAGAATTGAGTGTACACCTGGGCAGATGAGCACACTTTCTGGTTTTAGAAACAGATGGAACCACATACCGTGAGGGATTATGAATTAAGTTGAAAATTAGAATGCACAAACATGAGTGGGTGTCAAATTTTTCCCTGATTAGCTTTAACATTGAAGATACCTTCATCTCATCTATACTTGAATCATGGAAATTAGTTTGCAATCCCTACATGTGATGTTTACCAATGTTACACTGTCTTCACCTCTCTATTCATTGTCTGTCCCGCACTTGTCTCCCGTGTTTCCCATCTCTTCTCTCCCTTTTCTTTTTTCTTTCTCTGTCCATCCCCCGTCTCCTTCAATTTACAGGGAGCCAAGGCCAATACATGGCGTTATACTGACTTCCGCATGATAATGGTATATACCTTCCTCATGACGAACTGTTGATCATTATTTATTTAAATATGTTGCAACATTTGATGAATTATTTTGCAAATGATTGTTGTTTTCATCATGGCTCCTTTAATCAAGAGACTTGAATTGTATGGACATGATGAGTGAATTTATCACTCCAAGATGGCCGCCCCAAGAGCAATGTAAAGAGTGGGATTTGAGCCATCTTCTGTTTCAGTTGTTGTTACGCGAATGTGTTTCACGCTGTCGCGCCTTACATGACGTGATATGTATTTAAATGCAGGCGCGCGGTCTTGCTATCGAGACACTGATGAAGATTTATTCGAAACGCGTCGGTCTTGCTACTTTGATTTCTGCCGAAATAAAAGAATAATCGATACGGAACCCCTCCTGTGAGTGCTTAACTCTGTGTGATGAACGAGAGTTTTGGGAGCTGCAATTTTTCGTGGGGCACCGCCACGCTATAGCACCCGCCTGCGAGTGACCTGGCTGCTGGTGCAACTTTGGGAGCCTTCACATATATATATATATATATATATATATATATATATATATATATATATATATATATATATATCCAGGCTCATAGGGGTGTCCATACTTCAAGCAGCACTCGAACGCGGTTTAGCTTGTCCCCTTTCCATAGCTTTATTGGTATACAGGCAGCTTTCCTCGGTATTCTCACCGGCACACAACCAAAAGCCTGACGCGTTTCGTTAAGCAACTTCTTCAAAGGCATATAGGTTGAAAGAGGCAGTCGGGCCACACCCCCTCATTTGTACCCAATCATACGCTGATATGCAGCTGCTCTGAATGAGCATGTATGTCACGGTGTTCTGGGATTTGTAGTCCGTTTAGATCCACAGATGGATGCCTCTTATGATAGATGCCATCGCAAGTTCGCCTTAAGCCCCAAGGGAGGTGCTCTGCTCAATCCACAAATCGCGCTCCACTATTGGGTCCTGGTTAAGACCCGTGGCCCCCTCAGTCCCGGGGTGGTGCTTGCTTCGCGACTGGACCGCCGCGTTTTAAATCCAGGCTCATAGGGGTGTCCATACTTCAAGCAGCACTCGAACGCGGTTTAGCTTGTCCCCTTTCCATAGCTTTATTGGTATACAGGCAGCTTTCCTCGGTATTCTCACCGGCACACAACCAAAAGCCTGACGCGTTTCGTTAAGCAACTTCTTCAAAGGCATATAGGTTGAAAGAGGCAGTCGGGCCACACCCCCTCATTTGTACCCAATCATACGCTGATATGCAGCTGCTCTGAATGAGCATGTATGTCACGGTGTTCTGGGATTTGTAGTCCGTTTAGATCCACAGATGGATGCCTCTTATGATAGATGCCATCGCAAGTTCGCCTTAAGCCCCAAGGGAGGTGCTCTGCTCAATCCACAAATCGCGCTCCACTATTGGGTCCTGGTTAAGCCTCTTTCAACCTATATGCCTTTGAAGAAGTTGCTTAACGAAACGCGTCAGGCTTTTGGTTGTGTGCCGGTGAGAATACCGAGGAAAGCTGCCTGTATACCAATAAAGCTATGGAAAGGGGACAAGCTAAACCGCGTTCGAGTGCTGCTTGAAGTATGGACACCCCTATGAGCCTGGAGATATATATATATATATATATATATATATATATATATATATATATATATATATATATATTCAAGCTCTGTTTGCCCCCACGATTGAGTTGCACTCGGACACCGGCGAAAGGTGGCAAGCCTTTATTTTCAGTACGTGCTGACAACGGAGGGGGCCACGCGTACGGATATACGCCGAATCGCCTTGTGGGACATTGGCTTGGGATTAGCGCTGACCCTGCTGGTTGGGGGCCCATCTGAGGGCGCGGACTGTGTTTTCCCCAGTAACAAGTGCGTCCATCCAGGATTTTAATTCAGGACCATGTAGACCACAATGCCATCTGGTTATGGAACCCGCCCATCTGGGGGCGTGTCAAGTAGCATTGAATAAGAAGCAACATGGTTCGGTGAGCACTAATCTTACCTGCAACATTTCATAGCCTCAGAAGAAGGAAGCAAATTTCCGAAACGCGTCAGGCATGCTGCGGGAGAGACTGGATTGAAAAGCAGCAGGCAGTTGTCAGCACGTACTGAAAATAAAGGCTTGCCACCTTTCGCCGGTGTCCGAGTGCAACTCAATCGTGGGGGCAAACAGAGCTTGAATATATATATATATATATATATATATATATATATATATATATATATATATATATATATATATATATATATATATATATCTCAATAATCCTTGCCTTTACTCCTTCGTATTGCCGGAAAGCAAGAGCAGACCCAGATTCGTCAGTAGTGATGTTTATTTAGTTCACCACCATGTTGCCATGCCGCGTTTCGGTCGGAAACTCCGACCTTGTTCACACAACAGCGCATGAGCGGCATGTCTCTTTAAATAGTGCAAAAAATCAGCAAAATGCAAACATAGAAGAGTTACTACATATGATGACATTACATATATGCATAACGTTAAATGTAAATACATTTAAAAAAAATGTGTGGTTGGGCTTAAATGCCTCTGGATGTTTTGTAAGTGTGACAGGTTAAAATTAGCATCATAAAGTTAGATATCAGCCAACATATAATTCATAGAATAAATTCAGATGGATTAAGATGAAGCTTTTGTGTTCCTGATAATGATAATCAAATCTGATTGGCACAATATTATTTTTGCTTTTCACCAACTAGATTATAGAAACAGATGGGTATATCACAGTATAAATACTACTTGACCCCTCTAAATGATCCTGTTACAATCATCCAAAATGCGTAGCTCAACCATGTTAAAATGCTATATATAAAGTGTCTAAGTGCATAAATAAGAGAGAAATGCCCCCCATATCCCTATTTGTTCTAAAAGCGAGATCCCAATTTGAACTATTTTTAATTTTATTGTATTTTATACTATATATATATATATATATATATATGTGCAAAAATTGGTGCAAAAAGGTGCTTGTGTGCAAAGAAAGTGCGGATAATATAAGTACTCAATATATGTATATTGAAGAATTTCTTATGGTATTAATACCATAACAAAGGGACTAGGATGTCAATAACATCATGCAGTTAATCTCCACTGAATAAGGATTGAGAGAGATAGTAGTAGATCCATGGTTAATCTATGAACATAGTAATAGGTTGATTCCCACATAATGAATTATAAAAAGCATATTATAAAATCATTTCAACCTAAAATGGTCAATAAATTAGCTAAAAATACTCCTAAAATATTCATAAAAGAATCTACCATGATATAATACAGTCTCAACAAAATTGCCTTAAGAATACATTTTCAAGGTTAAATGGATACTGATCAAATGTCATTATGACATAAATTATAATATGAAATATAATGTATGCATATGTGAGGGGTTTATATCATAAATATGTATGTAAATCCTCACAAACATTTAAACCCCTAGGATGCTTAGTATCCATTTCCAGAAAAAATCTGGTCTCAAGACGCCGAAGTTTTCTTTCTCTATTGACTCCCCTCTTGGTGAAAGGCACTGAACCCAACACATAATATTTAAAATGTTTAAGATTGCTTTGATGCTGTTCCTTAAAGTGCCTGGCAACAGGATAACTAGGATCTTTATTAGTTATGGCTCGCATGTGTTGCAAGATTCTTTTATGGACTGGTAACTTGGTACTGCCTATATAAGTTAGATTGCAACTACATGTGAGAGCGTAGACGGCAAAGTCTGTTTTGCAGGACAAATATTTCAATATGGTGTGTTTCTTAGAGCTAAAAGCCGTTTGATAGCTTTTAGTATTTGCTCCATATTGACATGCTTTGCATTGGGTACATTTATAAAAACCTGTTCTAGGGGCTAGCCATTTATTAGGTTCCACTCCCTCTGGGTTATTCTTTACTAGTTTATTACCCATAGATACAGTTTTTCTAAATGTGATGGAAGGTTTTTTGGGTAAGTCACCCCCTATAACAGGATCTCCCCTTAATATTGGCCAATTACGTCTGATTATTGCTCTAATTTGTCCTTCTTGTCTACTGTATCCTAGAATAAGCCTGATAGGTTCCCTTATCCTGTCTTTCACCATGATGTTGGGCTTGGATTTATATTGTAATAGGTCTTGACTCGCTTTTGATCTAGACTTAAATATTGCCGCTTCAACTACACGATTCTTATATCCCCGTTGCAAGAATCTGTTTCTGCATTCTTCCCGTTTTTCTTGCATGTCATTTTCTTCACTACAGATTCTTTTTATTCTTAACACTTCCCCGTAGGGGATACTGTTAATCAAGTGGAGAGGGTGGGCACTTGACGCGTGCAATATCGCGTTGCCCGCTGTTGGTTTTCTAAATAAAGTCGTGGCAAGGCCCTTAGGGGTGGTGTAAATCTTCGTGTCTAGAAATGTTATAGTCTCGCTACTTATGACACATGTAAACTTGAGATTGAGGTCATTCATGTTGATTTTAGCAACAAAGTCATGTGCACATTGCATAGGCCCTTTCCATACGACAAACAAATCATCAATAAAACGCAACCATGCGATTATATTGTTTTCAAAAGTCTGTGCATATTGTTTCAAGAGGACCAGCTCCTCCCACCATCCCATAAAGAGACAAGCATAACTAGGGGAGAAGCTGGCCCCCATGGCTACACCTTGTACCTGTTGGTAAATTTGGCTGTTATATAGAAACAAATTGTTTTCTAAACAGAATGTTAGAAGATCTAATAACATCTGATTGTGTTTTGCAAACTTCATTGGTCGATTAGCCAAAAAATACTCAACAGCTCTAACCCCATCATGGTTGCGTATACAAGTGTAAAGAGCTGTAACATCCAAGGCGATAAGGCAGTAGTCCTCATGCCTCCTAATCTCTTCAATTTTACGAATAAAGTCACTTGTATCTTGTACATAAGATCTGAGGGATTTCACATGTTGCTGTAAGAAAGAGTCAATGTAAATAGACATGTTTTCCAATGGGCCATCGCATGCCGAGATTATAGGCCTGCCAGGTGGATTATTCATAGATTTGTGGACCTTGGGAACGAAATAAAGCAGAGGGATAGTTGGGTTTTCTTTTTTCAGGATTTTAAATTCTTGCAGATTGAGGAGGCCTGCACTTTTCCAGGCAAGTAGTTTCCCAAAGAAAATGTGTAGTGCCTGCTTGAATTTGTCCATAGTACTTTTGCGGTAGCAGTTTGTGTTGTTAAGATGTTTAGCTGCCTCCTCTGCATATTCTTTAAGTGTCCATAAAACCACATTTCCCCCTTTATCTGCATTTCTGATTACCACCTGTTTGTTTTTCCTAATTTTATCCATCAGTTGGTTGTATTTACGTTCCTCATTATTGGTAGGTAAAAAATTCTTACTGGTGGTTGTATAGAGTTGTTTAATTTCCGCCACCACTTGTTCATTGAATAAATCAATGGCATCACGAGGCAGGATTGGTGTAAACTTAGATGTTTCTTTAAATGTGGTTGCAGGTTTGGTGCAAGTTTCAAAACCAGGTGAGAGTAGATCCTGGGTTACCAGTTCCAAATCACAATCCCCAAAATTATCACCTTCCCGATTATGACTGATCAAATCCTTGAGCGGTCCTATGTTAGCAACATTTAAGTTGCCCATCTCCGTTACAGCTGGTGGGTTGTGATTGGTCTGTGTGATTTGTAAAGTGACTGGAGGACTTGCCTTGCTTTTTGGAATTTATTGAGTTTAAGTTTCCTCACAAACTTGTAAATGTCAGCTCTAGTGTTGGTATAATCAAAGTTGGTTGAGGGGCAAAAGGAGAGGCCAAGTGAGAGGATCTATTTTTCTGATTGGTTTAGATCCATTTCAGTGAGATTCATAATAGTACTGTTTTCAATGCTTGGTTTAACACTTGTTTCCAAAGTCCCCAAATTGTTGATATTTGTGGGTATTATCGTTTCCTCCATTGTCCTCGCCCTCTCATTGGTTTTTTGTTTCCATTGTTGCCTCCTTTGTCTGGCTGCCCTCCTTCGTTCCCGCCTGTTCTTTGTCCTTCGTTTTTTGACGTTTGATTTACCCTAGGTCTAAGGGTGTCCCTGCGACTCATCCGGAGGCAGTCCAGTTCTTCACCCAGGGATGGCTTAGTTCCCCCTGGGGCCGGTCTGTTTCCCATATTTTCCATCTCACCTTCGCTTTCGACTGCCTAACTTAAGTCCGAAGTCGAGGTAGATAATACACCATATGCTCCAGTTTGTTCTTGCCGCAATGTGTTGCTTTTCATAGATTTATTTTTATAAACATCATATTTGCGTGAAAAAGTAAAAATCTGCCCATTGGCATAATCATCTTTGTCCCTTTGAAACTTGAATGTTTTTCTTTGTTTTATTTTTTCCTCTTCTTTGTTGAGTCTGGCTGTCATTTCTTCATGATATTTTTTTCTCATTTGGTCATCACCTTGTTGTTCAATTTCCTTGCTAAGATTTTCAATTTGATATTGTAATTCCAATCTATCTATTTCTGCGTATTTCACCAGTAAAACTACTAATTTGCGAGAGGAGTCCAAGTTACATTCCGCCCACTCTGCCATCATCTGTGGGTTTGGGGCATCGTAACTCGGGGCTAACATAATTCTAAGCCCCCTAGGGATTCTGCCTACGTCTAAATACCTCTAGAGGGATTTGGCCTCCCACCATTTGGCAGTCTCCTTGTGCATCAATTTCTCAATATACGTTAGTTATCTTTTAAACCTTTAACTGCTGTAGATGTTGATGCCATTCCTACGTCTTTGTTAGGTTGCTTTTGTTGAGGATTGTCCGTGAACATTTCCTCTGCCGCACTTTCTCGATCCCTATGCGCTGCGGCAAACATGGTGGCTGCTAAAGTGTCAGTGAAATCTAAGTCCCAATACTTAAAGGCTCCAATGTAAATATCACCGAGTCCGTGAGTAAAGGTGACACCTCCCCCCCGTGTTATGATGTTGCATTAACGTTTGACAGAGGTTAAGGGTTAGGGGTTACCTCAGCGTGCATGCGTGTCCATTGGCAATCCTCTACCGCTGTATTCCAGGCTGCTCAGCCGCGCCACCTAAAGTGTGTCCGAGGCTTGCATCAAAGCTCACTCAAGAGCTGGAAGTTGCTGTGCCGCTGGTTATCCACAAAACCACTTCGTCTCAGTTCCTTGCTTTTGCAAACACAGGGGGCTCCGTGGTTCCCCAACCGGGAAAATTTGAAAAAGTCTCCGCTCCTCCTACTGCTCGATGCCGCTCACGTGACAGCAGGCAGCCGCCAGCGCCAGCACCAGTCCGTATGAAGAAAGCGAGAGACAGAGACCGCCTGCCTCGGAGCCAACTCGTGGGGAGGGGGTCCGCCACACCGGAGGAAGTCAATCCGGTAAATTATCAATAATCCTTGCCTTTACTCCTTCGTATTGCCGGAAAGCAAGAGCAGACCCAGATTCGTCAGTAGTGATGTTTATTTAGTTCACCACCATGTCGCCATGACGCGTTTCGGTCGGAAACTCCGACCTTGTTCACACAACAGCGCATGAGCGGCATGTCTCTTTAAGTAGTGCAAAAAATCAGCAAAATGCAAACATAGAAGAGTTACTACATATGATGGCATTACATATATGCATAACGTTAAATGTAAATACATTTTAAAAAAATGTGTGTTTGGGCTTAAATGCCTGTGGATGTTTTGTAAGTGTGACAGGTAAAATTAGCATCATAAAGTTAGATATCAGCCAACATATAATTCATAGAATAAATTCAGATGGATTAAGATGAAGCTTTTGTGTCGCTTCGCCTACAGTTGGCTAGGCGTGCTTCCAATGACAAAGCGCAAGAGGCTGCCAGGGCGTGGGGGGCTCTGGTGGAGGAGCTTTGCCGCTTGGGGGAACGGGAGGAGGGGGGTGAGGGCCAGGCGGGCGCGGCCCGGCCTGGGAGGAGTGTGGAGGCACCTGCTGGGACTCCCGGGGAGACTGCCCTTGGTACTTTTGGGAACACTGGTGGGGTTCACCCTCCGATTCCAAGTTCGGCTCCCTGGCTGCGTGGGGCACCTTACGCCTCATCTGGTGGAGAACCCGAGGCGGGCAGACTGGCAAGGGGGGGTGGGGGTAGAGAGGGAGTGGGGTGGGGGGTTAGGAATGGCTTTTTTGCGAAATTACTGTCTTTGATATTGTCCCCACTGGCCTGGTTATCCTTCACAGGAATATTGTATGTAACGTGGATTTCATGCTGCTATACGTTGGGAAAAACTAATAAAAATTGTTTTAAAAAAAAATAATAAGATGAAGCTTTTGTGTTCCTGATAATGATAATCAAACCTGATTGGCACAATTATATTTTTGCTTTTCACCAACTAGAGTATAGAAACAGATGGGTATATCACAGTATAAATACTACTTGACCCCTCTAAATGATCCTGTTACAATCATCCAAAATGCGTAGCTCAACCATGTTAAAATGCTATATATAAAGTGTCTAAGTGCATAAATAAGAGAGAAATGCCCTCCATATCCCTATTTGTTCTAAAAGCGAGATCCCAATTTGAACTATTTTTTATTTTATTGTATTTTATACTATATATATATATATATGTGCAAATGTGCAAAAATTGGTGCAAAAAGGTGCTTGTGTGCAACGAAAGTGTGGATAATATAAATACTCAATATATGTATATTGAAGAATTTCTTATGGTATTAATACCATAACAAAAGGACTAGGATGTCAATAACATCATGCAGTTAATCTCCACAGAATAAGGATTGAGAGAGATAGATAGATAGATATGTGTATAAATATATATATATATATATATATATATATATATATACATATACACACATATATATATATATATATATATATATATATATATATAGACACACACACACACACACTACAAGGAACTTTTTTTTTTAAACGTGCACCGTTTACAACAATGAAATGTCTGACAATTTAAATAAAAGATGAAACTAAATATATGCCAATTACTACATTTCCAGCCTTGTGTGGTTTTTAGTGCCGCCATAGAGGCCGCTTAAGCTATTTAGACAGCTTCATGTTTTCCAAAAAATTAATACAGACACAAGTTTTAAAAAAAACTACATGAATGTATTCCATGCTTGCTGAAGTTGGCTTTGCCAATGAGTGTTTGTTTTGCAGACCACCTCCTCCTACTTTGTGGTTTTGTTTCTGCAAAAAAAAAGAAAACATCTACCAGCTGTAATGACGTGCTTCCGTCACGCCGACAAGACAGGAGCACCTTCGAAGAAAAGGCTGCATGCAGAGATGGTGCTCGTTATATGGTGGGCTGAGGTGTGCCAAACAGGGCGACACAGGATTTACCTGCCACCCCATGAGGATATGTAAATGACCCACTAGGCACTTAATCAGTCCATCAATCTTGGGAGATGCTAAGTGGCACTCACTTATCAACACTGGAAGAATGAAAGGTGGATGGACCCAATAGGTTTTAAACCTGCCGCCAAAAGATAAATCATAGATTTTTGCAGCAGACACATTAGTCCACTGAGCCACAAGACCGACGAAGAATGCTATCATATTTACAGCAATAACTTAACATTGAACCAAGTATTTACCATCATACTAAGTTCCTGATTTGGAGCACCAAACTTATGAGAAGCAAGATTAGAAACTGACCATCTTTAATCACAGTAATGGAAAATCACCAACAGATGCCTTTTATACAAAGATATACAATGCATAACAAAGGCATCAACATACAGGTTATTAAGACCAAATAAGTCCATATAAACATAAGATCCCTTTTCAAGCAAATTAAGTATTCCGTGTATTAATATCACAAAAGATATTTCAATTTATTAAACGTATTCCATAATGGTATCATTAGCATCGAATTAAAGTCCAACAGAGATCACCTCCATGCGCACGAGTAAGCGGATACTCGGCTGCCACGCTAATTTTATTCTGAATTGAATGCTAGATTTTAAATTTGCTGCACTGAATTGTTTTAATTTTGTTCTAAATTTTTGAGTTTGTATTTGTTGGCACTTCATTGACCCCTCACCCCATTTGCTGCCTCTCTCCGGTCCATCGCGGGATCACCCTGTTCGCGTGGAGGGAGAATAAGGCTACTTCCAGCTGTCTGGGAGGTTGGCGGTCTAGTCCACCAGCCACCTCCATAAAACCGGATGCATGGCGGACGCGCACGAGTAAGCTGATACTCAGCTGCCACGCTAGTTTTATTCTGAATTGAACGCTAGATTTTAAAATTGTTATACTGAATTGTTTACAATTTGTTCTAAATTGTTGAGTTTGTATTTGTTGGTACTTCATTGACCCCTCACCTCATTTGCTGCCTCTCCCCGGTCCATCGCGGGATCATCCCGTTCACGTGGAGGGAGAAAAAGGCAACTTCCGGCTGTGAGGTTGGCGGTCTAGTCCACCAGCCCCCTCCATAAAACCTGATGCATGGCGGAACACGCAGCGGACCCGCGTGCGTGTGCGCCGGCGGTGCACCAGAGGCAAGTCAGTCTGCGGCCGTTCGCGCCCTTCCGTCACCAGGAGCCAGGATCCCTGCCCGTCTCTTGCTAGATCAAGACCCGGGCTCCATGCTGATTTATTCAGGTATGGAATTATTGGGCTTAAGGGAAGGTCCACAATCCTGGTGCCATTTTCACTCTCGCCATCTAGTGGAGACTCTCAGTTCTTTGGAGAGCTCTTTTTAGGTCTCGCCTGAGCCAGCGCATGCGCTGCTCTGCGAGACATTTAGTATTGGGGTTTCAAAGTGCTACCAGACCTCGCTGGCCTAAAGCTTGCGTTCACGCAAGCGTGCACACGCGCAGCCGCCATCTGCCTCCCTTCCAACGCGATCACTGCTGCGCGCGCACCACTCGCGTGCTTACCACAGAGCGCGTCCTCGCGATCGCTATCACTTTCGCTTTGTTCGCGATCACTTTCGCTTTCAAGGCCACGCAGCCAATGCTTGTTTACAAACTCACTCAGTTTCTCCCGAAAAGCTACGCGGACATCATAATATAACTGCGTGAGGCAGTTTCTATTTTTTTTTTGTTTTGCCATCAAAGCATTGCACACTGTTAGTATTTCTGAAGGGCTGGATGCATGCACACGTGGGAAGAATAGCGACGGTATAGTTAAGGGAGGGTCCTTTCAACTTTCGAGTCATCATCCAAGGGCTATACCGCACAAAAATAATAACTTCTTCTGAAAGATAAGTCAATAATTAACAAAGATCGCATTGATTTACAATGCAAAAGCACCTGTTTCGGTGAATAAAATGCATTCTGTGGCGCCAGCCATTTCTAATGAAAGCAAAGAACGTTTAAAAGGATGACCTCCTAACATAGGTCTCAGGGAATATTTGCATAACATTCTGAATTTGATTGTACTCAGACCCCTTCATAAATTAGATTATCCCCAAAGAAACTTAACTCGAAATCTGTGCAAGTCAAACGGTAAGCAAACAAGAGTTAGTTTCAATACGGGACTTTTCTCACTGAAAATGAGAATTTCACTAACAAAGTGCCCTTCTGAACGACAGTAAAAGTTATGGTCAAACTGTAGTTCTAGGAGTAGTTTGAGGAGGTTCTTAGTGCCTATGGACTTGAAGAACGTAATTTTTTTTGCCATAACTTAATGCAATGGCGAGACTTTAAATGGAGAGTTACAGGAGTTGCATTATTGTACTGCATGTTGGCCAATAGTAAGATGGAGGATGTACCTCATTCACAGGCATACCTTCATACACACTGAGCAACTCTTCACTGAAGAGTTAAGCAACCACTCAATCATGCCCCTCACAGGCCTCTTCATTGCCGTTATCATCCACAACAGTTACCCCCAAATCCGCTACTCACACGCCTCATCTGTTTCCCCTTTAATCGTTCTCAACACTCATCCATTTCCCCTTAACTATTCCCCCTTCCAGCACTCACATCAATCCCATGGTTCTCTTACGCCACTCACATTACTCACCTGTTCCGCTTCCGTCACTCACACCCCCTCAAGTTGAATTTCCGTCCCTTACACCACTCACGTGGGTGAGTAAAAGGAACTCAACCATACATGTTGACTTTTCGTCACTCTATCCTCACACGTTGTCCTTCCATCACGTCACTCTCTACAATTGAATGTTGCTCTTACATCACTCAGTACTCTCACATGTTTACTTTCATCACTACACCACCAGTGGTCCATCACTCAGACACCTCAGAGGTCACATTTCTTGCACTCTTACCTTACAGCTGCCCCTTCCTTCACACACACAGCACCAGCCTTCAATCGCAACCCCCAAAAGTACCCTTGGCTTCTCAACCATACATCCTTACTAAACCAGACTTAAATCCCACTTTAGTAACCCCCAAGCACACTCCAAAGAGTTCACCATCTTTATCCTACGAGCTTCTAACAAACCCACAGAACACACTCATGCCTCACTACGCACCCAACTACCCAGCAGCCTGTAACCAGCACACCATTTAATCGCTCAAAATACAAGCACACCTCGCAGCCATTCACTTCCACGCACTAACACCACAGAAGACCTTCACTTTTCCTATCATCTTTTACAACATATCCTCTACACAATTACAAAACATACACCCTCTGACCAAGCCCGGTATCGCGCAGTGTCCCCTGGATCCAACGCTGGTAGTTCACCACCCAGATGTAGATCCCATGAACAGAGGCAAGCACACAACAGAACCCACAAACCAGCCCTCAAGACATTGCTCTCCTCACAGCCCTGGGGGCCTCACTCTTTCCCACACGTTAGGGAATCCGGAGGGGGTGTGAATATCCAGTCTCCATCCCCAGGGTGCCTCAGGCCTCAGTGGTCCCAAAGGATCTGATGCCCTAGGAGTCCCTCACTCACTCATACATTTACCATACAATAAGGTGCCGCCTCTGAAAAGCACACACTCATTCTGTTTTACCATGGAGAGTTTCTTAATTATAGGATGGATGTGGAGCGGACCATCACAAATAACAAGCCCCTTCAGGCCTCCACCCACAAACACTTCAAATCCAGCAGCACCGCTCTAATAATCCGTAAACATTCCAGTGTTCCCCTCCTTTACCTTCCAGCTTGTTTTCGGCAGCCATTTCCCCTCCGCGCGCCATATCCTCCTCCTCGTGACCGGTACCCCCCAAGGCACGCGCAGGAGCCGCTACACAGCCGGGCGCAGGGCTAGCATGGGCGTTGTTTCAGAAGAGAAGGCGTCTACACCTTATCATCCCCACCAAACCTTGTTACAGTTGGCCAGACTGTCTCTGAGACAGACGTCAAGAAAGACCAATCACAATACAGTAGAGGAAGCTCTTTCAGCTTTAGTGGCGTCAAAGAGTTGTCAGAGGGTGAGTATTGCCTCCTCAAGCAAGTCTATTGGTTGGTGGAATTTATTCCTCTCGCCTCCTTTGAAGAGGGTGGTCAAACGTGTGGTTCGCGCCCACTGACGCATGGATTCCCCGCCCTGCTAACCCCAAACAAATATTCTGAGTGGATGAGGTCTGGGAAGTAACTGGACTACAGTTTGACAATCAGAGAAAGAATCATAAGAAGGAGGTAGAAATCCGAGACACACATTGGACAACGCGGAAATTACTTCTCACGAACCTTCCGCCAATGATTGAAGGCAGTTGGTTTTTACTATGCTTGAGGTGGGTGGCTGGTAGCGTCCCGTGTGATGGGAGGGTGCGTTGGTCTTCTCTTCAGCCAGGGCTCCTCTTTCACCGAGCTCTGGGAGAGGGTAATGCAGTTTTGACTGGAGCTAAGTCTGCTATCATATGCGCACTTCGTGCAGGAAAGCCCTGTTTATGTATCGTGCATGTAGTGAGCGTTCAGACAGCTTATATGAATGTGTGTAAACCTCAGAGCTCCCAAGACCCACTCAAAACATGTGCTGATTTGAACAAGCATTGGCATAGCCAATAGGTCTTGCCTTTGGGACCTTTTAAGTGTTTAGACATGCAACAGTTGATATTGTTGCACCAAGGATATTGTGATGCATAACTAAATACTTATAAGGTCCCAAAAGCAAGACCTATTGGCTTTACCAGTGCTTGTTCATGTGAGTTCTACCGGTATCAGAGAATAGGAATTGACCAAGAGTATACCAACTCTCATGGCTCTCCTTTAGACTGTTGCCTAGGACCCCTTCTCCCAAAGGTGCTGGGCAGGACACAGGGTGTTGGAAACGGGTAGCGTGGTGCAGAGCGGGCGGGCCAAACTCCGGAGGAAATGTGCAAAGCATCCACGCAGTACACACAGGCGACACACAAGGCACACTACAAAAAGAGACACTACACCAGTTTAGGTAAAAGAACTATTGTATTGTATCTCCAGGTTTGCGTTGCCCCAACTATATCTTTCCCTCGCCCTGTGGACAGTAGGGGGGGGGGGGTAGGTAGGCTCAGGGCCCAGCACACAGGCCCATGTGGCGGTAACCCCTGGCAGCAGGTCCCCTCTCTCCCAGGTCCACCCTCTGACTGACTGCATGGCAACCCAGCTCCTCCCTTTAGACGCCCCTCACCCCACCTTCCAGACAGTGCCAGAAGCTTCTAGAAGCGTCTGGGGAAACTGGCTCTAACTGGCCTAGGGGGAGGGGTAGAGCACCCTGGGTGCCAGGCTTCCCTCCAAAAGCTGGGGCTGCTGGGAAAGAACGCCTAGACTGTCAACCTAGCTCAGTCAAACGGCGCAACCACACAGCTTTGGCATCCATCTTAACTTACATTTTTAAAATGGGGAAACTCAGTCTGCACACATTCAGTCTTTCCATTTACACATTTAGTTTCCCAGAAAAGCGAAAAATTTCTGGGAAAAAGGGCCAAGTCCAACACAACCCCCTTCCAGCCAAAAGCCAGGGTAGACCGATCAATGCCTTGATGGGCTTCCCTGCTTAGGGCGAGAAAAGGTGGACGCAGGCCCGCAACTGCAGGAGCACCCGCAGGTTCTCCTCCACTCTGGAACCCGAAGGTTCCCTCTCTCAAACCTTCCTCGACCGACTGAGCCACCACCCGGGGGTCCCCTAGCTGGTTGTGGCCAGGACTGGCCCCTAGGCCACCCAGATGTCTCTGGCCCTTGCGGTCTCACAGAGTGGGGGGCAGTAACCCCAGGCCCGTAGTACCCGTTGACCACTCTCCTCCTCCTCCTTGCAGTTCCGAACTGCCACTGGTCCTCCCACCTGGGGTCCGCACCCTCAGGCTGACCAGCCCTCAGGGGCGAGGCTCTCCTCCCCCTACCTCTCCTTCTGGGGTTCCTCACCCTACTCCCATGCGAGGCACCCTCAGACCACCACTCTCTCCCCAGTCCAGGGCCTTGACCCTTCAACTGGTTCCCCAGCCTAGGGTCTAAACCCTTAGGCTGCACCGGTGCCAGGGGCGAGTCCTCCCTCCCCCTGCACCCCCTCCCAGAGTTCCGCACCCTCCCAACGGGAGTAGCACCCCTGGAAGACAATTCTGGGGGGACACTGCTAACAGATGTCCCACCCGCCAGGTCAGGCAGTACCCATCCCTGGCCTCCCAACCCAGGATCTAAGCCCTGTGGCTGAGCCGGTGCCCGAGGTGAGACCTTCCTCCCTCTGCACCCCCTTCCAGAGTTCCGCACCCTCCCACCTGGAGAAGTACCCCTGGAAGTCAATTCTGGGGGGACACTGTTAACAGATGCCCCACCCGCCAGGTCAGGCAACCCCTGAACCTGGCATCCCAGCCCAGGATCTAAACCCTGCAACTGGGCCAACCCCAGAACCTCAGGAGCTCTGATTACAGATGCCCCGGGTCCTCCTGACACTAGGGGCTCCCCCTCACCAGGCGGCACATCAGGACAGCCTAGGCTCCCAACCTGGGGCTCCCTTACGGAACTCTCCAGGCCCTGAGACTGCGGTTGGGGCACCTCGGGACACCTCCCCGTCTCACTCCTTCCTATGGATAGGTCGTGAGGCCCTACAACCCTCTCTCTTCCCGGGGACCTAGCTGGGCTATTCGCCACCTCTCCCACCTCGCTGGGTTGGAAGATCCCTGCACCACCCTCTTCAGGGTCACTCCCCAATGCCTCCTCAGACACCCTGGCCCTCACCCAGAGGTCTGCCTCCTGTGCAAGCTCCCTGGGGTCGGAGAACCCACACTGTACTAGGTGGTGACGCAACCTGGGGGAACAATTTCTGAGCATGTGCTCCCGGATGACTATCTGGCACAGCCCTTCCCACTCATTCACTGCACTCCTCACCACCCAATCCTCCAATGCAGTCCCACACACCTCCACAAACTCCCCCCAGGACTGGTGGGACAGTTTTCCCCTGCCCCTGAACTCTAACCTGTCCCCCTCTTCCTGGGAATCAGGCACCGTCTCCTGGGCTCTGGGAGTGGGACACCCTACATTGGATCCACTCTCGCTGCCACCACTGGATCCCACCCTTACTGGTGAATCCAGACCACAAAAACCACTCTCAGGGGACAATCTACCCTCCCGAGCTAGTCTCTCCCTGGCAAAGGCCCTCTCTGCCTCCGCCATCCTCTCCTGCACTAGGACCTTCTCCGTCTCTAGCCTCTTCTCCTGCACACTCAGCCGTGCTAGCTCCACCTTGAGCCTTCCCAGCGCCAGCTGATGCTCCCTCTCTTCCCTCCTATCTACCCACTCTTCTGGGGACAGGGAAAGGGACGGGGCAGTGCCCCCGGGACTGGACACAGCGCGGGACTCCCTAACTCTGGTGTCCTTACTCGCTACTGGTGTCTCCCCCCGGTCATCTTCCTCCTCCTCGTCAGTGTCACCCCCCTCCTGGGTTATGGACTGGGCCCCCTCACTCTCGGAGTCCTCCCTACACTGGAGGTCCTCCTCCGGGTCTCCACTAAATCCACCCTTTAAATATGCGGAGGGGTAATCTGACAGGTCCCCACCAATCTCTAAGGGTTCCCCCCTCTTGAGGGCCTCATAGAGAAATAGCTTCCTGCGTGTGTTGCCTACTGGGGGTATCCCTCTCTCCCTGCAGAAATAAATCACTTCCTGCTCCGTGTACTCCCCAAGATCACCTTCGTTGTAGGTCAACCCCATCCTGGCAAGGTACACCCGGGACACACCACCCACAGTGCAACAGGGGGACACAATTTAAAAACACTTCCAGGAGGAAATCACAATCATGGAAAAAACAATAATTCCCCAAAACCTGCGATTCCTTCAATCCTCAGTTTGCAGTGCAACCCGTGGTCGCTGCGGTACTGCGCAAACACAAGTCCTATCCCACCGCTGAACACCAATGTTGGAAACGGGTAGCGTGGTGCAGAGCGGGCGGGCCAAACTCCGGAGGAAATGTGCAAAGCATCCACGCAGTACACACAGGCGACACACAAGGCACACTACAAAAAGAGACACTACACCAGTTTAGGTAAAAGAACTATTGTATTGTCCAAAACCACAAGGTGACAGGTAATCTCTATACTGCGCCAACTGGCGCTGGGTCAAACTTACAGGGGGGAATTATGTACAGGGCAGGGCCAATCGGGCCCCTGCCGGAATCATTGCGATTTAGCAGATACTAAGCGTAAGTCCATTAGCTGCAACCTGCAATAAAATACATCAGGGCATTACGTTGAACATTAGGCCGGCACACCTGTAAAGGAAACCTCACAGCATCACAATATACCTGACCGGCCTGGGCATCCCCTGAAGCAGGAAATTAGGTTAGGCAGAGCATCAATACATCAAACCCTGGCATCTAGACATAACCATTAATATAGCGCCGCACCTAGCAAGGCGAAAGCGCTCAAAACATAGCCACTGGACATAGCGCTGAGCATAGCACATTAATAGCTCTCAGAACCTGGCAGATACACATAGTGCTGCGCATATCAAATTCTTAGCACTGTAAATCGGGCATTTAAACATATAAACATAGCGCTTCAAATCAGAGCCGTCAATCAGGGTATGAAATCTAGCACTCCATTAGAACCTTGCATAGGGCATTGCAGTTCCCGGTAGCACTACCCCGGTATCTCCCTCAAAGCGTTATCCCTTGACTTTCATCTGGGCATGTCAGTGGGGCCTCCAAAGTGATCCCCACGCGTCAACAGTCCAAAATGAGGCCCGCAAGTTGCTAGTCACGTAGGCAGTCCGCTTGACCCCCCTCACTGGGTTTAAAAATCCCTCGATCCAGCCCAGGGTGGCACTACGTAAGGGGACCTTGGGGCCCACCTCCGGGACTCCTGGGCGCCCACTGCCTCTTACTTCGTGGCCGCTGCCCTCTGTCAGACGGGGCAGCGGGGAGGATCAGTCCAGGTACCGGGGGCGGGCACCGGCAATGTGCCCCGACACACCCCCCTACCACACGACCTCAGAGCCCCACTCACCGGCTCGCTGGAGAGCTCCTCGGGCCCTCGGACTCCTTCCAGCAGGGGACAGGCACCGATAGTTGCCTCGGCAGTCCCCTGCTCCTTCAGGACTCTTCCCTCACTGTGCGGGCCCCGCGAGGGTCAGGACGCCTCCGGACTTCACGGAGCTTCACCCGGGCGGTGGGGCAGGCGCCGACCATGCGCCTCGGGCCCCTCCTTCCGCCTCTCCGCTGCAAACGCGGGGCTCTCTTCAGCGTAGGAGAGCCCCGACCACATCAACGCGTCCTTCAACTTCGCCCGGGCCCCCTCCTGGGACCCGGGACTTCGTTCTTGAGCCGGCGAGGCTCCGTGCAGGGCAGGCTTCACGCGGGGCTCTCCCAGCTTCCCGGGAGCCCCGCTCGACTGGGGAATCCCTTCCGGCTTCGGCTTCGGCTCCGCCCCCGCCCGGTGATCCACACACCTTCCGGGTCGCCGCAGGCAGCGCGGCGGCCTCCAACGCTACCTCGGGTCGCGGCGGTGATTCCGGGGCAGTTTGGAAGTGCGGGGTAGGCTCCCGCCTTCAGCTGAAGACGCTTGTGGGGTAGGCACCCGCGTTGGGCATCAGAGCCGCGGGGTAGGCTCCCGCTGGCACAACCACCAACACCGCGTGGCGGCACACACACGGGGTGGGCTCCCGATGTGGTAATTAACCCTCCAAAGGTGGCACACACGCGGGGTAGGCTCCCGATGTAAATAAGCGCCGAGGCAGTTGGCACTCGCGCCCACGGAGGTATCACGCGGGGTGGGCTCCCACTGGCGTCGCTTTACCAATAATATGGCGACATCACAGGGGAGTGGACAGACAGCGCCCCCCAGCAGAACGCAGTCACTTCAGATGTAGCGCTCACCGGATATAGCGCTCTCCTTCCTCGGGCAGCTTGAATAAAGCGCTCTCTCCCTGCAGGCAGCTTGTAAATAGCGCTCTCTCTTTGCAGGCAGCTTGTAAACAGCGCTCTCTGGTCCCTGCCCCTTGATTGAGGGTTTCTTGAGGGGGGGGGAAGTTGCGTTGGTGGCTGCAGGCGGACTACTCAGTCTCTGCCTGTCGTCCCTGGATTCTCCTCTCGCCGGGCCAGATCAGTGGGTAGTTCAGGATCCCTCACTCACTTAAAGGGCAGTGCCTAAACCCTGTCACCTTCAGAGGCATAGGGCCCTGACTGATCCTACCGCCTAAAACTCCTGCGAGGGCTTCTCCAGGTTTGCGTTGCCCCAACTATATCTTTCCCTCGCCCTGTGGACAGTAGGGGGGGGGGGGGGGGGTAGGTAGGCTCAGGGCCCAGCACACAGGCCCATGTGGCGGTAACCCCTGGCAGCAGGTCCCCTCTCTCCCAGGTCCACCCTCTGACTGACTGCATGGCAACCCAGCTCCTCCCTTTAGACGCCCCTCACCCCACCTTCCAGACAGTGCCAGAAGCTTCTAGAAGCGTCTGGGGAAACTGGCTCTAACTGGCCTAGGGGGAGGGGTAGAGCACCCTGGGTGCCAGGCTTCCCTCCAAAAGCTGGGGCTGCTGGGAAAGAACGCCTAGACTGTCAACCTAGCTCAGTCAAACGGCGCAACCACACAGCTTTGGCATCCATCTTAACTTACATTTTTAAAATGGGGAAACTCAGTCTGCACACATTCAGTCTTTCCATTTACACATTTAGTTTCCCAGAAAAGCGAAAAATTTCTGGGAAAAAGGGCCAAGTCCAACACAGGGCAACCACTAATTAATTCCAGCTGCGACTGAAAAGGCTTTCTAGGTAATGTTAGATCCCTGCCAAAACACGCAGACGAGGTATGGGACCTGCTTACCTCTGAGAATCAGGACCTAGGATTTCTGTTAGAAACATGGCTTAAACCTAGCTCCCCCCCTTCAATCACAATAGCACTCCCAGAGGGCTATCAAATTCACATCCCAAAGTGGGGGGCGGGATAGCCATAGTCCACAAAGACAGTATCAAAGTTACCATACTGGAGCATGGTGCAACAAGATTGAAATCTTAGTTTTCCGGATAGACTTACTCCCACAATATAGTTGGAAGGGTGCTTTAGTCTACCGGCCTCCAGGTCCACTTGCTGACTTTTCGCCTCAGCTTATGGAACTGATAGCACCTTATGTTATCTCCACTAAAACCTTTTTTCTGCTTGGAGACTTTAATGTACATATTGAGTGCTCGAATAACTTTGAGGCAGCGTCTCTTCTGGCTGATCTCGCCTCTCTAGATTTAGTTAAAATCAATGATGGTCCAACGCATGAAGCAGGTCACACCCTGGTCATTATTTTCACCAATTAGTCCCATATTAAATGCGGAGCCCCCTGGCCGCTGAGTTGGTCCGACCATGCACTTATCGACTTTCAATTTCAGGGCCCTAGAGTGCATACGGCACCTTGCCTAGGTCCCAAGCGTCTCTACAGACAATGGCATAAAATCAATCCTGACTCTTTCTCAGCTATTTTTCCATCGCCTTGGGACACAGAACCCAAGAATGTTGAGGGGGGTCTAGCCGCTTCAATGGTTCGGCTAGATCTGCTATTGAACAGCTTGCATCCCTGAAAGTATTACCCAGTAAGACCAGGCATCCCCAGACGGCCTGGTTTACACCGGAGCTTCTTATAATGAAAAACGTCAATGCAAAGAGGGGGCGTGGCTAACTAGCAAAACATGGCGGACGTTAGAGCTCTGCATCACAGCCCTCGGTTATCCTGCCAAACGTCGACATCCCCAGCCATCTGGGTGGGGGGGAGATAGAGCTACATGCCTGCGCCGATGGAGGACACATTGGTATGATGCTGAGGCTACTAGGTGAAGTGGGAGCCCCCTCAGTGATTCCCCCGGGGCCTGCCGCCATTTGCAGTGAGTGCACCAGGCAGGCGCGCGTTCGCGCCACCCGCTCCGAAGAGGTACGAGGGCTCCCCACGCTACACAGGCGGACTCGGGGGTCCTGGGGGGCCCTGGGACGCCTGCATTGGTGCTGCCATTGCTGGGACAGGGTGTTGGCCCTCCAACCTTGTGAAACAGGGGCATTGGCACGCGGCTGGAGGGCCCAGTGCACACAGCGAAATCCACCGCAGCCTGCCCGTCATGCCATCGGCACATAGCGTGCTGTACCTGCCCACTGACGGGACCACCTGCGGGGAGGTGAGGCGTGCTGCAGAGGTCGTCGGCCGGTCCCGGACCCCCCCTGGCTTCACCCGACGCGGCTCTCTGGTGCTACACTGGGCCGCGGTGGTGGTGGAGCAGGGCCTCGGGAGAGGCGGCCTGTCCCGCACAAAAATCGAGGGTCGGCTCGGGCCCAGACGGCGAAGACACAGCAACGGAGGCAGGCGTGAGTAGTATCGGGTAGAGACCTACCTCCCCTGATTGTCACTGACTCTCCGGCTCGGCTCCCTGCAGCGATTTCAGCCAGAGGGGCGGGGGGGCACGGGGCCTGAAGCGGTGGGACGTTGGTGTGCCCCCCTCTCCTCCCCTCTCTTTGCAGCTGAGCACATCCGGCATGGCCTGTGGTGTCAGAGCACCGCTGCAGAACTGCAGGGAACTGGAGTCGGATCAGGCCCAATCCGCGGGCACGTCCAGTTGAGCTATAGGGCCCTGCATAGACTTGCCCGGTCCCGCCTGGCGTGGTGACTGGGTGACTGATGACTTTGTAGTCAGGACTCAGCAGGACACTGCCGCCTCAGTGGAACGTGAAGACAGCCCATGGGGACAAACTACACCACCGGAGCGGTCTAACATTGTGTGGGGCCCGGGGGTCGGACCGGACCCAGGCTGTATGTATGAAGGCTCTGGAGCGGGGGACATAGAAGACGACACCAGGGACCAGCATGCCTTCCCTGATCCTGCTAAACTCCCCCTCAGTGGAACTGCACTGCTGCCGTGCACTGGTAAGTACAGAGGCGGCCCGCACCGGAACTGAGCCTGGGAGTCGGACTGGGCCCAGGCCAGGAGCACACTTAGCCTTGTGCAGCGAAGCCGCTGGGGTGAAGTGGTAGGTGGGTCCCGCCGTTCCAGCGCCTCAGTGGCACAAAGAACCCCATTACGCTGCAAGACAACAGTGACCTACAGCCATACTTCCGGTGGTTGAATCTTCCTGCGCTTTGATCCACAAACGAAGCTCATCTGCAAATGGGGAAAACGCTCAATCGGGGAAACACATCTGGGAAGGGAAGCACAGAATTGCCCTGCCTCTGGAGAGAAGCAACAGATTGGGCGCAGGTCGTAATGGCAAACAAGAAGAGAGACCGACCCCCCTGTTCTGGGAACAGGATAGGGGTTACCGCAGGCAGCGGTACGGGTTACCGCAGGCAGCGGTACCAGTCCCCGCAGGCACCGAGGTTGGGGTTTACTCAGGCCTGCCACACAGAACACTGCATCGACTGGTTGCTTGAGGACGCGGCGAAGGAGACGTTCCGGCGGTAGATAATCCCAAGAGCGACGCTGGACCAGTTAGTGGTCAACTAACGGACGTGGCCTGATAAGTTGGAGGAGTCGTGACACAGACGGCTGGACCTACTCACACGACGTCAACCGAATGCCACAGAGTGCAACAGTTGGTAATGGGCCGCCTATGCAACAACAACCAACAACTCAGTGCGTGCACAGGTACCACGGGAGCGATGTCTACGGAAGGGGACAGACCCCTGGAGACGTCCCACACAGCACTTACCGCCAAACTCGATTCGGTACTAGCGACGGTTGAAAAGACTGGATCAGCTCTCGACCAGACTCGCTCGTCGCTGGAGTCCAAAATTGACAAAGTCACATCGGACTTCACTCTTCTGCGAGCGGACCATCACAAGCTGGGGGGTACAGTGCATCAGCAAGAACAAGTGCCCACAGAACTGAAGCCTGTCACACAAAGTCATACCGCAGCCCTGCAGGATCTAATCGATCGAGTACATGAACTGGAGGACAGGGTGGAAGACGCCGAAGGACGCTCACGGCAAAACAACATTCGTGTAGTGGGCCTACCGGAGGGAGAGGAAAGACGCAGACCGGAGGACTTCACGGAGCGCTGGATTAGAAACCTACTCCCCGCCGACGCCCTATCTCCCCAGTTTGTGGTTGAAAGAGCACATAAAGTCCCTGCGCAGAAGCCACTGCCGGGAGCCTGTCCACACCCATTCCTGTTCAATGTCCTCAATTATGGGGACAGAGGCTTGATATTGCGCGAAACCCACAAGATGCCAAGTGTGCAAAGAGGAAACAGCCAGATCATATTTTCCCCGGATTACACAGCGCAGGCCCAATGACGCAGGAGCGCATACCCAAAGGTGAAGCGGCAGCTGAGAGAACTTGAACTAAACTACTCCTTGCTATTCCCTGCGCGGCTGCGGGTAGTAGCGCAAGGAATGGTGCGCTTCATTGATTCGCCCGGTGAGGTCTGGTACTGGCAGATTCAATATTACATCATGCAAAGAACGTATTACACGCCGGCCGAAATCAATAGATATTTTCATCGTACTGACTCCGCTTGTCCAAGATGTTGTGCGGTAGATGCAGACTTGATACACATGTTGTGGAGCTGCGCCAGTCTTGACACCTATTGGAGAGAGGTGGCAGACTCGTTGCATGCCTGTACTGAGAGAGAGATACCCTTTGAATGGCCAGTATATTTGTTGCACCGATTCCGCAGAACACGCAACACTAAAGTCACGTCCAGATTTTTAGACTTAGGCATAATAGCTGCCAAACGGCTAATTACAAAGCGATAGAAGGCTCCTGCCTCCTGCACTTTCAGGCTTGGAGACACTCCACACTCGCATGGGCCAGGGCAGAGGGCGTAGCGATACGCTGCGAAGAGAACAACAGGCCTTAGGAAAATACCAATAGCTACACACTGGGAGACTATCCTCATAGCGCTGCAACAACACGCAGACACACCACATTAACACACGACCTGGATGGACAATGCTGCGCACGTGACTAAAATCCCTGAAGCGTCCAGGTACACCGCTCCCGCAGCTACGATAGGCGTTGGCACTCTTACGGGGGGCATATGGCGACAGCAAGGGGTATAGACATAGCAGGCACCATACCCCCACACAAGCACAGGCAAGCAGAGGTGCTCCAACTCAGCTCCAAGTTCAAAGTCCCTCCCCTTATTGTGGTTAACAGCACAGTTTACCTTGGCTTTCTGTACCACTTTAGCGACTCACTGATACGGTCTATACACAGAGGTTACAGGTCTCCTTACAAGAATAGACTCTGAATGATGATCACCGTTCTGGTACACCTCTATTGGTGCGGTCATACATGCACATCTAACGGATAATGGCCTGTAAAGTTTTTTGTCACCACGAGAACTGCTGTAAGTGACCTAGAGACATAAGATGTTGACTATGCAGTACTGCTTTATTATTGTTACAGTCATATTAAAATCCAAACACAATAAAAAAGATTTAAACAAGAAAATGAAAAACGTCAATGCAAAATCCTGGAGAGGAGTTGGCGTCGAACACATAACAGGAATGATAAAGAGAGATATGAGATCTCTCTCTCCCAGTATCATAAAAATATAAATACGGCACGGAAATGTTTTATTGCTCAACAGTTAAATCAGGCAGGGAACGCTCCTAAAGCTTTATTTCAAATTCTCAAATCTTTTACGAACCCTAAAGCTTGTGATCTTGAGGAGGCCCCGTCTCGTGCTCTCTGTGATGCAATAGCGGGTCACTTCACACGGAAAATTGAACTTATCTATAACAAGATTATTTCAGCAGGTAGCCCACAGCTGGTCGCTATGAATCATAATCCTCCTACTTGTATGAAGAGGCACTCACTGGTGAGCTTCCACCCTCTGACTCGCGAGGATGTGGAAGTCTTACTATGCACTGTGAAGTCAGGCTCCCCTCGCGACATCATACTAGCCAAAATCTCCTCTTCTCTTGCCACACAACTCTCTGCACCCATCTGTTCCCTTCTCAATCTTTCCCTGAGGGAGGGACATCTTCCTTTGGAATGGAAAGCGGCACAGATCATACCTATTCGTAAGAACACTAAGGCTTCCATGGAAGATCTCTCCAACCTACGACCTATTTCCCTACTACCTCTCCTGAGCAAACTTTTGGAAAAGTACATCAATAAACATCTGTCAGACTATGTCGAATCCTCCGGCAGCCTTGATTCGTCGCAATCAGGCTTTAGGCCCAAACACAGCACCGAGACAGCCCTGGTGGTCATCACGGATAACATCAGGCTGGCCTTAGACAGTGGCCAATCTACTCTTCTCGTGCTGCTAGACCTCTTGGCCGCATTCGACACGGTCGACCACCATATTTTCCTCAGGAGACTGGAGAGATCTGGAATTGGTGGATTAGCCCTGCGGTGGATGACAAGCTTCCTTTCCAATCTTAGACAGTTAACCTTGGGCCTTATCGATCTAAAACGATGGAGCTGACCAAGGGGTACAGTGCCTCAGGGTTCATGCTTAAGCCCCACCCTCTTTAATATCTACGTCGCTCCCTTAGCCGATCTGTTGAGGTCCTCCGGGTTTACGCCAATTTCATACGCTGATGATACCCAGCTGACTTTCTCATTCAACAAATCTACTCTCTCTGCCCAGTCTACCTTCTCCTCAGGCATGAAAGCAATCTCCAATTGGATGAGAAGTAATTTCCTCCAACTTAATGTAGGGAAGACCGAGGTCATGCTCTTTGGAGAGGCCCCTTTGTTGTGGTCACCGGATTGGTGGCCAGGGGATCTTGGTGTCCCCCCTGCGCCTAGGGTAGCTGTAAAAAAATCTGGGGGTTCGCCTTGATCAGGCATTGACCATTAAGGATCATGTAACCTACACAGTTGGTTTCAGTTTCCATGTGCTTAGTCTGTTGAGACGAGTCTTCCCTTTTCTTCCAGATTCCATACTGAAAACTCTCATCCAGACATTGGTATTAAGCAGACTGGATTACTGCAACGCCCTGCTGGTCTCAGCCAATGAATCTTCGCTGGGCCGTTTGCAGGTAGTCCAGAACACCGTGGCTCGTTTGGTCCTAAATGTCCCTTCTAGAACTGCCTCCCTTCCGCTTCTCCAGCATCTTCACTGGCTTCCAGTGCGCAAACGCATTAAGTTTAAAATGTGTTGCACCGTCCAATAAGCTGTGTATGGGAGAGGCCCTGCCTACATCGCCGCGAAATTCAAGCGTCATACCCCCACTAGGGATCTTCGTTCTGGAACCAAATCCCCTCTTGTGATTCCTCGGGTCAAGAAGTTGAGGATGGGTGGGAAAGCCTTCTCGTACCTTGCTCCCCTGTATTGGAATTAGCGCCCCACCCCGCTGAGGCAATGTCCGGACCATCTTCCATTTAGAAGGCTTCTTAAAACTGTTCTGTTTTAGACTCGCATTTTGTTAGCTTCCTTCTGTATGTCCGCAGCGCAGAGATACCCCTTCGGGGGTGATTCAGGCGCCATACAAAACACATAAATAAATAAATAAATACATACATACATACATACATGTGGTAATGGCAGCTTCAGAATCAAATGCCCTCCAAGTACAAAATTAAAACATACAGTGAAGAATTTAAAATATAACACATTGAAGTAAAATTTAGAAACCCTTTTTGCAGACCACTCTCATTGGCAAACGCAATAAGAATAAGGTTTGGGATGTTTATAAGTAAAAGTGATTGTTTCATTGATTGTTGAATTTGTATCGGTGTTTGTTGGATGGAAAAGTGAATTAACGTAGTTATGAACAAAATAGCCGGATGGAAGAGTGAGTGGATGGGTGAATGAGGAAGTAGTGCAGCTCGAGTATGGAGCGAGTAAATTAATGGATGGGTAAACAGTTGAATAAATTAGTGGATGGATGGATGTAACATAAGAAACAATCAATAAGTGAGTATATAGTTGTATGCAGACAGATTACACCAGACTAAATAGTTGAGGCCTCAGACAGCAGTAGTATTAGTATTATAAAAATGCATAGAATTACCAATTTTATGTCAGTGCAAGCATTACACTCGGCTTGGTGACCATTGCGCCAAGAATATCCACAATACATGTCAAGAAAGAACAATATCATGCCGCCACCAGCATTACTCTAAGAGATTTGGCATCATTGTTCCAAAAGTGTGCACCATTTCACAAGAGTGAAAGTCAGTAAGCCAGTGCAAGCACTACCCAATTGTGAAGATCATGGTGCCAAGAATGTCCAGCATGTATAAACAATGACCACCATTATGCAATACTTAAATATGGCCCATTACTCAGTGAACATTAGTGCATGCCCACATTTGCGCCATAATGGAGTGACTGATTTTAAATTTTGTAGAAATCATAATCATGGGGAACATGGTGCCCTCGTGCTGAATAGAATAGACTCGGAGAATTACATCGTATTTACGCTGAAGAGTAATGGGGTTCCTGAAATGAACATGGGAAGTTGCTGAGCAAAGGGTCAAATATGCAACTATTTGTTCAGACCTGAAATAGGAAGAGCTACTGAGTAATCAGAAGACGCCCCCTGAATTATCTTAAGGAACATGGGGAGGGAGACTGTCAGAAGCCGCCAAGCGGTCCAACAGAATCAATGCCCACTCCCTTCCATTGAAAAGACCCATGCATGGTTCATATGAAACAGCAACCAGGCCAGTGCTTCCTCCTACACATACATTCGGATCCTATGAGAGCTCTGATTGGCCAGTGAACACTCATCTGCTGCCACTCACCCTCCGGGCAACTCAAGCGCTAGTGCAAGGTTTCCTAAAACCCAGGAAACACAAAACTGAGCGAGTGTCTTGGAAACTTTGACCTTCATTAACTTGGACCCAAACTGCAGTCTTGCAAGTTCATGTCTTTCATATCTTTAACGAGATGTGAAATATATTAATCAAGACACATTTCCGTTTGCATTAAATGGTTTTCACTTTAAGTGATTTCCAAGCTCATTTGTGTCTTTGCTTATTAAAGAACTACGTATGCTTTTCAATAGGTGAAAATGACAAGTGCTATTTCTGTTCTTCTGCTGGTGATATATATTGTGTTAGCGGTTGATACATATAGTGTTCAAAAAGTAAGAAGACTACCTCAGAGTGCTAAATAAAAGCATAACATGGTCCTACATGTCCTTGGTTTTTTTAGGAATGCCTGACATTAATGTGAAGAGTTTAAAATTGAAAAACGAATGTGTCCTGTAATGTAACTGGTGCTCATGTAAAGCGCTCAAATACCTTCGAGTCGAGTCTGCGCAATATAGACCTGCAAATAAAATGATAATTTACCCAAGAATGAACAGCTTCTTAAAGCAGACGCTTCACTACTTCAATTTGCGTTGTATCAGGCCCCCGACCATGGGATTGGCAGTTGCTAGGTCTGCTATGATATATTTACTGCAGAGTGTGGTTGGAAGTGATGGCAGTCTGCATGTGTGACAAAAGAAGCATAGTGGATAGGCTGTTACACTGTCCTCGTTCTCCTTTTAAACAACACGGCTGCACCTCATTAATCAGCATAGGACCCCGTTATTACTTATATGTTTAATACTACGACCTAAGCCATCGTTCAGTGTCCAGCTGCTCCACTTTCAACACTGCGCACATCAGTGCGACAGAAATATTTAGCTAGAACACAAACCTTACTGCAGTCTTAAAATAAAGTGAGGGGAAAAAAGGCGGAATACCCCAAGAAGTGGTAGCACAATGCCATAAGCGAGTAATCAAGCAAATTACGTCACAGGTGAGCATTGAGTGCTGCGACGACGAGACAATAAAGGTGCGAAGTCGCAATCCATGGCCGAACACATATACGAGAGGAGTAAGGGCATCTAATACATAGGTGAGAACATCAATTTAGTTTGTGGTGAGGCCAGGGGCTGTGGAATTTGTTATGGTGATGTAAAGAAACCACCAAGAAGTGAACAGTCAAAACGAGATTTATTTGCAGTGCACTGCTCCATGGTGATCTCATTGCCTCTATTGGTGTAACTGACATAGAACGTCAACACAACTGCAGGAAATTCTTATGTGTAAATGCACTTTTGACATCGATACCATTCCCTAAAGAAGCTAGAAAATGAACTAGTATGGCAAAAGCCTCATGAAACCTATATAAAACACACATGTTGATTTTATTATATTTCATAGACTTTAACATAGCTCGAGGGCTGTTTGGGACAGGGGCCGGGTTATATGGAGAAGTGGGAGGTTTATCATTTACCAAGTGGAGCCTGTTTCTAAACAAGGAAGACCAAAAGCTAATTGAACAACAGTAGTTTCATTTATTTTCGGAATTAACTCTCCTCCTCACATCGAGCCCCTTTTCTGTTCTCCCACTTTTCCCGATCTCTAGCCCAATTTGTCCACTCTAATCTCTCTCCCGTTTATTCTCCACACCAGCTCTCCTCTAATGGACACAGTAGAGCACTGGGCAATATCTACACACTACAAGCAACATTAAGGACAAAACAACAAAGGAGTATTGGCAAAGTAAATGCACAGACACTAAAATCATCAATATGGAATTCCACATTGCTTGTCTATGTTCTTCTACCTGTTCTCACACGTCACGTGCCTGTGCTTTTCACAGGGCAAACATGTCAAGAAAATCTCAACTCTACACCTGTTCCACGAATGACAACTATCTTCCTCGTGTTTCCCTGTTAAGAATAGACAGAACGATGCAACATGGAATGAAAAGTTTGCATTCTTTGATTGAAATGGCAGTTGGGCCGATGGGAGGTGGAATGGAAGAAAGAGAAAACCATTACCTGTTGCCCAAGCTCCTCTCATATTGTCTGGCCGTCCTCACGCCTCATATTGAATTGCGTGTCCTCACTACTCTGGTTCGGCTGTCCTCACAATTAATCTCGCATCAAGCGTTCCTAATTTACCCAAGGTGGCCAAACTATCATCCCTAGCCTAGCTGACGTTTGGCTTGAGTAGCACGGGCTCAATTCATCCTAACTCCTCATGCCAGCTGTAGCTGTGACTTCATTCTGCCCTTTTCGGACCCATATAAATGAGGACTCCCTTCTCCTAATGTCCCACTTACCACTGAATGAACCTCCCGTGCCGTACCTCGCATTTCGCCTACTCATCTCGTCTTCGGAGATGTTCTCTTGCCTACCCATTTTTACCGCCACATCACCCATGCCCCTCGCCACAGATCACCACTTAAGCGTGTAAATACATCTTGTGCACACAGCCCATTCCACTTACCACAGACCCATCACGCCCACCCACGTACACTCATAATTTTGTCCATTTCCTAACCTTCCCCAAAAAGCACACTTTCATCCGGTCATTCCCACCCGCTTTGCGTGGTCATTTGACCCCGAAACCTCTCACCTATGGTTATTTCCACCTCCACCTGCTCCTCCCGAACGGTCCTATAGAAGAGCAGGGTTATGGCTTGTTCCTCGGTCGAAGTCTCTTCCAGGAACTCAAGTATTCGCTGCTCGTTCTCTCCGTCGTTCCGGGTCACCAAGTCCTCGAAGCAGGTAGGGTCGGACAAGCTGAATGCGGCGTACACCCGGTCCCGCAGCCATTGCACCCGTCGATCGTCCATTCCTCCCGGCACAGTGTGTATCAACTGCGAGCGTCTCTTCACTATGGCAACAGAGTGTGATCGGAGTTACGGAGCGTCACAAAGAGAACTGCGCGTGCGTACGTTGTTTAGGTAAAACTGATAACGGACTAAAGAGTCTCTCGGTCATTCCACCAATTTAACATCTACCGTTTACAGGTGTAGAGTACCGTCGCAATGAGACCTATGTTACGTTGGGAAACTGGGGACATATTTACAACAAAATGACACAGCGTGGCGCCGCAATCTATTTTGTTGCGCCGAGCTCATATTTTTTATTTTTTTGCAGATTTATATAGGGAGAACTCGTCCAGAAGGTATTTGACTTACACAAGAACACGTTCATTTTTTAGTAGGCACAGCGAGATTAAGTGATTTTCCCAGAATCACAAGAAGCTAAGCCAACGAGGCTCGAACCTGGTTCCCCAGCTCCAAAGTCAGCAGCTATTTTATTTATTTATTTAATGCATTTTTCTATAGCACGGACTTTACCCAAAGGTGTCAGAGCACTTCACAGTAGAACCAAGGGGCATATCATCAAGCCCCGGAGATTAAATTATCGCCGCTTTAGCGTCTGTTTTCGGACGGAAAGCGGCTATAATTTTATCGCCTAATCAGCAAGGTCACACTATCGCGTGAATCCTTGCATTATCGCCCTTTCCCCCAACGCCCATCTTTGCATCTCATGCAAAGTGGGCGTTCCTGCCCCGACATAACTGGAGAAATCTCATTATCAATGGGCACGCTAACCTGCAGAGCGCCAAGCAAAGTAGCGATAACCTCTGTTTTATCGCTACTTTCCTTACGCCTGCTTCAAGACTGACTTAGCCATGATATCCTATGTAAGGTGGATATCATGGCTAAGTATGCCTTGCCCTATCAGCAAGCTTTTGCCAAACCTTGTGCGATTATCGCTGTATTTCCAGCGATAATCGCACAATTGGCAGCTTGCGCTCTGAATTTTATCGCTTTGGAGATAAGCGTTGCTGATAGCACGCTATCTCCGCGATAAAATTCAGAGTTGCCCAACGATAATTATCCGAGCGCTGAGCGATAATTATTGCATGGCCTTGATGATATTCCCCCAAGTACGTTGCATGAGGAGAATATTACATATTTACACGTTACAGAAACAAACGAGAAACAAGAAAAGGTAAAATAAAACGAGATGGCAGTCACAAAAAAACACAATAAGATGAAGATTGTACAATCATAGATTACACATTTACAATAATGAGAGAACTTCCTTGAGGGACATGAAAAGGGGTGTATTAGTTCTGGAAGTCTCTTTGGAAGAGAAGAGATTTGAGGTTGGTTTTTAAGGTCCAGGTAGAGGTGGTGGTACGGAGTAGTGGAGGAAGTGAGTTCCAGATTCTCACCGCATTGCCTGAGAAAGATTGAACCACCGAGCTTTCCCTTTTGAAGGTGGGGGGCTAAAGCAGTAATTTTTCCGCATTACGTGAAGGTCTAGAGCCTCCAGAGATTTTACGTTTATTCGCCAGGTATTGAGGGGAGGAAGTGTGCAAGCAGGGGTGGTGGGTCAGATTTTAAAGTGGTGGGGCGCAAACGAATTAGCATACAGCACCGTAGCGAGCGAGCGCAGCGAGCGAGCCCGAACCCCAAAAGGGGGGTTTTGGGGGGTAACCCCCCCCAAGAAAATTTTGAAAAAAAAGAAGAAAAATCGTGCATTTTCAAGCAAATTTGAGAAAGCAGCAAGGTTAATAAAGCAATTGTGAAAGTGCAGTTATTACATTAATAGATGGCATAACATAGGTAGCTGCTTATTCAGTATTACCACAGAGCTTCATACATTCTGTCCTATTATGCTCAGGTGCTGAATTCAGACTATAAGACTCATGGAAATCTCAGCTCTAAGAGTAGAAGAAGTTGCACAGCAGTGTAATGGTTGCCAGGCTCGTTCCGCAGGAGCGTCAGGAACTTGAAGAAAAGTCCACAGTCTTCCCCTACGGCCTTCCGACTCTATTAGACTCTAGAGTAACGAATGGCACGCAAGGGGAAAACAGGGAAACAAAACAAGGAAAGGCGGGGGAAGAAAAACAGTCTTACAACATACTGAATATTAGACTCTAGAGTAACGAATGGCAAGCAAGGGGAAAACAGGGAAACAAAACAAGGAAAGGCGGGGGAAGAAAAACAGTCTTACAATATACTGAATATAAAAGAGGCAGTGCAATGCGCTGTTACCGTGATTCTGGTTGAGCTGAGCTTTGTACACACACTTCACATAGGTCCACGCAAGTACTTGTATTCAACAAACAAGTAGCAGCATTCACTTTTTGTAAATGAAATCCGCACGTCTATCTTTCAGTGTAGCAAACTTGTCAATTACTTTCATGTTGAAGTCCGGTATCTTTTGGACTAGCTTGCTCTCTACAGATAGCATCGCCAAAGCATTTAGTCTTTCCTCTAGCATGGTGTTCCTGAGGAATGTCTTTATGCGCTTTAAGGCTGAAAAACATCGTTCAGCTTCTACTGTTGTCATTGGAGTCGAATCACAATTTTTAGTAAAGTCACTGTCTCTGTAAGTGAGTTTTCCATATGCAGTTTATGAATTAAACTCAGCAAAGTCAAGGCGCTTGTGGCCTTCCGGTACACAGGCATTCCGTAGAGTACAGTTAACTCAGTTCTCAGCTGCTCTTTTTTGAGCATAGGATATGCTTCCACAGCCTGATTCAGAGCACGCTCAGGGAAGGATTCATCATATTGTGCAAACTCTTTACTTTGCAATAAAGTCGCACTCACGAAATGTTTTGTGAATGAAAAACGTTCTTTCGCTTGCACAATTACAATGTCACATATCTCCTTTCCAATTCGAACCAGAGAGGTGATGTTTTGTCTGCGGTTTGCAAAAATAGAATGCTCCGGCAGTTTGCTCTCTAAATCTTCAACCCCATCTCTCACTTTCATAATCTGTTGTACAAATGCAGATGTATTGGCTTTCACAGAGACAGTATCTAGGTCTTTTCTTTGCAACTGATCGTATAACACATCAACAGGAATCATTATGTCATGAAATAAAAACAGTAAGAACTGAAACTCTTTGTCTTGTAGTGTTCTAATAAAGCCATGGGCTTCATTCTGACTTGTGTGATCAAAGTCTGCTCTGGATGCTATGGCGACAAAACATTTCTCAAGGCCCTCCCTCTGTTCAAAGATTAAGTTGACTGTACGAATGTGAAAGTTCCAACGAGTTGAGGATCCCCTTGGTACGCTTTTGTCCACAATCTCATGAAGGGCTTCTGTTCTTTTGGGGGAACGTGTGAAGAATGCTGCTATGCCTCCGATATCCTGAAAGAAAACTCGTGTCTCTCTGATCTTTGATACCGCCTGTTGCATAATAAGATTGAGTTGGTGGGCGTAACAGTGCACAAAATGAGCATTAGGGTACACATCTCGAATTCTCTTCTGAACTCCACTAAGGCTTCCACTCATTACGGACGCACCATCATAGCTTTGTGCGATAAGTTTTTGTTTTTGAGGCAGGTCCGGGAAAATTAAGTCCAGTTGACACAGTATTGCTTCAGTGATGGTTGCTGCACTAGAGTCACTTAAATGCGTGAAGCCATAAAATCTTTCCACAACGTTTGTCACTGTCAAGGTACCGAAACACTAACACGGACTGTGTTTGAGTGGACACATCAGTGGTGTCATCAGCCTGAATAGCCACAAAGTCTGTGTTTCGCAACTCTTGCACAATATGGCTTCTTATAATTTCGAGCATACAGTCAAGGAGTTCATTTTGTATTGTATTAGAGGTGCCCTTAAAGACTGTAGCATGTGCTAAATGTCTTTCCAAATCCTGGTCTATGGTTGACATTAAATCCACTAGGCCTCGGAAGATCCCAGGTTTTGAGGAAGTTTCTGATTCGTCATGGCCTCGCAATGCCAGTTCGAAAGCACCACAGAAACGAATGCAATCAATGATCTTGGATAGATTTTGTCTGTTCTTATCAACAGCTTCATTGTGTTTTTGAATGGATTTGCGATACGCATCATTTATCTGCTGCTCAATTGGTGCGTCTTCCCCCAACATTCCCAGTCTTGTCAGGTTTTCCAGATGATTTCTTGTGAGCGCATGCTTCTTTATTTTTTCAGCGATGTGCTTCAGGTCGACCATTCCTTGCCGTGTCCAAGAAAAGTCACCGCCAAACAGCAAGCAGGGGAAGCAGAACAGAGAATTTCTTATAGGGCAGCCTGTAAGCCAATCAGCTTTTGTGTACCAGGCATTTGAGAATGTACGTTTTGACATTTTTCCTCTGTCCTGGTTAGTTTGCTGTAGGTTTATTTCAGGCTGATGAGGTCCCAATTGTTTTAACTGTAGTTTTTGTTCAAGTGGCCGTGACTGGAATGACTTTGTAATCAGCTCTTGTACTGTATTCATGTCGATGGTGTGTTGCTGGCCTTACCAATATATATATATATATATATTAAAGAAACCTGTCAATAATCAAAGTACAACGTATAAGGTGCAGTGCAATAATATGAAATTTCAGTATAAATACATTATACATATATCTTGTGCATTATCCTAATACATCTCAAATGACTGCTAAAAATAGAGCCGTACTGCCTCCTGCCTCTCTGTGCCATAGTGGTTGCTGGAGGCACTGAAAGACACTGCTTGAGGGCCTTGAGAGTGACCACATACATAGCTCTAACTACGATGTAAAAAAATATATAGCATCAGTTTCCTTACCTTTAACACTGGTGTTTGCTGGGTTGTAGCCGGGGTCGGGTGAGAGAGCAGCAAAGGAGGTTGGGGTGTCGTACTTTAATATTCGGGACCGCGTAGGGGACAGGGCCCTACCCCTGTCTATCTTGGTATTAGCGAACCGCAAATGGTAAATGCGGCATGTACGAGTGCTTTATATACCGTTCTAGCTATGAATGCACTGTGTACACGTTATTCTGCTTCACTACGCGGGTTCCATTTTGGAAGCAGTGGCCATCTTGTCATTGCCCTCACATAGGCTATAGTGGAGTAAATACGGGCCTCACAGTACATGGGCTTTCCCTCTGACTTCTCTGTGACCTGGGCAGCTGGCTCTGCTGCCCCGGGTCAAACCGGTCTCACGAGCTCCCCTTCCTCCGTCCACCTGTGATTAGCATCAGGGCTTGACCCGTCATAAAACCCTTTCATTCTACACAATCCCCCGGCTAATCTCTTCCACACCTGCTTGTTCCTGCTTTATGACCTGTTTCCCAAAACAGGAGATGCTCATGTTTATTGGGGGATCTATTTACATCAAACGTGGGATCTGAACCTTACTGTGTAACTCATTGTGGGCTGGCCGAACTGGAATGTGGGATGGTCATCATGACTCTGCTTTTTCGTTTGTAATGTATACCTTTATATGGCCATATCGTAAACCAAGGAATGTGTGCCTGGAGCATGATATTTTGTATTTAAGATGAAGTCCGTTCCTATGATTTTCAGCAGTCTCCTGAGAACATACACGCTGTTGTACTTCTAGGATACCTGTCATTGGTCTGCAGCCAATAAACGAATCTTTGACTTCACCCAGAAGACTCTGTGTTTCTGTAGGTCCGGAACAGGGTGAACCCAGAAGTCATAGGGTGTGTGCCCCTGCACCGCTGGGTCTAAAATACCCAGTACTTCAGTTTGGCGCCCAACTCGGGACGATTTCAGCGGTACCAGTCCAAGCCAGAGGTTCGTGACGAGCTTCGTGTGGAAATTCCGGAGGAAGGCCGCCACTTCATCGACCCCTGCATGTCGACGTGGTCCGAAAGTCTTTTCTGCGAGGTTCTCCGCGTCCCGACGGCTACGACGGACTGCTGCCCTGATTAATCGACCTGTTTTGGACCCTTGACGAGTTTTGAGAGAGCGAAACAATCGAGAGAGTCTTCTGGTGACGCCATCGATCAGCAATATTCAGTTAAGTATAAGTGGAGCGTCTCCTATTTGTTTTTGGTATCCTTCGGGATCGTTTGATTTGGTAATTTGGTACTTTGGAGTTTGCAAACGCCAAAACCAGAGGACTCGTGTATTCACGAGAATATCGTATTCGATAATCCTTTGACGTTTGGATCTAGACTAGTGAGCAAAGATGCCTGGTTCTGGACTATTTGGTAGAATATTCTGTTTGGGTTGTGGAAAAGATTTCCAGCTAGAGGAATCATGTCCGGTTCCTCCGGTTGGAACTCCAACTTATGAGCTCTATGTAAAACATGGCGTAGGCCCCATTGCATATAACGAAGTGTGGATCCACTACACCAGGAAAGATGGTGTTTTAAAATGGCCCCAAAATGGTAGTTTTGATACCGATATTTCAGATAATTTGGAAATTAAATTGTTTAAGAAGAAAGCCCGGCCGGCGATGTTTGACTCTTTCCGCTTATGGCGAAAGGAAGCCAAACAGAAGGAAATTAAGCTAGCAAAAAAGGATAAGAGGGAGAGAGGTATGTCAGTAATGCAAGCAGCTGTACAATTTAAAGACAATGAAGAGGAGCAAATGAATGAGCAATTGCACAGGCAGCATAAGTTAGGGATTGACAAATGTTACCCAGCTTTACCACATTCTAAGCAGAACGAGTCCGAAGAAAAGGAGAAAGATCCCCTGATGTCACATTTGTTGAGTTCGCCACCCCCGTATGCTCAAACTGCCACGGCGCCTCCCCAGCTTGTAAATATGCCGCCTCCAGTGCATATACTGCAAGCCTTGCCGCAACCGCCGGTTGCTTTGCAGCCAGTTCCTATTCCTGTAGCGCAGCCCTCTCAAGCGCCGCCAGTTGTGCTTCCAACTGCCCCCGCACTTCCTGCGACTTTGCCTAATACAGCAACTGCCTCCCCTCACACTCTTCCTTCCACCACTCCAGTACCTGTCTCTACATCCTCTTTTCTTCCCTCTGTTTTTCCCCCTGTTCTCGCCTCAGCTTCTCCTTCAGCGCGACAACGCTTAGCTAATGTGGTTACTACATTAATGTCTCCTCTCTTTGAGTCATCTGGTGCGACTCTTGGTTTACAGCGTAAGCAGTTGCGCAGCCAATTGCCTAACCCCGATGAGAAAAAGGTAATAGATAACATGGCGCGTAGATGGATCGTTTTTTCTTCACTGTATAATGTGGAATCAGTTGTCAACGTTTTCCATCAATGGGATGCCCCGAAACAGAGATATGTGTTTGAGAAAATGTGCGAAATTCTCTGTGAAGAATTGGAGGATAGTGGTAAAAATCCAAACCCGCAGGAATTGTGTAGAGTGAGGTTCGATTTTGGAACTGGTATAATTGTGGACCGTGAAGTAGATAAAGCAGTTGCGGTTGTATTGTCCTTTAGGAATGATGATTGCCAACAGTCGTTGTTTGAATAAGAGGTCCTTGTGGGGAAAAAGGCAAAAGCGCGCCAATACCCTATGAGAGAAGTTCCCCCGGTATGGAAGGAAGCGGTTGCAGCTGTCGGGGGTAACCCCGCTGTGGCAGCGCATTTCCAGCGTGTTTGGGTGCATGTTCCATGGAAGCGCTCTGAGGTGTTAGCGCTTAAGCAGTCCTTGCCTGATCCCCGTAAAAACCCAGCAGGTTATTATAAAGAGTTGTCACAGACGGCAGGGTCATGCATTATGAATCTGGCCGACATAGACATGTTGTTTGGTAATGTTGTTCCACAGCCTCTATGGGGATCAATTCGTAATGTAGATCACAATGCAGAACTAGGGGATACATGGGCTAACATTGTTGCTGCTGATGCTAGACAAACTGGTGGTGCGAAACCAGAACCTTTGGTAGCTGAATTGCCTGGTAGAATCATCACGTATATGAAGACAATAATGCCTGCGATGCGCGTAAATTGGGACAAGTTATCTGCATGCAAGCAGAAGAAAGATGAGACAGTGTCAGACTTCTTTACTAGGTTTGAAGAAACGTTTATTGATCACAGTGGGCAGGATATGAGTACTGAGGGTGGCCAACGGTTATTTGTGGATAAGTTTGTGCAGAATTTACTTCCTGACCTGTGTAAAAAATTAAAAGATTCAGAAAGTTCCTGGGCTGTTTCTTCTTCAGCGCAAATACTGGCTACTGCACAGTATTATGAAAATAGAGATAAAGACGAGAAAGATAGAACAGAAAAGAAAACGAAAGAACTGAAGACAAAGGTCCTTTTACAGCAGGCCTATCCGCCACGTGGAGGTCAGAATAATTATAGGCAACCCCAAGGTGTCTATCACCAACCCCAACAGTTTCAGAACAATCCGCAAATGAACGGGTATTATCAACCACGTGTCCCTGTAGGTCCCAACCAATGTTCATATTGCAAAGAGGAAGGTCATTTTAAATATAGTTGCCCTAAATTAATGCAGCGGAACGGTAACGCGTATGGCACAAGAGGTAGGGGTGGTCAGCAAGCTCCTAGAGGCAGAGGGCGTGGAAACGCTCCCCAGAATGCGCGTCCTCTGCCGCCTCAAAATACCATCAATAGCTTTGATCAGCAAGCTAACACGATTAGTAATACGGCCCAGTATTATAATAATGATTATTATGCAGAGGACGGTGATGCAGAGAATAATGACTACTAGGACAGCCGTAGACAGAGAGAGGGAGTTGTTTCAGTGCCAGTGGATCAGAGTGGACCGTATGTTAAGGTGACTACAGCAAATATAACGGAGCCTTTTCTGCTAGACACTGGTGCTGCAAAGAGTTCAATCATGCATTCAAAACTCCCTGGCGCACCTTTGTCTGGCGATATAAATGTTTCAGTAGGTTTTTCTGGCGCCCCGGTTAGGAACCCGATTTCTAGTCCCATGTCACTTTCTGTTGGACCTTGCGAGCTGAAAGCACCCCTGATCCTGACAACAGGTTGTGGTGAGAATTTGCTGGGATTAGATTTGTTGAAAAGATTGCACGCTACACTGTACTGTTCTCCTTCAGGAGTACAACTTACATTAGGCAAGAAAGTGATTTCCCCAATGTATTTGTCTAAAAATACAATGCCACCTGAATTGTCATCCCTTCCGGATGCCCTTTGGGCTACTGGTCCCAATGATGTGGGCCTCTTGGAGATACCGCCATATGTGGTGACTTTAAAGGCTAATGTCAGACTGCCACGTATTCCACAGTACAAGATCTCTAATGAAGGGCAGAAAGCATTGTTAGACATTGTCAGTGACTTGATTAATAAGGGTGTGATTGAAGAGACAAGAGGCAACGTTTGCAATAGTCCGATTTTACCTGTCTTAAAACGAACGGATCCTTCACAGCCACCTGTTTACAGGTTTGTGATTGATCTTAGAGAGGTTAATAAGATTGTTGTGCCACAGTTTCCGGTTGTCCCCGATATAACTGCCTTGTTAACAATGATTCCAGCCTCTGCGGCATGGTTTTCAGTGATCGATTTAAAGAATGCTTTCTTTAGTATCCCAATTGCAGAAGAGAGCAGAGATATTTTTGGTTTTAGTCTGGGAGGCCGAAGCTTCCGCTTCAAACGCGCTCCCCAGGGCTACTGTGAGAGTCCATCCATATACAGTCAAGCTTTGAAAGCGCAGCTTGATGCACTTGTTTTACCTAGTGGCGCTATCCTGATTCAGTACGTGGACGATTTACTGATCGCCGCGGATACTGAAAAGATTTGTAAAGAAGCCACATTGTCATTGTTGCGCCATTTATCCGCTTTCCATCACTAAGTGTCTCTCTCTAAGCTGCAATATTGTCGACAAGAGGTGACCTACTTAGGTCATCTCTTATCGAAGGAGGGAAGGAAACTGACCCCAGAAAGAATTCAAGCTATTGCACAGTTGAGTGTGCCAAAAACACAGAGAGAAGTGCGTGCTTTCTTGGGCATCACTTCATACTGTAGGCATTGGATCCCTAGTTTTTCTTTATTGGCAAAACCTTTGTTAGCCTTAACATGCAAAGACACACCGAATCCTATCCCATGGTCTGAAGAGTGCCAGAAAAGTTTTGTGGAATTGCGTAATGCATTATGTTCGGCACCTGTGTTGGGTACTCCTGACTACAGTAAGCCTTTTACATTGTATGTTCATGAGAAAGATGGTTGTGCGTTGTCAGTGTTAACACAGCCTTTTGGCGACAGACCGCGCCCATGCGCATATTTTTCATCAACCTTGGACCCTGTAGCAAGGGCATTGCCAAGCTGTCTGAGAGCGACAGCTGCTGCAGCGATGTCTATCCGACAATCTGCTGGTTTGGTAATGGACAACACATTGATCGTTATGGTTCCACACGCTGTAGACACATTATTAAATAGGACCAAGACACAACACTTGACTAGTGCGCGGCTATCAGGTTATGAACTTACACTGTTAGCTAATCACATACACATAAAAAGATGCAATACGCTGAATCCAGCCACATTGTTGCCAATTCCAGCAGACTCAGATGAGATTGAGCAACATGACTGTCTGTTCAGAACAGAAGAAGAGACGAAAGGGAGAGTAGATCTAAAAGATACTCCCCTGACTAAGTGTGATGGCACTTTATGGGTAGATGGGTCATGTTTTAAGCTCCCTAATGGTGACACGACTGCTGCATATGCTATCACGACTTTGCACACGGTCGTGGAAACTGCACGAGTGCCACATAATTCGGCCCAAGCAGCAGAATTAATCGCCCTCACGAGAGCATGTGTGTTGTCTGAAGGAATGAGAGTAAACATATACACAGATAGCCAGTACGCCTTTGGCGTGGCTCATAATTTTGGGCGACTGTGGAAGGAGCGTGGGTTCCTGACATCGCATGGAGATAAAATTCAGAATGGCAAGTTGGTGAATGATCTCCTTGAGTCACTGACCCTACCGTTGCAAGTTGCGATCATGAAATGCAGTGCGCACAGGAAAGTCACAGATGATGTTGGACGTGGGAATGCGTTTGCTGATGAGACCGCGAAAGAAACAGCACAGAATGTGAAGACTAGAATGTATGTTGCAGGCCCCGCAAGATGGGTTAATGATGTGGGAATGTGTGAGAACACAATAGAGAGTGTGAAGTCGCTTCAAGCTGAAGCCACAGAGGAAGAGTTAAGCAAGTGGAGAGAAAGTATGGGTAAGTTGGATGAGAATGGTTGTTGGATTGATCTGACAGAACATAGGCGATGGTTGTTGCCTGATGCATATGTGCTTCCAGTGGTTACTATGGCACATGGAATGGCACACATCAGTACGAAAGGTATATGCAAGTTGTTGGCTCCAGTATGGCAGAATGCTGGGATTCCCAAGTGTGCAGAGAATGTGGTCAAGAATTGCATAGTATGTTTGAAGTACAACCCTGGTAGGGGAACCCCAACTCCAGCTGGTCACTTTGCACCCCCATCATGTCCATTTGAAGTTTTGCAGCTGGACTTTATTCACATGGAAAGATGCAACAACCTGAAATATGTACTGGTGGTTGTTTGTGCTTTCTCAAAATGGATAGAGGCTTATCCTCTGAAAGATAACACTGCCCTATCCACAGCCAAAGCCCTTGTGAAAGAGTTTTTCCCTAGGTTTGGGATGCCAAGAATGGTGTGGTGTGATAACGGAAGTGAGTTTGTGGGTAAAGTGATGAAGAATGTATGTGAAGGGCTAGGGATAAAGCAGAAGTTCCACGCTGCAAATCACCCCCAATCAGCTGGATTAGTAGAACGCTACAATGGAGCCTTAAAGCTCAAGCTGGCCAAAATCCAGGCGAGCACCAGTCTTAAATGGCCTGACGCTCTGCCTCTAGCACTCCTGTCCACCAGAATGACCATACACTCACGAGTGGGACTTAGTCCTTATGAGGTCGTCTTTGGCCGCCCGGCTAATGTATGGGGCGTGCCAAGACCGGCGAAATTTAGTGAGATAGAACATCCAGTACTACTCGATTACCTGTATGATTTGACTGTTAAACTGCGTGTTTTGCACCAACAGGTACATGATACTCTTCCCCAAGCCTCTGAACCTCCTGGACACCCTATCAACCCTGGTACGTGGGTGCTAGTCCGAAATTTCCAGCGCAAGAGCAACGACGAGCCTCGCTGGATCGGCCCTCATCTTGTTCTTCTTTCGACAAGATCAGCAGTGCGAGTGAAAGGGAAGAAGCACTGGATTCATGGTACCCACTGCAAAGTAGTCCCCTTGCCTCTGCCATATGACCAGTGGGTCAAGGAGGGTATCGCCGACTCAGAGACAGACATTGTACCTCGCTTTGTACCATTCAGTGACGCACGCATAAAAGGCACAGTTTCAGACCAAGAGAGTGACAATATTCTGCAGGAAGCTGTGCCACCATCAAGTCGACTGGACACCACTGAGCCTGAACTTTTGTTTCAAGACCAAACAGCACCTGGCCGTCTCCGCTATAATTTGAGACCTAGGCCTATGTACAAATAAAGATTTCCTCACTATTTTCCTTTTGACATTTTTGCTCTCCCATCTGAAGGACTTTCTTGATTTTTGTTTTTCGAACCACCATCCGGGTTCTGCCGCAGGGTCGCGGTGCCAAGACTTTGGGGTACAGGCCGAAGACGCTAGGTCAACGGTTCTGGTTGGTCTAGGGCGTTTCCCTGGACTGACAGGCGTACCCCTTAGCAGAAGAAACTCATCCACCGCGAGCGGCCCGAGTAGAGGATGGAGTTTTTTAAGATGGAGAGACCAATTGAGGAAATGAACTTTAACGCAAGGATGTGTAGAATTGTGAAAAGTAAATGTTTTGTCTTTTTGTGCCTTTTTATACTGTGTAGTATCATAATGTTTATTGTAGGATTTGTGTTTCTCTCCGCTCAAAAGCCCATTGCACCCACTGAACAGCCTATACCTCTTTCTACTGCCTCCTCTCACTCTTTTCACCCTTTGCCTGAGCACGAACAGACCAGACGATCAGAGTTCGCAAATAACTCGTTTATCCAGCTCTTGCACCAGCACCAACTAGTAATGAATACGACCAATTGCTGGGTGTGTGGGTTAATGCCACATACCATTAACAAGGGTATTCCCTACCTGGTGTTGCCGTACAGTTACAATGGATCGTCATGGGCATTCCAAACCATGTTTCTCTATGCTCTAGATACATACTCCCCTCGCCAACCGCGTTCCATCAGACCTATCACCAATAATAAGGCTTTGATGAGAGGAGTTGCCGATATGAGTAGGGATATCGATGCATACTCATCCATTCCCAAAGAAGAGTTGAGACCTTATGTAGGATGGAACGCGACGGGGTATAGTATTAGTCTGGGTGAAAGACAGCGAAAAATCTCATCTCCAATCTGGGTCGTACCCCACATGGGTCGGTTCTGCTTACAGGGTAATGGTCAGAATCCTAGAGCTCAACTGGGAAGAAGTGACTGTACTGAAACGTACACCTTCCCGTCACAGTTTTCCCCTGCGTTTTTGGCTGCTAAGGGCACATATTTCATCTGTCATGACCGAGCATATACATGGCTGCCCCCTGATTTTTCGGGCACCTGTTATATTGCGAACTTGCTACCGCCGACATTTACTGCTGCCTCTGACTATCACAAGACCAGAGTTGTGAGAGGTGTGATTAGTAAGGAGGATACTGCCGGTCAGGAAGCGGGAGACTTCTTCTTGGGTTTCCTGCCGTTTTGGGGACCTATGGTCAATAGTAGGAACCTGAGACAGCTGACACGTGTGGTTGAATCCACTGTCAATGTAACGGCTGGTGCCCTTAGTAATCTGACAGCTGAGCTCCAAGCGGATCGCCTTATGACTCTGCAGAACCGCATGGTTCTAGACGTTATTCTTGCAGACCGCGGTGGGGTATGCAAGGTCATCCAATCCAGTTGCTGCATTTTCATACCAGATAATGCTCCAACAGTGTATCAAGCCATCTCCAAACTCCATAAAATATCTGAAGCCATACACGTGGATAAGGGAGATTGGTCACTGGTGGGGTGGTTCTGGGAATTGATATCTGCCTGGGGTTTGAAAGTTCTGATGGTCATTGGAATGATCTTAGCCATTCTTTTCCTGTTCTGTCTGTGTATACAGTGTGCTCCTGCGATATGTGGTCTCTGTGCTACCTTATGTGTAAGGAAACCTGTATCGAGGGACGAACTAAGTAATAGGATGGTGCTACAGCAACATCTCCATGACTTTGTGAACATTGACCTAGACTCGGATTAAGATGAGTATAGTGATTGCCTATGTAAGGGCAAAAGGAGGGTCTGTCGTACTTTAATATTCGGGACCGCGTAGGGGACAGGGCCCTACCCCTGTCTATCTTGGTATTAGCGAACCGCAAATGGTAAATGCGGCATGTACGAGTGCTTTATATACCGTTCTAGCTATGAATGCACTGTGTACACGTTATTCTGCTTCACTACGCGGGTTCCATTTTGGAAGCAGTGGCCATCTTGTCATTGCCCTCACATAGGCTATAGTGGAGTAAATACGGGCCTCACAGTACATGGGCTTTCCCTCTGACTTCTCTGTGACCTGGGCAGCTGGCTCTGCTGCCCCGGGTCAAACCGGTCTCACGAGCTCCCCTTCCTCCGTCCACCTGTGATTAGCATCAGGGCTTGACCCGTCATAAAACCCTTTCATTCTACACAATCCCCCGGCTAATCTCTTCCACACCTGCTTGTTCCTGCTTTATGACCTGTTTCCCAAAACAGGAGATGCTCATGTTTATTGGGGGGTCTATTTACATCAAACGTGGGATCTGAACCTTACTGTGTAACTCATTGTGGGCTGGCCGAACTGGAATGTGGGATGGTCATCATGACTCTGCTTTTTCGTTTGTAATGTATACCTTTATATGGCCATATCGTAAACCAAGGAATGTGTGCCTGGAGCATGATATTTTGTATTTAAGATGAAGTCCGTTCCTATGATTTTCAGCAGTCTCCTGAGAACATACACGCTGTTGTACTTCTAGGATACCTGTCATTGGTCTGCAGCCAATAAACGAATCTTTGACTTCACCCAGAAGACTCTGTGTTTCTGTAGGTCCGGAACAGGGTGAACCCAGAAGTCATAGGGTGTGTGCCCCTGCACCGCTGGGTCTAAAATACCCAGTACTTCAGTTGTCCTCTTGTTGTTTGCTGGAAAATTGCCCCAAAATGCGGTAATGTTTCAGGTTGTCAGGTGCTGAAAATGAAAAGATAACAATTTATTTTTGAAACAGTTGGGTAATGAAACAAAGACTGTGGGGAAAAAACATAACGCTCCAATTTTTTCCTTGCAGTTTGCATCCAGCTCTTAGATGACAGTTAATAGCTTTCTGAGAGTCCGTTGTATGTTAGGATTTTAACTTAGAAACTGCAAGTACCAAAAGGATCTCTCTGACAAAAGCAGTGCCTCACTGACCTATTTACATCATATGCATTTTGTGATCTGCATCAGGTATATATGTTCTTTGCAGCAGGCACATTAAGCTTCTGCGCTGCCGCCTGCTGCTAGTTCACTACTGGGACGGTGGGACCACAAACATAGTCTGGCAGACTGCCAACGCTCCTACATATATAGGCCAACAACTGATGTTTCTATTTGTTTTATATAGCGAAGTAGACCCGAGACATCGGATCGGGCATGTATTTTATGTATGTGTTGTAAAAACTTGCAAGTGGTTGTAAACACGCACTTTTCTACTTTTCGTCATTGCTTACGAGAACCAAGGCTGGCAGTAACTGCGCCTCGTTTACTGCCAGACTTGCTTGTCGTAAGCAAGGACTACAAGTACAAAGTGCTTATTTACTCACCGCTTTCAGGTTTTCAAAACACATAAAACACATAAAAAGGCATTGTCAATAGCTCAAACTCTTGCAAATGCGAGACCTATTGCATTGCAATTGCTTGTTTTTATAGCGGCCTAATCCTCAGCAAAGATAAATAGGCTGCCCTGAATCACCTCTGTGGGAAGGGAAGAAAGACTTTTACACTCCTGTTCCCCGAATATGCATTCCTTTGCCTCTAGTCACATTCACTTCACGTCCATTATTTCTGTAAATTCGGATTCCTACTCTGAGTGCCAGAAAACAGGCATTTAAGAGGGCAAAAAAGATTTGGTGGATTGATTGGGCTTCACATAAAATGCTAACCACTTAAAACTCCCACCGCCTGGAGTTCTTCTTTCAGCTTTTTATAATGTATTCATCGCTCTAAGAATCTGAGCCACAGTTCCTAGTTTGTGCTGTGGTTGTAGGCACCGGGCCCCACGCACATTTCCTGGACTTATTTTTCATCAGACTTTGATCCAGAGCAAGAGAGAGAAAGCCGGAAACGGGAGGAAGAGAAACGTGGGAAGGCAGTGACAAAGGGAGAACAAGGTTGGCAGATTGGGCGAAGAAAGAGGCACGATGAGGAATGGAGATTAGGCGCTTGACATTTGACAACCCAGGCCCTCTGCAGAGCTGGAGGGGGCTCCTAAGAAATACTTTGGGTGCTAAGACATAATAACTTTTTTTAAAACTTTTTTTCTTATTTTTTTTACAAATTAAGAAATGAAGCGCAGCTTTTGCTGGACGCGGGCTGCAACTGCAGTATCCATCCGGTCTTCTTGTGCACGGCCTCACCCCACCTTTCAGTTCGTGCCTTCCAGCGCTTGCCAAGGATGGAGAGATGCGACAAGGCGTGCAGGCAGGTGGGGACAGCACGCTCCACCGCCCAGAAGCCGGAGCTCTGGAAACAAAAGCTATCCTCTCGCATGGCTGCGTTTAGCATCAGAGATGAGGGCACGGCGCATCTCTTCTAAACGAGAATCTATACACCAGATATGCACATTAAAATCTATTATGGCTCTTCCGAAGACACTAACAGATGCTGCACACTGACGTCTGTCAGCCTCGTCCAAGATCAAATGGCGCGTCAGTGCTGAAGAGGTATGGTTATTTGTGTGTCCAGCAAGCCACGGGGTTCTTACTTTAAGGGAGGGGAGGGGTGCAATCGTCACCTAGTATTCTCCCCTATGAGTTACCTATGACTGCTCCTTCGTCAATGGTGACCGGATGGGAAGCATGGGTAGCAAGATTCAAAAACTATCTCTCCGCAGCCAGAGACTGACCCCACTATCAGACAAGCCCTTACGCTACGGGGGGTGTGGGTGGGGTGGGGCCTATTGGATGGGGTGGGGGCAGACACCATTTTTCTCACACTGCCCAACACCAGACTAGACAATGATTGCAAAGATGCTCTGCCAGCAGGGACTGCCAATCCATTACCCAGGTTAACACCAGCTATGAACAGTTGACTATGCGACAAGCCAAGCAGAACCCTAAAGACCCAAGGGACACCGTCTGTGCTCAAGTATGCAGGGTAGAGAACACGTTGAGGTTTGACGAAGAACTCAAGGCTCAGATCATTCAAGGCAGCCATTCACCACAAGAACTAGGGAAATACTGCAACAGACAATATGACTCTGGCAGCCATACTCACGCCAGGGCTAGATCTCATGAACTTCAGAGGATCGACAGCCCTCAGGAAGGCACCCCTAGGTGCCAAGCATATACAAGCCAAACCTACGGAAGCTGCATAAGGATGCAAGCGGAGCGGTGTGCAGGTCTGTGGGTATTGTGGCATAGACCACACAAGGACAGTCCATGCCCAGCAAAAGGAAAAACCCGCTCAGCATGAGGAGAAATATATCACTTTGCGAAAGTCTGCCGGTTGACAAACAGTGACAAAAAATCAAGAAGCACTCAGTCACCCGACCAAGAAAGTGGTGAAACAACTGGACACAAACCAAGAGCACATCTGGTAAATGCCTCTGAGCAGGATTGCCAATCAGAGGAAAACAAATTCACCTCATTGCAGTGCTTGAAGACCACGGTGAAAGACAAACACAGGCAAGATGTCTGATAACCACGCAAAGAAAGCTAATAAGTGACTTGGGTCCTATTGTGTGTGTGATATCATGACAACCCTATAATACCCTCAAACCCTGGCCGCCACTGAAAACAGCGTGTGTGAAGGTCTGTGCTTAAGACAGCTGGACCAACACACATTTAAGTCCGGCTATGTGCCTTTGTGGACTGGAATCTGTGTTTTGTATTTAGATGCATATTCCTAAATATATTGCAGTTGTTAAACATGCCCATACCCAGAGAGAATCGCCCTCGCGAAATAATTTAGTTCTATGAAGCTCGGTGTAACCCAGAAGTGAATCTTACAAACACAAGAAACAGTATTTCTTTGTTCTCTGAACTGCAGGAAGGTTAGTTCATCTAACAGAGACTTTTATTAATAAATAGCCCATATTTCATGCTAGTGTAGCTAAAGCAAATCACATCATCACCTGCAAAAGACAAACCTATTATTTTTCAGTGATATATTGCTTTGCAGCTGTAGCCAAAACAATCTAATAAACGCTATTAGATAAAGGATTCTGAATATGAATGGATTGAATTTGTAGTGGGAGAAAATGAACATATTGCAGCATTTATGTCAGATTGCGTTAAGCCTGTGTATCTCTTTCTCCTTAATAAATGCAGATCAAAAGACTTCTCTTATGTAGAAAGGAGTAATACAAATTTCAGCAATATGAAATAACACAACCACTTTGTAATGTTAGCAGGAAATCAGTCAGGCATGTGCTCTTCTGAATATAAATTATTTCAGGTGGGAAAACGGACCGCTGGCTGCATTGGACTGCAGATTTATATTCATATATGGCGCTAGGCTCAGGAACAAAAAGTGGCGATGTATTTGCTATAAAGTAGGCACTAGGCAGGCATTTGCACTGTCACTGGTGACAGCTATGATAGACATATACTATATAAGAAAAATATCTCCCTGCACAGGGCTCATTTAATACATTGATTAAACTTCTGCAGCGCCCAATTGTTTTTGTCTTAACTTCTCCCTCAGACATCACCTGGAGAAGAGTGCACTTGTTTCCAGAAGACTATGTTAGAGCAGACAGTTTAATCGAGGCCTCAACATTTGAGCACTGTCAGAATTCCCGCTCAAATGATAAATGATTCTATAATGCAACAGTCTACTGCCGGGGCTGAATTATATTAGCCATCGTTGCTCAAAGCCCATTTGAAACTTAATTGTGCTGTGATAGTGCTATCCCCCAGTCAGCAGAACAGCAGGTTTATAAAAATCATCTCCTGTGATTGTTAAATGCTATCCTAATGAAGCTGACGATCACAACATTCTGCAATATAAACTAACGCTTCTGTCAAGATGTCACAAATGCCTGATAGCGGCCCACCCAGTGAGACCCCGCTCGAAGTGGCAGGCACTTTCAGCCCCAGAGTGTCCTCTCCAGTATCATGGGCAAGAGCAGTGGGGAGTCGGTCCCCACTGTTATAAATTGCATTTGTGAGGCGGGGTTTCTTTAATATAATGCACGATAAATGACACGTTTCTGCTGCACACCTGTTCCAATCAAGCGGCCTTTTGCTCTTAACCTGGTCTGTTCGCTCTGCACCGTTTCGCCCCATAAACACATTTTGAGCACGCTGTGACAGGGAGTTCGAGGGTCCCACCAGTATGTAAGAAATAAATACACATACAATATATAACTAGCCCATTAAAAAAAAAATAACATGATATTGATTTTGTCTAAATAAGCATAAACTGGAGATGGATTAAAATTACGACTGTGGCCTTCGCTGCGCCGATTGAGTAATGTTGTCGCGTGACCTTTCCAGCGGAGATAAACGCAGCTTCTTGACAGCGAGACCTGCTCCGCAAGGGCCGCCGAATGCGCTTAATTAGCACGTGTGAGGCAGCCGGGAAAGAAAAATAAAGTGCTTGCTTTCTGCATGCTAATTTTTATACACAGAAATTGCCGCCTTTCTCTCAAAATGCCTTTAATGATACGGTGGGAGCGAGGGTAATCGTGAACCGCTGACTCCGGGGAGGGTGGGAGTGCTCCAGAGTTTGCGCCCCCTCTCCAGCCAGCACTACACCTGCAAGGACCATACAGGCTTGCTGATAATTAATTAATTCTCTAGAGGTCATCAGAAGACGCATCCTACCTGTGTGTCCCCCCAGGCGTGAAGAGATGGAGCAGCAGGCCCGATGCTGCAGCGTGTCCACACACCGTCCACGAGTCACGACCACGAGGCTCAGGCGACGCGAGTGAAGTGAACCGTTACCGGATCCGAGTCATCCGACGCACTCTTACCTTACGTCACGCTCGGCATCCAATATGGATTGCCCCTGCTGTGCTGCGCGGTGACCGGCCAATCCTGGCGCTGCATGCAGCGCCAGGATTGGCTTGGAGGGCACAGTGACTGCTCGCCCTGTCGCCCTTTTGCTGCCAGCGCTGCCGCCAGCAGGTCCTGCACCCCCCCCCCCCACTAGCTAATGGGGCCGGCCTGGGTGCGCATGCTCGGGCAAGATGCTGCCCGAAGCATACATGCGGGGGAAAAAAACTTTTTTTCAAAGACCTGTCAATCATTCAAATCAATCACCAGCCAGCCCGCCCCCCCCCCTGCACACTCCCGATAAAGTCGGGTGCTGCCCGGCGCCGCCGGAATAATTTTGGTGCTGCGCTAAAGTAAATGGTAAAACATTTATTTTAATTATTTAACCGTAGGGCAGCCGCGGGTCCAAGCAGCAGGGCTGGTGGGGCTACGCCCCTACGCTCCAATGGACGCACCGCGGCTGTGTGCAAGGCTTTGTGGGTGATACAGGCAGTCTTGTAGATTGACCTTGTTTCGATGGGAAGCCATCGAAGAGAAAACAGTATGGGTGTAATATAGTCACTTCTTTTGGCCCCAAAAACAAAACGAGCCGCTGAATGGAGAACGGATTTAAGAGGGGAAAGGTGGGATTTGGGGAGGCCAGCAAGAAGAGAATTACAATAGTCCAATCTAGAGAGAACCAGAGATTGGACCAAGGTTTCTAGGTCTTGCTCCGGAAAGAAACGACACCTTAAGGTAGATTTGATTGTCATCCGCAAAGAGATGGTAAAGGATCCCAGATTTACTTAGGAGATTTCCCAAAGGTCCCAAATAGAGATTGAACAAAGTGGGTGCAAGGATAGAACCTTGAGGGATGCCTTGACCTACCGCCAATGAAGACGAAAGACTGTTCGATATTTTGATCATTTGGGATCTGTCCGAGAGGAATGAGGCAAACCATTTAAGCACTGTTCCTTCCAAACCCATTCTCTGTTGAAGAGTGTTAAGGAGAGTGTTGTGATTAACTGTGTCAAAGGCTGCAGAGAGGTCTAGAAGAATTAGAAGACAAGACTGCCCTGAATTGAGTATACACAGGGCATCGTCGATCATTTGCAGCAGGGCTGTTTCAGTGCTGCAGTTTTGAATGAAACCAGACTGGAAATTGTCATGAAGATTATTATCCTTAATATGTAGGGAAAGTTGTTTCGTTACACATCTTTTTATGATTTTCGCAAGAAAAGGGAGGTTAGTGATGGGGCGGAAGTTGTTGAGGTTGTTTACGCATTAGCGGAGGGTTTTTTAAGAAGTGGGGTAACCTGTCCTGTTTTAAGGGCAACAGGAAGGGAGCCTTGGCTGAGGAAGAGGTTAACCAGACAGGTCCAGTAGGAAAGAGTATGGGTGTAGAAATCGATGGCAATGTCACTCTGGATGGGGTTAAAAGAATGGTTAGAGGGTGTAGGAGGGACGGGGACGTGGGTAGCAGAAGAATACACCACTCGCGTATAATCCCGGGATTTCAGGGGTTTTATTCTTTTATGTGACAATTATTTCTGGGCTCTTTTGTATCTCAGTCCCTTGTGGTCCGTATTGTCCTTTGAACAAAAAAAAAATAATGGTCCTTTACGTCAGGTATAATTCAAATAAGATGGATTAGGGGCTGTAGGAGGGGTTCTTCCTGGCCGTCCTCTCAGGCTTCTCAGGGCTTGGTCCTGGTCTGGCCATTCCTGTCAGGTCTTTCTAGGGCACTCAGAGGTAAAAGGGAGGGGAAAAGACAAAGGATAAACAAGGTTTAGTGTCAAGCTCTTTGCTTTTGTACACTAGGTGCCACCACCACCAGGCGTCGTGTGGGAAAGGGACAAAGTGAGCAGTGAAGGATAGCCCGGTTACAGCTTTAAGCATAACATCATGTCTTAGAACCCCACACCTTCCCACCACCCCCACCAGAATGCTCCACCGAACGGTACTCACCTTGTGCCACGACCCGCACTCTGGGCCGGGGGGTTCTCCCTCTTCTCTGGGCTGCCGGGTTCGCTCGCTATATCCGCTGCTCCTGTGATCTCGTGCCTGCTGTCTCTTTTTGCCTCGAGCTCCTCCGTAACTCCGCTTCCTTCTCCTCGCACCGCCGCCTCCGTGTTGGATTTCTTCACTCTGCTCCTTCCACCTTCCGCCTCCACTGTAAGACCGCTCATCACAATCCTTCGCCTGGCACTCCATCATTGCCACGTCCACCACACGACCAACTCGCCGCATCGTCGCCTTTTTCTGGCAACTCTTCCATCACTACTTGTCGCATGCGGCACTATTCCTGAGCACACAATTGCCGTTTTACTGTTGTTCTGTTGAATGTTGTCATACGAAATGCTGATTATACTTCTTGTTCTCCCCTTCCTTCCCTCATTAACGTCCACAGGCTTTGTAATCATACCAGGCAATCGTTTGTAAACTTTTTAGTCCTGATGATGATCCCAGTATACTAGGAGCTAGGGATCGAAACGTCACGTCGACTTTCTATAACAGTTCCACATTGTATCCATTGTGAAAATGTATTGTGGATGCTGTTGGCCAGAGCTAACTTAAGTTGATTATTGTATTGTAAGCCCCCATGATCGCTCCAAAGCCTTTTTGCCTGTTATTACTTTGTACTTTTTTCTATTTTTTGATCTTCCCCTTTCCTCTCTGTTGAAAACTCGGTACAGGACTGTGCCCTTGTTTCATCAGTCTTCACTATTCTAACTTATAATTTTGTGAAATTCAAGATTAAATGCTCCTCTGTCTGTCTGGACACAGGAGGAACACACATAGGTCTCATTGAACTCTATGTTGAATTAGTTTTCCTAACCAAGATTACGCTAGGGACCATTGTTCATAAAAATACAATTTTATGGCTAAGCATTCTTTCTCAATTGTTGAATAGTTCACCTCACGTGCAAAGAGCTTCCTGCAGATATACAGTACTGGTTTTAGGTCATTGCTATGGTCAGGTTGGCATAGCACGGCACCCAGACCGAGGCCTGAAGCATCGGTTTGGAGAACAAACGTGTGGTTGAAATTAGGACAGTGTAACACTGTGGCTGTACAGATGGCATGTTTTAGGGTGATAAAGCTGGTCTCATGTTCTGGTGTCCAGGTGTGCATGCGGGAGGATTGGGTATTTTTTTAGGAGGTCGGTTAGGGGACTGGCTAGGGAAGAGAAATTGGGTATGAATCTACGGTAGTAGCCTATAAATCCCAAAAATGAACGGACGTCTCGTTTGGTTGTGGGTCCACGAAGCGCTCTGATAGCCTCTACTTTGTCTAACTGGGGAAATATCTGTCCTTCCTTGATGGTGTAACCCAAATACTGGATCATGTTGGTCCCTAGCAGTGATTTCTTTGAGTTATTGGTGAGGCCAGCCCTTTGAATTGTTCTGAATATGGCCGCTAGTTGTTGGATATGTTCTTCCCACGTTGGGCTGTATATGACGATGTCGTCAAGATACGCTGCGGCGTATCCCTTGTGGGGTTTGAGTATGCGATCCATCAATCTTTGGAACACCGCCGGGGCCCCATGCAACCCAAAGGGGAGCACCTTAAATTGATATAAACCGGAGGGAGTCGCGAACGCTGTCTTTTCCTTGGACTCGGGGGATAAAGGGATCTGCCAATACCCTTTTGTGAGGTCAAGGGTTGACATGTATCTGGCCTTTCCCAGGCGCTCGACCATCTCGTCTATTCTTGGCATGGGGTATGTATCGAATTTGGTGATGGCGTTTACCTGTATGAAGTCTATGCAAAAGCGCAGACTCCCGTCTGGCTTCGGTACAAGCACCACTGGGGAACACAAATTGCTCAGGGAGGGTTCGATGATGTTCGACTTAAGCATGTCCGAAACCTCCCTCTCTACTGCTTCTCTACCGGCTGCAGGGATACGATAGTGTTTCTGCTGTACGGTCTTTTTGTCTAAGGACACAATGTTGTGGTGGGCCATGGTGGTTAATCCTGGTTTGGTGGAAAAGAGACCTGGAAAGGTCTCTAGTAGTGACGTTAGTTGATTGGTTTGTGTGGATGACAGACATTCTCCCGTGGTTACCGGTTCGATCACCGGTTCCTGGACCGACAGGAGGGGTAACTCCAAGGGTTTATATGTACAGGCGAGATGAGCAGGTGTTCCCGTGGTGTGGGATGGTAAGGGGTCTTCCCATTTTTTTAACAGGTTGACGTGATATATCTGTTTTCCCCCGACACGTTGGGGTAGCAACACGCTATAGGTGACTGGGGTTACTTTTCTTTCTATGACGTATGGCCCTTGCCACTTCGTCAATAATTTGTCCTCCGTAGAAGGAAGCAACAGTAGGACCTTGTCGCCAGGGAAGAATTCGCGTAGGCGACTGTTTCGGTCGTAATACCGTTTCTGGGCCCCTTGGGCCTCTTCCATGTGCTCGTGCACAAAGCCCCATAACTGAGTTAGGGAAGACTGAAGGTCGGCGGCATAGTGTGACAGGGGTTTCCCCTCTTCGTCCTCCTCCTCCCACTGTTCTGCCGCCATGTCAAGCATGGTCCTTGGTTTCCGTCCAAACAGCAGTTCGAAAGGAGAATATCCCGTAGACCGCTGTTCATGGGTCCTTAATGCAAAGAGGACCAAGAGTAGTTTCTGGTCCCAATCTCTCCCGGTCTCTGAGACGACCTTGCGGAGCATGCTCTTGATCGTCTTATTATAGCGCTCCACCAGGCTGTCTATTTGGGGGTGATAAACGGAGGTTCTTATGTTATCAATGCCCAGTACTGTACAGATTTGTGTCATAAGACGGGACATGAAGGGGGTCCCTTGATCGGTTAGTATCTCTGCTGGAAACCTCACCCTTGAGAAGAATGATATCATGGCTTGGGCTATTGCAGGGGTGGTCATACTTGATAGCGGGAAGGCCTCAGGATATCTACTGGCGTAGTCCACCATAACCAGGATGTAGCGGTGTCCTCTGGCCGAGGGTGTCAGGGGTCCCACCAGGTCCATCCCCACCCGCTTGAAAGGGACATCTATGATGGGCAGTGGCTGTAACAGGGCTGTTACCACCCCCCCAGGATTGGTGTACTGGCAGCGAACACTCGCAGCGCAGTGTTTGGCTACATCCCTATACACCCCTGGCCAATAGGACTTCTCTAGGAGATATTTCAATGTATTTTCCTTGCCGTAGTGTCCTCCCCCTATCTTGTTATGGGCCAAGAGAAGTACATGCTCCCTGAATGGTGTTGGTACTATCAACTGTGTATACGCCTGTGTCTCCCCTTTTACAGCTCTATACAGTAGACCATTTTTTTACAAAGAAATAGGGTCCTACTGTCATGGTTCCCGGCTCCACTGCGCGTTACCTCTCAGGCGCATGCGGGATCGGATGGTGAGGACGGACACAAGCCAGCAGTCAGCGGTCTAGTGTTCAGACCGGAACCACTGTTGCGTCACACCAGCGCTTTCGGGGAACGCCGATGAAACCACGGCGGTTCCCGCGAATCAGCGCTTCGAATTAACGCTGCTACAGATACAGTCGCCTCTACCTTTCTGACCACTACGCAGGTTCGCCCGCATCCGGAGGACTCGGCAGACTGCGTACTGGGTCACCGTCCCGAGGCCGCTTCAGGACACCGCGCATGAGCGCCTATCCGGACTTGGTAATTACGCTCTGCTGAGCTTTTCCAAGAACACGTCACCAGCGCTTGCTTGGGCATCTTTGGGGGCACTTCGCAGATAGCGCAGGAGCGCATGCTATTTCTTTTGTTTAGCGCAGAAGCGCTGGGAGTTTACTTTGGTCATAGCGCAGGAGCGCTGTTCTTTTTCCTTTGTATAGCCTCTCCGGGGGTAACAGCACTAACCTCACGGAGAAACACTTCAGGAGGGCGTGTAGCAAGCACGCGCTGGAGCGCATTCACAGCCATACAGACACCGCGCTGGAGCGCTTGAATTCCCTTACCCCGCGCAGTAGCGCTTGCGATATTCTTTTCACGGCGCTGGGTGGCTTTTAACCCGTGGCGCCAAGACACTTGGTGTTGCCCCTTCATCTTTCCGTGGAAGGGAAGCAGAACATGCAGCAGCACTTATCGGAGGAGCATCTTCCCTGGGTCAACGCGCGTTTCTTCCTCAGGTAATTATCCAAGTCCGCTGGCGCATGAGAGGTAACCTAGATAGGGGTTTGCACGTCCCTGTTCTAACTGGTCTCCCTTGTTTCCCTTATTAGGCTGATCCACAGCAGTCTCATCGCAGGGAGGCGCTTCCACACATCATTACCTTTGTCTTTGGCTACCTTCCCTAATCCATCTCTATCCCTGTTGGTGTTAGTTCCCTACGGGGGTGAGGTGGGGTTCGGGGCGATAGCTCATGTCGTCTCTGCGAGAACACTCCGCAAGCTACAGGTGAGCCTTGTGGGGTACTTGACAGAATTCGAAGCCCACGAGTACACTCTCGCCCGGGCGACATGAGCAATCCGGAAATAACCCTGCAGGACATAGCGGCTATGCTCTCTAGTATACAGGCTGAAAACCGCAGCCTACGTCAGGATATCACGGCCTTACAAGGCCAAGCGGCAGCGGGGGCACCAGGTCCGTGGGGTCCTACTCCTACCTCCAGGGTCATACAGGAAGGGATATTACGACCACCCCTCTTTACCTATGGGGGTCCCACTTCCGCTTCTCCTCAGGACCATGCCATTCAGGTCATGACGCCACACCCGGTGCAATTGGCGCCTCCTGAACGCTTTTACAGGGACAGTACGAAATACAGCGTTTTCCTGCACCAATGCCAACTGCACTTCATGGCCAAGGCGTCTGCCTTTCCAGACGACGCATCCAAAATCGCCTTCATACTATCCTACATGGGTGGAGATGCCGCTCAGTGGTCGATCCCCTTGGTGGAGAATGACGATCCCATGTTGTACAACCTCCCCGTATTTAAGGAAACTATGCGGCGCATGTTCGCCCGACACACGTTCGTGCAAGCCGCCGATAATGAGCTGCTTAACTTGAGACAAGGAAACAACGATTTGCTACACTACATCACCACCTTTAATAGGTTGGTTATAGAGGCCCATTGGCCTGAATCAAAGAAGATATCCGTCTTCTACAGGGGATTACGGGATGAACTGAAGGACCTGATGTCACAAATACCAGATCCACCCGATGACATCGGACAGTTCATCGACCTAGTGGTCAAACTGAACTTCAGGATACAAGAGAGGAAAACCGACAAGAACAGAGGAGGCGACCACCGGTTCCTGCCCTGCAGAGAAAGGACCAAGGATGAGCCAGCTCCGACGAACGACACACCAGAACCCATGCAATTAGGTGGAATCCGGGGTCCTCTCTCCATTGAAGAAAGAGAGAAGAGGAGGAAACAAAACCTCTGTTTGTACTGTGGGAAGAACGGCCACTTCGTGAGAGAATGCCCTGTCAAGCCCACACGCACTAAAGGAAGAAGGCCTTTTGCGTTGCCCGTCTCCAGAGGAGAAAGGCCGGGAAACGAGGAAACCCAGTAGACACAGGGGTCCGGCTACTGGGTTCTTCGTCTTGGGTTCTTCGTCTTGCAGGACCGCGATCCCTGCCTACTTCGGCAACCATCGCCATTTGGGCGTGCAGGCGACGTTACGAGCCCCATCGGGCCAGGAATGGCAGGTGACAGCACTTCTTGATTCCGGAGCCACCGGTAATTTCATTGACACCCAGTACTCGAAGACACTAGGCATTAACAACATCCCCAAGGCCAAACCAGAAATCGTGAAGGCAGTGGACGGCACGGATCTTACTTCAGGTCTCCTCAGATACCAAACCGAAGAACTAACGATGTCCCTTGCGAATAATCACACGGAAAACGTAGGGTTTGATGTGATCGACGCGCCTCAGTTCAAGGTCATACTGGGCCTCCCCTGGCTAGTGAAGCACAACCCTCGGATCGATTGGACGTCCAGAACCATAGACCTGGACTCGAACTACTGTACCAAGACCTGCTACCACCAGACCACCTCCTTTGAGGAGGACACCATCCAAGGGTGTTCGCTCCCCTTAGTGGGCGTGGGTGCGGTACTCCGAGACGACGTTTCCGAAGAATATGGTGATTTGGCCGCCGTGTTTGATAAAAAGGGGGCTAATACCTTACCGCCACACCGCGCTTTTGACTGCAGGATAGATCTCCAGCCAGGTTCAACGCTTCCGTGTAGCCGGATTTACTCTCTAACGGAAAAAGAAACGGAGCATTTGCGCTCCTATTTGGACGACTATTTACGTAATGGGTTTATACGCCATTCCCGGTCTCCGGTTTCTTCCCCTCTGTTTTTTGTGGCCAAGAAGGAAGGAGACCTGAGAACCTGCATAAACGCCATCACGATAAAGAATCGGTATCCACTGCCGCTAATATCCAATCTCCTGGACCAGGTGAAGAAAGCATCCATCTTCACTAAGCTGGACCTGCGGGGGGCATATCATCTTGTCCGAGTCCGAAGGGGTGACGAATGGAAGACCGCCTTCCGGACGAAGTTCGGCCTCTTCGAATATCAGGTAATGCCCTTCGGGCTCTGCAACGCCCCCGCCGCTTTCCAGTATTTTATTGATGAGGTTCTCCGGGACTACATTGACGTCTTCTGTATCGTCTACATAGACGACATACTGATCTATTCAAGCTCCCTTACAGAACACATTCAGCACGTCCGTGCCATACTACAGCAACTGGAGCGACATCGACTTTACGTGAAGTTGGAGAAGAGCGTATTCCACACCACAACAGTCGAGTTCCTCGGACATATTATCACTCCTACTGGAATCCAAATGGATAACAAGAAGGTGGAAGCAATATTACAATGGCCTTCTCCCACCACCGTGAAAGGAGTACAGAGGTTCTTAGGCTTTTCTAATTATTATCGCCGTTTCATCACCGGATTTTCCAGAATCGTGACCCCTATCACCCGGTTGTTACGCAAAGGAGTCCTCTTCCAGTGGGACACCGATGCAGAACGCGCCTTTGGGGAACTGAAGAAACGATTCACCACGGCACCTGTCCTACGACACCCTGACTCTGAACGGCCGTTCATCGTAGAAGCCGACGCCTCGCAAGACGCATTGGGAGCCGTACTATCACAAAGAGACACCGAGACGGGCCTCTTGCATCCAGTGGCGTTCTATTCCAGGAAGCTACAACCGGCCGAGCGCAATTATACCGTGTCCGACAGAGAACTCCTGGCCATCAAAACCGCATTCGGTGAATGGCGCCATTATCTCAAAGACGCTAAACACCCGGTGCTCATATACACGGACCATCGGAACTTGCAGTTCCTTCGTTCAGCCCGGGCCCTTACCTCCAGGCAGTTGCGCTGGACCTTGTTTTTTAACGAATACGAGTTCAACATTACCTATCGACCTGGGAAAGAGAACGCTAAGGCCGACGCCTTATCCCGTCTGGAAGACATGAACGACATCCCGTCTGCCCCAGACCCTGTAGCGGTCATCCCAGAATGCCATTTCCAAGGGGCACTTATGTCTCATGACTTCCTTACCCAGGTACAAAAGGACATCAACCAGAACGAGATCGCCCCCGCACTGAAAGGAAACGAGGGGATAGTCGCACGGAATGGGTTCTGGTTTAAGGACGACAAATACTACCTACCATTAGTGAGTCACCAACAACAGGCCCTGTACATGTGTCATGATCACGTCCTATCTAACCACCCCGGATGCCACAAAACCATAGAGCTGTTGCAACGGCACTTCTGGTGGCCAACCCTGGAAGACGACGCTAAGGCCTACATAGCACGATGTGCGGTGTGTGCCCAAGGAAAGACCGCTTCAACGCCCGTAATAGGACTGCTGCATCCCATTCCAGTGCCTCCGTATCCATGGCACACCTTCTCCATGGATTTCGTGGTAGAATTACCGGCCACTATATCTGGATATACCACAGTCCTAACCGTCGTGGATCACCTCTCCAAAATGGCCCATTTCATACCACTGAAGAGAATCCCTTCAGCCGCCGAATTGGCTTTGGTGTTCCTACACAACATCGTGCGCCTTCATGGCATTCCTTCGGTGGTCATTACGGACCGGGGATCCCAGTTCGTGTCCCGTTTTTGGGGTGAAGTATGCAGGATACTGGACATGGACATACGTTTGTCTTCCGCTTACCACCCACAAACCGATGGCCAGGCTGAGAGAACCAACCACACCATGGAACAGTATCTGCGTTGCTTACTACTGGAAGTGGACCGTAACTGGGCAGAGGCGCTATGGATGGTAGAATACGCCTACAATAACAGCAAACATTCCGCCATCGGTATGTCTCCCTTCTTTTGTCTGCAGGGACGGCATCCACGTACCACCGCTTGGGAAGAACCCCTGCACAGTCCTCTGCCCACCGTCCGGATGCATCATGCCAGACTGTGCGATCTCTGGCAACAGGCCCGGTTCGAGCTGGCCAAGGCCAAAGAATCCTACAAGCAACAGACCGACAAGCGGAGGACGAAGGAACCAGCGTACAAGAAAGGGGACAGAGTGTGGCTCTCCATCCGTAACCTCAATGTGCATGGTCCTAAGAAGCTCCTGCCCCGCTTTGTGGGTCCTTACGTTGTGGAGAAGGTAGTTAACCCCGTAGCAATGAAACTCAAGTTGCCTCCCCACATGAGAATACACCCTGTCTTCCACGTGTCCCTGTTGCGAGCCGTACACCCCGATTGTGCGCGCTCGTCTCCTCCTTCCCCTGTGCTTAGGGAGGAGCACCTGGAATACGAGGTTAGGGCGATTCTGGGTTCCCGTCGTACCCGGGGACGGCTTTACTATCTGGTGGATTGGAAAGGGTATGGTCCGGAGGAGCGATCCTGGGAGCCCCTGTCTCATGTCCGGCATGCCCCCCTTTTGGTGCGTGCCTTCCACATTGGCCATCCCCTTAGTCCTCGCCCTGCCACCCCTGTCTGACCTTCGTGCTGGGGGGGGGGGGGAACCTGTCTTGGGAGGGGATACTGTCATGGTTCCCGGCTCCGCTGCGCGTTACCTCTCAGGCGCATGCGGGATCGGATGGTGAGGACGGACACAAGCCAGCAGTCAGCGGTCTAGTGTTCAGACCGGAACCACTGTTGCGTCACACCAGCGCTTCCGGGGAACGCCGATGAAACCACGGCGGTTCCCTCGAATCAGCGCTTCGAATTAACGCTGCTACAGATCCAGTCGCCTCTACCTTTCTGACCACTACGCAGGTTCGCCCGCATCCGGAGGACTCGGCAGACTGCGTACTGGGTCACCGTCCCGAGGCCGCTTCAGGACACCGCGCATGAGCGCCTATCCGGACTTGGTAATTACGCTCTGCTGAGCTTTTCCAAGAACACGTCACCAGCGCTTGCTTGGGCATCTTTGGGGGCACTTCGCAGATAGCGCAGGAGCGCATGCTATTTCTTTTGTTTAGCGCAGAAGCGCTGGGAGTTTACTTTGGTCATAGCGCAGGAGCGCTGTTCTTTTTCCTTTGTATAGCCTCTCCGGGGGTAACAGCACTAACCTCACGGAGAAACACTTCAGGAGGGCGTGTAGCAAGCACGCGCTGGAGCGCATTCACAGCCATACAGACACCGCGCTGGAGCGCTTGAATTCCCTTACCCCGCGCAGTAGCGCTTGCGATATTCTTTTCACGGCGCTGGGTGGCTTTTAACCCGTGGCGCCAGGACACTTGGTGTTGCCCCTTCATCTTTCCGTGGAAGGGAAGCAGAATGTGCAGCAGCACTTATCGGAGGAGCATCTTCCCTGGGTCAACGCGCGTTTCTTCCTCAGGTAATTATCCAAGTCCGCTGGCGCATGAGAGGTAACCTAGATAGGGGTTTGCACGTCCCTGTTCTAACTGGTCTCCCTTGTTTCCCTTATTAGGCTGATCCACAGCAGTCTCATCGCAGGGAGGCGCTTCCACACATCATTACCTTTGTCTTTGGCTACCTTCCCTAATCCATCTCTATCCCTGTTGGTGTTAGTTCCCTACGGGGGTGAGGTGGGGTTCGGGGCGATAGCTCATGTCGTCTCTGCGAGAACACTCCGCAAGCTACAGGTGAGCCTTGTGGGGTACTTGACAACTACCTGCTCTGGTTCTTGTTCGTGGACCTGCTCCCAGGCATGTGTAAAGGTGTTGTCCCCCCATTGCGCCATACGGAAGCTAGCCGGTTTCTTTCTTTCGGTGTCTGTAAGGGAGAGAGGAAAGGCAGGACGTGATAGCTGTGAAAGGGCAAAGTCTCTCTTATCTTTTCTTTTCTCTTGTCTTGGAATTAGGGGCCTCTAAATCCACGCCACAAAAAGGGGCCTCCTGCAGCCAGGCCCTGTCGTCCCCTTTTGTGTTGTCCAAATACTCCTGGAATTTAGGATGGGTAGGCTTTGGTGTCGCTATGTACACAGGTTACCCTCACTTGTTCTGTGTCTTTTAACTGGGGAGGGGAAATCAAAGAGCTGTCCACTACCGTAACGTGGCACCCGGTGTCTAGCAGGGCTTGTTGTCTCTTCCCATTAAGCAGGACTTCCTTCCTAAATTGAAGAGGGCCCTTCCCTGTTACGTATATACGGCCCCGGGAGTACCCAACCTCCATTGGTTTAACTGTTGAGATGTGGTGAGGACACTGTCTGGCTATATGCCCCCATTCTGCACAATTGTAACACTGTGGTCCCTGCCCGCTGGGACCAGGGGGCGGGTATGCAGACCTAGGGACCGAGCGGGGAGGCAACTGGGGCTTAAACTCAGGTTTAGGAGTGCCTTTTGGGATTGGGTTGTACTGGAGCCGTGCTATTCCAGCCTTAAAATCAGGCGACCTATGATAGGCACAAGCAATTTCTACCGCTGATGCGGAGGAGAGGTTGGGGTGTTGCTTCACCCATGACCGTGTACTGGGGGTAGGGCCTCCAAGAACTGTTCCAGATATACTTTCTCTACTACTTCGTCTACCGATGAGGTATGGGGAGTCAACCATCTACTCCCAAGGTCTCTGATCTGATAAAACTGGGCACGGGGGTTATCTCCCGCTCCCCATTTCTCTTTTCGGAATCGACTCCTGTAATGTTCTTGGTCGCATCCCAACCTCTCAAGGATGGCCTTTTTCACGTCCTCATAGGCTGTGGTACCCGCAGGATTTGCTGCTTGATAAGCAGCTTGTAGCTCGCCTGAAAGGAGCGGGGCAATGTACTAACATCACCTTTCTTGCGGCCAGGCTGCTGTAGTGGCCACCCTTTCGAAGTTCCCCAAAAAATAATCCGGATCATCCCTTTCTTGGAATTTTTGAAGGACCGTGCTGAGGACATTAGGGCGAACTCGGGTACTTACAATGGCGTCCGTGAGGCGCAAGACTGCTGTGTCCTGCACCTGCTGGTTAGTAGTGATCTGGTTTCTAAGGGCCCCTTGCAGGGCTTCTCGGTCCATTTGTGCTGTCTGGATCTGTTGTTCCAGGACCAGCTGTAGGTGCCGCTGCCCCTCAGCTAATTGGGCTATGACATCCTCAACAGGCATGGGTTGTGTCATGGTGCGACACGCTATTTTGATCATTTGGGATCTGTCCGAGAGGAATGAGGCAAACCATGTAAGCACTGTTCCTTCCAAATCCATTCTCTGTTGAAGAGTGTTAAGGAGAGTGTTGTGATTAACCGTGTCAAAGGCTGCAGAGAGGTCTAGAAGAATAAGAAGACAAGACTCCCCTGAATCGAGTATACACAGGGCATCGTCGATCACTTGCAGCAGGGCTGTTTCAGTGCTGCAGTTTTGAATGAAACCAGACTGGAAATTGTCATTAAGATTATTATCATTAATATGTAGGGAAAGTTGTTTCGTTACACATCTTTTTATGATTTTCGCAAGAAAAGGGAGGTTAGTGATGGGGCAGAAGTTGTTGAGGTTGTTTACGCATCAGCGGAGGGTTTTTTAAGAAGTGGGGTAACCTGTCCTGTTTTAAGGGCAACAGGAAGGGAGCCTTGGCTGAGGAAGAGGTTAACCAGACAAGTCCAGTAGGAAAGAGTATGGGTGTAGAAATCAATGGCAATGTCACTCTGGATGGGGTCAAAAGAATGGTTAGAGGGTGTAGGAGGGACGGGGACGTGGGTAGCAGAAGAATACACCACTCGCGTATAATACCGGGATTTATGGGGTTTTATTCTATTATGTGACAATGATTTCCGGGCTCTTTTGTATCTCAGTCCCATAAGGTCCATATTGTCCTTTGAACAAAACAAACATAATGGTCCTTTACGTCCGGTATAATTCAAATTAAATGGATTAGGGGCCGTAGGAGGGGTTCTTCCTGGCCGTCCTCTCAGGCTTCTCAGGGCTTGGTCCTGGTCTGGCCATTCCTGTCACGTCTTTCCAGGGCACTCAGAAGTAAAAGGGAGGGGAAAAGACAAAGGATAAACAAGATTTAGTGTCAAGCTCTTTGCTTTTGTACACTAGGTGCCACCACCACCAGGAATCGTGTGGGAAAGGGACAAGGTGAGCAGTGAAGGTTGGCCCGGTTACAGCTTTAAGCATAACACCGTGTCTTAGGACCCCGCACCTTCCCACCACCCCCACCAGAATGCTGCACCCAACGGTACTCGCCTTGTGCCACGACCCACACTCTGGGCCGTGGCGTAGGGACCCGGGGCGTTCTCCCTCTTCTTTGGGCCGCTGGGTTCGCTCGTTATATCCGCTGCTCCTGTGATCTCGTGCCTGCTGTCTTTCTCCCTCGAGCTCCTCAGTAACTGCGCTTCCTTCTCCTCGCACCGCCGCCTCTGTGTTGAATTTCTCCGCTCCGCTCCTTCCACCATCGGCCTCCTTTCCTTCCAGATCTCTCTCTCTTTGTTGATCTCCCACCAATGACGTCACGGGTACTTCTGTCCTCTTCCCAATGCCGCTAGACCGCTGACTGCCTCTCGAGTTAGGTGTGTGTTTTGCCCGGTTTCCTCCCACTTCCAGGTTGGCGGATCGTTGGACTCCTCACAGATGGTTTTGTTTCGAGGATGCATTTGAGGTGGGCATCTTCAGTGATGACGTCAAAGTTCTGCCAAATGACTAAGGATTTGCGCTCCTCTGGGGGATCCACCAGTGATTTCACTTTTTCAACAAAGAATATAGCGAATTCTGCTTCTTTCTTTGGAGATTCGTCAGGCTTGATGGTTGGGGGAGAGCAGTTTGGATTTTTGATGAGGTCAAATAGTTTTTTGGGTCTGTTTTTGGCTGAGTCGAGGAGGGTTCTGAAGTGTGATGCTTTTCCATGGAAGATTGTTTGTGGTATTTTGATCTTGCTGAACGTAGAATAGAAAGATTAGTGGTGGATTGAGATTGTCTCCATTGTTTCTCCAGGATTCTCAGGTTCTTCCTTTCTTCATAAAGGAATTTATTGAACCATGGTGCTGAAGGAATAGGCCTTTTCCTCTGAAGTAGAGTGACATTATCAATTTCAACTGCACGGACTGAGAGGCATTGGGAAGTAAGATCGTTGACATCCAAGTTAGGGTCTAGCCTTGGAAGTGAAAGCATAGCAGAATCACAAAGCATGTCAAGGTCAATTATTTTAGTGTTACGGAACCAGGTAGTAGTCCTTTTAGGTTGGCCAAGAGTTATAGAGTGTTAAAGGTGAAGAGAGAAGGGGATGAGGAAGAGGTCAGACCAGTCTGCATGAATAGGGATAGCAATAGTAAGCATGTCAGCTTTAGATATAACAAGGTCCAGAATTGAACCCTTATAGTGTGTTGTTTCAGTGCAGTGTTGGGTACGATCATTTACTGAGAGAAAAATGGCAAGCTTATTGGCCGTAGAGTCTTCCAAAGAGCCCCAGTGAAGATTGAAGTCTCCCAGGAAAATCTGTATGTCACGTTGAGAGTATTGGTCGCTGATGAAGTCGGTGAGTTCCTCCAAAAAGGAAGAGCAGTCACCAGGCGGGTGATAAATGGCATGAAATCTGAAGGGTTAGCAGTGTTCAGCCGTGGTCGGTAGTAGGAGTAACTGCAGGGCGGTGACGTGGGGAGGGGGAGGGGCAGGGTGGGGGGTAGTAAACTATGGTTTACGGAGGTTTACAGGTAAGTTAACATATAAATTAATAAAACGAATTTCGTTGCGTGCACTGCATCGCATTTGGGGAGCAAGCAGCGCAACTCTGACGAGACTGTTTTGGTGACAGGGGCGTTTGGGCTTTTAGGGGTGATAGGGATAATGTTCTTGTAAGAGGGGGCCAGGGTAGAATAAGGCTGATGATCAGTTCTGCCAGAAGAGATGGTCGGAATAGTGTACAGAGTAAACTTACTTGGAGAGGAAAGTGGATGGGGCATGGCGTTAGAAGTCTTGTAACCAGCCAGTAAGTTAGCGATGTCTGCAGAAGACAAATTGTGATTGGCTTTTTTGGGGTGCGGGAGCAAGGTACTCCTCGGGAGTTTGGTGGAGTGAGTATTTGCCAAGGGAATTGGATTGTTTGGAAAGGTGGCTGGCTATCTTAGTGCTTAAGAGTGAGATGGTAGCTTCAAGCTGGGAAATAGAGGAGATAAGAAATCCTAATTTATTTTCCAGAAAGAGTAGGGCTGAGCACGGAATGATAGGTGGTTTGATGGATACAGGAGGGAGTGCAATTGGTGCGGGAGGGAAGGGAGAGGTGGGGGCGCAGGGGGTTATTGGGGTGCAAGAGTAAAAGGTGGAAATAGATAGTGGTTGAGAGAGGTTGTTGGTGCAACGGAGGTGGAAAGAGAGTTATCCTTGCTGATGTTGAACAGAGGGGAAGAATTAAGATCATATTTAGGAGGAGACAGGTGAGGAACGAAGTGCGAGGGCGGAATGCGGGGAGGGGAAAGAGGGGAGTCATAGAATGGCAGGAGGTTTGGGGAGAAGAAAGGAGAAAGGTCTGGAAAGGTCCCGTAAGCTAGAAGAGGTGAATGTAAGGGGACAGGCACCAGGTAGAGTGGGGGGATGCCTAGCTCTGCCCCTATGCCACAATGTGTGGCATCCCTGTGCTTTCCCCTGTGCTGGCACACAATTGGGTACCATGCGCCAATGCACGCACCCTTCCACCCTGGTAAAAAGGCGTCTACGTTTTAGGGGAGATTATTTTTGTGCAGGAAAGGACACCTTCCTGCACAAAATCAATCAAGGGAGAGGTTATCTTTCTAAATGTGCTGTAGAATGCAGCAGGCATCGAAAGAGGAAAAAATAAGGCGAAATATAAGTATTTCTCCTTGTTGCGCCTCCTTACGCCTCCCCTGGGGAGACTAAGGATTCTGATGCATTCCCAGGATTACAAAATGTTGTAAATCTGGGAATACGGCAGAATTCATGAGTGTTGCGTGGGAACACCTAAATCAACACCCATGGCATGCCCCTTTCACGCAAAGAGCTGCATGAAAAGGGGCCATATTTACAAGGCCATTAAAAGCCACGCAGGGTGGCTTTATGTGGCCTCGTAAATATGGAGCACCACACTGTGCCGCCGGTGCGTCAAAAAAAGTGATGCACTGGTTAGCGCAAGGGGATTGTAAATATGCCCCGAAGTATTTACCAAAATTACAATTTATAACGCATTTCTAAATAGTTAATATCAAAACTAACAAAGGTGACGGACTTAAATGGTAGCACTTCACTTCTAGTAATGCTATTGCCTTATCCGGCTGTTAGTGCACAGAGACTCCAGCACCATTCACCTAGTGGTGCCTCAGAAAAAGAGAAATTCTGACAAACAATTCACAATGAATGGAGGTGCACTGAACATAGAAAAGAAGTCCAAAAGTGTTTCTTTGTTTCTTTGTTTAATGTTTATTTTAGATAGATACACAACCGCAGCCAACGCGTTTCGTTCCTTAAAGACAAAAGTTTTTTAACGGAACTTCTTCAGGGCTGCAACAAAAATAAAGAAGAAATATATATAATACAATCATTAAAACTGACGGACGCACACATATATTTACAAACATTAAAAACAGTTTTTTGTCTGATTTTTTGTTTTTAACATCATTCATTTTATACAAAAATAGAGTTGATATATACAAGAAGATACCCTAAAACCATATAGATTCATTACGTTCTTCTACACATTCTCCTACATTTTATAAATACCGATTTCACAAAAATATAGTAGAGAAAAAAAAAAATTTCCTATAATATGTAATGGTCATCCATCAATATACTAAGTCCGAACAGCATAATAACAATTTCTTTAGAAACTCAAGACAATGATTCAATTCTAAATTTATTAACCAAAGCTGAAACTCATAATGTACAAGCCATTATCTTACCTCAAAGTGACAGCAAGTTAATTACAAGCTTAATATTCCGAGAGTGAAGGATACGAAATGAGCAGTATATTCCACTTGATAAAGGAACTATCCAAAAACTCAGAAGGTATTCTAGAAGAATATTTGAGACAAGAAAAACCGATTAGAACAACCCAAGCTTGTTGGCGTGGTGTTTGAGAAGAAGGGGGAGGATAATTAAGGATGAATACAATGAGTTGGCTCACCCAAATTGGTCGCTGAGGGCTTAGATAAATCTAAAAGACCAGTAGTTGAAAATAGAGATACGAGGATCCATTGGGGTGGTGAATTGCAAAGATTCTTACTGAGAATCTAGAATAAATTATGGCAAATAATGAGTCACTTTTATTTAAAAGTGATAGAGATACAATGCGTATAAACAACATTTGCATAAATCATAAAGCACTCCACATGGTTAGCATATATTTCGCAAGGAAAACTAAAAAAGCTTCCAATTTAGATAAACTCAGAAATTACAAACTGCAACTCTTGGACGATATAATAATCAACAAAAAGGGGGCGCTTTTGTTTGTTAAGATTAGCTGGGGTCTCACCTGTACTGTTGCTTCAATTCAAATTGTGAGGAGTATTATCATATACATCATGAATAGATGCTCGGTCTATTGTCAACGAAGTATTAGTCAGACACCTAATAGGGAATATGTAAATATATAAATAAATTGCCCGCGAACTTCATTGATGTTCTGTAATCTGATCGGCGTCATGTATATATACATTTTAATCAAGACCTATAAGGCTCAAAACGTCGACTCGTATATTGAATTTTAAATAAAGAAAAACGGTGAAAATTAATTGAAGAAAAGGAGAAAGAAAAAAAGAAGAAAGTCTAAAACCAAAACTCAAATTTGACATAGGTTTCACAGATTAATCTCTAAAGCTTCTACAGAAGATCTGTGATCATTCAGTGCACTTTATATAGGCACTAGAGGATCTATTAAGTTATAATTAAAATTATATGATACTATAAAGTATACAAACAACCCAATGTATCTCTGATGTCATAAACACTTTGACCCACCAAACTCACCAACCCATACAACCAATATGGCTATTGATCCAAACAACTATCTGGAAATAAAAATGCACATTATTGCATCTTAAAACATCGCTTCGCCCCCTGTCAAGAACGCGTTCTGGAAATTAAAATACTAATTCCCATTGAAATACCTTGATAAGCGTTTTCTGCTCCCATCCCGAATCGCCGACAGCTTTCATGGTACTATTCCGCTGCTTAAGTACCGAGTTTGAACAGTCTAGATAAGAAACACCTGATCTGACGCGTATAATATGACATCATAGATGCGCGACACCCACATTTGCGTAACCTTGCATAAAATGAGCTCTCACTAATAATTCCGCCATTTTGTAACGTCTAAAATGTAACAATTTAAAGAGAAATATTTAGAATACGTCTAATGCTCATCGAATCGGAACTCGATATTTAATAAGAAAATTCGATCTACTCGTTTATAATTCTAAAAAGCGGAAATGTGATTTCTAATATAAATGTTAAGTTTGAAGTAGATGAAAAAAGAATAAATGGTCAATTTGATCCTTATTCAGAAATCAGAAAATACCACAAAATGATTTGTTATTATTCGTTTTTTCACTGACTACAAACTGTTTAATATAAAGATAACTAGTTTTGCATTGACCGGAAAATGGGTGGGCGGGCGGCATTAATATTAAGGATACTAGTTTTAAGATCCAATATTTCTGCCATCTTTGAGTGTCAATAAGTGCTAGGCGATGAGTATATGTGGTGTCAAATACGCATATACTTATCAGGAATAATAATACGAAAATGACATGTTTAGCTAACATAATAGTATAAACTGCAAATAGATGTAAAAAGAATAAATGGTCAATTTGATCCTTATTCAGATATCAGAAAATACCACGAAATGATTTGTTATTATTCGTTTTTCCACTGACTACAAACTGTTTAATATAAAGATGACTAGTTTTGCATTGACCGGAAAGTGAGTGGGCGGGCGGCATTAATATTAAGGATACTAGTTTTAAGATCCAATATTTCGGCCATCTTTGAGTGTCAATAAGTGCTAGGCGGTGAGTATATGTGGTGTCAAATACGCATATACTTATCAGGAATAATAATACGAAAATCAGATGTTTAGCTAACATAATAGTATAAACTGCAAAAACGAGTTGTTAATTATTTTTAAGAAAGGCAGCACGATACGCTCCTAACTTTAGTGCAAAACCATATATTATTATCAATTTAATCATAAAATCCTATAAATCACGATGCAACAATTAGAAAAGGATGGAGGTAGGGCAATTACTCATGTTCAAACGAATGTAGAGAAATAATGCTGTGGTATTTTTTAGATAGTGTCATTCGATAATTACAAAGGAAATCTGCAACAAGATCAAGCAAATTTAGAGTGTTGTTATTTTCACTATGTTGTAACCAGCCTCGAACGGAAAAGGACGTACAGAGAGTGAGGTGTGGGAATGAAGAGCATAGTATTTGAATAATACTGGATAAAGAGAAAAAGTCCCATATTCCCATAAAGACTACATGGTCAGTCTTGCTGTCAGATCGAGTGAGACAATATTCTATGCAGGGTTTCATATTACTGGTATTCCTTAACATCCAAATAAAAGAATGGCATCGCATCTGTAGCATTTGGTCAATTGAGTAACTTCTCAACAAAATCGATAATACATTTTAATGCCACGACTCGCAAATAGTTGGTTTTACTAAAGTTGCATACAAGATTTTAACCATTGACAACTGTCTTAATTCAAGAAATTATGAAATTCGTTATCAGTATTATGACCAAACTTGATTGCTTGTAATCTACAGATCCATTTTGCCTCACGTTGTCTTAACATAAGAGCTCTGTCTCCGCCTCTATTACATGCAGCCACATGTTCAATTCCAAAGAACCAAAATGCATGGTCATTAGGATGAGTTTGTTTAAAATGCTCCGCCATAGGATACTTTGGATCTCCTGCAACTATTGCTCTTCTATGCTCCTGTATTCTTAGTTTTAGGCTTCTCGTTGTGCTTCCTACATATATTTGATTGCATTTACAGCCCAATATGTAGACTACAAAACAGGTTTTACAGTTAATAAATTCTCTGATCTTATATTGTTTCTGAGTATTATACATAAATTCCTTCGTTTTGTTTTTTCCAAAGGCACACATATTGCAGGAGCAGCATGTAAAGAAACCCACCGGTTTCATAGGTAGCCATGTTTTAGGTTTTCTTGATGAAGTCACATAACTAGGGCACAATCTTTCTTTCAAAGTTGTTCCCTTCTTATAACTGATACTTGGATTTTTGGTCAGAGTCATTCCTAAGGCGGGTATTTCCAGTAGCATATGCCAGTTGTTTTTCAAGATACTAAAAATCTTTTGACTATGCGAAGTGTATTTAGTGATGAATCTTGGTTTGTCATTATAGGTTTTCATCTTTTTGGTACTATTCTCCAACGTGGAGTCTCTACTTATTTGATGTACTCTTGAAATGGCTGTTTTTACATCTCTCTCTTCATAACCTCTTTCCAAGAATTTGTTTCCTGTCTCTAAGACATTTTTCTCGAAGATGTTTGTTTCCGAACAGTTTCTTCTTACCCTCACTAACTCTCCGTAGGGGATATTCTTAATAACTGATCTAGAATGGGCACTCGTAGCATGGAGTACTCCATTGCAGGATGTCTCTTTTCGATACAGAGCACTCTGTATCGTTCCATCTTTCACATATAGATGTAGATCTAAAAAATCCATTTTTGTTTTGTTGTAATTCATTGTTAGCGTCACATTATACGGATTATTATTAAGATGATGGAAATAATCATGTAAACAGGTTTCAGACCCAGACCATATGCATATTATGTCGTCAATAAACCTCCCCCAGAACACTATATGCTGTGTCCAAGGGGAGGCCTCTCTGCCCCATGCATGGAGGCCCTCATACCATCCCATGAATAGGCATGCGTATGAGGGGGCGAATTTAGTGCCCATTGCTGTACCGCGAAGTTGGCGATACCACTTTCCGTCATGGAGAAATACATTCGTTGTGAGAATCAGTTCCATCATTTTTAAAATCATCATATTATGTTCATAGGTGTCAGCTTTGTCTTTGTCTAGGAAGGATTGTGTTGCCAGAAGACCAAACTTGTGCTCAATGCATGTGTAGAGGCTAACAACGTCCCACGTGACAAAAAAAAGGTCATCTGACCAAGCAAAATCCTTCAGTTTGGACAAAACATCTTTACTATCTTTCAAAAAGGATGGTAAGTTGAACATATACTTTTGTAGTTTGTGATCCACAAACTCAGACATTTTCTCAGTAGGTGATCCTACTCCCGAAATTATTGGTCTTCCTGGTGGGAATTTAGCTTTTTTATGTGTTTTCGGAAGTATATAGATGCATGGATAACGTGGATTGTTCACTTTTAAGAATCTATATTCCAGGTCATTTAGGAGACATATTTCTTTCCATTCTCCCAACATAAAATTTATTTGGGAGGTAAGTTCGATTATGGGGTTGCCTTTCAATACTTCATAGCAGATTTTATCGCTTAATTGTCGGTCTATTTCACCCATATAGTCAGCCTTGTTCATCATAACAACATTATTGCCTTTATCAGCTTTCCTGATGACTATGGAGCTGTCGTTCTCTAGCCTGTTCAGTGCCTCTCTTTCACCTCTGGTCAGATTGTGTTTGTCTTGTTTTAAGTATTTCTCTGATTTTTCTAACTTATATAACTCTTCCGTCACTTTTTTATGAAATTTATCGATGTTTGGATGGTATCCCTGATTGGGAACAAACTTGGACTTTGGTCTTAACCCACTGTCTATATTGACATTTTCTAAGATGTCTAAATCTTGTAGAAGAGATTCCATCTCAAGGACTTCCCCTTCCTCAATAGAAAGGAGACATTGTATATTGCGGACATCCTCAATACTATGTGTGATATGTTCTGTACTCCTTCCCTCGAAAGACACACCACAATTTCGATCTTTGAAGTACTCTTTTAATTTCAAGGTTCTTATAAATTTGAACAAATCAACATGTACATCTGATAAGTCTCCCGATTGTGTGGGACAGAACCCAAGGCCTTTACATAACAAACTTTGTTCATCAACATCAATAGATCTATCAGACAAATTGATAATTTCCAACTTTGTATTTTCTAAAATATCATCAGATGGAGTTATGATATCATCATTTCCTTCTTGGGTTGCACTCATGGCTTTTTGGGTCTCAATGTCATTTTCTCCTGCTCTAACTGTCTGCCTTTTGCTGCTTTTTCCTTTGCCTCTCCTCCCTCCTCTTCGCGTCTTGGAATTTGTTTTTTTCGCTGATTGCTGCTTATCCGAAGTGTGGCCAGTTCCTTTTGGAATGATGTGATACCCTCCCCTAAAGGGGCCTCATCTTGATTACTACCTGAAGCCGCACTACTACGTGAGGATACTGAAATACTACTTAGTGATCGCATATCTTCAACTTCTTCCCTTCCTCTTTTCTTGACTTCAGATGTCTGCATTGAGTCATACTTTTTTGCAAAGGTGTATATTCTCCCTTCCTTGTAATCACAATCGTCTCTTCGAATTTTTCTCATTTTTTTATCTTTGAGATATTGTTGATGGCTCAAAATTACCTTTTTTAGAATCTCATAATTCTTCTCAATTAAATCTTTGGTTTCTAATGTCTCAATCTCTGATTCTACCTTTTGAATCTCCGATAGCAATTTTGCCCCTTTATCAATCGCATGTCTTATCAAGATTTGCATCATAACTAATGACGCATTTTCCAAATTCACTTCCCATTCTTTGAGCAGATCTGCACTCAGATCTTCAAATGTAGGAAAAATTAGTATACGTAGTCCTCTTGGGACTTTCTTGTTGTCTATGTATTGTTGGAGTGTAACTCCATCCCACCATCGTGCCAATTCTTGTTTTTTTAAACGTTCTAATTTTAAAAAGAGGGCTCGTAATCCTTGTTTCTCCGTAGTGGTGGGCATGGTGGATATTGGGGTGGCACTTTTGCCAAAGAGGTCCTGCGCTAATTCCTCTCGTCCGTCATTAAAGCGTGACATATTCAAATTATATATAGAGCAATAGTGAGTGCAAACCAGTCCAGAAAATGATAATATCAAAACTAACAAAGGTGACGGACTTAAATGGTAGCACTTCACTTCTAGTAATGCTATTGCCTTATCCGGCTGTTAGTGCACAGAGACTCCAGCACCATTCACCTAGTGGTGCCTCAGAAAAAGAGAAATTCTGACAAACAATTCACAATGAATGGAGGTGCACTGAACATAGAAAAGAAGTCCAAAAGTGTTTCTTTGTTTCTTTGTTTAATGTTTATTTTAGATAGATACACAACCGCAGCCAACGCGTTTCGTTCCTTAAAGACAAAAGTTTTTTAACGGAACTTCTTCAGGGCTGCAACAAAAATAAAGAAGAAATATATATAATACAATCATTAAAACTGACGGACGCACACATATATTTACAAACATTAAAAACAGTTTTTTGTCTGATTTTTTGTTTTTAACATCATTCATTTTATACAAAAATAGAGTTGATATATACAAGAAGATACCCTAAAACCATATAGATTCATTACGTTCTTCTACACATTCTCCTACATTTTATAAATACCGATTTCACAAAAATATAGTAGAGAAATTTTTTTTTTTCCTATAATATGTAATGGTCATCCATCAATATACTAAGTCCGAACAGCATAATAACAATTTCTTTAGAAACTCAAGACAATGATTCAATTCTAAATTTATTAACCAAAGCTGAAACTCATAATGTACAAGCCATTATCTTACCTCAAAGTGACAGCAAGTTAATTACAAGCTTAATATTCCGAGAGTGAAGGATACGAAATGAGCAGTATATTCCACTTGATAAAGGAACTATCCAAAAACTCAGAAGGTATTCTAGAAGAATATTTGAGACAAGAAAAACCGATTAGAACAACCCAAGCTTGTTGGCGTGGTGTTTGAGAAGAAGGGGGAGGATAATTAAGGATGAATACAATGAGTTGGCTCACCCAAATTGGTCGCTGAGGGCTTAGATAAATCTAAAAGACCAGTAGTTGAAAATAGAGATACGAGGATCCATTGGGGTGGTGAATTGCAAAGATTCTTACTGAGAACCTAGAATAAATTATGGCAAATAATGAGTCACTTTTATTTAAAAGTGATAGAGATACAATGCGTATAAACAACATTTGCATAAATCATAAAGCACTCCACATGGTTAGCATATATTTCGCAAGGAAAACTAAAAAAGCTTCCAATTTAGATAAACTCAGAAATTACAAACTGCAACTCTTGGACGATATAATAATCAACAAAAAGGGGGCGCTTTTGTTTGTTAAGATTAGCTGGGGTCTCACCTGTACTGTTGCTTCAATTCAAATTGTGAGGAGTATTATCATATACATCATGAATAGATGCTCGGTCTATTGTCAACGAAGTATTAGTCAGACACCTAATAGGGAATATGTAAATATATAAATAAATTGCCCGCGAACTTCATTGATGTTCTGTAATCTGATCGGCGTCATGTATATATACATTTTAATCAAGACCTATAAGGCTCAAAACGTCGACTCGTATATTGAATTTTAAATAAAGAAAAACGGTGAAAATTAATTGAAGAAAAGGAGAAAGAAAAAAAGAAGAAAGTCTAAAACCAAAACTCAAATTTGACATAGGTTTAACAGATTAATCTCTAAAGCTTCTACAGAAGATCTGTGATCATTCAGTGCACTTTATATAGGCACTAGAGGATCTATTAAGTTATAATTAAAATTATATGATACTATAAAGTATACAAACAACCCAATGTATCTCTGATGTCATAAACACTTTGACCCACCAAACTCACCAACCCATACAACCAATATGGCTATTGATCCAAACAACTATCTGGAAATAAAAATGCACATTATTGCATCTTAAAACATCGCTTCGCCCCCTGTCAAGAACGCGTTCTGGAAATTAAAATACTAATTCCCATTGAAATACCTTGATAAGCGTTTTCTGCTCCCATCCCGAATCGCCGACAGCTTTCATGGTACTATTCCGCTGCTTAAGTACCGAGTTTGAACAGTCTAGATAAGAAACACCTGATCTGACGCGTATAATATGACATCATAGATGCGCGACACCCACATTTGCGTAACCTTGCATAAAATGAGCTCTCACTAATAATTCCGCCATTATGTAACGTCTAAAATGTAACAATTTAAAGAGAAATATTTAGAATACGTCTAATGCTCATCGAATCGGAACTCGATATTTAATAAGAAAATTCGATCTACTCGTTTATAATTCTAAAAAGCGGAAATGTGATTTCTAATATAAATGTTAAGTTTGAAGTAGATGAAAAAAGAATAAATGGTCAATTTGATCCTTATTCAGAAATCAGAAAATACCACAAAATGATTTGTTATTATTCGTTTTTTCACTGACTACAAACTGTTTAATATAAAGATAACTAGTTTTGCATTGACCGGAAAATGGGTGGGCGGGCGGCATTAATATTAAGGATACTAGTTTTAAGATCCAATATTTCTGCCATCTTTGAGTGTCAATAAGTGCTAGGCGATGAGTATATGTGGTGTCAAATACGCATATACTTATCAGGAATAATAATACGAAAATGACATGTTTAGCTAACATAATAGTATAAACTGCAAATAGATGTAAAAAGAATAAATGGTCAATTTGATCCTTATTCAGATATCAGAAAATACCACGAAATGATTTGTTATTATTCGTTTTTCCACTGACTACAAACTGTTTAATATAAAGATGACTAGTTTTGCATTGACCGGAAAGTGAGTGGGCGGGCGGCATTAATATTAAGGATACTAGTTTTAAGATCCAATATGTCGGCCATCTTTGAGTGTCAATAAGTGCTAGGCGGTGAGTATATGTGGTGTCAAATTCGCATATACTTATCAGGAATAATAATACGAAAATCAGATGTTTAGCTAACATAATAGTATAAACTGCAAAAACGAGTTGTTAATTATTTTTAAGAAAGGCAGCACGATACGCTCCTAACTTTAGTGCAAAACCATATATTATTATCAATTTAATCATAAAATCCTATAAATCACGATGCAACAATTAGAAAAGGATGGAGGTAGGGCAATTACTCATGTTCAAACGAATGTAGAGAAATAATGCTGTGGTATTTTTTAGATAGTGTCATTCGATAATTACAAAGGAAATCTGCAACAAGATCAAGCAAATTTAGAGTGTTGTTATTTTCACTATGTTGTAACCAGCCTCGAACGGAAAAGGACGTACAGAGAGTGAGGTGTGGGAATGAAGAGCATAGTATTTGAATAATACTGGATAAAGAATTTCTAAATAGTTGTTTTTTGCTTTCTGCAAACAGTTTTTTTGGGCAATTTTATGTAGCGCAAACTTGACCTGAAGGAATTGAAGTGATTTACTTGAGCACCAGTTACACTACACAGGTAAACATACCACCATTTTAGACAAAGAAAGTAAGAGGTTTTGAAAAAACAAAAAATAGGGGAAAGTATTTTTTCCCATTTATTTCTATTGAAGCAGAGGTAATTTCAGGTGAGAGACAGTAAAAGCCGTTTTTGCTTAAAAATCGTAAATTGGGGGGCATGGCCAAGCAACATGGCCGAGAGGACATGAGCCTCTGAGCTCCCGTCTGGCCTGCCCAGTAATCCAGCATTATCCTGCCTCGCTGATCCTAAAACCAGCTTGAATTTCTCCCAGCAGCATTGGACAGTGGAGCTACGCCCTCGGAGAAGACCCAGGCAGGCTACGGTGGCCGTAGAGTAAGAGAACAGGCAACTGTCACATGGGCCTTGCTGGTGCCTGGCAGGCGGGCGATCGCTGCAAGTAAGGAGGCAATGGCAGACAGCAGCAATGCACCTGGCTGCGGAGCCCATAGTGGGGCATAGTCGGCCTGGACCTCTGCTTGGGCGAGAGAGGGCTGTGATCCCCGCCTACAGGAAGACCCCAGGAGTGGTTGCGAGTGGAAGCAAGATTGCCTGCGTTGTCCCGGTGAGCTGCCTGGGGGCGCGGCCTATGCTGTGGTGGAGACGCCAAGGTCAAGGGGTCCTGCCGGTGGAGGCTGCAGCCTGTGCCCTCACCTGTGAGCCTGGGTTCTCTACTTCTGCTGAGCCGACGGGGGCGGACTGCGGCCCTGTGCCCAGGAACTGAGAAGGACACCATCTGAGGCCCAGCAGCTCCGGGCGGGGCTGTTGGGGCCTCGCCGGAATCAGCACAGTGAGCTGACATGAATGCGGACCTCAGTCAGACAGCGACTTGGAGCCGTGAGGCGGGCGGCCCCCGTCGGGGGGAGTGGCAGACCTGCGGACAGCTGGATGGGGTTTGCAGGTACCAGGCGCGGATTAAGCTAGAGGACTGGGGAGGCTCTGTGTAACCACCTGGTGACCGGATCAGCGGGGCGTCTGCGATGTTGGTACCTGGAGGACGTGTCCCCGTGGTGAGGCACCCTGCTTAACTGTGCCACCTGTAATGATGCTAGGTGCTTAGGTTACCAATGGTTATTCCCCAATAACTCGCTGGAGGCACATATGGATATGTAGAAGCCTTTATTCTTCCTTAACTCGTTTTCCCGAGAGAGCGCCGGGCAACACGCTCCGATCGCCGTCTCTCCTCGCGCGCTATGCTCGCGCATGCGCAGTAGCGTCCAAGATGGCCGCTACGCACATCGCCGTCCTCACGTAGTGCGCGCGTCAACTAGACCGCGACACTACATATCTCCCCCTTTTCATACCACACAACACAATGTCCCAGACCAAGTGGTCAGTCCATTTCAAAGTCTCTGAACCTGGATGGTCTCACCACTGCTCTCCCCCCCCGGGTGTGTCTTACCGGAGTGGAATGTCCTTCTCGGCTTCCCTCTGCGACCGGGCCTCCGTCGGTACCTTTCGGAGTGCCCTGGCCCTCTCTCTCTTTTACCTCACCGTCTTCTCGGGTGGTTTCCCCCAGGGACCATCCACCTGGGGTGTCTCTCTCTCTCTCTCTTGCTCTCCGCTCATGTTCTCTCTTCGGCCTCCTTCGGACGAGTCTGTGTCTCTTATCGGCCCTTCCGTCGGGGTTTCCCCTTCTGTGTCCTCTCGGGGCCATTGTAAGATCTTATTGCACTTGGCCATGCGCTCATGAGACCACACGTTTCCGTCGCTGAGCAACGCTGCCCGGTCGTACACTTCTTCTACTCTGAGGGGTGGGGAGTACTTGCTTTCTCCCTTCCGCTTTAGAACTGCCAGCTTCACTCTGACCTACTCCCCTTTTTCCAACGCCGTCTCCTTTACCCTCTTGTGGCGGTTGTAGTGTTCCGTATAAATGCGTTGTGCCTTCTCCAGGTTGTGTTGCACCACCGCCGGAGACCATTTGCTGGTGATGGTCTTCTCCTGCCACGCCACATTGTCTCTGGTGAAGGGTTGTCTTCCTCGTAAGATCTGGAAGGGACTGTACCCCGTACCGGTGGGGGTGATACGGTACGCCCATATCGTGCTTTGCACTTCTTTCTCCCAGTCTTTACCCCTCGTGATGGCCGCCTGTATGGAGCCCATCAGCACCCTGTTGAACCTCTCTACTTGTCCATTGCTGGTCGGGTGGTATATCGAGGTGTGTCTAAGTAGTATGCCATTTCTGTTTGCAAACGTGACCCACTTGTCGGAGATGAACTGGGGGTCATTGTCGCTGATAATGATCCTGGGTATGCCTTCCCTGAGGAACACCGCTTTGAGGAAGCGCAGTATCTCATCCGTGTCCATGATCTCGTTGATGTGCACTTCTGGCCATTTCGAGTACTTGTCAACTAATACACAGAGGTATTTGGGGATCCCCTGATCGTCCAGTATCGGCCCCAATATGTCCACAGCCACCTCTTCCCATGGGTCGCTGGGGTTCGTGAACTTCCCTAAGGGTGGTCTCATTGGTTTCAGTATCTTGTCCGCGCCCAGGCACTGCACACAGTCTCTCACGTGCCTCTCTACATGCTTGTCCATTCCTGGCCACCAGTATGTTTGTTTTGTCCTGGCCTTTGTCTTCACGATTCCCAGGTGGCCTTCGTGTAGTATGGTTAGCAGGGTCGGTACTATGTTCTCCGGTGGTACCACCCTGTCACCTCTGTAGACGAACACCCCGTCGTTTCCCACCGACAGCTCATCTCTGACCTCGTAGAACTGCCTGATTTTTGGTCTTTGTCTTCTCCTTTCTGGCCACCCTCGTACAATGTACGACTTGATGTCGCCCATATCGTCATCCGCCTCATACGCGTTTTTCCATTCCTGCCTGCTGATAGCTTTTTCCGGGTCGTCAGTCAGGGCCACCATCTCGTCGTCGTCTTCCCTGTCATTGGAGGCACTATCCATCGCAGATGCCCTGCTGAGGTAGTCCGCTATCTTGTTTCTGGAGCCCGGGATATACTCCACGTCGTACCTGTACTCCAGGAGTTTCAGTGTCATTTTCGCAATCCGAGGTGTGGCGCTGGCGTGGCCGTCCGATGTCAATACCTTCACTAGAGGCTTGTGATCCGTCTTCACTTGAAATCTGGTGCCCCACAGGAACTGACGGTACTTCGCCATAGCCCACACCACCGCCAGGATCTCTTTCTCAATCACACTGAACTTTTGTTCCGACGCCGTCAGCGTCCTGGACGCAAAGCTGATCGTCTCCGTTCCTCCTTCCGGTCTTTCCTGCATGAGCACCGCTCCAAGCCCTTTTTCACTCGCGTCCGTCATCAATATGGACCGTCCCTGGGGATCGTACCCTTGCAGCGGGATCGCTCCACCAATTTCCCGTTTCACTGTGTCGAACTCCTCCTGCGTCTCCTCGGTCCAGATAAACGCCGTCTTGTCCCTCGTGAGTTGCCTCATGTGGTGGGTTTTTGTGGCAAAGTGGTGGACGAACTTGCTATAGTACTCCGCCATCCCTAGAAATGTCCGTACTTCTTCCTTGGAGGTGGGCGGTGGTGCTTCGCAGATGGCCTTCACGTTCCCTCTCTTCGGTGTTATTCCTTGCGCACCTATCTCGTGCCCCAGGTAGGTGACTGACGTCATCCCGAAGTGACATTTCTCCCACTCTGCCGTCAGGCCATTCTCCTCCAGGATCTTCAATACTGCCGACAGCTTCCTGTCATGGTCCTCCAGCTCTGTCCCCATCCCTAGGATGTCATCCTGGAAGTATTGCACTCCCTCAATGTCCTTGAATAGGCGGGCCATTAGCTTCTGGAACACCGCCGCTGCCGAGGCAAGACCGAAGGGCATGCGGCAGAATTGGTAGCAGCCGAACGGCGCGATGAACGACGTCAGTTTTTTGCTTGTCGAATGTAGCACTACCTGGTGGTATGCCGATTGCAAGTCAATGGTGGAGAACCATTTTACGCCTTTCGTGCGGGCCAACATTTCCTCTATGCGTGGCAAGGGGAACTTTTCAACCACTATGCACTTGTTCAACTCTCTGAGGTCCACACAGAGGCGCACCTTGCCTGACGGTTTCATGGCCACCACCAGAGGCGCCAACCACTCCGCACTGTCGATGGGCTCGATGATTCCCCCTTCTTCCAGTCGGCGGAGTTCCTGTTGCACCGCCTCTCTCACCGCAATCGGGATGTTCCGGACTTTGTGCGCTACCGGCCGGGCGTTTTCTTTAAGGACGATTTTGTGGGAGAACCTCTCTAGTTTCCCAATCTTCCCGCCGAAAACCTTTGGGTGTCCACTCCGCCATTTTTCTGCCGTCGACTCCTCTCCGTCCAGGGTCACCATCACCTGGGTGTCCCCTCCTGGGTTCAGCTGTACGCCTAACTCTCCTTGGTCCATCCAGCCCAGGACAGACGGTCCCTTCTCCGCTACGTACAGCTTGCAGAGGGCACTCCGCTCTTTGAACTGGAACTTCAGCTTCTTGAACCCTACCATCAGGATTGGGTCCCCTGTGTAGGTGACCGGTCGAATGTCGGGGGGTTCCAGCTGCGCGCCCCACGTGGGTCTGAACCTCTCATTCCATACCGATCTTTGAACAATCGTGTATGGAGATCCTGAATCCGCCACGATGGTGATGCTTATTCCTCCAATGATCATGTCGCACTGGGGTTTGCGCGTTCTTCTTCCCTCGATGCCCAGTACCTGGTCCTCTATACACAGGACTTCTTCGTCTTCTTCTCGGCCTTCCACTTCTTCCCCCTCGTCCTGTGCCACGAATTTCACCGCCTGCTGTCTCCCTTTCCTTCGGCATACTTTCTCGTAATGACCTACTAGGCCGCAGAACGCACACTTGGCTCTGAATGCGGGGCACCGTTTGTCGTGCGCTGCATGGCTCGAGCTTCCGCACCTGTAGCATCTCATCGCTTCGCTTTTTTCTTGTTTCCATGTCTGTCCGGGTCTTGTTTTCCCTTTGGGCGCTCCTCTGTAATCCCCCGTCGCTGGTTTTCCCCGTGCCTGATGGTCCGCGTCATCCACCTTGTTGACTGTGAGTCTGGGGGCCGGGTCTCTCTTTGCCGCTTCCGCGCAGCGTTTGGTCAGTTCCGCTCGTTTCACTATGGCGATCACCTCGTTCAGCGTTGCATCTCCATTCGCCCACAGTTTATCCTGTACCGACTTGCTTGTCGTGTGCATCACGATCTGGTCCTTGATGAATTCATCCTGTAGCCCTCCATACTTGCACGTCATCGCCAGTCTTCGCAGCGCCACCACGTAGTCATCTATGGATTCCCCCGCTTCTTGCTTCCTCTGCTGGAAGTTATAGCGGTCGATAGAGGTGCACACTGCTGGCCGATAGTGGTTGTCCAAGTCTTCTATGGCGTGGGAGAACACGTCTGTGTCCCCTCCCTGCCTGACGTTCGGTGTGAGGTTTTGAAACACCCGTATTCCTTCTGGTCCCAGGTTGTGTAGGAGTATCCTCTTCCTCCTGGCACTGGAGAACGCCTCCTCGTTCTCATCTTCCAGCGCTTCCAGGTAGTTTTTGAAGTACTCCCTCCAGTCTTCCCACTTCATTATGGGTTCTCCCGGGCGTGGTAGGAACGGGATCGGCGTCGTCAGAGTCGATGACTGTGCACTCATTTTGGCTTCCGCTAACTTCCTTGGGCTACCTGGTGCGTCTGTCCCCGCTCCCCTTCTTCGGGTACCTGGGACTGCGTTCGAGCTGGCTGCACCATCGTCCCCCGATTCCGCCAGGGTCTCTTCTGTAGCTCCGCTGTCCGCCTGCGATTTTCCTCTACCTCGTGGCCGGCTCCTTTACTGCCCACGTGCCACTTCCTGGCGTCTATCTGCCACTGCCGCGCTCTCCCGGTGCGTAGGCGTCTGTCCTCGACCCCCTCGGTCTTCTTACCGCGTGGGGTGACGTCCCTCCTGGTGGACACTACTCTCTGATGCAAGTTGGGGGCACCTTCCTCCTGTTGCACGCAGGGTTCTCACCATCCCACCCTCGTCGCCACTGTAATGATGCTAGGTGCTTAGGTTACCAATGGTTATTCCCCAATAACTCGCTGGAGGCACATATGGATATGTAGAAGCCTTTATTCTTCCTTAACTCGTTTTCCCGAGAGAGCGCCGGGCAACACGCTCCGATCGCCGTCTCTCCTCGCGCGCTATGCTCGCGCATGCGCAGTAGCGTCCAAGATGGCCGCTACGCACATCGCCGTCCTCACGTAGAGCGCGCGTCAACTAGACCGCGACACTACACCACCCCTGTCGGAAGTCCTCCAACAGGGGAATAATTCGTTTCTAGCAGATCAAACCGATAGGCGAGGAACCTGCCTTGAGGTGCCACGAGGCCCTGGAGAATAGTGAGGGAGCATTGGCGCACGGGCATCTGTTGTGGGACCAGGCAAACCACAGGCATTGGGGCACATCAGGATTGGAAGTTACTCATGCGGGAGTCCCGTTTGTGCACACGGAGTGCCTGGTAGGCTGCGAGGTGGGCGAGCCTTGAGGAAGCAGTGAGCTGCCGGGGAATAGTGTTATCCTATGGTGTATGTATGCCGAGAGGTACTCCATGGCGCTGGAGTGACCAGCTGAAGACTGCAGAGGACGCACCCCGAGAATTTTGACGTCTGTCTGGGGAGAGTCCTGGTGTATGGTTTAGTGCTGTGGTACTCATAGTACACATGCACGTTTGGCGATTCCCTTGCGGGAGCGAGCTTTGACAGATGGTTCCTGCTCACTCCTGCAAGGGAAACAGGCTCAGGCAGGCCTCCTCCTTTCTCCCCTCCCCCGCTGCCTCCTCCTCAAACTTGTTTTTTTAAACTTTCGGAGCGCGTGCTTTGTTTTTAAACACTCTCGAGGTGGTTTCTCTTTTCCGTTAGTACGGACATATAATTTTCAACACTTTCATATTACTGTATTCCTTGAATTCCCTTGTCTACTTGGCCGTCTTCAGTGTTTCAGGAGGTCCAAGTTTCTTTTTCTTAATTGTTTTTGTAAGTCATGATGGCTATAGTATATTTATTTGCCCAGTTCCTTCACTTTATAGTGTGCTACTATCGCTTTTGGGAGTGCGGGTTTAACTCTTCTCACTCCGTACTCTAACGGGTACATGGTTATAGGCTTCCAATCCTTTACTAACATCTTACTCATAGTATACCCCAAGATTGTCACTGCCCTCCTGATACATTTGCCGTAAGCTACATGGGCACCGATGAGAGGTTATCTATCACTTCCTGACAACACTAGAGCTAGACTCGTAACATATCTCCCCTCCCCCTTTATGAACACTGTGGGGATCACAGCAATAATTGGAAAGGCGTGCGTGGTGGTAAACTGTCACCTTATTTCTATGATATTACTTTATCTTAATATTTATGTATTCACTTAAAAAAACAAAGGCTAAAGTTATAGTTGGGTGAAAATGTCAGGTTTAAACATAACATTTCATATTGAGGTAAACACAAGTTCATGTTATGGTTAACTGGTTGTAGTTGTTATTTAGTACTTCTAGTGCATGCAGTCAACCAAAGACCTTGTCTATGTGAGAGCTATTGGCTCTGCCAGTATCTATTAGCCATGCTGTAGAGCATCGTGGCTGCTGTGAAGCATGGCTAAAAGCTATTTAAGAAAAAGCAATTTGAACACTTTTATTTTTACCTCACAGTGCCGTAGCTATATTTTTAAAATAACGTTTATAGCTTTAAAAACAAGCATTGGGGGCGTGGCTTGGCAAGCCAGCATGGCGGCCGTAGGTTGATCGCACTCCGTCCAGCCCTACAATATCCTTTTTAATTATCCTGTTTCACCTGCACTGAATCGGTCCCAATATGAAATGTGTTTATATGCTTTATGGTTTGTGAAAACCAAATAAAGTAATTTTTTGACTGACTGACTGAATCGGTCCCTGAGCTGCCCCGCCGCAATCTAAATACGGCGTCATACTCCTGGGCCAGCCTCGACTCTGCGAGAGGTCCGCAGATGGCAGCTATCTTGGGGCCATTGAATGTTCCGGGAGGTGACCTCACTAAATCCCTGGGAGTGTGTGGGGCCCTCCGTGACATTAGGTGCCTCATTGGACCTAGGGCCGTCCGGGGCCCGTGGGCACCATCATGCTGCTTGGGGGCTCCTGCCGGCCGTCCCCTTCTCTCTCCCCTCTGCCAGTCAGTACCTTCTGGGGATTCGGTGGTTGTATCGGGCCGCAGGAGGAGCGAAGATCTGTGGACCAACGGTGCAGCGTGGATCCCGGGTGGCCCGCGGCAGGAGAGGGTGGACCCTGAGGGTCGTTCCACGGGGGTGCTCCCGAGGCCGGGGCTTGCCGCTGCGCACTGAAGCGCTGTAAAGTTGGGGCTTTGTGGAAGCGAACAAGACCACTGAGGCGCTATCCTGTTCTCTTGGGCCATCATGACACGAGACAAACCAGGCAGTGGCTCCGGCAAACAGCGCACAATGGACAAATTCATGGGCCAGGGGGCCCCTGTGGCTGCACCCGGGGGATCACAGAGTGTTGTGCCCGATAATGCGGCCCTCCTAGCTGCTATCACCCAGTCCGGAGACGCACTAGAGGCCAAGATCGGGGCGGTCGGCTCCGATGTCATGCTCTTGCGTCAAGATCTGAGGAATGCGGTCACCCGCATCACGGAAACGGAGACGAGGATTTCGGGTGTAGAGGACGTGGTCGCCACGCTGCAGCAAAAAGTATTGTCCTTGGAGACTACGCAGCGGGGCCTGGCATTGAGAGTGGAGGATGCAGAGGGGAGGGCGCGACGTAACAACCTGCGCTTTGTTGGCTTTCCGGAGGGTTGCGAAAATGGAAACATGGAGCGGTTTCTTACTGATTGGCTCAGGGGCTGGCTCCCCCTTGAGGAGATCTCGGCATACTTCGTGATAGAACAGGCTCATAGGGCCCTGATGCAGAAGCCCCCACCAGGTGCTCGCCCGAGGCCTGTATTTGCTAAGCTCCTTAATTACCATGAAAGAGACGTTATTTTTAAACAGGCCAGAGCAAAGGAGCCGTTGCTGTTTGACAATTCTCGCATCTTGATCTTCCCGGACTACACAAAATGAGTGCAGCAACGGCGGCAATCTTTCCTCCTGGCCGCTAAGGCCTGCCTCCGTGACCTTAAGCTCCCCTACGCCTTACTTTACCCTGCCAGGCTGCGAGTGGTATACAGGTCCCGCACCCACTTCTTTGATTCACTGGAGGTGGTGTTCCTTTGGACAGACGAGACGGTGCGGCTGCGTCCCCATTCGCCGCCGGGACAAGAGTCCAACTCCTCTTCGGGCAGGCCAGCCCAGAATCAACTCAAGCCGAGGGGAAGGGGTGGCAGGCGCTCTAAGTTCAGACGTCGCTCCTAGTCGGCAGGTGCCTCGGCATGTGAGGGCTCCACTTCTCGACAACATGCCTCGGCGGACTAAGCTCAGGGGACTTCTGTATGGGCTTTGGTTGAGATCTTTGCATTGACCAGGGAAACACATACGGAGGCCAATCTCCTTGTGGGGCTCCACAGAAGGAGAGAGGGCTGGTGGACAATGGGTTGTGAACATAGTTCCCTCTAACATGTGCGGATGCGCGCTCGCGCACCAGGCCTTCCTAAAGCACGCACATACACTTTCAAAGCGCGCACAACACTTAGAGTCCATCCTCAACCACATACTAAACATATGCAGATGAGCTTCTAAAAACTGACACTTTCGGGACTAAGTGCGAGGGCAGCGGCGGCGCTTTTGAAAGGCCAGACAGAAGAGCAGCTATTCTGCGACAGGTACGCTGGGTATGCTGCAGGTTACAAATCTCAAAGCTTGTAAACTTAATGTTTCCTCTGTTAATGTCAGGAGCCGGTAATGTATTGCAGAGGCGGAGTGGTGTAATCACAGGGCTGCGATTTTGGAACGGAGGAGCTGGGTTCCAATCCAAGCAACCTGAAAATATTTTTTTTTGTTCGGCCCCCAGAAAAGCTTTTGAAATGGTGTCACAATGTACACTGATTTGCAGCCTGCAATTCTGCATTTAACATAATGGCTCTGGGTCAGAGGATGTGAACATGCTCTAATTTGAGGGCATTCCGAAGCGTAAGCCCAGGATTGGTTGATCCTATTGAAAGAATTGAATTATAGTATATCTAACAGAAACTGCGCTCTGCACGCACAACTTTCCCTGCTCTCTCATTGAAACTCAGGAGGAAGAGAGGCAGTGTTAACTAAGCCTGGGCAAAGCACTACGCTACGCTTGCGTAGTTTGCGAAGTTCGCACTACTTCGCACTACGCGAATTGCACGTAGCACAGTGCGAACACGCGTGTTGCATAGTGCTGCGGTAATTTTTTGCTTGCTCGCGGTCCTCAACGTCAAGTTGGCGACTGCGAGCAAGCAAAATGACATCCCGGCGAGACTTTTTCCTTGTTCGCGATCAGCAACATCAAGTTGGCGAACGCGAGCATGGAAAATAAACCTCTCGGCGAGATTCCCAACGCGAGGAGGTCAGGTTTCTCATTGCGAGTGGTCGCGTATGCTCGCGACCGCTCGCGATGAGAAACTACCAGTTCGCGTTGAGAAAGCTGCCGCTCGAGTAAAAATCTACTCGAGCAGCAGAAAACTACAGCTCGCACTGTGCAAGATGCCATTTTAAATGATTGCACAGTGCCGGTTGCTTGTCCGCACTGTGCAATCATTGAAAACGACATCTGGCACAGTGCGAACAAGGTACTACGCAGTTCGCGAAGTGCTACGCGTAGCTCGCGTAGTGCGAAGTGCACTTTGCGTAGCTTCGCGAAGTGCTACTTCGCGAACTACGCCCAGGGTTAGTGTTAACCCCCAGGGAAAATATTTCGAAGCTGTGCATTTTCAACATACTGACTCTAGGGCAAATCACTTAATCTCCCCAAATCTTATAAATAAGTCTTAGTAATAAGTCTGTGTGTAATGCAACTGGTGCTCATGGAAAGTGCTCCAGTGCCCTTGGGCCAAGTTCGCGCTATATAAAACTCAAAATACTAGCAACATTTGGGGGCACAATGCAGGAATGAAAGTTTTGTACATAACATATATTTATTTATTGTAGATGAACTGGCCTGTATTTCATCCACAAAGGTGTAGCTGCCCCTACTACGTGAGTGACTGTTTCTCAGTTCGTGCTTAAAACCACTCACTTTTAATAAATACTTTCCAAATATTTTGAAGTATTAAAGAGAAAAACACACATAGCAAAGAAATACTTTTTTGAATATTGAATGCAACCGTATCATATTCTAACATGATGTTTGTTGAATGTTTTACATTTCAAATATTTTTAAGGGTCAGCTCGTACACATAAGAGTGCAGCCCTTTACATATGGTGCTGTTCGAATCTAGGGAGTAAGGGGAATGAATGGCTCTCTTGGGCTTTTATCCAGTGGATGCTAATCTTAGAATCACATGCACTTTTTTTGCCAATTCACTGTGAAACCACTACAGAGACCTCATTGATGTGAAAACTCACAAATTGGTGACAACAGAAAGTGGGAGCAGTCACCGACTCATGCAAACCAGAGTCTGGCTGTCAACGTATAATTTTTTAAAACTCTTCAGCAAAGAACTTGTCAACAAGGACACATGTGACAGTAAATCTGTTCTGGCATAATTGATTGCCATGGCTGCATTTAAAAATATGGTATAGGGTTAAGACACCCTCTGCAGAGATCTTTGTGTGCCCAGGAAATCTTAGGGTATAATAGTATTGGTCATAACTCTGCTGGTTAATGCAGTTGCTGGAGAGGTCTGTGTTTTATCTAGTTCCAGTTTTGACTCACTATGCTGCATAGAGGGTTAATGCATCTCCTGGAAAGTACATCGGGTAACATGGCAATCACATATTGTCATTGTTTTGTAGATAGGTCAGTGGGTTACTAATTTTGACACATATCCTTCATTACTTTCACTAGATAAATTGCAATCCCAATGTAGCACAGTGAGCTATGAACTCGTATTAACAAGCCTCTTGCAAACTGCAAGGCATGGGTATAGAAACATATTGTTTTCTTTCTCAATTTGTTGTATGATGCCGTTAAAAAGGATTCCTATGCGTAGAAATACATTTTTATTAATACAGACAGCCCCAGCACCATTCCATTTTAAATCCATACTTTTTGTTATGCCTCCCTCCTTAGAGTACAAGTATGTAGCTTATATAGGAAGGGTAAACAAAGTCAAAAACCTGCCTTAAATATTTCTTTTAAGTACTTTACTTTTAAAGTGATACTTGTGTGCTTTTGTTCAGCCTCCATTGTGTTGGAATCTAGGTTTAAGGCTCAAGGTGGCTTCTAGCCAGGATCATTCTTCAACAAAATAAGGGCTGTTGGCCCTTTAAATGAAGATTTTGTTTTGGGCTGACTTAAATTGTAAATAAGAAAGCCCCTTCACTGCCTGCAGATTCCTGCTCAGAACCAAAAGGAGACATTCTGTGGTCCTTGCACTATGTGTTCCAGTGTTGGCGGATTACACTGGGAAAACTTTTAGTATATTTCACTTGGTCCACCCTGGATCCCAGTTAAAGATCAATAATAACTGTCTCTTTCTTCTGACTGCTTGCATTAACCCTGCTGTTCAGTAAATACTTGTAATGGTAGCACCTTCTGTGTCCATCCTTTTCTGTGCAACAGGAGTACGCAAATTATGTCACGAGGGTGTGTATCTGCATTGCAAAACTGTCTAAAATAGCACTAAATGTGTGTGTAATGCACCTGTTTCGCACTCGTTGTGACCAAAGATTTGGAGTGGTGATCGCCACAGATTTTTATTTCTGAGTGACGGCACTCGAAAACGTGATCAGTTGTTTGGTGCACAGAGATCTTGAACTTCTGCACACAGGGGAAAAAAATTAGAGGGAACATTGGTTGTGGACTGGGGATCCATTGGCGGGTGAGGGGTGAGACCTCTTGTTTGGGTCAGCCTGCTCTGCCTTCCGCACCAGGTACTGCACTGTTTTCGAGATACAGGGTGGGGGGGGGGGGGGGGGAGATTGGTTGTGTTGTGTTGTGTTTGGGGGGAAGATTTTGTTGGGTTGTTGCATTGTTTGCTGGGGTTCTTGGGGGTCGTGTATTGGGGGTGGGTTGTGGGGTTGCTGCACTGTCTAAATGTGTTCTGGACTCTTTTATGTCTTCTGGAAGGTTCTTGCTACTGTCCTGGTATTTTGTAGGGTCTGCATGGACAAGGAATGGCTGTTAGTTCACAGGAGGCCCCTGGTCTTATTAGGGTTCTTAGCTGGAATGTTAGGGGGGGGCTAGACAAGATCAAACGGGGGGCTATTTTGAAGTCAGCCAAGCGAGCTCATGTAGATGTGTTACTGTTGCAGGAGACTCACCTTATGGGGACTAAGACAGTGTGTTTCCAGTGCTTTGGATTTATACAGGTCTTTCATTCCGGGTTTGTGAGGGGCTCCAGAGGGGTTGCTATCTTAATACATTGGAGGGTTGCATTCACGCATGTTAAAATTGGGGGATTTGCAGGGCAGGTATTTGTTCATACAAGGCATGGTAGGGGGTGAGACCCTTGTATTAGTGAGCGTCTATGCCCCCCCGTCTTTTTCCTGGGGATTGGCGGAAAAAATTCTGGCCCTGTGGACAGATATACCTGAGGGCCTCGTGGTGGTGGGAGGTGATTGGAACAATGTGATGGATGTGGCCAGGGAGGGGGGGGGGGTGCTTGAGGCCCGTCATCCTACTAAGCTGCATTCCTTGGTGACGAGTCTTGATTGGGTGAACCCCTGGTGCAGGATGCATGGTAGTACACAGGGCTACACGTATCTTTCGGCGGTTCATGGTTCCTTCTCCCGCCTGGATTATCTGTTCATCCCACGGGTCTTTGACAGCAGAGTGGTGACGGTCGAAATTCTCCCGTGCGGACTCTGATCACTCCCCAGTGGCACTTACTATACGAGCAGGGGGGGCCGGTGGGCCATTCCGCTGGCGTCTCTCGGTCTGGAATCATCAGAAGGAGGGCTACAGGGAACGAATGGGAGATGCCCTAGATCAATACCTGGCTATTAATGTGGGCTCGGTCTCGAGGGCTGAGTCTCTGTGGGAGGCTTTGAAGCCCACCATTCGGGGGGTGGACATCTCGTTCTGTGCCGCGGCCCGAAGACAGCGGAAGGAGGCCCTGGTTCGAGCAGAGGCAGTTATTCTGGAGTTGGAGGTGCGCGGCAGGGAGGAGGGCGGGCGGCTTGCTGGCCATCGGCTGCTGCTAGCGCATCAGGATTATTCTCGTATCCTAGAAGAGGCTAGTCAGGCCTGGCTTGCTACTCATAGTAGGATTTATCAGTGGGGTGACAAATCTGGTAAAATGCTGCACCGATTGTGTCAGGGATAGCTTCACCCCCAGGTCCTCCCGGGGGTAGTGGGGTTGGATGGGCTCCCGGTGTCAGGCGCATCGGCTATCGCAAGTAGTTTTGCAGAATATTATGCTCAGCTGTATGTCCCTGCGGAGTGCTTTCCGGCAGAGGTCGTCGATAGTTTTTTAGATGATCTCCCTCCGAGGGCACTCTCAGATGCAGTTAGGGAGGAACTGGAAGGCCCGCTTACTGAAGAGGAGCTGGGGACGGCCCTGGGGGATCTTAATTCCGGCAAGGCCCCAGGCTCTAATGGCTTTCCATGCGAGTTCTTTAAAAAATATTTTTTGCAGCTGGGGCCACAGTATCGCAGGGTGGTAGAAGAGGCCAGGGACCGGGGGCGTTTGCCCAGTGATAGGCGTCATGCGGAGATAGTAGTTTTTCATAAGCCCGGCAGACCGCCGGAACATCATGCCTCATACCGCCCTATCTCCCTCCTGAACGTGGAGGCCAAGATATTGGCTAAGGCTTTAGCGAACCGTCTTCGCCCTCATATAGCTCTGCTGGTTCACCTGGACCTGGCTGGGTTCATGCCCCAGCGTGCAACCCGACACAATATTTGGCGGGCGCATGTCGCAGTCTCGACTATTCAGGCTCTGGGGGAACAGGCGGCGCTTCTCTTGGTGGAAATGGACAGGGCTTTCGATTCCTTGAGCTGGGTCTATCTATTTGCGCTCCTGCGGCGGCTGAATTTCGGACCACGCTTCCTGTCCTACCTCACCCTGCTCTATACCGATTTGACGGCATCAGTGCGAGTGGCAGGCTTTGTTTCTTCTGCGTTCTCCATTGGGCGGGGTGCCAGGCAGGGGTGTCCATTATCCCCATATCTTTTTGCCTTAGCAATGGAGCCCCTGGCTGCCTGGGTTCGGATGGACGCTCAGGTGTCCGGGTTTGAATGGGCGCATGGCCTGTCCGACCACATCGCCCTCTACGCCGACGATGTTTTGTTCTTTCTTACCAACCTGGAACAAATGGGGCCGCGGCTGCTGCGTATCATGCAGATTTTTGGGGAAACATCCGGTTTATACATAAACCCCCGGAAGTCCACTCTGCGGGTACTGGGAGGTCGGGGCGAGCTTGGCTCTTGGGCGTCGTCTGTACGGGTGGTACAAGGAGGCATGAAGTATCTGGAGGTATACCTGTCCAATTCTCCCGCCACGGCCTGGTAGCGTAATCTTGCGCCTGTATGGGAGCAGGTATGCGAGGACGTTAAGCTCTGGTCCCACATGCCCCAGTCCATCTACGGCCGGTCAGCCATTTTTAGGATGGTGTCGCTCCCGCGACTATTGTATCAATTACAAAACCATCCCTATCCGATTCCCCCGCGGTGGTTTTGGCAGGTGAACTCGGTTCTGGGACAGTTTCTTTGGGAGGGTGGCGCGGTGAGGGTGCCGCGGTTAGGGTGGCTGTCCAGACGTGCTTCCTCTCTACGTATTGTGGGGGGCTGGCAACCTCCGATATATGGTCCTATTATGCTGCATTGCATCCACTTGTCCTTAACGAGTGGTGGTATGGAGATAGGGCAGACCCAGCATATGCGGTGGAGCGGCGCTGCATGTGGGATCACTCCCTGCACACTATCCTCTACTCTGCCCCGCTGAGGCGTCCCCTTCCGCCTGCCACGCAGATTGTGTTTCAGCTTTGGAGGTAGGCATTGCGAAAGATGGGCTGGTGGAACAGACTGACTAAAGAGACCCCGCTGTGGCTCACTGGCCGTTTTCCCCAATTGTTGGGTCTCTCAGGGTTCCGCGATTGGGATAACATCAGGATATCTACTCTGGGTGATGTTATGCATGGCACGGTATTGAAATCCTTCCAAGACATCCAGACGGCTTTTCAGATGCCAAAAACTCAGTTTTTTAAATAGTTACAGTTTCGGCATGCCATTGCTCCCAGCCTGGAGGGCCTGGACTCACTGCCGGAGTTTAGTCCGGTGGAAGCAAAGAACTTTATGGGGGACCTCCTTGAACACAAGATATCCAAAATCTATCAATCCGTGGTTACGCATTGTTCCCCCTCTTTGCAGCGTATGCGGGAGGCCTGGGAGGGTGATGTAGGCCAGTTAGAGGAGGAGGACTGGACAGAAGCTTTGTCTTCACCACGTGGGGCGGCTATTGCGGTGCGCTTGCAAATTATCCAATTTAAATACCTTCACCGGGTTTATTTTACCAGGGTTAGGCTCTGGAGGGGGGGCTTGGTGGCTTCCCCGGAGTGTCTCCGATGCGGGCAGGAAGAGGGGACCCTGATACATACCATATGGCATTGCAAAGCGCTGGCTTGCTTCTAGAGGGGGTGCTAGCTTGCCTCTCTGAGGTTCTGGGGTGGGAGCTTCCGCACTCACTGAAACTAGTTCTCCTCCATGTGATGGAAGGGATCGGGGGCAATATCTATAAGCGACATCTCCTGCTCCTAGGTTTCACATTAGCAAAGAGAGATATAGCTAAGGCCTGGAAGGCGGTGGTTGCCACATCGGTCTCGACCTGGAAAAATGGCCTAGACTTTAGTATGGGCCTCGAGCTCCCCATCTTTGAGGCTAGAGGGTGCCCTAGGAAGCACTATAAGATCTGGAGACCCTGGGCAGATTATCGAGGTTTGGAGCTGGAACCGCCAAGGGGGGACCGGGGTCGTGACCCGGAGTAGCCGGTTGACATCTCCTGTTCCTTGCATCTCCCTATGTGCGGCTCACGATTCATCAATTGATAATGGTATTGTGGCTGTTGAGCTCTTTTGTGGACTGATAGCAGCCTGGGTCAGATATATGTTGTTTCGGACTATGAAGACGGTACACTGGGGGGTGGGGAGGGGGGTGGGCGGTTGGTTGGTTGGTTAAAGGAATTGATTTTATTTGTATTGCCTTTCATATTCTCCTATTTTTTCATTATGTAAAACGGTCAAAGTCATTGTTTTTCTTGTGTCTCTGGGATTCAGAGGTCTGCATTATACGTGCTATTTTGACAAATAAAATCTGTTTAAAAAAAACAAGCATTGGCATAGTAGCCAATAGGTCTCGCCTTTGGGACGTTATAAGTGTTTAGCCATGCAACAGTTGATGTTGTAGCACCAAGGATATTGTGCTGCATAACTAAATACTTATAAGGACCCAAAAGCGAGACCTATTGGCTATGCCAATGCTTGTTACATTTCCAGTGAGGCTAGCAGTAAACACAGAAGATGACCGCAGGAGCATGTAGGAGAGTAGGATCTGCTTCATATGGGTACCCACACTTTTTGCTGGTGTTTCACTGTTTTTCGACTAGTCTGGCTGTGGCCCTGCTAATTAGGCCCACCGCCTAGCTGCTTCCTCTCTAAAATGGTTTGCATGTACATTAGGTACATATCTAATTGGATTCTGGAGTGCCTTATAAGCCCCTAGTATATGGTATACTATGTACCTAGGGCATAGGTACATCAGAGGCCTACCAGGGGCTGAAGCATGTATTATGCCACCCCTGGGAAGCACTTCAAAATGGCACCACAGGTCTGCTACAGCAGCCTGGGTAAGGGTGTGCTTGCACCCCTTACAGTGGTATAGGCTACCTATATCCACATATATATATATACAGACACATATAAACCTATAAGTCACTCCTATGGCAGGCCTTGACAATCCTGAAGGCAGAGTGCTTGGTCTTGTGTGAGAGGGTGCCCAAGCATGAGCTGAGCCCCTCTGCAGCTTTCGGAAATACTTCCTTATGGCTGGTCTGTGATACAGCCATACCATATACTCTTAAGGGCATTATAACCTCGCGGTAAATGCTAACTTTGGAATGGCTGCATCAAAACATGTCGTGTTTGGTGTCAAACGCTTTGGAATACTACCCCCCCCCCCCCGCCAGTTCTGGCGGCGGGGGTAGCATTTCACCCTTCTAGAGGGAAAGACATGTTCACACTGGTCAAACCCGGTAGGACTTTCCTCAGCCCTGGCATCACAAAATGGATGCCTCTGCCACAGACACGGGTCTGGCCTCCTGCTGCTGACCGAAACGCCGGCAGGGGAGGCCTGGACAATGGGTTTCCTGTTGAAGGGGGGTGTAACTACCTCCCCAGACAGGCAGATGTGTATTGGGGCTGGGCGGGAGCACTCTCTGGTGCTTTGAAGTCCTGCACTGGGGGCTCCTTTGGTGTCCTTGTGCATAATCCAGTTCAAACCGGTTGCAGGGGCTACCTGCCCCTTCTCTGGTGCGAAACTGGACAAAGGAAATGGGTGTAACCACCCCTCTTTCCAGACCCACCCATAGGTGGGGCCTTAGAGTTAGTCCATCCCCTAAACTTACTATAAGTATAGGAATCCAGTCCCTAAGACATTAGATTATCCTGGACGAAACTCTGCAATGTACATCCTGGACCTTCGATGTTCTATCCTGACTAGAAGACTGAAGAAATCTCCCTTGGGGTCAAGGAGGGACTCCCCTGCTTGGCAGGCACCAAAGAAGCAACTGACTGGTCTGCATCGCTGAAGCTCCCGCCGGACGCCAAAGACTTCCAGACTTCCCCGAGGCTACCCTGAGTCCACAGCAAAGCTGGCTATCGTGGGTGATGTGGAACCGTGACCCCTGGGCACCGTGATCTTTTGCAGCAACAGCATCTTCTTGGGCTTCCTCGAAGTTGTGCTTCGGGCTCCGAGTAGCCCCAGCCTTGAGCACCTCCTGCCCTGAAAATTGCTGGCCTCCACTCCACGAGTGACCCGTAGGCCAGTTTCAAGTGCGACCGCTCGAGGCTCCTTCGCGATCACTAGCCCGTTGGCTAGCAGGTCCCCACAAAGGCAACTCCTTTTCTACTTGGGCTTTCCTGGTTGCTCCAGACATGCCCCAACTTACCCTCGCTGGGTGAGTCCCTCAGGCCTTGCTGGTCTGCACCGCAGTCCTTTCTCTGAATTCCAGTGACTTGCCATTGCCAAGGCTTGTTGGGTCCATTCTGGTCGCTGACACCGCAGCGCTCAACAGATTCCATGGGACAGCTCAAATCCGGCTCGTGGACTTCGTCGACACCTCCTGTACCTCGTGGCTGAAGAGTCAAGACACCCATCAACTCACCTGAAGCACCCGACATCTGTGGGCATTGGTCCATCCTGCCCTCGGTCACTGGCAAGTGACCCAGACTCTGTCCCCTCTGCTTTCAGGTTCCTTCCTTCCTAGATCCGGGCTTGGATCTCTTCGGACACTTCTCCTCTTCACGGCAGCAGCAGTTCTTTGCAGGCTTCCATTGAAATCGACGACGAGACCAGACACCAAAAGACACCTATGCACCCGGCTTCCCTGGGTGAGGTAACTCGAGTACTCCGGTGCTCCCGTGGGTGCTAGCCCTAGAACTTCTTAAGTCCAAAAGGGTTTGTTCCTGACTCGATTAGAAGTGTCCCTAATCTTTAAATTTCCAACCGCGACATTGCCCGTAGAAGATAATGGGAACCCGCGGGTGTGTTCACACACTGCATACAGTCCCCGTGGGTCCCCTGTGTCACTACCTTGGGTGGTTCCTTGGGGTCCCAGTGATTCTACAGGCTCTAGGCCTTGTGTCTAGTTCAGTCATGGTTCTTATACCACTTTTTTGGTATATGGTTTGGTACGCCCCTAGGGCCCAAACGTGTATTTGTGCTATTACTGATGCTTGCTCACTTGTAAATTAAGTACTTCGAACTCCAGTCTCATAAAGAGACTAGATGGGGTGTGTTTTAACCTAAATACATATATTTTAAATAGATACCTGGTGTGGTTGTCCTTTCATTTGATCATTCAAGAGATTATAAACTGGTAAAACAAGCTGCTTTACATTCCTTCAAGACTTAGCCTGAAGGCTGCTCTCCATAGCTACCACTAGGATAGCTTTCAATAAAGGTTGTCTTTAACCTATCACCATAAGGGGTTGTTTGGACTGATACAAGGTGCCCACTAGAACTAGTGGACAGCATATATCAGGCCACCTTCTCACATTGGTGTGCAGCGTGTGGGATTCCAGCTTGCTATTGTTTTACCAGATAATCTCAATTGAATTGATCAACTGAAAACCACTAAAGATACCTGAGATACATATAATATCAAGTTTAGCTACAGTAAGTTCTACTGAACTTAGAGTTATGTGTTAAGGGATGGCACACCCTTTCTACAACTCAAGAGAGTTTAGTAGGCCACACTAGTGTAGGTAGTGCAATACACCACACCACATTACCACATTAGTAATGTCTAACCAGCCAGGAACCAGTGGGTCCCTACCAGGAACCAGTGAGCACCTTCCCTATAAATATGAGGATCTCTCCTTTGCTCAGCTTAGGGCCTTATGTTCCATTAGGAAGCTGAAGACAGGCAAAAGTCCATCCACCCAGCATCTCATAAAGATACTTAAGCTGGATGATATCACAGGGCCTAGTGGGCATGATGAGGTAGACAGTGTGGGTGGGACAGCAGCTGAGGGTGGGCCTAGGGGTATTACTTCCCCTGACCCTACCTCTAATGCTGACCGTACTGGTGACAATGACCACGATCTGGTGAACACAGCTCTCCAGAATGAGGATGAGAAGGATGACAACAATGCTCCTTCCTTTATTTCTCCTGGTAGAGTTGAACATAGGGCTAGAAGGGATAGATCTCTGTCAAGGGGATCTGTCCAGTCTAACTCATCTATAGGGACCTCTGTCTCGTTTCACAGAGGGAGGGAAACCTCCCAGGAGAGGAGAGAGAGACTGCTGAAGTATGAGCAAGACAAGTTCAACCTCAGAAAGCAGCAGATGGCCTTAGATAGGGAAACCCTAGAGCTCTACAGAGCTAGTAAAAAGGAGGGACTAGAGTCCCTTGGTGGCAGCAATTTCCCTAGAGATAGGGAGAGGTCTTATGACCATAGAAACCTAAGTAAGATTGTCCCTCCCTACCAGAGTGGGGATGACATCCACAAATGGATACCTGCCTTGGAGAGAGCCTGTAAAGTACAGAAGGTCCCTCAAGGTCAGTGAGCAGCAATCTTATGGCTCTCCTTTGCAGACAAAAGTAGAGATAAGCTCCTCACTGTAAGAGAAGAGGATGCTGATGATTACCAGGTCTTGAAAAGTGCACTGATAGATGGGTTTGGCCTAACCACTGAGCAATATAGGTTAAAGTTCAGAGACATCCAAAAAGCACAAAATCAAGACAGGGTTGACTTTTTTGACTGTGCTGCTAAGGCTCTGGAAGGTTGGTTATTGGGCAGTAAAGTGTGTGACTTCATAGGATTGTACAATCTGATAATGAGGGAGCAGATTCTTAATAACTGCCAAAATCAGCTGTTGCACCAGTACATGGTAGACTCTGATCTGACCTCTCCCCAAGAATTTGGAAAGAAGGCAGACAAATGGGTCAGAACCAGGGTGAGGCAGAAGGTACAGAACCAAGGTGGTGACCCAAAGAAGCAAGATTCCAAAAACTCTGATAAGGATGGGGACAAGGGTAAAGACCAGAAGTTTTCACAAGGGCCCCAAAAATCTTCTTGAGGTGGGTATTCACAGGCTAACAAAGGGAAAGGCCAAAATAAACCTTGGTGCAAAATCTGTAAACAGAAAACTCACTTGACTAGTGACTGCACCAAGTGCAAACAAAATACTCAAGCCACCACCAATGCCCCTAAGGTACCTGCTCCCCTAGTGCAGTTACAATTGGTGGTGGGAATACACAGAATAAGGGTGTAGTAGGGTTGACCCTGGGTTCTGAGATGGACTCTGGCCTAGTCAGATTACCAACTCAGGCTGTGCTTGTCAGTGATGGGGGCATGGATATGTCCCCCTTTGTGAGTCCCAGTAACCTGGGCAAATACAAACAGCAGCATTTAATAAATGGAGTAGAAGCTTGGGCATTCAGGGACACAGGAGCAAGTGTCACAATGGTGACAAAAGATCTTGTGGATCCTGGGCACATTACACTTGGTGAAATGTACCAAGTGACCAATGCTATCAATGTCAGAACAGACCATTCTCTGGCAGTTGTTAACTTCTCCTGGGGAGGGGTAACTGGCCTTAAGAAGGTTGTGGTAAGTGCAGACCTACCAGTACAGTGCTTGCTTGGCAATGATCTAGAGACTTCAGATTGGACTGAAGTGGAGCTCAGGACACATGCAGAAATGTTAGGGATCCCTGCACATGTCTTTGCTGTGACTAGGTCACAGGCTAAAATGTCTTAAACTGGACAGGCCCTGGGTTCTGGAATAATGGACCAGGTGCCTCACAAGAGGAGGAGCAGTAGGGTTAAGGCAGAGCCTTCCCACCTGACTCAGAGTACTGATCAGTCTACTCAGGGAGATGATCTTGAGCCTGAAGATGGAACTGTCCCAGAGGAGCTTGAACCTGACCAGGTTGAGTTCTTGGGGACAGGGGGCCCTTCCAGTTCTGATCTGAGCCAGGAGCAGAAAACCTGCCCCTCTCTTGAACCCCTCAGAAAGCAAGCTGCTGATGAGGCTGCTGGGAATGCTAGTGGCACCCATAAAGTTTATTGGGATGATGGACTCCTATACTCGGAGAGTAGAGACCCCAAGCCTGGTGCATCCCGGAGGTTGGTTATACCTCTGAAGTTTAGGGGTTACCTATTGACACTAGCCCATGATATTCCCCTAGCAGGACACCTGGGCCAGAACAAGACTTGGGACAGAATTGTTCCTCACTTTCACTGGCCCCACATGTCTGAAGACACAAAGGAGTTTTGTCGCTCCTGTGTAACCTGCCAAGCCAGTGGCAAAGCAGGTGGCACTACAAAGGCCCCCCTGATACCGCTACCTGTGGTGGGGATTCCCTCTGAGAGGGTTGGGATTGACATTGTTGGTCCCATGGATCCCGAGACAGCATCTGGGCACAGATTTATACTGGTGCTGGTGGATCATGCCACCAGGTACCCAGAGGCAATTCCCCTAAGGACCACTACAGCACCTGTGGTGGCAAGAGCTCTCTTGAGTGTGTTCTCAAGAGTAGGCTTTCCTAAGCAGGTAGTATCTGACAGGGGTGCAAACTTCATGCCTAGTTACTTGACTGCTATGTGGAAGGAGTGTGGAGTGAACTACAAGTTCACCACACCCTATCACCCGCAATGGTTTAGTTGAGAGATTCAACAAAACCTTAAAAGGCATGATCAAAGGACTCCCAGAGAAGCTTAGTGAAAATGGGACCTGCTTTTGCCCTGCCTTTTATTTGCATACAGGGAGGTGCCTCAAAAGGGGGTTGGCTACAGCCCATTTGAACTTTTGTTTGGACACCCTGTCAGGGGTCCATTGTGTTTGGTGAAGGCAGGATGGGAGTTACCTCTCAAGCCCCCAAAGCAAGACATAGTGGACTATGTACGTGGTCTCCGCTCCAGGATGGCTGAGTACATGAAAAAGGCAAACAAAAACCTTGAAGCTAGCAAGGAACTGCAAAAAGCCTGGCATGACCAAAAGGTTGTGCTGACTGTTTACCAGCCAGGACAGAAGGTGCGAGTGTTGGAGCCTGTGGCCCCAGCAGCCCTCCAGGACAAATGGAGTGGCCCCCATACAATTGTTGAACAAAAGGGGAGGTTACCTACTTGGTAGACCTTGGAACCCCTAGGAGTCCCCATAGGGTACTTTGTGTCAACAGACTAAAACCATATGTTGACAGGGCAGACATGGGATTGTTCATGGCTACTGATGAAGGACAGGTGGAAGAGAGTGGCCCACTCCCTGACCTGCTTTCTCAGGATCCTGATGATGGGTCAGTTGATGGTGTAGCCTTGGCAGGCAGCCTCACTGCCCAGCAGCAAACTGACTGCAGAAACCTTCTCAGCCAGTTCAGACATATGTTTTCTCTGACTCCAAGTCAGACCACCTGGTGCACTCACGAAGTGGACACTGGGGACAGTCTACCTGTGAAGAATAAGATCTACAGGCAACCTGACCATGTCAGGGACTGTACAAGGACAGAAGTCCAAAAGATGTTGGATCTGGGGGTGATTGAACCCTCAGTTAGCCCTTGGGCTAGCCCAGTAGTCCTGGTACCAAAACCTCACACCAGTGGTGGGAAAAGAAAGATGAGGTTTTGTGTAGACAACAGGGGTCTCAATGCAGTCACTAGGACTGATGCCCATCCCATCCCCAGGGCAGATGAGCTAATAGATACTTTGGTCTCAGCCAAGTTTCTAAGCACATTTGACCTGACAGCTGGCTACTGGCATATCAGACTAGCTGATGAAGCAAAGCCAAAGACAGCATTTTCTACCCCTAGTGGGCATTATCAATTTGTGGTAATGCCCTTTGGTTTGAAGAATGCACCTGCCACTTTCCAAAGGTTGGTGAATCAAGTCCTTACAGTCCTGGAAGACTTTAGTGCAGCATATCTTGATGATATTGCTGTCTTTAGCTCCACTTGGGAGGATCACCTAGTCCACCTGAGGAATGTTTTGGAGGCCCTGCAAAAAGCAGGCCTAACTATCAAGGCTACTAAGTGCCAGATAGGGCAGAGTCAGGTTATGTACCTGGGCCACCTTGTAGGTGGAGGCCAGGTTCAACCATTGCAGAGCAAAATCCAGACCATAATGGACTGGGTTGCTCCAACTACCCAGACTCAGGTGAGAGCCTTCTTAGGCCTGACTGGGTACTATAGGAGATTTGTCAAAGGGTATGGATCAATAGTGACACCCTTGAATGACTTAACTTCTAAAAAATGCCCAAAAAGGTTCAGTGGACAGCTAGCTGTCATTTGGAGAAGTGTGGCTCAGGGGTTAGAGGCGGCAGACCCGGAAGCTGAGATCGGTCCTGGACCGGTCCTGGACCAGGGTTCAATTCCCCGCCTCGGCGGGTCTTGGGCTAAAAATTCCATGGACTCGATAATTCTCGCCCCGGTGCCTCCTCGACTCACGGGTTCACACTCTGCGACTCTGGGCAATAGCTTGCTTAATCTCCACAATGGCCCCTCGCGGCGGGATGCCTGACTTTCACCTTGTGGATACCCTGCTATCTCACAGGGGAATACCAGGACGGGTTCCCTAAGCAAGCGCCGGGAAACCCACAGCGGGTAGCTGTGCGCTATATAAGCTCAACTACATTTACACACACACACATGACCTGAAGCAGGCCACGTGCACTGCTCCCATTCTACAGAGTCCTGACTACTCCAAGAAGTTCATTGTTCAAACAGATGCATCTGAATTGGGGGTAGGGTCTGTACTGTCACAATTGAACCCTGGAAAGCACTCCAAAATGGCACCACAGGTCTGCTACAGCAGCCTGGGTAAGGGTGTGCTTGCACCCCTTACAGTGGTATAGACTACCTATATCCACATATATATACAGACACATATAAACCTATAAGTCACTCCTATGGCAGGCCTTGACAATCCTGAAGGCAGAGTGCTTGGTTTTGTGTGAGAAGGTGCCCAAGCATGAACTGAGCCCCTCTGCAGCTTTCGGAAATACCTCCTTATGGTTGTTCTGTGAATTTTCACTGAGATAAAACAGGTGTGCATCTCGCTACTCGTTGTTTTGCTGTTCTGTGATAAAGCCATACCATATACTCTTAAGTGCATTATAACCTCTCGGTAAATGCTAACTTTGGAATGGCTGCATCAAAACATGTCGTGTTTGGTGTCAAACGCTTTGGAATACTATTCCCCCCCCCCCCCCCCCTGCCAGTTCTGGCGGCGGGGGTAGCATTCCACCCTTCCAGAGGGAAAGACATGTTCACACTGGTCAAACCCGGTAGGACTTTCCTGAGCCCTGGCATCACAAAATGGATGCCTCTGCCACAGACACGGGTCTGGCCTCCTGCTGCTGACCGAAACTCCGGCAGGGGAGGCCTGGACAATGGGTTTCCTGTCGAAGGGGGGTGTAACCACCTCCCCAGACAGGCAGATGTGTATTGGGGCTGGGCGGGAGCACTCTCTGGTGCTTTGAAGTCCTGCACTGGGGGCTCATTTGGTGTCCCTGTGCATAATCCAGTTCAAACCGGTTGCAGGGGCTACCTGCCCCTGCTCTGGCACGAAACTGGACAAAGGAAATGGGTGTAACCACCCTTCTTTCCAGACCCACCCATAGGTGGGGCCTTAGAGTTTGTCCATCCCCTAAACTTACTATAAGTATAGGAATCCAGTCCCTAGGACTTTAGATTACCCTGGACGAAACTCTGCAACGTACATCCTGGACCTTCGACGTTCTATCCTGACTAGAAGACTGAAGAAATCTCCCTTGGGGTCAAGGAGTGACTCCCCTGCTTGGCAGGCACCAAAGAAGCAACTGACTGGTCTGCATCGCTGAAGCTCCCGCCGGACGCCGAAGTCTTTGTATCACCAGAGGTGGATTTCCAGAATTCCTCGAGGCTACCCTGAGTCCACAGCAATGCTGAGGCCCGTGGCTATCGTGGGTGATGTGGAACCGTGACCCCTGGACACCGTGATCTTTTGCAGCAACAGCATCTTCTTGGGCTTCCTCGAAGTTGTGCTTCGGGCTCCGAGTAGCCCCAGCCTTGAGCACCTCCTGCACCGAAGATTGCTGGCCTCCACTCCACGAGTGACCCGTGGGCCAGTTTCTAGTGCGACCGCTCGAGGCTCCTTCGCGATCACTAGCCCATTGGCTAGCAGGTCCCCACTTGGGCTTTCCTGGTTGCTCTAGACGTTCCCAACTTACCCTTGCTGGTCTGCACCGCAGTCCTTTCTCTGAATTCTAGTGACTTGCCGTTGCCAAGGCTTGTTGGGTCCATTCTGGTCGCCGACACCGCAGCACTCGACAGACTTCGTGGGACAGCTCGAATCCGGCTCGTGGACTTCGTCGACGCCTCCTGGACCTCGTGGCTGAAGAGTCAAGACACCCATCAACTCACCTGAAGCACCCGACATCTGTGGGCATTGGTCCATCCTGCCCTCGGTCACTGGCAAGTGACCCAGACTCTGTCCCCTCTCCTTTCAGTTTCCTTCCTTCTTAGATCCAGGCTTGGATCTCTTCAGACACTTCTCCTCTTCACGGCAGCAGCAGTTCTTTGCAGGCTTCCATTGAAATCGACGACGAGACCAGACACCAAAAGACACCTATGCACCCGGCTTCCCTGGGTGAGGTAACTCGAGTACTCCGGTGCTCCCGTGGGTGCTAGCCCTAGAACTTCTTAAGTCCAAAAGGGTTTGGTCCTGACTCGATTAGAAGTGTCCCTAATCTTTAAATTTCCAACTGCGACATTGCCCATAGAAGATAACGGGAACCCGCGGTTGTGTTCACACACTACATACAGTCCCCGTGGGTCCCCTGTGTCACTACCTTGGGTGGTTCCTTGGGGTCTCAGCGATTCTACAGGCTCTAGGCCTTGTGTCTAGTTCAGTCGTGGTTCTTATACCACTTTTTTGGCATATGGTTTGGTAGGCCCCTAGGGCCCAAACATGTATTTGTGCAATTACTGATGCTTGCTCACTTGTAAATTAAGTACTTCGAACTCCAGTCTCATAAAGAGACTAGAGGGGTGTGTTTTAACCTAAATACATATATTTTAAATATATACCTGGTGTGGTTGTCCTTTCATTTGATCATTCAAGAGATTATAGACTGGTAAAACAAGCTGCTTTACATTCCTTCAAGACTTAGCCTGAAGGCTGCTCTCCATAGCTACCACTAGGATAGCTTTCAATAAAGGTTGTCTTTAACCTATCACCATAAGGGGTTGTTTGGACTGATACAAGGTGCCCACTAGAACTAGTGGACAGCATATATCAGGCCACCTTCTCACAGAGCATACTTAGTGAATGCGTATTAAATGCTCCTGTGGCCATCTTCTGTGTTTACTGCTGGCCTCTGTGACGACACACATGGTACCGTCTGAAAGCTTCCCAAAAGGTCCTTTAAAAGTCAGCTGTAGGCGCTTTCACAGCAGACTTTTAAAGGGCCTTTTGGGAAGCTTCCTGTTTCGTGTTGCCGACTGCGTTCTCTTCTCCCGCAGCAGCTTCATCTTTGAGTCACTATCCCTGAACATTAGATGTAAGCACATTCAGAATTTGGACAATTGCGCTCGGAGAGAGACAGAGACAGAGAGATAGAGAGAGAGATAGACAGAGAGACAGAGATAGATAGAGATAGATAGAGAGAGCAAGATAGAGATAGATAGATAGATAGATAGATAGATAGATAGATAGATAGATAGATAGATAGATAGATAGATAGATAGATAGATAGATAGATAGATAGATAGATAGATAGATAGATAGAAATAGATGGATAGAGAGAAATAGATGGATAGATAGACAGATAGTTAGAGATAGATTGATAGAGATAAATAGAGATAGAGATAGATAGAGATAGATAAATAGAGATAGATTGAGATAGATAGATAGAGATAAATAGATAGATAGCGATAGCTAGAGATAGATAGATAGATAGATAGATAGATAGATAGATAGATAGATAGATAGATAGATAGATAGATAGATAGATAGATAGATAGATAGATAGATAGATAGAGACTGATAGTTAGAAATAGATAGATAGATAGACGGAGAGATAAATAGATAGGGCTAGATAGATGAATAGATAGTGATAGATAGAGATAGATAGATAAAGATGAATAGATAGATAGAGATAGATAGTGTAGATAGATAGTGATAGAAAGCGATAGATAGAGATAGATAGTGATAGAGATAGAGAGAGAGAGCTAGATAGATAGATAGATAGATAGATAGATAGATAGATAGATATATGCCGGGTCTGGTGGCTCAGTGGACGAATGCATCCGCGGCAGAGGCCTGTGTTCGACCTCATGGTCACAGGTTTTTTTTTTTTACTCTAGCCCTGCTGACACCACCCCCACCAGTGCGACCCTCGGCCACAAACCACACTGTAAGTTTGGCCCCCGAGAGAAAGTTTGTGAGTAACCATGGTTTAGGCACTGACCACCAGCTGCGCCGAAGAAGTACCTAGACAGGGATAAGCCGAGAGAGAGAGAGAGAGAGAGGGAGAGAGAGAGAGAGGGAGAGAGAGAGTCTGGTGAGAGGACGCCTGGAGGGGCCCAGACCAGGAATCACTTGGGGACTGGTTGGGCAAGGCGGTTGGGAGTCTTCACGGCAAGAAGACGCCACAGGACTGGTGCAATGGGCAAAGATAAACCAGGACGATCGACAGGTGCCAACATAATCACATAGTACACCACACCACCCACCGAAGCGCATAACAAGACAAACGGGCGGTGGAGAATGTGGAGAAGACGACGAAAGAGGTGAGCCCTCCTCTACAGAGCTGTTGGCTGCCATTCACGGGCCCAGGAAAGCCCTGCAAAATGAAATCGAGATAATATCTATAAATGTGAACCTCCTGAGGGCAGATCTGCAGAGAGTTGCTGAAAAGGTGTCCGCGACAGAGTGTGACATAGTGGACCTGAAGGGTGAGATGGTGATGCTTAAGAGTCAGGTGGCCCAGATGACCACGGCCACGTAGGCCCTGGAGCACCGGGCTGAGTACACAGAAGCACGCGCCGGGCGCAGTAGCATACCGAACCTGGGATCCCCAGGGCGCATGAAAGAAGGGTCAGCAGAGCAACTCCTGGAGCAATGGATACACTCTCAATTTCGCCCGCAGAGACAGTCTGAACTGTTTATTGTGGAGAGGGTGCATCGGGCCCTTGTGCTGCCCCCACCCTGGTGGCACAGCTTCAGGCTATTATAGCAAAAGTGCTGAATTATGCGACAGGGACCATATCCTGCCATATATCCAGACTACAACAAACAGGTACGAGAACAGTGGAAGTCTTTCTTGGGGGTTAAGCGGAAGCTACAGGACTTACAACTGCAGTACATGCTTCTATACCCTGCAAAACTGAAAGTTCTGGCACAAGGCAAGGTCCAATTCTTAGAGACTCCAGAGGAGGTGTGGGAATGGCTGGAGATTTGGGTAGAAGCACTCCCTCCCCCCACCCCCTCAGAAACAGGCAGCGCGGCCAAAGACAAAGATGGGGTACTTGCACAAACAAAGAGACACAGCGAAATGAATGTCTAACAGAGTCATTGGTCATGGACCAGCAAGAAGAGCAGAGGGTCATCGTGCGTGGGCGATGATGGGACCATGCAACTAGGGACGATGGACGCTGGGGGCCTGGGGTCGTTGGCAACATTAGAGGAATCCGAGGCCAAGGCACCGTAGGGAGATGGATGCCCGTCTGAATTTCACCAGGCGTACCCGGAAAAGCTGGCACAGTCCCTATTACAGGTGAATGAGGAGGCATATGAGCGGGGACGGTCCCCAACTATATGGGAAGGGGAGATAAGTATTTTTTTAAACCGGGAGGAGACAGCCTGGATCCGGCGGTATATCGTCTGCTCACGATGATCAACTTGGCCATAAAAATATTGTGCAAAGTGCTTGCGAAACACTTGGCACCACACATGCCCTACTTGATCCATGAGGACCAATGCTGGTTCATACCCTTTCATAACACAGGTATGAATATAAGGCAGTTAACACATATCGTTCATGAGGTAAAACAAAGGGATGAGGCACTGGCATGGTGTCCGCAGACCTCGAGAAAGCCTTTGATACCGTTGATTGGGGATTCCTGCAGGAAGTGCTGAGAGTGACGGGATTTGGTCCATGATCTGCTGCTGGTTGAAACTCCTATATACTGCGCCATGCACTCAGGTCCGTGTAGGCCGGAGTCGTTCTGAAATGGGGTCGCTGGAGCGGGGTACGGGCCAGGCCTGCCAATTGTCATCACTGCTCTTTGCACTAGCTATTGAGTCTATGGCAGTATGGGCACAGGGGTACCTTGGGTGTCGGACATTCGGACGGGCGACACACCACACGTGATATCATTGTATACTGATGATGCCTTCTTCTACATTGTCTCACATCGAGAGGCGATACCCAAGCTGCTGCTGGTCCTAGAGGAATTTGGCAGCCAGTCTGGATTGCGCCTCAACAAGCACAAATCCCTGCTCTTCCACTGGCCTGCTTGACTGCCCTCCTCTTGGAGCGACTTCCCTGCCTTGGATTGCACTAGGAAACAGGGCACTTTCGATACCTGGGTGTGCAGGTGGTGCCTGAGGATTCGCAATTACTACACCTCAATGTGAACAGGGTGATCAAAGCCCTGCAGCGGTAGGTGACCTTCGGGAACACTCTGCCGCTCTCATGGATGGGCAGAGTGTGGCGGCGTCAAAAATGGTGGTGCTGCTGCGTTGCCTGTACATGCTTCAAAATTAGTTGTGCCCTATCTCTGCATGGGTATTTAAGCAGTTGAACTCTGTACTAAAGTCATTATATTGGGCCCGTCGTCGTAGTAGAGTGGCTTTGAACACTGAATTGACTGTATCAGGAGGGGGGTCTGGAAGCCCCTAATTTGAGTTTATACTACTATGCGGCTCACTTACAGCATGCGCCCCAGTGGTTGGATGGGGGGGACAACTGGGAGAAAAGATTGCTGAAGAAGCAAGTCCAATCAGACAGGCTCCCTACAGCATTGATGGAGGGCGCGGGACCCCCTGGTGACATGCCCTATGTAATCAAACAGACTGCGAGAGTCTGGCAGGTATTTGTGAAATGAATTCTGAAGCAAGCACTGTTCCATTGGGAACTTTCTATAAGGATTCTTGCCAAAATGTGCAAAATGATGGATAGCATGTAATTCCAGGCGTGGAGGGAGGGAGGATGTGAACTATCAGCAGACTTATTCCCGGGCGAAACCTTCATCTCCTATGAGCAGGCCTCTGAGGACTTTGGACTTAGTCAGGGCCACTATCTACATTAGGCTAGACTTTTTGACTTGGTTAAAGTGACATGGCATACTTATCCCATTGTCCCACAGACAACACAAACAATGGGCATAATGCTCTTCTGTGGTGCTGGGTGCAGACTCATCTCTCTCCTATATAATGCCATGAGGGTCGACTCAACAGGCCCCGCACGTAGGGTACGGACGGCATGGGATGCGCACATGACAGAGCGCTTATGTGAAAAGACGCGGAAAGCAATAATTGCACTCACACATACGGTATCCTGCAATGCATGCTTCAAGTTGATACACTACAACTACCTACCTACACCACATATACATGATGCCAGTGAGGTTGCAACGCATTGACCCGGAACGACTAGATGATTGCCCGTGGTGTGGGGAAGTAAGGGTGGGTTTTTTGTACTTAGCATGGGGGTATCCTAGGATATACCAATTCTGGGCTCAGGTGGTGGAGTTGGTGCAAAGGGGCACAGGCTTTCGGGTGGAAATGTATAACTGCACTGCTTACTCGCACACATTAAGAAACTCAAAGTGCAAGATGGCCCACAAACTTTTGTAACTACTCCTAGTGTTGGCAAAGCATATGGTTGCAATAACGTAGATGGGGAAGCGTACCCCCAAAGTGGAGGCGTGGATCAGGGATGTGCATGAGTGGATACTGGTGGAAGAAGCCAACATGAAAACCAGTCAAAGGGATGACAAATTGGAAGAGGATCTCAAGACGTGGAGGGAGTTATGTAATGCGTTCTTGAACCCTAATACAAATGCAAATGGTCAGTATGAGTCGGATGTGAGTGAGGGCGCGACCGAGGGGGAGTTGGATTGATATATCTCACAATACAATGACAGGCTCTTTGACATATGATAACTTGTAATGCCATTAGTGAGAATGTCCTAATCATAAATCTTTGCTCTGCCGTAAATTCCACCTGTTTGCACCGGCCGTAAATGTACACCTGCTGTGACTTTATTATAAATAAAAGTTATAAAAAAAAATATAAATCGTGAGTCCCCACCTCTATTGAGGCTGTTGTTATGTATGCATTGAGAAACGTGGATTTTTTTTCAGGCACGAGGAGATTAAGTGATTTGCCCAGAATCACAGGATGTTGAGCAGAGTCAGAGATTCGAACCTGGTTCCAAATTCAGCAGCTCTGGCTAGAACACCACACACTCTCTTCATAAATAATTAAAAACCCTTGTTATATGCCTTTATTAAATGTCGTAGCCCTTCTTAAAAAGGTAATGCTGTACATAGCACATGTGGATGTTGCAGAAAAAGAAGTTGGGGATAAACTCTGTCACTAAACAAGAAACAGGACTCAAGATGTTCACTGTCCACACTTACGGTTGCCATCTTTCCCAGAAAAAAAATACCAGACATTTGTTTATGTTTTAAGGTCCTGCAAAGGCTTGGACATGATACTTAAATAGGACTTTTATAAAATCATCCTTATTCATTAGGTCGAGCATTCAAAACCTGTTGTATATACTTCTTTGTGGGCTTACAGCCCACCATTTCATTTGTTTGTTTCAGTGTCCTTTAAAAGTCCTTGCTTGCTAGTGGTCATTACTTCCTCTTTGTCTCTCCTTTTGTTCTTTCATTTTGTACCACGAAGCAGGGATCAAGTACTGTATCTTTACTCTTTGGTTGTTTATCTGTTTGTTTGGGGAACTATTTTTTTATTTGTTTCCTGCTCCTGTGAATGATTGCCTGTGTTCAGCTTCGGCACCTGTCGATGGTTGTTCCTTTTGTTTCTGCACAGCAGCATGGGAAGGCTCTCATTCGCACAGCTGCTCCCGCTGCCTTTGAAATTCCAGTATGATTGAAAACAGGCTCATAAATCTTGTGGCTTTCTTTTGTTAGCATGGAACCCGCTTTCATATTTCGCAAAGCATGCATTTGATTTTATCAGCAGGGTTTTATTGGCTTTGTGTGTATACTTCTTGCAGCAGTGTCGTGGAGTAGCGATACCTTGATTTTACATGTGCCTCTACACAAACAATTCCTCTCCTGGGCATGGAACATGCACACTATGAGGGAGGAGGTGGGGAGGGGCACAACGGATGTAGTTTGTCAACACTGCAGCCACGTAAGTTGAGTCTAAGCAATTTCCAGCCCGTCTTTTGGAGCTAAAATGGCAAATATATGGAACTACACTTTGCTCAATACCACTAGGCCTGGACGGTAAATTCCGTTCAGCTCGCGGAATTTGCGGAATTTGGGTAATTTCGCGTTCCACGGAGAATGCGGAATTGCCAAAAATTCCATGGCTTCGCAGAATTTTTTGCTTGTTTGCGCTTTCAAAATGCGTGTTTGTGAGATATTTTCCCCCGAGCACGCAAACAGCATTCGCGAACAGGAAAAAAGCATTGCGAACGGGCAGAACAAGCAATTCCGTGTGTTCGCGGAATATTTTTACCGTTACGCAAATTCCGCCCCTCCCCCCCTAAATAACACGACATGGTGCTTTTCTAAAATTAACCTCTGGCTTGCTTTTGAACAACTTAGACCACAGGTTCTATGGTTTACAGGCTTAGAAGAGATGCACATGTAAAACATTCTCCAGTCCCAGTTGTAACATGAGCAGGAGGGAGGGAAATTCCTCCTCTCGCTCCGGCGGCTCTGGCCTTTTAGCAGTGGGTGGGTCTGGATGTTAAAAGAATGTGTGTACTAAAAATATATAAGTAGACGTTTAAAGTAGGCCTTACTATTTAACTAGCACAGGTAGGCGATAACAGATTGTCTCATGCTTTTGTGTATTATAAATATAAACACATATGTTGCGTTTTCCACGGAACTTGTGCCGTTCTCGGAAAATTGCTATTTCGCCATGGACATCATGCTCTCACAGCCATGACCGTTCCGCCGAGGACTCACGCTAGGTTCTTTCTATTACTGCTGTAAAATTGTTCTGGCTGCACAGTCACCTTTTAAAATACAAGCATTTGCAATACATTCGGTCTCGCCTTTGGGATCTTCTATGTATTTAGCTATGCAGCACATTACCCTGAGTGCTGAAACATCTACACGCCAGGTATGGGAACACATGGAGAGAAATATTGCCTTTCAGCTGGAAATGGTATAGTTCAAAGCTCTTTTTTTAATATAAAAGCAAGGCCTTCGGTGATCATATCACTGAAAATACAAGATTTGAAAAAAATATTATTGTCTACGGGTGCCCGTGGAAGACAATTTCTATGGACTGGAATCTAGAGAATGTGAAAGTGATTCTGATATTTTACTAACCTCTGCTGGTCGTTTTCTATCAAGAAAGTTAAATAGAGGCAGTTGCCAGAATTTTTTTTTTTTTAAAAAAAAAAAAGACCCTCAGCAGAAAGCAATTCTGGTATTTTACTGACCTTTGCTGGTCATTTTCTATCAAGCAAGTTAAATAGAGCCAGTTGAACAGAAAAAAGTCCCTAAGCGGAAGCAGACAAGTCCGAGGGCTGATCTCTGGAGCCCACAAAGTACATACACATATAAGTATATACTAAAGTATATACTAAAGTATATACAAGAGGTCTTGAATGCTCGACCTAACAAATATGGCCCCAGAGTGCATGAGAATTGAGAAGCCTGGTTTAAGGTATGGATTGCAACACAAACAAGCATTGGCATAGCCTTTGGGACCTTATAAGTGTTTAGTTATCCAGCACAATATCCTTGGTGCAACAACATCAACTGTTGCATGGCTAAACATTTATTAGGTCCCAAAGGCGAAACCTATTGGCTATGCCAATGCTTGTCTGTTTTGTAAACGCACTGAACCGCCTCTTCGTCAACGGTGTCTGGAAAAAAGAAAACAAGGACATTCCTTAGACCTCTGCAGTGTAATTGATGGGAGAACGTGGCTCGGCGCCAGCATTCGTAATAAATGAATGCGAAAAGCTGACAACTGCAGGAAAGTCAAATTACAGAATTTTCATACAGTGACATATGCTCTGGCTAATGTTATTGCTGCTCAGCTGTTTTTGATGGCCGGGGGTGGGGGGCTTTGAGACTTCAGGAGAAACATGATTTAAGCAGGGTATTTCCTGGATCAGTGCTGCTCAAGGGAGCTCAAATTGCTTTATTTGCGAGAGGTTTTCCTGTTCGTACATTTGGAGCGCATTAGGCACCGCGTTCGAATGCCTGAAATAGCCGACAATGTTAACTCTCGGAAGGGTAAAAAAAAACCGCAACACTGTAAACCCCTCTCTATACCCGCGCTCCACAAGTAGACGGGAGAAGAGGAAATGCGTGTTTGTTTAGGTTCCCTGATGCGAAGAGCGGAATAGCAATTTCTCCTCTGGCCAGCACAGTACATGTCCTCTGTAAATTCTTTGCGGATTTGGTTACGCGTTGTGCCAGATTTCCCATTCACTAAGCACAGTTCAGGAGAGAAGAGCGGCACATATATGCGAGAGGCTTTCCTGTTGGTACATATGGAGCGCATTGGGCACCGCGTCCGAATGCCTGAAATAGCCGACAATGTTAACTCTCGGAAGGGTAAAAAAAACGCAACACTGTAAATCCCTCTCTATACCCGTGCTCCACAAGTAGGCGGGAGGAGAGGAAATACGTGTTTGTTTAGGTTCCCTGATGCGAAGAGCGTAATAGCTGTTTCTCCTCTGGCCAGCACAGTACATGTCCTCTGCAAATTCTTTGCAGATTTGGTTACATTTTGTGCCAGATTTCCCATTAACTAATCACAGTTCGGGAGAGAAGAGTGGCGTGCCTGACGTAGAAAGGGCATTGCATGACTCTACTGTTGAAGAACATTGAAGTGGCTGAAGACAGAAGTGGAGCGCGGCCGGAAGTCCAAGTACAGTGTTTACCTTGCGGGAGCGAGCAGCCGCAGGCGCGATAATTGCAAACAGATGGCGCCGCTGCTCGCTCCCGCAAGGTAAACGATATACATGCGCGAGTACTCATTGGAAACAGTGCAGTACATGTACGAGTTTCCCCAAAAAGTACGGAGTGATTCCAAGAGGTCATTCCAAAGCAACGCTTGTGCGCTGCATAGGCGAGACCTAAAAATATGGGCTCTTATTAGACGGCGCTTGGGGATGGGGAAGATAACTTTTATACTTCCACCTCAGCATCACAACTGCTACTTTTTATTTTTAATGGGGTCGTGTTGGAAAGATGGAGGCAAAAATGTATTGCTAGAATTGGAGATTATTATACTGATTCCCAGATTAGCACTTTCTCTGAAATACAGGAATTTGATGACATACCTAGGCGAGAAGTTTACATTTTTTTTTACAGATCTGAGATTTTTTGGCCAGAAGGAAAAAAGATATAGAAAATAGGACTAAGATCCCATTAATAGAGGAAGTCAGCCGCAGATATAATATAGGTCATATGTATAATCTGTTGATGGATATGCAAAGTAATAACCTGGAAACACAGAACCTCAAATGGTCGCTTAAACTGAAAAAGCAGGGGGTGCTCTTTCAGGAGTCACTCAAACTGAGAGAAAAGGAGTTAACTGCTAATCGGAGGAAGCAACATTTCAAGACAGTTTTGAATTTATACTCTACCCCAGCCAGAATTTATAAACGGGGTGGAGGCTCCGATGGCACATGTAAGTGCTGTGGGGTAGACCAGACGGAAATTCTTCGTATGTTTTGTACATGTCCAAATCTGAGCCTTTACTACAGGGGATAGGGGCATTCTTGAGCCAAATTATAGAAGAACAGTGATAAAAATCCACGCTAGCTGGCGATAATTATCCTAGCGCTAAGTGCGCTTAGCGATAATTATCGCCGGTTGTTGCTGATATGCCCCATAGTGTATTATATAGAGCTGTACTTTGGAATTAATTTCAGAGGTGTTTTCTGGATTTGGTGTATCTCTTAGCAATGCTTTTTTCGTAATATTGAGGAAGTTTGAATTAACTCATGAATTAATGATGTTAGCTGCAGTAGTAATATTTTGTAATTTATTTAAAGATGAATTTGTCTGTGGCGTGTTGAAGCTATTTATTTATATGCCTGGCTATGAGATGAAATGTATAAAGGGGTGGCATGGCTTGAAAAAAAAAATCAAGAAAAAGAAAAGCCTGGTGGTGCAGAATTTTTTTCCCATATCCCAAAGGGGCACCTGTGATTTGGTGTCAATGAGGAAAACATGGTGCCGACAGAGATGGCGCTGCTGATAGTGAACACATCAATTGCAGCAAAAGTCCATGTTTGCAGGCTAGGGAGCAGCATGATTTAGCATGATATGAATGGAACTCCCTATGGCACTCACCCCTCAACCATCCACCTTGTGTTTTTTTATTAGTATGAACCCATCCTGCTTTTCATTCGCCCAGCGCTCTATATTCCTATACGGGAACCTCTAGTGATGGCCGGTGGTAGTGCACCATAGGTCGCCCAGCGCTGTATACTCCTATCCGGGATCCTCTAGTGATTGCCTGTGGTATTGCACCATAGTTCGCCCAGCGTTATATTCTCCTATCCGGGATCCTCTAGTGATGGCCTGTGGTAGTGCAACATAGTTCGCCCAGCGCTGTATACTCCTATCCGGGATCCTCTAGTGATAGCCTGTGGTAGTGCACCATAGTTCGCCCAGCGCTGTATATTCGTATCCGGGATCCTCTAGTGATGGCCTGTGGTAGTGCACCATAGTTCGCCCAGCGCTGTATATTCGTATCCGGGATCCTCTAGTGATGGCCTGTGGTAGTGCACCATAGTTCGCCCAGCACTGTATATTCGTATCCGGGATCCTCTAGTGATGGCCTGTGGTAGTGCACCATAGTTCGCCCAGCGCTGTATACTCCTTTCCGCGATGCTCTAGTGATGGCCTGTGGTAGTGCACACACATACCCATGTGATGCAAGCCTACTGTAAATGGGTACACATTGCTGTCCAATGTCTGCCTGCCCATCCTGTCTTCATCCCCCCCAGCTACTGTCTAAGGGCCCCCTAGGGTGGTGCATCCCCCCCAATTCCTTGCTTGGCTTTAATTTAGGTCAAGCAAGAATTATTGCTGCCCGCACTCCCTAATTCTGCAGTGGATAAATGATAGGCTCCGTCAAGCAGAACAATAGCTACAAGCCTTACCTCACGTTTCTCTTTTAACCCATCTCTAGAATCGGTAAATAAAATGTTGTTCAGTGGTGTCTTATTTCTATTCTATCTTGCAACATAAGATTTGTCTAGCTCTTCAGTCCCTAGAAGCACAGCAGCCAGGATAAAATGCTGCATGGCTAAACACTTCTAAGGTCCCAAAGGCGAGACCTTTTGGCTATGTGTGAGAAAGTGCCATCTTTCTTGCATGGTATGACCCCACTTTTTGCTGAATTGCTGAATGTACTTTGACTGAGTGTGCCCTGGACTCCTGCCAATCAGGTGCCCAGGGCCTATGTTCCTTCCCTAAAACACACAAAACCCAAATTGGCAAACCCTGGCCACATGTCAGCCCCTGGTAAATGGTACCCTAGGTACCCAGGGCCTTGCGACCAGGGAAGGCCTCTAAGGTCTGCAGCACTCATTGTGCCACCCTTAGAGGCCCTGTACCCTTACACACACACACTGCCTTTGCAGGCTGGGTGTCTGGGTGCAAGACAAAACAAAGTCGACATGACACACATCCCAGTGTGCCATGCCCATCACCTACACTGCCATGACATACATCAGTCACCCCTCTAGCTCGGTGCCTTATGCCAATGGTGTGGGCACAGGAGCAGGAGCCCTGTGCCCCTACAGTACCCAGGTCCATTCCTGAGCACTGCAAGTGCAGTGCTGCCATTTAAGAGTACATAGTGCTGAGAGCTCGTCAAACACGAACTCCACAGCACCATAATGGCAACACTAAAGACTGAGAAGTTTGGTATCAAACTTCTCAGCACATTAAACACACACTGATGCCAGTGTGGGATTTAATGTACCAAGCACCCCAGAGGGCATCTTAGAGATGCCCCCTTAAACCTAACCTACAATCCACGTCTGCTCTGAGGCTGCCTAGGCTGCCACACAGCAGGCATGTTGCTGGACCCCTGGGTGGGAGAGCCCCTGCTCTCCTGGGCCTGCAACAATGCACATCCTGGGCGAGGTGCTAAATCTCCTCCCCCAGGATGGGCAGGGGGAAGCTTCAAAGGCATGCCGCCTCTGTGAGCTTCCCCAGGCCACGGCAACCCCCCACTCTGGCGGGAAGCTTTGGCCGGAAACCCCAAATAAGGACAGGGGATGTGCCAGCCTGCCAACCCCACCCCTCAGGTGGGGGAGGCGAGGTGAAGCACATCTCCGGGCTCTCGCCATCTTGAAGATGGGAAGCCCTACCCTATCAGGACTAGGCTACTGCCCCCCTCCCACAGGAGAGAGGCAGGATAGGGGGTGTACCCACCCCAGGACAGGGACCCGTTGGTCCCTGCCCTTCACCTACCTGTAACGCCCCTAAATCTAGTATTTAGGGGCACCCTGAACCTTCCTTCCCCAGATTCCAGATTCCGAAATACAAAGAAGAGGAAGAAGAAAGAAGACCTGCCCTGCAGCTGCTAAAAAGAGGAAGACACCAACTGCTTTGGCCCCAGCCCTACCGGCCTGTCGACCCTCGAACCTGCTCCTGCTCCAACCCGGCATCTCTTGTGGCCAGCAACCTCACAAACCCCGGAGGACCTGGCTATCTTTTGGCTCTAAGCCCCTGGGACTCCCATGAGTAGAGGCTCTACTCAAAACCTACTTCTAATCCCTGGCAGCAGCCCGGAACCGCGAACCCAGCACACTCTGCACCAGCCAAGCCTGGCCAGTGCCGGAGTGAACAAAGACCACGAGGACGACCCCACGGCGACTGTGACCCGAGTCCGGCACCCAAGGACCTCCCTCGACACTCCTGAAGAAGCCTGCAGCCTCAGAACAAGGTACCCCCCCTACCGCGATCAACAGAGGGTAAGATTTCCCGACACCAAAAGGCACCCCTGCTTGCGGCGCCCCGCAGCCCCCTGTGCCCAATCCCGGGGTACCTACCTATCCTCCAACTACCCAACTTACCTCTCGAAGTGGTGGTGGCACCTGAAGAATCCTCGTCCCCAAGCTTGCAGTCTTTGTCTAAACCGGAGATTTCCCATTGAAATCAATTGAGCGCCCGAAGGCTCAAAAGCACCCTGCACCCAGCCGCCCGAGTGGCCCTGGCAGTGCAACCTCTACACCTATCTACTTCCACACTTGCCCTGAGTACGTGACCAGGAGCCCAGCTCCCACAGCCACGTTGCTAGTCAAGCAGCCACCAACCAAGACCCCCCTATCCCTCATAGGATAACATTGGGCCTAACTCTCTCTGCACCCGGCCGCCCTAGAGTCGCTGAGGGTGAACCAACTGTACCTACCTGACCCTGGGGGACCCCTGAGTCTATGCCCAGAACCACAACTCTGCCAGTCGAGTACTTACCTTTAAACCGATAACTCTATTTTCTTCATAGGGTAACATTGACTGGCTTTTTCCTGAAATTTCTTCTAAGTGTGGACTTTTCAAATCTTAAAATATTCACCAAAAATCAGCTGAGTAACGAAAACGAAAATACTCACCTGCTCTTAGGTGAGCTCCCAGTGCTGGATCTTGGTGCCCAGCACCGACTCTGAAAAATACTTACAACTGTACTTACCAGTAACCCAATTTTCTCCCATAGGAAACCATTGACTGTTTTTCTGTGAAATTTCTTCTAAGTGTCAATTTCTGCAATCTTTAAATATTATTTAAAAATCGTATAATATCTGAAAAAACGTAATTACTTACCTGTTTTGGATAAAGGTCCCAGTACTGAGTCTAGGCACCCAGTACTGGATTACAAAAGTAACGAGAACATACTGTACCTGCAAACTGAATTTTCTTCCATAGGGAATCATTGACTGTTTTCTTTGAAATATTTTCAAAGTGTCAACTTTTAAAATAGCTAAATATTGTTTAAAAATCATCACAGTAATTAAGTCGACTTTCATCACTTGATTCTAAGTACTGACCTAGGACTGAATCTAGGATCCAGTCCTGGAATTCCAAAAGTAATCCTAAAAGTAATCTGTTGCAAATAACTTGAAATTTCCATTGAGCTCAATGCATTGTTGTGTTTAAAATAGAGTTGCCTATTGCAACCACTTGTAACTGTTTACAAAAGTCAATTGCATATTGCAAAAGTATTTATATAAAGCATCTCATTCTGAGAAAGTATATTTTAAATCCAATTGTTGGTTCTAAAATAAAACAAGCATATATTTTTTATATATAAACCATTGGCCTAGAGTTCATTTATTGAGTGTGTGAGACCATTTGCTGACTGAGTGTGTACAACAGATGCTTTACACTGTCCTCTGATACTGCCTTACTGCTCGACCAAGCTACCACTTTAGAGAGTAAGGTTACACTAACTTTAGCCTCTGTCAAACCCTTGAGGACTGTGGACTCTGTACACCCAGTACCTATTAAGGAACCGTATATACAGAGCCACTTTCTCACACTATGCCAATGCTTATTTTTAACATGGCCTTGCTGACTTTGTTTACTTCAATTATTAGTCATTGAAACTCACGGCAGCTCCAGAACATATTTTAAAGTGTTTTCTTTATATGTTTACTGTATAAGGTATGTACTGAGAACGGGAAAAATAGTGACTTTAGGTTATTTTCGTAATATTTGTACCGGTAAGTAGCCCTGCCAAGGGTCACTCATGAGGGGTTCAGTTCTGCCAAGTTTTTCAGGTCCATGCGTGATGTACTGCCCCAGGCCAGGTTTATTCTTTGAATTCTAGGATGTGTAGTCTTGTTTATTCCATTACAAACAGGACTACAAGTCCCAGAAGTAAAACAAAAACCTGGACTGGAGCTACACACCACGCATGGACCTGGGAAACTTGGCAGCTCTTGGGGTTAAACTAAAGCATATTGTTTATTGTTATCACATTCCCACAATAACATATATTGTGTCATGAAACCCAGAGCTCCACTACTTGTTTGAATTATTGTGGCCATGCAAATTAGGGCATCCATGCAAGGGCGGCTCTTCCTCAAGAGCAGAGGAGCGTCGCTCCACCTGCTGCAAGTGCAGCAGGCAAAAATAAATAAAACGGCATGCCACTGCCAGCCCTGGCTGAGGAACCACCAACAACAACCACCATGTACCTGCCAATCACTATGGCATGCAGCCGGTGGGCAATGGATGTGTTTTTTTTTTTTTAATCGCCATTTTAACTTCCCCCTTTCTGCAAAGGGCGCCTTAATGAAAGAAAGACGGCTCACTGTCGTATTGGGTCCCTGGATAGGGAAATGAGCCGCGGCACACAAGATTATGGGGTTTCTGTTCTTTATTGAGTTGTATGAAAGACAACGTGGAGGTGTGTGTGACAACGTCTTCCCACTCTTTCTTCTTCTTGTGGATCGCCTCCTACTGGTTCCGGCTCTTCCTCCGACTCCCTCCGGATGTTAATATGGGAAGACAACAAAACAAAAGGGACACACGGGTGAGATGAAGTCCGTCGGACTAGAAGGAAGAAGGACTAAGGGAGTGTGGGAACACCGGGGCTGCCACCACGTTATATTCACAAGCAAAAAAATGAAGGAATACTCGTAGAGGAATGTGAGGGGATAAAGACGGAAAAGTAACGGTATCCAAAAATAACACTCACACCCCAGTGACCTCCCCGACTCCCACTATCCAGTCCCTCCCCGTGGAAATGCAAAACCCAGGACTCGGTCCCGTACCTTTCCCAGCCACGCTCCTCCAGGAACGTGGCGGGGCGAATCGCGTTGCCGTAGGCCTCCTGGCTCTCCAGTCTCTCCGATTCCGCTCTCCCCAGCCGCTCCACCGTCCTTCGCTCTCCTCTCTTCACCGCTCTCCCCAGCCGCTCCACCGTCCTTCGCTCTCCTCTCTTCACCGCTCTCCCCAGCCGCTCCACCGTCCTTCACTCTCCTCTCTGACTCCCTCCGACACTTCGCTCTCGCTCTTCTCCTCCGCTCCTTCCTCCGGCTCTCGCGCCTCTGTCGTCTTCCGGGTTTCCTTTACTCTCCAGTCCGTTTTCTGATTGGTCTACGGCTGCTGACGCCGGACCTGCCCATCCTGTCTCCTTAAAGCTCCAGTCCACGTTAAAGGAGCCGTCAGTGTCCTGTGGCCGGGGTGGAAACGAAGAATCGTTAATGTCTCCACCCCGACCTTCCTCGGTAGCGACCCCGTGACACTCACCTAAAAGATTTCAAGAAGCTGGTAAAAAACAAAAATCAGAAAGTTGTGTAAGATTAATCGCATGAACATTTGCAACGCTTCAAAATGTTTTTGTTTTTCTGCTTAGATGACTGGAAAAAACATAAGACGTTTAACATACCCGAGGTCTGTACAACTATATCGGTGTATTGCTCATCTGGATTTTTTACAAATGACAGTACAAATATTGGTAAATTTACTGTGACATGGACAATTAAAGGTTACCCTGTGAAGGCTCTGGAGTAACAGTGGGGTATGCAAAACAAATCTAATGTATTTTGAGCTGAAAGGGCTTCAGTCTGTATGTAGGACTCTAAACAGTCAGTCAATTTTTTTAAGAGTCATCACCACTTGAATGTAGGAACTGGGAAGCCCATGACTTGAATGGGGGAAAACAAAGTAAATTTTCTAACTGAAATGCACAAACGGGTCTATTTCTTATATTTATTTCATTACTTAATCTTTCATTGCTTGGACTAGGGCTCAGATTGGCTGTAAGGTCCTGGTCTCCTATTGGTTCTGGAAATTAGGGCTGGTGTTGTGATTGGATAGTCCTAGGGCTAGGGTTCCCATTGAAGGGGTCACCTGATTAATAGGGCGTTAAAAGGCCAAGGCTTAGGGCGTCTCAGCCCGAGCGGGGAGGCTAAGGGCGGAGAGGACAAGGATGTGGATGGTGTAGGGTGGATATTACTGAATGAGAACATGGGCAGCATTTCTGGCCCTGGTCCCGACCAGTCTTGAACAGGCTCAAATAGGCAACTGCCCTTGTCCTCTCCGCCCTTAACAGGCTCAAACAGGCAACTGCCTGTTTGGACAAGAGCAGTTGCCTGTTTGAGCCTGTTAAGGGCGGAGAGGACAACGGCAGTTGCCTGTTCAAGACTAGTCGGGACCAGGGCCAGAAATGCTGCCCATGTTCCCATTCAGTAATATCCACCCCACACCATCTACATCCACAAACATAGTAACACACTCACACCAAGTGTACACCACACAAAACCCAATTAAAAAAAACATGGTACCAGCATACACTACAAAACCAACCAACCCACATCTATAAACCCTTCCATCCCAACTACCACACATACCCACCATCACCTACAAACAGTAGACAACTCTATCCTATACCACTAACCAAGCCACTCATCACTAACACAAAGCCATTCAACATCATACAAAACTACAGCCCATCCAGACAAACGCTCCCTGCTATAATTACTCCTAACAGACCACCTTTTATCACTAACTAACATATAATCAGCCTTCCATCAATTGTCCAACCAACACCCTCCTCTTCCCTCTACCATAATAACACTAACGCACAACACATACACTGCACCCCACCACACTTTTTAACTCTTGCAATAAACCAGTCTAAGACAAACACTCTTAACTCTACTTCATTCCCTCCTACACACAACATACACTCTGCTCATAAACACATCACCACCCCTCTACCTTACAACCTCCTCTCACAAACAATACTATACAACCAAATCCATTGCATGAAACAAATACACCAGCACCCCTTTCCACTACTCCTCAAAAACAAAACATATCACACACACCAGCACAACAAGATCCTCAAAGCGCCACACCTCATTATACTTACCATCACAAAATACAAACATACACCCACCTTTAAAACCACACAAAGGAACAAACTCCAATGCCAAGCTTTCTCTCTTCCACCTCACCTAACACAGATACAGCAACACAGCAACTCTCTTCTAACCACCTCTCATCTATTGGACAATTTAGAACCTTACTACATGACCCACATGCTGCACCACCACCCCTGACTCATACACGTTCTGCCCTAAACAGACGCAAGCAATATAAGCAATGTACCACACTTCACAACTTCACTTCCCCATGTCTACTGTACAACAATGTTAGACGACAAAAACAACACAGCACACCAACTCACTCTCAAACACCATGTTCACCACATACACACACAGACCCATCAAAATGCCTTCTTAGCATGCTGGATGAGAAACATGATACAGAACAGCTACACGATTGCTATCCTAATACAGCTAATGCCAGCACTAAAAACACACCTGCTACAACCCACACAATACCGATTACTCTTCTACAAAACAAAGTCTCACTATCATCAAAGGCCATTCTCTAAACTGTCTACTAAAAACCGCTCGATCCCGCTCTAAAAACAAACATCACATCTACGACCTTCTCACAGATGCAAAACCAGACATACTATTCATAACTGAATCATGGTTGGGAGATGATATGGCTCCAGTCCTGCATGAAGCCATTCCTATAGGCTATCAAACGATCACCCAAAATCTTATAGGCAAAAAAGGAGGTTGTCTAGCTGTTGTGTTCAGGCAAACATTACATATCACTAAAGTTGACGACATCTCCATAAAGAATTGTGATGCTCTTCTAACAAGATGCAATCTTACACCGTCTTCCTCCTTCAACTTCCTGCTCCTTTACAGGCCTCCACCTAGTAAGGCGACATTCCCAGATGCACTTCTAGACACAGTTTCAAACCTGATAACAATACACTCCAACCTATGTGTTAGAAACGGGGTAGCGTGGTGCAGAGCGGGTGGGCCAAACTCCGGAGTAAATGTGTAAAGCATCTGCGTAGCACACACCGGCGACACACCAGGCACACTACAAAAAGAGACCACACCAGTTTAGGTGAACAAAAACAACATATGTATTATGCAAAACACAGCAAGAGGTAATCACAGTGGTGAACACGGTGCCAACTGGCACCAGGTAGCCATGTACAGAGGATTATTTACAGGACAGGGCCAATTGGGCCGCTGCCAACATCCTCATAAAGTACAAAGATGTTGGAAAACCACACTCCCACACCGGAAGGGTGGTGGTGGTCTTCCGGACACACTGTGGTAGCTTGGCTCGAGTGGTCAGGAAACAGGCACCGTGCTAAGCATACGACATACCCAAACAATAACCATGCGTGCATCCGTTCCAAAAACGACTCTACACCGTAAAAATTATGAAAATATCTTTCTTTATCTTCTTTTTCTCTTAGTTGCTGATTAGATAAATAAATAACAATCACAATATACAAACTTTTTAGAAAGTGCAGGTCAAATAAATACTGGCTTAATGATTCAATAAATAGGGGTGATCATAAATAAAGAAGGCATAAATATAAGTGCAATACATACAGGCAATTAAATATTCTGAGGCAATAAATACTGTAAACCAATAAATATTGTGCATCAATAAATACTGTGGACCAATAAATACAGTGGAACAATAAATAGGTTAAATACAATAAATACAGTGCCCCTAATAAATACTTAAAAGCTGACAGTGACACTCATGGAATCAGATCACTTTTGAATTCCTAAGGGCTGATTTGGCCCAGGCACAGCTTGTGGGGATGTGGAAGGCTTGGGGGTGTCTACTCCCTGGCTTGGACAAGGCTGAGGCCTAAACTGAGGTAGATCAAGGGGGGAATACCAGAGACCTGGCTCTCTCTCTCCACACAACCTCTCTAGATTAGTCCCAGCTCACCCCTGGCACAGTCAGGTTGGTTCCAGCACCTCCCTAGCCCCTTAGAGCAGTCTCTCAGGTCTCCACAGGGCCTTAGGCGCCCTCTACTCCACTTACTGCCCTTTTTCTGATGCTCCGACGCCGCTGGAGTCGTGTCGACGCCGTGAGGCGGTTCCGATTCGATGTCGGCGGCCTCGGCACAATGTCAGTTCCTGACGACGCCGGTAGGCGGTTCCGGTTTCGATGTCGGCGGCCTCGGTTCGATCTCGACCTCCGATTCGATGGCGTCGGGCAGTCTTTACTCGATGTCGACTTCGGGCGGCTCCGGTCCGATGGCGACCTCAACTTCGATGACGTCGGCCGGCCTTGACTCGATGTCGACTTACGGCGGCTCCGGAGTGCGATCTCCACTCCCGACCTCCGGTGCTCCTCTCCTCAGGTTTCCGGCGACTCCGGAGTGCGACCTCCACTCCCGACCTCCGGCACGATTCTCTCAGGTTCCGGCGACTCCGGAGTGCGATCCTCACTCCCGACCTCCGGTACACCTCACCTCGGTCTCCGACGACTCCGGAGGGCGGACTTCACTCCTCCGATGACGCCGCTCACTCGACCTCGGTTGACTTCCTCCTTGACCTCTGGTATTCCTCACGACCTCTGACGGCGCCCTCTCTCGACCTCTGGCGGCTCCGGGTACGACGTCCGCTTTCCAGTCGGCGCCGCTTCTCCACCTCGGGCTCCCGGTCTCAGGCTACTCGACGTCGGACTCCAGGGAAACCAGTTTCCAGGTCAGGATCTTGCTGTTCTCTGTTTCTAAGGCCTGTTCCTGCTGTCCAGGTCCTTAGGATGGTTTTTCTGGCTTCTTCCCACACAGGGCTCCAGGCTGGGCTCAGTCAGTAGGGACTAGTATCAAGGGTGGGTTTATGGACCCCACTCCAGGCACAAGTTTCCACCCCTGCTGCTTCACTCCTTCCTCCTTCAAGTTTCTGCTGCTCACTCTTCACCAGTCAGGTGCCAACTGCCAGCTCCAACTGCCAACTCTCTGTCTTAGCTTCCCAACATTCTAAACCGCCTCCAACTGTCACAGGGTTCTGGAATGTTCTGGAAGGTGCTAGTAGGTTCCAGTGGATGCTGGTGATGTCACAGGTGGCCACCATTTTGTGCTCCAGGCCCTCAGACAGAAGTTTCAGGGGTAGATAAAATGGCTCCCTGAATCTGCAGCAACACTAAAAAGTCTGGTGGTTCCCAAAAAGGAAAAATTCAAACAGGGTTTGAGGCAAAAGTGGGACAAAATAAATAATGATGAGGAGGGACCACCCAAAGGGCTGACAGGTCTAACACGCGTCCCCCCCAGCTGAAAGTGGGGAGAGCTACCCAACCCCTTGGGAGTTCTCATCACTAAGGCGGAAATACCTTGAGAGACCGTCTGCATTGGCGTGGTCCACTCCAGGCCGATGTTCCACCTGAAAGTCCATTCCCTGTAGGGAAATAGACCACCTCAACAACTTGGGATTCTCCCCCTTCATTTGCATCAGCCAACGAAGGGGTCTGTGGTCGGTCTGAACCAGGAAGTGCGAGCCAAACAGGTATGGCCGCAACTTCTTCAGAGCCCATACCACTGCAAAGGCTTCACGCTCTATTGCACTCCACTTCTGTTCCCTGGGAAGTAGTCTCCGGGATAGGAAGACCACGGGTTGATCCAGACCCTCTTCATTGAGTTGCGATAACACTGCCCCAATGCCATGTTCTGATGCATCTGTCTGGACAATGAACTCCTTGGAAAAGTCTGGGGCCCTTAAGACCGGGGCCTCGCACATGGCTTTCTTCAATCTCACAAAGGCCTGCTGACAAGCCTCCGTCCAGACTACCCGTCGAGGTTGTTTCTTGGACGTGAGCTCCGTGAGGGGGGCTACGATGGTACCGTACCCCTTCACGAAGCGGCGGTAATATCCCGTGAGGCCCAAAAATGCTCGGACCTCAGTCTGTGTCTTGGGGGGTTCCCAGGCCATGATGGCCTCGATCTTCGCCTGGAGGGGTTGCACCGCTCCCCTACCCACCAAGTGTCCAAGGTACACTACCGACCCCTGCCCGATCTGGCACTTGCTGGCCTTGATCGTCAATCCAGCTTGTCTCAGGGCCTGGAGAACAGCTTGCAGGTGACGCAAGTGATCCTCCCAGCTGTTACTGAAGACGGCTATGTCATCCAGATAAGCAGCAGAGAAACTCTCCATTCCGGTGAGGATCTGGTTTACCAGGCGCTGAAACGTGGCAGGTGCGTTCTTGAGCCCAAAGGGCATCACACAGAACTGGTAGTGGCCATTGGGCGTGGAGAAGGCTGACCTTTCCCTTGCTCCATCAGTCAAAGAGATCTGCCAGTACCCTGAAGTAAGGTCAAAGGTACTTAGATATTGGGCAGCTCCCAGCCGGTCAATCAATTCATCCACCCTAGGGATCGGATGAGCATCAGTTTTGGTCACTGAATTCAGTCCCCGATTGTCCACACAGAACCTCAGTTCTGGTTGGGCACCCGGTGGTGCAGCTTTTGGTACTAACACCACCGGACTGGACCAGGGGCTGCTAGAAGGTTCGATCACTCCTAGCTCCAGCATCTTAGTGACTTCACTATGAATGCTGGCCTTCACCTTGTCTGACATCCGGTAGATCTTGGACTTCACAGGTGGGCTGTCTCCTGTGTCCACGTCATGGACGCACAGGTGAGTCCTACCCGGGACAAGGGAGAACAACGAAGAGTACTGCCCCAGGACCTGGCGACAGTCCTCCTGCTGTTCAGGAGTTAGAGATGGGGAGAGAATCACTCCCTCCACCGACCCATCCTTCTCTTGAGACGCAAACAGATCAGGGAGAGGCTCGCTTTCCACGTCCTCTCCTCCGTCAGTCACCATCATCAAGATGACTTCGGGCCTCTCGTGGTGGGGTTTGAGGCGGATGGCATGCAGCACCCGCAGGGGCTGACGAGGGGTCTTCAGGTCCACCAAGTAGGTAGCCTTACCCTTCTTCTCCAACACCTCAAAGGGTCCTGACCAGCGATCCTGGAGGGCACTAAGCTCTCCTGGTTCGATCACCCACACCTTCTGGCCAGGCTCCAACTCCACCGGGTGAGCATTGTGGTCATACCACGCCTTCATCACTGCTTGGCTGGCTTCCAAGTTGTCAGAAGCTTGCTTCCACAACTTAGCCATTTGGCTCCGGAAGGCCAGCATGTAGCTCACCACGTCCTGGGGAAGCTTTCTGGGAGTTCTTTCCCATCCGTCTCTCACCAGGTTGAGAGGTCCACGTACAGGGTGCCCATACAGAAGCTCGAAGGGGCTGAAGCCCACTCCCTTCTGTGGCACTTCCCTGTAAGAAAAGAGTAAGCAGGGTAGGAGGACGTCCCATTTCCTCCGCAGGCTTTCAGGCAGACTTCTGATCATGCCTTTCAAGGTTTTGTTAAACCTCTCCACCAGACCATTGGTCTGGGGGTGGTAAGGAGTGGTGAACCGGTATGTCACTCCACACTCCTTCCACATTGCCCGCATGTACGCTGACATGAAGTTGGTCCCCCTGTCGGACACAACTTCCTTGGGAAAACCCACTCGGGTAAAGATTCCCATCAGGGCCCTAGCCACAACAGGTGCTGTTATGGTCCTCAGAGGTATTGCCTCTGGGTACCGTGTGGCATGATCCACCAGAACCAGGATAAACCTGTGACCAGCTGTAGTCGGTGGATCTAACGGACCCACAATGTCGATGCCCACCCTTTCAAAGGGGGTGCTAACGACAGGAAGTGGTTCCAGGGGAGCTTTCAGCTTCACCCCTGTTTTCCCACTGGCTTGGCAAGACACACATGTCCGGCAGTAGGTATCGGACGACACTTTCATCTGAGGCCAATAAAAGTGTGGGACAAGACGGGCGAAGGTCTTGTCTTGCCCCAAGTGTCCTGCCAATGGTATCTCGTGAGCCAACTCCAGAAGGAAGGCTCGATAACGTTGAGGGACTACCAAGGCTCGTGACGATCCGTGTAGGGGTGCCTTGGGTTCACTGTAGAGGAGGCCATCCTCCCAGTAAACACTGTAGTTCCCTTCAACGTTCCCTGCTGCCTGGGCTTCGGCCTGTCGCCTCAGCCCCTCAAGGGTAGGGCACTCCCTCTGGCCCTGGCAGAATTCCTCCCTGGACGGGCCTCCCTCCACGTGCCACTCGGCCGGGATGGGTAGGTCCTCCAGGTTGGTAACGTCCCCCACCGCAGACTCCTGGTCCACCACCTCCGGTGGCCTATCCGTCCAAAGGGGTGGGGAGGCCGAGGCAGGCTCCTCCTGTCCTCGGTTCTTCCCTTGACTGGCAGCTGGCTGGGCCTTTGTTCCAGGCTCCAGCCGAAATGAACTCCCTCTTCGGGTAGTCGCGGACCTTGTGCTAACACAGGCCCAATCAGGTGTACCCAGCATCTCGGTGTGAGTCCGGTATTCCACCTCCTTCCAAGCGTTGTGCTCCATGTCATTCCCCAGCAGACAATCGACTGGCACGGCAGGGCTTACGGCAACTCGAAGTGAACCTGCAACCCCCCCCCATTCAAAGGGAACCTCGGCCACTGGATAGTGGCCTGTTCTGCCGTCAGCCATCGCGGCTGGGTGGAGTACATCGGGAATTACCTGCTCTGGAGACACCAGTTGGCTACGCACCATAGTCATACTGGCTCCTGTGTCTCTCAGAGCCTCCCCTCTTTGGCCGTTGATGGTGACCCACTGCCCATACTTTGCAGTATTTGCGGGCACCTGGATCTTGGGAACCATCTCCCGTTCTCCCAGGGACACTAAAGTGACACCCGCCCACTCCCTTCCCTTAGTTAAGGGCATCTCCTCCCCGAGCACTACACTAGCTACTCCGGGGGTCTTTCCTCCAATGGGAGGGGGTGGTCGTTTCAAGCACTTCGGATCTCCTTTATAGTGTCCAACGCCACCGCACTCATAGCAATGGACAACCCTTGGCTGCTGACTCTGGCCAGGATTAGGGTTTCTGGGTGGGTTAGCCCTAGGGGTGAATCCTGTTCCCTTCCCTTGGAAGTTATTTTGGGGGCCTTTGGAGAACTCCTTTTTCTTTTCCCCTCCCTCTTTCTTCTGGGGGGCGCCCTGTCCGGCCTTTTGAGTATCCCCTCCAGTCCCCCTTGTGGACACCCGGGTACTAGCCCAAATGTCCGCCTCCTCAGCAAGCTTCCGGGGACTGGTCAGCTTGCTATCCACCAGGTGTTGCCGCAGTTCAGGGAAACATTTCTCGAGCAGGTGTTCCTTCAGTACTAGGTCAAACAACCCCTCGTAGTTCCTCACTTCACTGCCCTGAATCCAACCTTCCAGTGCCTTCTTTGCATAGTCCAGGAAGTCCACCCAATTCTGTGTGCCCAGTTTGTGACTACCCCTGAACTTCTGTCTGTACTTTTCGGGTGTTAGTCCAAACTTCCTTATGAGCGCCAGTTTCATGGTGGGGTAGTGGGTCTGCTCATCCTCTTCGAGGGCCAATAAAGCATCCCTACCAGCTGGAGGCATGTACTTGTACAATCCCCCTCCCCAGTACTTCTCTGGAACCCCATGGGCCCTCAACGAGACCTCATAGGCCGCTAGCCACTTGGCGATATCATCACCCACCCCATAGCTAGCTACTATGTCCTTTGGCAGGTAGGGTTTAGGTTCCCTGGTGATCTCTTGGGTTTGGCTGCCACCATTAGGAACAGGTTGTGCCCCGATTCTCAGGATCTGAAGATCTATTTCTTTCAGTCGTAATTCATGGGCCATCCTCTGCTCCTCCTTCTCCTTCTCCAGCCTTGCTAAGTCCCATGTGAGCTGTCTTTTCTCCCTCCGGTCTGTTAACTCCACTTCAGACAAGCCACCGCTAGAGGCACTGCTGCCCTTCCTGGAAATGGTTCTGGGCCCCGCTGACAGGTTCCCCACCTCAGGTTGGTACATCTCAGCCCCCTCGGTGTCAGGCTCTCCATCCCTGTCTTCCTCCTCAGCCTTGCTTTCTCGGCGTGCCTCCCCCCAAGCCCTTAAGCTGGTTTGGAGTGCACCCTTCTTTGCTCCTGGGGGACAATACACCCCCTCCCGCTGACAGAACTCCCTGAGTTGGGCCACAGTGTACGTTTCTAAATTTTCTAGTACAAACTCCATCTTGCCCACTCAGGTCAGAGGACAGTTATTTGCAGTAACAATGCAGGGGGGTACCTTTAATAATACCTCCTCCCACCACCAGAGTAAATTTGGAAAAAACAAAAACCCACAATTAGGAAGGCCGCTTTGAGAAAACTCCCGGTGTAGGCCTATGGACTACCCACGGTTATTGTTGAGTATACGTAGGCACAGCTCTATCCCACCACTGAACACCAATTATGTTAGAAAAACCACACTCCCACACCGGAAGGGTGGTGGTGGTCTTCCGGACACACTGTGGTAGCTTGGCTCGAGTGGTCAGGAAACAGGCACCGTGCTAAGCATACGACATACCCAAACAATAACCATGCGTGCATCCGTTCCAAAAACGACTCTACACCGTAAAAATTATGAAAATATCTTTCTTTATCTTCTTTTTCTCTTAGTTGCTGATTAGATAAATAAATAACAATCACAATATACAAACTTTTTAGAAAGTGCAGGTCAAATAAATACTGGCTTAATGATTCAATAAATAGGGGTGATCATAAATAAAGAAGGCATAAATATAAGTGCAATACATACAGGCAATTAAATATTCTGAGGCAATAAATACTGTAAACCAATAAATATTGTGCATCAATAAATACTGTGGACCAATAAATACAGTGGAACAATAAATAGGTTAAATACAATAAATACAGTGCCCCTAATAAATACTTAAAAGCTGACAGTGACACTCATGGAATCAGATCACTTTTGAATTCCTAAGGGCTGATTTGGCCCAGGCACAGCTTGTGGGGATGTGGAAGGCTTGAGGGTGTCTACTCCCTGGCTTGGACAAGGCTGAGGCCTAAACTGAGGTAGATCAAGGGGGGAATACCAGAGACCTGGCTCTCTCTCTCCACACAACCTCTCTAGATTAGTCCCAGCTCACCCCTGGCACAGTCAGGTTGGTTCCAGCACCTCCCTAGCCCCTTAGAGCAGTCTCTCAGGTCTCCACAGGGCCTTAGGCGCCCTCTACTCCACTTACTGCCCTTTTTCTGATGCTCTGACGCCGCTGGAGTCGTGTCGACGCCGTGAGGCGGTTCCGATTCGATGTCGGCGGCCTCGGCACAACGTCAGTTCCTGACGACGCCTGTGGTAAATAAAATAAATATTACCGGACTGAATTTCATGCGGAATCTTAAATTAAAGTAAAATAGCTCAAAATAACGAGAGGCAGAATCCGTGGTATAAGAGGTTTTCTAATGGGCTTTATTCCATTCAAAATGGCCGACTCGAGTCGCGGCCCTCAGGTTCCGTCACCACGAAGGTTCAGGAAGTGAAGTACAATAATTTATTAACAGACATATATTTTTATAATAAGTACATTACAATGAAACGAATGTAGAAGGCGTAACATTTGATAAGAAAAATGACGTAACAGTGACATAATCGAAACTAGGCGTAATAAGGAATAAAAGAAACATGATTGGTTAGAATTATCAGGCATAGGTGGATCTATAAGATAATACTTGGCATAGATGCGCGCGCGGCAGCATGACGTGTAATTGACGTGCAACTAGGGGGTGAAGGGGACTTGACATTTAGCTCTACATGTGGAGACGAGAAGTCTGGGGTCAAGTCAACCTAATCCCAAATCATATCTAACATCCTATGTTTAAAGAACTATGTTATCCACAAGGAAGGACTCTCGGACAGAATCTATTCTATACTGACTGTGTGCGTTGTACAAGCGTCTAAGTGTCTATATGAGATGCGAGGGATAGAAAACTTTCCATGGCAACAGGGCTATGAATCACTTGCAGGAGGACGGAAAGGCTGAGTCCTTTGCTTGTGAGCTAAAGGAAATGTTTACCTAAATCACTGGACAGGAATGCATCGGCTGGAGAGCAAAATAGATAATTCGAAGGTGAAATACAACTTCTTGGCAGACAGGCGAAAACTGGCCGAGGCAGGCACCGTTAGCTGCACAGGGAGTAGGACAAAGTTCATGGATACAGATGCGAGCTCAAGCTGAAGCTGTCAGAGACAGAGAGCAGGGAAAGGCTTTGAGGACAGAATCGGGCCTACTCGCCTGAACTGTAAAAATGGAGTAACTTAGCCATATAAAGTCGGTGGCCTTTCATACTAAGGAATCGAATATCCAGCCCATTGATGGCGGATCTGACAGAGAACATGTTGACAGTAGACACACATATGTTTGCGTCTTAGAAACTGGAACTGGAGGGAACATACATGTACTTGTAACATGCATATAAAACCGTTGGGGTCCAAGATAGGGGACATAACTGATCAGGAAAATCCACATTTCCACATTCCCTCCTTGTCCCCTTCTTGCCCTTCACGAGACATCAATCTTCATCATTCCATTGATTTGCTCATGGAGCATCATTTCTTCTTCTTTCTTCTTCCGGGATCTTGAGCGAAAACCTTGATGTGGAATACACGATGTGGCACACAGACCACAAATCGCTGGTCCACATTGCAGGCATAGACAACAACTGAAGAGCATAAGAAGGCCAATACCTAGGAAGGATAGAACTCTCCATCCCCAGGCTGATATCACACTCCAAAACCACCCGGACCACGTCCAAGTGCCTGGATTCTCGTGTATCTGGCTTACAATCTTATGAAGGCGTGTTATAGCTTTATATACAGATGGCGAATTTTCTGGTATGAATATACAGCAGCTGGATCCGATGACCCTACAAGCTCCGCCCCTATCGGCCAGGATGACGTCAAGGACAAGACGATTCTGGAGAACAACAATTCTCATCACTGATTGTTCCTCTGTCAGATTGCCTAGGGCGGCTATAGTCTCGTTTACTACAGCTTCAAGAGTCTTGGTGAGTCTGCGTATCAGCTTACTATTTGATATAGTACCTATATAGGGAAAGATACCTTTATTGAAATCTACATACTTGTCCCATGCTGTCTCAGTATAATCGACAACTGGGAGATCTCTTTTCTCTCTATTGTGTACTAAATGAACATTTCGATAATAATCAGGGGGAGCTAGGAAAACAGGTGGCAAAAGGAATGCTATGTAACAGGTACCATCCCAATCTAGAGGCAGACGCATATATGCCGTCTGACCACATATGAAGTAGGAATGGCGAGAAGCTCTAAATGAAGATTTGCCTTGATCACTATATTCTACTGTAGTAACGCATTGGCTATGGCCCATATGTATGGAACCAACTTTTCTTACACATAATTCACCCTTAACTGGAAATACTGACATAGTGGGCAAAATTAGTTCAACTTCGGATTTGACATTCAGAATCATAAGATTAGGTGTAAAATTACCTAATTTATACACTTCATTTTCTAAATCAGTTCCTGTTCTACTGGGGTGACCCTCCTTATTAGGGTGACAGACTTTGAATAAAACTAGATTCAGATTTCCCCATATCCAATGTTGTTGATAAACTGCTGTGTCTGGGTCTATGGAATTTAATAAACTAAACCATGCTCCACAGGAGCCATTGTGTGTGAATGGATGTGGAAAGAAAGGCAGAACTCCTTTGTTATTCTGATAGGGAGGAAGTCGGCCACACACCCAACAATTGGTCGCATTACTAGTCTGATGGGAATGATGTAACATACTAATGAATGTGTTATTGCGCAGCGCAAGTCTATAAGATAATTCATGTGGCGGTAGGTCACTAAAAGAATGTTCATCAGTTATATTGAAAACACGTTTAGAAACAGGATGATATATGTGCAAAATCATACTCGTAATAATTACTAAAATACTCAATAAAAACAAAATTAATAATGTCACAATACAGTGGTTACGCAGTAATTTACAATAAGCATGTCGTTTCATTATGATTCTGGACTCTACATGATTCAGACCTAAAGGGTACATGTCGGGACAGATTCAACCGCTTCACCTTGGAGAGGACTTAAACAATCAAATCGTCCGACAGTTTAGATCTGGACCTGAGTTTCTGTTTATAGCACTGAGAGTCATTTTGTTCAACAAAAGGAAGTTTTGAATCAGTCTGTGAGGGAGTGCAGGGCACAGTGTCTATATCTGAAGGTAGTCCATGAAATTTTTTTTTTCGTGACTCGAATGAATCCACCCCTTTCGTCCCTCGATCTTCACGGCTGTTCTTGTGGTCAACAGGACCAACTTGGGTGCTTTCCACCTGGGCTCCAATTGACTCTTCCTGTCGAAATTTCTCACAAAGACAAGATTACCCGGAACAACGTCATGGGGTTTCGCCTCAGTGTTGTCGGGAAAGGCTGCAGCTACCTGTGAACGAGAAGATTGTAGTGCAGACATCAAGGAAGCCAGGTAATCTGTCAGCATATTACAGTCAACATCAGTTATTTTACGTGGTATAGGCGTCCCCCACATATTCGGTGGTCTACCAAAGATCACCTCATACGGGGATAGCCCTGTTCTAGAGTGTGCTACCATTCTCATGTAAAAGAGTGCAACTGGTAATGCTACTATCCAGTCGACACCTTTCTCTCTACATATTTTGGACAGTCTGATTTTCAGTGTCTGGTTATGTCTTTCTACGAGACCTGCTGCCTCGGGGTGTCGGACACAGTGGAATTTCCACTGATATCCCAACAAGAGTGAGACATGTTTCATTAATTCGGATGAGAAAGGCTGACCGTTATCTGAATATACAACACGTGGTAAACCGTACCGTGGGAAGAATTCTCGAACTAGCTGCTTGGCAGTAGTCGGGGCAGTGTAATCTGATACGGGATACGCCTCTGTCCAACGGGAGAGAGCGCAGACAACTACGAGGACATATTTGAATCCTCGACAACGTTCCATCTGAATATAATCCATCTGGAGGACTTCAAAAGGATGGTCAGGAGGCTGAAATCCACCCTGCTCTACGGGAACACTCTTTCCTGGATTAAACTGACAACATATCATACAGGTACGAACTTTTTGTTTAGCTGCTGCTCGTAAATGTTTGTTGAACCAAATGTGCTGAATGCTGTCTAGCATAGCCTTCTCTCCTAAATGTGCTGGACTGTGAACTGTAGCTATAATGGCTTGAACCATGGAATCAGGGAGGAACCATACAGATTTCTCCTTCGTCATCCATCCTTGATCTGTCTGGATCCCTCCTAGTTCAGTCCATTTCTTTATTTCTTCTGCTGTGGCATGTGTCTGTATGTCAATTACGTCAAGTGTGGGATCCTTAATTGCCATACACTGTGTTGGGGTCTGAACTATTGGCTTTGTCATGTCTAATGTGCGATTCTGAGCAGTCTGTTTAGCTGTTCTGTCAGCTAAATCATTGCCTTGAGAAATGGTATCAATAACCTTCGTGTGTGCTTTACATTTCATAATCGATATAGCAGTGGGTAAATGTATTGCGTCTAACAAGGCATGAATGAGGGGTCCGTGCTGAATGTGGGCACCATGGGAAGTAAAATAACCTCTCTCTCGCCACAGCACGCCGAAGTCGTGTACAACTCCGAATGCATAACGTGAGTCAGTGTATACATTAACTTTCTTATTTGTGGCTTGAATACAGGCTTGTGTTAGAGCAATAAGTTCTGCTGCTTGGGCTGACAGAGTATCTATACAATGTGTCTCAATAACTTCAGTGTCTGTTGTGACTGCATACGCGGCCACTAAATCTCCTTTACTTGTTCTCATGCATGATCCGTCTACATACAACGTCAGGTCTGGATCTAACAATGGAACGTCTGTCAAGTCTTGTCTAGGTTTCGTCTTTATTTCAATGATTTCAACACAATCATGAGCTAGTGGGTCTGTTCCAATTACAGGTAATAGTGTAGCAGGATTCAATGTATTACACCGTCGGATCTCTATGTGTGGTTGAAACAATGTCAGTTCATAACCGGTAAGTCTTGCTATGGTCAAGTGTTGCGTTTGTGTTCGGTTCACAAGAACCTCTACTGCATGTGGTACTTGTACTGTCAATGGGTGTCCTAATACTATGGCATCGCTTTGTCTGATTGCTAAAGCTGTCGCTGCCACTGATTTCAGGCATGCAGGCAAAGCCTGAGCTACGGGATCTAATGTACTGGAAAAATAAGCACATGGCTTGCGTGATCCTGCTTGATCCTGAGTGAGTACTGACAAGGCAGTACCTTCGCGTTCTGTAACAAAGAGTGTAAAAGGTTTGCTATAACATGGTGTTGCTAAAACAGGTGCTTGGCATAAAGCTTCCTTTAAGCTTTCAAAAGCTTGTGTATGTTCCTGAGTCCAAGGGAGAACAGTCGATGTGGCTGCCTCCTGTGTGGTTAACTGAATGAGTGGTTTTGCTAGAAATGCGTACTGAGGGATCCACTGCCTACAATATGAAGTGAGGCCTATGAAAGCCCGCACCTCCTTTTGTGTCTGGGGTATTGACATGTTAGCAATTAACTGGATGCGATCTGGTGTAAGCTGCCTTCCCTCCTTGGACAGCGAGTGACCAAGATAAATAACTCGCTGAACACAGAATTGCAGCTTAGAAGGGGACACCTTGTGCCCCTTGTCGGCTAGGAAATGTAAAACTGTCAGAGAAGCTTTTTCACATTCTGGCTCGCTTCTCGCGGTGATCAGCAGATCATCGACATATTGAAGCAGTGCAGTATTGACTGGCATGTGGATACTGTCAAGTTCTCGTTTCAGTGCTTGGCTGTAGATGCTGGGGCTTTCTGTAAATCCTTGGGGAGCGCGTGAGAATTTAAAGCTGCGCCCATTTAAACTGAATCCGAACAAGTATTGGCTTTCCGGATCTATTGGGACGCTGAAAAAGGCATTCTTGAGATCAATTACAGTAAAGAATGTTGCTTCGGAATCAATTGCTGTCAACAATGATGATATATCAGGGACCACAGGGAATTGTGGTACAATACACTTGTTTAGTTCACGCAAATCAATAACCAATCGGTACACTGGGGGAGCAGTAGGATCAGTTCGTTTAAGAATCGGAATTATCGGTGAATTACATACATTGGAGTCTGTTTCTACAACTACTCCCTGGGCAATTAGCTCATCAATGATTTTCAACAAAGCCACTACAGCATCATGCGGTAACTTGTATTGTCGCATTCGTGGTAATACCACTCCTGCTTTCAATGTAACTCGATAGGGTGTAATGTTCATGCAGCCAACATCCGTAGGGCCTTGTGCCCATAGATGTACTGGTAAAATCTGTAGTCGGGGATCCATGTCTCTAGACACATAGTGACCTTTAAAATCACGCAAAAACAACCTTACTCCTTCCGGAGAACAACATATTATGGCTCCTAGTGCTTTCAGAGTTTTAATTCCTAACAAATTTTCTGGGCATGATTTAGTAAGCAATAAATCTGTAGTTCGTGTCAAAGGTCCTATCGTAAGTGGTAGAGGCTGTGATACTTCATTAACAATAGGTTTTCCTGAAAAACCAAGGGAAACATTTTGAGAGCCTGAGAGGGGTGCCCCTGGAACTTCACTACGTTTTATGGTTGTTCGACTTGCCCCTGTATCGAGTAAGAATTTTCTATCTTGACCTAATAATTCACTATGTACATAAGGTCCTTCTTGATCTACCGGAATCTCGATAAGCGGTAAGTCAACTTCCCTCTCTAGGCTGGTTCATGCGTAACGCTGATACTCAGGGTATTCATACTGTGCAGTCTGATACATTTGTTGTGTTGTGGTTTGTGTGGCAGTAGCAGGCAACGGTGGTGCAGCTGGCACAAACTGTATGGGTTGCTGTGAGGCTGGCATAGACTGTTGCTGAACTGGCATGGACTGTCCATGCTGCATAGCTCCTTGTTCATTCTGATCTTGTCTAACTAATCGTGGTCTCTCCTTTGCAATACCTGTTGCTATATTTCGTTTCAGGACTTGACAATCATGTACATAATGGCCTAGTTGTTTACAGTAATTGCAGGTTCCTTTTACAGGAACTGCAGAATCACCAGAATGTGTCACACCCTTTTTGTGACCATCTGCTGGTACTGTCTGAGAAACTAGCATTTTCATTTTTGTATCCTTCATGCGTTTATGCTCGTGTTCTTGTTCATCCCTAATTCTATTGTGATGATACTGTAACATTTGTAGCATTTGCGACGGAGTGTTACTTTGCCAGGTACTCTCGAATTTCAATATTCTATTCTTCACTGGAGGCAATGCATTTTCCACTAATTTTGTCACAAATAGATGTGGATATGAGTCACTACTTGCTTTTATACCACTATTTATACCAAAACATTTTTCAAATCGAGCATAATAATCACTTGTGTCTTCATCTTGCTTTTGTTTACAGGCTGTGATTGCACCCCAATCTTCCTTCTTTGTAGTTAATAAACGTGGCAGTACCTGTACTAGTAAACCTGGTAATAGTTTAACTTTATCCCCGAGCCCTGAACCTGCAGTTCGGCCCCTTTCTTCCTCTGCTAATGCTGTCCAGTCTATCCTTTGGTCTCCCACTTCCCACTCTTTTTCTTTCAGTTTTTCATAAATGCCAGCAGGCAAAAGCACCTTTAATATTGTCATAATATCAGGAAAGGTGTACTCTCCCATCAGTAACATGTCTTTAATTTCTCGGTGGAAACCCGCTGGGTCTTTGTCATGACTAGGTACTACTTTTTTCATTTCTAATAATTCCATTTTTGATATGGGTGTGTAAACAAATACACGGTGAAACTCATTGTCTTCGCCTTTTATTGGGTGTACTTCCCGTAAAGGATTTTGTCTATCCATGAAGTACGGTGCTCTTTCTCTGGGGGGCAGGGAGAGAGAATCCGGACTTACAAAAAGAACATACTGCTTACGTGACACTAATATCTCTTTAATTAGCTTGTTACTAGAACCTTTCCATCTGTACGTGAGTAGTTCCGTTAATATATCAGGTAAAGGACCAGGGTCAGCATGTTGGCTCTTATATAATATGAGGAGTTGCTGAATCATATAGATTCCAGCTAAACGTTGTTCATCTGTACTGAGGTTGAGAAACGTGTGTGCTACGGTCTCATCACCGTATTTTTCAGGACTAACAATCCAATGAACGGCTGATCTGACTAATTCTTGCTCATCCATGGAATCGAGGAGGTGGTAACCTCTTCGTTCTCGTAGTATTTTATCTGCGGCTTGAAACGAATGTTCAGGAGACTTCAGATTTATTACAGGCGTCGGATACGTTCTGCTATTATTTGGACATACAGAGTGTATTGGATCAGAAAAACATCTAGTATTTTCACAAGATCTTCCTCTGCCTACATAGGCTATGGTCTCTGACTGTCTTGCAGAATTCCCTGCTTCGGACACTTCATCTTGCTCAAACTCGTCTGTTCCCAATCTCTCTTCATGAATACGCTCTATTTCTTTACGTATTTTTCGGCACATGGCTATTATACAATTTTGCTTATCGTGTCTCCCTTCTGATATATTCTGACTCCATCTTGTAAGAATAAGCATTGCATTCCGGTCTACCCCCGGACGATCTTGATTTCTGATCACACAGTTTATGAGGAAACGTAACAGTTCCCCCTGTATCTCTACTTTCTGGAATTCCATAGCTCTGTTAATACATCCTGGATCTCGTCCCGTTTGAACAAAATGGTATATGTTATCTAGATGCGTAGTCATCCCTGGTAACCTTGCTAAATACTCTGCGGCTCGTCTGATACGTAATGATGCCAGGACCATTTCGTCCTCTTTACCAACCACTGGGTCATATCTACAATTTACAAGGAGTTCCTTAAGCGTACGTTCATTTACGAACTTAGGTGTACGTGAATGTGCTGACTCTTGAAAAACAAGTTTATTTATTCTAGGTGGCGTGAAAGTACTGCTAGCACCTCCCGTGGCCCCATCTGGGGCGTCGGGTGTGAAAGGGTTCGTCGAACGTGATACAGCAACTATGGGTGTCGATACCCCTGTAGAGTCGACTGCGGAGACAGATGCGGAAACAGATGTGCTTGCCGGAGCTTGCATCGGGACTTGCTGTTGCACGGGGACAGATACCTGATCCTGACGTTGAATCCCTCCGCCAGACGGTCTATGTGGTGTGGCGTTAGCATACTCGGGGGCTGCATCGTCTAGATATGAGGAAAGAAAAACATCCTCTGCGGTTCTGGGATGCCCCTTTGGATGTACCTTAATTGGAAATAATGGGGGTGGCAAGTCTTTTGGCACCTCCGTAACAGCCTTAGGTAGTCCTTCGGCTAGAAGGGGATACATACCATTCATAAGAGCATTTCTTTGTCTATTTACTTGTTCTGATTTCACTCGGATACCTTCCTCAATTAATAGATTTTCTTGAACTTTATTTGAACTCTCTTTACTCCTCTCTTCTTGTCTACGTGCTTTTTCTGTTCGTCTATGAGATTCTTTACGCCATAACTCAACAGCGTCTTTCTGTGACTGTCTGACCTTTCTTTTCCATAACTCTTCCTCCACTTTCATGATGCACTCTGCATCCCAGGTTCCCGCTATGGGCCACCTTTGACTTTCCGGTAATCCTTTGGTATAATCTACCCATAGATCAAGAAACAATATGGCATCTAAGCCATGTTTATGGTACATGAAATGTCCTGGAGTGTCTCTAGGAGGAATAGGAACTGCTTCTTCAAGCACCCCTTTTCTAGTAGTAATCTGTCTTAACTTCGAGAAGAGCGGCATATTGACAACTGACCTGATACTTACTCTTGAACTTACTTAATACGAGAAACACAATAATGAACAGTGAACTATGAACAGTCATTCATACCACAATATGCAAGACATTTCTGAATACTTTAAACATTAAACATTGAACATTATAACAATGATCGACAATGATGACAGTCTGCTTAACTAATCACCACGCTGAATTCTTGACAATAACTGAGTACTTCGGAATACTTGATATACTGCTAAACAGTACATATACACTGCTAAACAGTGCAGACCGGATTTGTGTACCCAAATCCGTCTTGACCGGCACAACCTATGTGCGCGTCAACACGCCTCCTCGGCGATGGTACTCACCGAGTAGCTCCTTGAAACGGAAGGCCTCAGAGAATGGACAGGACTCGATAACTGCGGACATCGGACCCTCTGGACGTCGGAATTTCGGAAAACCTGGTGGGCCTCTGTATACCTCGGATCTTGCTCTCTCAGCTAGGCTCTGGTCGGGATACTTCGCACTTCTCACCGCCTCGTCTGGGTTGATCGCAGCCTCAGTCGCCCCCGCTTGACCGGAGGGAGCTTACAGGAAATCCTGCTGGTACGCGTTTATGGTCCGTCCAGCTGTGGCAGGAGACCGGGCCTGCAACGCACCGCCGGCGCGTGAGATGAGAAAGTGTCCCTATTCGGGCGCCATTATGTGGTAAATAAAATAAATATTACCGGACTGAATTTCATGCGGAATCTTAAATTAAAGTAAAATAGCTCAAAATAACGAGAGGCAGAATCCGTGGTATAAGAGGTTTTCTAATGGGCTTTATTCCATTCAAAATGGCCGACTCGAGTCGCGGCCCTCAGGTTCCGTCACCACGAAGGTTCAGGAAGTGAAGTACAATAATTTATTAACAGACATATATTTTTATAATAAGTACATTACAATGAAACGAATGTAGAAGGCGTAACATTTGATAAGAAAAATGACGTAACAGTGACATAATCGAAACTAGGCGTAATAAGGAATAAAAGAAACATGATTGGTTAGAATTATCAGGCATAGGTGGATCTATAAGATAATACTTGGCATAGATGCGCGCGCGGCAGCATGACGTGTAATTGACGTGCAACTAGGGGGTGAAGGGGACTTGACATTTAGCTCTACATGTGGAGACGAGAAGTCTGGGGTCAAGTCAACCTAATCCCAAATCATATCTAACATCCTATGTTTAAAGAACTATGTTATCCACAAGGAAGGACTCTCGGACAGAATCTATTCTATACTGACTGTGTGCGTTGTACAAGCGTCTAAGTGTCTATATGAGATGCGAGGGATAGAAAACTTTCCATGGCAACAGGGCTATGAATCACTTGCAGGAGGACGGAAAGGCTGAGTCCTTTGCTTGTGAGCTAAAGGAAATGTTTACCTAAATCACTGGACAGGAATGCATCGGCTGGAGAGCAAAATAGATAATTCGAAGGTGAAATACAACTTCTTGGCAGACAGGCGAAAACTGGCCGAGGCAGGCACCGTTAGCTGCACAGGGAGTAGGACAAAGTTCATGGATACAGATGCGAGCTCAAGCTGAAGCTGTCAGAGACAGAGAGCAGGGAAAGGCTTTGAGGACAGAATCGGGCCTACTCGCCTGAACTGTAAAAATGGAGTAACTTAGCCATATAAAGTCGGTGGCCTTTCATACTAAGGAATCGAATATCCAGCCCATTGATGGCGGATCTGACAGAGAACATGTTGACAGTAGACACACATATGTTTGCGTCTTAGAAACTGGAACTGGAGGGAACATACATGTACTTGTAACATGCATATAAAACCGTTGGGGTCCAAGATAGGGGACATAACTGATCAGGAAAATCCACATTTCCACACGCCGGTAGGCGGTTCCGGTTTCGATGTCGGCGGCCTCGGTTCGATCTCGACCTCCGATTCGATGGCGTCGGGCAGTCTTTACTCGATGTCGACTTCGGGCGGCTCCGGTCCGATGGCGACCTCAATTTCGATGACGTCGGCCGGCCTTGACTCGATGTCGACTTACGGCGGCTCCGGAGTGCGATCTCCACTCCCGACCTCCGGTGCTCCTCTCCTCAGGTTTCCGGCGACTCCGGAGTGCGACCTCCACTCCCGACCTCCGGCACGATTCTCTCAGGTTCCGGCGACTCCGGAGTGCGATCCTCACTCCCGACCTCCGGTACACCTCACCTCGGTCTCCGACGACTCCGGAGGGCGGACTTCACTCCTCCGATGACGCCGCTCACTCGACCTCGGTTGACTTCCTCCTCGACCTCTGGTATTCCTCACGACCTCTGACGGCGCCCTCTCTCGACCTCTGGCGGCTCCGGGTACGACGTCTGCTTTCCAGTCGGCGCCGCTTCTCCACCTCGGGCTCCCGGTCTCAGGCTACTCGACGTCGGACTCCAGGGAAACCAGTTTCCAGGTCAGGATCTTGCTGTTCTCTGTTTCTAAGGCCTGTTCCTGCTGTCCAGGTCCTTAGGATGGTTTTTCTGGCTTCTTCCCACACAGGGCTCCAGGCTGGGCTCAGTCAGTAGGGACTAGTATCAAGGGTGGGTTTATGGACCCCACTCCAGGCACAAGTTTCCACCCCTGCTGCTTCACTCCTTCCTCCTTCAAGTTTCTGCTGCTCACTCTTCACCAGTCAGGTGCCAACTGCCAGCTCCAACTGCCAACTCTCTGTCTTAGCTTCCCAACATTCTAAACCGCCTCCAACTGTCACAGGGTTCTGGAATGTTCTGGAAGGTGCTAGTAGGTTCCAGTGGATGCTGGTGATGTCACAGGTGGCCACCATTTTGTGCTCCAGGCCCTCAGACAGAAGTTTCAGGGGTAGATAAAATGGCTCCCTGAATCTGCAGCAACACTAAAAAGTCTGGTGGTTCCCAAAAAGGAAAAATTCAAACAGGGTTTGAGGCAAAAGTGGGACAAAATAAATAATGATGAGGAGGGACCACCCAAAGGGCTGACAGGTCTAACAAAAGATAAGTGTAAAACCGTCAGGATTAAATGTGAACCCGCCAGTACTTACTGGTAGAATAATGAGGTCAGCAAAATTGCCGTAGCATCAGCCACATTAGCTCAGGCAGGAACATGTGAGCTTAAATCACTTCAGCATAAAACAATTGCCATAAGTCTAAAGTAGGTGTAAACCTGAAGCATAAACCTCACCAGTTCAGAGCAAATGAAAGTCCCTAAGCAATAATGTCTCACCGGCCGTACCGACTGGAGAGAAGATATGCACTTGGCATAAATCCCTTTAGGCATTTATCAAGGTAGGCCTAAACATAAAACCCGCCATGTAGGCACTAACATGGGAACATAGTGGCATCACCGCAAGATCAGAGTGCGCATTAACATGTGTACATTAGGCATACCCCCTTCGCATCACAATAGGCATGGAAACAGTAGACATAGAAACCCTTAGAAACACATTACACCTTTTATCAGCATGCGTCACATAACATTAGGCAGGCTGGCAGAAGGTATCTCAAGGGGCATAAAGAAACACATTAGGCACAACCATCTGCTTGAGGCCCCCTCGTTGGCATAGATGCATTATGCATGAAGGATACTTAGGCATAAGGTCCATCAGCAACGGTACATCCTACTTAACATCAGCAGGGCAAACATAGTACCCCCTGGAAGATGAAGGCATCCTTAGTAGGTAGCAAACCCCCTCTGTCTAAATCATCCGTGGCATACTGCAGGCATAACAACCTTAGTAGCAAAAATGCATGGGGGCAGGAGGCCTAGAACAGACCATCATTGCATGTCATTAGTACTAGGACTCAGCAGGCATGAATCATATGAGCATGGGGCCTAATCGTTAGGCAGAACACCACATTAGGCATAAATCCCTTATGCATCACATTAGCACGAGACCACGTTGGCGATAGGCCTAGAATGAAACTACCTCTGCCTGACATTAATTCTGGGTTTTAAACACCCTATGCGCCACCATAACCTCAGCAGTGGGCAACATCATGAGCATTTCATTATGCATCACCTCAGGGCATCCTAAGCTGTGTACCAGCATAACCTGGCTTCAAAAACACACAGAAGCCCGAGGTGGCAGATCAGTCTTTTGCCGCAACCGTCGCAACTGCCCACTGTTCAGCGGGGCAGTTGAGTACAGGCAGGTCAGCCCTGGTCCGTTGGGGTGTGGGAGTCCCTCTTCCGGGGCTCTCAAATTACCAATATCCCACCCGGTGCAGCTCCACTCAAGCCCCCACTCACCGGGCTTCTTCCTGTGGCCTTCACGCCCTCCTGGCCGGTGGTAGGGCGACTACACTGGAGCATACACCGCTCCCGCTCCTCCGATGGTGGCAGGGCTCCCTCACCACACGAAGCCCTGCAGGTGGCGCGCTGCTTCTTCCCGCGGCCTTAGGCAGCAGCTACCACACCCGCGGGCGTCTCCTCTACTCACAAGAGCCCCGCCAACACCGGCGCCCCTCCCGTCTTCACTCAGGCCTCCTCCTGGGACCCGGGACTTCAATAGGGAGGGCGCGAGGCTCCAGACGGCTTCTGGGGCCTCCCTCCTCTCGCCCCCGGTGCTTCTTCACTGGTGGGGCACTGACCGGCAGGGTGGGCTCCCGCTTCGGTCTCTCTCCACACGCGGGGCTCCCTCGACACCGCGGGAGACCTGCCACACCTCCGCTTGCTTTCGGCTCCCTGCTTCTGGCGGCAGGCCACGCCACCAACCAGGCGCGCTCCTGCCTGGCTTCCAGGTCGCTGTGAGCAGCGCAGCGGCCCGGGGTTTTCTCTGCACCTGGGTTGCGGCGGTGATTACTTTCTTGGCGGCAATACGCGGGGTGGGCACCCGCTTAATTTAAAGGCATGCGAAGCGCCGCCATTACGCGGGGTGGGCACCTGCTGTAAAAAAAAAGTACACAGGCGGCAGAAACACGGGGTAAGCTCCCGCCGAATAGGCATCAAAACCACGGGGTGGGCACCCGCTAGTTTGAACTCAGCAAAAGTGCCGCAATAACGCGGGGTGGGCACCCGCAAAGGACCACACATGCGGAGTGGGCTCCCGCTCTTCTTAAATAAGCAATTCTCCCCGGCCTCAGGCGTCCCACGCTCCTCACCTCCTCCTTCTTCTTCGTGGGGGGGGGGTGGGAGTAAGATACAGCGCTCACCATGCGCTGGAAGGCACCACAGCTCTAGGGACAAAAATAGCGCTCCCCTCTCCTGGCACTCCAAATGCAGTGCTCACGAGGCGCTAGGGCCCAGAGGCACACAGTCCCACACATCAAAATAGAGCCCACGCTCCTCACCTCCTGAGAGTACAGTCCAGTCCAATAGAGCCCTCACAAGGCGCTAGGTCCCACAGAATAACGCTGTAGCGCTCGCAAGGCGCTAGGGCAGGAGAGCAGGCAGGCAATGCTGGGCCAGATCAGCAGTCAGTGGGCACTCATCAGTATAGGACAGCAGCTCTTAGAAGCAGTCATCTCCCATAAAGTGGCACTCCTCCTGGCACCGCAGTCTCCACTCCAGTAAAGGGCTCTCACTAGCCTGGTAGACAGCAGAGGGGTACAGTTGGGCACAGGGGTCAGCACATAGGCCCATGCGGCGGTACCTCCTGGCAGAGTGTCCCCTCTCATTCAGGTCCACGCTCAGTCTGAGCACATGGCATCCCAGCGCCGCTATATATCCACCCCTCCTCCCACCTACCAGCAAGGGCTAGAACCTTCAGAAGGCTCCTGGCAGTTTCAGTCCCAACTGTCACTGTGGGGGAGGTGTAAGGCACCCTGTCACTTCAAACACTAGACCGCCAACCCACTGCAGGCAGGTGGCACCAAGCACACAGCAATGGTGTCGATTTTAAAAGTGACATTTCTGCAATGGTGATAATAAAGGTGCGTACACCATTGCACAACATTTATTATTTTCCGTTCAGACACACCTTTTCAGTAGAAAGGCTAGGTGGAAAAGCGAAAAAAATCAGGGAAAAAGAGCCAAGTCCAACACTATGCGTTCTGGGTGACCTCAACATTTGGTTTGACAAACCCAATATGACCCATCCAAAAACAACCACTGGCCTAGATGCACTGAACCTGCATCAGATTGTACACAAACCCACACACATCGCTGGACATATCCTAGATGTCATTTTTGCTAATACTGAACTAGTTACCTTTCAAACTATAACTCCAGTCACATGGTCAGACCACCACTTGCTTGCTTTCCAACATAAAACAACACTAAGCGACTCACCTAAAACTACCTTACATCCATCCACCTATCGGCCGTGGAACAAACTCAATTTGGAACACTTAGAAACACAACTAACATCCAGTACAAATCTGGAAACAATAAATTCAGTTCAAAATCTATATGAGTGGCTACAGGAAGCTTTTGACATCCTGATACCACTCAAAACCACACAACAGAACAAAAAAGAAAAAAAGCGCCTTGGAGAAACATAGAAATAAAAGACATAAAACAATAAATTAGAAAGTTGCAACGTACCTGGCTCAAAACAAACGCCAAACAAGACAAACTTAATCTACAGAAAATTAACAGATTATACAAGTCAGCTATCAAAAAAGCTAAGAAAAGGTACTATTCAGACAGAATTCAAAATGCTAAATGTGCAAATAAAGAATTCTATAAAATACTCAATGAATTTCGCAAACCAAATTGCCTAGAAGGAACTCATTCTGTTACTCAAGATTTCACAGACAAACTGGCAAATCATTACACGGACAAAGCAGACACATTGGACTCATACTTAAAACAGAAACAAAGCCCCAGCACTAACCCTTGTACAAAACAACAATCCAAGAATACTCTAACCCAGCCTCTCCCTTCCTTCCAACACATCTCACACGATGAATTTATGGACCTGGTCAAAGCAAGCAGGCCTGCCGGCAGCCCATCTGACCCCTGTCCACCACAAACTTTCAAGACAATTCTTTTAACAACCTCTGCTTCCACTCCAGTAAGAAGAATCATCAATGATTCCTTAACTACTGGAATGTTTCCAGAAGAACCCAAAAAGTCACACATACGCCCTTTACCGAAGAAAACAAACTTGGACCCGCTGAACCCTGACAACTACAGACACATTACAAATGGACCTTTCCTGGGCAAACTGATAGAAAGAACAGTGTTTGCCCAGATGTCACAATTCATTGAAGAGAATGACATAGTTTCAGACTTCCAAACAGGATTCTGTCCGGGAAGAGGCACTGAATCTGCCCTCCTTGCCATCTGGGATGACCTGAAGAATACAGTAGACCGTAATGGGGTTGCTGCGCTACTCCTCTTGGACCTCTCGGCTGCCTTTGACACGGTTGACCATGACACTCTGAAACAAAGACTCTATGAAGCCGGCATAGAGGGAACAGCTCTAGACTGGATCGTGTCCTACCTTCGAAACAGAACTAATGTCATCCATACCCCACCTTTCTCATCCAAACCATACGCCACAAAAGCAGGGGTCCATCAAGGCTCTATCATCTTGCCCAGGCTTTTCAACATTTACATGAAGTCACTACCGGAACTGATCAATCAATTTCACCTCACGTGCTATAACTATGCAGATGACACGCAAATACTCCTTCAACTGGAATGCCCCAAAGACATTGGAAAATCCCCAATTTTCAGTTGTCTCAGAACCGTGGATCAGTGGATGACTTGGAGCCATCTCAAATTGAATGCTTCCAAAATGGAAATACTCACATGTAGCGATTGGAAACATTATGACCAGCTTGCCGCCTGGCCTGATGAACTGGGATCGCCGCCTAAAGTATCAAAGGAAGTAAGAAACCTCGGAATGACCATGGACTCCAAGCTGTCGTGAATGCCCAAGTGGACAAACTAGCAAGATGAAGCTTTGTTACTATAAAAACGCTGCGATTAATTTTCCCTCATGTGGGATTTCCATACAAAGTTCAAGCTACCATCTCCCTGTCCAAACTCAATTATGCCAATAGCCTCTACCACGGATCGCCTTTAACGACCATGAAAAGACTACAACGGATTCAGAACTCGGCTGCCAGATTACTCTTGCATATCAAACCATGAGACCACATCTCACCTGCCTTGAACGCCCTGCATTGGTTAACGGTAGCCAGAAGATCCACATTCAAGATACTTTGTATCACCCACAAAGCAATACCGCTCTTCATCAGGAATAAAATCACCAAACCAAACCATTCAACAAAGGAACCTCTGCTCTAAAGGGGCATCTTGCCTCAGAATCCCAAGATACAAGAAAAAAACATGGGTGGCACATTCTTCTCTGTTCAAGCAGCCAAACTATGGAACTCTTTACCCCCAACATAAGATCCACCGACAACCTCCTTATCTTCAGAAAACTACTCAAGAATTGCACATAAGCACTGTTGGAAGCCGGAGTCCCAGTCCCGCACCCCTGTCACTAAATGCGAGACCCGGGACTCCTCACTCAACCTTAGGCCAAGTAAGGACACCGTTTGAGATAGCCCTGCTCACCCCCTTAGTAGCTTGGCATGAGCAGCCAGGCCTATCTCCAAAGGCACGAGTGTACAGTATGTGGAACCACACTCACAGCAACCCACTGGTGAAACCACAAATGGACTCCACACAAGTGTGATAAAACGAGTATAAACTTTATAGAAAAAGATATACGATCAGACCACACGATACAAAAGCCAACATATAATAAAGGGTAATATTCGTTCAGGCTGGCTGGTAGGTTAAAATCTCAACCACCGCTTTCAAAATGCTATGCTGGTCGCAATGCTAGAATCACACACGTTGCAATGGACAAACAATAGTTCGCTGCGTACCGATACAATCCTGTGCTGGGCAAAGGAGAAATAATACAATGTGTAACGATACACCCCGGTAACTTGCAATGGGAGAAATAATGCAATGTATACCGCTACAATCATGTACCTCGCAATGACGGAATAATGCAATGCGTCACACCCCAATCACGTAGTTTGCAATGAAAAAATAATGCAATGCGCACCGCTACAATCATGTACTTTGCAATTAAGGAATAATTTAATGCGTAGCTACAATCATGTACTTTGCAATGAAGAAACAATGCAATGCGGGCCGCTACACTCCTGTACTCTGCAATGGAGAAATAAAGCAATGCTTAGCGCTACAATCGTGTGCTTCGTTATGCAGAAATAATGCCAGGCGTCGTAAGACAGTCCGGCAGTTCGTTAGCAGCAATATTGGCAATGTGTATTACGACGGTCAGCCTCTTCGATAACAGTTTCCCCCCCCCCACACGTATCAACGATGACATAAAGTACAGCTTCTCACTCTGGCCCCAGTACTGCCACTCCTTTGGTCAGTACGGGCCCTAATCTGAGCCGAAGCAAAGGCTCACGTCGCCAGAAGGACCAAGAGGCCGAGAGAGTGTCCACTCTCCTCTCCTCCTTCAGCGAACTGGGCCTTCCGTGTAGAACTTTCTCAATGGGCCTCAGTGGCTCGGACTGGCAGCTTAGCTCCTCCGGGGCTGCGGTCCAGGCCGCGACTGTTAGGAAGGTCTCAGGCGGCCGCAGGGCACACGTATCCCACGCCTCTGAGATTACGTTACTCCGGGTGCACGTTCACCACAGCACCCTCTGGGTCTCCTCGGGCACGAAGCCAAACACACAACGCTGATGGGACTTCACGTCGACTCCGAGTGCAATTTCACCAGGCACTCCTTCCTGCGGTCTCAGTTGGCACCAAGACATGCACACCGCGCTGCAGAGACTCACTTTCTTCCGGTGCACACGATGATCAGTCGATCACCTCCACAGTCCCAGGTTGCACCAAAGCAAACACAGTGCTTCACTGAGACTTACTCCAACTCCGGTGCTCCGATATCCAGGTGCTCTTCACCAACGCCTTCAGCCGCACCCCGACACGCTCACCGTGTCCGAGCCTCACTTCTCCTCCGGTGCTCTCGATGACCAGGCCCTCTTCACCAGCGCCTCTGGTGCACCACGACACGCACCCTGCGCGTCCGAGACTCCCTTCACCTCCGATGCACACGCTGACCAGGTGCTCTTCACCAGTGCCTGAGGTGCACCACGACATGCACCCAGTGTGTGCAAGTCTCACTTCTCCTCCGTGTGTCCAAGATCACAGGGCATACCTTCCGAGGGTCTCAAGCTGCCACAACACACGCACACCGTTTCGCTTGAAACTTCTCCAGAAAAGTTTATATTCCTGTGTTTCCAAACAGGGAGCCAGTTCACCTAGGGCCCTTGGGGTAACAAGACACAGCACAAAGCACAGTCTTCTTCAAGCAGAGGGACCCAGCGAACAAAGCACAGTCCCAACAGCCTCTTCCTTGGTTAAAACAGCAAACTGCAGACCAGCCCCAGATCACGAAGCAAGGGTCGGTCCTTCCCAGCAATCTCTTCAGTTGTTCCCTCCTTAGCCGAGGTTCCGCTTGACCACGCAATGGGCCCAAGCCTTTTCAGTCTCAATCCATTTCTATTCTTACGTTCAGGGGTCTCCGCTCTCATAGTTATACCCCTAAATGTCTTTGAAGTTCGTTGTGCTCAGGGGTCTCTGACCCCTGCCTACATCAGTTATGGGTGTCTCCCTCCCAATGTCACCTTTCTCCCTTTGATACTGGGGGTCTGGATCCTTAATCACTCAGCAGGAGAAGGGTCAATTGTTTTATAGCAGCAACCCAGGACTCTTCACCTCCCGGGGCTTCTCCACCTACTCTCCAGACGCAGGTCAGCCTGGTGCCATCTCAACCCTTCCCTAAGTCAAGACCTCCCCCAGCTCCTCTCACCTCTCAGATCCAGACAGTCAATCCACATTCAGCAGAGACACACAGAAATGCTTAAAGCACAAAACTCAGCCACTTTCTAAAAGAGTGGTTTCTGAACACACAGTGACAAAACCACTTTCATAGAAAGATGTGTTATGACACTGTGAATTCATACATACTAAACTTCATCTCAACATTTTAAACTTATGGGAAACTAGGCTAACAAACAATACCCAGCCTCCCCCATTCTGTCCTGTGGTCAGGATGGCCTTTCACCAGTGAAAAACAAAATGAAGTGTTTTTCACTGTCAGGACATAGCACACACCTCAGTATATGTCCTGTCTTTTACTCACACTGCACCCTGCCCAGGGGTTACCCGGGACCTACCACAGGGGTGCCCACTGTGTACGCAAAAGGGAAAGTAAGGCCTGACAATTGGTTGCACTTGTCAGGACAACATGCTAATTTAGCAAACTGCGCGCAGGCCCTACACTGCAGGCCTGAGTTCCCTTCTCCGTGCACCTTTGCATTACTAGCCCTGGCACACACAGTGCACATCACTAGGGACTTTACTAGTAAGGCAAACAAATAACCATTACACTTTACACAGGGAACACTTGTACTTTGACACTGATCAGCAGTGGCAAAGTATCCAAAGCATCTAAAAGCAAAGGAGGTAGAGGCAAAAAAAAGTCAGGGGTAATCCCGCCAGGATATGCCAGGTCTGACAAGCACCATAAGCAAACAGAAATTTACAGTATATCCCTCTGTATATAACCATTTATTTTCACTATAGATATGTACCTATCTGTGTGTATTGCTTTGTATAAACACGGTAAATAATTATGTTGTTAAAAACAAAAATCATCTTTGGTCTACATGTACTTGCTTCCATTGTGCATCTATGTACCTCCATGTACTTGGATCTGTGTGACTGTTACTTTTCTCCTGAAAAAGCATATCAAATGCACTACCCTATTTCTCATCCTGTACCTCTATCAATATCTTTAATCTACATATATTTACCTCCTTTATGCATCTATATACTTTCAATGTACTTATGGATCTACATATTTATGACTTTCTTCTAATTTGGAATTTCCAATGTACTACCCTATTTCTCAGCCTATACTTCTCTCAATATATCTTCTAGCCCAACTTTCTGACTCATCTTAAACTTCTTTCTACTACTCTTTCCAATGCACTACCCTATCTCTCACCCTGTACATCTATCAATATATCCTCTACATCCACTCTCTCATTTATCTCAAACTCATACCACTACTACGATCCCCAAAATAACCCTTTCTAGACTCTCTCCTACTCTACCCCTCCTTGCATCATCTGACACCTCTTTTACTATACCGATCCCCCAAAACAAACCTTTCTAAACTCTTCCCCCAGACTCTTACCCTCCAAAAACCCTTTTTACTCATCCAAAAGCCTCCTCCTACAGCTATGACCTAAAAAAAGAAATAAAAAAATCCTTTACTCTTCTAGCCCTCCACCATCTTTTTCAATCAAAATAACAGACTAACATGTTCACTTCTCAAATTCCATATTCCACTATACTAATTCACCACTAATCCTTTATGGGTTCCAGAGTAGCGTTCTACTCGCCAATAAAGCGTTTCAACACCCCATCAGGGTTACAAGCGCTATATAAATTCCATTTTCTTTTCCTTTTCTACCCCTCCCTAACCCTTCTCAATCCAAATAACTGACTAACATATCCACCACTCAAATTAATTTCATGTTTCACCATACTAATTCAATACTAATCCTTATGGGTTCCAGAGTAGCGTGCTACTCGCCAAAAAAGCACTTCAAAACCCCATCAGGGGTAGCAAGCGCTATATAAATACAAACCTCTTTCCCTCTTCTATCCCGCCACCTACTCTTCTCAATCCAAATAACTGAATAACATATCCACCACTCAAACTACTACATATTTCACTATACTAATTTTCAACACTAATCCTTAATGGGTTCCGGAGTAGCCTGCTACTCACCAGAAAAGCGCTTCAACAACCATCAGGGGTAACGGGTGCTATATGTTTGCAAACCTTTCTTCCCCTTCTTTCCCTCCGCTACCCTTCTCACTCCAAATAACTGACTAATATCCACCACTCAAATTACTTTCATATTAAACCATACTAATTCACCACTAATACTTTATGGGTTTCCGGAGTCGCATGCTTCAACACCCCATCAGGGGTAACAAACGCTATATAAATACAAAACTTTTTTCCTCCTCTATCCTTCTGCTATCCTTCCGAATCCAAATAACTGACTAACCTATCCACCACTTAAAATTTACTTGCATGTTTCACTATACTAATTCAACACTAATCCTATATGGGTCCCGGAGTAGCATGCTACTCGCCGAAAAAGCGCTTCAACGCTTCGTCAGGGGGAGTAAGCGCTATACAAATGCAAATACAATACAATTACATGGGCATAATTGCTTTGTTCTACTCGCATTGAAGTGTCACTCAGAAGTTTTGCACAGGTTATTAAAATATCATAGTTCGCACACCGAAAAGATGGAAATATGACACATAGTCAAATTGAAAACTTAGCAGAACATTAAAATGCTGGTCATGCGGATAAAAAAACAGCCTGCTGAAAACCCTATCCGCATACCGCTCTTCCCCTAAAAAAAAAAAAACAATCAATCCACTTGCTGATGTCTCCTTTCCTGGTTTCACTACTGTTTGACTATGGTAGCAGACTGGATGCGAACCGACTGCCTGAAGCTCAACTCTGACAAGACTGAAGTACTGGTCTTCGGCAACAGGACCTTGCCATGGGACTCCATCTGGTGGCTGGCAGAGCTAGAACCAACACCCACGTACCATGCAAGAAATCTAGGGATCCTCCTAGACAACAAGGTCAGCATGATGCCACAAGTTAATACAGTGTGTACCTCCTGCATCCACATCCTACACACGCTGTGAAAGATCTTCAAATGGTTGCCTTAGAACACCAGAAGGACGGTCACACAAGCACTCATCACCAGCAGGCTGGACTACGGCAACACGCTGTATGTCAGAATCTTCAACCAACTCCTACACAGACTTCAGACCATCAACGCAAGGCTCATACTTGACCATACACGCCACGCCACACTCAACTTAGGAAGCTTCACTGGCTCCACATTCACATGCACAGTCAATTCAAACATCTCGTGCACACATACAAAGCCCTACACAACACTGGACTATAATACGTGATCAGCCGCATGCACTTTCACCAACCCACCAGACATTTACTCTCTGTCTCACTCTTTTTTCCCCGTAGTTTTATATAGCGCTAACTTGACCCAAACGTATCAGGTATCAGAGTGCTTTACATGAGCACAGTTGCGTTACACAAGGACACATTCTTTTTTTTGTTAGGCAAACACTCTCCTCGCATCTGCAAAAGCAAAATTCAGGTTGCTCATTCTCCTATATTGCACCCAAGGCATGGAACAACCTTCCTCAACACATCAGAGCCTCTTCCTCACTTCTTGAGTTCCTCAAGAAGCTGAAGACCTGGCTCTTCGTAGAAGCACCTTGGGGGTCACACACCTGTACAATCGCCTGGATACACTCTCAAGAAATTGATGCACTATATAAATCAACATAAACTTTTTTTGTATACACCTTGTGCACCCTTTCATTCTGCACCCCTCCCCCCCTTGCCTAGTGGACCGGCATGTTGGAAGTATAACATTTAATGAGCACAAAGTCTCCATAGCATTCTTCTACTACACAGAGTTAAGGTATTCTGACAGTCAGGGTGCTCCCCTCACTTCATGTTTTCACAGACATTGAGTTTCATGTGACACTACAGCACATTCTGGGTATAATCTTGATTTACTGCCATTCAACAAAAAAAACGAGTTACTTACCTGTACACTATGGTTCTCCAGTATAGATATCTTTCATAGATTCACATGCTTGTATCTTCCCCGTCGTCATGGTGGGAGTCTCACGGTAAAAGAATAACAATAGCAGTAAAAGAAAAAACTGCATAGAAAAACCATAGGGAAGTATAGAGTTTGGTAGTCTATCCACCTCATTATGTGGTCCACACCTCAGCCAATCAGCTGCCAGCCCTGATATCACACTCCCCAGTACAGCCACCATACCTTAGATTTCCAGCCCCAAGTGTGAGCCTAGGATGTATCTAGAGATAAAAGGTGGTCTACCTGAGACAACGGGGAGGCGGGTGGGCCGCATGTGAATCTATGAAACATATCTATACTGGAAAACCATAGTGTACAGGTAAGTAACTAGTTTTTGCTCCAGTATATAATCTTTCATAGATTCACATGCTTGTATCAGAATAGACAGCAGTCCCTATACCATATAGCGTTTCCAGGATAGAGCCCTTTTTCTAGGGCTCTGCTTCCTTAGTACTAAAATATCACAATGTTTTATAGCGACCCAATAACAGAGGTAGCGTCTTAGTGCTTATCGCCCTAAGACATGGTACATGAAACAAAATATCGACAATGCAAATAACAGTAAATCTAATGCAAAGAAAACAGAAAGAAAGGTACCTTCATGAAACAGGTGCCGTAGAACTGCTTGCCCCACTGCGGCGTCCGCCTTCCAAGCTGTATCCAGACAGTAATGCCTGGTAAACGTGTGCATGTTTGTCCATGTTGCCGCTCTGCAAATGTCCGGGAGCAATACTCCCACGAACAATGCGGTTGACGTTCCCATTCTTCGTGTCGAATGAGCGCAAACTCTGGCGTGCAAAGGTTATCCTGCTTTCTCGTGACATAAAGAGATGGCAAAGGCTATCCATCTTGAAATGGTAGATCTTGACACAGCTAAGCCTTTCCTAGGCCCAGCAAAAGTGATGAGCAGCTGGTCTGTTTTCCGAAAGGATTTTGTTTTGTCAATATAAAATTTGAGGCATCTCCTGATGTCCAAAGTGTGTAGAGATTTTTCCGCTGCCAAAGATGGGTTTCTGAAGTATGTGGGCAGAACAATTGGTTCGTTGAGATGAAACGCCGAAGGAACTTTGGGGATAAATTTAGGATTTGTCCTGAGAACAACTTTATCTGATTTGAATTGAAGAAAAGGCTCTGAAACAGAGAGTGCCTGTATCTCACTGACCTTCTTGGCTGCAGTGAGGGCGAGAAGTAAAGCCACTTTCCAAAAGACGAACTGCAATTCCGCTTTGTGAATTGGTTCGAATGGAGGTTTCATGAGATGTGACAAAAACTGTATTGAGCTGCCATGGGATGGACGGCTGCTTAATAGGTGGAAACACTCTGAACAGTGCTTTTAGAAATTCCTTTATTATCCTCTGCGACCAAAGAGATGGACGATTTGGTGTTCTACGGTATCTTGATATAGCCGCAAGATGGACTTTTATCGAAGCATGAGAAAGTCCAGCCTTGGCTATGTGAAGTAAACAAGGAAGAATCTGCTCCGACGAAGAGTAAAAAGGATGCAGATCTTGAACAGAACACCAATGGCAAAACATCTTCCATTTTGCTGTGTAAGTCTTATTGGTAGAAATTGCACGAGGGTTCAACAAGGTATCCCGGCATTCCTGAGGGATATCTAAGGAGTAAAATTCATGCTCATGAGGTTCCAGGCTGACAAGTTCAGAGAGGTCAACTGCGGATGAAGAACTTGCCCTTCTGTCATGGAAATCAGATTCTGAATCAAAGGGAACTGCACTCTGGGATTCACTGACCGCTGAAGAAGTTCAGAGTACCAGAAGTGTCTCGGCTAAACCGGGGCTATTAGGATTAGATGACACGGTTCCGATCTCATTTTCCGTAGTATCCTCGGTATGAGAGGGAACGGGGGGGAACGCATATGCGAACATCCCCATCCAGGGGAGGTGTAGCGCTTTTCCCCAAGACCCCGCTTGAGGGAATCTGCTTGCGAAATGTTTGCATTTCTTGTTGTGTTGATTTGCAAACCGGTCCAAAGTTGGAGTGCCCCATAAACTGAATATTTTTAAGAGTTGAGTTTGATTCCGTTCCCATTCGTGGCAAAGTGACGCTGATCTGCTTAGGCGGTCTGCCTTCTCGTTGTGTACTCCAGGGACATGTTGAACCTGCAGAGAAATGTTGTGATGTAACATCCAGTTCCAAATCTCCTGGGCTTGTGCCAAGAGGAGTTTTGATTTTGTGCCCCCCTGCTTCAATAAGTAAAACATTGTTGTCGTACTGTCTGTCCTGACTAAAACAGGCGAATTTCGGATTCTGGGAAGAAAGGCTTGCAATCCCAGGAACACAGCCTATAATTCGAGCAGGTTGATGTGTAACTGAGCCTCTTGATTTGACCAATGGCCCCGTATTTCTAGTTCCTGAAGGTGCGCTCCCCAGCCCTGTAATGAGGCGTCTGTCGTCATGACGTAGCTGGGAGATTGGGGTTCGAAAAGTAGACCTCTTGATAAGTTGCTCCTGATGCCCCACCATGACAAAGCATCTTTGATCTGAGGCTTGAGAGAGATTCGGTCCTCGAAGGATCTTAGGGCTTGAACCCATTGCTTGTCAAGAAGTTCTTGCAGCGGCCGCATGCGTAGCCGACAATTGGGGACTAAGGGAATGCAGGATGATATCATCCCCAGTAATGATGTAATTGTGCTGTCAGTCCCATTATTGTTTGCATGCGTTCTTCCGAGGGGTACGCTTTTGCTGCCCGAGTTTGTAATTTGGCTCCTAGGAACTGAATTGACTGCGCTGGAATGAGGGAAGACTTTTCCAGGTTGATCCGCAGCCCTAGAACTTGGAACAAATCCATGCAGCATTCTAGGGATTGTAATGCTTCCTGGAACAATGCGCCTTTTATGAGCCAGTCGTCCAGATACAGATATATCTGGAGGCCTTGCTGTCTCAAGTGTGCCGCGATCTGCGCCATGCATTTTGTGAATACCCTTGGCGCGTATTTGAGAAAGAAGGGTAACACTTAGAATTGGTAGTGGCACCCCACCATAGTAAACCGTAGGAACTGTCTGTGTTTGATGTGAATCGGGATATGGAAATAGGCATCTTAGAGATCTAACGATGCCATGTAATCTCCTCTGCGCAACATTAGGAGAATCTCTTGTAGCGACAGCATACGAAACAAAATCTTTTTGATATACTTGTTCAGACCCCTGAGATCCATTACCTGCCTCCATTTGGTGGACTGCTTTTTTCTTATAAGGAAAAAATGCGAGTAGAATCCTTTCCCTCGCTGTTGTGGTGGAACCTCTTCTATTGCTCCCTTCACAATGAGGTCCAAGATTTCCGCCTTGAGTGCAGAGAGATGGTTTTGTTTCCTGTGAATGGGAGGTCGAGCTGGAGGCTTTTGTCTGAGCTCCAGGGTGTGGCCTTGGTGCATAATATCCAATACCATCTGTCCGGTGTTATTGACAGCCACTGATGATAGTAACGAAAGAGGTAATGGATCTGATTGTGTCGTGAGGAGGTGGGTGGTGCCTGAATATCGTCACTGTCTCCTATTGGAGTCCTGTGCCTTTCCCTTGTAGAAGACTTTCTTCTAGACTGCTGTTGGCAAGAGGTGTTAGAAGAGCGAAACTGCTGGGTGTTAGAGGATTGACGGTACCCCTGTTGATGATAAGGCTGGCACCTGTTAGGTTGAAATGAGGATCTTTGATGGGACTGACCTCTTCATCTTCCACGAAAAGATTTCAATCTTCCTTGTTGCAAGGACCCTAAGGCTTTTGCGGTGTCTGTGTCTGCTTTTATTCCTTGCAAGGCATCATCGATATGCCTTCCGAAAAGGTTTTCCCCATCAAAAGGCATATCCACGATCATCGTTTGGACTTCGGGCCGGAAGGACGTAGCCTTCAGCCACCCTTAACGCTGAAGCGCTACAGCTCCAGCCATCTGTCTGAATCCTATCGATAAGATGTCCATGGCGATATCAATGGACTCGGAAGTTGCTCTAGCTCCGTCTTGCAGGATCGCTGCCGCCTCTTCTTTTTTGTCATCAGGAAGATGAGACAAAAGTGGAATGATGTCTGACCACATTTGTTGATAATATCGGCTGACAAGTGCCAATGCATTTGTGGCTTTGATCGAAGTTGCTGCCAGCACTGCAAAGCGTTTTCCTGCGCCATCCATCTTTTTGCCCTCCTTGTCCGGAGGAGCCAACAAAGCAGAGGCCGGGTTCTTGGAGCGTCTCAGGTCAAGGAAGACCGATCAGGCACGCTGGGGATGTTTCGGGGGCACGATACTTTTTCTCAGTCCTAGGAACTGAGGCTGCAACCGTGGCAGGATTCTTCATAATCTTCAGCCCCTCTTCCCAGATGTGGTTAATTATAGGTATTGTCCTAATAGATTTTCTTGAAGATTCCTTAAAGTCATAAAGGAAACACTAATTTTCCTTTACTGGCAGAGGAAGTTCAAACCTCTTGGAAGCTTTCTCCATTAAGTTATGAAATACACCGATGTCTTCCGGCAGTGAATTTGCCGGAGATGGTGATGGTCAAGGAATAACATATTGAACCCACTCATCGTCCCCTGGATCGTCTTGTAGTAATCCCCCTTCCTCTGGCTGTTCCTCCTGTTCGCTTTCCACAAAGTCATCCCTAATAGTTATAATTTTTGGGGTACACACTTTTTGCACCGAAGGTGGAGGTTGAATCCTCGGAGTCTGAACCACTGGCTGTGGAACACTTGTGGTGTTGGAAGCAGAAGTATTGGCACCTGGGAAACGACGATAGTAGTCATTAATCATGTGCCTTAGGTCGGAGACTAGAGAGATAGGTATGGATATAGCGTCCTCTCTGACATCATCCTCTTCCTCGTCATAATTGTAGGCTTGCTGGAACAATTCATACCTCTTGGAGCCGTGTACTGGGCGATCTTTAAACAACAGTTCCTCCTGAACTTCCTGGTATTCCTCCTCATCTGTCTCCTGGCTTTTAATATGAAGCTGCGAGGGGCTATAATCCACTTTGTCTGCAACATCATCTTCTGACTCCAGTAAATCCAATAGTTTAGATGGGGGAAGCGGCAAGATCTTGGTCCATGAGAATTCTGTAGTTTTCTTGTCCGTCGACGAGCCAGTCAACGGATGGAATCTCTTTATGGAGACGGTTGATCTTGTCATCGGTGATTTAAAAGTCGTCGTCGACTGAGCGCCCATCGACGAGCGCGCAGACGGTGGCATTAGAATGAGGTTTTCACACTCGTCGACGACGACGATGCCATCGACGGTCCCGTCGACGACTATGCCATCGATGGACCGGCGACGACGATGTCGTCATCGTAGATGCTGTCGACGATGCAGCCGTCATCGAGATGGTCGTCGTTATCGTCGTCGACGTCTTCTTTGGCGTCGTGACAGAAGGCACTCTGGTCTTCGACGACGGGAGCGACGATGCAGTCTTCGTCTCTGAAGGCTTTTTGAGAGGTGTATGAGGCAAAAAGGATGACGATGTCTCTGTGACTGTAGATTTTTCAGTTTTCTGTTTCTTTACCTCAGCTTTTTCCTCAGACAACTCTGTCTTATGTTTTTTAGAGGAGTGCCCTTTTCCTTCATCAGACTTAGAGTCTGAGGTACTTTTCTTTTTCTGTAGCCATAATAACAGGCGAGCCTCTCTGTCTTTCAGGGTTTTAGCTAGGAAGGTGCGACAGTGTTTGCACTCCTTGGGGACGTGCTTAGGGTAAAGGCAATATAAGCATTCTTTGTGGGGGTCCTCAGAATATAATCTGGCTTTCCCACAAGATTTGCAATGTCTGAACAGCCTCTTCTTAGAGCTGTCAGACATGTTGAATAATTAGAGGAAAAAACAGTACCTCAATCCAAAGCTGAAGAAAAGGTCAAAAGTTCACCAAGTAACCAGAAAAACTGAGCAGAGCGCAGGGAGACTCCTTCTCACACGATGGCGGTTGAAAATCTGAGGTATGGTGGCTCTGCTGGGGAGTGTGATATCAGGGCTGGCAGCTGATTGGCTGAGGTGTGCACCACATAATGAGGTGGATAGACTACCAAACTCTATACTTCCCTATGGTTTTTCTATGTAGGGTTTTCTTTTACTGCTATTGGTATTCTTTTACCGTGAGACTCCCACCATGACGACAGGGAAGATACAAGCATTTGAATCTATGAAAGTTTCTATACTGGAGAAGTCACCTGACAGTAATAATTTGTAAGTTAAAAGCCCAAGACTGAAACAATGTGAGTGATGACATGGAGTAAAGTGACCAATTAAGAACTTTCAACGAGCTGTAGATTATTTAGGTAGGAGAAAGCAAAAAGCACAATTGTGATCTGAAAATATAATGAGTTGCCTGCCTAAGTCAGGAATATTGGTGTGCTTTCTTCTGCTGTTACTAAGCTGTGTACATAACAAGTGTTACTTTTACCTCATCTTATGGAACTGTGGCTTGAGGTGGTGTAATGCAAACCAAAACAGATCTAGTCATGAACGTGTAATTCACTGAGTCACATGAATGTAACTGGTAATATTCAATTCTTCCTCATCACAGTCATTACCAAATGAGCAATCTCTCTTGTGAACAGAAAATTTACCAAGCAAAAAAACACATCTTTCCTCAGACTCTTTGCCTTTTACCTCCTGCTTTTGCTGAATATTTTTCTTGGCCTTAGGACTCTGAGCACTTTACCACTGGTGAGCAGTGTTAAAGGGCATACGCTTCTCCCTTAAACATGGTGACACTGGGATATACCTGATTAGCATATATGATTTACTCAGAAGTCTCTTGTAAAGTGGTATACTATGTACCCCGGGCCTGTAAGTCAAATGCTACTAGTGGGCCTGCAGCACTGATTGTGCCAACCACCTAAGTAGTATTTTAAACCTGTTTGAGGCCTCTTATTGCAGGGCCTGTGTGAGCAGTTTACTGCCACTTTGATTTGGCATTTAAAACTACTTGCCAAGCCTTAATCCCCCCCTTTTTTTAAATATCAGTCACCCCTAATGTAGGCCCTAATTAACCCAAATTGCAGGGTGCCATGTAAGTAAAAGGTAGGACGTTTGTTTAATCGTTACATGTCCTGGTAGTGACAAACACCCAAATTTGTTTTTCACTAATGCGAGGCCTACTCCTCTCATAGTTTAGCATTGGGAATTCCCTTATACACTTTGACGTGGTAATTCCTGAGATAAGTAGCTATTTAAGATTTTTTATCTTTTGGAATGGTCTTGATAAATCCTACTTACTGGTAAAGTGGGATTTAACAATACTGTTTTAGAAAAGCCACTTTTAGAAAGTGGACATTTCTCTGCCCTTATAGCTCGGTGTGCCTTACAGCCTGTCTACAATACATCTCTGGGATGGGTAACAGCTACACTTTGTGCCTTCCCTCCAGACAGCCACAAACACAGGAAGGCTAGGTGTGGATGTGCATCCATCCACATACATCTGCATTCTGATGGCCCTTCCTGGGCAGGTAGGGAGGAAGGGGCTGACACTTACTTCAATAGGTAGTAGCCTGACCCCACACAAAGGTCTGATTACCTCCCACAGACATCCTGGAAGACAGGACTGGATTGAAACGGATACTTCGGAGAGCTGCTTTGAAGTCACCCCCACATTAAAGGCACATTTGGGTATCACTACTGGGTTTCTGACCCCCTAAACACAGACACTGCTGGAACTACAACTGCACATAGCCAGAAGGACATCTGTGCTGCTTAAAGGACTCATCTTTGGACTGCAGACTTTGAAGGCTTTTTTCTTGTGTTGCCCTGCTGCCTTCTGTCCTCTGACTTTGCTGAAGGAGAGCTGGACTCTGCTTTTCTCTTCCAGTATGCTCCAAGGGCTTGTTGGCTCATCTCCTGTTGCTTGAGACTCAGGTGTTCTATTCCATATAAGTACCCCAATATAGGCTCAGGTAACATTGTAACCTTTCACCTATACTCTCCCCTACATTACACACATTACGGTTCTTGGGGACAGACTTTTTACCTAGATACAACACTACACACAGAACGCAGGATTTTCCCTGTTATAAGCCTCATACATTATGCATGAGGATTCTTGGAAACTCAGCAGGACTACCATCTCCTGTATAATAACTATGTATAAAGTTAATTTCCGACGTCATCCTAAGTCCGACAATTGGCACAGCAAGATAAAACCCCTGGGGAGACCTTTGGGTAATAAACATCACATGTTGCTGAGACAAAGAGAGGAGAACTAGGACTTCCATGCCGACACACTGACGCGAGACGCTGGGTCTCCTCCATGCAGATACTCCAGCTCGCAGTGGTCTAACATCCCTTGCGGGGTGTCCAATTCGAGACCAAGACGGGGTCGCACAGTCTCTCACTTCAGGTAATGGGGTTGACTTTATCCTAGAGGGATTCCTGGCTTAACACCTACACACATGCTAGGTACACTTAAGTACATCTAGTTAGGATTGCATCATAGGAGTATGCATTTTATGGTCATGTATTTTATATACTTGTCTGTATTCATGATTTTAGCATAATGGTAGGAATCTACCATCCTTTCACTTTCCTAGTGCTTCTAATCATTTATATCTGTTGCTGTCTAGTGATTGTTTCAGCACACCTATTTTACACTAAAATGACGACTGTTGGAGGAGCTTAGCGCGCATCCAAGATGGTCGCGTGAGCACAGGGCTCCCCGGACCCTCGCCGCTCCTCGCAACTTATCCTGATGATATCCTGATTTCTTGGACAGACTTTTGAAGGCGAACCTAGACTGAGTCCATAACTCTTTCCAGAATTTGAATCGGACTTGGGCGACCGAAATTACGGCACTTTGAACTTTTGAGGCCCGCCTTGAGGCCGTGCCGGGGACTTGGTGATCTGTGGAGCCGGGCGTAGTTGAACAACAACGGCATTGGGACCTCCTCAGTGGCCGTGTCCCCACTTTCGGTTTCACTTTCAGTTTCTGGCGTGGTCTGATCGAGGGCCTGTTTCGCTTGGCCAGGGACCAATCCAGCCTCCTTCTGTAGTCACCGCTGCCTTCTCATCACAGCGTACTGGGTCAAGTTGTGCCTCTCTCCGGACCCCACGAGCCAGCTTCTGGGCCGGCCAGTGCCCGACCTGCCGGCGGCCATTTTCACTCGGTCCTGTGGGCCCCTCCGGGGTGCATCTTCCACCATGGCGGGCAGGGGTGAGCCTGAAAGGCGGAAGACCAAGACGTCTCTTCGTGGGGGACAGTTCCAGACAAATGTCATGGATCACTATACTCAAGCCAAAGGATCCCCCGGGCCTTCCAGCAGTACCCCGGAGGACGCCAGAGCAGACCTATCTGCCCCTGTTGACTTGTCCCTGCAGGATATTATGGGCGCCATCACCGGCATGAAGGAGACCATCGGCCAGCAGTATGAGGCCCTGGCTCGTAAAATTGACACAGTCGCCATTGATGTCACTCTAATCAGGGCTGACCTGTCCAAAACTAATGAGAAGGCGAAGTCATTGGATTTGAAGACCTCCAGCCTCACGGCCGATGTGTCGGGACTTTTAACAGACCTTGGCGCTCTGAAATCGGCCAACGACTTGATGTCCCATCGGCTGGACGATTTTGAGAACAGGGCAAGACGCAACAACATCCGCGTCATAGGTGTTCCGGAGAATCCCGAGACTCGCTCTGTTGACCTCCTGGTTGAAGATCTAATCCTTACTCATCTTGCCCCTTCTGGACTCAGCAAGTTCTTCGCTGTGGAGCGTGCACATCGTGTTCCGGGCGGCAAGCCCAAGCCTGGCGCTCCCCAGAGGCCTATCATTGCTAAACTCTTTCATTTCAGGGACCGTGATGCGATTTTGCAGGCCTCGAGGGTGCACGGCCCGGTGAAATTTGAAAACTCCTCTGTCAATTTTTTCCCGGACTTCACTCAACTTGTGCAGAGACAGAGGATGGGCTTTCAGGGGGTTAAGCGACGTCTTCGGGACCTGGGATTGAAGTATGCTATGCATTTCCCTACCAGGCTTCGAGTGGAATATGAGGAACGGACCTTCTTTTTTGAACGACCAGACAATGTGAGTGACTGGTTGGATTCCCTGCCTTGCCGGGGCGATCGAGCGGGGCATCCTGGCGGTGCCGAAGGTGGTGAGCCTCCACAGAAGTGATCTTTCGGTCCCTATGCTTGATAATCGGACATTGCTCAGTTGGGTTCTACCTTTTTGTATATTTTGTCTTATAATAGTTCGTGTCTGGGTGGCGGGTGGAGACGGGCCTCTCTCCTCCTCCGGGGTCTTTTTGTAGAATGGGATTGTTAGGGCGACAGGCACACTGCATTTTGGGGTGGTTTTGTTGTTTGCAGGGCTGCAGGGAGTGGGGAGTTGTAATGGGTTTTGGTTGGGGGGTTTGTGTTTGTGTTTTCTTTTCTCAAGGCGGCATATTGGTTCTTTCTTTGCTTCTGGTGTCCTGCTCTCTGTGGGGAGACTCCTGCTATTTTTGTGGGGATGGGGGGTAGTGGGTTGAGGTTGATATCTTGGAACGTCAATGGATTGGGGGATCGTATCAAACGGGGTGTTGTATTGCAATATTTGCGTCGTTTGACTCCTGATGTCGTACTCCTGCAGGAGACGCATTTGGTTGGAAATGTGGGTCATGCTATGAACAGGTGGGGATACCGATTGGTTGCACACTCTGGGTTCACCACTGGTTCCAGAGGGGTTGGTATTCTTGTCCGGTCTTCCCTCCCACTGGAGATTGATAAGGTCATCCTTGACGACAGAGGGCGTTATGCTGCCCTAACTGGGAGGTGGGAGGGCAAGACCCTTTCCTTGGTCACGATATATGTCCCCCCAGGCCTCCAGACCTCTACTTTCTCGGATGTCGGCCGGCTGTTGTTGGAACTCCCCGATAGTCTTCTCCTCATGGGTGGGGACTTTAACTCGGTGCTATCCGGCGATCTGGATCGTCACCCCCCCCAGGGCCCTTCCTGTTTCCCAATCATGGCTCGGTGGGTTTTTGTACACCTTTGGTCTGGTGGATTGCTGGAGGTTAATGCACCCGATGCAATGTCAATACACCTTCCACTCCGGGGCGCATGGGAGTCTCTCTAGGCTTGATTACTTCCTCATGCCCGCGGCCCAGTCCACCCACGTTGGGGAGGTTCGACACTTGGCCCGGGGCATTTCAGACCACTCCCCTGTGTGGCTGCTTTTTGACACGGGGACGCAAGCAGCGGGGCGGATCGCCCCTATTAACCCTTGGCATCTGCGCAACCCCAGGACTCGCGACAGCCTCATTAAGTCGCTCGACCACTACTTCCTGGAGAACGAGGGGTCTGTCCTGTCCTCCGTGTCCTTGTGGGAAGCTTTCAAAACTGTTATTCGTGGACAGGCCCTCTCTTTAATAGCTGAGACCAAGAAAGCTAGGAATGGGGAGGTTGTGAGGCTGGAGGCTGAAATACTGGAGTAGGAGTCTGAGCTAGACTCGGGTGTCACCCAGGACCGGCTCCACGCCCTTGGTTTGAAACAGTTTGAATACAAATCCCTTGTTACTGACGCCGCCAAGACACTGTACAGGGAACAGCAAGGTAGACTCTATGATGTTGGGGATAAGGCGGGTAAACTGATTGCGTGGCTCGATAAGAAGGAGAGAGTGAACCGTGTGGTCCCTGTGCTTCAGGATTCCGGTGGTGTGCGTGTGACTGACCCTGGCGAGATTGTGGAGTGTTTTGCTGATTATTTTCGTGTGGTTTACTCCCCGGTGTCCGACAGAGATGAGGTTGGCTCTCGTTCCTTGTTGAGGGACATTGCGCTGCCTTGCCTGTCTGAGGAGGATCGAGAGTGCATGGATGCATCGTTGTCAGCCGACGAGATTGCTATCGCGATTCGTTCCCTTCGTACTGGTAAGGCTATGGGCCCCAACGGATTGCCTATTGAATTGTACAAATTGTGTCCGGATAAAGTCGCGCCTTTTCACCGTGATATGTTTTTGGAGTCGCGTGAGCTTGGTTCCCTCCCTAGTGACCAGCGGCTGGCCACCATAGTTGTGATTCTCAAAGAGGGAAAGCCTCGTGATCGTTGTGCCTCATACAGGCCCATTTCCCTACTGAATGCTGAACCAAAGATCCTCGCCAAGGTCCTCGCTAATCGCCTACTCGCTGTTATCTGTGACCTGATTCATCCGGATCAATCTGGTTTCATCCCGCACCGGAACACCGCTCTCAACCTGTGGCGTTTGCATGGCGTTCTCGCCAGGGCGGAGTTTCTTTCCGAGCCTGCCATCTTGGCTTCCTTGGACGCCACGATGGCCTTTGATACGATAGAATGGTCATACCTTTGGGCCACTCTGGCGAAGTTCGGTTTCGGGCCGGGATTTATTAGTTGGGTCAGACTTCTATATACGGGTCCGCTGGCTCAGGTTGTTGTCAACGGGAGGGTGTCCCAGCCCTTCGCTCTAGGGGGGGGTCCTAGGCAGGGGTGTCCGCTGTCACCCCTGCTCTTTGCTGTTGCTTTAGAACCGCTCGCAGCCTGGCTCCGATGGGAACCGTCGATAAAGGGCATTCAGTGGGCCCCTGGCTTTGAGGACCGAGTCTCGTTGTACGCCGACGATATTCTTTTGTACCTCACCTCCCCGCGTGAATCCCTTAATGTCCTCTTTGACGTCCTCACTTCTTTCGGGAAAAACTCCGGGCTGATCATCAACTGGTCCAAATCCTGTGTGTATGTTATTTCCGGTGACCTTCCCCCCTTGCCGACTAGGTTTCCCATTCAAATTTCGCAATCCGGTTTCAAGTACCTGGGGATCTACGTATCGTTGGACTCGGCGGTCCGCCATGAGCATAATCTCCTTCCTCCTCTCCGGCGATTAAAGTTGGACGTGGCTCGCTGGCGTAGGTTGCCGTTGTCGCCACTCGGTCGAGCGGCACTTTTTAAAATGATGTCCCTGCCCCGATTTCTTTACGCACTCCAGAACTCCTTTGATATTATTCCGGCGGCCTACTTCCGGGAGGTGGAGGGTCTACAGAGGAGACTTATTTGGGACGGTCGCGCTCGTATCGCTCTTGCAAAACTGACTCTCCCCTGGTATGACGGGGGCATCGCGCTCCCGGACATCAGGAGGTACTATTGGGCCTCCCAGCTGTCCGCTATCAACCATGCTACGTATGCACCCGGACCAAATCCGGCTTTCGAGATGGATAAATATCAGTTGCCTGGTGGCAACTTCAACAGAGCGCTCTATTCTCGGACGGCGGGGAGGAACCTAACGGGACCCACTAGGATTGCAGTGCGTGCGTGGAGGGATGCCAATGTGGCCATGCATTGGAATGATCGCCTGACACGAGCGACCCCCCTGTTTGCGTCGGACGGATTGGGATGCCTCTGGACGACGAAAGGTTTTGAGAACTGGGATATGATTGACATTAGCAGAGTGGGTGATCTCTGGGTGAAAGGGTCTGTCAAATCCTTTGCGGCGCTTCAGAGTGAGTATGAGCTGAGTGAGAGGGAGTTCTTCAGGTACGCACAGGTTCGCCACGCTTTGCTGTCGGTTTTCAAGGCCGGTACCACGATCCCCGTAGCTTCACCACTCGAGGACCGTATACTTGATGGTCATCTGCCCGATAGTACGATTTCTTTGATTTATAAGAAGTTAATCAACAGTCGAGCAGACCTCCTCGTACATCTTCGGGAGGCATGGACCGGAGACGGGTTGGAGTTGGACGACGAGGACTGGCAGTCTGCATTGTCTTCCCCGAAAGAGGTCGCCATTCCTGCCCGTCTCCGTCTTGTCCAGCTTAAAATTCTTCTCCGTGTGTATGTGACGGGTCCTCGTTTGGTTGCGATGGGTTTTTCTTTGGATGGGCTATGTAAGCGCGGCTGTGGTATGAGTGCCACCTTCCTTCATATCCTTTGGGAGTGTCGCGAGGTTGCGGCCTATTGGCGCCGTGTGCATGCGGTAATGGAGTGTGTCACTGGGGTTGCTCTGTTGCCTGAGGCTCGTCGATGTTTGCTGAACGTATGGGAGCCGAATGATTATAATGTTGCCCAGGCCCGGTGGGCGGCACTTGGGAACATGATTGCAAAGAGGGATATCGCACAGCTTTGGGGTTCCCGACGGCCTCCCACCGTGTCAGTGTGGAAGGAGAACATGGACTGGTGTATGTTCAGGGAGAAGACGGTATATCTGGTGCGGGGCAAGCCTGGGGCGTGGGGTAGAATTTGGGGTCAGTGGAACGCCTACCGAGGTAACATTTGTACACCCCCTTTTGAAGATACTTCTGATATTTCCCTGTCCCCCTGGTCCTGGGGTTCCCTGAGTACTGTACTCTTTACGCTGATTGTTCTGACCTCCCCGCTGCCCCCCCCCCCCCGGTCATCTTTATTGACCTCCTGATTCTTTACCTGGTGGGGTGGGGTCCCCCCGTCGGCACTTGACACTGTCTAAACTGTTTCTCGCCTTGAGTTTTGTTTTTCTTTTTTGTTCGTTTTTCTTTTTTCAAAATTTAAAATATCAGTATTCTGCCTAACTTCTGCGTTGCCGAGCGTAACTTTGTAATCCTGCTGCGCCTCTGGGGATCAGTCGCTGCTTTGTGACGACACGTAATTGGCATGCATTTGCTAGCGGCCGGCCCTGGTGGTTGTAGGCCCACGTTTGTACTGTTGCTTTCTGCACAATAAAGTTTAAAAAAAAAAAATAATAATAAAAAAAAAAAAGACGCCTGTTCAATAAATGTTTATTGAAAAACATCCATATCGTTTATTCTGTGCATCTCTCTGAAACTAACTAAGCACAAGTGACTGTGTGACCACCAGGGCCAAAACAGCATGTCAGAGGAGTAAAGCAAGAGTGGATGCTGAAATAATGGGCCAGGCCCCTACAAACAAAAGGAAGAGAAAGCTGTCTGGGAAACTAATTTCAGAGATTCACATGACCCAGATGGAGTCTGTCCCTCGGGGGAAGGACTTGGAGCCTGAAGTGGAAGCTACTCCCCGAGACATCTGTCAGAGCTTGCAGAGCTGCAAGTGGCTGGAGCAGAGGTGGGCAAGCCAACAAATAAAAAGGATGAGCTTAGCCAGAGCCAAGACAAGGGTCTGGCTTGGCTCAAAGAGTGCATGAGCCAAGGACTGAAAATGTAGCAGTGTAAATCAAGCAAAAACCACACTTAAAATAGGATAAAGTCTCTTCAACATTCACATCAGTGTATTTCTTTAACATGCAGAAGCTTTTGACATGACATTATATCACTGACCCGAGAGGTACTGATTAAAGGTGCCCTGGCGATAAGTCAGTTGTGATGTGTACTCTGTATGTGACCCAGATTCTTATACATAGAGCAGCGTTAGTCTTTAAAAATATGTTTTTGTACAGCTCTTATTCTGAACTCATGTATTGGATTGTGCTTTCATATGTGATAAGGATGACAAAAAAGGAGTGAACAAATACAATATTTGCCCAATATCACACAATTTGGTTAAAAGGAGAAGCTGGGATAAACCCAAGGTTTTCTGATTTCACTTGGTAGAAAATCAGCCACTATTTAATTGGCATCTATTTGTTTCTTTTTTTTACCTCAAAAGTTAATGCTCTGTTTTGAACTTTTTGTGCATGAGGGTAGAGGTGGGAGGCAGGAATAAGCTACATGAAAGCTTGGCTCGTTTTGGCCTGGAGGGTCAAAGAGGAACTCTAGCTGAGACAGAGCCAGGCAGCTGGCTTGAGGCTGGCTTGAGCTTTCAGTAGCTTGCCCACCTCTAGGAAGGAAGAGCCTCCAGGGAGGAGTTTTGCCAATCCCTACACTTGAAGGCCTTTGGCAGTAGGCTGAAGTCTACAAAAAAGAAGATATCAGTGGTGCCCACAGGATCGTCTGGGAGTATGGTATCTTGCACAGTGAGGCAAGGTAACCCAAATCTGTCCCTAAACAGTAGCGGGTATTTCACCTCAATCTGGCCCATTGCAATTCCTTGGCAGGGCATCTGGGGCTGACCAACATTTGGAAGAGCCACTTTTAATGATCCCAGATGTCAGAAAAAGTAAAGGAGTTCTGTCGCTGCTGCCTCACCCGTCAAGCCAGTGGCAAGACAGAGAGAAAACCCAAAGGTCTCTTAACTCCACTACCAGTGGTTTGGACAATTTTGGGAGGGTGTGGACTCATAGTGTTGGCCCCCTAAGCCCTCCTACTGCTTCTGGCAATCGGTTCATCCTAGTGGTGGTGGACTATGCCTCAAGATACCTAAAGGCAATATCCATCACACCCACAGTGGCCTGAGCCTTGCTTGGTGCATCACCAGAGTAGGGTTTCCTAAGGAGGTGGTGTGTGACAGAAGCACAAACTTCATGTCTGCCTATATGAAGGCCACGTGGGATCAGTGTGGGGTAACATAAGTTTACTACCCCTTATCACCTCCAGACAATGGTTTAGTTAGGAGCTTCAACAAAACCATGAAAAGCATGATTATAACTTAGCCTTACAAACTCTAAAGAAGGTCGAATATCCTACTTTCATACCTGCTATTTGCTTTCAGGGGGTACTCCAAAAAGGAGTGGGCTTCAGCCGCTTTGAACGGATGTTTAGCTACCTTGTGAGAGGTCACTTGAGCCTGGTGAGAAACAATTGAGAGAAGCCTTTGCAAAAACCAAAGCAGGACATTGTGGACTATGTACTGAGCCTGCCGTCAGGCATGGCAAAGAACAGGCCAGCAAGGAGCTTGTGAAGCACTGTCATGACCAGAATGCTGCCTTGGTTGAGTAACAGGTCAGAAGGAGTGGGTGTTAGAACATGTCATTCCCAAGGTCCTCCTAGACAAGTGGACTGGGCCTTATCAGATACTGGAGAAGATGGGGTAGGTCCCCTATTTGGTGAAACAAGGCACCCCAGACAGCCTCACAGGGTGATCCATATTATCAGATTGAAACTCAACCATGACAGGGATGACATGACAATGCTCATGGTGACAGATGGAGGTGAATAAGTGCAAAGTGCCCTCTCCCAGACCTTGTCAAATAATGAAGAGGATGGCTCAGTGGAAGGAGAAGCAATCTCTTTCACTCTGACAGAGCAACAGCAGAAGGACTGTCAAAACCTGTTAAGACAGTTTGCTGGTTTGTTCTCTTCCAAACCAAGGCTGACCCAGTGGTGCGTTCATGATATGGACACAGCTGACAGTTTACTTGTCAAAAGCAAAATCTACCATTTGTATGACCAGGGAAATGGCAGCATCAAAGATGAGGTTGCTAAGATGCTGGTGATAAAGGGTGCTTGAGTCATGTAGTCACCCTTGGTCAAGCCAATTGGTGCTGGTATCCAAACCTAACCCAAAAGTTGGGAAGCCAGAGCTAAGATCCTATGTGGACTACATGGGACTCAATGGAGTAACTAAGACTGATGCTCACCTTATCGCAACAGCAGGTGAGCTCATAGATAAACTTGGGGCTGCCAAATACCTGAACACTTTTGAGTAGTAGATTGCCCTAACAGAAGGAGCCAAGGAGAGGTCTGCTTTAGCCACATCAGAGGCCCACTTCAAATTAAAGGTGATTTTGTATTACAGAATTCTGTTTGGGCTGGAAGCATTTACAGAAGCATATCTTGATGATATTTTTGTATTTAGCTCAACTTGGCTGGATCACCTGGCCTACCCGAAGGACGTGCCTCACTTCCTGCAGCACACAGACCTGACTATTAAGGCAAGCAAGTGCCAAATAGAGCAAGGGGTTGTTGTGTACTTGACTCGCCTGGTAGGTGGGACACGCGTACAGCATATCCACGCCAAGAGTCAGACAATTCTTGGCCTGACTGGGTACTACAGATGGTTTGTAAAAGGGTATGGCTTTATTGTAGCACCCTTGACAGAACTCGCCTCCAGGAAGCAGCCAAAAAAACGTATTTCGACTTAGGAGCATCAAAAGGACTTTGACACCCTAAAAAAGCAATGTTCTTAGCACCTTTCCTAAAAACACCTGACAATAGCAGAGTGTTTATTGTCCAGACAGATGCTTTCAGAACATGGGACCATGGCAGTGTTGGCACAGGTAAATGATGAGGGTCAGGAGCTACCAGTTGTCGTTATTGGTAGATGACCCCACCCCAGAGAGCAGTGTTGGAGTGCCATTGAGAGGAACACTTTGCTGTTGTTTGGTCCATGAAGAATCTGAGACTCTACCTGTTTGGGACTCACTTCAGAGTTCAAACCAACCACAGGCCTCTGAGATGGATAATGCAGCTGATAGGGAAGAACCTCAAACTGTTAAAGTGGTCCATTTCCCTATTGATTAAGGACTTTATAGTGGAACACAGACCAGGGAGTGACCATTCCAATGCAGATGCCCTTTGTAAAAAACGAATCCACTTAGACGATAAGAACTACCAAGGTAGATGTTGCTCACTTATCACCTTTCATCTGGAGGGGCCCAGGTAAAAAAATGGCTCCCCTTTGATGACCCCCCCCCCCCCCAAAAAAATGTGTGGACTTATCCTGCTGGTTTTATTACTCTGAAGTGCACTTGGCACCGCAGACCCCTGCTGACCAGGCCCCAGTGCTCTCACCCCTCAATGTATATGTGCAATTGACTCACAGCTGTTTGGCAAATTTAACTTACCTATAGGTTCCTAGTATATGGTACAAAGTGTATCCAAGGATTGTGAGCTAAATGTCACTAGTGAACTCCAGCATCTATTGTGCCACCACTGCCGTGACAAAGTGAAAACATGGCTCTAAGTCTGCCACTGCAGCTAAGTTGGGCATCTTTTAAAGTGCAAACCTGACATGGGAAAAAAATCTTTTTCGCAGGTGCAAACCTTCCTTTTAATAATTAATAGGTCACCCCTATGGAAGACCTTACAAGCTCACAAGGCAAGGTGAAGAATATTAAAAAGCAGCATATGTTCCTTTTATGTTTTACATATATTGACTGTGAAAACTTGGAATTGTCGGTTTCACTGTAGCAAGGCTGGTAGTCCCCTTGTCTAACATGGCGTTACACTAGCCCAACCTTTAGGTGTTAACTCCCATTTGGGACCACCAAATATAGTACTTGTTATATTGAACCCGACTCATTGCTGAAGTCGGATTTCAAGTACGTTTTAGTATAAAGGTGACTTTAGAAAGTCACCAGTTTCTTGCCCCAGCGTTTTAGTAGTCGTTGCTGATTAACTGCAGAGGTTGTCACCTGAAACAGTCTTGTGCCCTCCTGCCAAGAGGTGTGAATGGCTCACTGGGAAAGGGGACAAAAGGCCTATTGGTGGGAGGTGGTGTGACCTCCTCCTGACAGGATCCCCAGAGGGCTGTGGCCACAGATAGCCCAGCTTTAAAGAGGCAGTCTCCTCTGATAGGCAAATGAGAGTCACACTGTAGCCCTCCCTGTACTTTGAGGTAGACAGACTTGCATCTTCCCCCAGTTGGGAGAAACTTGGTGCAGAACTAGGTAACTAAGGGGAGTTGCTCATTATTCTGGACATCCTTCAGGGATGTGCCAACAGATGTGACCCAGGTAAGAAAAGTTCTGACATTCTGGATTTGGGCAGAGATGCACTCAGGGATTGTTTAGTGCCAATCTCATAGTAAGTGATGTAAGGTGGGTAGGATTGTCCCGTGTGGATTTTGCCCCCATAGGTTAGGGAGTCTTTCCCACCCACAAACTCAAAATTGGCATAAATGTGACACCCTGGACTACCAGCATCAGAACGCTGATGAAATCAGAAAGAAGAAAAGAAGGAATTCACCTGTTGAACCTCTGGGCCTCAGAAATAAAAGATGCACCAAGAAAGACTGCACTTACTAAACGAAAACAGGACTCCAGAAAGAGAAAGGCTGCTCCTGCTCGTGAACGTATGGTGAGAGACCCCAAGGGCTGGACCTGCTTTCATTTGAGCCAAGGACCAGTGACTGGACTCCAAGGGCTGAATATGACAGATTACAAAGCGTACTAATACCGCGCGTGTCATTACAATGCGGGTATTACTACGCGTAGTCATTCACCTTGACCCACCATTACCACGCATACTTTTTTCACGAATATGCCTTTACCATGCATGCCATTACAATGCAAAGGTATGCGTGGTAAAGGTATACTCTTGGTAAAAGTATCTAATGTAAATTACACTACCCTGCTCCACCCTAAACCCTAATTTAGTACCCCTACACGACCCCCCCAACCCTCTCCCTGACCTAAAACACTACCCTGCACGACCCCCGACCCTACCCTGCCCTAAAACCCTAATTTAGTACCCCTGCACGACCCTCCATGCCCCAATCCTTTCTCGACCCTAAACCCTAAATCACTACCCCTGCATGACCACCAACCTCTAATCCTTTCCCTACCCTAAAACACCACCCCTGCACGACCCTCTCCCAACCCCCAGTCTTCTCCCTACCCTGCACAACCCCCTGACCCTACCCTAAACCCTAAAACACTACCCTGCAATACACCCGACCCTACACTAAACCCTAAAACACTAACATGCACGACCCACCCCCAACCCCCAGTCTTCTCTCTACCCTAAAACACTACCCTGCACGACTCCCCCGACCCTACCCTAAACCCCACAACACTACCTCTGCACGACACTCCCCCTGACCCCCAGTCCTCTCCTTACACTAAAACACTACCCTGCACAACCCTCCTGACCCTACCCTAAACCCTCAAACGCTACCCCTGCACGACCTACCCCGACCCAGAGTCCTCTCCCTACCCTAAAACACTACACTGCACGTGACGAAAAAGAAGAGCCTCTGTTTCCTCACAACGAAATGGATCGCCTACATTTTTTTTTTTTACAAGGTATGTGCTTTTGTCACACATATCTTTACAACGAAATTCGTTGTAGAGGCATGCGTGGTAAAAGCACCGTATGCATCGTAATGACTACGCATTGTTACAACGCATGCGTGGTAACGCTAGCGTTGTAATGGTATGCAGGGAAATAGCCGCATTGTAATGGCTGGTTCCCCCAAGGGCTAGTTGGCTAGCCTCCTTTTAAGGTTCAGGAACACAAAAGCTAAAGAAGTCCTGCACCTGTACAGTGCCCATCAGACCAGTAACCACTGGACTTGCCCTGGACTCTGCTCTGTGAAATTAAGTCCTAGCTCCAAGGCGGTGTCCCCAACGACCTACACCTTTGGCTGGTGCTAGAGTGTACTCATTCTACCCATAGAACTGCATCTTGTGGGCGGTAAAGCAAAAGATAATGGTTTTTGGTCACAGATTCCGAGGCTTATTAACTACTGCTACTTTGCGGTTTGTAGCTTGCCTTGAATGCTATTGAGAGCCAGGGTTTCACAGGTACGCTGGACTTCTCCTGTCCATCGAAATCAAACCCAACTCCGTACTCAAGTTGCAGAGGACCCCGCTGATGAGCCCATCAACAAAAAAACAACAAGAAAAGTTTCTAAGTGCCAAGGTGAAAATTCGACAAGGACCAACCCGGACCCTGCATCCAACCTGTGCTCCATCGCAGTTGGCCTGAAACTTTTACTTTAGTCCAGAACCTCACGTTCGAGGCTCATAGACTACTGCTACAAGTGAAAAGCACTGATTTATAAAACCTTTTGGACCGACTTGCAGTGACTCCCTTTATCAGATTTTTGGAGTATTGAAGTCTATTTAACAATAAAAATAAATACTATTTTTATAACTTGAAGTGTGATTTTTACTGTGTAATGTATCCTACTTATTAACGGTTTTGGTACTGCTAAATGTTTTACACTTGCTTCCTTTGATTTAGGCCTGAAAGCTCTGTGCTAACTACCCAGAATTGAGCGAAGGTTTAACGTGAGGTAACCTAACTGGACCTGAATTATAACTTGGTGAGGTCTTGCAATCACCCTAACTAATGATACAATATTCCCCCAAAACCATTTTTACGGGGGCAATGGTACTACCCGGGCACCCTGGTTTGCCAATATGTTGTTAGCGGCGCAGGGAGCGTACCTCTGGCTTCCCCAGCCAGCTCCCCGCCCTGCCAGCACTCCTTGATGCCTACACGAGAGTTGGCAGTGTGCTTCTACCCTGCCCACTCCATGCAGGCAGTCTGTTTTGGTATGCAGTGGCTGCCCTATTGAGTGAAAGTGATAGCAACTGAAATATGGAATGTCGTAACAGTTGTATTTGCAATATTCTCTAACCATAAGCAATATTTGCCAAAACAGGCACATACTAAATTAACACAAAGCGGGACTTGACTCTTGCAGAAAACCCCCCACGCACTAAAACTAAACTTCTTTCTTTCTGCCGCAAGTAAAAACGGTTTCATGTCTTTATATTTTACCTGGAGACCCCCGATGTCAATAGCTTCGTTGGGGTAGAGGCGACATACATTCTATGTATATAGAGCGCTCCAATGCTCTTCAGAGTTACATCATGGCACAACTGTGCAGCAGGTGCACTAATCCACAAGTATCTTACTGGCATTAGAACCAGAGACAAGCTGATTATACACCGACCTCAATTTAAGACACTCAACTTCCTTTGTTCTCTCAGAGAATCCCTTCCCAAGTGGCAAATCCCCCCCCCCCCCCCTTGCGCCCTGTTACTCCAGTACTGCGTCCATTTCCCCAATAATAATTCTCCTGACAACATGATATGGTGCATAGAAAGGCTGCAATTTTATTAAACAGGATTCATACATCTCAATACTTTTGGTTGGTCATTCGTAAACATGTTAATTTCACAACGTGCATTGTCCTCGAACATCTGTTGTTGCTCCTTTTTTTTTACAGTATTGTCAGTATTCGAGGTGCCCCTTTAAGCAAGGTCTCTATGCTTACAGTTCCAGGCTTCCCTTGCTACCGAATTCGTGGGCATCTGTTAGGACCTGCCCTGGCTGCAAGTGCGTTCCGCTTGTTCCAGACCCGTGCTGGCCACTAGCCTGCTTCTCCGTGCCCTCCGTACCCCAGCCATTTGGCATCCCAAGGACCCTGTGTGAGCATCTCATCTTCTCAGTATGTGTGCTGTCATTCACCCACTCAGTGCCCCTGCGGTGAGGCAACCCAAGGACACTGTGTGAACAGCTCATCTATCTTATATAACTGTTTCCTTTGGGTTTCTACTGGCATGCTGCCTACGGTTCCCCGATCAGAGTCAGCTCCCCCAGCTCCTTCCTTTCCTCTTTGTCCTGTTCAAGAGAAACCCAGTTGTTCCAGGACTCCCACCACATTAAGTATGAACATGTCCATCCCCAGCCTGTCAGGCGTACCCAGTCTTCCAAGAGGTACCCTTGGGACCCCAGGTTAATGAACCCATGTCTCTCAAAACCCCAGCTATTGGCCCTGCATATCTTTGCCCGGTTGAACTCCAAATCTACAGAAGCCCACAACAACTTCAGAGCCGCCACCAACAACTCATCAGAAATACGAGAAAAACAGCGATCAAAGACAGAATCTCCACACGCGCACAAGAGCAAAGAGCTCTTCAGCATCAACAAGGAGTTCGCCCAACCCACCAGTGAGTCTACGGACATCCCTCCATCACAAGACCTCTGCGACAAACTCAGCTCCTTCTACCAACACAAAACCAAGAACATATACGACAACTTCGACGAAGACAGCCAACACACTGAACCCTCACCAACCACCCCGACACCCTGAAGCCAACGATTGACAGCTGGACAGCCCTCACCACCGAAGACACACTGAGGACGATGAAGTCAATCCACTCCGGGACCCCCATGGACCTCTGACTCACCACATCTTCAACAGAGCCACCACCATCGCACCCATGCTTCGTCACAACATCAACCGGTCTTTAGCGAACGCCTCCTTCCATGATGACTGGAAATACGCATAGATCAACCCCCTCCTGACGAAGCCCTTAGCAGACCCCATCGACCTCAAAAACTACAGAACCATCTCCCTGCTCCCGTTCTTAGCAAACGTAATCGAGAAAGCAATCAACAGCCAACTCGCCACCTTGATTGAAGAGCACAACATCCTCGACTCCTCCCAATCCGGCTTCATAAAAAAACACAGCACAGAGACTGCCCTCACAGCAACAGACAACATCTGCTCCGTCCTGGACAGAGGAGAAACTGTAGCCCTCATCCTCCTCGACCTCTCAGCGGCCTTCAACACAGTCTCTCACCGCACCCTAACACACAGACTTCGCGACGCAGGGATCAGGAACAAGGCCCTCGACTGGATCTACTCTTTCCTCTCCAGCAGAACGCAGCGGGTCGGACTCCCACCTTTCCTCTCAGACCCTACACCAACCACCTGCGGAGTCCCCCAGGGATCCTCCCTTAGACCCACGCTGTTCAACGTCTACATGGCTCCGCTCACCCCATCATCAGAACCCACGGACTCAACATTGTTTCATACGCAGGCGACACTCAACTCATCCTCTCCCTATCCAACGAACCCAACGCAGCCAAACACAAGAAGGCATGAAAGAAGTCGCCAAATGGATGAAAAGCAGCTGCCTACAACAAAACACTGACAGAAGTACTCATCATGGGTCCACACCCCAACGCCTGGAACGACACCTGGTGGCCTCCCGCTCTCGGAAACCTGCCCACCCCCACGGACCACGCTTGCAATCTCGGAATCTTCATGGAATCCGAACTCAAAATGAACCGCCAGATCAACTCTGTCACATCCTCCTGCTTCCACACCCTCCGCCTCCTACGCAAGACCTTCATATGGATCCCCCCCAGAGCACAGAAAGACCGTCACTCACGCCCTCATCACCAGCAGACTTGACTACCGCAACGCACTCCATGCTGGAATAAAGAAAAACCTCACGCCCATGCTACAAAACATCCAGAACGCCGCCGCAAGACTGATCCTCAACCTGCTCAGACACTGCCACATGTCCCAGCACCAGCGCACACTCCACTGGCTCCCCATCGAGGCTAGAATCACCTTCAAGATTCTCACCCATGCACACAAAGCCCTCCACAACACCAGACCAGCATACCTGAACAGCCGACTCAAATTCCACGCACCCCAAAGGACCCTATGATCAGCCCAGCTCTTCTACGCCGTGGTCCCCCGCCCAAGGAAGTCCAGATCGAGAGGCCGCTCCTTCTCCTTCCTTGCGGCCAGAGCCTGGAACACCCTACAGCTCCACCTCAGACAGACGACATCACTCCCCATCTTCACAAGAAACCTCAAAATATGGCTCTTCGATAGACCTCCTCCTTGATGGACTGGAACCTGCACCTTCCCCCCCCCCCCCCCCCCCCCAGCGCCTGGAGACCCTTACTGTAGAGTAGTCGCGCTCAACAAATCCATGATTGATTGATTGACTGGCAGCAAACGAAATGCTGACTCTATATCTGTCTTTGCCAATAGTGCCCCTCCCCCTGCTTGTCTGATTCGGTCTATCGCATCATCCAGGGAAGCGTATACTACCGAGCAGCTGCCCTGTTCAAACCAATCATTGACTGAGTACCCGTGCGGGTGTGACAGGTGGTGTATTAGCCTGAATTTTCCTGCTTATTTCTTAGGTACCACCCCTAATGGTGAGACTATCATGTCCGGTAGTGGGGGGGGGCATCTGCCCCGCTGTACCTCTTTGTCCACCTTGTGTCTAGCTGCCTCAGGGTTGTCTCGATCTAAATTTAAGTTGCGGCTGCCCTGCGGGGCCACCAGTCCTTTGTAGGGGATGGGAAAACCCACCGTAAACCCCTCTGTCAATTGTTGCTGGTCTGCATTTTTTTGAGTAGTTATTCAATAATGTTATCAGTCTCCTTGTGTTTATGGGGGTGGGCATCGCTTGCCCCTTGACCAGCACCTCCCCTCCCTCTCGGGTTGCCCCACCTTGGACGTTACTTCTTTGAGTTGTCCTTCTCTCTGTTCGCCCCTGCTCCTTGCGTTTGTCTGCATTGGGCTGCAGGATGGCTCCCCACGCAGGACCCACAGCTGTGTTTGAACCTGCATGCATTCTTCCACTTGCATTTGCCCTGGTCGTATTTCCAACGAGCTGCCATTCGAGTTTTCCCTGTACTCCTCCCTTTACTACCCGACTGGGCCTTGTTCCTGAAACCTTGCCCCGGCCCTTCAAATTTTCCTTTAGGAACCCAGAGGGACGAAAAGTGGGCTCCCGCATAGCTATTCCTTCCCTTGCCCCCACCATGTGAGTCGTGAAGCCCTCCATATCTTGGTAATCCCACTCCATTATTAGCCATGTCTGCATTTTTTCCCTGAAACCTTCATCGTACCTCAGCCAGGCCTCTCCCTTGTACTTCTGGTATGCCTCATGCACTTTTTGTTTGTATAGTATTAGTGCTGCTTCTCTCTGGGGAAACTTCTCAATGAATGCGCACACCAGCATCCTGAAAGCTTTTAGCCAGAGTCCTATTGTTTTTTCCACCCTGGGCTTGTGTCTGTCCCTTCTGTCCTCCTCCTTTTTAGGCCTCGCCTAGGCAGCGTGCATGCGCTGCACTAGGAGAGAGCCTTTAGGAATCGTCTTCACTTTTCAAGCACTCGTGCTTGTGGCGGCATCCAGCTTGTGGCAGCATCCACTTGGGGGAGCGAGCAGATGGTTCCTGCGCGCCGCTGCTCACTCCCGCAAGGTGGATGCCGCCACAAGAACGAGTGCTTGATAAGTGCAAAGCCTTTTTTTTCCCTTTTTACTCTAGACTGACATTGTTTGCAATTCTGTGAATAGATTGAATTTCTGCTAGGCATTACCTAGGGATATTCAAACGTCCTAGGGGTTTGTAAAGCATATACTCCCATGCATACTTTGGCCATAATGTTATTTTTCCAAATTTTAAATTGGGCATTTGGAAGCAGAACACAACGGTGTACCACAAGGAAATAATATTTAATGAGGCAGGCAGCACAGCACATCTCTGTCTGCTGGCCCGTCTGGATCCGGGAAGGATAATTTCATGGCTGGATGACTGTTAAACAGGGTTGTTTCTCAGCAACAGATGTGAGAATTTACAAACAAGAACCAATTCAAATACCTTCTTCAATTGAAGATAAAAGAGGATTTAAAAAAAAAATCCAATTGCAGTTACAGTCGCAGCTTATATGTTTTGTGCAGGATGGATTTCTACGGATTGAGAAACTGACACAAGAAGAACAGGCCAATGCCACCAGGGCATCCAAGGAGCTGAGTATGGTTGTACTGGACCCCATGCTTTGCCCTGGAATCCTGCCTGGCCCACCCTCCTCAGGTTCCCTGGACCGGAGGGCTGAAAGGGCCATGGCCCACGTGCTGCATAGTTGCTTACCCCCAGCTGTGTCTCATAATTTGATATCGGCCTGGGTTCACCCCCATGTGTACCAGAATGCCACTTCCCTTTATCGCGCTGCTTGCCCCGTGTGCTCAGCGCGTGCTGCTCACCAGTTCATAGTTTGTTGCGTGTTTCCTGAGGGGCCGCCGTGTCAGTAACAGACCCCTCCTCATCGCTGGTACGCCTCTCGGTGTCCGAGTCGGTCACTACTTCCGGTGATGTCGCCACCCTGAACCGGCACCAGCCTCCATCCCCTGTGGTAGGGGTTCGCCCCTTCTGTTCTGGGACTGCAGGGGTTTGCTGTGATGCCTTCTGTACCTCCTTCTTGACTGGCTTAGATGGGGCCACCGTGGTGGCTGCAAGCCCTTTCTTGCCTGGCCGTATGGGGGGGTACCTGCGTCGGTTTGAACCTCTTCCTGGATGGCCCCTCCATCATCTGGCTGACCATCCAGGCTTTCCCCTTCATGGCCACCAAAGCCCTTGCTTTCTGCAGCATATCCTCCAAATCCCCGTCCAGCTCTGGCCTCAAGTTGTCCTGGGGCCTCCACATGTCCCAGGCATGCTCTCTGCTGCAGCGTGGGCAAATCTGTTGTGTGACTCTGCACTCCCCTGTGTGCTTTCCTGTTGTCCTGTAACCCTCCGTCCTTAAACCGGCCTTATCAATCATCCTGCCGGTATTGAGAGCAAGCCACAACTATCGCTGCAAGCTCACCTTCCACAGCTCTTCTGAGCCCAGGCGGCACGAGTATCTCCGTGGCTGTAAATGCCCCCTTTTGCCCCCGGCCGTCACTAGACCTGCTGGGTGTAGCCACGCTGGAGGGGAGAATCCTCCTCCCCTGCCGTCCTTTGCTGAAACAAACTGGGGGGCTTCTTGCCCTTTATATCCAACTACGCCCACTCCGTGGCGTGGCTATCTTGTTGCCGCTTGACACCCGCGAAGCCCCGCCTCCCTTCTTTGTTTGTGGTAGAGGCAGGCCAGATTGCTGCGCTTCCATGTTTTTTTGCCGGTGGGCGCCGAAGCCCTTCACCCTTCTCGAATGCAGGGAGAGAGTTCTCCCTATTCTCGGCAACCGCCGCTCCGCCCTCCGGTCCCCCCCCCCCTGTGCAGCCACCAATACCGGGCCGTACTTGTTGCGGCGTCCGGTGGAAGATGGCCAGATCCAGCAGGTTCCTGCCAGATCCTCGTGGTCGCCTCAACAGAAAACCCTGGAGTCGTCCTCGTACGCCGCTGACCTCAGCTATTCCACGCCTCTTCTCCGACTGCAGCTCTCTTCCTGCGGCACAGGTACGATTATCTTCACTCCAATTCTTCTTCTGGGGGTTCATGTGCCTAATCGGGGTTTGCCACACCTTTTTGAACCCCCCCGGCAGCTTGCCACCTCCTTCCCTGACTGGGTGGCTAGCGGTTGGTTTTGTGGGTAACCAATCTCATGCGCCCCATTTTCTCAGGCTTGCAGTTACAGGGGGCGGGGGGGGGGGGAGATTCCTTTCCCTAGGCGTTTGCTATGGGGCCCTATGGGGTCCGGCTTCGGCTCCCCGGCCCATGTTCCGAAAGAAGCCTGTAACCATTTGGTGTCTGGTTCAGTACTACATGTTTACCGTGCTGCCACGTTTTACCTGGGTCATTCCATGCAAGACTCCAACACCAATACCTGCATGCTGTGTAGGACACAAACCTTTCCAAGTGGCAAGAAGAGCATTGTGTCTGAGTCAGAAGCGGGGCTAAGCATTGCTGCGCAGTTAAAGAAGCTTGCGGCCTTCAATGCATCGCATAGTAGTATGGGTTGGCTGTCGTCTTTCGGAGTTTAGGGAATCGGTGAGTCATGTTCTGGCATGGGAGAGTGAACTGGAACCAAGGTCTGCCAGACACAAACCCGGAAGGCTTAGCTGGCCCTGAGGGAGAGTGAACTGTTACTGAGGTCTGCCAGGAACAAACCCAGAACTCTCAGCTGGCTCTGAGTGAGAATCCACTAGTAGTCCAGTTGGGAGACCTCCGGCTCCCGCAGGCATGTAGCAGTGGCTCCTCTGACAAGGTGGAAGCCCCCACAGAAAAAATATAATAACAACAGACCTGGCAAGTACCACACATCAGACTAACGTATTTTAGTGTGGTGGTCCACATCGCTGCACTGAAATGCATTGAGATAGATATAGATATAGATATATATATATATATATATATATATATATATATAGCGCCTCAGCTGTCAATCTGCCCGGCCACTATATGAATGAAAATGGCTGACCGCACTAACGAAGCCTGGAGGATCGGCTCTGGGGTTTGTAGTAGAAGTCCTGCACACTTATAACCTAGCACCCTGCCTTCAGGATTGAAAGGCCTGTCTTAGGGGTGACTTATAGGTTTTAAGTGCAGTGACCTCAGATATAAGGGAACGTAAATCTGTTGTGAGTGGTGCTAGCACCAGCTCACACAGACTGCAATGGCAGGCCTATACTCACAGTATTGGTGGTCTCTCATGGGTGGCATAATACATGCTGTAGCCCACGTGAGACCCCTGGGGTACCTATGCCCTGGGAACCTAAGTACCATATACTAGGCACTTACATGGGTACACCAGCAGCCAATTGGGACGGTACCAAAGTACCATTGTCAAATTTAGGGAGAAAGCGAACTGACTGGGGTCCTGATTAGCAGGATCCCAGTCAGACTAGTCATAAAACAGAACAACAGCAGCAATAGTGGGGGTAACCATGAAAGCAGATCCTACTTTCCGACAAGTGTTCACCAAACCACAAACCAAGGCTGGCGGAAGAAAAGATTTTTCGTGCTCCAACTCTCCAGCATCCCCTGTCCTGGGGTGTGGAAGGGAACATGCCTTGATTTTCGTGGACCTTACGGCAGCATTTGGTACGGTGGACCACCAATTGCTCATGCAGCCGTTAATGACATGCGGGATCACAGGGTCTGTGCATCTGTGGATCTCGTGGTGCTTGGATGGCTGTTCACAGAGGGTGCAGATGGGTGGTCATGTCTCCAGGGCAAGGGCTCCAACTTGCGTGGTCCCTCAGGGATCAGTGCTAACCTTATTGCTGTTTAACATTTATATACAGCCGTTTATTGCTGCACTAGCACAAATGGACTGTCAACTGTCACTACAATAAGTGGACTTGCGGATTATTATGAAAGCGAATCCCTGGAAGGACAGGTTTTTGGACCTTGGGGTTATGTTCACCCCTACCCCTCCGGCACCATACCAACAGTAAAACTGGTTATTAAGCTAGACAGTAACTAGTCTATTTCCAAGCAAGTGCAGACAGTGTGCATGAGTTGCACAGGTCTCTTGAGACATCTCCGGAAACCTGTTCAAATCCTTTAATTTTGAACCATGCGAACAGTGGTGGCGGCAATGTCAAGGTTAGATTATGGACATGCCCTGTATATCGACCGCCCCAATAAGCTATTTGGCGTGCTCTAGGTGACTATGAATGATACAGCAAGATTGCGGTTTAAACTACCAAGATGGGCGCAAGCCACACCACTGTTAAAACAACTTCACTGGTTTCCAGTTAAACAGAGGGCCATATTCAAAGGCTTGTTCATTGTGCACAAGATGTTGCATGGCACTGTGCCGGTTTACATTAAGGAACGTTGTCTACATTCTTCCGAGGCGATCTTGCTGACTTGCCCACGCTTTAATAAAGCATCTTTGGGAGGTCGGGCACTCTCAGTTATGATACCCCAGATCTGGAACAGACTGCCAGAAAGTTTAAGGAAAGAAACAACCCACTATCCCTTTCGTAAGACCCTGAAAACCTTTTTATTTAAACAAGCTTGGCAGTAGCATTGTTATCTAACCCCCAGGTAAGCCCAAAGAGACCAGAGGTATTGCGTGCTATACAAGTGTTATTCGCATAATATAACATAACCTTGTGAGGTAGAGGCTTGGACCACCAAGCTCACGGGGTAGGTCCACAGACCCCTCCCAATTTTCCTCCATTCTTAGCCCTTAAAAATAAGGCTGAGTAACCGACCTAGGATCCAAGGGTATCTTCGGTGCTGGAATCAGTGCAGATCCGGCTCTGGGTTATGGGGGACAAGAATGAGGTTGGTGCCGGAGGCGATATCAGAAGCCTCAGCGTGGGGGCCAGCACCAAGGAAGGTCGCAGCTACATGACCAGTGCCGGTCCGGATCCATTGGGGGGCACTGGCTCCGGTGTGGGACCCGATGGAGCCCCCTCAGCTTCCAGGGCCTGAAGGCGGGCCAGGATGGTCAGGTCACCCAAATATGAGGCACATGGCGTCATAGAATTCTTTAAGCTGGGCAGGGATCGCTCCTGCTCCTGAAAAGGCAGGGAAGTGCACAGTCGATCCAGGCGCAGGTTCCACAGGACGATCCATAGAGCATAGAGACTCCTAGAGTTGGCCGACTGACAGTGAGAATTCAAAGCACACTGACTTCTTGTGTTTTTTATGCCTCTAACCTGACCAACCCTACGACTTCGAGCCAGAGAAAGAGGACTTAGGAAGGTCCGGGCACCGCTCCAGGAGCCCTATCGACTGGGACCGAAAACGGGACCTCTGGGCAAATGGTGTGAAGCAGAGTACTGGGCTGCAAGCAGCTTTAGGGGTGGCTCCTTTGGAGCCGTGGCTCAACAGTCGGAGCACGACTGAGTCGTGGTCTTGCTCCAGAGACCAATTAAGTGTGGATCGTCACCAACATGGCGCTATGGCAGTCACTACATGGTTTGAATCCAGAAGACTACTTCGACATAGTGAAAAAACCTACACACCAAAAATCGCCTACTTTATGTTTAAAAAAAGGCCTGTCGGGGGGCGTGGCCTGCAACCAACAGCGATGGCCATGAACTAGCGAAGCTCTGAGAGCGACGTAGCTTCCCCTGTAAATCCGGCACTATATCCGAATAATTATCCTGCCCCAAAGACAGCTATAAATACCGGAAGGCAAGAGGTAGCGATCGGTCTGGCCCTGAGTTCGCCGGGAGGCAGCGGAGGACGTGCGGTGAGGGGCGGCCTTGCTCAGCGCCGGCAACCGGGGACTGTATTTGCCTGTATCTGCCAGTGACCCGGGAAGGGAGGCCCAGCCGGGGATAAGAGCGCGGACCCAGTGCCGAGAGAGGCAGCGACTGCGGAGGCCACCTGACGGGGGCACACCAACAGTGGCATGTAAGGCGACATTAGAATCGTGCGTGCAGACAACGGCGCATGGTGCGCTTGGAATGAGAAGAAGAGGAGCCAGCTCAGTCGCGTGATACCACAGATCCGGCAGTGCGAAAGAAGGGTGCAAGCAGCTGGGCCCCATAGATATATGAGAGAACAGAGGCCCGGTCATCCCCGAGGCCCTATGGACTGATTTAAAATTGAAACCGGAGCAGTGGTGGAGGGCGCGAGGGAGCCAGCGGCCTTGCCACGCACTAAAAGCCGGGGCCTGGATTTCCGAAGGGCCCTGGAAACGAGGGCGGGGCCCGGCAGGGGACCAGAGGGGCCGGCCCAGGAAAGAACGGAGGGAAGTGGCGGTGGCGAGAGACGCCTGCGAGGGGCACATCCCTCCTGGAGACAGTGACTACATCGGGAGCGAGCACATTTGGCAGCGGTGCGGAGTGTGCTCAGAGCGCGGCAAGAGGGCCCGGCAAAACCGCGCGATCCCAACTGCCATGCAGTGAGGAGAAGACGCACAATTAGCCGGGGCTACCAGATGAAAGGGAGGAAAGAGGCCCTGTCCCCGCTGTAACCCTCCGGCAGATTAAGAACGGGTTCTAAAAACTTTTAAACAAAATTAATAAATAAAAATAAAAGAGAACTGGAAGAGCCTCGTCCGTGCTCCAAACCAAATCAAGTAGCAGTCTGAGGCGGGCCATTGTCAGGCCAATAACATGGAGGGAAGATCCGGGAGAGCAGAGACGACTGGCGGGGACGTGCAAGGAACCGCAGGTGCGCTGTGACGCCCAGAGCCCCTGGCACGGTGGAGCTCACACCCCAAGCGAACAGAAACACCAGTCGCTACGTGTTGGTGATTGCGAGGACCCCAAAACCCATAGCTCAATCAACGCTTATTGAACGGGGAAAACCGACAGGCCGCGCTTGGAATCGAGACTAGCGGCAGGCGGCGGGGAATACCTGTCAGAACTGACCAGACCAGGAGAAGATGGGGGGCAAGGGCCAACGCGTGACCGCTCAAGCCAAACTCGGCAAATTTGCCTTCGCTAAAGACTCCAATGGCCCGCCGGAGCGTAAAGAGCTTTCAGCTGGGACCCCAGACTCCGGGGGAGCTGCCAAGGTGACATTAGAAGATTTTATGGCAGCTCTTGCCAGCGTGCAATCTACGGTCGGTTCGATCTCTACAGACGTTTTCTTCCTCCGAGCTGATTTTCAAAAAATGAACGCCAGAGTGACGGAAGTGGAGCAGGCGGCGAAATCCCTTACTAAAGACACCGCCTCGCTGCTCCACAGAGTTGGTCGGTTGGAGAATGACAATAAAATCATGGCGACCAAGCTGGATGATCAGGAGGGGCGCTCTCGGCGGAACAACGTCAGAATTATGGGGGTCCCTGAAGGCGAAGGGAACCATGCCATGGATATCTATGTAGAAGACCTAATACAGTCTAAGCTTCAACCTCGGGGGCTCTCCGCCCTCTTTGCCGTGGAAAGAGCGCACAGAGTACCGGGCAGTAAGCCCAAACCCGGAGCGCCCCCAAGACCTATACTGGCCCGCATTTTTAACTTTCGAGATCGAAACGTTATCCTACAGGCGGCGAGGGTGGCACCGCCAGTGCGAATCCAGAATTCCTAGATCTCCTTCTTTCCGGACTATACGGCAGCGGTTGCCCAGCGCCGAAGAAGCTTTATGGAGGTGAAAAAGGAACTTCGTAGAAAGGAGCTTCCATACGCAATGCTCTTTCCAGCGAAGCTGAGGGTGGTGGCGGATGGAAAGACATGCTTCTTTGAAACACCAGAGGAGACCCACGACTGGCTTGAGGGATGGCAGCGAGCCGAGGGTGATGGGGGACTACAGCAACGACTCTCGGACTTCTCTCCCCCGACACGCAAGTACTGTTTATGGGATTAAAGCACTCTGCTATGTTGGGGTGGCGGGTAGTTGGGGATCCGTCTGGCAGGGAAGCAGGGAGGGGGGTGGTGGATGGGGGTTGTTTTCCGCTAGTGGTTTTTTGGACTTTTCTGTTTTTCTTTACTTTGTTATTGTTCCTTAGACACCTGGAGTTAGAATTGAGAGTACAACCACACGAAGCACGTTTATGTATCAAAAATGTGTCAGTGATCCAAAATCCATCACAGAGCTGGACCACGCCACATGTTTGCACACACGCAAAGCGAAAGCCGTACCGAGATAATGGCAAATGCACCAATAAATGATCGCCTTGGCCCGGGCGCCCCGCTGACAGTGATATCATGGAATGTGAACGGCCTGGGTAACAAAATTAAGAGGGGGCTGGTGCTACAACATATTAAGAGACTCCATCGGTGGCTCTCCTACAAGAGACCCATCTGGCCGGCACGGCCGTGAGGGCACTCGATAGATGGGGGTTCAAAATGATAGCGCACTCAGACTTCACCTCCGGCTCCAGAGGAGTTGGGATCCTCCTCCGGAAAAGCTGTCCCTTGGTGGTGACCGCGAAATGGGCAGACGACCAGGGGCGGTTTGCTGCGATATCGGGACAATGGGAGGGATGCAGCTTTAATTTTGTTACGGTACACATACCCCCGGCATTACACTCACTTGCTTTTCTGGCCCTGGGAAGCTTCCTGCTGGGCCTACCCCAGGGAGAACTGATCATAGGGGGCGACTTTAACGCCATAGTAGATGCGGAGTGGGATAGGCACCCCCCAAGAGGGCAAAACACGACCCCTACACCCCTATGAGGCTTTATGAACGCCATGGGGCTCCTTGACGGTTGGCGCATGCGACACTTCACAGAACGTCAATATAGACATCATGCTAGCGCGTACAATAGTCTCTCGCGAATTGACTACCTCCTCACCTCTCCTACATGTATGGATCACATACAAGAGATTAAACACCTCCCCAGGGGCATATCCGATCCTCAGCGGTGTTGCTAACATATTCATCAGGCCTCTCAGGTAGAAGGCGCACTTTCCCGATACATCCTGGTGACCATGGCAGAAAGGGAACACACCAGAGACCCCACCGACACGAATACGCATACACTTAACCTTGCGAAACAAGCATATAGAGACTATCTATGGGAGGCGGCCCGGATGCGCCTAACGAAAACACAGCATACAATATACGAGATTGGGGATAAGGCGGGCAGACTGCTAGCGTGGCTAGACAAAAAAGAGAAAGCCAACCGATGGGTGGCGCGGCTGAGACTGACCTCCGGGGAGGACGTGACAAACCCGGACGACATAGCGATGGCCTTCGCAAATCACTATGAACAGGTATATACCTCTGCGGTGACGACCACCGCCGAGGATAATTTAAAATTCCTAAAAGACATACGGCTTCCAAAACTGGCCCCAGAAGACGCGCTTGCACTAGAAAAGAGTCTTTCAGAAGAGGAGGTCGCCCTAGCTATTCACGGCCTTCAGTCGGGGAAAGCACTAGGACCGAATGGGATTCCAGTAGAACTGTTCAAACGAGAGGCAAATACGATAGTGCAGCACTTACTGCAAATGTATGAGGCCAGTCTGAAGGAAGGCATACTTCCACGGGACCCAAGAGTCGCGACACTGGTGGCAATATTAAAACCCGGGAAGCCCCCCACCGAGTGTACATCCTACAGACCGATTTCACTCCTAAATGTGGAAGCCAAGATATTGACAAAAATATTAGCAACCCGTATGCAACCTAATTTACAGACAATTATTCACCCAGACCAGTCAGGCTTTATGCCCGGGCGGAACACTGCAATGAATATTAGACGGCTGCACAGCATACTGGCTAGTGGGCCCTACATCCATGAGGATGCAGTTATTCTCTCGCTAGACGCGATTATGGCTTTTGACCGAGTGGAGTGGCCCTTTCTATTTGCAGTGCTTGTGCATTTGGGTTTTGGGCCCAAATTTTGCACATGGGTACGGCTACTATATACAGAACCTCTGGCGCAGGTGGCGGTGAATGACCGGCTATCAAGAGACTTTGCATTGGGACGTGGTACTAGACAAGGGTGTCCTCTCTCCCCACTGCTATTCGCCCTGGTGTTGGAACCATTGGCGGCATAGATAAGGCAGGATCCAGTTATATCAGGGCTAAAATGGACAGAGAACTTGGATGACCGTATCTCACTATATGCGGACGATATCTTGGTATATTTGACACAACCGAAGCGGTCCATAGCTGAATTACTGAATATCTGCGACTCCTATGGTAGATTTTCCGGCTATTCGATTAACTGGACTAAATCAGTGCTTTACGTCCTACAGGGGCCTACGCCGCAACTCCCCAAAGGAGTGTTAATACCAGTGGCGGAGGATGGTTTCAAATATCTGGGCATGAACATCACGCCGGATCCAGCACTATTCCTAGAATGCAATTTGCTTCCGCCCCTGAAAAGACTGAAAAGCGATGTCAAATATTGGCACTCCCTGCCACTGACATTGCTGGGGAGAGCGGCGTTGTTCAAAATGATGGCTCTCCCACGCTTCCTCTACGCGCTGCAAAATGCGCCCGCTTCAGTCCCAGACTCTTACTTTAAATCGATCGAAGCAGAGGTGGGATGTCTGCTGTGGGAGGGTAAACCTCACAGAATAGCTCTCTGCAAACTTATGCGAAGTTGGTATGATGGGGGAATCGCGCTGCCCAACATACGTCTATATTATTGGGCATCACAACTAACAATAATCAATCAATGGATACATGCAGCGCAAGATGAACCCGCTTTACGAATGGACAGGAATATGCTGGGACTAAAAGGAGTCCTCCAAGCCTTATATGATAAATCAGGGAAAAATAAGCTAACAGGCCCCACAGCGCACACTGTACAGATATGGCACATGGCACTGCACAGGTTGGGATGGGAGGGGGTGGTTACGCAGCAGACGCCGCTATGGATCTCCCCTAAGATAGGTATGAGTCACTTAAGTAAAGAATTTGAGGAGTGGGACCTCATAGGCATCTCCAGGGTCAGCGACCTCTGGAGGAAAGGTGGGGTGATACCGTTTGAGAAGCTGCAAACAGAGTATCAGATGAAACGGACCGAGCACTTTAAATTCTTGCAAATACAACACGCACTATAAAAAGCTATACCCAGAGGGACCACCATACCCGAGTCCTCCCGCTTGAGGATCGGCTGCTCACGGACCACCTAACCAAGAAAGCTATATCATTGACATAGCGTAAACTAGTGAACCATCAAAAAGACCCGACGGAGATCCTTAAAAGAAAGTGGGAGGCAGCAGTGGGGCCAATGGACGAACAAGAATGGCATGAAGCGTTGGCGTCTCCCCGAGAGGTGGCAATCCCATCAAAAATAAAACTGGTGCAGCTTAAAATACTGCACCGGATATACTACACTAGCCACACACTTCATAAAATGGGGAGGGCACTTACTCCGCTCTGTTGGCGAGGATGTGGCCTCCAGGGCACCTTCTTTCACACCATATGGGAATGTCCTGACATTACCTTGTACTGGAGGGAGGTCATGGCGACGATCTCCCGGGTTACCGGTCATGATGTCCCACCAGAACCTCGGATGTGTTTACTGAATGTGTGGGATGCTACGGATCTTAACCATGCTGACCAAACCTGGGTGACCGTCGGATTAGCATTAGCGAAGAGGAATATTGCGCAATACTGGGGGGGGGCGCAATCAGCCCCCTCCCATGTGAGGTGGTGCCGAGACCTGGATAGTGCCATGACGGCGGAGATGGTGGTGTGTGCAAACAGGGTTTGCCCCCGGAGATGGCAGAGAATCTGGGGAAAATGGAACGCATTTAGAGGAAATATATGCGAACCCCCTGTGGCAGACTCAGAGCCCGAGCTGAGCGAATGGAATAGAGACATCATCACGACATAAGAAACGACACAAACAAAGAGTGGGAATATTAGAGGGGGGCGACGGGTGATGGCTACATAGGCTTGGATGTAATTGTACAACAGTTTCAACAAAAATGTCAGAAATTGATTAATATGACAACAAAATGTACCACACGGATGAAACCTGTACTGACGAAAGGTGTACCTTTATTTTCTGTTTGTGTTAATAAAAATTGTTTAAAAAAAAAAAAGGCCTATCAAAAAGTCAGATGGTAGCTCTCTTCACGGATCTGTGCTAGCTGGCCTGGAGAACTGATGTCACTGCACCAAGGTGGTGCCTATATATGTGATGCGGATATCACTTCCAACGTGGATGACGGCGAGCCGACTGGCTCCAACTTTGGCGTGCAAGGGTATTGCTCGAGCAAAAGTCTTCCGGATCCAGCCTGACTCCTGGGAAATTCTTTGGCAAAGATCTGCAGCTAGATGTCCATCAGATAATGGATTGCAAAACACCACTAACTACTGACTAAGTCCTAGAGGGATTTTTCTTTTGGAGACTTCCTTGCTTATGAAGCGGCTGTCCATAGAGATTTCATACGATGCCAGATTAATGGACACCAGACTCTTTAGGTCTCATTGAGACTGGGAAGATTAGACACTGTCTTTTAGTAATATAGTGTATAGTAAGGGTTTAGAAAGTCACAGGTTCACCAGTGATGGAACAAAGCATCTCTGCCACTTCATGATCCAGGTCATGCTATCCGATCATTGATTTGTATTGCCTTTAGGTAGTATGAGCTGCTGCCATTGTGTCGTTTCTGAGCTGTCTTGGTTCCTTGAGTTGTCCTAGGCAAATATTTAGTCAGCTGGGTCATGCGAAGATCTCCCAGTCAGAGCTGTTTCTTTTTTCACATGACAATCCAGACCCTCTCATCAGTAACATTACGAGTGTTTCCAGCAATCCAAGCTGGTCTGAACAAGAACACAGCAGACTTTCTGTTTCTCAAAATGCATCCTCTCTCGGCTCACACCACAGAGCCTCCTTGAAATCCAGATGGTGTACAAGGAACTGGCTTTGGAAGCCTGAGCAAAAGAAAGATCCGCCATTTTCAATTTTGACGACTTATGAATCAGGAAGTAGTGCATCCTTTTTTCTGTCCAGGTTCTCCAGGTTTCAGGAGTCCTAGGTTAGGACAGTTCAAATATGGTTAAGATGCTTTGTTGATTCAAGCCCTACAGCACCCCCACAGAAAACACTGGAAAAGGGGATGAGTGTAGTTCACTTTAGTAGTACCTACACCAAACAAAGGAATGGAACCGAAATCCTCTACATTACTATTATCGAGGCATAGACATATGCAGGCTGTAACCATCATCGTGGAGAAAGGACAGATTGGAGGGAGACCACCATCTTGTGCACCCATTCATACAGTGGCCCCAATGGGTATCCACAGTTTGTGCCAGTACAACCCCACCCACAACATGCTATCCACACATGTCCTATATGCCTGATAGGCAAGAGATGCTAGTTATAGGGGATGGGAGGAGCCTTTTACAGGATGGGTCAAGTAGGCAGTGGTTCAAAGGGCCTGTACTCCTGTACTATACTAGCGTTACCACCATTAAAAGTCATCTCATACCCTGTGACCAGAGGACAATGTACATTGCTTTGGAACTGTTGCACACCGTAAAAACCTGTAAGAGCCTGCTTAGTGGAAGGCTGGTAATGTCGATTTTTATAGGTTTACTCAATCAACTCAAATCAACCTATATTTTATTAGGTTTACTGACTAAAGAATCAAGATGTTATTAAAGACAAGAAGGCTAGCATTATGAATAACCTTTTATTAACTCCTTCTGAGCAGCTACACTACTTAAAAGCTCCCAGAATGGAACTTAAAGACATCAAAATTAAAAAGAACTACCCAACGACACGCCTTGCAACAAAGAATGCCCAGCTGCCACAGCAGATCTATAACAATTCACAGTGCTGTAAGACATACCTTTCTCAAATAAATTTTCCCAACAAATTGCCACCTCTACGTCATCCGCCTCCACCAGATCCAAATCCCTTTCCATGCAACAACAAAGCCAAACCTTCCAAGTACTTCCGTACCTTTTCTTGGTCCCTGGAGCCCAAGATTACTAGAGCAAGTTTAACGCTGTCTCCAAAAGTCCTGACATTCCTCCTGAATACCTGATATCCTCCAAACTAGAAGGGTGAGAGACCCCGACTCCACCAGAGGATGTTCTATCCCATCTACTCCAACCAATAGGCCCCTGGCCACCTCCACCAAAAGAGGTTCCTCCAATGCTAACTCCATCACCGTTGCAAACCACGGCTGACATTTCCAAAATGGAAATAAGAATCAAAAGGAAAGGGAGGTAAAGGTACTGAAGCCAGTTTACTTCCCCTGGTATATATGTTTTATCAAAGAGACCTAGCTCTGGAATGGGTGCTCCTAGTGTATGTTTGTTTTGGAAAGGAAACACATTATGTTGATAGTAAGGCCCTTACTCACCAACCTAGTTGGTGACATGCTTCATCATCGGACCCCACCCAAGGCACCGAAGTGCACCTTGGGTGCGCTACGACGCCTGGATACAGCAGAGCTGGTATTGTGCCGTGAGAGTGCAGTGAAAGGAAGTGAGTGAATGTTAAAAAAGCTGTCCTAAGGGTCCCTGGGATACAAAAATTACTATTTTAATGAGTGGGCCCTTGGCAGTTAATAAAAACGAGTCGGATATTTAAGGAGATCTTAGGGTAACTCCAATATCCTAGTTGGTCAACTTGTTTCAGCCATGCTCTCTTAGTGGTATGGCTTTCTTCAGGACCTATGTGTAGTTCAAAATGAGTGGTCTAAAAACGTGTTATTAAAAGACCATATATGTGACAGGCTTTCTAAGGTGTGATATGTGGTAGAGGAGAATTTCCTCCAGTGGCGCTTTCCTGTGGGGAAGGCAAAGACAAACAAACATACAGAGAAACATTTAAAATACTGGTATAGTTGTTTCAGGAGCGGAGTGTCCATGCTCTTATGCGATCAAAGGCACAGTGAGGACGTGGTGTGGCCTAATTAGTTATAATAGACGCCTCGTAATTTATGTGGTACCAAGTGGTAATCAAGATGCGCATAACGTGGTGCATTGTGTAACTTAAAAACGAAAAGCGAAAAAAAGCAAAGTATCTTACTCAGACAATATCCGGAAAGTGCCCCACGAGTTCCATGTGGGGGCCCGACCTGTAGTCACACTGTGACAAAAATTTAAAAAGGAGACAAAAGCGATTTAAAATTTACCCTCATGCTTGGCTGAGAGAGAATGCCAGCAGTGGGGTGGAGAGGCAGTGTTAAAGCATACCTCCCACTTGCTTCATCAAGGTCTAGGACCCTTCTTGGTACCTGCTTCAGCCGCCATGGAGCTCCGTGGTAGAATGAGTGGAGCTGGGCGGTGGTCTAAATACTCTGCTGGTTCCAACAGGTGTTAGCGAGTTCGGTTAATTGGGAACCGCTGTGACTGGTTCAATGGGTTTCAGGTGCTGGTTTAGGCTGTCTTCTGATGAGTCTGCAGGAGAGAATAGGCATAGAGAAAAAGACACCTCTGTGGGAGTGTAGACAGAGAAAAGACACGGAGTGTTGAGTGCTTGTGTGTGCATACAAAACAAAATAAACTAAAGTTTAACTCATAAAAGACCCAGAGGCACTGCTAAATTCAGCAGGTGTTATTCTTAATTCAAGTGTGCCTACTAATTGTGGCTTGAAAAAAATCTCAGAATGTTTTGTGTTAATTTGGAACATATCACAAAAGAGAAGAAAGGTTGAGTGTAGCGTAGACGTAGACTTGGATTCGCACTATCGTGTGAAAAGAGGATGTTTCTTTGTATTAGGTCAAGTGGTGCGCTTGACTCTAAGGTGGTTATGTAATTTCTCATTTTGGGGTGGCCTGTTTGGAATTTAAAACAGGGAGTGTTGCTCACACGGAGGTGTTTATATGATGTCCAGGTTAGCCTTTTTGTAAGGCAGAAAGATTTTACGCATGGTGCTGTTGTTCAGCCTGAAGGGGTGCATGGCCTTCTGGGCCTCCCTCTCGCTCTCGGTGCTGGGCCGGGTCACGCTATTGAAGATGGTGGCTCTGCCGCGACTGCTCTATTACTTCCGCACCCTGTCGATCTGGATACCACAGCGGACTTTCAAATACCTGAAAATACAGGTTATTGGCTTCCTGTGTGGGACCGGACGGCGGAGGGTGGCCTTGGCTACTCTAATGCGGCCTAAAATCGAGGGAGGACTAGCGGTCCCTGATTTTGACTTATACTACCTGGCGGCACAGCTACAAGTGCTGACACAGAACGTTGCTAAGGTGTTCAGAGGCCCGGAACTGGAACGGGGGACCGGCATCCAGAGGCACGTTCTATCCTACCTAGTCATGCAACAGAAACTAGACCCGAGAGGCTTATCCATTGAGGAGAGAACTCTTCGATAATGCTGGCATAGGAGCATGAAGAGAGCGAAAGCGGCGCGACCTTATGCACCGGAGATCCCTTTGGGGATGCTGACGGCGTTGCCGCATGGCGGTGACTGGTCCCCGTTGGCGGAGTGGGAAGAGCTGGGGCTGCAGATGGTGGGGGACCTCTACGTCGACGGGGCACTGGCCCCCTTCGAGGTTTTGCAGGGGCAGTTTGGCCTCCCGGATGGGAGTTACCTCCGGCATGCAGCGGTGAGTGCGGCGATACAAAAACATTGGAGGGAAGGGTTGGCGGAACCCACCGCAACCCTGACCTGCCAGTACGTGGTGATGGCGGCGGGAACGATTAAGGCGGTGACCTGCCTCCATTCTAGACTGTTGCAGGAGGGGCTGGAGCCGCTCACGGCATTGAAGGAGCGGTGGGAGGAAAGCATAGGCAAACCCATTCCGGACACGGTCTGGAGCCACATCATGCGGAGGACCTGGAAGGGTAGTGGGAATGCCCGTTTTCAGCAGGTGCATTTATTCGTCCTCCATAGGGCATATCTGACCCCGGGAAAGATTAAACGATACTTTAAGGTGCGGGATGCGGCTTGCCCGAGATGCTTAGCGCTGGGGGCCGAACTAGACCACTTGCTGTGGGGGTGCCCGAAGCTTGGGATGTACTGGGCTGAGGTGGGGGAGCCTTTGAATGCAGTAACTGACCGGGAGGTGGAGTTTGACATGGCGGCTTGTTTACTGCTTTGGTTCCCTCACACGGCAAAGACGAAAGTGACGAGCAAATTCATTGATTTAGGCCTCATGTTGGCCCAGAGGGAAATTACATGGCACTGGAAATCCCGGGAGGGCCCGTCAGTCGGGCGATGGATATCCGAGCTGCTGAAATGGTCTAGATGCGAGAGTGTGCTTAGAAGGCGGCAGGCCACCAAGGCGGATAACGAGAAGGGGTTGGAGTGGGTAAGGGCTTGGGAGATGATCGTACAAGCTCTGCAGGACCACCGGCTGGAGCGTGCGGAGCGCGAATGTTCGGAGAGCGGAGTTCCTTGAGGCTGGGGAGACTATATGCAAACCCCGATGACTAGCGCGCATTAATGTTAGGATCCACTGGTAGGGCCCGCATCAGCAGCAGTTGGGTGGGGGGGGGGGGGGGGGGGGGGGGGGGGGGGAGTTAGAATTTGATAGGAATAAATGCAGAGGCTATAATAGGACATGGACCTATGAGGAGATCGTTATGATCACATGAATCACTGTCTTACCACGCCGCCCGGCCCCCGGGATGTGGGCTAAACGGCTGTGTGCATTGTTATACCGAGGGGTGTGATCTGAGATTATACGCGGGTACCGGTTGCCCTAATGGATGTTTTGTTTATAATGCTGCAATAAAAACATGTTTAAAAACAAAAAAACAAAAAAAAAAATGGTGCTGTTGTTCAGGTTGGATTCAGGCTATTCCAGGGTATGTTGTCATTTAACCCTGTGATGTTCGTGGAAAGGCTAAAGATCCAACGTTGCTCCTTAAGTAGTAGGATCCTGTCATTTGAAAGGATCTGGCTGTTGATATGTTCTATTACAGTCCAGTTTAGGTCATTTGGGGTGTGGTTTGCTTGGATAAGTGGTCTGTCAGTTTACTTCTGTTTTTTCTACAGCATATGGTGCTGCGATGTTCCACAATTCGGGTTCTGACTTTGTGTCTCGTCCTGCCTACATAACGTAGGCTGCATCTGCAGGTGAGCAAATAGATTACATTATTGGAGTTGCAGTTAGTGTGGTGGAGCTGTTGCCACGTTTTTCCTGTCTCCAGACTCAAGTTTTTAGTTGCTTTTGTAAGGTGGCAGACACTGCAGTCACCATAGGGGTAGTGACCTTTAATGCCGGGGAACCCTCAAGCATTAAGTACAGTGTTAGGTGCTGGAGTTCTGGGTATAGGTGATCTGGTGGAGACCAGGCGGTTTCGAAGGCTACCCACTTTTTTGTATGCCAATAGTGGGCATTCCCATTTCATGGTGCCACTGTTTATTATGTGCCAGTTCTTGTTAAGTATCTTGGCTACTTGATTAGAGGCCACATTGTAGGTGGTGACGCAGGTCAAACGTGTCATGGTGTTGTCACGTGTGGTGTCCTCTAGGAGGGCATCCCTCTGTTGGTTGCGGGCCCTCTTCTTGGTGGTATATCTTCTCCGGGTACCCGCGTGCTCGTAGTTTATCCGCTAGTTAAGAGGATTGCTGTTTGTAGTCTCTGGTGAGACTGCAGTTACGGCGTATCCGCAGAAAGTGGCCGTATGGCAGGTTTTATCTGAGGGGCATCGGGTGGAAGCTACAGAACAGCAGTGAGGATTTACGTGATGTAGGTTTGTGATATGAGGTGGTCTGTAGTTTGTCCTCTGTTGCCTCGATGTTTAGGTCCAGGAAGGCTATCTTCGAGTTGCTAGCACTACTGGTGAACCGTAGGAAGGGATCCCGCTGGTTAAGCCACGTAAGGAAATTGTCGAGGGTGTTGATCGGCCCAGTCCATATCATAAAATTGGATGTTGGTGCTGTAGCACAAGTTACTACTTGTGTAACGATCTATCTGTAAGAGACATTAGTTAGTGATAGATTCCTTACCTTAGAATACCCCCAGGCGTCAGACTGGATCCGGAAAGTTATTTCATCAGCAGTACACCTGCGCGTCGGTAGGTGGCGTCGTGTGCGCCGAGATGACGTCACAGAGACTACTTAGGCGTCACCCATGCGCGCTGACGTCAGTTCTGTACAGGACTTTCCGCGCCAGGAACGCAGAGCAATGCAAGAAACTGACCACTGGTGCCAATAATCCAGGGCCCTGAAAGGGATGACCTTAATCCTAGAATCAGCTCGCAGAACGGGGAGGATGGTTGGGGCGTTAAGGAATCTATCACTAACGTCTCTTACAGATATATCTCTACACAAGTAGTAACTTGTGCATCTGAAAGAGACACATTAGTGATAGATTCCTTACCTTAGAATAGATACCCCAGCAAAACCAACCCCGGTGATGGGTCTGCTAACAGATTACACCAGAAAGTCACTGAGAACAGAACGGCCAAAGAAGCCGTCTCTCTGGACTTGACTGTCAAGGCAGTAATGTTTGGTAAACGTGTGCAGCGAGGCCCATGTAGCCGCCTGACAAATGTCCTGCAAGGGAACGCCACGTCCCAAGGCAGTAGTGGTTGCAGTTGCCCTGGTCGAATGGGCACACAGCCCCACAGGAGGCTCCTTCTTAGCCAAGGAGTAACAGGCTTTGATGCACAGAACGACCCACCAAGAGATGGTCCGTTTGTGCACGGCCCAACCTTTTTTGGCGCCCACGTAGCCAACAAAGAGCTGGTCATCCACCCGGAACTGTCGTGTACGCGTCAGATAGAACGAGAGCGCACATTTTGGGTCCAGACGGTGGAGCCTCTCATTCTCCCTCGAAGGATGCAGGAGGAAAGAAGGTGGGCAAAGTTATGGTCTACCCGATGTGGAAGGGCGTGACAACCTTTGGCAAAAAAGAAGGACAGGTCCTTAACACCACCTTGTCCGGATGAACAGAAAGGAGGTTTAGAAGAAAGAGCCTGGAGCTCACTCACTCTTCTGGCAGAGGTGATAGCTACCAGGAAAGCCGTCTTGAGAGTGAGAAGACGTAAAGGACAGTTATGAAGGGGCTCAAAAGGAGCGCACATCAGAAAGGTCAAGACAAGATTCAAGTCCCATTGAGGCATTATGAAAGGCACGGGAGGAAACATGTGCGTAATGCCTTTGAGGAAACGGTTAACAACCGGGGACTTAAAAAGTGAAGGTTGATCTGGAAGCCGTAGAAAGGCAGAGATAGCCGAAAGTTAGCCTTTGAGAGTGCCTAGAGCTGAGCCCTGCTGGGCCAAGGATAGTAGGAACAGAAGGACCTCAGAAAGAGGGGCAGAAAGGGGATCCACAGCCTTAGCTGTGCACCATGCCACTAACTTGTTCCACCTGCAGGCGTATACCGTTTTAGTGGAGGGATGCCTGACTGCCAGAATCACATCACAGACTTCGGGATGAAGATTGAAAGCTGTCAACTGTCGCTGCTCAATCTCCACGCATGGAGGTGGAGGCTGGACAGGTTCGGGTGGAGGACCGTCCCCTGCTGCTGCAACAGAAGATCCACCCGAAGAGGCAGACGGATCGATCACCATACTGAGTAGCTCGGGATACCAGTATCTTCATGCTCAATCCGGAGCCACAAGGATGACTTGGGCTCGATCGCGCCGAATCTTCTTCAGCACTCTGGGCAGAAGTGGTATAGGCGGAAAGGCGTACAACAGACTGCATCCTCACTCGCGACAAAAAGCGTCGCCGAGCAAGTGCCGCCTTGGAAATTCCAACTCGCAGAACTGATGACATTGCGTGTTCTCTTTGGTGGCGAATAGATCTAACCAAGGCTCTCCCCACTGCAGAAATAGGCCCTGCGCCACGTCCGAGTGCAGAAACCATTCGTGATCCATCAAGCACCGGCGGCTTAGTTCTTCCGCCCTGGCGTTCAGGGAACCTGCCAGGTGTTGAACCACCAAGGTAATGCCTTGATGTTCCAGCCATGTCCAGAGGCGGAGGGCCTCTTGAGATAGGGTCCACGACCCCACCCCGCCCCGTTTGTTGCAATACCACATGGTGGTGGTGTTGTCGGTGAACACCTGCACCGCACTTCCCCGGACAACGGGAAGGAATGCTTTCAGTGCAAGTCGGATCGCCCGAAGCTCCAAAAGGTTGATATGGAGCCAGGACTCCGCCGGAGACCAGAGTCCTCTGATCTCTGCCTCTACCAAGTGGCCTCCCCATCCCAGGAGGGACGCATCCGTCACCACTGTGTGCTCCGGTTGGGGAAGGGAGAGGGATCTGCCATTGACACAATCGCGATTCGTGAGCCACCACTGCAATTGTCGTGCAGTGCCCTCCGAGATCTGGACATGATCAGACAGGATGCTCTGATGCTGCGCCCACTGGAACTTCAGGTCCCACTGCAGAGCCCGCATATGCCATCTGGTATGTTGCACTAGCAGGATGCAGGAGGCCATCAGGCCCAGGAGCCGGAGGGTCATCCTGACTGAAACCCGGGATAGAGGCTGAAAGATCGGATTCATAGCCTGAATATCCCGGACTCGCTGCTCAGGAGGATAAACCCGAAACCGCCTTGAATCCAGAACCGCTCCGATGAAGGGGAGCTTCTGAGAGGGACTCAGGTGCGACTTCGGCACATTGATGGAGAACCCCAGCAAATGCAGGAGGTCGGCCGTAGTCTGGAGGTGGGAGACTACTTCCTGGGGCGAGCCCGCCTTCAGCAACCAGTCGTCGAGGTAGGGGAAGACTGACACCCCTAACTGGCGCAGATGAGCTGCGACCACCGCCATCACTTTCGTGAACACCCAAGGGGCGCTGGTAAGGCTGAAGGGGAGTACGGCAAACTGAAAATGTCCCAGGCCTACCGTGAACCGCAGGTAATGCCGGTGGGCCGGCAGGACAGGGATGTGAAAATAAGCGTCCTGCAAGTCCTACGCTACCATCCAGTCTCCAGGGTCGAGGGCAGCCGAGACCTGAGCCAGAGTCAGCATTTTGAACTTCTCCTTCCGGAGGAAGCGCTTGACGTTCCAGAGGTCCAAGATGGGACGCAGACCCCTTTGTCCTTCTTGGGGACCAGGAAGTAGTGGGAATAACAACCACTCCCTACTTTCGGCCCAGGAACGCACTTGATGGCCCCCTTGGCCAAGAGGGTTGCAACTTCCTGCTGGAGAGTTGCCAAGTGGTCCCCCCAACTTGCGGTGGTACCGAGGTGGCATGGCTGTGAGGGTGGACTGAAAGGGAAGGGAGTAACCCTTGCTGATGATCTGCAACTCCCACTTGTCCGATGTGATAGCGTGCCAGTGGGGGGAGGCGGATCCTGCCACCCAACAGCGTAGGGTGCTCCACAAAGCTCGGACTAGGAAGGTTTGGAGGTAGAAGCAGCGGGGGGCGGAGGTGGACTGACCCCCACGCTGACTCCCAGACCCGCCCCTGCCGAAGCCGCATCCGCGCTGAGGCTGGCTCTGCACAGGCTTGGCCACGAAAGGAACAAAAACCAGGAGTGGCTGGGATTTTCATGGAAAGACCTAAGGACTTGGCCATAGCCCGCGAGTCCTTAAAACGCTCCAGTGCACTGTCGGCCTTATCGCCAAACTGACGGGTGCCATCAAAGGGCATGTCCATGAGTGAGCTTTGAACATCTGGTGAGAACAAGGTAGATCGCAACCAGGCGTGGCGTCGAAGCACCACAGTCGTAGAGATTGCTTTACCTAGTAAGTCTGCGGTGTCCAAACCACACCGAATGGTGAACTTAGCCGCATCCTTACCCTCGGCAACAGCCTGTGACAGCACAGCATGAGCCTCCTCAGGACACTGAGGCAACACCTGTGCAACGGCATCCCACACCACGTGGTAATTGCGACCCAAGAGGCAAGCAATGTTCACAGATCGCAGCCCTAAGCTGGCCGAATAGAACAGCCGCTTGCCGATCTGCTCCAGCTTCTTAGAGTCCTTATCCGGCAGAGCCATGGGAAAGGCACTCTGGGACGTTGAAGCTTGGATGACCAGGCTCTCAGGCGTAGGATGAGTGGTCAGAAAGGCAGGGTCACCCGGCGCCGGGCGATGATGCCTGGCGACATTCTTATCCACCGGAGCCCCCGTGGCAGGCCGCGACCAAGTGCCCAGTAAGACGCCAGTAAGGGCGTCGTTAAACGGCAGCAGGGGCTCCGACGAAGTGGACGCCGTCTGGAGCACCTCAGTGAGGAGATTAGTCTTTAGGGCCACAGTAGGGAGATCAAGGTGGAGGACCTCAGTGGTCTGACGAAGCACCATCGTATACAAAGTGCCCTCCTCCATGGTAGGCGGAGGAGAGGCAAACCCCGGATCAGAGGAGAGCTCGAGGCCGCCGGCCTCCTCTAACTCGTCCGCCCAGTCCTGCCGAGCAAGAGGGTCCTCGGACCCCTCCCAGTCATCCTCCACCGTATGTGGGACAGACTATGGGGGCAGGGACCTGGGAAGGAACAAACTGCGCCAGGAACACCACCAGACCAGTGCGGATCCCAGGTAGGGACAAAATTGTCAGAGAACTGGGGCAGGGGCAGAACCAGTGGCACCCACTACAGCGCCGGAGGCGGCGCTGTGGCCGGAGCCGGCAGCGCGGGACCTTGGGGCGCCGTGGCCGGAGCCAGCAGAGCAGGATCCTTTGGCACCGGGGCCGGAGCCGCCTCGACAGGATCCTGATACGGGACCACAGGGCCCGAGGGTGCACCGGTGGGAGCCCGAGGCCTAAACAGGCGGTCCAAGGTGGCAAGAAATTCTCGCACCTGAGCGGGAGTCGCCGACGGACCCGGGTAAGGTGGGTAGGCCGCGGGACTCCCGGGCTCCGAAGGAGCCGCAGGGGCAGAACCCCTGTCCCCCTCATCCGCATCCGGGGACCGACGGGGGGACGTCGGAGAGCGAAAACGCTTCTTCGACTTCTTTTTGTGCCATCTCCTACCCGAATCCGAGGGTGAAGACGTGGAGCCCGAGGAACGATGGTGATGATGGCCCTGCGAGTGTTCCCTGGAGTGGCCCCTGGACCGAGAGCGGCACGGGGACGAATGCCGGACTTCAAACAGCTTCCGGCGCCGCTCCCGCAGGGCCTTTCGGACCATGGCCAAACAGTCCAAACGGGCCCGAGAGTCGTGGTCGCTCTCCAGGCAGTAGAGACAGACGTCGTGGGGGACCGCCACAGACATGTTGCCACGGCAGGCCCCACAAGACTTAAAACCAGGCATCCCTACGTGCACCAGAGTAGACAACTGACAGGAGATAAAAAGTCTCAAAAGGATAGTCAAAAAGTGACTCAGGTACGTTCTCTAACCGTATCTGCGCTTACTGGCGCAGAAAAAGTAAGAACTGACGTCAGCGTGCATGGGTGGCGCCTAAGTAGTCTCCGTGACGTTATCTCGGCACATACGATGCCAGCGATGGATGGGGAGCCGCACAACGCTACCTACTGACACGCAGGGGTACTGCTGACAAAAAAAACTTTCAGGATCCAGTCTAACGCCTGGGGATATTCTAAGGTAAGGAATCTATCACTAACGTGTCTCTTTTAGATTGGGTTGGTAGCTGCCAGGGTGTGTTGTTTCTCAATCTAATATACGTAGAGGCCAGCTACTCTGGGGTCGAAAACACTGCCCATAGACGTCCCGTTCGTCTGCAAGTAGAACTCTCCTTCAAATTTGAAATAGGTTTGTTTAAGTGCTAGTGTGGCACACTGCAGAATAAATTCCCAAGGTGTCGTATGCTCCCAGATGGTTTCATAGAGTATATTCCTGAGCATTTGTAAGGTATTGTCCTGTGGAAGGCTCGTATATAAACTCTCGATATCCAAACCTACTAGGAGTTGGGCAGTGGGGTCAAAATCAGTATCCTTGATGAGGTTCAGGAGATGTTTTGTGTCCTTTATGTAGGTGGAGGACGCTTGGACCATTGGGTTTAAGAAAAAAATCACAAAACCTAGATAGCGGTTTAGGAGGGAAATGATCCCTGATACTATCGGGCGTCCAGGTGGTGATCTTGTCTCTTTTTGAATTTTAGGGACCGTATAAAAATACGGTACCTTCACCTTCGTAGCACAGAGGTAATCAGCCTCTTGTTTGGAAATCTGGTTGTTGGTCTCCGCAGTTTCTACCAGAGAGATGATAGTGTCCTTCAGGGTGGTGGTAGGGTCTTCTGTCAGGCGTTTGCAGTTCCAAGGTTCGTTTAGTAGCCTCCTACACTCAGTCTTGTAGTCGGTCTTATTCTGAATGACTATCCCTCCACCTTTGTCAGCTGGTTTTATAACAATGAGGGGGTTGTCTGGGAGGTTATGTATGGCCTCTCTTTCTTTGGTAGTCAGGTTGTTGAAGGGCTTAGGTGACTCAAGATTTTCAATTTGGTGATAGACTGCCTGCTCGAAGGTAGTGATTTCCACAGGGATGCAGGAAGGTGGTGAGAAAAATGAGGATTTAACTTTCAGTCCGGTCTCATTGGTTTGTACATTGGATTCCGTTAGTGGTTGTTTTTCAAAAAACGCTTTTAGTTTCAGCTTACAAAAGAATTCAGCTAATTCCACATGAAGTTGGAATGTCTCCAGGCGTGTGGTCGGTACAAAGGAAAGGCCTTTGTTGAGGACATCTTCCTCTATGGGGGACAAAGTGATGTTGGATAGGTTGAAGACCAGTGATTGTGCATTTTGGTTGTTACTGGTTATCTCATTCCACTCGTTCCTGGTAAAGGTTCCTTGGTTTTGCTCCTCGTGTGGGTGCCTACTGGTCCCTCGTCATCTGACCAATGCACCTGTTGATTGTTCCGTCTCCTTCCTCGTGCAGGGTGGCCTCGTCCTAAAAAAGGAGGCCTCTGGTTGGGTTGGAAAAAGGCTTGTTGTCCAGGAGGTTACAACGATGGCCATCCAAAGAAGGGATTTTGTGGGGGTGATTGAACACTGGTGGGCCATAGTTGAGGCCCGGGTGTTGGTAATTGCCCCAGGGTTGTTGCTGCCATTTAGGTGCTCTACCCCTGCCTTCTAGTTTGTATGTGCTGCCAGATGTGAAGCCGCATGAGTGTGAGCTGTCAACCCCACTTGTGTCAGAAGTGTCTTGCCGGCTCAGAACGGTATAGTTGTCATCCGCATATGGGTACACTTTGTTGTAGGCAAATCTTTTTAGGTCTTTTTGGAATTGGTTGATTTTGGCCTGGGTCAAATATTCCTTATATTCAGCAAGGTCTTTGTTTGATTCATCCAGTTTTTTCTAAAAGGATGTGATTGTCGTCTTAAAGTGGCTCTCAGTGGTCTGGATGTCTATGATCATTTCATCGGAGAGGTGCTTGGCGGTTTTGATAATGAGCACCAACCTGTCCCTGGTGCAGTGCCATGCAATTTGAGCCCAGTCCTTCCTGAAGGAAGCATCCTCCAGGAAAATCCTGGGGGCATTGGTCACTAAAAGGCCCTTGGGTACGGTGTTCGTGCGGAGATATTCGGTTAGGATCACACCGTGTAGTATGGTGCAGATCCTATTGCGTTTCTTCTCAGTGAGTTTATCCCAGTCGGTGGCCTGGGCTATTGTTTGTGATATGTTTACTTCAGCCATTAAGGGTGGGTCTTTGAGAATTTCGCTATAAAATAAAAACGTTATTTTATTTTTTCTGCACACACAAGCACTCAACACTCCCACAGGGGCGTGTCTTTTCTCTATGCCTATTCTCTCCTGCAGACTCATCAGAAGACAGCCTAAACCAACACCTGAAACCCATTGAACCGGTCACATATATGTTCTTTTAATAACACGTTTTTAGACCACTCACTTTGCACTACACATAGGTCCTGAAGAAAGCCATACCAATAAGAGAGCATGGCTGAAAATGTTGACCGACTAGGATATTGGAGTTACCTTAAGATCTCTTAAAATATCCGACTCTCGTTTTTATTAACTGCCAAGGGCCCACTCATTAAAATAGTAATTTTTGTATCCCAGGGACCCTTAGGACAGCATTTTTAACATTCACTCAATTCCTTTCACTGCACTATCACGGCACAATACCAGCTCCGCTATATCCAGGTGTCGTAGCACACCCAAGGTGCACTCGGTGCCTTGGGTGGGGACCGATGATGAAACATGTCACCAACTAGGTTGGTGAGTGAGGGCCTTACTATAAACATAATGTGTTTCCTTTCCAAAATAAACATACGCTAGGAGCACCCACTCCAGAGCTAGTTCTCTTTGATAAAACATTTCCAAAATGGAGTCATGAAAACCAGACGACAACCTTGTCTCCTCACTTGCACTAACACCCTCTGGATCATTGAAAAAGGTTTAAAGGCATACCCTTTTAATTCCTTCCAATCCTGCAAAAAGGCATCTATCCGTATTGCCCCTGGATCTGGCCTCCAACTCACATACCTTGGTAACTGAAAGGTCAGTCGCGAAGCAAAGAGATCTTCCTCCAAAGGGCCAAACAACTCCACAATCTTCTCGAAACTCTCTTGTTCAGCATCCAATCTCTGTAATCCACAATATTTCTGGAATACCAATCTGCACCTACATTCAATTTCCCTGGTAAACATTCCGCTTTCAGTTCTATTTTGTGTTCCAAGCAAAATTCCCAAATTTCCTTTGCCAAATTTGCTAATCTCTTTGACCGGCTTCCACCCAACTTGTTCACATAAGTAACCGCTGTCACATTGTCCCTACACAGAAGAACCTATCTACCGATCAAATCTTTCAGAAAACTGTGCAACGCTAACAATCCTGCTTGCACTTCCAAACAATTTAAATGCTCCGACCTCTCCTCCATTGACCTTGCTCCCCGTGTTCTTAGTCAAGCAAGATGCTCCCCCACCTGAGTTGCTTGCATCGCTCTCCAAAACAAAATCTGTCTGACTCCCAAAAATAGCCTTCCCGTATCATGCCTCCAAGTTCTTCTTCCACCAGATCAATTCCTCTTTTGCCTTCCTGTTCAAAAGAACCATGTCTCCGTACCAGAACCCTTCCGCCACCCTCTGTGTCTTCAGACGTTGATGCGACCTGTAATGAAGAGGACCTGGGAAAACTACCTTAATTGAAGAGGACAAAAGTCCGATCGTTTGAGCGAACTCCCTTAACCATACAGATTCCTTTTTTGACATCAAAAAAACTTCCCCGTTTGATTTTCTTTGCTTTCTTTTCCAGCAAACACAAACAACTTTCCTTTGTGTCCACTACCAACCCTAGCAAGCATTGACACCTTTGGGACCTTATAAGTATTTAGTTATGCATCAGGTCCCAAAGGCAAGACCTATTGGCTATGCCACTGCTTGTTTAAAAGAGGCCTCTGTTCGTCCTTCGGAGCAGTGATTGACAACCCTTCTCATCATTGCCTAATTGCATCTTTCACCAGCTGTCTGAAATTACAGACATCAAACAAATATTCACTTGCCTTCGGGTTGCATGAAACACTATTTGGCCAAACATGCTCACGTCATCGCATCTTGAGCACGAATTACAGTGGATTCAGAGAGCACTGACCTTTTAAAATCAGACTCATTGGAGAGAACGTTGTCACCGCCCGAACAACAGAGAAGATTTGAGACCAAAGAACCGGCAGAGGACTTTTTCTGAAGCGAGGAGCCTGATCGAGGAACACAAGCCGTGAGACTCAGATCTGGTACAGACAGCAGTCTATGTCGCAGAGCCGATCGTGAAGGGGAGAAAAGACCAGGGAAGAGAGCAACGCTGTGAACTGACCTGCCATGTAGACGCCTTAGGGGCTTCCTGGGGAAAAAAAACTCAGACAACAGAGAAGTCTGATGGGGGCGGGAGGATGGGTGAGGGGGGGGTTGGCAGTGGAACAGGGTTTTACACAGCCATTTCTATTTTGGATAAAGCCTGTTGTTGCGCTGCGTCACTGGTGAAGGTTTGGGTGATATCAGTTCCTTTCCCCAACTCCTTTTCCTTAATTAATAATAAGAACAACAAGCATTGGCAGAGAGTTCGCGAGCAAAAAGGAGACGGAGAGGGCGGAGTGAGTGGCTGCACTTCATAAAATACGAAGCGCGGTGCCGTGAAGCGGAGAGGTTGTGAGAGAGAGGGGGAGCAGGAGGTGGGGCCGCAAGTGGTGCGCAGGCGAGCTTGGGAGAACAGTTTTCACTTTTCAAGCACTGCACTCGTGCTTGTGGTGCGGCGCTGCTCGCTCCCGTAAGGTAGATTTCGCCACAAGCACGAGTGCAGTGCTTGAAAAGTGAAGACCGATGGCTAAAGGTCCTCCTAGAGCAGTGCATGTGCGCTGCCTAGGCGTGTGAACTGTGTGAAGGGAGCTGAAATCATGCGACATATGGTGGCACCACAGTGACGTCTGATAAAATGCATGGCTGCCCAAACAGGGCTTCCCAGGGCTAGCATTTACAGAACTAAGCTAGACAGGCCAGATCTATAATAGCCACAATTGATCTCACAGCAAAACTACAACAAGCTCAAAGCCAAAGGTCCAGGTAGAACCACAATTTGTGGTGTAGAGCAGCAGCATTAATGGCCTTTAAAAGCAGCGACAGACGAAATCCAGTCAGAGAACCCAACTCAAACCCAGGCTGCACATAATAAGGCCTTGACCAGTGACTTACGATTTGCTCTCTCTGGCCTATTAAAACCCTACCAATCTCACCAGTTGCCAAACAAACATGGATGAGGCTTGTGTGCAACGAAGGGCTGCACGCTGCCAATAGCAAAAAGAATGATTCACAAATCATTTACAAAGTGGAAAGAGGGTGGCTTTTGTAGTTAGTGAAGGGAAAGAAACTTTCTAGATGCAATGTTTTTTTAAGAGCCAAGTCTTTATCTCTTTCCTGAATTGGAGGAGGGCTGTAGCAGTCCTGAAGGAAGGTTACATGACTGCTGTTCCAGATGCTGGGTGCGTAGACAGAGAGGGTCTGTTTCCCAGTGTCATTCTGGTGCAATTCTTCATCTCCAGAGCTGCAATGTCCTGGCTTTTGGTGTAATAAAATCAGTAGGAAATGGCTAGCATTTCCGACAGATAGGCAGGGGTGCCATTCATGGTGGCCCTAAAAATGCTGCAACGGGCCTTTAAGACAATGTAGCAATGAAAAGGGACCCATCTGTTAATTATGTATAGAGATGTGGTATTATTTCTTGTGGCCCTTGGTGATGCATGCCTCAACATGCCGAATAACTTTCAGGTGGAGAGTGTGGCATCTGGGAGGCTGTGAACCAAAGCATTGCTTCCATCCAAATGTGATTATGAGGAGAGACAGTCTTTACTACGCAGTCTTTATCACGGAATGCTTTTAGCATGCAGCCTTTACCACACAGGTAAAATGTACCAGAGTGGCACCTATATACGTGGTACCTTTACAATGAAGGCAGTTTTTTAAATAAAATAATTATTATGATATTTTAAAAAAAAAAGGATTTAGGTGCAAGAAGTGGTAACGGGAGGTAAGGGTAATTTTGGGGTTTGGAGTGGGCAGGGGTAATTCTGGGGCTTAGGGATGGGTAGTGGCAAAGGGAGGTAAAGGCGATTTTATGGTTTAGGGGTGGTAACTGGTAAGCAGAGGTAATGGTACTGTTAGATTTTTGGGGTATGTAGTGGAAAAAGGAGGTTAGGAGGAAATTAAAACTTGAGGGGTCTGTCCCATAAAGAAGAAAAAAGAATATTAACAAATTAATATACAATATAAATTACGTCACTCAGAAGAAAAGTGATTATATATACTTCGCGTACGTGGGAAAGGCATGGGTAGAAAAGGAATTCCTAGAAAAGGCATACATATGACGAGAAATTATTTAGTTTATTCAAGAGGGTGGGTAATATTGCATGTGTGCCTGGAGGGGAGTCGTCGTGTGGAATTTAAAGCCAAGTGACTAGACGTTAATTGGAATTTAGAGGTAGAACTCCTCCAAGTTAATGTTGCTGACCCAAGTTTGGATTAGTTGCTTTGGTGCTGTTGGCCATGAAGTTCAAATTCAAATTGCTTTATTCGGTGTAAATAGAACAGACACCATAAAAGCATGCTAATACACAGATGAAAAGAAAAGAAAAACATTCATGTATTATATCATAATCAATAATCAGAGTTAAAAACAATTTTACACGTTTAGCTTTTCATGGGGATAGAATCAGTATGAAGTTGATAAAGTGTCAGTGCATAAAGGTACCATAAATATAAAAGTGCAAGCTACCACAATATAGGCAATAAAGCTCTAGTGCTTATACGTGCTTATAGATATATAAGAATATACATGAGTAAATAATGATTAGTCTTGCCTTTCGTATAACAGTATATCCAAATGTGCATATTCTTTTCTCTTCCCAACTGAAAGTTGTACAAAACGAATGACAGAGCTTATTGTTTTCACATTATCCAAACTACAAACAAAATTAAACGCATTTTTATAATTAAAAAGTCTATTTCTTAAAAAGAGAGGTTTTAAAACTGATTTCCGGATACCCATATAAAAAGGACAAAAAAGTATCAAATGCAGAGTTGATTGTAAAGTTTTTCCATCATACGGGCAAGGTGGTAATGTGTGGCACCATTTTTCAGTTCTTGGAAAGGCAATTAAATAATGTAAGGTACCCATCCTCAACCTGGTCAGGTAGAATCTATGCTGTGTATTCCTTACCAAAGTCAAATATATCTGGATGCCCCTCCTGAGTGGGCGTTCACAATAACTAACTATACTCTGTTTTTGACTAGCAGCCCTTTCCCGTTCCTGCTCCATTGCAGTTAGGTATCTTAATTTCAAATCACTTTTACTATAATCCTGTATTGTAATAGGATTGTTTTTGTCAATGATTACTTTACATTTCGTTAAAAGTTTAAAAATGTGCTCCAGCCATGGTATTTTCACGCTATGGTCAAGGGCTAGGCAATCCTTTGTTAAATCTTTTGTAAACATAGTTTCTTCCTTTGCCTATAGCCCTTGCCAGAGTATAAGACCTGCCATGTTTATTGTGTCACTTAGATATGGTACAAATAGTTGTTTGTGTACGATGATGTTTGCAGTAGCACTAGGGACAGCCAACAGTCTTTTTAAAAACTAATTTTCCTTAATTTATAGTGCACTCTTGTTTGCTCTCCCCCATATCGCTGCACCATAACAGACCCCTGAAACACACTTACTCCTATACAATGATAAAAGTTCCCGTATGGATTTGTTTCCCAATTTTGCTGCAAATCTAAAAATACCCTCAGTGGTTCTTAAAAATTTCATTTTACATGAGTCAATATGCTTGTTCCAGGTACCACTTTTGCAGAATAGCATCCCTAAATAAGAAAAGGTGGACACTCTATTAATAAAAACCCACCCATGTGATGTTGTCTATGCTTTGGCCTCTTGCCCCAACATGTCATTATAAACGTTTTTTTTTTAAAAGTTTAACTGCAGATCAATGTCCGACATGTATAGGGCAAAATTTTCTATTAAGCATTGCAGGCCATTTGCGGTCATGGACATTAAGACGGCATCATCTGCGTATAATAAAACAGGTGTGGGGTGCTAGAACACATCCCTGTCTAATACCATGCTTTAATATAAAATCAGGCGTACATTCCCCCATCTTACAATATCGTACCCTAGTAGTTAAAAAGGCATAAAATTGTGATAGAAATGAAATTATTTCGATGGGAGCCCCTAGCCCCTTCAATGTTTGCCAAAGTTTTTGATGATTAACTAAATCGAAGGCGCTAGAGAGGTCTACAAAGCACAGGTGAAGTACCCCCTCCTTGGCCAGTGTATACTTCCCTATTAATTCTAAATTTAAGCATTGCTCTACCGTCCCAATACCCTTTCTGAAACCATATTGGGCTTCTGTCAAGATTTTATTTTCACTAGCCCAGTCTTCTAACCTTTCTAGCATAATATGGCCCATCAACTTCGATGAGGAATCAAGAAGGGATAGTGGGCGGTAGCAGTTTCCTTCCCTCAGACCCCCTTTTTAAAAATGGGTACGATAATACTTTCAGCCCAAGTGGAGGGTAATGCACCTCCCAAAGTAGCATTAAAAACATTCAATAAAATAGGTCACCAAAAATCCATATCACACTTAAAAACATCTATGATCACCCCTTCCGGTCCTGCAGCTTTTCCATTTGCACTTTTTTCAAGGGCTAGTTTAATTTCACCTATATTATTGGTAGTGCTTTTACTATTATAAACTTTTCTCTATTACGATCTGTTGCTTTTATTCCTTCAGGATTAAAAATATTCTCGAAGTGTAACACCCAGTCTTCGGTGGAACTACAGTATCGATCTTTACTTCATTGTTTTCTATGAACTACGGATGATTAATTGTCTTCCAGAAGAGGGCAGAGTCTTGCAGCTCTGCTGCCTGGTTTAGTTTCTCCCAAGACCCCTCACGGATCTCCATTTTTCTTTTTGCCAAGGTTTTTTTATAATCTTTCCTTGCAGTACTTATCCTATGAGGGTCTCTAGGTTTTTGTTTTAGAGCCAGTTTCAATTCCCCATTCAACCTCGTACACTCATGGCTAAACCATCTTGGCTTAAGGTTTCTTCCTCTTTTTAGTTGTTAAATTACCTGCAATTTCCTTAGTGATGTTAGAAAAGGCAGTTATGGTAGTTATTTCAGTAGAAGAGCTATCCAAGCAGGTTTCTAGGTCTTTTTGTGTTTTCTCTCTAATGCTTTCCATGAATATAACAGGATTAAACACCCGTCCATTTTAAAAAAGACACCATTAATTCCTTGGATATCAATGTTAGCATCAGCTGTCGTTCCTCGTAATTTTGTCAGCGAATTTATTTTCAATATCACACTTAGAGGGTCGTGATCACTAAACAAACTAATATTTCTCAAAACTTTTTCAACCAAATTACTACCATTTGCTGATATTATAAAGTGATCTATATTTGATGAAGACCTTGCTCCTACAAAAGTGCGCATATTTGTTTCCCCTTCTGGTGTATTAGGTTCTAAAACAGATAAATCGTATTTATGCACCACCTTAATGATAGCTTCCCCATACGTATCGTGCGAAAAATGTGTAATCTTGTCACCATAGTGATCACAATATCCACAAGGTTCGCCTACTTCATAATCGCATTTGACACAGTTAAAACCCCCCGCCCAAACTAAAATATAATCCCTTGCCACTCCTTTTAAGAAGCGATCCAAGTCTTTTTCTAATAAGCTAATTACCTTACTCTTTGTGTTGTCAGATTGTTATCGAAATGTATTACAACGATAGCTTGATTTCCATTGGAATAGAGGTATACAAACTGGTAATATTGTGATGTAATAAAGGTTTGCTTTAAGGTCAAGGGCGAAGTGACTGCAATTAATGTGGCAAGGCCACCCTTTGCCCTTTCCATCCTTGATGGAATGGCGTTGGTACAAATTGTCTGGTAGTCATTTATACAAAAGGGTTCAGTACACCAGGTTTCTTGTAATAATACCACTCCAAAGTCATCTAGCATTTTTAACCAATGGATATGCATGCATCTTATTTTTAATGCCTGCGATGTTCCACGTCATAATTTTCAAGAGCTCTCTATGGTGTAATCTAGGTTTGTCTTTCGATAACGTTATCAATGGGAGTACTGTTACTATGATCATTCACAGGAGTGTCTGAAATCACAATATGCGGTATTACTTTTCAATTTTCCATATAGGTATTTGAGTTATGAAAATTGAAATCTCCCGTGAGACAGCTCTCCCAGACCAATTTCCCCGATATAGTCTATGTTACCAACATCTAGCAGACCGTTAAGAGTTTCTTGATCCTTAATCCCATTAGGTTGGTCGGCAATTGTATGTCACTCTATTTCACTACATCTACGCAGTGGCTCATATCTATTGTGCAATGGCATGTGCAAAGGTGAATTAAATCTAGCATTTGCCATAAAACTATCATATTTTGGTCTGTAGAAAAAACCCAAGGGAACGGCCATTATGAGGTCAGCGGCATCAAGAAATTCTCCTTTCACGATACATAAGATTTTTCAATATCTCACCCACTAGTCTTTCACTTCGAAAGTTTACCACTATACAATCTCCCTGACATAATTTCCTAGATGTGCCCAGCCAATCAGTTCTCCTTAACATGATTATATCCTGATATAAAATACGTGCCCTGACATCAGTGTTAGTAGAAAACCAATGAACCACTTGATTCTACATGGTATCGTATGTTTCCTTCTGGTTTCTCAACAATTTAGGCACATTATTTAAAACTATAACATACAGTGTTGCTTCAGGTGGGAGATTTAATGTCCCATGGTAGTTATTAACAGGATGTAAAATGCTATTCTTCATATGGATTGGCAAATTTGTAAGTGCTGTTGTATCATGGGAAGTATCTTCTTTGTCTATATTGGGTTGACTTGTATTTGGCTGAAATAATCACTCCGTCTCGCTTTGTGTCGTAGAGCTGGTTCTATTGGCAAGACTTGGTTTTTCTTTTACACTTACCATTTAAGTTTGTCCTGTCTTGGAAGTATTAGGTATTTTATCTATTGTTTTGAGGGATGATAATTCGGTAACCATATCCGTTATGTGCCACATTCTTCTGGATCTGCTTAATCTCCTGCGTTAGTCGTCTTTCGATGCAGTCCATTTTACCGTGTAGTTTTTTTTTTACAAAGGATTTCAAGATCTGGAGGTTTCTGTTTTGTAAGATCATGGTCCTTTCTGGTCTGCCCAGGAATACATCCTCCCTTTTTGTGCTTAGCTGTTAATTTAGCCTTAGATATGGTATTTTGCTTTTCCACTGGGCTATCTACAAATCGGCCTGGTTGTTTAAACTTTTTCGCTGGTGAAGACATCAGAGAGTTATCGTCTGTTAATTCAGAGATTTCCTTTTTTTTTAGTTTCAAAACAACTTTATTGAGAATCTGCACAGTACATCAGCGTAATGACAATCATCCATGGTATTGCTGAATTATTACGACATTGATTTACACCTTCCCGTGCATATTCTCTACATATAAACATCCCTCTTCCCCTCCCCCCCCACGTGTTGAAAGATCCACCCACCGGTCATAGGGTAACTTAATGGTACAGTGTGTGAAGAGCAACACAGTCCCTATAAAGTCAGATTCTCCAAACAATCGCACAATGCAGCCCGTATGAATGACAGCTGACAGATTTCTGCACTCGCCCGCCTCTAGAGCAAGTACCAGGCATGACCCCCCCCCCAACCACACTCCATATGCCACCTCAGCCTTGTATAGACTACGCCCTGTTGCTCCCCATGCACTTATCCCGCATCTGGGAATATCACAATTGAGTGCCCTCGGCTCCCTCTCCTGTGGAGACTACCTCCTTTCCCTGCAAAGTTGCACCACAGGATGCTCCAGAGTCCAGAAGAAAGGCAGTCAATGGTCCCCATATATCCTTCGGGCGAGATTTCACTGGTAACAGTTCCGCATAATCATGCAAGTGGCCTTGCCAAGTAGCCATCTCATTTACCCAGTCTTTGAATTTCGGAGCTCGGCCCCGCCCCCACCTACAAGCTATCTGCCGTTTTGCCGAGAAGAGCACTAGCGCCAGGAATTTCTTATGTACTGTTTTGATGCCCTGGATGCGACCCAAGAGCGCCACAAGCGGATCTGGGACTATAAGCACTCCAATCATAGCGGATAGCCCCTCGAAGACTTGTACCCAGTATGTGGCCACTTGGGGACAGCACCATGCTAAATGTAGAAAGTCCGCCCCCTGCTGCCCACATCTCGCACAGTGATCATGCTCCCTCAATCTCAGTTTGTGTAGTTTAATAGGGGTATGGTACAATCTATGCAAATACTTAAAGTGTATGAGGCGAAGTCTATTGTTACCGGTAACACCCTCAGTCTGCCTGCAACCCAACTCCCATTGCTCATCCGTCAGCGGGGCAGCTAGGTCCTTGTCCCACTCCCACCTAGCCCTTGGTGTGCCGGAGGAAGATCCTTTCCTAATGTGTTTATACAGGGTTAACACCACATGGCGAGGGGCTTCCGCTCGCAACAGGTCATGCGGGGGGTGGAGGGGGGGGCGAATGTGTCCGGTTCATCCAGAAACGCTGGGGTGACCGCCTTCACACTTTGCCGGAGCCTGGTGTACATGAACGGATCCACAGTGGACGGCTCATGGCCCTCAAAGAATTTCCCCTTGGGTTCGGAATTGCCCCCCTACATAGAGATCTCCCCAGGTGGTGTTGTGCAGCCTACCCAGCAAGTTGCGGCACAACCCTTCATACGTGACCTGTAATAAGTGGTTACGCAGCAGATGTATTTTGGGGGAATACATCATGGGGGCACCCAACTTGCGCACAATATGGTCCCACGCAGCGATCGTACAATCCACCGTGGAAGGATCGCGCTCTCGCCTCGCCACCCTGGGGAAGAGGTACCCTTCTGGCGGTGTCGGGGACATGTAGCCATCTTCCACTGCTAAGTGTGGCATGTAGGGAGGCGGATGAAACCAATAAACTGCAAAATGCGCCTGCGCGCAATAGTAATAGCATTTAAAGTTAGGAACATCATACCCTCCCTGCTGATACGGTAACATCATCGTGGCACGGCTTAGGCGCGCCTGCTCCCCCCCACCCCATATAAGTCGTATAATTTGTGAATTTAATGCATTAAAGAAGAAGCGCCCTGGGTGATAAGGGATATTGACGAAGAGATACAGAAATTTAGGGAGTAGGACCATCTTTATAAGGGAGATTCTCACCGCCATTGATAGCGGGAGGCAGATCCACCTGGCAACCTTGTCGGTAACCCCATCTAGCGCCACACCATAATTCGCCCGCATCAGTGCATCCCTGTCCCTTGTTATCTGTACCCCCAGGTATTTTAACTCTTCATCCTCCCAGACTAAGGGGTATTCCATTGGGAATTGTTGGGTATTAGGCGTGAGGGGGAACACCGCTGACTTAGCCCAATTTATTTGGATGCCCGATATGGCACCAAATTTGGTAACCTCACGCAACACTGGATTGAGGTTTTCCATCGGCTTTTTAATATACAAGGTCATATCGTCCGCATACAATGAGATAAGTAATTGCCTGGCGGGATATACCAAAGAGCGCTCCTTATGGTGCTGCCGAAGCTTCGCAGCCAAAGGTTCGATGGCTAGAGCAAATAAGATTGGGGAGAGTGGGCATCCCTGCCTCTAGATACCTGAAAGGGAGTGGAGCGTGCGCCATTCAGCAATACCATCGCCAACGGTCTTGTACCCATCAGGTAATCCCACTCCACAGAATCAAATGCTTTAGTGGCGTCTAGAAAGACCGCCACTGCGGAGCATTTAGGATCTATGTCCTGCATGACTGCGAATAAGGTGAGGAGGTTGTGGGCCGTGGCTTTATTTGGAATAAAGCCCGCCTGGTCATTCAGCAGCACCAGGCGCTCCATTAAAAGACTGAGCCGAATTGCTAGAACCTTTGCGAGGATTTTAGTGTCGCAATTCAGGAGGGATAATGGACGGTATGACTCACAATGTATCGGTGGACTTGCCAGGCTTTAGCAACGAGATAATTTGGGCCTCCCGCATGGTCGTCGGCAGTGTACCTTCCTCTAGTACCGCATAAAACACGTCTTTCAAAATCGGCGCTAAAATTGGCGCATATGTTTTATAGAATTCAATTGGAAGGCCATCGGAGCCCGGAGCCTTTCCCAACTTCATAGTCATGATGGCCTCAATGATCTCGTCCACTTCTAAGTCCAAATGTAAGAACTTTTGTTGTGTGGGTCCCAACCATGCCAGAGCCTCAAAGTATCCCTGCAGATCTAACGGGTCCCCCCCTGTGCGTGGTATAGAGTGCGCTATAATAACTGCGGAACACCTCCAGTTGATCAGTGAGGTTACGATGCACCTTACACCCTGGGGATCCACCACCTCCGTGACCTAATTAGAAAACTTAGGGGGTCTAGTCAGCTGCGCTAACATTTTCCCGGGGCGATCCCCTTCCCTGTAAGCTCTGGCCCGGTACGGTTTCCCCCCCCCGAAACCTGCTCTCTCTGCTCGCTGCTTCCTCATACGCTGCGAGTGCCTCCCTGAGCCTAGCCCGGCATGCCCCATCATCCGGAGACGCCTGGAGTGCCGCTTCTAATATTTTAAGTTCACCCTCTAGCTATTGAATATCCCTTCATAGCGCCTTTAGGACACCCCCTCCTTTGGAAATGCACCAGCCCCTGGCCGTAACTTTAAATGCCTCCCAAACAGTAGTGAGGCTTGAGACAGAGCACACATTTCGCTCAAAGAAGTCTTTGATGTCCTGCTCCAGATCACTGCGAAAAACTGTATCCTGGAGGTGTAAGGGGTTGAGACGCCAGCTGCGATACAGGCTATGTGGAGCAGGGGGCTGAATGGTCATCACCACAGGGGAGTGATCGGAGTAGGTGCGTGCCAGGTGTACAACATCCGAGAGCCAGTGCGCCATCCCCACCGATACCAGGAGGTAATCCAGTCAGGCCCAGGACGCGTGCACCGCCGATTAATGCGTGCCTTCCCTCTGCGTCGGATGTGTGTACCGCCACGCGTCTAAAAGGACACCAGCGCCATCACGTCCTTGAGTGTTCGCTGCGTACGCGTGTAATGCGCAGGCACGGCACGAGACCGATCCACCTGGAGCTGCACTACCGTGTTGAAGTCCCACCCCCAAATGACATACGGAGTGCCTAGCGTCTGGATTGTGTCCCATACGGAGAGTAAGGGTTGGGAGTCATCCAAATTAGGGCCATAGAAAGTGGCCAGAGTCACCTCATGTGAATTAAGCGTCCCCCACACCAGGCAGAACCGCCCGTCCATATCCACTTCCGACCCACCCGGGACAAACCCCACCCCACGTTTAATTAGTATGGCCACCCCTCTTGAGTATCCAGAATAGGACGCGAAGTACCGATGTGAGGCCCACTTCGCTGCAAAGCGGGGATCCGCGCCAGCGCGAAAATGTGTTTCCTGTAGCATGACTATAGCAACCCGGTGCCTGTCAAGATAGTTAAGTACCTGTAGTTTTTTCCTAGGGTTATTCAGCTCCTGAACGTTCCAAGTGAGAACTTTCAGATCGTTAAGGTCCCGCGTGCCCTCCACCATTTTCACCACTATGATATGCGGACTGAGATACTAGCTTCGCCGCGACATTTGTTTGCCTGCTACTGATACATTGTAGCAAGCGGTGCTACCTTTGACGCTTTTCCAGCCTCCGCTGTGGGAATCTGCTTGTGCTTCGTGGGAAGAAGAAAGGGAGGAAAACTACCTCTCCCAGGCACCCTCTGCTTGTTCCACCTGTGCTCGGGGCCGCCCACCTGCCCTCCCGCCCACCGGTCCTTCAAAGGAGCTCGCAGAACCCGCTGGCGCGGGTCCCGCTTCGCCGCAACATTTGTTTGCCTGCTACTGATACATTGTAGCAAGCGGTGCTACCTTTGACGCTTTTCCAGCCTCCGCTGTGGGAATCTGCTTGTGCTTCGTGGGAAGAAGAAAGGGAGGAAAACTACCTCTCCCAGGCACCCTCTGCTTGTTCCACCTGTGCTCGGGGCCGCCCACCTGCCCTCCCGCCCACCGGTCCTTCAAAGGAGCTCGCGGAACCCGCTGGCGCGGGTCCCGCTTCGCCGCGACATTTGTTTGCCTGCTACTGATACATTGTAGCAAGCGGTGCTACCTTTGACGCTTTTCCAGCCTCCGCTGTGGGAATCTGCTTGTGCTTCGTGGGAAGAAGAAAGGGAGGAAAACTACCTCTCCCAGGCACCCTCTGCTTGTTCCACCTGTGCTCGGGGCCGCCCACCTGCCCTCCCGCCCACCGGTCCTTCAAAGGAGCTCGCGGATCCCGCTGGCGCGGGTCCCGCTTCGCCGCGACATTTGTTTGCCTGCTACTGATACATTGTAGCAAGCGGTGCTACTGACGCTTTTCCAGCCTCCGCTGTGGGAATCTGCTTGTGCTTCGTGGGAAGAAGAAAGGGAGGAAAACTACCTCTCCCAGGCACCCTCTGCTTGTTCCACCTGTGCTCGGGGCCGCCCACCTGCCCTCCCGCCCACCGGTCCTTCAAAGGAGCTCGCGGAACCCGCTGGCGCGGGTCCCGCTTCGCCGCGACATTTGTTTGCCTGCTACTGATACATTGTAGCAAGCGGTGCTACCTTTGACGCTTTTCCAGCCTCCGCTGTGGGAATCTGCTTGTGCTTCGTGGGAAGAAGAAAGGGAGGAAAACTACCTCTCCCAGGCACCCTCTGCTTGTTCCACCTGTGCTCGGGGCCGCCCACCTGCCCTCCCGCCCACCGGTCCTTCAAAGGAGCTCGCGGAACCCGCTGGCGCGGGTCCCGCTTCGCCGCGACATTTGTTTGCCTGCTACTGATACATTGTAGCAAGCGGTGCTACTGACGCTTTTCCAGCCTCCGCTGTGGGAATCTGCTTGTGCTTCGTGGGAAGAAGAAAGGGAGGAAAACTACCTCTCCCAGGCACCCTCTGCTTGTTCCACCTGTGCTCGGGCCGCCCACCTGCCCTCCCGCCCACCGGTCCTTCAAAGGAGCTCGCGGAACCCGCAGGCGCGGGTCCCGCTTCGCCGCGACATTTGTTTGCCTGCTACTGATACATTGTAGCAAGCGGTGCTACCTTTGACGCTTTTCCAGCCTCCGCTGTGGGAATCTGCTTGTGCTTCGTGGGAAGAAGAAAGGGAGGAAAACTACCTCTCCCAGGCACCCTCTGCTTGTTCCACCTGTGCTCGGGGCCGCCCACCTGCCCTCCCACCCACCGGTCCTTCAAAGGAGCTCGCGGAACCCGCTGGCGCGGGTCCCGCTTCGCCGCGACATTTGTTTGCCTGCTACTGATACATTGTAGAAAGCGGTGCTACCTTTGACGCTTTTCCAGCCTCCGCTGTGGGAATCTGCTTGTGCTTCGTGGGAAGAAGAAAGGGAGGAAAACTACCTCTCCCAGGCACCCTCTGCTTGTTCCACCTGTGCTCGGGGCCGCCCACCTGCCCTCCCACCCACCGGTCCTTCAAAGGAGCTCGCGGAACCCGCAGGCGCGGGTCCCGCTTCGCCGCGACATTTGTTTGCCTGCTACTGATACATTGTAGCAAGCGGTGCTACCTTTGATGCTTTTCCAGCCTCCGCTGTGGGAATCTGCTTGTGCTTCGTGGGAAGAAGAAAGGGAGGAAAACTACCTCTCCCAGGCACCCTCTGCTTGTTCCACCTGTGCTCGGGGCCGCCCACCTGCCCTCCCGCCCACCGGTCCTTCAAAGGAGCTCGCGGAACCCGCTGGCGCGGGTCCCGCTTCGCCGCGACATTTGTTTGCCTGCTACTGATACATTGTAGCAAGCGGTGCTACCTTTGACGCTTTTCCAGCCTCCGCTGTGGGAATCTGCTTGTGCTTCGTGGGAAGAAGAAAGGGAGGAAAACTACCTCTCCCAGGCACCCTCTGCTTGTTCCACCTGTGCTCGGGCCGCCCACCTGCCCTCCCGCCCACCGGTCCTTCAAAGGAGCTCGCGGAACCCGCTGGCGCGGGTCCCGCTTCGCCGCGACATTTGTTTGCCTGCTACTGATAACATTGTAGAAAGCGGTGCTACCTTTGACGCTTTTCCAGCCTCCGCTGTGGGAATCTGCTTGTGCTTCGTGGGAAGAAGAAAGGGAGGAAAACTACCTCTCCCAGGCACCCTCTGCTTGTTCCACCTGTGCTCGGGGCAGCCCACCTGCCCTCCCGCCCACCGGTCCTTCAAAGGAGCTCGCGGAACCCGCAGGCGCAGGTCCCGCTTCGCCGCGACATTTGTTTGCCTGCTACTGATACATTGTAGCAAGCGGTGCTACCTTTGACGCTTTTCCAGCCTCCGCTGTGGGAATCTGCTTGTGCTTTGTGGGAAGAAGAAAGGGAGGAAAACTACCTCTCCCAGGCACCCTCTGCTTGTTCCACCTGTGCTCGGGGCCGCCCACCTGCCCTCCCGCCCACCGGTCCTTCAAAGGAGCTCGCGGAACCCGCTGGCGCGGGTTCCGCTTCGCCGCGACATTTGTTTGCCTGCTACTGATACATTGTAGAAAGCGGTGCCACCTTTGACGCTTTTCCAGCCTCCGCTGTGGGAATCTGCTTGTGCTTCGTGGGAAGAAGAAAGGGAGGAAAACTACCTCTCCCAGGCACCCTCTGCTTGTTCCACCTGTGCTCGGGGCCGCCCACCTGCCCTCCTGTCCTTCAAAGGAGCTCGCGGAACCCGCAGGCGCCAGTCCCGCTTCGCCGCGACATTGGTTTGCCTGCTACTGATACATTGTAGCAAGCGGTGCTACCTTTGACGCTTTTCCAGCCTCCGCTGTGGGAATCTGCTTGTGCTTCGTGGGAAGAAGAAAGGGAGGAAAACTACCTCTCCCAGGCACCCTCTGCTTGTTCCACCTGTGCTCGGGGCCGCCCACCTGCATTCCCGCCCACTGATCCTATATATTTTAGTTACAGCTTCCGCCGCGCGGAACGCGCGCTGGAACGAGCCCGGGCGAAGCCCGGGACAAGGGCGGGACTGTCTGTGGCCGTCCGAGGTCGATCAAGGTCGGGTTGGGCCACCCCCTTGACATCTAGCTACGTGCCATCAGATAAGTAGACTGCATTAGCACCATTCATCTTTTGCTGTCGTGGGACTGTGCTGGGTGTATTGGTACCCGATCTGGACTGAGTTTGCTCCTGTTATGTCTACCCGTTCTGGCAAAAGCCTGAGGGGGGGTGGAGGGGGGTGGGGGGGTGAGGGAGATGGGGGGAGCATGATTGGCACCATGGACCGTTTTATTACCCGCGTGGCCAATGTGATTGACAAGGAAATTGGTATGGCCGAGCGCCGACTATCGCGAGGGCCCTCTGGTTTTCGACGTTCATCGCTGGGCCCGATAGCCTTGGTGCCTACCCCAGAGCGTAGCCAGGAGCCCCCTTTCCCTGTCCTTCTCCCCCTGGACCATCCCCGGGTGGCGGCCCTGAGAGCCAGCATAGATCATCTCGAAACACTGACAGCCTCGGCACTCCAAGTTGAAAACAATATGGCCATAGATTCTATGGATAATGAGGCAGACATCTCGCTGTTACCCTCAGCCAATCTCCCTAATAACTCTAATATACCCCCTGCTCCGGCCTTTGTGGTACAGGCGGAACTACACCCTGCCCCTACTAAAAGGAAAAGGCTACCCACCTCACGAAAAGGTATCCCGGCTAAAGTCTATAAGAGGCCTAGGCAGGCTGGTGCTAGGTTGGGTGGCCCTTACAAGAAAGTAGGGCGAGATCCTTGCCCGCCGCAGGGAGACAAAGAGGACAGCATATTGGGAGGGCAATCGCTCACTGGCCGTGAAGCATCGTTCGATGGTCTCCCAGCACCTCCATCTCCGGATTCCTTACTCTCTGCAAACTTAGAGAAAATGATGAAATCCTTACTTCTCCCGGTGCTAGATAAAATTGGGGGGCTCTCTCAGCGGATGGACAAATTGGAGCAGGTAACCCTGGATAATTTCTTCTCCCTAAAATCATTTATTAAGTTACAGTTAAGAAACAGGGAGGATGGTACAGGGGGGGGGGGTGTTAGCAGGGAGCCATATATAGCACACCAAAGTTCAGCTTTTCCAACAAGCACCTTACCAGTTGTACCGGAGGCGCCTGATTGTGCCTCACAACCTACTGTTATAGTCGAAGGGTCGGGGTGGAAGCCTGGTCTGTCAGCAACTAAATCTGCAGACAAAGCAAAGCCCACTAAAGTTGCCAATACCACCTTAAGTAAAAAGACGACAGGTCCCATAGCTTTTGGCACCCCTGGCAAACCAAATCCTATTACCCCAGCTACCAAGCCTGTGGCTTCAAGCCCATCTGAGATCCTAAAATCTAACTTAGTCAAGCCTGTAAAGGCTTATACACAGCAGACAGGCGAGGGATTAGGGGAGGGAAGGGCGACTAATGTTAATCTTCCCCCGGCCTGCCAGCCTTATGTAGCTGTCTTGACTGGGGTGCCTGTGCCTAGCTCGGGCAAGCGGGAGACTTTTGAGGACCTGTACAATATGACCCTTTTTTGGCTTAAAGAAAATAGGCCTTTGCCTAAACTCCTGGTGGGACGAATTATCCACGTAAGAAGAGTTGGCTAGATTGGTCCTAATCAAAAAACCATTAACGGGGATTGTATTATAGTAAACTTTGATGACCCAAGGGTGGCTAGCTATGTATGCAGCGGGCCCTTGAGGGAGTATAGCCCAATTGCTAGTGGGGGTCAAATTGGCATCCATGACCTTAGCTACTTTTATCCCCCAATCTTGCCTGGGAAGATAGTTAGATTCTCTAGGTGGGAGGATAGAGGTGACAGAGAGATTTGTGGTCCCCTCTCCCAACCTAGCTTCTCTGGCAACATTCCATACCAGCCACGTGGCTGGCTTTTACAAAATTATTGACATACTATTCGCCTAACATGGGAGACGCACGTTGAGGCAATTGGGGAGTTACCAAGCAATAGCCTAATGGTAGGGGCGGGACAAGTGAGACCTCCCAACAGCACCCCTTTTTATCCAAACATCTCCAGGGAGCAATCGCAATTTCTCTTGCCATGTCCCGAGACACTTGATTCGTCTCTCACAATCAGGGATGCTCTGAAGGGGGTCATTATATCTAAGGAGACCATGACGTTGCCAACTATCGAGGCAACTGTAACTACCGCTAGTGCCCCCCTTGTAAGAGATTTGGAATTAGGGTGGGAAGGGGGTGGCAATGTCCCTTTGAAGGTAGTTAGTTGGAACATAGCAGGACTTGGACGAAATATAGTTATTCCAGATTGGAACACTATGATAGAATCGTTTGGGATTTGTCTGTTCCAGGAGACTTGGTCTCTGGAACCACAACACAAGATGGGCTACACCACCTACTTTGTCCCTGCTGTACGACCAAGGGGAGGGAAGGGCCGTCCCTCGGGAGGGCTGACAATTTGGGTGAATATCTCCCTGCGATATTCTATCAAATCTATAACTACGAAGTCACCTGATCTCCAAAGGTTAACAGTGAGAGGTCCTTGTGGAGGGAAAACATTTGAAATCTTTAACATTTATGTTAGAGGTGCACGGGGGGGGTTCATCTACGCTACCCTCAACTGGCATTGATGAGGAACTTAGAAATATAAAAGCCGATGCCTTTATCATGCTAGCCGGGGACCTTAATTGTACGTATGAACCCCTTGCTTTGGATGATGTGCTGGGAAATAGAGAAGACGACGCTAGGAGGGGTATCCCCTCGTTGCAAATCTCGCCAATCAGGAGATGGAATCAAAACGCCATCGACCTCAATGCACTCTGTATGGAGTATGACCTCAGAGCCACTAATGGTAGATCCAACTCTGACAAAATGGGGGCCCACACGTTCAACAGAGTAGGACATTCCTCACGGATTGACTACATTCTGTTGAACTTTGGTTTGTGGGCTCATTTGTTGGATATGGCGGTTTTGCCGTCTACTGACAGCGACCACAATCCGTTGTCCCTATCCTTGTCCTCCCTATGGATGGATCATTCCCCACCCCGAATCACACATGTGTGGAGATCTACGCATGAAGTATGCCCTTCTAATTGTGGTATGCGCCTAAAATGGAATCATTTTGCTGGCAAAGAGTGTAAGATCCGGGAGGTAAACTCTATAATGACTAACATTCCCCCACGCTTAGACTCTCCCTCTATTAGCGCTCAGGAGGTCTCATTATTGTTTGACCAAACTACACACGCATTAGGTGAACTATTTTTAGTTCACAATGCGGGAAAAAGATTCAACAAAAGAGGCGTCACAAAGGGCAATGCTGGGTGGTTTACACCTGCCTGCCGAGATGCCAAAAGGGAATTAATCAAGGCGGTAAAAGCCAAGAACAGAGCCTTGATTAGCGCTGCAAGGGGCAATCAAAGGAGAGTTATAAATGAGGCTAAGTTAGCATGGGAGAACCAGTTCTGGTATGACCTAAAGGTTGCCAGCTTAAGGAAGGACCCTAAAGGTTTCTGGGACCTACTAAGAGCTAGGGACAAGCCCGTGGACTCATTAATAACATGCAATATACCAGAGGACGCATGGTTTGATCACTTCTCGCAGCTTTACACTGTGCCCCCAGGTGTGGGGACAAGCATGATAGAATGCCAGCCCATAGTATCTTGTGAATTTAATGAGGAGCACTTGTTCACAACCAAGGAAGTGGTAGGGGCGATTACATGTCTTGTCCCCAACAAAGCAGCAGGGCCGGATGGCCTACCAGGGGACTTGCTACGTATTAACCCAGTGGAGTGGGGGAAACTCATCGCTGCCCAACTGAATGCTACCTTCAGTGGGGCAACTTTCCCGGGCTCATGGAAAGGTGCCGAAGTTGTACCCATCTTTAAAAAAGGGAGTCGGACCGATCCAGCTAACTACCGCCCCATAAGCCTCTTAGACTCCTCACATAAAGTGGCGGGAAAAGTGGTCCTAGGCAGAATATTACAATGGGTTGAGGAAAAAGGCATTCTCTCTGACTATCAGGCCGGTTTTAGATCGGGTATGGGGACGATAGAGCAATCTTTCCGGCTTCTGATGCTCTATTGGAAAGTAGTTGTGTTGGCCAAGGGCAGTCTGTATCTTGCTTTTATAGATTTGCGGACTGCCTTTGACCTAGTCCCGCGCAGCCAACTCTGGAGTGTGCTTAATGATCAGGGCATTCCACCATACCTTCTAAGTCTTTTGGTAAAGTTGCATGCTGACAACTTCGCGCAGATCAGGTGGGGTAACCAGGGTCAAAAAACAAAACGAATATTTGTAAATAGAGGAGTACGCCAGGGGTGCGTTCTAGCCCCCACTCTGTTCTCTTTGTACGTAAACGGAGTGGTGGAACACTTATTGAAAGTTCCATCAGATGCACCTTCCTTGGCCGGTAGAAGAATACCCACTCTCCTATTTGCAGACGACACCCTCCTGATCTCTAAAACCCCGGTAGGCCTGCAGAGCCTGTTAACTAGTTTCAAATCCTTTTGTGATGTAAGGGGGCTAGTTATTAATACAGGTAAAACCAAGTATCTAGTCCTCAATCCACCGAAAATGACAATCAAACCACCAACTCTAGGTTCTGTTTCCCTAGAGAGGGTTACTGAGTTTGATTATCTTGGCATTCGCCTTTGTGACTCGATGAGTTGGAAATGTCACCTCCAAAAGATGTTGTTGACTCACAAAAGGGTAGTGGGTGCCCTTCTTAAGGAACAACGTGCCTCATCCCTTAAACCCATTGCACCCATTCTTGATATTTATAGGGCACGGGGTGTTAATGCAGCTCTATATGGGGCTGAACTCTGGGGGGTATATAAGGCGAATCAGTTATCACGCTCAGAAAGCAAGTTCCTTAAAGACTTAATGGGGCTTCCCTATAGCACCCCAACCCTCCCATTGTTATTAGATCTGGGTACGAGATCAATCAGTGACCAGGCTAGGCTCCGCCCTCTCCTCTTATGGGCGAGAATCTGGAGAGTCCCAGAAATGTCTAGCTTTGCGGATGGCCTAACCGATGTGCTAGATTCTCTGGGTTGGCCCAAGATTCAATGGCTGAGGGAAGTCAAGCGTCTTCTCTTCAACATGGGCCTTGGCGACGCCTGGGACAACAGATCAGCCCCCCCAAAGTCTGTGTTAAAGAAAATATATTGGAACTGGGTAGCAGATGGTAGATCTAGCAATCCCAATTTGTGCAGGACTACCCTGGACTTTCTTTTAGTAAAAGACATGCCCCTATGCGAACCATACTTGGATACCGTCTCAAAGCGCAGGGATAGGGCATTGTACTTTCAATTTGGGATAGGCCTACTTCCCGTCGGGGAACTAACCTCTAGGTGGAAGGCCCCGGCCCAAACAATCTCTTTGTGTCCATTTTGTGAGAATAGGAAAGAGACAATCCTGCACCTGCTTTTTGAATGCCCGGCCTATGCACTACCCCGCAGTAGATGGCTAAAACCTCTTTTTAGAGATCTCGGAACAAGGCACTTTATGGAGGCATTACGTATATTAAAAAGTGATCCACGGCCCTTCTTTGCTTGTGGTATAGCCAAGTTTCTAGGTTGGGCTTGGCGCATTAGATCAACTAGGCTTTTGTACCTTGTTTAATCTGTTTTTTAAAATGATTTTACTTAATTTATTGGGACCATTTGCAGCATGAATTGAATGATTACGCATTGGCTCTTTTTACTGTTTTATTGTTCCATGCTAAATGTACTGCTTTTTAAGGTATTTCTTATATCGAAATAAAGCCTATGATGATGATACTAGCTGCTCCCTGCTGACCATCTGGGTGAGTAACAAAACTGTAGACCAAGAAACACCCTCACCCCCCCCACTCCGGCATCCCCAACTCGCCAGGTACTAGCACCCACCCCCCCTGAAAAGGCATCAACCCGTTAAACACTATTCCTCCCATTAGGAGGTTTGGAGGAACACCTGTGTGGGAAAAACGCTAGGGGCACGCACTCTCCTCCACGTTTGCACCCACCGTGCTATACGCGCAGGTAGTTTTAGCGGGAGGGAGAAGAGAGTCCAGACGAGAACAGTATGCATGCTATATAAATCTGAGAACATCTCCACCATCCAACAGCTCTGTGCACATCAGTCGTCAAGTGTCCATGTTTTTGAGAAAGTCCTCCACTTGTTGAGGGTTCTGAAAAAAAAATTGCCGACCCTGGTGCGTGACTTTGTTTTGCTGGGTATAGCATAGCGTATGAAATCGATTGCGCCTGCAGTTTCTTCTTCACGGACGTAAATTTGCGCCACGCCTCCTGCACCGATTGTGTAAAGTCTGGAAAGAAGGACAGCGTGGTGTTTTCGTAGTGTACCTGCTTCTTCTCTCGAGCAAGACAACACCGCATCCCTATCCCGGTAATTAAGAAATCGCGCGATCACTGGGTGCGGTGGGGCCCCCGGGGGCGGGCGGCCAAGGATCTGTGCGCGCGCTCCACCGTTAGGTGAGCCAAGAAGGAATCGCGGCCAAACAGCTCCACCACCAATTTTTCGACGAGGTCCTTCATACGCCCTGTATTGGCCGACTCCGCCAAACCCAGAATGCGCACATTGTTCCTTCGGGAACGTGCCTCCAACTCCTCGTTTTTGTCTGCAATTACCTTAAGTAGCCGCTCCATCTGTGAGAGTAGCGCCCCGTGGGCCGTAGCACCGTCCTCCAAATCAGACACCCTAGTTTCTGCCTCCGTAATCCGCTGCTCGTGATGGTCTAGTTTATTAACCACAAAGTCCATGCGGGCATTCATAGTGTCTATCTTTTCAACAATCGTTGTGAGACTCTGTTTCATTCCCAGCAGCAGTGACTTCCAATCCTCCTCCTGGGTGTCCATAGTGCCTTTATCTGCTTGGTCAGCTGAGTTGGGTTTGGAGGATTTACGTGCCTCGAAGGGCAATTTCGCCTGCTTGGCGTCAGTGCGGCCCATTTTGAAGCGGTGAAAGGCCTCTTCCAATTATAGGAGCAGTCTGAGACGGCCTGCGATGCGCCCGTGCCCCACTAGGTACTAGGGGAGACATCCTCCCCAGCGTCAACAGGTAACTGGCAACAACCTCTGAACCAGCCTTCACCGTCCTCTGGATGGGTTTCTCAAGGGTCAAACGCCCGGGCCTGGTCCATGCAGCGTGCGGCGGTGGCACAGTCTTTTCACAGCCTGTTAGTCCATGAAGTTCATATCTATTTACTGAGCACAGTATACAATCTTAATAAAACATCTCAGAACAGTAGTATTCCCCACACAATGCACAAAACTGAATATATATCTATAAAACTTTTTTCTGAACTTTCCGTTACAAGGACACTGTCACTCGAAAACTAAATACGGGAAGAAGATGCAGTGCAGAGACAGCACGAAATTAACAATATTTTGATCCAACATTAGTCCCTTCGAAGGAGAGTCTTGACCCCACCAGGCAGCCTCCAGCAACAAGCCTGAAACATTAATTTTAAAATAGGGAAACCGGATGACCTAGGACCATTAGATTTAGTGCCACCTTAAGGAGTGCTTTCCTATGTGTTTCACTTTTAGGCAACTGAGAAAAGAAAGACCCTGGTGATCAGCTCCCTTTTCAATGTTGGCAACTCCTTCATAATATGTTGGGATGCTAATAAGGGAAAAATAGCAGGTGGCTCTCTCCCTCAAACACCTTTTTAGTTCTCACCACCTGAAGAACTCTCTAAGCTGTGCAGAAGAGAGGAACACCATTACCAAGCTTTCAGATGCGCTCCTCACAGAATCGTGCTTTGTTAGCCCAGCTATAATTAAAATATACTTCCTCACTGGACTACACACGCAGAGTTGCAGAACAGCCTAAAGACTGCAAATATTTTTTTAAAGAAACACCCAGACCTCAATTTAGCTAAAAAAGAAAGAAAATGGCCATAGCATCAATTATATTAACAGATCACTTGTTCATACAGGAAAATTAGTTACATTTAAATTTGCAATGCAGGCCCTTTTCACATGTTTCAAAATCTTCTGGACAAAGGCAGATACAAAATGGAACATAATTGGTTGGGGGGGATGCAGGAACATCGTAATTGCTCCACTTCTTTATCTCTGAAACTATTCTACCCCGCCACCCATAACACACGTTTAATAGATGGTCTTAGGTTACTACCTGCCAAAGCCAGAACTTCTGGCCTCAATCACGCAGTAACTACACTGTAAAATATCGAGGGTTGGTGACTAATTTTAACAGCAACCCTTTCAGCATAATGCTGGCTCCGTGAGGGTGGGCGCACGTTTCTACAAGACTAATTTTAAAAGGTTATTGATACATGCGTATTATTTGATAGAAATGTGATAGCAAAGCGGGCAGGGCAGAGCATCTGGAGTCAGCTGAGCTCCCACAAGGTCCACATCAATCACTCTCCTTTTTCATTACTAAAAGGCTCAGTCACGAACAAAACAGGCCACACTTACATTTCAAATAACAATTAGCAGCCTCGTAAGTGCTGTCTCAGGCGCTGTAAAAATTAGCAGACACAAAAACCTAATGCAGCAGAGCATGCGTGTGTCCGCATCAGCCCATCACAGCAGCTCCTGATTGAATGACCTACTTGTAGGGATGGGACGATTAGGACGTAGGCAGGGGACAGAGAACAGAACGACAACTGTGCAACACCACCTCCGATGCTCCTCAATAACACACCTTAAACAATAGGAAGGAAGCGCTCTTAGGCTTGCAAGACATGCAGCGAGAAGGAGACGGAGAGGGCGGAGTGAGTGAGTGGCTGCACTTCATGCAACATGAAGCGCAGTGCCGTGAAGCAGAGAGGCTGTGCGCGCGCGCTTCAGAAAGCAGTCTTCACTTTTCAAGCACTGCACTCGTGCCTGAAAAGGGAAGACCGATGGCTAAAGGTCCTACTAGGGCAGCACATGCGCGCTGCCTAGGCGAGACCTAAAAACTCCATACTCTGTGAGGGTATCATTACTGACTTCTCCTTGTTTATCACAAAACCCAAATTCTCGAATATATTCATCATCACATTCAATTCTTCAAAAGCAAATCGACATTCTGATTCATTAATAAAATATTGTCCAGATAAACTATCATTCTCATTCCTCTCTCTCTTAGATAGCCTACCACTAGCCGCATCACCTTTGTGAAGCACCATGGTGCTGCTGACAAACAGAACGGCAGGCACTGGAACTGAAATAATTGAGTTTTCCGTCTGACCTGAAGAAAAGCCTGACTCTTTTGCCATCGGAATGGTGAAATAGACATCTTTTAAATATATCATCACCATTCAATCTAAATCTTGTAGTAAATCTCTCAGAAAATATATCCCTTCCATTTTGAAATGCCTGTATTTCAGATACTGATTCAAATTGCATACATTTATCACCGGCCTCCAACCTTTGTCTTTTTAATCCACTATAAACAAGGTACTCACAAACCTTCTTTCTTCTTCCTCTACTCGAATAATCACACCTTTCTATAACATCTGATTTCCCTCCTCTTGAATTACCTCCTGTAAATCGTCCTGGAACACCAACTCTCTTGGTTCTACTAATTGAATTGGTACGGACTTGAAATCTATCGTATATCCTGCTATAGCCTGTAGCACCCACGAATCTGAGGTTATAGTCTCCCATTTCTCTCTGAAGAACTTCAATTTTCCTCCCTCTTTTAAAGGGTTAAAACCAAAAATACTCTTCATACCTTGACCTTGACTACTGGGTTGTCCCCTTGACCGTACTCCCCTTCTTCCTGGACTCCTTCCTCATTGAGAATTGAAAGGGGTACTGTTTGCCTGACCTCTATAACCACTGTATCCTTGATAAGTGGAGTTATTATACTGAGCTCTGAATCCTGCTTGGCCAATAGTTTGCCTTATCCTACAGGCCCTTCCATAAAAACCCTTACCTTGAAACACCCTAGGCATTGCATATTGGGCCATATCCAAACATGTGAAAGTCTTAACATACTTTGCAAAACAGCTTACTAAACCACCTCCAAACAAACCCTTTGCGTTTTCTGTAGACTCTTTTTGCCGGGCCCATTATTTTGGGAATTATCCTCATTAACAGAGTTCTGTATCTTTCTGATAATAAGCCTGCATTAGCATTACCCATAAAGCAGATTGGCCTCTGACAAGCAAAAGATCCACTTCTGATCCCTTTTATGCCTCCACGGAATCAAAGATCCTTGCTAAAGGACCCAAAATATCCAGTAATTTGTCTTGGCAAATCTTCAGAGACTTTTCCAAAACCTTCCTTGGATCCTTTCCCATCTTAAACATATAGGTGATGAGATCCGGATACAAGTTAGGAGTAAGAGTCACCTTCTCATCAATAACTGGTATAGAACACTCTGCCCGCATCAGGTTTCGCTCCTCCCTTTCCAAAGGATTTCACAACCTCGCTTTAATATACTGAGACACATGCTCCATGGGCCACCAGTCCTTCCCTCTGGGATGCCTTATTTCACTCAGCTCAAAATATTTCTACCCAAAAGGATCATTCACTGTAGATTAAACTCTGACTAGACCGTACCTCCACACCGAGCTCTTCATTCTCATAATTGTCTTTATATATTAAATCTAGTACAAATTCATCTAGATTTACACTCTTCAAAACGATATTCCGGAGACAGCGCTCTGCTGACTCTTCCGTGTGCCACCAAGGACACCTGAACTATGAGAGGCGCTTGGGCCTCCCTTATTATTTTCCTTCTTCTCCAAATGCCTTTTCTTTTGTAGGCATTTACCTCCTAGACCACTGTTCTCAGATTCATCATCAGAAATTGAAAAATATTCTTCATCATCTAAGACCCATCTATCTCTTTTCCCCAAAACTAGCTTAAAGGTTTCCTGAACCACTGACTTTAATTCCTCACATACCAATTTCCCCAACCGATCTTCCTTAATTTCCTCTGCATTTACAATATACTAAATATTCTGCCCAATTCGAAGATTTTTTCAAATAATCCGAAAAATACTAAAATTATTTTTCCTACTCGAAAGCTTGTTTTACTCGCTTTCCTCACACCGATCGTCTCACGAACGAGAAACAAACAACGAGCGTCTGTTTGTGAAGCGCACGTTGCCAGGTTACCGTCCTATCTGTACTGCCCTTCAAAATAGGCCTCAATGTTGCAAAACAACCTCAATTTCCCATGAAAAATATCTGCTACTCCATATTTATGCGGATGGATCATACACGTGGAATACTGACGCCTCCATTTTGTGTTACGCTAACCACAGTTGGGAAGCGTTCAAGCTCCTCTGCATTCAACTGAGGAGGTTGGAGAATACAATCAACTTTTATAATATACTCATTCCATATTAAATACAATATACTTCAAAATCGCTCGGATTTACAATCATATTTAATTTAAAATCGACATTTAAAACGTACATTCTTTATACTCTAAACCATATTAAAATACTCTATCTAAATCAAACAATTCCTATCCAGTAAAACCTTAAAACACAATCCCCATAAATTGGGTAACATTCATAATACATCAAAAATACACAGATCCATAAAACATCCTCTTCAAAAACGATATACTTAGCTTGCTAAGAAGCAGCAACAAAAGAGGAAGAAAATGGAGTGTGTGTGTGAACATTCTTTTTAATTGTGATGTTTAAGTTCCATTCTGGGAGCTTTTAAGTGGTGTTGCTGCTCAGAAGGAGTTAATAAAAGGTTATGCATAATGCTAGCCTCCTGTCTTGCCATAAAATCCAGGTTCGTAACCTTTGGCCTCCCTAAAGGCCAAAAAAGCTCTTGTTAAACGTTTTTCCAACGTTACATACTGGCAAGCTCCGGTGTTATTCTCAGACATGTTCACCTTGAAAAACTAAAAAAGCAAGCTGAAAACATGGCACAACTTTCAGCATGATACTACTGTGCAAATGGAACTCTCTCTCCTGAACCAATTAATGGAGTGGAACGACCCGATTAGTAAGGATGCAATGCATGAAAATCTCTTTGCTTATGAATGCAAACCATGCTCAACTTTTCTAGATCAGAGAGGAGACAGGAAGGTGCAGCTTAATAACCGAGCAACAAGAGTTTTTTTTCCAATGCATGTACAATTATCTCAAAGGACTCCTTTCTTTTCAGTTCTTTCTTAATATTCCATATCTATATATTTTTTGGGGTGGGAGGGGGGTACGCTAATGGTGGAAATGCTTATACCATAAAGAACAGAATGGTATATGTAGGTAGATGAATCAAACAGGAACATCCAGATAACATTAGGTGCTTTATTTTTTTTATTAAATAAATACCTAAAATAAACCTTTCCAATTCTGAAGTTTAGTCAAATGTAGTTGCATTGATTTTTCGTTCATTATGTATGAATGTTTATGTACATTTTATACAAAAACTTTTTAAATTGCTGCCAGGCCAGCTGTTTTCAAAGCATTCCATTTAGTGCCTTTCTATAACTCAATCTTCATCATATGCATCGAAGAATATCCCAGTACTAGTGTAACATTACAAGAGAAACAAAAATGCTGCTGAAATAGATAATTTTCAACATTATAATGTTAATGGCATATCTTTTTCCAAAATACTTCACTAAGATTTTTTTATAGACAACATTCAACAAAACGTTTGACAGTGAATATGAAGATTATAAACCAGAGTGTAACACTGTACAGTCGCCGGCCACCCTTTTGGCACCAAAATTCCAATTTATGGGTTTCTTTGTTCTGTGTGCAAGGCCACCAGCATGTGCTATCTTGATAGCTGGGTCTTGCATGAGTTAAGTGAGATATGTCAAGTCAGAGACCACCAGTAGGCCTGTAGGAAGACCCAGAGATTACAGAGAAGCCGGTGTGCAGACTCATATTATTTCAGGTAGGCGTCCTTGTTGTCCATGCCCTAAACCTGATTCTTAAATAGTACGAAGTGAATTAAAAAGATGGGCTACCCTCAGAAGGGTAAACTAATGTAACGCGGGTGTCACCTAAGCAAATTTCTGGCTGAGGAGAGATCCCAATACGATCATCTGCAAGACCATGGGCTCTAGTGGTCCACCAGCATTTCCGAAAATGAATGAAAGGTTTGCAATCACTCCATAATAAACATTGTCCAAGTTATTTAGACGTCTAGAACACAGACCGCTTCCAAAAATATTTTGACAGTACAGTTCATTCAGAGACTGCAAAATCCCTTCCATCATACACAGAAAATTGAACACTGAGACAGAAAATAATTTAAAATTCATCTTAAGAGGTCTGAACTCAAGACAAATATTGTCTGAACTAGACCCGAACAATTAAGAACATAAAACATAATTTACCATTTAATTTCTTCTTTACAATTTTAGGAGGAAACTTAAATTTCCTCTTAAGAGGAATGAGCATAAATACAAAATATACATTCTGGACAATGCCTGTACAATGGGTTATATATCTGTGCATTAGAATAAGGCTATGTTACAGAAGAGTTTGGCTGCACTGCATAAGGCAATCTGTGAAACACACTTTTATTACTGTACATTTGTAAGACTGCACATGATTATTACCCTACACCGTTGAACAATGTAGATTACAGGGCCAAACTATACAAACTCAATATTTTCAAAATGTAAGTTCATGCGCTTAAAAGAGAATGCTGAAAACTTATATCCAGAACCCGTGTAGAACTTGTTTTGAAATTCCACCCTGGCAAAAAAGAAAAAGAAATACTAAATAAATATGCTCGATGGTAAACTGTACAAGAGCGACATGATATAAAATGTACCAATACTTAGAAACATTTTAATTCTGAATGTCTGCATCTTTCAAAAACAGTATATCAGTTTATACCTGCCTTCCTATATGTTGATACAACATTAAATGCTACACATGCAATCAAATGATGTGGAGTCAGTTTTTAATAAAAAAGACACAATTTGTTACAAGGTGGTTGCATACATGAGATAACCTCTTCGCACATTAAAAACATGTTAAACCATTTCAATCCGTCTGTTCTTGATGGGTATTTTCAATGCTATCTAGGTACTCATTCTTTTGATTTAAATATACAAATATTACTACAGAAGCATAACTTAGTTATTCTCTGGTTACACAGTGGCAAAAACAATATTTATGACAGAAATACAGCTTAAGATTTTTAAATCGCATAGCACAATCTTCCATTATCTTTCAGCACACACTTGGATTTTGGACACAAGTTCACTCTTTATTTTATTGTCTTGGTTTGAGGCAGAATATATAAAGCAACTTTTTGAGGAAGCCTTTTTATTAATTCAAACGACCTTCAGCTCCAAAATGTAAAGCATCAATGCGTCCTCTTTCCATGATATCAGGTCATGTTTAATAAAGCAACAGCTGTACATAGCATGATGACATTAGGCCTACACACATTTCATCCCTTGGTGGGGTATTTTGGGCTTTTTCAAGGCTAGATTATTTTACAGTTTTATTTAAACAAAAATACTTAATACCTTGTGTAGGATCAGCTTTCGTGGTTACCCCCACTTTTTGCTTGTGGTTACCCCCACTTTTTGCTTCGTGTCAGTGTGTTTTTGACCTAGCATGCTGTGATCCTGCATATCAGGACCCCAGCAACTGTGCTTTCTTCCCTAAATTGACATGATAAGTACTGTTGTACCTCCACAATTGGCTACTGGTGTACCCTTATAAGTCCCTAGTATATGGTACTAAGGTACACAAGTCATAGGTACACTAGGGGTCTCCCATGGGCTGCAGCATGTATTGTGCCACCCATGAGAGTCCACTTAAACTGTGACTACAGACCTGCCATTGCAGCCTGTGTGATTTGGTGCTTGCACCTCTCACGACAGATATAGGTTTCCTTATATCTGAGGTCACTGCACTCGAAACCTATAAGTCACCCCTATGGCAGGCTCTTCAGTCCTGAGAGCAGGGTGCTTGGTTAAAAGTGTGATGGTGCCCCTGCATGAGCAGTACACCCCTACAAACCCCAGAGTCGATTAGCCAGGCTTTGTAAGTGCGGTTAGCCAATATTCGGCATATAGTGGACATCAGTCATTACGAAATGTGTAACTTAAAGTGGTTTCACCGAACCCGGACATGTTTGGTATCAAGCATGTTAGAATCATACCCTCAAGACTGATTTCAGTGTTGGAAGTATGATCCCATGTACTGGGGGTCTCCTTAGGGTACTCCCCTTGTACCCCTGGTAACAGCCTTTCAGGGTCTGCCAGCAAGGTAGTGCTGCTGCAGACCAGACATAATTCTGCCCCACTGCTGCTGAGCTGAGCTTGAGCAGGGGAAAGTAGAACAATAGGTTTCATGTCACACAGAGGTGTGACTATAACCCAGATAGGACTTAGTGTATTGGGCTGGGGTGGGGCCGCTTGCCAGCTCCAACAGACTGCTTTGAAGGGCACATTTGGTGCCCTCCTTGCATACTACAGTTTGAACCAGTTCAGGGAGCACTTCGCTCCTGCTCTGGTGCAAAACTGCACATAGGACATGGGAGTATCCTCCCATCTGTCCAGCCCCTCCTCTGGGAGGGACCCGAGTCGTATTAACCCTTTCCTTACGGTATTTAAGGGCTCCCCTGTGGGTGGGTCCTCAGATTTGTCATGGGACAAGATTCAACCCTGAAACTACGATGCTCTTCAATCGTCTGGACACTTGGACTTCGATTGGAACCGAGAATGCACCAAGGAAACTTCCTGCAGCTCCTGGTCTCGCAGTTCTTTAAGTCTTCTTCATCGTCTGTGCTTCATCCAGTTTCTTTAACAGACCTATGTCCAGCAAGCACTCCCAAAGAAATCTCCCTTGGAGTGAGGGAGTCACTCCCATGGGTCTGCAGGCATTGAAACAAAGCTAACAGGTCTGCTGCTCCTGTCGTCCTATGAACCTCCCGAGGCCCAGCAACACAGGGGGTGGTTCTGCAACTCCCTCGAGGCCTGACCTGTCCTCTGCAATTTTGAAGCGAGTATCCCTCGTCGGAACCGCTGGGACCAAACACATGTGCACAGTGTCTACTTACTGCTGCCAAGGCTTGCTGGCTCTGCACTACAGAGATCTTTGGGCTACAAGAGGCTCCAACATCTCTCCCTGCCAAGCTCAGCATCCTCACCGCATCCTCTGCACCGTGGGCCTTCATCTTTGGTGAGCTGCTGAAGGTCCTCTTGCGAATCCTCTGCCTTCGGGCTGCGGGTCCTCCTGAGAGTCTTCTCTTGCTTCGGTGGGCTCCCCTTCCTGCTCGGGCCTGCTCTGACTCCTGCTGCTGGGGAGTCCCTTGGACCTTGTGGGTCCCAGAATTACTCCTTTTTCGTTTTCCACAGCAGTTGCAGCTACCAAGGCTTGTTGGTGCTCCCACTGGACACCGAACACCTAGTCACGAACATCCGACGTGGGACAGCTTGTGCACGGCTCCTGGTCATTCTCTGCATCGCTTGGTCCTCCCAGCTGCAGCGACAAGGCCACAGTCGACTCTTCGGAACTTCCATACATCAGTGGGCATTGTGTCTCCATGCCTCCTGGTCACCTCCGAGTAGCATAGACTCTGTCCTCTCGGCTTGCAGGTTCTTCACTTTCAGAATCCACCCTTGGATTCCACTGGACTTCTTCACAGTCTTCTTCAGAGGAATCTTCTTCAAAGACATCCATTGTTGTCTACTGCAGGTTCCCACGTCACTTCACCCCTATGCACTCTGCTTCTCTAGTGTAGGTAACATGGTTACCAGGGCACCCACGGGTGGGGTGCCTCTTCAAACTTCTGTTTTCCAAAGGGTTTTTCTTCAAAACTACAACTTCTCCATTGACTTCCCTTGGGCATGGGGCTGTTCTTCCACTCTGCACACAGCCTCCGTGGGGTTCCTGGGTAGTTACCTTGGGTGGTTCCTTGTGTCCCCGGCTCCTCTGGGTCTTCTGTTCCAAGTCCAGTTTTCCTTTGCATGTCGTGTTCCAATTTCTTACTATATGGTTTGCTCTCCCCCTGGAGACCACTGTATTTAGTGCTACTACCCGATTGCTTTTGAAGTATTCTTGTGAATTGTGCGGATATTCCCGGGTAGGAGATATACAATGCATTAGTGAGTGTTGTGTAATAAATAGAGGTGTTTTTATATAAACAGTGTGTGGTTCTGTTTCATTCACCTCACGCTATAAGATTAAACTGGTAAAACAAGCTGCTTAATACTCCTTTAAGATAAGCTTGAATGCTGCTCTCCACAGCTGCCACTTTGAGAGATTTCTATGGTAATCAAAGACCACTAATACCATCATAAGGGTTGTCTGGAGTAGTGGAAGGTGCACCACTTAAATATGTGTCTCTGCTTCATCCACTGAAATATGTGTACCATATACTAAGCTAGCCTCCTACACAGTCCCTTACTGGACATTGACAAGAGATGGTTTCCAGTGAACTCAAATGAGCCTGAGCTTAAAAAACACAGGAACTTATTAAATTGCAAGTTTCACAATTATTAAAAGATTTTTTACATGGGTCGAGTGCCAAAAAGTGTTTGAAATCAACGCGAAAACAGCATGCATGTAAGAACAAGCAACTTTTTTTTTAGCCAAGTAAATGAATGCATAAAATTGTACTGTTGTCCTGCCTGATCAGTGAAAGAAGACACTAACTGGATGTGACATTTGGCGATTAGTAGGATGACACATTAACAGTCTGGTGAAGAGGGAGGATCATGCGGATGTAATATAAGCCTTATACCCATACGGGCTGAGGGAACCCACTGCAGTAAACTGGACAGTACGGAACCTACTCTCTGCAACGGTACATACTTAATTCTCAGCCATTTTTGAGAGGTACAACAAAATAATGTAGCCTATTGATTGTGCAGCGTATTAGTCGGTGCACAAGACATTAGCATGCAGATAGTGCTTTTATAATGCGCAGGCTGGATCAGGAAATGAGCACTGTTAAGTGTATACACTGATCTGTCCACAATTGGAAGAGACTAGGGCGTTTTAACAGTTTTTGAGGACAAATGACTAATCTTGAATGGCAACAATCAAACTTCTCAAATTTGAAGTTTTACTCCCATTTCACTACACATATTGTGTGTTAATAAGCAGAATATGCACAATTTAGTCATTGCTTTGCATTTAACTATTTGTTTGATACTATAACCCTCCAGATACGGCCAGTTAAGATGTTGTTTTAAATTGAGCTAGTAAGGTTTATTGTTTTTATATGTTTTTTAAGCATGGTATTAGTTCATTTCATTGTAAAAACTAGTCATCATAGGTCCCTAAAGTTGCTGCATATGTTTTGAGTCTTCTTTCACAAAATGTTTGAAAATGGCAAAAAGTGCACTTTTTGGAAAAGCGGAAAAGTTAAATCTTTTTTACAAGCTTGAATTAATTAATTCAAGCTTCTAAAACAATGTTAACTTATCGGAAAAGTGTACTTGGCAAACAGACGGACTTCACTTGTTCAATTCTAAATATGTAAAATTTACCATGAAATATAGTTTGATCTTCTTACATGAGCAACATTGCCATATTCAATGCATAACAATGGGAGTGCTTTTATAATTTATTTTGTAGAATGTGAATTGTGAGGTCTTGCTTTTCATCTATTTTTTTTTTAAACATGAAGATATATTAAACAAATACAGGGAATACCTTCTCATGATAACAAATCAATTAATGTGATCCACATCTTGGGTTACTAAGAGGTCATTGAACAAAAGCATTTGTGAAAAATTTCCTATAAAGTAATTCCATTAATTCATACCAATGCCCAAGAAGCTACTGTCCCCTTATCAACAGCATATTTCTAGGCATAGTTAATTTCTTTCTGCATTAGGTTTCATCATTAATTAATAAAGGTATGAATTTCATTATTTGACAAGACTTTAACTCAATCAAATCTATTCTAATCACCCTTTAAGGTAAAATGTTAAATTCTTACCATTATTAGGCAATGAGAAATGTTGAAATTTATTTCAACACTATTTGTTAAACTGATTACATTTGAAATGTTACCCCATATATAAAGGGGTGCATTGTGCAGTTGTCGGAACATTTACCCAAACTGTATTTTCAGGATCTGTTTTGGGGAGTCTTTTCTGGCAACTGATGATGCATCCTTAACACAACTTGTGAGACGACGATTCTGCCTCCCATATCCCAATGTATTTTAGGAATGTCAGTTAAGATCACCCTCCAGTCGGAATGTATTCAGTGCCTTATTTCTTTTTTTAAGATGGATTTTCAATGCTTTCAAATTTTATGAAAATTATTTAAATTAAAATGTAAATTTCACATGGTTAACCACTAAGAGATTAAAAGAGGTTTAATTATGATTGAACATTTGAGAATATGGGAGACTGACTGGTGCCTACACAGGCCTCAAGAAATCTACTCGCCCACTTGCTATGGAGAGTCATATTTTAACAGGGAGAGATATTTTTAGGGCCTGCTGACCCATTCTGGCAAGCTGACAAGGAACAAGTGTTCTGTTCACTCAGACAGTGAATGAGCAATAAAGAGGCTTTTAAATCTTTTTTTATCTTGTCACATTTGCTCTACGTTCAGAGAGAGGTCAACAGTCAGTTTATGTCAACTTCCAATTACTTTTCTTTCTCTGGCTGTAACCTTTCGGGGTCGGCACCTCCATGAAGTCTGAGGAGCCTCGCCCCACTGCGCTCAGAGCAGGAGAATGGAGAGAAAAAAAAACTATAATAACCCAGTTATTATCATTTTATTTTTCATGACGGGGCTAGGTTAGGGCGGGGCTATGGTCACAGGGGGAGGAGTGGTGGCACACTAAGTTTGCATGATGTTTTGGCCGGCTAAACAGTCATGCACACTTTGCATCTACATGCTACATTGCAGAATTGTGATTGGCTTATGGGAGGGAACCTGTGTGGTTCCTGCTTCCGCCGAAACACAGAGGGTGACGGCATGGGGACCAAAGCCGAGGAGAGACAGCAGCTGAAAAATGAGTAAGTGTTTTTTACTTTTTGTCCTCCCCGCCACCCCAGCACCTTGCCTGCTGCCACTGCTTGAATGTTGAAAAGTAGTTGACAATGGCAAACACTGTATATGGCTTGGCTGCTTTATTATACAGCCACGCTGAGAGGATGTAGCTTAACTGTTAGAGCGGCCGACATTGAAGCTGAAGAACCAGCGTTTGAGTCTCGGTGGGAGGCTCAACATCCTGTGATTCTGGGCAAGTGAGCACGAGATATTTAAGTGATTTGAAATCACTTAAATCTCTCAGTGCCTAAAAATGAATGTGTCCGTCTGCAATGCAATGCAACTGGGGCTCGTGTAAAGCATGCGCTGTACCTTCAGGTTGAGTTTGCAATATATTTAAAATAAAAAAACACAGCGTGATTGGCCCTTAATTTGTTTCTGCTGTTGGTATGCTGCTCTTTTAGTCTCTGTCGAAGAGACTCCTCCTGCGCATTAGGCCATTTGCCACCACCATGGCATTCGACTCCCTTATTGCAGCTGGATAGCAGTGTTCATGCTAAATCGCACTACAATAGTAACTTAGCCTACCTGCTATCACAGGCAGGTAGTGTCAGCACTCCAGCACAGCAGGCATGTCGCACAAAAGGAAGGAGCGATGCAGTCGAGTCAGAGAGAGAGGTATTCCTTCTACATCACCTCCTCGCTCACTCTTGCTTTTCCAGGCCCAGCCTCAAGGCAGAAGCACTGGGAGTCAGAGTGTAAAAAAAACCACACAAAACAACAACTAAGATGATATAAATCACATATAAATTAAGTTGTTAGTCGGGTCTGTTTTTTTTTTTTCCCTTTATTTTTTAACTCTGGCTGAGGTTCATTGGTTGACGAGCAGTTTAGTTTTGTGTATGGTGTTCATCATGTGCCATTAGTTTACTTCACCCTTGGTTCGCAATCTCAGTGTCACACTTGGCAGGCACTGCACTGGCAGTCTCAGTTACGATGAGTTAGTTCCACGCTTGCTACCTTCACTCTAAATTTCAGAGTTTAAACTAAGATAACTATGTCTGCCCTGAGGTGTTTACATTACAAAGCGTAACATATTGATTGTGAAGCAACGGTAGGTCAGGGAATCAATGCCACTACCTAAGCCATTCAGTGGTGCTTATATGGCAACACATTACCATCGATGGCTGGGAAAGGAACTGAAAGAATTTCTTGAAAGCTCTCTAATGGACTGAATAGGCTCAAGGAAAATCTATACCTAAAATATAACATGTCACAAACTGAGTTTCTTCGGCATCACGCTACTGCCTCAGTTCAGTTGTGTTTGTTGGAAGTTGTGCAGAAAAATGGATGGGACTCTCACTCTCTAGTTGCATTTCTTCATTGTGATATATCATTATATGTTACCAATGCTATTGCATGCCCTGGCGTCTTACTTTGCTTTACTTGACTAGTTGTGCGGTGCATGAAAGGTATGGAATTTCTTCTCCAGAGTCCAAAGTAGTTTACAGCCCCTCCTGAAACCAGTGTTTATGGCCTGACATACGGCTGGTGGTTTGGGGAAAGCAGCCTTTTCAGCTCCTCCCATATGGATGCAGTACATTTAAACAATTTGTCAGGGCATGAACATTGAGTCCAGTCCGACAAATCATAATAACTTGCATTTCCTCAGTAGATTTCACTTGTGAAGGTTTATCAAAAAATAAAGAAATCTGAGTTAGTCAGCATTATCTGAAAGTCTGTTTTAAACTTCTGTGGTTATATTGAATAAGCAACTACCTATGTCATCATATGAAATCTCTTTATTGAGGTCATAAAACACTAACAATTGCTTTATTAACCATCCTGCTTTCTCAAATATGCTTTAAATGCACCATTTGCCTACTATTCTTTTCAATTTTTTCTATGTGAGTGAACCCACGGATACCCCCTCCCCCATATATCAGGATCACTCGCTGCACTCACCCTGAACTTTTACGACTCACCACTGTCAAATGTCACCAGCCGCCATTGCAACCTTTGAAGGTTTTGTAAAGTGAACTGTCAGGTATTCGTGCTGTACAAGGAGTGTGCAATGAAAAGCTGCAGAATTGTGTCAGGTTTTTTTCCTAACACTAAATTTAAATAGCTAGTGAACTGTACAAACATTTCAAATATATATTTCAGTAGTTATGAAAGCATACTTTTTGGAATTCCGTGTTATGAAAACAAGATTTTAATATGCTAAAAACAAATCAGAATATTTTATTTGATGATGTGCAAATGACAAATATTTTAGATGAAGCCTAATTTCCACAGATTGTTTATACGCTATATAGTTTTATCAGTAAAACTACGTTAGTAGAAAGGATTGTGGCCAATTCAATGGAAAATAAGCTGTCTGTAAATGACCATGCACTACCACATCATGCTTTTGTGATCTACTAATTAATTTTTAAACATGAACTGAGAAATATTCCTGCCCCCACCCTGATGGCACTGCTATTAGTGAACTAAGAACCAAGTGTACCCTACATGTGGGCTAGATTCTTATTACACATGGAGCAAATGCTTAGTGTATTACATCAAACAAAGTTTTTGTACAGCAGAAATGCTGAACTCACTTATGTGAAGGTGTGCACAAATATGATAATGAATAAAAAGTTGGCTCTGTAAAATAAAATATTTGCATAGGATCACACAATTTGAGACCAGTTTAGTGGTCAACTACATTAAAGTTAGATCGAGTCGATTATTTAAGTTACTATATCTGTAGATCTAGCAAAATGTTTGATTTTTCGAGGCCTGTTTCAGAAGCCGCATAAATGATCACTTGTATACAAATAAGACTTTCTGTGAAGAAAAGTTCCCTACTCAACAACTAGAAGAAGGGACTTTTGGCTCTGTAAAATAAAATATTTGGATAGGATCACACAATTTGAGACCAGTTTAGTGGTCAACTACATTAAAGTTAGATCGAGTCGATTATTTAAGTTACTATATCTGTAGATCTAGCAAAATGTTTATGATTTTTCGAGGCCTGCTTCAGAAGCCGCATGAATGATCACTTGTATACAAATAAGACTTTCTGTGAAGAAAAGTTCCCTACTCAACAACTAGAAGAAGGGACTTTACCTTGGAGGACCTTTTAAAAAAATACAGCTGATTTATAGAAAAAGTTAAATTAAAAAAAAGAAAAAAAATTTATCTCTGTAACAGCAGGATACTTTCAGCTTAAGATTTATTACCTGGAAGTCTGAACAATTATATTCATTTTCTACTGGATTCTGTCAATTGTTTTAGCAACCTCATGACTTGTATTACAATACAGCATTCTAAGAAGACCTTCCCAAAACAAGACAATATTAGCCCATAACTGTAGATCATTTAGAACATATCATGTCCTAAGAAGGGGTTCTATTTAGTAACATATATTGTATAGCCAATAGACAACTTGGCAGCTTTCCACTTTTAAATATTTTTACTGATGAATTTAACATTAAGATGATATATTGGACAGTACCCCACACCAAATTATAGCAATCATTTTAAAACACTGGTAAAAAAACATTATTCAATAGGAGAATGATCATCCACCAAAAAGCAGCACTTTAAACTACCAGTCACCCAATGTAATTGCAACAAATCTTGAGTCAGTCCTGAAAACATCTACTTAAGATTTGTAAGCAATGGTGAATAGGAGAGAAAGGAAGGTAAGATGGACAACCATATTTGGTATGTACTTGATCAATAAAAGAGATGGGCGATGAGCAGCTGGCAGGCTTTCACTAATTAGATGCCCGTTTTTCTTCATGGTGCAAGCATGCAAATAGGTGGCAATTGTTTATTTATTCCAGATTGGTAAAATATCAACTATGCCATGAATTACACCACGCCAGTAATCTCTCAAGCCACAGCAGGTGTGCTAATTTGGCCAACCTCAGCATACAGCCACTTTGATCCTACTGTGGTGCACCTACTATGGTCTTCGCCTAAAAATCTGTATGGCAGGTTTACCTAATGTATTTAATTGTATTAAATGAATAAAATTATATATTATGTTAAATATTCAGAATACTTTCTGTCCAGTTGTGAAAGCACAACATGAAAACCTGCAGAATATGAATGAATCTCTCCCACCTAGAATCCTCCAAACCATAGAAAGATTTTGTTTACAGTTTATAGCAAATTGTCACAAAAACGTTTAAGAAAATCTCAAAAAATATTACCTGTCTGACCTGAAGAATAATAGTTAATTAATCTAGACACATCGTAGGGTTTTAAGACTGTACTTGGGGACGCGCACTACAAACCTTCTGCCTTTAAACCTTGAAAGCTCACTGTGAGGGGGAACGGCTTTTGTGGGGAGTATCGCCTTGCCTGCCGTGCACCTGGAATCTTCCTGCACCGCCGTGAGGTGAACGGCTTAAAAACTACAAGCCCCAGCATCCTAAGCTCCGGGCGCCTGCCGCTGACGACATCAGGCAGCGCCCGGGCTCCTCATAAGCCCCGCAGGCTTCACGCAGCGCGGGACGCGCACTACAAACCTTCTGCCCTTAAAACCTTGAAAGCTCGCCGTGAGGGGAACGGCTTTTGTGGGGAGTATCGCCTTGCCTGCCGTGCACCTGGAATCTTCCTGCACCGCCGTGAGGTGAACAGCTTAAAAACTACAAGCCCCAGCATCCTAAGCTCCGGGCGTCTGCCGCTGACGACATCAGGCAGCGCCCGGGCTCCTCATAAGCCCCGCAGGCTTCACGCAGCGCGGGACGTGCACTACAAACCTTCTGCCCTTAAACCTTGAAAGCTCGCCGTGAGGGGAACGGCTTTTGTGGGGAGTATCGCCTTGCCTGCCATGCACCTGGAATCTTCCTGCACCGCCGTGAGGTGAACGGCTTAAAAACTACAAGCCCCAGCATCCTAAGCTCCGGGCGCCTGCCGCTGACGACATCAGGCAGCGCCCGGGCTCCTCATAAGCCCCGCAGGCTTCACGCAGCGCGGGACGCGCACTACAAACCTTCTGCCCTTAAACCTTGAAAGCTTGCCGTGAGGGGAACGGCTTTTGTGGGGAGTATCGCCTTGCCTGCCGTGCACCTGGAATCTTCCTGCACTGCCGTGAGGTGAACGGCTTAAAAACTACAAGCCCCAGCATCCTAAGCTCCGGGCGCCTGCCGCTGACGACATCAGGCAGCGCCCGGGCTCCTCATAAGCCCCGCAGGCTTCACGCAGCGCGGGACGCGCACTACAAACCTTCTGCCCTTAAAACCTTGAAAGCTCGCCGTGAGGGGAACGGCTTTTGTGGGGAGTATCGCCTTGCCTGCCGTGCACCTGGAATCTTCCTGCACCGCCGTGAGGTGAACGGCTTAAAAACTACAAGCCCCAGCATCCTAAGCTCCGGGCGTCTGCCGCTGACGACATCAGGCAGCGCCCGGGCTCCTCATAAGCCCCGCAGGCTTCACGCAGCGCGGGACGTGCACTACAAACCTTCTGCCCTTAAACCTTGAAAGCTCGCCGTGAGGGGAACGGCTTTTGTGGGGAGTATCGCCTTGCCTGCCATGCACCTGGAATCTTCCTGCACCGCCGTGAGGTGAACGGCTTAAAAACTACAAGCCCCAGCATCCTAAGCTCCGGGCGCCTGCCGCTGACGACATCAGGCAGCGCCCGGGCTCCTCATAAGCCCCGCAGGCTTCACGCAGAGCGGGACGCGCACTACAAACCTTCTGCCCTTAAACCTTGAAAGCTCGCCGTGAGGGGAACGGCTTTTGTGGGGAGTATCGCCTTGCCTGCCGTGCACCTGGAATCTTCCTGCACCGCCGTGAGGTGAACGGCTTAAAAACTACAAGCCCCAGCATCCTAAGCTCCGGGCGCCTGCCGCTGACGACATCAGGCAGCGCCCGGGCTCCTCATAAGCCCTGCAGGCTTCACGCAGTGCGGGATGCGCGCGGGCACGCCCGGGCAAAGCCCGGGCCAAGGGCGGGCCTGTCCTTGCCCGTCATAGCCCGGAGTAGGCTGGGCTGGGCCACGCTATTTGGCTGGAGCTTCCCATAAGAGTGAACAGCAGAGTGGCTTAACAATCACTAAGGTACTGTTCCCTTTCGTGTTGGACTGCCTGGCTCATAGCCGTTAACTTGTGTACTTTAAAAACCCTGTTGTTCAAAATAATCCCCTTATCTAACCGACAATGAACAAAGTTAAGGGTAATTTGGGCAATAGGGTGGTGGGCACTTTGGATGCTTTTTTATCCAGGGCGAACTCTGTATTGACCCAAGAGATCCTGGATACTGAACGCAGACTCTCCTTAGATTTCCACAGCTCTATGAATAGGCTATCAGCAACACCGGAACTCCCCTCACCATTAGAACTAGATGTTGCTGAGGGCTCACCGGTTAATATATCATTGTCTCAGCCCGCTGAGGAGATGGATACTCCGGTGGATGAGGAATTAACGGTTGTGGATAGAGGGATGATTACCAGGGGGAAACAGTGCAAAAATAAAACAACTAAGGCTCCAAACCCCAGAAAGAAGGGAAAAAGGGAACGTAAGCCAGTGGGTGTACAAGAAAGCGAGGGTGGGACAACAGCCAACACCCTAACCCAAAACATTACTGACCTTGTTAATATTATCGGGGCGAGACAGGTAACTAAGAACGTTATTGAGGGCAGCCATGCACAGGAGGACAACCCAGAAACTCTTGAAATGTTACTGAAAAAGTTTCTGGACCCGATCTTAAAAAAGCTTACAAGTATAGAGAACAGACTAACAATTATAGAAAGGAACAGTGGGGGGAAACTTGACGGCAGACCACTCATCACACAAAATACTATAGCAGAGGCGTCTTTAGGTGGCAATTCCAAAGCACATAAGGTTGACTTAACCATGAGAAAAGAGGTCCCGGCTAATATAGCCGTCCAGTCCCCTCAACTGACTGAATCTATACCCACCCAGGGACCACAGGAATCTAAAAAACACAATAGTACCATTGATAACCCTATGACCAATCAGGAACGGATATCCTCTGACTATCATCTGCAGGAATTCAACTCGATTGATCTCCCATGGGAATCCGTACCTTACACTGTAATCCTAAGTAATGTCCCCCCAACTGAAGGAAGGAGTTACAGAAGATTTTGATCAACTTAAAAATAAATTGAATCAATGGTTAACTAACAACTTATATAGGGGACAGGATGTTAATAGATTCATAATTATGGCCCGTAGAACTAAATGGATCGGAAAAAGAACCAAATCACACAATGGCGATTGTATTGTTGTGAATTTTGATAATCCATATACTGCCAATAAAATCCTACAGGAGTTTCAAATGGGTTATCCGGGCTCTGGTTCTTACATAGTGATTTTGTCCCTTAGATACTTTTACCCTCAGGAATCCTGGCTGCATAGAGTTGATATCAATAGTAAAGATCTCACACACCCAAGGGATACCACGAGACAGAATCCCTCTCACCGAATAAATACTCGTCCCCAACATATGAGGAATAGGGTTAATCCTCCCTTCTCTCAAGGATTGGAATTAACTAACAGATATCAGCCACTATCAGATATTGATGAGTGTGACTGACTAACCCCTCGGGCGTTAGGTGAAATAAATCCCCAATCCCCACACAGCCTTAAAATAAAGATAATGTAATAGATAAACCTCTGATTCCCAGAAATAATATCTTATCTTGGAATATTGCTGGGTTGGCTAGGAAAAGTAGTGATCCGCGATGGATTGCGTTTGTAACCCAGTATATGATTATAAACCTACAGGAAACTTGGGACATGGATAACAACTACTACCTAGATGGTTATCAGGCTTACTTTGTTCCGGCCTCTCCCTCGGCCAGTGGCAGGCCTAAGGGAGGCCTTGTAACATATGTTTCATTAGACATTAAATGTGATGTGCGCCAGATCACCCATTCCCACCCCGGAATTTTAGCAATCACACTAAGGAAGGGGCAAGTAGAGTGGGGGATAATAAACTTTTACAACTCCCCATCTACAGTGGAAGATGGAGGAAACATCAAGTCCCTGGCTATATTTATAAAAAAACATATGGCCAATATCCTGCACAGTTTAATTATTACTGGGGATTTTAATATCCACCCATGCAGTAATCCTTCCACTACCTATTTAGCAAATTTAGGTTGCCCACTAATACCTGGTCTACACTTTGAGCATACATCACATGGAGAGGAATTAAATGATTTCCTGTGTGAACATGATATGGGGTCAGTTATGTCTCATATGAGTCCGTCCACATTGTATACCATCCCAACCTTTATAGGTAAAGGGAATGGAACTTTTATCGATTATATTATGATTTCATCTTCTTTAATTTCCCATTTAGGGGATTTTCTTATTTTAACTAACGAATTTAGCGATCATAATCCGCTGTCGGTTTACCTTGGCGGTATACTGTCTGATCCTATATGTTCTAAACCAGCTACAGGAGTCTTAAGACCCACCGATGGGAAAAGGAGGCTAAAGTGGACCCAAATATCGCCTAGTGTTTTCAATGAAAAAGTAAAGACCCATTGTACGGGAGAAATAGACACCTGTACAACTGCTGGAACAATGGCCAGATCCGTTTTGGATGCCTTTGTCAACTTGTCCATAAAAATATCTGAACTACTGTTAACAAGTTCAGGACATAATGTTAACTGTGGCCCAAAATGGTTTGATAACAACTGTTCCAAGGCTGCCAAACTATTAAAAGAAGCACTTGCAAAAAAAACCAGAGACATAGTGGCAGTACGTAGTCTGAGAAGGTCGTATAGGGATACTTTAGCACTCCGTAGGTCCTCTTTAAAAGAAGAGGCCTGGGAAGAACTAGTAGACAGTAGCACTTTAAAAGATAGTGCTAGGTTCTGGAAAATAGTGCTAGGTTCTGGAAAATTGTAAACGGTCCCTTATTCCATCAGGTGGGAGGGGATGGTCTGGTGGCTCATATTGGTGAAAGTGATTGGGTCAACCACTTTAAAGTAATGTTTGATTGCCCGACCGAACTTAATGACAATAGAGTGAACTGTAGAGCTGCCTCTACAATAACATTTACCGAATTGGAGATTCTGGATGGAATCAAGGGTCTGACAAGTAACAAAGCTCCGGGGCCCGATGGGATTCCTCCGGATTTATACAAATCAGACCCCCAATTCTGGGCAGCTATTCTCTGTCCGGTATTTAATGCGGCAGCCACAGATGGCTGTTTAAATAGCTGGGCACTGTCCACTATAGTGCCGGTGTTCAAAAAAGGTAATAGAAATGATACGAGCTGCTACAGACCAATATCACTTATAGACTCGGTTGTGAAGGTGATGGGGCGTGCTATTCTAACTAGGTTGAAGGATTGGGCAGCTGAAAATAAGATTTTAACAGATTGTCAGTATGGTTTCCATGCAGGACGCTCGACTACCACACAGTGTCTTAACCTGTATTTATTGCTTAATAAATACACTGTGGTAAATCCTGGTTCGATTCATCTCGCCTTCATGGACCTCTCATCAGCCTTTGATTGTGTCAACAGGTCAAAGCTCTGGCGGGCCATGGAGGCGAGAGGGGTAGATGCGGGGTTGATTAACTTTAAGGGATTTGCATTCTTCAACCCGAGCAAATGTTAGGTATGGCAAAGACTTAAAAGTTACAACTGACTTTCTTATTAAGAAAGGCGTTAGGCAAGGATGTATCATGGCCCCGTTTTTATTTAATTTTTACATCAATGATCTTGAGAGGACCCTGGTAGAGACTGGTGCAGATTTCCCGCGTATAGCGGAAAGGGGTATTCCCGTCCTGCTGTACGCAGATGACGCTGTACTTTTAGCCAGAACTGAAATTGGGCTCCAGACCCTGTTAAACTCTTTCCATGGGTTCATGTCCAAGCTAGGCTTGAAGATAAAGACCACAAAGTCATACACCATGAGTTTGGGCAAACGATCAAGGAAGTCTTTTATTTTTAAAACAGGGGGAGATCTAATTCCTAGCACCAAGGTGTTCTCTTACTTGGGAGTCCTATTTGATGATAAATTAAAGTGGGACGCCGTTATACACAAAAAAAGGGGGGAGATGGCGCGGGCTAATGCAGCAATCTTTAACTTCGCCACTAAAATAGGGAAGAAACCTACAGGGGCTATGCTTCAGGTATATAGAGCAAAGAGCATCGCCATAGCAACTTATGGTAGTGAGTTGTGGGGACGTGCTGTGATAAACCCCATACAGGTCGAGGAAAATAAGTTCCTAAAAAGACTTCTATGTGTCCCGTTAAGTACTCCAAACTTGGTGGCTCACGAAGAACTTGGAGTACCTTACATAGTCGACCAGATAGCAATGAGCCCCATGACCTTTTGGCTACAGTGCTGGCTCAACCAAGACATACCCTTGACTCAGGATATACTCAGAGATTGTCTGGCTCTGGAGAATAAGATACGGATCCCGTGGCTTTCTTATATCAAGAAAGGATTTGAATCAGAATGCGTTACCTCTTTAAAATGTAGATACATCTGTAAGGATCAGATCTGAATACTGCGCGCTCCTTTTGCAAGAGTGTCCATATGTAGTCTAGACTGGGGAGAATCACGAAATGTGGAATCTGCAGATCTAATTGGGGTTTCACACTTCAGCAGCGATGCAACCTGGCCTTACAGCGTAGGCAGTGGCAGCACTAGTCACTCAGGTGACAACAATCAGTCAGAGGCCAGAGTTGTCGTTCAAGTAGTCTTATTGCAGGGCATCGTCTGAGTGCGCCTCACACCCGAAACAAACTGGGCTACTCCTAAACATTCTTTCCTTCTGCAAGACCAGGCACATTCCTTCAGTCTCTTCGCAGGCATGCTCTAAGCACTCCAAGCAAACCCTCAGCTCCTCCAGAAGAAAATGCAGACTTCAGGTGATGTCCCCTTACTTCTGGGAAACTGGCTGCCAAGCAGATAGCAGCCTTGGTTACGTAATCTGTGGAGCACTCTCTTCCAAGAATAACTTGGGAATGGAAGAAAGTGGAGTGGTTCAGAAGCCATTTGACATTTTCCAGACAGGGATGTGTAACCACTGCGTAAAGCTTCAGATCCAGTTTGGGTTGGCTCACTTCAATTTAATGCTGCATTTCCATACACAGCTATTGTGCAATGTGATGGGCCTAACAGTAGATAGCAATAGGGGCCAGCCCCAAGCAGGAGTATCCAAAAGAGGGACACAATGAAGTGTGAAATCACCTGGCAGGCCCTGCCTTGGCACGTCCTCATGCTGAACCATAAAAACTATAGCCCCACCCTCAGCGCTCCAGTCTATCAAATGTTAGTTCCCAGAAATAACTAATCAACAGCCTTCTGCTAAAAGGATACTATTGCATTACTGAAAAGTAGCATTGCATCGGTCCTCCCTCGCTTCAGTGTCTTGACCTCCACACTATAGCCAGAGGATTGGAGGCAATAAGGGAAGCTGTTCTCATCCACTGCCTTGTGCATTGCCAAAACAGTGGCATCCAGAGCCAAAACAGTGGCATCCAGAATGGCTCCCACTGATCCTAGTACTCGGACTCACAAACACATGGAGTCCTATTACCAGAAATGTGCTATACCCTCACTGCACATACATTCACTAGACATGCACACACCAGTTCAGCACTTGCATACAGTTCAACTGTTCTGTTGGTTTCACATAGCATACATAACAGCAGAACTTCACACAAGAGGGGTCAGTAGACCACAATCTCACTGTCAGAAAAAGAGTTTTCGTCACACTAAAGATTCACAAAACATGATGCCCTGCCACCACTGCTTTATATGATATACCCAGGACGTGGACAGTAGTCTTCTTCCCACTATAAGGGCACACTTGGTGCACCCTTCCAGATCACAGAACAGGTTCTGGACCTCGCATCACCATTGGCTAGCCTGGGTCTCTATGCACAGACTGCACTAGCGTGATATCAGGACCAAAATAAAAGTCAGGACAATAGTTTCACATGCATTTGGGCACTTAAGGCATACGTGCATGCCTGTTTACCATGCATAAAGCAATTCAGTCCCATTACAGGTCCAGATTACACAACGTCCATTAGCTTTAGTCTGGTCAGTAGTGAGAGCCAGTTCCAAACCTTCTGCTGCCTTACTAACTACAACTGAGAAAGAGACACTTTCTTCGGGTGGGGGAGACAAAGGAGAATGTAGGACCTATTTTTGGGAGGTTTCGAGTCCATTGGTATTCTGTAAGTGAAGCTACAGGCCACATAAATGTTAACGAGTGGGTAGCAAGTTATCTGCTTCATCATCATTGTTGTCCTTTTGAGCTTGCTTAAAGTGGCCTCAGAGTGTGGCCTACAAGTAGGCTAAATCCTTCTCTGTTTTTTTGTTGGTGCGGAGGTATATTGGTGCAGAGGTACAATAATAGAATAATACTCCAGAGGCAGGGCAAACTCTAGCAGAGGATGCATCTGGGGCAGGGGCAGAGATTTTATATGGAACAGTGATGACAGAGCCGATGACGATAGGACTGGTGAGGCCTGCGCTAGAGGGTTGAAGGCAAGTACCAGAGGCAGAGCAGGATGACTGTGTCCTGGGTCAGTGTTGGGGAAGGGTCTGACACCTGAAATGCAACTGGAGGCTCTGCTGGGTCCATGGGGTCCAGAGGACAAGCCAGTAGGAGACCTGGATAAATTTAAAGATCGGCAGGCTGAGCGTCTTGAAGGCCACAACCTCTTGCAGAGTTGACAATGGCAGAGGGAATCTGAAATCAGAAGTGCTTATCAGAGTATACACTTCCCTTGATGATATTTTGTTAGTCTCTATTATGATCATGATTTATCTGCAGGTCAATATTTCAACTGCAATGGCGTGACATATTACTACGTTCATTGAACTACCATTTTAAGCTTAGTCATGCCCATCATGGTCCGGACTATTTGAAAAGGTGGAAAATATGTAAGTACTTCGGATGCAGATCTTGAGCGAGTCAATAGTGGAGCTTGACCTCTCACACACCAGGATCGATGAAGAGAATGTTACTATAACTTGCCACTGAAAATGCAGCGTTTAAGGGTAGAATTTCCCAACATTGGCTTGGTTGTGTACTAATTAATGAATTAATTTATTGTGTATTTAATAATCTGCATGTCCAGCACCAAGGAACAGCTGAGCTCTTTGCTGTAACAGGAGCAGTGCAAGACAGAACTAGGAGCTTTTTGTAACATACTCACATTATACATAAGTTACTTGCTAAGAATAACATGATTATTTTACCATGAGGTTAAACTGGGTTAGAATTCTGGTCTACAGCAGAGGCCCAGATCGTAGCAGGGTCTGCACAAACAAGTATCCCTTGAGCCAGTCTCATTTTCAATCACCCTAAAGAATCTGAACCTGTCTTAAGTCTTAAGACAAAAGCAAACAATCCCTAAAATACTCACCAATGCAAACGAAGTGCATGCAAGAAAGCAGAAAGTCCCTCCATGATCAAAAGAATGAATATTGTTAAAGAGGCAAAGAATCCAAAGACTGCAACCAGCAAAATGATCCCATAACTAGCATCCACACGGAGACCCTTGTTCATGATCATGTGCCACAGTACTTCAGATAGCTCTACAAAAAAAATGAATTTTCAAAATTAGTTTAAAAACAATGTTTATCATACCTATCTAGCAAAACATAGAAACAAGAGGTCTCCACTAAAGGCTTATAAGCAGCTGATTTTCCAATAACACTAAATAAATAAATCAATCTGGTATTTGTAAACTGCAAACTAATCAACCAGAAGGGTCTAAAGACGCTGGGGGGCGTCGAGGAAATTAAGTGAGCTTTTGCTCAGAGTCCCATGATGCTGAGCTGATGCCGGGCATCGAACCGTGAGACCCGCGCTCCGGAGTCAGTCACTCTGGCCGCTGCGCCACACCTCTCACACTAGTCCCTGTAACGAAAAAAAAGCTGCATGGTATTGAAAAGACCACCAATGAAGGATTTTGCTAAGGGGAAAGAGGTTGCAATAACAACCAGGAGGTAATACTTAGGTGGCCTTTGGCAGATTCTTAACACAAGAGGTTGGTTGATACTCTCCAACAGTTTTCAAGCATAGAAATTATGCTTGCTAAAAAGGCAGCACCAAATCTACCAATACACACGGATAAACCCTGGTGGGAAACACTAAAATGCATCTAACAATGGAAAAGAGAACCGTGGTCTCTTGCATGGTAATGAAAAAAGAAAAGCCCAAGAAGGATGATCTCAGGTAATGGGAATACAAGAAACCCACCATTACCAACATACACTTTATGAAAAACACCAAAAATAGAAATGTAGCATATCTTTAAATCATGGTTAGTAATGAAATTGGTCTTACGTGCATGAGCAAGACTTAGTGCCCACAGTCGAAGGTAAGAAGCTGTATTGGAGATGCAGCCCAGACAATACTCGATAGTGTGAATAGCTTGATTCATGAACACGTCGGCGAAATCAAACTACAACAGAGAAAAAAAAAATTAAATAAAGTTACAGAAAATATGTTCCAAAATGTATTTGATTTGACATTGCAAATGCATTTTTATAGTAAAAGATATGTAATATCAAAACAAATGTCTGACATTCTAACATGTCTGTGAAAGGAAGAGATTAATTTCATTCATTTATGATCTTAAAACTAAACTTGGATTTATTCACATGTAAACCTACACAGGTCTGTTATACCTTTACAGCTGAGCATAGCTACAAGTCAGGCAAGTTGTGGCGCTAGGGTGGTGAATATTCACAAACTTGAAAGTTTGTGGGTATTGTCAGTATTTTGACAGGTACACTTTCGTCAATAATCGAATCCAAGATTGACTCCCAGGAAGAAGCCCTTATTGGTGGGAGTCAGGGCTTCACCCGGAAGAGGCAGCTGGCGTTATTTGCCCAATGTGCTTTTTGGGAGCTCAACTTGCAAGCAGAATAGAGCAAGAGTTTTTTTAAGTGCTTTGCTGACAGCGGAATGATAAATGTTGATGTGATTGAACACAGCTAGCCCACCTTCCCTCATTCAGAGGTTGGATATGAAAAGTAATGTACCCATTACATGAACTGTTCAAAAGCTTTAATAGCGCAAAAAGCAATATTAAGCAGGAAGCGTGCAGTGCAAAGTCCAGACCATACAACGAAATACACGTCAGTCATGAAACAATTACGAACCATGTTGCTACCGGTCGTTGGCTGTCAGCATATGCACATGGGACTGTAAATTAAGCCTTTTGACACCTTTCTTTCGCTATGTTTGTACTTTATTTAAACCAGTGCCTTTAAATAAGGCAACAGTAAGGACTGTAGAATGAAGCGATATATAAGAAATACTATAGTGGAATATTTTATTAACAGTAGCAGACTTCACAGCTTTCTGAACAGTGAAATGTTCCCTGTGCCTCACTTTATTACTGTACAAATAAAACTCTGCTAAATTATAATTAACTGAAATGATATGATATGAACTGATGTTGTCAGGTCTGTGCCAATTCCCCCCCCCTACTCCCCCCAAAACAAAAACCAATAAGCAGCAAAAACTGCCCTCACTAAAGGCAGTTATAGGAATCTGACCACAGCAAGCTGGTTGACAAAGTAGTAGTTAAAACAAGTAGCTTAGACCTTGCACCAGCATGGAGACCGGCCACCCAGTACTACTTATTGCTATTTCCTACTTCTTTCGCTCACACTGATTCAAAACACTTTCTTCAACAAACCCCGGCAGTAACCTATGTTACCAACTGCTGTTAGATATAAATGTACTTTTTTTCTTTGCGTGTTCAGTGAAGCAAAAACCAGATGATCAAAATGAACATAACCCAACAGGTTAGATATTAGATTTATAAAGCTGTGGCTATTTTGTGTTTAATCAATCATGTCTCTGGATAAGCAATGGGGACTAGGGCCCTGCATGCCGTTTTGCCTGCCACAACGCATGCACTGCATGCGCTCTTGCTTGCAAGATATATTGTACACAAGGGGCTTGCAGCCCGCCCACTGCTTAACATTTGTTGGCTTTACTGTCACTTATTTGTTGCCTTCTATTTGTGTTTAAAACGTTTTTATTGAGACAAAACAAACCATGGGGGAGGGGGATAGGAGGTTAGGGTTACATACAATACAGTAAAAGAAAAAGGTGCAACTCAGGAGGGTTGGCGAAGGGTAGCTCGGTGGTCCAGAGGAAAAGCACAGTAAATGAAAGGCAAAAAATGCAATCTGTGGGATCCCTGCGTGCATATCCAACACCCCAAATCTGAGCAATCAAAGCCAGCGGCAACTCAACAAAGCACAATCCAACCCCCCCCATGTTGCCTTCTATTTGGCCAAAACATGTTGGCTTTACTTTCTCTTCTTTTGTCTGAAACCCGGACCAAGTTGATTGCTCTCCTTCCGCTGATCGCACAGTGATTGAGGCAATCCTTTTATTTTTTCTTCTTCTCTGTCGTCCTTGTTGAACATCTGACCATTGTGTGGCAAGTAAAGCTTTAGCTACAAAACTTCAAAAAAGTAATTTCCTCTCTTGAATTAGATGTTTGTTGTTATCTGCATTTAAGGTGACAACAGATGTTATCCGTTTCCAAATGCATTTTCACTAAGACATGGACGCAATGGATTTCTTTATGTGATAGAATTTTTTGCAAATGTATTTTTTTGGTTTTTTTTTATGCATGGGGCAATCAACTGATTAGCTCCGAATCACAGGGGTGTTGTGCCGAGACCAAACAAGCATTGGAAAAGCCAATAGGTCAAGCCTTTGAGACATTTGGGTCTGCTATTGCCTTTGTAGAAGCTGTCCAGCATGGACGTTGCCGACTTAGGCAATGATTTGGAGCCATGCTGTATAGCAGTGTGGCTGCTGTGCAGCATGGCTAAAGATAATTATAATACAGAGGACTATGATGCATCCAGCGTTAATGCACTTTATAAAAAACACAAAATCAGCACATTAATCCTGGCTGTATCATAGAGCTTTTTTAAAATGAGTTTTAGTCACACTGCAAAGCATCTTCGCTGCTGTACTGTACAATTACAAAACATTGCCATAGCCAGAAGACCTACTGAATGTGCTAGCGCTTGTTGACATAGGCCCAGCGAAACCTTCTGACATGATTTACAAGGATGTAGGAGAAAGGATTTTTCTAAGGAGGAATATTTTCTGCAAGCATTTCTGCTCAGAGAAACCCGTGGACTTCCACGCCTCATTTTATGTGTACAAAATGCACAGATTAAGGGCCTGATTTAGATTTCGGCAGACAGCTTGCTCCGTCACAAAGGTGACAGATATCCCGTCCGCCGAAATATAAATCCGATAGGATATTATGGGATTTATATTTTGGCTAACAGGATATCCATCACAGTTGGGATGGAGTAATCCGTTTGCCAAAATCTAAAATCAGGCCTGAAGTTTCTAACAAATCCTATTTATGCCCATTCAATTTGCTGGTCACACTCTTCAAAGATATTAAACTTTTCTAGGCTCCCTAACCTATTTATACACTTCACTGTGCCCTTTGAGTGCAGGTTGTGGATGTTCACACTAACAGTGCGCACAAGTTTCCCCACCTTAAGGAAACTGCAGCAATATTTCATGGGCTTGGCACTTTCAAAGCAAATATATAAGACCAAAAAAAAAAAGGCATACGTGTTTCAAATAGGGGTCTGTAATAACAAAAAACATTTTTGGGATGAACCCCCTTTATGCTTAGTGTTTACAGTCTATAGTTTCAGGCATAAAGAACACAAGCATTCGACATAGCAACACCCATGCTGTGATAGCGGAGGTGAAGAGTGCTTCCCAGACCAATAACAATCGTTGGCACGTAAGGCTGAGCACATTCCACCTAAGGAGGTACTCTGAATTTAAAATAACTAGAAATATCTTCCACAAAATTGACATTTAGTAGTTCTCGAAGCCAAAGCTGTTACAATTAACCAACTCTATGAAACTCATTTTTCAGCGTTTGTTTTCCACCTTCAGATGAAAATTGACCAATTAAAGGCCAAGTGAGCACGGCTAGGATTTTTCTGCAGGTTACATAAGAATATCTGTAGTAAGCGCAACACTAACTCATTTGTCTTAAGGGCGTAGCACCTATATGTGGTACTCTTTCTCACGAAACACCCAGTTCACAATACCTCTGTTTTATTATCTTTTTCTTGGTGGCTCTCGTGGTCCTCTAAATTACTTCCTTCTTCCATTTGGTGAGATTCCAATAAAGAAAGCTCCTCTTCACTTCCTCTTCGAACCAACTGGTAACCTTTCTAGTCACAAAAAGAGACATGTTATTATTTCTTAAATTTTAGCAAGAGAAGTACTTATAGCTGCAAGACATGAATTTGTACTGTTGAGCTGAGTTCCTAGTTTAAATTGGAGTCACAAGAATTCACAGAAGTCACCAATCAAATGTTATCCACAAATATTTAAAGTGTAGCAATGGTGTAATACAATGACCCTGTCCAAGGATAAAAGACCTAGTCAAAATCTCTGAATCTTGAACGTACAGCGCAGACAGATCTTCCCTACATAAATATATATACACGCACACACATTTATATTGTGCTCCCCATGAGACGATCCACTGTGGTTTCCTTCTTGCCAATGATAATTACGCCATCTTATTGTCAAACTTTACAATCACATCACCATCAAAACTATAAGGATGGTCTATCTGTATTCATAATATTGTTGCATATCCTTTTCCTTTGTCTGAACTCAGATAAAGCAGAAGTGACTGTCTTTGGCAATTATGCCAGAATATAGTTAGAGGGCTGGTGGTCATCTGATGTAGGCTCCTTCCTTGGTGTGATCTTTGATTTGGATTTTTCGTAAAAAATTCTAGCATAAGGTCACTAACTTGTGTTTCTACCTGCTGAAAGAGCTATGCAAAATTCTTTCCAACTAAATTTTTGCAGGGCTGTTCAATCAATGAAAGGGATTGGGAAGTAGGGTTGTTATTTCATCTTCTCCCCATCTCCAGTGGTACCACTTCCAAAATAATTCCTACAGAGTGAATGCGAGAGGACCACAACCACTTCATAGGCATCTTTTTGGAAAGGCACCAATATCCCCATGAAAAGGATTACTGTGCGGGGGATAAAGGTTCAGCTGCAATCGCAAAACATTATTCCCTGTGAGTGGGGCATTATTAGGAGGGGGAAACAGATAGGGACTTTATCCACTCATTTACCGACTTAGAGGAAGACTGTACATTTCCCTCGAATCTAGGGATCCTTTTCGTACAAGCAGGAAGACATGGTGGTGGGCCAGGCTTTCTGGAACAGGTTGTACCTCTTTCGCTGTCCTTTTGAGAGGCACAGGTGGGTTTGTCCCCCTGAACAGCACTCTTAAGGAAGTGAGACCAGCTAAGTAAAAATGGTAATTTTATTAGTATAGAATTTGCCAGATCTGTGCACTGTGGCTTAGTGTCTCTTCCATCTTTGCACCCCTACCCACTTATACCACAAATCACGGTCTAAATAAAACCACATGGGTGAGTGACCATACTACAGTGGAGCTGAATACACAAAACTTGAACCCATGTGTAGGGGGGTTTTGGGCTACTGTTTTGGTCCCCTGGTTTACACAGCACCTAGAAAATCGACCATCCCCACACATTTTTCCAAGAGTAGCGACCTAGGTCAAACTAAGGACAAGTGACGTTCATGCACTCTTTACACATAAAGCCTTCTACATGTCAGATATTGGAGAAAAGCACCCATTTCTCACATTTCATTAACAGTAAACATCAGATTTTATTGTGTAAAACAACCCTATTCCTTTCATGTTCCTTCTGGAGAGGCAGCAGTGTTTGGGCCGACACCCAGAGACCCCATCAAGCCTGGGCATTTCTGAAAACTAGAACCGAGGGGAATCTAGGGAGGTGAAGCTCACATGACTCACAGCATGGGCAGACCGCAACAGCGCACCGGTTCTGTAATCAACACCCTGGTGACTATCTGGTAGATGATGGGCCTCCCGGTTTTACGACAGTGATACATGTGCATGTGAGGCAACTTAAGTTTATGCGGTTTTGTAGTACATAGGAGTAAAATGACAAGCCCAAGGTCAGTTTCTACTGAAGATGAACATCTGAAATTTGGGAAATAATTATAAGAAAATGACAAGGTCATTGGAGATGTAAAATTAACCAAAAAAGCTGGTAGTTGAGAGCAAAAGTTATTTTCAGGAAATGTTTTACTGATTGCATTTCCATGACATATTTAAAGCTGATATTTGAGTGATAATGCGAAACCGTGGACACATGAGGCCTTCGGTACAAAGAATCAATTTGGTCAAAGTGGCCACAAATTGCACACTGACTTTTTGATTTTAAAAACCGACCTCTGTACTAATAGGTCAGTTTAAAATATACAGAAGCGTAGTAGGTTGTAATTTAACCTATCTCATCAATACTTACGAGGTAGGTAGCAAATTGTGACCAATCCAAATATGTCTGAAATTGCTGTAAAATAAAGATTATATATATATATATATATATATATATATATATATATATATATATATATAAAAAATCACAACCATTCCCGACTCGTTTACAAATCGGACACCGACACAGGAGTAAGCTTTATATAAGTATATATATCAACAAACCATCCTGCTCCAACAAAGAGGAAGGCACGTACTCGAGGTTGTAGGTATATGGCTTCTTTATTATCTCGGGTCTCCCACGACCCCGCGGCTAGAGAGACGTGTTTCGGCTGCGCAGCAGCCTTTATCAATCTAAATGGCGCCATTCACATGCTGGTATTTATAGCCCTTCCCACTCTTAGGCATAGTAGACATAGAAGATTACTAATCATATTGCGCAATGTAGTTTTAAACACATCTTACAATGCTAAAGCATTATCATAATGCAACGTAAAACATAGTTGTGGATAGTGAATCATTGAATCACTACAGAACATAAAAGGCATAATGCAGCCAAACGTTATACATATAGCGGCAAAATACATGTTGAGCCTGCATAGTCATGAGTGATACACTTTTAAACTGCCTTTTAAACAGAAAAGCTGTGTCACCAGCCAATGTCGGGAGTTAGGGAGCCATAGTGTGCTAATTTAAATACCAAAATATGGCACCAACCTTCAGCAAAAACTGCCCCAATAAAGTAAAACAAAATAAGTATAGAATAAGAATGTGCTGAACAAACTTATAACCTTATAATAGGAGACAAAGAACGCCCGTCATTGGTAAAATCACACAAAGCTTTCTATACCGGGCTTGCCCAGTGACCCCAGTTGCTGCCAGGCATCGAGAACAATATTGTGATTAGCCCAAATCGCATCAAAAAGCACTTTGAATAGAAGGAGGCTCCATAACATGGGGCTAAAATCCATACCTGGAAGCTAAGACACATAGTGTGTACATTTCAGACATGTGTTAGTTTACACATTATCGCTGATGCCCCCGGAGGAACTACAAATCCCATAATGCCTCTTTTACGGTCATGCAGATATCGAAGTCCATGGGCCACTTCATTGCTAAAGACAACATTGCATATATATTTATTAAATGCAGCCCTATTTCCTTAAAGAGAAACGAGAAGAGTTTAAAAAAAAATAAGTGAAAAGCTACAAAAGCCCCATGTTCCTTGCACCACCGCCGACTCCCACTGCACCCAGATTGATTGTAAAACATTAATTCATAACATAAGGAATCAGTATTTGGAAGCAACACCCTAAATTTACTTCTTCTAAATATCAATTCCTTATTCTTTCCTAAAAAGTACATTTTAAAAGTTTTAAAACACTTTCTACACAAGACTCTTGTTGATGATTTGATGTTCCTAATGCCAGAGGCCCGCTGTGGCTGTTACACTAGGAGGTCAGAGTCTGGAAGGGATGTAACATATGAGATATAGCTGTTGTCTCATCCAGTGAAGCCTCTGTAATCAGAATGGGTGCTTTAGTGCTTGAGACGAAAAATCTGCTAACTGCCTGTTGGGCAAGGAATGCCCCCTGCATGGTGTACTGTCATGTTCCACTGCCCCGAGTGCTGCACTGTGAGGTCTGGTGTTGGATTTTAGACTTAGCCTTACACTATGACCTGGGGGCGGAACTAAGTGTGCCCTCATTTTTGCAGACAGTGAACTACTGTCCCCGTCATGGGTTTAGCATGTAGGGTGCTTGTAGAATACCATGCATTGTGAATTATTAGTTGTGGCAAGACCTTTTTAAGAGTGTCATTTGAGCGGAGGTCTACTGGCCCACTCAAGTAAAGTTCCACTTCTATACACTAATCTACACCCTAGGGCTAACATCTGAGAGTTTGGTGCACTTATTTGTGTATGTGCCCTCTATGGTAAATGCATTGTGTGTATACGTGAGAGAGTAATAGAGGCCGATAAAATCCATTTTGGATACCCTGGCCTGTTTCTGTGCATAAGATAGATGCATGGTTGTTTTCCCAGACAGTGGAAGTGTATTGCTGGCATTCCTGAAGCTGGATTGAGGTGACTTAGACAGTGAAGTGGGAGAATGGAGACAAAGCTAGAACTCGACTAGCCATGTTGCTAAGATGAGGTATTAATTAGCTTTCCAGTAGCACTGCCATTTGAGATATGGTGGGAATGAAGGGCGGGACAGCAGTCTTGTTCGCAGTGGCAGGGGAGGCCAGCCTTTTGGGTTTCCCCTGATCACTTTTCAGTGTTGATGATAGCCAGGTACAGAATGCTAATGCCTCGGTGTCTCGGTTGTGCTCACTGCAGGCTAGAGATTATCCTGCTGTGAGGAGAATCACTCCACACACAGGCTGTATCTGGAGAAAAGCCTAAAAAGGATACTTAGAAGAAGAACTAACCCACAACGGTTCTGAAAATCTAGACAGCAGAACCACTTTTCATATCTACTTTCATCATATAAAAGCGGAAGCCAGTGGTCCGATTGCTATTCCAGTTCCAAGTTCTCTTTGAACAAGGAAGGGGGTTCTCCATAGAGTACTCATAGGACTGCTGTCCAACCAGAGCTCGATTCCCCCTGCCAGCCAGTTACCAAGGTTCCCAGATGTGAAAGGTAATCACTTCAAGGCTTGCTAGAAGTAGTTGTATGAAACTAGAAGAGAACAGATGACAGCCTGGCGTTTCAGGGAGGGAAGGAGCCTGCCAACACTGTAGGAGGTGTGACTGTCCAAAGGAGAGCCAGAAGCAGCAACACCCTGTTACTCTTGGAGTCTGCCAGGAGAAGGAGGATAGAGGAGAGCGATATGCAAGCCCCAGGAGTGGTAAGCACCAGTCTCCCTGATATTGCAGTTTCAGGCCAAAATCGCTGTTCTGCTGCCGTCCTCGGTGCTGTACCAAGAAGTGAGACAGGGGCCAACCTTGAAGCTAAGCAAAGGCGACAGATGGGCATCTAGGCTTATTGTAGACAACCTTTATAACTGCCTTCAAAGTGCTGAGGTGGAGGTCACTAAACCAGCTTAAAGTTAATGGAGGGAGAACGAAGATTCTAACTCTGTTTTTAGATTCTTTAGTTAGGAACCTCCGATTTTGGTCTCCCTCAATGGGTGAGATACCTATCCCTGGTTAGTGCACTAAAATAGTAGGTGTTAATTTTGACAGGCATCTCATCATGGCTGAACAACGTAATTCAGTGTCGAGAAGCTGTTTGCACCAACTAAGAATCTTGAAGTGGATCAAACATCTCTTTTCCCTGCCGCAGATATTCAAATTTTGATTGTGTTAGTATCACCCAGACGTGAGTACTGTAAAGACATCGATCTTGCATTACCCACCAAAGCACTGAAACAACTGCAACTTGTACAGAACCTGGCAGCAAGACGTAACCTTGAATCTAAAAAGGTTTGATTTCAAAAGTATTTTATTGGTGGTTTTCAAATAAAGCAATACATACAGTACATCAAATGAAGGGACATAAGGAATAGACATGCGAAAATAACCAAATCAAAATAGCGACAATAAAACAACAAAAGCATTAAGTAATCAGGTGAGTGTGGCAGAATATCACATTTTCATACACAAGTATTGCTTGGCTAGTGCCATCCAGCCAATAAAGAGATTAACAATTTAACAAAGTGTGACTGTATAATCAGCAAGAAGTATCTTAGCTCAGGGAACAGAACGACTTGGGTATCGGTGTGGATCAATGATCTATAGAGTGGTGCCATTAGTCTGGTGGAACGAACACTAGTGAGAGTATTCCGTGGAGAGATTAGTTTAACAGGTCTGCTGTGGTTCACGGAGGTCTGTGCGAGTTAAAATAGAGATCAAGAGTGTCCCACATGTGTCTGATAGGGGCTTTCCATGGTGAATTCTTGAGAGCTATGTTGTCAGCCCCCCTTAAGTTAGTGACCCAGTTTAACCAGCATTTAAAGGATGCTAAATGTCTAACGTGAGAGGAATCTAAAAAGGTTTGGCTATCTCATCTGTGTTAGCTAAACTTCACTGACCTCCGGTCAAACATAGTCATGTTTAAACCACTTTGCCTGGCCCACAAAGCATTTTATGAAGGTTGTCTGAAACCTTTCTCTCAGAGGCTCCTGATCAACAAACCAAATCACCATTTAACATCAGAGAAGACGTATTTGGATAATGTACCTAGAGTTTTACGAGCTACCTAGGGAGGGAGCGTTTTTTGGGCAGCTGCTGTCCATCTTCTTGCAACCACAGCCTTCCCTGTCACAATTTAGTAAACTTTTGAAAACATGGCTTTTTCCAATTAGTTAAACATTAACTTGAGTTTTTTTGTGTGAAGCATGGTCTGGAGTCAATTGAAGAGATGGGTGGAGATAGAGGGCATTGCCATAGTCTAGGCAGATGGGGACGAAGGCGTGGGGGACGGTTGTTTTGTTGTTTGTTGGAATCCATCTGAAGATTCTGTGAAGCATGCAAAGTCTGTGGAAGCAGGATGTGCCTGCATTAACTTGTCGTTTCTTGGTCAGTTGGCTGTCGAGAATGATGCAGAGATTGCATGCATGGTCTTTCGATGTGTGTCTGAGTTCTGCCAATCACCAGCTGTGGTCCCAGGCGTAGGTGTTCTTCCGGAAGATCAGCACTTCGGTTTTGTCAGAGTCAAGTTGGAGGCAGTTGCCTCTCATCCATTCGGCTATGTTGGTCATGGTGTTGCAGTAGTTGGTTTTGGCGTTGGAGGGCGCCTCGGTGAAAGAGAGGACCAGTTGGGTGTCCCCTGGCAGGAGATTATACTGAGTCCGTGGGATCTGAAGACATCAGTGAGGGGGATCATTTAGATGTTGAACAGGGTAGGGCTGAGGGATGATCCGACCACATATGATGTCCTTGGGTGTGGAGGTGAAGGGAGGCAGTCAGATGCTTTGTTGCGTCCTGTGAGGAAGAAGGTGATCCACTTGAGGGCGTTTTGCTGTATGCCTATGTTGTGGAGTCTGTCGATGAGGGTGTTGAATCCCGACTGAGTGGCATCCAGTAGGTGGTTTTGTTCCAAGAAGTCAGTGAGCTGCTGGTTGATGGCGTTTGAGAACTTTGGCCGGGTAGGGGAGCAGGGAGATCAGACAATAATGTTTTAGATCGTTGGGGTCAGCGGAGGCGTTCTTTAGAAGGGGTCTAACGTCTGCGTGTTTTCATTTGTCCGGGAAAGTTGCTGTGGAGATGGAGGTGTTGAGGATGCTGGTGAGTTGCGTACTGAAAGGGTTGGTTGCGAGGTTGTAGAGGTGGTGGCGGCAGGGGTCGGTGGGCACCCCGGAGTGGATGGAGGACATGATGGCTGAGGTGGTGAGGGTAGTGAGTGGTATCTAGGTGGTGATTGTTTGGTGGGTGTTGGCTGGTTGGTTGAGGTCGTCGGGGATGAGGGCGATCTTGCTGTGGAAGCAGTCTGGAGGGTGTTAGAGTTCTTGGAAGGGGTGGATGGTGTTCTCTATGACTGTCGAGTTGGAGAATTCTTTGAACTCTTTTTGGACAGAAGACCCGCTGTGTTCTCTCGCAATAGATTTCTACTTGGCCGGACTATGGCTGCTCCTGCGAACAGCACATTTCCTACCAAAAGTGGGATTAAGTGAAGAAGTGTTGCAAGTTCTCTGCCAGTGCGATTTGATTACAGAGACCTACAATTGGTGAGACTTTAACAGGACTGTAATGAACAGAGTGCTGCTCATGTTGAACAGGAATTCATGCTCCACAAACATTCTGCATAAAGGTAGGATCTGCTTTTATGGTTACCCCCACTTTTTGCTTGGTGTCAGTGTGTTTTTGACCTACTCTGCTAGGATCCTGCTAATCAGGACCCCAGCAACTCTCCCCTAAATTGCCTATGGTAAGAACTTTGGTACCTTCACAACTGGCTACTGGTGTACCCTTGTTAAGTCCCTATGGTACCCAGGACATCAGTACACCAGGGGTCCCCCATGGGCTGCAGCATGATTGTGCCACCTGTGGGAGTCCACTTAAACTGTAACTACAGGCCTGCCATTGCAGCCTGCGTGAGTTGATACTTTCACCTCTGACGACAGATATAAGTTTCCTTATATCCGATGTCACTGCACTTGGTCCTTAGGGCAGGGTGCTTGGTTATATGTGTGGGCGTGACCCAGCATGAGCAGGACACCCCTACAATCCCCGGAGTCGATTCTCCAGGCTTTGTAAGTGCTGTCAGCCATTTTAATACATTCAGTGGACATCAGTCATTCCGAGATGTCTAACTATATAGTGGCTACACCGAACCCAGTAATGTTTGGTATCAAACATATTGGAATCATACCCCAACACAGACTCCAGTGTTGGAGGTGTGATCCCATGTACTGGGGGGCTCCTTAGGGAACCCCCCCCATGTACTCCCAGTAACAGCCTTCCAGGGTCTGCCAGACAGCTAGTGCTGCTGCTGACCACAGACACGATTCCGCCTTCCTGCTGCTTAGCTGAGCTCCAGCAGGCGAAGGTAGAATAGGTTTCCCGTCACAGGGAGGTGTGCCCGCCTCCCAGACAGGACTTAGTGTATTGGGCTGGGGTGGGGTGGGGCTGCTTGCCAGTGACACCAGACTGATTTGAAGGGCATATGTAGTGCCCTCCTTCCATACTCTAGTTTGAGCCTGTTCAAGGAGCCCTTGGCGCTCTCTCTCTGGAGCAAAACTGGACATGGGAGCATCCTCCTCACTGTCCAGCCACTCCTCAGGGAGGGACCCCGGAGTTGTTCCAACCCTTTCCTTAGGGTACTTGGGGGCTTACACCTACCACCTAGTCCTCGACATCCGATGTGGGACAGCTCGTGCATGGCTCCTGGTCTTTCTCAGCGTCACCTGGTCCTCACAGCTGCAGCAACATAGTCACTGTTGACTCATCTGAACCTTCCGACATGGGTGGCCATTCGGTCTTCCTGCCTCCTGGTCTATTCAGAGTGGCTTAGACTCTTTCCCCTCTGCTTGCAGGTTCTTCACTTCTAGAATCGAACCTTGGATTCCACCGGACTCTTTCACTGTTTTCTCCAAAGGAATTTTCTTCCAAGTCTCCATTACTGTCTATGGAGGTTTCCGATGTCTCTTCACCACTATGCACCAGGCTTCCCTGGTGTAGATAACCTGGTTCCCAGGGCATCCCCGAGTGGGGTGGCTCTCCATCCTTCCATTCTCCAAGAGAATTCTTCAGGGTCCTTCTTATGCAAAACTGTGACTTCTCCATTGACTTCCATTGGGCACACAGATGTGTTCCCATTCTACAGAAAGCCTCCGTGGGGTTCCTGGGTACTTACATTGAGTGGTTTCTTGTGTCCCCGGCTCCCCGGTCTCTTCTGATCCAAGGCCAGTTCTCCTTTGCATTTCGCATTCCACTTTTTAGTATATGGTTTGGTTTCCCCCCTGGAGACCACATTTATTTTGTGCTACTTACTTGACTGCATTTAAAGTATTCCTGTGTTTTGTGTTGATGTCTCCAGTTATGAGATATACCAATGTGTTAGTGAGTGTTGAGTAATAAATAGAAGTATTTTATTTTAAAAAAATGTGTGGTTCTTTTTAATTTAACTTGCACTACAGATTACACTGGTAAAACAAGTGGCTTAACACTCCTTTAAGATAATCCTGAAGGCTGCTCTCCACAGCTACCACTTTGATAGCTTTCTATTATCAAAGACCACTAAAATCACGATACAGGGTGCCTGGATTAGTGCAAGGTGCACCACTTGAAAAAGTGTGCACCATATACTAAGCCAGTCTCCTACACACTAACCCCAGAGAGTACCTGGCCAGCATTATTAGAGGAAGGGCACATCGGAAAAGGATAGTGGTGGGCAGTATCCCAAAGCGCGCCAGTTCTTTTAGTTGTGTCTGTTAATATTTCTTGTGTGGTATTCTGTTTTAAGTGGATGTAATAAAGTACTTTTCTTTTCTAAACTAAAGCCCTGGGTTGGACAATCAGCTATTGCACTGCAGGGTCACTGCTGGGATTATGCACCCTCACACTACCTCCGTGAGAAGCCTGTGACCGCTCACCAATGCTACAGCTAAGAGACAAGAGATGAAGGGGTTGTACTTGACCTAATTTGCAGAGCCATATTAGGACCGACTGTTTAACATCAGAGGAAAACAGCTCCAGACCCCACAGCTGAGGCCCAGTATCATATGTTTGCTCTGTGGCCCCCAGAACAGGGCATGGCACTGCCCACAAATCCTGAGATTTGTGCGATTTATAATTTTCTAACCTGGCCACTCCCAACTCAGCATTATACACAAAGGTGCCAACTGAACATGATCTTTATAATGTTGTACAAATAATCCACAAACAGTTCTTCGATCCATGACTACTCTAAAGTCCAAAATGTAGAAAATTAAAATGTGAGGCAAAACATTTGTTAGCTATTTTGGGATCTGCCGATATTCAGTGGAGCCAAAGAAATCCAAAAAGCTGATGGCTGTCTGGAACAATCAAACATTTTTGCAGCCACTATTAAGAGAAACATTACAAGATTCTGTCTTGTATTCAAGGGTGAAGTATGAGAATAAAGAGCTGTGGAGTGAGGGTCATGCTAGCATTGACTAAGACCCAGGAGCAAGAGGGCCATATTCTGCCCCTAAAGAACAAGTTACTTACCTTCAGTAATGCTTTATCTGGTAGAGACCATCTATCCACAGATTCCTTACCTTAGAATATTCCCCAGGCATCAAACTGGATCTGGAGATTTTCAAGCAGTACCTCTGATCTTTTAGGTAGAGTAATTTGGCTGTGCCGCAGCCGCGCTGGAAAGGACATGGGTGGTACCTTTTTAGACACCACCCAGAGTGCAGTTACTTTTGCGAATTTCCATGCCGGGAGTCACATTGAAGACTGACAACTGGTTTGAAATTCTTAGGCCTTTAGAAGGGTGTCCCTTACACTGTAATCAGCTCGCAGAGAGAAGAGGGTGGGAGGGCAAGTAAGGAATCTGCGGCTGGACAGAGTCTCTACCAGATAAGGCATTACTGAACGTATGTAACTTTTTCATCTCATAGATACTTCTAGCCACAGATGCCTTACCTTTAAATAGATACCTAAAAAAATACCTCCCTAGAGGTGGGTTTGATAAGCTGATTTAAAGACCTGCCCGACCGAACGGACGGACGAAGTGCCCGTGACAAAGGACCAGACCATCCAGGTAGTAGTGCTTGATAAAAGTGTGCAGAGATGTGTTGCTGCCTGACAGATGTCCAGGTCAGGGACTCCACAGGCTAAGACAGTAGTCCAAGCCTTGGTTCTGGGGGAATGAGCATGCAAGCCCTCCAGGGTTTGCTTCTTGTCCAATGCATATCTGATCTTAATACAGATTACAGCTCTTCTTGAGATGGTCCGTTTCTGCACAGCCTTCCCTATCTTGGCCCCTATGTGCCTCAAGAAGAGTTGATCATCCATCAAGAACTCTTTTATGCGATTAAGGTAGAACAACTCTCTTTTGGGTCCAACAGATGTTTCTCCTCTTCTTTGGAGAGGTGAGGAGGAGCAAAGAAAAAGTAGGCAGGGTGAAGTTCTGGCATGCAAGGAAAGGAGTCACAACCTTCGCAAGGAAGGAGGAACATCTCTGGAATACCAGCATGCCCAGATAAAAGGTGGTGTAGGGGAGTGCTTGCCAAGAGTGCCTGCAATTCGCTTAGCCTCCTAGCCAATGTTATGGCCACCAGAAAAGCTGGCTTAATCGTCAATTATCGCAGACGGCCATTGTGCTGAGGAGCACACATTAAAAAAAAGTCAGAACAAGGTTTAGATCCCACTGGGTCATGAGGAACGGCCTAGAAGGAAACTTATGTTGCAAGCCTTTGAGGTACCTAGCACCACAGTAGGTGACTTGAACAAAGAAGGTTGGTCCAGCAACCGCAAAAATGCTGAAATGGTTGCTAACTAACCTTTAATATACCCAGAACAGAGCCCTGCTGGACCAAAGATAGACCAAACAGAAGAACCTGAGAAAGAAGTGCAGAAAGAGTATCGATGTTCCTGGAATCACACCTTGCCACAAATGTATTCCCAGTGGTAGGCGTAAACATACTTGGTGGCGGGACTACTGGCTGCCAGAACAACATCACAGACCTCGGGAGGAAGTTTGAAAGCTGTGACTGCTCAATCTCCACGCATGAAAGTGAAGCATGTGCAGGTTCAGGTGCAGGACCCTTCCCTGTTGCTGTGACAGAAGATCATCTTGAAGATGTCGCCTGATCAGGGTAGCGATGCAGATGCGCAACAGCTCAGGATACCAGACTCTCTGTGCCCAATCCTGAGCCACCAGAATAACTTGGGCACGGTCATTCCTGACGTTCTTGAGAACTCTTGGCAGGAGTAGTATTGGAGGAAAGGTGTACAGGAAGACAGAGAACCACTCAAGACGAAAAAGAGTCTCTGAGCAAGAGCCTCCTTGGAAACTCAAGCACACAAAACTGATGACATTCCGCATTCTCTGCAGTGGCGAACTGATCTAACCAAGACTCTCCCCACTCCTGGAAGAGACCTTGAATCTCCTCAGGATGGAGACAAATTTGTGACCCGCTATGCATCTTCAGCTGAGTTAGTCCACCCTGGCATTTAGAAAGCCCACGACGTGTTGAACCACTAGGGAGACGCCCTGGTGTTCTGTACCTCTGGTCTTACCTCTGTATGAGGACCATGTCCAGAGGTGCAGAGCCTCTTGACTAAGGGTGCACGACTCGACTACACCCAGTTTGTTGCTGTAACACATGGCAGTGGTGTTGTCCATGAACACCTGCACCAGCTTTCCATTGATCGAATGAAGAAAGGCTTTCATTGCGAAGCGGATTGCCCGAAGTTCCAATAAGCTGATGTGAAGCTCAGACTCTGCCAGAGACCAGAGTCCCCTGATCTCCACTTCTTCCAGATGGCCGTCCATCCCAAAAGTGATGCATATGTCACTACAGTCAGCTCTGGTTGGGGAAGGGAGAGGGGTCTGCCACTTACCCAATTGCAATTCGTCAGCCACCACTACTGATATTTCGCTATTTCCTCAGAGATCTGGACCAAGCAGGGTGAGATTCCCCTAATGCTGTGCCCACTGAGACTTCAGGCCCCATTGCACAGCCCACATAAGCCAACTGCAATGTGTTCAGGCAGGTTGCAGGAGGCCAAAGAGGCCCACAACTTTCACACCGAAATCCAGGATTGAGGCTGAAACATCAGCATCATAGCCTGAATATCCTGGACTCCCCTCTTGGGAGGATAGGCCAGTGAGCACCTAAGAGGGTGTCAGGTGTGACTACAGAGGTGGGAGAAGACTTCCTGTGGTGAGCCTGCCTTCAACAGCCAATCGTCAAAGTAGGAGAAGACTGGAATCCCCAAACCTCTGCCGATGAGCTGCAACCACCACCATATCACGTTAGTGAACACCTGAGGGGCGCTGGTAAGCCTGAAGGGGAGCACAGCAAGCTGAAAGTGCTCTTGGCCCACCTTGAACCGCAGGTAACGTCTGTGGGCAAGCAGGACGGGGATGTGGAAATATGCATCCTGCAAGAGCAACATTACCATCCACTTTCCAGAGCAGGCCTGATTTTGGCAAGTGTGAGTATTTTGAATGTTTCATTTATCAGGAAGAGATTGAGAAGGTTCAGGTCTAGGATAGGAGAGAGGTCTCTATCCTTTTTAGGGCACCAGAAAAGAAAGGGATTTGCAACTATGATGTACTTCTGATTCCGGCATCCCCTTTTAAAAAAAACCAAAATCTTTATTTACCATTTTCATTATACATTTCACATCAGAATGCCGACACCAGTGCAATGACATGCAAAAATATTCACGTACAGAAAAGCATAGTTTACGATCAATATATCACAGTTCTCCCCACAGTATTTAGATTTGAATGGATTGCGTAGTCGAACATGCATACAGCATACATCCCCTTGGCCCTCAATTTGCAGCTGTGTAGCATACAACATACCAGCTCATAGAGCATGTGGTTTCCAATGTGCAGGGTGATGGAGCATTAGTACAAATAAGTCACTCAGATCCGGCTGATCAACCTATTCCAGTCGGGATCAACCCGTTCTCTAAGTGGGCAGCGTGTTGCGAGTGCGTCATCGTGTTACAGTGCTTAAGGGGGCCCCAGAAGTCTCGTGGGCGAGAAGTTTTGGGGAGGGTGGAAACATACAAATCATGGTTCGAGGTTGCGGTATGCGAGGCTTGTGAGCCAATCACTGTGTTGTGGTGCAGCCCTGCGCCCCCATTTTAATGCCATTTCCCGTTTGGTGAGTAAAAGACACAGCGCTGTATATTTCTGTAATGACTTCAGAATGTTTTTAACATATCCCATCAAAGCCACTTCAGGGGTTGGGACCAGGTCTAGCCCTATCATTTCCCCTAGTGTGTGGTGTAGTAAGGTCCAATAACTACTGATTGTGCTGCCTGTCCAAGTGAAGTGTGCCAAGTCTGCGTGCGGGGATTTGCATTTCAGGCAGCAGGGTGGTCTATTCGCATCAATTCTGTGCGCTCTTTCGGGTGTGATGTACATTCTCCTAAGGAACTTGAAATGGAGAAGCTTATGGCGACTGTTCAGGGAAATTGACTTAATCTGTTGGCAACAGGCTTCTCACTGGTCATCTGTAAAAGGGTGGCCTAAATCCACCTCTCAGGCAGCGCAGACTGCGGAATCGTTGAGTGGGACCGATGCTGTGCATGACCTGTACAATTTGGAGATCAGATGAGTTCCTGTTTAGTGTTCTACTACTGTGGATAGTGGCACGAACGGGCTGGGTTCGACGGGGAACCCAGGGATCTTGGCGCGTAAAGTAGAACGGATGCGGGGGGGGGGGGGGGTACGAATTTATTCATGAATGACGCGTCAGGGAATGCATTCGTGTCTGATGTCGATAAGGCCTGACCGTTGAAGTAAAGGTCCCCCCACGGTGGATATGCCAAACCGGGTCAAGGTGCGCTGGAACACTCTCTCCCCGGTAATGGGAAACCAGCGTTGATTAGGAAGTGGTGAGCTCGGAGAGTACAGAGTTGGGGATCCCATCAGCCTAACCAATTTGAGCCAGGCCCAGCTGGTTGTGGAGACTGTTTGAATATCCCGGGGGTCACAAGGAAAACCCAGGGGTAATACTGTGTTTAGTGTGTCTGGCAGGAGTAAGTCAGCTTCAGGTCGCAAATATGGGATCCTAGCATGTGGTGAAACCAAGCGTGTGCATAACTGCACTGAGCTACTGTTAGACCTGTCAGCCCTTTGGGTGGTCCCTCCTCATCATTATTTATTTTGTCCACCTTTTGCCTCAAACCCTGTTATAATTTTTCCTTTTTGGGAACCACCAGACTTTTTAGTGTTGATGCAGGGTCAGGGAGCCATTTTCCCTACCCCTGGAACTTCTGTCTGAGGGCCTGAGACACAAAATGGTGGCAACCCATTGTCACCTGTGACATCACCAGAACCTCCTGGAACATTCTAGAATCCTGTGACAGTGGGAGGCAGTTTAGAATGTTGGGAGGCCATCTCAGAGTGGCAGTTGGCAACTGACTGGAGAAGAGAGAGGACAGAGATAGAAGGAGGTCGGAGTAAGGCAGCAGAGGTGGAAACCAGTGCTTGGAGTGGGGTCCAGAAACCCACCCTTGATGCTAGTCTCTACTGACCAAGCCCAACCTAAAGCCCTGTGTGGGATCAAGACCAGAAGAACCATCTTAAGGAACTGAATATTTGGAACAGGCCTTAAAGAAGAAGAACAGCAAGTTCCTGACCTGTTCAGCAGTGTCCTCCTGGAGTCCTGACGTCGAGAAGCCTGGAGACCTGGGGCCTGAGGTCGAGAAGCGGCGCTGACAGAAAGCAGACGTCGTACCCGGAGCCGCCAGAGGTCGAGTGAGGGCGCCGACAGAGGTCGTGGAGAGGCACCGGAGGTCGAGTAAAGAGTCACCCGAGGTCGAGGTGAGGGCGCCGACGGAGGTCGTGGAGAGGCGCCGGAGGTCGAGTCGGGAGTCACCTGAGGTCGAGGTGAGGCGTCGACGGGGAAGTGAAGTCCGCCCACTGGAGTCGCCGGAAACTGAGGTGAAGCGCGCCGGAGGTCGGGAGTGGAGATCGCACTCCGGAGACACCAGGAAGTGGGGAGTTCGAGTCCCTGCGACGCCGGAAGGCGACATCGAGCCGAGGCCGCCCAGCGACATCGAGTCGAGACCGCCCAGCGACATCGAGTCGAGACCGCCCAGCGACATCGAGTCGAGACCGCCCAGCGACATCGAGTCGAGACCGCCCAACGACATCGATCCGGAGCCGCCTCACGGCGTCGACACGGTGCCGAGCGGAGCCAATCATCTTAAAAAGGGCAGTAAGTGGTAGAGGGGGCGTCTGAGGTCCCGTGGAGCCCTAAAAGACCATTCTAGGGGCTAGAGGGGTGTTAGGACCAGCCTGGGAGTGCCAGTGGTGAACTGAGACTGGTACAGTGTCCTCCATAAAGGGTTGTGTGGTTTGGAGGGCCAGTTCTTTAGACTACTCTTGTTCTGCCTCAGCCTAGGCCCCAGCCTTGACCAATCTAGGTGGGACACCCCCATGCCATCCAAGTGTCCTTAAGTTGTGTATGGGCAAAGTAAGACCAAGTGACCTCATGAAAATGATTTGAACTGTAACTGTCATTGATTGTTTTACTTTATTTATTGAAGGTGCTTTATTTATTGTCATCCACTAATTTATTCCTGCACTATATTTATTGTCTGACTGTATTTATTGCACATCTATTTATTCTTTGCTAAATGTTGACCTGAACCTATTTATTGAAATTCCAAAGTGGTATTATTTATTTGACCTGCTCTTTTAAAGGAAAATCTTATTGTATTGTATTTATGTTATGAAACCTGCAACTAATAGAAAATAAGATAAAGACATATATATTTTCAACTTGACTTGCATAATTTTTACGGTGTAGTGTCGTTTTTGGAACGGATGAACGCATGGTTATTGTGTGGGTGTGACGTACGCTTAACACGGTGCCTGACCCCGACCGCTCGAGCCAAGCTACCATTGTGCTGGGAACCTGGTGACTACTAACCCGGTTGCCCGGTTTCCAACAGCTACCAAGTAATACACCCCCATGCTACCCCTGTGTTGAGGGAGTGTCATGACCTCCCATCTAACTCTGGGGCGTTTGCTCCCCCACGTGAGCCGGATGAGATGTGTGTTTACGGAGTGGAAGAAGTGGTACAGGAGCGGGATTGGTATATTGTTGAATAAATAGAGGAATTTGGGAAGTATAATCATTTTAATCAGGGCGATACGTCCGGCAAGCGAGAGTGGGAGTTTGAGCCATCGATCCACTTGCTTCTCCAGCGAGTGTATCGCTGTTCCGTAGTTAGATAGAATGATCTCAGCGGTGTCTAGGTGTATGTTAATTCCCAAATACTTAACTGACTCTGTGCCCCACGTCAGAGGGAACTCAGCTTCCCATCTGTCCATACCCCGAGTGAGGGGAAATATCACAGATTTGTGCCAGTTTATGCCGAGGCCCGCGAAAGCCACCAAATCTAATATTCTCCAGAATGAGCGGGTCTAAGTTGTGTTGAGGGTCCCGAACATATAAAATAATATCATCCGCATATAGGGACACCAAATATGGTCCTGTATTAAATTGGATTCTCCTGTGTAGGTGGCGTTCCTGAAAGTGATGGACCAGTGGGTCCATGGCGAGTATAAAAAGCAGGGGGGACAGGGGGCAACCTTGACTTGTGCCTCGTGATAATGTGAAGGAGCGGGAAAGCGTGCCGTTTAAGCGCAGTTTGGCGGTAGGGGCCGAATACAGCAGTGCGGTAAGCCTTATGAACCCGAAGGGCATGCCCAGCCGTCTCATGACTGTCCAAAGAAACAGACTCCAGAGAGTCAAAGGCCTTCTCCGCGTTCAGCAGGACGGCTGCGGCTGGGACATCAGGGTTGAGTCTATGTAGGACAGCAAAAACAGTGCGTAAGTTAAGAGGCGTGGGGCACAAAACCCGATTGGGCAGGGGAAATTATTTTGTCCATCAATAATGCGAGACGGACTGCGATTGTTTTCGCTAGTATTTTATCATCGAAATTTAATAGCGAATGGTCTATACGACCCACAGTGCAGGGGGTCCTTGCCCGGTTTTGGTAATAAGACTATTGCCGCTTCTCGTAGAGTAGGAGGTAATTGGTTCCGTTCTAGAGCCTCATGGTAGACCTCAATGAGCTTAGGGGCTAAGATGTCCTTATAGCGTTTATAAAAGTCGCCCGTAAACCCATCGAGGCCAGCGGCAGTGGAACCATTGAGCGCGTCAATTGCATCAGATATTTCGTCCTTGGAGAAAGGTTCAGCGAGGAAATCTTGCATGTATTTGTCTAAATACACTAATGCGATTTCTTCAAAATATTCCTCACGCTCCGCAGGACAGCGATTCTGTTTGGAAGTGCATAAATGCTCATAACATGTGGTCCCTGATGCAGCACGGATCTCAGTAATGTGTGCTGCAGAGTACTGGGGTCTGAACAGCTGCGCCAGCGTGCGCCCAGGCTGCTCGCCCTCACCGTAGCGACGCGCCGTTATGTACTTGCTGAGGTAGTGTGCTTCCCTGTCAGTCGCTTCGCAAAACTCTAACAATAGCGATAACCGCTGCCGTTCCTCCTCGGAGGTGTCCGACAGGCACTGCATCGAGGCATCTAGAGCAACCAATTGCTTGGCTATTACGACACCCCTAATGTATGCTTTGAAAGCATCGCCCAGGTATTTACCGAACCCGTATTAAACTCAAAGTAGTCTTCGATGGCTTCTCTGAGTTCTGAGTCAAATAACTCATCGTTTAGGACCCTGCTAGGGAAATCTCCACCCATGTTCCTGCCCCTCGGGCCTGGGGATCCGGAGCATGAGCACAACAGGAGCATGATCGGAATATGACCTGGTCAGAGTCGCGCTTGTGGTGTGCCATGAAATGAGGCATGGGGAGAGCAGCCAAAATTTTAATCTGGTCCAGGTATTGTATGGGGCTGAGTAATGAGTGTATCCCGGATTCATCGGGTAGTGCAATCACAACACATTAGTGAGTTGAAATGCGTCGCATGTTTCTAACAATACCCCTCATCCCTAGGCTTAGAGTCAGCTGCGCTAGATGAGCCGTCAACAGTGCAGTCCATAAGTAAATTGAAATCACCTCCCAGTAACAGACTGCCTGAACCCCAGCGTGTGAGAGTAGCGTCTTAGTCTTGGAAAAAACCAGACTATCGACGTTTTGGGGCATAAACACACAAACGTGATCAGGTGGCCCATCAGATTTCCCACTACTATGGTGTATTGTCCTTCCCGATCTGTCAGGGAATAAGTCAAGGAGAATTGGAGTCGCTTATGAATTAAGATTGCAGAGCCCCGTGCATAGGTGCTATAATTAGAGAAATAGCGGTGCGCACCCCAGCTTGAGGCACAGTGCGTGGAGTCTGACTGATGTAAATGTTTCCTGTAGGAAGGAAATGTCAACTTTGTGCCGCTGCAGGTAGTGTAGGACATGTTTTCGTTTCTAAGGGTTAAGACCCGAACGTTCCAGGTCATGAGGACTAAGTTTGAATGATCGACTAAATCAGGAACCGTGGACTGTTGTGCCATAATGTAAAGTAACTGAAATCAGTGACAAGATGAAGTGAATATCATGTATGGAGCCGGTGATGAAATAACAGCTAATGAGGCGAACCCTTCCCCATCCCCCAACCCTCCACCCAACCTTGTGAGCCCACATGCAAGGTGAAGAACCCAATAACCAAGATTCCAATGCATCCTGTGAACTTACTACGTGAAAAGATAAACATTACCTGATGCATTAATATCGTTAAGTACAACAATGTGCTACGCACCTAGGGGGGAGGCAACGCTCCGGCGGAGCCCAGCAACAACATAATATAATGGAACGGTTCTCTTACTATCTCAATTATCGTAGCTACATACGCCAAAGTCAGATACCGCAATAGATGAAAGCAGTAGGTGCAGGGAACTAAACAAAGCGAGCACCAGGATCAATCATTTGAGAAACGGTCCATAGTGGCTGCAGAGCCGCTGTGGATTGGGGAACTGCCGCTGCGGTCTTCACTCCGCTGGGAGGTGGAGTTCTTATATGAGGCGCAAAAAGCTTGCTCCTCACTCGGGGTCTCGAAGAAGCGTTCCATATCGGAGGCCCAGATTCCGGAGTGTCGCCTTAACCCCAGTGAACTTATGACGGGCCTCCTGGACCATTAAAGTGAAATCCGGAGAGAATGACACGTTGGTGCCTTGCCATGTCAGTTTGTAACGTTCCCTGGCAAGTCTTAGCGCAGTGTCTCTGTCCCGGAAATTCATGACATGTGCTATAATAGGTCTGGGAGGGCAGGCGGGTTTGGGGCGTGGGCCCAGCGAATGGTGCGCTCTTTCCATAACAAACACTGGGGTAAATGCATCTTTTCCAAAAATGTCCACCAGTAAGTTCTCAACAAAGGTGTCCATTTGGCACCGTGTTGGCTGATTCCGGAACCCCAATACTGCGGAGGTTGTTGCGGCGACTGCGAGCGTCCAAATCCTCGTTCTTTATTGAGACCTCTTTTAAAATCTTTTCCACGTGCTCCAGCCTTTTTGTTGATTGCGCAGCCCCATCCTCCAAGTCTGATATTCGGCCTTCTGCAGTGTCCAATCGGCGGTCATGAATCTCCAATTTGGCCCCAAATGTGTCTAGGCGTTTTTCCAGTGTGTCGAACCTATGGTCAAGCGACTTGAAGCCAGTCCTGAGTTCGGTAAGTAAGTCCGGGTTAGAGGAGCTCGTGTCCGGCACGACGGAGGAAGCCTGTCCACCTTCGGCCATGGTTGCGCTCGGATCTTATGCTCCGTCTGCGACAGCCAGAAAGGTGAGTAGTCATTGCTTAGGGTCCTTTTTGCCCATAGCAGTGCGGCCTGCTCCTGATGTAGCAATGACCCCTGGAACAGAGTTGGGTAAAAGGGTGGCGCGTGCGTGTCACAACCACGGTTCTTGGTGTTCCTGTGTCCCGCAATTGGTGCAATGGGGCAAGAGGGCAGTGGAGACAGTATTTGGGCGTCAAGGTGGTCACAAGGGAGGGCCCCCCTGGATGGTGGGTCAAAGGTCCGGATCTGATGAAGGCCCAAGGCAAGGGAGGCCCAGCTAGGCCTCCGCAGGGCGCTTGAATGTGGATCGCTCAGGGCTGGAGACTTCTGGGGGCAAGAGGTACACACCAGCTTGTGCCACCGTGAAGTGGTGTTGTGAGAGGCAAAGTCCGTGGGGCAGCGTGCACGCAAGGCCTCTCCAATTATGCTGTGCTACAGTCGCTGTGGCCGTCTATGCACGGAGTCTGCCCGATGTCCTCACCCCCAATCCGCTGCAACGCGCAGCCGGGCGGCTGCCTCCCTACCACCACCGGGGCACCTGTGTGTTGTGTTTTACCTTGTCCCTGCGTGGACACCGTTGTCCCCTTTGCAATGTGTCCCAACTGATACGCCGTATCAGTTGTGACGTCCGCGCCTTGACGTGATCAGCTGCCGTTTGTTTTGACAGTTGACAGCTGACCACGCAACGCGCCACATGTTCTGCCGGCTCCGCTGTTGGAGCCTCCGTGTTGGTTTGAACAATAAAGTTGTTCTTCACGAAGACTTCAGCTTCTTTTAATTCTACAAATTGGCGACGAGTGCCAACACGGGAACCCACGGACGGAACACCTTCTTGACATGTATAATGATTCAACTACAAGAAACGCACTGAAGCATGCGACTTTGATGGACAATATTCGGCGCATTATATCAGCATGCCTGGCGTGGAATTCGGAGAAAAAAGTTAGAACTGTCAATTGGCATATGAAGTTTTGACCTTCTAATCCCCTCATCTGAAGTGCATGCGCACTTCAATCTGAAGCTGAGGCAAGCTCCACGTTCATCGAGTCACGGCAAATGAGAGGTGAGCTGTGTACCAAGTTCGAGTGAAGGCGAAAATGTGTACTGGGACCGTCGTGCGACTGTGACATCTTGTGAGAATTGGTTGCACCAACGACATCAACTGTCATTTGCCAACGTTCATCTCCAACTGTCATTTCCAACGACAGCTGAGTAACGTATGATCGAAGCCAGTTGTGCGCATGTGTAGCGTCGCTACGTCACTACGTTTCCAGGACAACAGGAACAAGAGTCAGCAGTCCAGTCGACGCACGTAACGTGACGGCCATTTTGAAAAATTTTATTTTCCTTCGTTGTCATGTTCGTCACCCAAGCATGCATACGCAACGTGCGCTTGGAGCTGAGGTGAAGGGTTGTCATCGGAGTTGCAGCGCAAGCAGTAAAGAGGTAAAAAACCTACCGGCGTTTGTGCTAACTTGTGCATCTCTGACTTTTCAAGCAGTATTTAGCGTTTTCAGCCTGCGCGTTAGCAGTATCTACGCAGATTCGACCAACGCATAAAGACTGCATGGTATTCTGTGACCATCATATGACCTCCACACTTGAAGTACGTTCGAGGTGCATTCAACACGCATCCAAGTTAAAACACATGTAGTGAAATATAACGCTTACAAACATTATACTAAGCATACAAGATTGAAACAGAACTAAGACAATTTATTATACTGCATCGTTACCATTCCTGGCGCTTTCATATCCCTTGACTAAATAGTATTCCACCACTCTCCTTCAGAACCTGCAGCCCTAACATGGCCACTGGCTGCATTTGGAATCTTTCTCCACCTGAAACATTCTTACGTGGGGGCGGCGAACCCACTCTTAAGTGGGAAGAGTGGAGGGAGTATTTCATGAATTACATATCGACCTTAGAGGAGGATGATGAAGTAAAGCCGGAAAGAAAGTACAAAATGCTAATGCATTGTCTAGGAGCAGGGGGAATTAAGGTTTACAACTCCATAAATAAAAAAATAAGAGCTGAAAATGAAGGCGATGTTTTCCTCAATGCCATAGATGATTTAAACACATACTATAAGCCCACAGTAGGTGTAGGGGTTGATCGTTACAAGTTTTTTCATAGAAAGCAGGGCAAGGAGGAATCGATAGACGATTACGTGTCTGTATTGAAAACCCTTGCCATTAACTGTCGTTTCGGTGCACTGCACGATGAATTTATACGCGACCAAATTGTAATGCAAGGGTCCAATGAGAACATCCAGGACAATCTGTGGGCAAAAGGCGAGTACCTTTTGCAAAATATAATTGATATTGCTCGCAAGGCCGAACTTACAGGACGCTGTGCGAAAGCAATCCTCAATGAGGAGAAAGACAAGAAATCCAGTGAAAATGTGAGCAAAGTGAACGACCAAAAAACCACTACTAAACAAAATTGGGGCAGAAGTAGTCAAAAATTGGTTGGTCAAAAGCAAGAAACAAAAGTCTGGGGGCGTTGTTACAGATGTGGAAGCACATATCACCTGGCGAACGACCTTAAGTGCCCAGCCCGAGAGGTAAAATGTACCAATTGCGGACTGAAAGGTCATTTTGCTAAAGCATGCAACAGACGCAGAACCAGACAGGTGAGACTAGTGGCCGGAGAAGATGAGAACGTACAAGAAGGGCAGGAAGAAGTAGATATGAACATGTTCGTACTCAACATTGAGGAAGGGAATAAAGGAGGCAGTACATATGTGAGTGCAACTAAAACAAAAAAACCTATGTGTGAAATGACTATTGGTGGAGTAAACATAAGCATTGTTGCGGATTCGGGGTCACCCTACACCATTGTAAATGAGAAGGTGTGGATAGCTAAATTAAAAGACAAGTTAGGAGACAAACTTAACAAACCTGACATAAAGATAAAGTCATTCACGGGTGAACCCATTGAAGTGTGCGGTTACCGCAATCTTTTGTTCGTCTACAAAGGAAGGGAGGCTCAAAGCAAACTCTATGTTTCAAAAGTAGGGCCATCGGTTCTAGGTTGGATGGACCAGGGGGAACTAGGCATCATACTGGATCCCAGAAGACTTGACCCCGTACTAGTGGTGACAGAGCAGAAAGGTTCGTGTGAAAGCTTATGTCACGAGTATCCACAAGTTTTCAGCAAGGAAATTGGTGCACTAAAGGGGTATCAGCACAAGATCAGACTGAAACCTGTCACCACTCCAACTGTACACAAGGTAAGAAATATACCTTTCGCCATCAAGGGTGAAGTCAAGGAGCAATTAAAGAAACTGCTGGATGAAGGGATAATTGAGAGGGTGGAGGCGTCTGAATGGGTCGCACCTTTAGTTGTTGCGAAACGACCAAATGGCAAATTGAGGTTGTGTGTCGACTTACGAGATCTCAATAAGAACATTGTGATTGAACAGTACCCATTACCCAAAATAAATGAGATGCTCGCAACCACAAAGGGGGTACGGTGGTTTTCAACAATCGACCTTAAGTCAGCCTACCACCAGGTGCCACTCCATAAAGAGAGCAAAAAACTAACGACATTCATCACGCCATTTGGTTGCTATAGATTCACAAGAGTACCATTTGGGCTGGCCTCCGCAGCCGCAATGTTCCAACGCTTAATGCACAATCTGTTTGAAGGTGTGAATGACATTTTGATCTTCCAAGATGACATTTTAGTCATGGGAAAAACTAAAGAGGAACATGATATGAGAGTGAGACAGGTGCTAGATGTTTTAAAACAAAAAGGGTTGACTGCCGAGTACAACAAATGTACATTTGGGTGCAGCTCCGTTAACTACCTGGGCCATCGTATAACAGGTGATGGCATCAGGCCTAAGAAAGAACTCATGGACGCCATACAGAATGCGCCAGTACCAACCAACAAGGATGAACTTAGATCGTTCCTAGGGATGGTAGAATTCTATTCAAGATTTATCAAGAACTTTTCCCACAAGACATACGATTTAAGGCAACTGCTCAAGTTGAAGAACAAAATTATATGGTCAGAGGACTGTGACCGTAGCTTTAAGAACATTAAGGACGAAATGTGCGCAGCACTGCCCCTCAAGGGATTTGACACGACCCTTAAGAGCTTCGTTACGACGGACGCAAGCAACAAAGGTTTGGGGGCGGTACTCTCACAAAAAGACACTGAAGGAACAGAGTACACCATAGCCTTCGCATCACGCTCTCTCACACCCTCTGAAGAAAACTTTTCAGTAATCGAACGTGAAGCGTTAGCGTGTGTGTGGGCTTTGGAACACTTTAGACATTTTGTGTGGGGCCGCAAGGTTACCTTATGTACGGACCACAAGCCGTTGACAAAAGTCTTCACCACTAAGGGTTTGTACACCGCCTCACCACGTCTAGCTAGGCTTTCTGTCCGGTTATTTGATTATATTTATGAGATCGAATACGTGCCTGGAGTAAAAAATGTGGTCGCTGACTTTCTCAGTAGAATGCCTGTAGTGCACCAGAACCAAGAGTCACCCACAGATGTGGAGGAAAATGCCATAGCTGCGGTCCTGGAACAGATCAGTAACATATCCAGAGACGAATGGTTCAAGGAACAAGAAAAAGATGGAAATATTAAACAGGTAATGTCATTCATGAGAGACGGCTGGTGCAACAAAAGAGAACTCAATGACCAACTTCAAGCGTACTGGGAGGTTAAAAACGAACTGTCACTTGAAGATGGATTCCTTCTCAGGGGAGGGAAGTTCATTCCTCCTTTCAAGCTTAGGAGCAAACTACTTGAAGTATGTCATGAGGGTCATTTAGGCATAAGCAAAACCAAAAAGAGGGTTAAAAATCTGTACTGGTGGCCTGGTGTCGGATTGGAGGTTGAACGTACAGTGAGAGAATGTGCACTTTGCATGTCAGCAGACAAGACGCAAGTCACGTTTAGACCGCCACTCCATCCCCCGACGAGCCCAAACATGCCTTGGGAGAGGATAGGCATAGACATAATGGGTCCTATTACTGAAGAACACGAGAAATGGTACGTCTGTGTCATGATTGATCATTTCTCCAAGTGGCCAGAAGTACTGTTCACTCAAAATCCTGAAGCAGTGAACATCGTGAAGTTCATGGATAGCATCTTCTGCCGCAAAGGTTTACCCAAGGTTGTGGTGAGTGACAACGGAACACAATTTACGTCCGAAGTATTCCAAGAATATGTGAAAAGGCACAACATCTGCCACAAGACCACATCAGTGTACCACCCGGCGGGAAACGGTGCCGTAGAACGTTTCAATAGAGTCATCAAAGGCATAATACAAATAGCCAAGAGCAACGGATTGCCATGGAAGAATGAAACGATGAAGACTGTATGGGCGTACAGGATCACCCCATGCGAGTCTACAGGACACAGTCCATTTGAACTGATGCGAGGAAGGACACCATTGTCGAAGGACAATGTAGGTTGGATCACGGCGGCAAGAAAGGTTGACTGGTCGGCTAAGTTGGTACATGATAAACTTGCCGAGTCACAAGCAAGGGCGAAGGCATACTATGACAAAACCCATGGTAGTAAGGCAGTAGTACTCAATGAAGGAGACTATGTAAAAGTGAAGAAAAGTGGACACATCACAAAAGGGCAAGTAAGGTATACTCCGCCGTACCAAGTCCAGAAAGTGTATTGTAACTCAGCACTCCTGAGTGACGGGAAGGTGTGGCATTTTTCAAAATTATCTGCAGTCAAACATGCCAATGAAACACCAATCGGATCAGACTATCCCTGCTCTGAGCCAGCGAACCCTTACGGGTGCAGGCGAACCATAGACTACGATTCAGAGAGTGAGGTGCCTATGGAAAGAATGACTAGTGCCAACCCAGCCGTGTCAAGTCCACCTAATCTGATTCCGGTGCCTAGTCCCATGGCAGACGTGGTCAGACGGAGGTTACCCAAGACACCCAGTCTGGACAATGCACCACTAGCTACCACAAGCAGAACAGGCAGACTCCTGGGTCCCCCTGCGAGACGTAAAGACTTCGTATGTGAATGAACCTCATAACTCGCCTATTTTGTTTCCTCTTTCCCTCTCTTCCATAGGGAAGGGGATGTGTTGTGTTTTACCTTGTCCCTGCGTGGACACCGTTGTCCCCTTTGCAATGTGTCCCAACTGATACGCCGTATCAGTTGTGACGTCCGCGCCTTGACGTGATCAGCTGCCGTTTGTTTTGACAGTTGACAGCTGACCACGCAACGCGCCACATGTTCTGCCGGCTCCGCTGTTGGAGCCTCCGTGTTGGTTTGAACAATAAAGTTGTTCTTCACGAAGACTTCAGCTTCTTTTAATTCTACACTGTCGCACCTGGCGGTTTACAGGAGCGCCGCACCGTGCATCACCCCCAAGGTAATCTGCGAGGGGGGGGAATACAGCGGCGGGAATGGCAGCACAGATGTGTGGGGTGATGGCGGCAGAGCACTCACCGAGAGTCCGGAGCAGACCAGAGACGACGTAGGCAGAGCACTGCTGGCGGATGGCAGCGCAGCCTCGATGTCAGCCGGGCAAGAGTTCCGGGCAGTCATGCAGAACGCCGCAGTCGGCTCCTCCCCCCAAGCTCCAGATGGCGCTTTCAGCAGCTGTGGTCCGATCGGAGGGCTGAAATGAGGACAGCAGGAGCGCCTGCGTGTAGGAAACAGATTCCCTGCATGTTGGCGGTTGATCAGGATCTTTTTGCCGAGATAGTCTGATCGTTGCTGGGCCGTTGGGAAGAGCTTCAATGCCGCGCGGCCATCTTGGTCCACGGCTTCGCCACGCCCCTGATTCCAGCATCCTCTTGATGGCTCCCTTGGCCAAGAGAGCGAGCACCTCCTGACGGAGCGAGGAGAGGTGGTCCTCAATCAGCCGGTCATATGTGGGTGGCATGGGTGGAGTGGTGGTTACAAAGGGGATGGAGTAGTCCCTTTAGACAATCTGTAAAACTCAGTGGTCTAACCTCCAGTGGTGGAGATGATGGCATATCCTGACCACCCCACTGGATTCCTTTAATGACCAGAAGGCAAATTAAAGGTGTTTGGAGGATGCTGCTGTTGGAGGGTTGGAGAGATGGCGTGGCCCGACCTCTGGCTATCAGTCCCACGTGGTCTCTAGGATCCGCGCCCAAACCCACAAAAAGACTGGGAAGCCTGTTTGCCATGGTGGCTGGGAGGATATGGATGCAGTTGGAAACCCCCTGAGTGGCCATGAAAGGGATGGAAGGTGGATGTGAGTTGATAAGGGGCCATAGAGGAGCTCAAGGTCCTGGTCAAAGCTCTGCTGTTCTAAAATGCTCCAGCGTTGAGTTAGCCTTCTCTCCAAAAAGATGAAAGCCATCAAGGGAAATGTTCATATGCGAAGCTTGGAGGTCCCCTGAAAACCCAGTGGTTCTCAGCCAGGTGTGGTGCAGATGGGCCACAGAAAATGAAACCATTCTACCCAGCAAGTCGTATCCAGTCCACATCGTATGGGGAACTTTTCTGCGTCCCTCCCGTCAGCAATAGCTTGGGAGAGTATGGCTTGGGCTCCTCCGGGACCACAGGGAGCACTTGCGCAACCGAATTCCAGATCGTATGAAAATATTGGCCCAAAAAGGCACATGCTGTTCACCCACCGCAGTGTAAGGCTGATGGAAGAGAACATCCTCTTGCCAAAGGTATCCAGCCTCTTGCATTCCCTATCCGGTAGAGTGGTAGGGAACACAATGTGGTTGACCCTAAAGGTGGAGGCTAGGACCACCAAGCTCTCTGGAGTTGGGTGTTGGGTAAAGAAACTGGGGTCCCCTGGAGCAGGGTGATGGCACTGGGCAATTGTCCTATGCACAGGAGCCCATATGCATGGCTTGGACCAGGCCCAGAGTAGGACATTAGTATGGGCTTCATTAAAGGGGAGTAACAGTTTGCATGGGTGACTCCCGGTTGAAACACCTCTGTCAAGACGGTCGTCTTTACTGCCACTAAGGGCAACTGAAGGTCGAAGACCTCAGCCACCCTGCGTACCACCATAGGGAATGAGGCACCTTCTACTGTAGCCATGGTAGGGGGAGAGACCAGGCCAGTGTCCAGTGGCCTCTGCCACTTCCTCATACCAGTTGTCCTCAGTGTCATCTAGAGGATGCGGTTATCCATAAGGGTCCCCAGACCTCCGTTTTGTCTCTCTCTCCAGGCCTGTTGAAAGAAAATGCTCTGACTTTGGCCCAGAGGGCATGGTCCCCGTCTGCATCGAATGACGCCCGTCTGGCTCCATGTCAGATTTGGAAATGATGATGGGGATGGAACTGCCGTTAGGTATTGGTGGCACCAGCCCTGGAGCGGGTACAGACGAAGGTCTCGGTCTCGCCGGCAGCTCTACTCCGGAACCAACACTGGATCTATGGGCCTTGACTGGTGCAGTGGCCATACCAGCTGACAAGGATTCAGTGGGGGCCCCTTTGAGCCCGTGGAGCCCAAAGGAGCTCCAGAAGGGACAAGCCACCCAACTATGAGGTGCCTGGCCTCATAAAATTCTTTTAACTGGGTGGACGTCGCTCCGAAAAAGTCAGAGAAGCATGGAGTGGACCCTGACTCAAGCTCCAATGAAGCATGAGGCCTGGAGTGCCAATGCTCCTGTGCCTAGTTAGAAGACTTTGCCGGGCGCGTAAATGTCGAAGACCTCTTTCACTTCTTAAATTTCCTCTTATGGTGGGACTTACCAGACGACTTCAAACGAAACAACCGCCAGGTGCGGTTCTGCGAGCTGTCCTGGGAGCTTCCGTGGACCGGGGCATTGAGCATCGGGGGGTCATCCAAAGTCAGGTGGCAAGGAGCATGGCGCAGCAGTCCTTACAGGTCTTCGAGTCGTGGTCCCTCTCCAAGCACCACAGACTGAACAAGTGAGGGTCCATCACAGACATCTGCCTGTGACAGGCCCCACATGGTTTGAAACCAGGCACTTTCTTTTGGGACTACCTGTCACACCAAGAGTGAAAATCTCTCAAAATAAGTATTACAAAAAGTAGAGAAAAAAAACTGTCAAAAAGTGACTGAGCCTAGCTCTTCACTGATCAATGCTTCTGGTGCGTAAAGGAAAGAACTTGCATCAGCATGCCGGGATGGCACCTATATAGGTACTGCACACATAATTTCCGGCACAGACGCCACTAAAGCGGTGCCGAACGATGCCACCTACTGGCCCGCAGGGGAACTGCTCCGAATATTCTGGATCCAGTCTCACGTCTGGAGACTATATTATGGTGGTAAGAATTCTGTGGCTTTTAGTCTCTATCACATATGAAGCACCGATTGTCCAACGAGCACTGAGGGCTGAGAGACAAGATAAATGACTTGTTGGGAGAAAGGCAAATGGAGTTAAGTAATTGGCCAAATACCAGGCTCTATGCCCACAGTGCACGACAGATAGCCATGAACAAAGGGTTCTGGGGTGCACCCAGATCAAACTATACACAGACAGACAGTGTGCTCTGTGAGTTCTGGGCCATGAGGGCTGGGCACCCTAGACATTTCCTACACCCAGATCCCACTGCTAACATCTGAAGGCAGTGTGCAGAATGATTCTCAGGGTGTGGGGGCTGGGGTGGGGAAGGCTTGGGTACATGGTTAAGGGTTTGTGGAGTGGACTGAAACCAAAAGGCCTTGCAGGACCAAGCGGGTAAAAGGGCCTTCTTGTCATACTAGCTGTCAAGGCAGTAGTTCTTATGTAACTGATGTTCGCATCACAGCCAGGGAGGTGTCCAGACAGGCAATCTATGTACCAATGCAGTGGTACAGCAGCCCAAGCCCTGGTGGAATTGCCTCTCAAGCCTTCTAGAGGCTCTGCCAAAAATAAAAGAAACAAGAGGATGTCCAACAGCTTTGCTTGTAGGAGGTCAATCTTCAGAAAACCAGACCACAAACTTGTCAAAGCACAAAAAGTGAATGGACTTCATATGCCAGAAAGGAGCATTGCTTTGCATTATGCAAAGAATTTAGACATGCAGGCCAATTTATATTTTGGGGGGCAGAACATAAGTCTGTCAGGGCAACAAAGTAAATGGCTCCGTCACAGACGGAGTCCCCGGCCACCAAATTTAAAAATGACAGCCAAGCCAGCAGCCATTTCTTACGACTTGGCAGGGGCCGCAGTCCTTACCACTAATCTATAAATAAGCCCTATGGTCTTCAATTCTAAAATGCAGCTGGAGTTGTTCATCTTCACCAAAGCCAAAGGAGACAGTTATCCTGTTCTCTATCAGAACAATAAGTCCTCACCTTCCATCCCAGTCACTTAAATCCTTGATTCACTTGCTGGTTACTTGTAAACGATATCATTGAATAGCCTCCAGTAAATGTAAACCACATTACTATTTCTTACCTCTGTATGAGGCGATCACCTTTGCATCCCAACCTTACTTAATATACTCATATAAAAACCCATCAATTCCGTATAATACAAATTGGTCTATAAGAACTTCCATGTCATCCAGAACCCCTTCCCTATCAAAAATTCAGTTACGCCCATCCTGACATCTGTAATCTGAACAAGGAACAAGGGAACCCTTCTCACATAGAGCCCGGGTATTAATTATTAAAAGGAAACAATGGCTCGTGTGGATTGATAACCAAATATAATATACAAAGCCCAATGGCAATAACAAAAAAGGGTTAAACGTGACGTCAGAGAGAAAAGTTGACCATACACATTAGAAACTTGGTAAAAAACATTGTTCTTTATATTTACAATGAAAAAGTTTTTGTTGGAAACAATTTCACAATGTACATTCCAAACAAACTGACAGTTTTAATAAACAATTCTAAAAAGTGTCCCAGTGAAAAAAGTGAATAAACCTAAACTAAACAGGTGACATTAAAGTACAACATAAAAGGTTTCAATTATTCATTATATAGGCGATCATAGAAAATGGTAGAATATAGTTTATCAACACTTATTAATCATAAGTGTCGAATAGCGATTCGCCTCTTAATTCTCGTCAACGGCGTTTCGACCCTGTTGGACCTAACGTCCTGGGGTAGCTTGGCCAGAGTGGAAGGGCCTATGCCAGAGAAACGTTTTGTGCCTGCATCACACTCATTCCACACTTCAGCGTACCACCACTAAGAATGAGACTACACCAATTGATTAGTAAAGATAGAAAGGCTTTATCTCAATCTTTCCTTAATTCATGTACTTCTTGTTTGTCAAGCAGTTTCAACCATTGCTTAGATATTCACATCAGGTTTAGAACATTTCACTGTGGCCTGAATTAGCAGTACCCTGTCAAATGACGTGAATCACTACATTTATCTTTTTACATCAGAAATAAGCATTTCATTGAGGCTTGAATTAGCAGTACACTATTTAGCGACATCAGCCATTACTCTTATACTCTACACAGAAATAAGCATTACATTGAGGCTTGAATTAGCAGTACCCTATCTAGCGACATCAGCCATTACTCTTATACTCTACACAGAAATAAGCATTACATTGAGGCTTGAATTAGCAGTACTCTATTTAGCAACATCAGCCATTGCTCCAATTGTGGCCTGTATGGCATTACCCTTGAGCCTGTCACCTGGCTCCTTACGACTCGGCCAACTCTCACAATATCGTGAAGCTCTAAAGGGTGGTTTCGCTAGATCGTTAGGATTTGGGACTCCTAGGCGGCTACGTTACCCCTAGGGGCTGGGCTGTGGGCACTCACTCTGTCAATATCTTTAGGCTGACTGAAGCCGGGTTAGCCAGTTCACACTTTTCCTCATAAAAAGAAACCCTCTCCTACTTCAGTGCCTCCCCCACAGTCCAGACGGAGGGTGTATTGATTCTGTATTCCCCTCCCCAGGGGAGGGGCGTGTTCCGGACCTCACTCGGGTCTCCCGCCCTCCCCTGGGGGTTACCTTATTCTTCGACCCTTCTTCAGCTGTCACGAGCGTTCTTTGGCCTCCCGGCGATGTCCGGGCCGAGGGCCTTGGCACACAGTCAGAGTTCAGCTGAAGGGGGTGCTAATGTGCGGAGCTCCGCTCCCTTCGATCTTCCAGGTTCACGCCGCGGTCGCGTACAGCAGCTCAACCTGCGAAGACGCGACCCGCTCAGCGAATCGTGCAGCGGCGGGGGCGGTGTTTCACAGTTGCCCCCGTCACGTGATCTGAGTTTCGGGACCTCAGGCCGGGCGCGGCCTCCGCGGAACTTCGGCGGATCTCCCTCCTCACAACGGCTACACTTCTAGAGCTGCAACGACCACGATGGGGCCCCCAGTCCTCCTCACAAGCTCCCAGACAGGAGGGACGTTCCCACGGGCTTCGGCTACAGCGGTGAGAGGTACTTTAGGAGGGGGGGGGGGGGGGGGGGGGGGTCTCCAACGTGGGCGGCCCAAGATAAGGGTGGTGACCTACAACTTAGAGGCAGTCAACCCGGATAGCAGATGTCCCGGATCTGTGGCGCTGGTCACAGTCCTCCTCAGTAGAGAACAGCTGTCTGTTCTGGATTTGACAGGACTCCGGACAACCGCAGACAGGTAGATGATTTGGCCAGCGAGGGTGACTCGTCCCCCCCCCTATTCCCTACAGGGGTCCTGGCCAGGCATAGAACTCATAAGAATGGTGTGGCCCCAGGGTCAGAGGCTACAGGCAGGGTTTGGTCACCAGGTAGAGGGCAGCGTCAACCAAAGAAAGAGGGGGAAAAGCAGGCCCGAAGTACAGTCAATTCCCTTTCTCTAGCGCTCCTACCTCCCCACTCAGGTGCCTGGCTCCTGACTACCTCACCTCACACCTACTACCTCTTCTCTAAAATGGCCGCCCTGCCCTCACCTCTATTTATCACCTGGGGCCTGACTGGCCAGAGTGGCCCAGAAGGTTCTGGAACCTCTCATGGCAGTCTATGGCCCAGGTGCTGAGGTGACAGTTGGAACCACCATTTTGTGACAACACTAAATCCCCTCCTCCATTTTAGTGAGACACCTTGCGCCTGACCCTCAATTAGTGAGAATGGGGCGCCCAGAGCCTCTACGTCCACACCCAAAAAAAGTGAGGAAGACAGAAAAAAATGAGAAGGGGGGAAAGGGACAAAAATAACAAAATGAGGAGGGAACTGCCAAAGGGCTGACAGGTCTAACACGCGTCCCCCCCAGCTGAAAGTGGGGAGAGCTACCCAACCCCTTGGGAGTCCTCTTCACTAAGGCGGAAATACCTGGAGAGACCGTCAGCATTGGCGTGGTCCACTCCTGGGCGATGTTCCACCCTAAAGTCCATCCCCTGTAGGGAAATGGACCACCTCAACAGCTTGGGATTCTCGCCCCTCATTTGCATCAGCCACCTGAGGGGCCGGTGGTCGGTCTGAACCAGGAAGTGCGAGCCAAACAGGTATGGCCGCAACTTCTTCAGAGCCCACACCACCGCAAAAGCCTCCCTCTCAATTGCACTCCACCTCTGTTCCCGGGGGAGTAGTCTCCTAGATAGGAAAACCACCGGTTGGTCTAGACCCTCATCATTAAGTTGCGACAGCACTGCTCCAATACCGTGTTCCGACGCGTCCGTCTGGACAATGAACTCCTTGGCAAAGTCAGGGGCCCTGAGAACAGGTGCCGCACACATGGCCTTTTTCAAGGTGTCAAAAGCTTGTTGACATCCCTCGGTCCAGATCACCCGTCGGGGGTGCTTTTTGGAAGTGAGCTCAGTCAAGGGGGCTACGATGGTACCGTATCCCTTGACAAAGCGTCGGTAGTAACCAGTGAGGCCCAAGAAGGCCCGAACCTCTGTCTGAGTCTTGGGGGGTTCCCAGGCCATGATGGTTTCGATCTTGGCCTGGAGGGGTTGCACCTTGCCCCGACCCACCAAGTGACCGAGGTACACTACCGACCCCTGCCCGATCTGGCACTTACTGGCTTTGATCGTCAGACCTGCCTGCTGCAGAGCCTGAAGTACAGCCTGAAGGTGACACAAATGGTCCTCCCAGCTGCGGCTGAAGACAGCGATGTCATCCAGGTACGCAACTGAAAAGGCTTCCATTCCAGAGAGGACCTGGTTCACCAGTCGCTGGAACGTAGCAGGGGCGTTCTTGAGCCCAAAGGGCATCACACAGAACTGGTAGTGACCCTCGGGTGTGGAGAAGGCTGACCTTTCCTTGGCTCCATCCGTCAGGGAAATCTGCCAGTACCCAGATGTGAGGTCAAAGGTACTGAGATATTGGGCAGCTCCCAACCGGTCAATGAGCTCATCCGCCCTCGGGATTGGATGAGCGTCTGTCTTTGTCACAGAATTCAGTCCCCTATAATCCACACAGAACCGGAGTTCTGGGGTAGTGCCCGGTGGGGCAGCTTTGGGTACCAGTACCACCGGACTGGACCAGGGACTTCCTGAAGGCTCAATTACTCCTAGCTCTAGCATCTTGGTAACTTCCTCATGGATGCTAGCCTTCACCTTATCCGACAGTCGGTAGGACTTGGACTTCACAGGTGGGCTATCCCCTGTGTCCACATCATGGGTACACAGATGAGTCCTTCCCGGAATAAGGGAGAACAAGGAAGCAAACTGCTCCAGTACCTGGCGACAGTCCTTCCGTTGTTCAGGAGTAAGTGACGGTGAAAGGATCACTCCCTCCACCGATCCATCCTTTTCTCGGGACGCAAACAGATCGGGAAGAGGTTCACTGTCCTCTTCCTCTGACCCATCAGTCACCATCATTAACGTGACCTCGGGTCTCTCTTGGTGAGGCTTGAGGCGGTTGACATGGAGCACCCGATGGGGCTGCCTGGGGGTCTTAAGATCTACCACGTAGGTAACCTTGCCCTTTTTCTCAACCACCTCAAAGGGGCCTGACCAGCGATCCTGGAGGGCACTAAGCTCTCCAGGTTCCATCACCCACACCTTCTGGCCAGGCTCCAGCTCCACCGGGTGAGCGTTTCGGTCGTACCATTCCTTCATGACCGTTTGGCTGGCTTCTAGGTTTTCAGAAGCTTGCTTCCACAACCTAGCCATTTGGCTACGAAAGGCCAGCATGTAGCTCACCACATCCGTGGGAAGTTTTCTGGGAGACTTTTCCCATCCTTCCTTCACCAGGCTGAGGGGTCCACGCACAGGGTGCCCGTACAACAATTCGAAGGGGCTGAAGCCCACTCCCTTCTGTGGTACCTCCCTGTACGAAAACAGCAAACAAGGTAGGAGGATGTCCCATCTCCTCCGCAGGCTCTCGGGCAGACTCCGGATCATGCCCTTCAAGGTTTTGTTAAACCTTTCCACCAGACCATTAGTCTGGGGGTGATAAGGAGTGGAGAACCGGTAGGTAACTCCACACTCTTTCCACATAGCCCACATGTATGCCGACATGAAGTTGGTACCTCTGTCCGACACCACTTCTTTGGGGAATCCCATCCGGGTAAAAATTCCCATAAGGGCCCGTGCCACCGCAGGTGCAGTAATGGTCCTCAGAGGAATAGCCTCTGGGTACCGTGTGGCATGATCCACCAGGACCAGGATAAACCTGTGACCGGCCGATGTTGGTGGATCCAATGGCCCGACAATGTCGATGCCCACCCTTTCAAAGGGGGTACCAACGACAGGCAGTGGTTCCAGGGGAGCTTTCAGCTTCACCCCTGTCTTCCCACTAGCTTGGCAGGTTACACACGTCCTACAAAAAGTATCGGACGTAATCCTCATCTGAGGCCAGTAAAAATGAGGGACAAGTCGAGCAAAGGTCTTGTCTTGTCCCAAGTGTCCTGCCAAGGGTATTTCGTGAGCCAGTCCTAATAGGAAGGCTCGGTAACGCTGGGGAACTACCAAGGCCCGGGATGAACCATGCACCGGAGCCTTGGGTTCGCTATACAGGAGTCCATCTTCCCAGTATATGTGGAAGTTCCCCGAATCGTTACCCGCTGCCTGGGCTTCGGCCTGCCGCCGTAAACCCTCAAGGGTAGGGCACTCCTTCTGGGCCCGACAAAACTCTTCCCTAGTAGGTCCTCCCTCCACCTGCCAGTCTGCAGGGGTAGGCAAGCCCTCCAGGGACGTTACATCCCCCTCCGTAGACTCCGGGACCACCTTAGTTGCCCCATCCACCTTTGGAGGGTCAGATGCCGGGGCAGGCTTTCCCCGTCCCCGTCTACCCTTTCCGGCAGCTGGTTGGGCCTTTGTCCCAGGCTCCAATCTCTGTGAATCCCCTCTTCGGGTGGTCACGGACCGAGTGTGGGCACACGTCCACTCAGGGGTCCCCAACATTTCCATGTGGGCCCTGAACTCAACCTCCTTCCACGCCGAGTGTTCAAGGTCATTTCCCAACAGGCAGTCGACCGGCATGGCAGGGCTAATCGCAACTCGTAGAGGACCCGCAACCCCTCCCCACTCAAAGGGAACCTGGGCCACCGGATAGTGACCCTCTCGGTTGTCAGCCATCACAACCGGGTGGACTACATTGGGGACCACCTGCTCTGGGGACACCAGCTGACTCCTTACCATAGTCATGCTGGCTCCTGTGTCCCTCAGAGCCTCCACCCTCTGGGCATTGATGGTGACCCATTGCCTGTACTTAGTAGTATTCGAGGGCATCTGGGTCTTAGGAACCATCTCACAATCCCCTAAGGACACTAAGGTTAGCCCTGCCCACTCACCTCCCTTATCTAGGGGCAACTCCTCCCCGAGCACTACACTCGCCACCCCAGGGGTCTTTCCTCCAATGGGAGGGTGTGGTCTCTTGAGACACTTGGCATCCCCCTTATAGTGCCCAACCTCACCACACTCGTAACATCGGACAACCCTAGGCTGCTGACCACGGTCAGGATAAGGGGGTTTGTGGGGACCAACCTTAGGAGGGAATCCTACTCCCTTCCCTGGTGAACTCTTTTGGGGACCTTTAGAGAACTCCCTCTTTTTGTCTCCCCCCTCTGTCTTCTGGGGGGCGCCCTGTCCAGTCCTTTGGAAATTCCCTCCAGTCCCTTTTGAGGATACCCGGGTACTCGCCCAGATATCCGCCTCCTCCGCAAGCTTCCTGGGATTAGTTAGCTTGCTGTCTACCAGGTGCTGACGCAGCTCTGGAAAACTTTTCTCTAGGAGGTGCTCCTTTAAAATTAAATTGTACAGTCCCTCATAGTCCTTGACATCACTGCCCTGCACCCAGCCCTCTAAGGCCTTCCTGGCATAATCCAAGAAGTCCACCCAATTCTGAGTGGACAACTTCTGACTGCCCCGAAACCTCTGCCTAAATTTTTCAGGGGTCAGTCCGAATTTCCTTACTAGGGCTACCTTCATGACGGGGTACCTGGTCTGGTCTGGCTGTTCTAGCGCTAACAAGGCATCCCTCCCCACCGGAGGCATATACCTATACAGGCCACCCCCCCACTGGGCTTCAGGGACCCCATGGGCTCTTAGAGAAACCTCATAGGCAGCCAGCCATTTTACAATATCATCCCCTATGCCATAGCTAGCAACCACGTCTTTGGGCAGGTAGGGCCTGGACTCTCTCGAGACTTCTCTCGGTATGCTGCCACCATTAGGACTGCTGGGGGTTCCAAGTTGAAGGGCTTTGAGCTCTAACTCTTTTAAGCGAAGCTCGTGGAGGAACTTCCTCTCCTCCCTCTCCTTTTCCAACCGGGCCAGATCCATTCTAAGCTGTCTCTCTTCCCTCCGATCAACTAGGTCAGCAGAGGACAGGCTCCCCCCTGAGGCGCTACTTCCCACTCTTGATGGGGCCCTGGACCCAACGTCCATATTACCGCTCCCAGGGGGTAGAAGGACTTCCGGTTCTTCTAGGAGATCGAGTTCTGGTTCTTCTTCCCGTTTCCCGCTAGGGTGGGCCATAACCCAGGCTCTTAAGCTTGCCTGGAGCTCTGTCTTCTTTGCCCCCTGCTTAAAGAATACCCCCCGTTCCTGGCAGAATTCCTTCAATTGGGCCACCGTATATTCCTCCAGCCTACCCAATTCGAATTCCATCCTACCAAATGGGACCCCAACACAGTCAAGAAGAACTTCACACTGAAAGACCTTCCCTAGAAAGGAAGTACAATACAGGACAATTTTGAAAAACTCCAATCGGGGAGCCAACTTGGAGAAAACTCCAGTAAAACAATCAGGTGTAGGGTGTGGTGCGCGCCAAAGTGCTAATGAGTGGACGCAAGCACTGAATAAGAATCCCACCGCTGAGCACCAATTTGTTGGACCTAACGTCCTGGGGTAGCTTGGCCAGAGTGGAAGGGCCTATGCCAGAGAAACGTTTTGTGCCTGCATCACACTCATTCCACACTTCAGCGTACCACCACTAAGAATGAGACTACACCAATTGATTAGTAAAGATAGAAAGGCTTTATCTCAATCTTTCCTTAATTCATGTACTTCTTGTTTGTCAAGCAGTTTCAACCATTGCTTAGATATTCACATCAGGTTTAGAACATTTCACTGTGGCCTGAATTAGCAGTACCCTGTCAAATGACGTGAATCACTACATTTATCTTTTTACATCAGAAATAAGCATTTCATTGAGGCTTGAATTAGCAGTACACTATTTAGCGACATCAGCCATTACTCTTATACTCTACACAGAAATAAGCATTACATTGAGGCTTGAATTAGCAGTACCCTATCTAGCGACATCAGCCATTACTCTTATACTCTACACAGAAATAAGCATTACATTGAGGCTTGAATTAGCAGTACTCTATTTAGCAACATCAGCCATTGCTCCAATTGTGGCCTGTATGGCATTACCCTTGAGCCTGTCACCTGGCTCCTTACGACTCGGCCAACTCTCACAATATCGTGAAGCTCTAAAGGGTGGTTTCGCTAGATCGTTAGGATTTGGGACTCCTAGGCGGCTACGTTACCCCTAGGGGCTGGGCTGTGGGCACTCACTCTGTCAATATCTTTAGGCTGACTGAAGCCGGGTTAGCCAGTTCACACTTTTCCTCATAAAAAGAAACCCTCTCCTACTTCAGTGCCTCCCCCACAGTCCAGACGGAGGGTGTATTGATTCTGTATTCCCCTCCCCAGGGGAGGGGCGTGTTCCGGACCTCACTCGGGTCTCCCGCCCTCCCCTGGGGGTTACCTTATTCTTCGACCCTTCTTCAGCTGTCACGAGCGTTCTTTGGCCTCCCGGCGATGTCCGGGCCGAGGGCCTTGGCACACAGTCAGAGTTCAGCTGAAGGGGGTGCTAATGTGCGGAGCTCCGCTCCCTTCGATCTTCCAGGTTCACGCCGCGGTCGCGTACAGCAGCTCAACCTGCGAAGACGCGACCCGCTCAGCGAATCGTGCAGCGGCGGGGGCGATGTTTCACAGTTGCCCCGGTCACGTGATCTGAGTTTCGGGACCTCAGGCCGGGCGCGGCCTCCGCGGAACTTCGGCGGATCTCCCTCCTCACAACGGCTACACTTCTAGAGCTGCAACGACCACGATGGGGCCCCCAGTCCTCCTCACAAGCTCCCAGACAGGAGGGACGTTCCCACGGGCTTCGGCTACAGCGGTGAGAGGTACTTTAGGAGGGGGGGGGGGGTCTCCAACGTGGGCGGCCCAAGATAAGGGTGGTGACCTACAACTTAGAGGCAGTCAACCCGGATAGCAGATGTCCCGGATCTGTGGCGCTGGTCACAGTCATCCTCAGTAGAGAACAGCTGTCTGTTCTGGATTTGACAGGACTCCGGACAACCGCAGACAGGTAGATGATTTGGCCAGCGAGGGTGACTCGTCCCCCCCCCTATTCCCTACAGGGGTCCTGGCCAGGCATAGAACTCATAAGAATGGTGTGGCCCCAGGGTCAGAGGCTACAGGCAGGGTTTGGTCACCAGGTAGAGGGCAGCGTCAACCAAAGAAAGAGGGGGAAAAGCAGGCCCGAAGTACAGTCAATTCCCTTTCTCTAGCGCTCCTACCTCCCCACTCAGGTGCCTGGCTCCTGACTACCTCACCTCACACCTACTACCTCTTCTCTAAAATGGCCGCCCTGCCCTCACCTCTATTTATCACCTGGGGCCTGACTGGCCAGAGTGGCCCAGAAGGTTCTGGAACCTCTCATGGCAGTCTATGGCCCAGGTGCTGAGGTGACAGTTGGAACCACCATTTTGTGACAACACTAAATCCCCTCCTCCATTTTAGTGAGACACCTTGCGCCTCACCCTCAATTAGTGAGAATGGGGCGCCCAGAGCCTCTACGTCCACACCCAAAAAAAAGTGAGGAAGACAGAAAAAAATGAGAAGGGGGGAAAGGGACAAAAATAACAAAATGAGGAGGGAACTGCCAAAGGGCTGACAGGTCTAACAGACCCTATTTGCAATAAAGGGTCTCTTCAGGACAATCTAATATAGGGACACCTGAACGGCAATGGTGTTACTCGACGCGTAAGAATAGTGTCACCGTGCTGGGAGTGAAACAAAATAACTCACAAAATACCCAGCCGGGTGCCCTGTGAGGGTCAGATCAGGAGAGGACAATTGACCAATCGATAATTGTCTTAAACTTGTCAACCAATAAGTAATTCTTAGCGCGAAAATCAATATAGTGGCAGGAAAACTGAAGGATATAGCCACAGTCAGTGAGCCGCGTACTGGATATCGCTGGCCTCGAGAGTTTCGATGAACTCTCTCAAAGACGTTAGAGTGTATCCGTATACCGCCTAGCGCTACAGCGGAAGAACGACGTTCAATCCGTATGATACAATCATATATCTGGGCTCCTACAATGATAATCTCCATAAAGTTTTTCAACTGCCATACATCTGATCCTGATCTGGATCCTTTAATCTTCCCGATCCACTTGACTGAACTCACTCCCAAGCAAACAAGACCATGCCTACATCCACATCTTCTGTCGACTCTAAGCCCACAGTGCCCAGCCTTTTGATCCTGCACTGTGTGGTGATGAGGAAATGGTGTTCAAAGGATCCACTTATCTCCTTTCAAATCCACAGATCGTGCAAGTCAAAAATGCTTTTCACTAATAAGAGGAGAATCTCTTTTTTTATGATTCTACCACACCTTAACTTTGATATGTGGGTCCTACCCTACACACAATTGTTTTGTGTTGTTGAATTTTTAGCTACATCCTCTGATGCATTGATGCAAAATATAGGCGATGCCTTATCTACAGTTTCTTCATGTGCATCTAGGGATAGCCGAAAACCAAAAAACCTTTGTGCTTTTGCAGGAGACTATTTGTCCATCTGTAATAATCCCCACATCATCCCTAGGATTAGCGATACTCTTTCTTTCTATACCTCTTAAAATGTTCTTCTGGAAAAAGGGAGTCAAAACGCTTTGTTAATCCCTTTCACTGCATAATGGCAGCCTTTGAAAGAAAAAAAAAAGTTGTAGCCCGCATATCAGATTGCTTGGATATTTATCTTACAATTGCAGACAGGACAAAAACCTTCTTGCCCAAGTAAATCTTATATCCTTCAAACGTTTCAAAGTTATTAACAAATCAGAAAAGCAATTTTTCTCAGCCACTAGTATTTTTTTTAACCACATTGCAGTCTATTGTGTTTTTGCTCAGTGTGAAACAACTGATAGACAACAACCTTATGCAAATCAGCCTTGGTCCTACTCTGCCAGGCCATGTTGCCCTTTGAAGAGGAACAAAAGCAACCCCCAGACCAGTGAGGCATAACCATAGCCTCAGAAGCACTATTGAAGACACAGACTCATAACGACCAACGTAGAAGTTATACATGTGCAAGTGAATAACGTTTATGTTACAAATGAAGCATACAGAGCATTTGCATACCTAACTTTACATGTAAGAATATACATATGTAAAAAAAGCTTACAAGGTTTTAAAAGAAAAATACTTACTCTATACATTCCAATTCCTGGGCCTCTATTGTGAAGCCAGTACAGGTAGATAGGTTTCCCAAAGATCATTACTGGAGCAGAAATACACATAAGAGCGACCAGAAGTCTCTGAATAACTTTCTGTTGAAAGGAAATAGAATTTTTAAAATCACATTTATCAAATGCACAGCAGAGAAAATGTGTGCCAGTCTTTGCCACGAATCATGTGACCAACCTACATTTAGATTTCTATAGGTCTAATAATTATTATTTGAGATCGTCATGTAAGTACCCGCTTGAAAAAATAAAAAAAATATTAAATTTAATTTGGTTTTATTGTTGGCTTGGAACACACCCTGCTAGGTACTAATGTGTGTCCCAGTATCTGTGCCAGATGATGATGATCATCATCAGTAAATCTGTATTTGGCTAAAAAACATTAAAGAATTCAGTACAATTCATGCAAAAAAATCTGCATTATATAGATCACAATACAGTTAGGAGCAATGAGCAGCATTTAAATATGTAAGACATTCTGTCAATAGTCCATGTGCAAGTACGCAAAGAACAGGAACCAATGGCAACATTGCGCAAACAGGCAATTAGATCACAAAGTGATCTGTGCTTTGTGTTCATTATAACCGCCATGGAAATGGTACTCTAAAATTTCTGAAAGGAGGCTTTGAAACCATCCCGCACACTCAGCTAATATTACAGATAAAATGAATAAAAATGGCCCTCAAGTAAAATCACATACCACGATATAGTCCATACATAGATCTCAGCGGGTCGTTGAAACAGTTTGTACATCTAAAGCATAACTTTCAGCTGGAGAATACAGATTTCAGAAAGTTATGTCTTCTATCTATTTAAAGAAATTAATGTAATGAACTATCATACTTGCCCACTTAGATTACGCAGCCTTACTGCGGCTGCGACAAATCTATATACCGTATGGCACACTGCAACAGAGTCTATCGGTTCCAAATAAAATAAGGCTGGTCTGCATCTTCTGGTTTTAAGTAATCTAAGTAGGGGAGTTAATGTACATTTCATTGGTGCTCTGTATAATTCGAAAAATAAATGTAGCAGGGACTCTGTAGATACAGAGTCACAAGAACAGGGAACCAAATCCTTGCCACAACAAGCTTCTTTTGGGTAGGAGAACCAGCAAATGGCCAATATTAAGGCGGAATCTAACCAGGTGGTACCATTGATGACTCGGAAGATTATATAAATATGGCTCCATGCAATTAGTAGTAATTAACGGAGCATGGGCCACCACTATCCTCTTGCCACACTTGGATGTTGCTCTTTTTCTTGACAATCAAGACAAAAGATCAAATTTGGCAGATGCTCTGGCTGAAGGCTGGGATTTTTATCAAAATGTTCCAGGCATCCTATTAAGTAAAGTTGAGCCTTCACAAGTGTCAGACATTGAATGTTAACGACTTTATCTTAGTTCATGCAGTCAGCAATCACCGCTTGGTTAAGTGTCGCTTCAGGTCTGGAACAGACTGAGCGCTGATACGGACGTGCTGTGGCTGTTAGTGTCGGGACTGCGTTGCCCTTGCTGCTCCTGACTGGCCCTGTGGAAGAGGGGCTGCTGATCGCACATATAGTGTCCCTGAAATCTCCATAGAGCGGGACGTGTTGATACGGATGCGCTACTCCTGTTGGGGACTGCGTTCCCCAGGCTGCACTGCTCCTGACAGGCCCTGTGGAGGAGGAGGGGCAACTGATGTCACATATAGTGCGCCTTCATTATGTGCAGCGCAGCACGCGCCTATATGGGTGCCCTGCTGGTGCTGATTTGCCCAATTAGCACTGTCCCTGACTGGCTCTGTGGAAAAGGAAGGGCCACTCATCACACATACAGCACACCTGAATTTCCCTCAGATTGGGACGCACTGGTACGGACACGCTGCTGCTGTTGATGTTGGTGACTGGGGTGCCCAGGCTGTACTATTTATGGTCTCCAGAAGGCTACTCTATTTATTTTCCACTCATTACATTTTTAACATGGGGCTCCATGAACTAAATTGCATCTGGGGCAAAACATTAATTGCACAAGGTTAATGATACCATTACTACATACCCAGATTCAAAGGCTATGGAATGGTGTGTGGTTTGGGAGCTGTGAAACATTTAGAGGAGTTTCAGGGACCACAACCCACCATGAGAAAAATAATGTACCTATTTTACACCAAAAGGGATTAAAGAACAGCTGATATTCATTAGCTGATCAGGGTCTTCTTAAAGTGTAAGATACTTCTTTATTCAGCAGATTTATTTTTATTTATTTAATGCGATTTTATATAGCGTGAATATTACCCGAAGGTGTCAGAGCGCTTTACAAAAGAACCTGTTGCGTTACATAAGGACTTTAGATTACATGAGTTTCATAAGAGATATAAACAGGAAAAAAATTGCAAATGTACAAGTGGAGCGAAAGGAGGAAAAATTGCAAATGTACAAGTTGTAAAGTCACTCAAGAAAGAGATACAAACAGATAAACTCTAAAATCACATAGGAATGGTAGTAAGTACAAATGTCTACGACATATACTAGTGGTTAGAGATAAATATATATACAAATTCACTCAGGATTACATTTTAACAGCAATAAGGCTTGGCCCATTATAGATTACATATTTACAGAGCAGGAAATTCTTGCCATCGCTCAGCCAGGTGTTCAGGTGGTGTTGCACTCAAGGGTGGTGGTCTTGGTAGACAGATACGGGTACAGGTCCTGCTGGCCTCAATATAACGTCAAACTGGGCTGGTGTAATAAAATTGCGTTGTTTTTTAAGTATCCATGTTGTATGATTGCCTGCACAATAACCCGGACTGTAGTGCAGGTCACTCCATTTTAAAGTCAGGCACCGAAGTCAGGCAAGCATGGTAGGATTAGAGTTCAGTTACAGCAGCAAAGCATACAATGATCAGCTAAAAGACTGGACAATGAATTCGCTGGAATACTTGACCGGCTGTAACAGAACATTAAATGGCACAGTTGGTGGCTCCCGAGGCTAAAGATTAATTTATTAGAAGCAGGGCGTCATTTTGTGAAACTGCCGAAGGTGCTGGTAAATTGTGGGCATAAAAGAAGATCTTGTGAGGCAAGTGCGCTCCCCGTATGTATGGGTCGTGGGCAACACAGTGAGTTGAAAATGAAGCGTTTATATTGTAGCAGATTAAAATGCTGGCTGACGGTGCGCGAGTGTCTCTATTGCGTCCGCCATCTTAGGGTCAGGCCACTTCTGGAATACTCTCCGCGATGATGAATTAAGTGTGAATAAGTGTAGAGGGTAGCGGTACCTACCCATGGCGTCGGGCGGCGCCGTGCGGAGTCTGCAAGAGGGGGCGACCTGCCCAGTCTGTCTCGAGTACTTCAGGGACCCGGGGATCACCGAGTGAGGCCGGGCGTCCCAGCTCCTCTGCCTGGAGTGCAGGAGGGCCTGTACCAAGGTAAGCTTAGTAGAAACAAGAGGACATCGTCAAATGGAGCGCATCCTTCATCACCGGAAGAACACAGAGAATCCGCCTCCCACCATTTACCTCGGAGCCCAAAAATATCATCTGTGGCATAACTCAAGGTTCATCCCTCAGGCCTACTCCGTTCAATGCCTGCATGAATGCCCCCCTCCCTGGCCAACATCGTCAGAAACCACAGACTGAACATTATCTCCTGCACACACGACATCCAGCTCATCCTCTCCCTATTGGAAGACCCTTACACCACAAGGGCCAACTTCCTCCTGTGCATGACCAGTGTTGCCGACTGAATGCAAAACACCTGCCTCAAACTCAACACAAGACAATTATCTTCAGGAACAATACCTCTCCGTGGAATGACTCCTGATGGCCTGGTGAACTGGGACCTTAACCCAGCCCTCACGGGCCACGCTGGGAACCCCTGCATCATCTTGGACAGGAAACTCACCATGAATAACAAGATCAACGCAGTCTCCTCCACCTGCTTCCTCATCCTGCACATACTCCAAAAGATCTTCAAATGGCTCTCAGTCTCCACCAGATGCACCGTCACTCAAACTCTCGTCCTAGCGGTTTTGACTATGGCAACGCACTCTATGCAGGAATTACTACACACCTCCTGGAGAGATTGAAGACCTTTCAGAACTCAGCGCCAAGACCTATCCTCGACCTCCCCAGACGGACCCACATCACTCCTCACTTGAAGAAACTCCACTGGCTCCCCAGCCACAAGAGATGTCAATTCAAGATTCTGACTCACGCCTACATAGCCCTGCATAACCAAGGTCCAGAATTAATCAACCACAACCTAAGCTTTTATCATCCCTCCAGACTCCTCATCCATCTCCCTCGCCCTGGCTCACATCCCCCGCATCCGCCCAAGCAACAGTAGAGGACGCGCCGTTTCACTGAAGTCCTGGAACAGCCTCCCCCTCCATCTCCAGACTTCATCCTCTCTTCAGGAGTTCAGGAGGGGATTTAAGAGACTTGACTATTCAACTGAGGCCACCCGAGCAGCTTGGATCTCATCACCTGGATACGCTTGTGGGTGATTGGCCGTGCTTTATAAATCCGGTTTGATTGATTGATTGAGAAACCTTGTCAAAGCGTTCAAAAGCTAAACACAGGAGTGAATGTCACCATATTTTCCACATGGAGCCAGTGCAGAGATCCGAGAGGACACTATCATAGTCTTTAAGAGTTAGCCACATAGCTGGACTAAGATGATGCAGTTAAAGAAAACTGGAGCAGAGGAAATTATTTGGGCTTTCAGAATGAGGTATCTGCTGTAACAAAAGTGTACGTTTTCGGTAGCACAGGTGACAAACGTGGTTTGATGGCCAAATAGCTCGGCTGAAGCAGGGTAAGAAGTACGACTAGTCTCCAGAAGGTTCCAATAGCATAACCTCAGTCTTGGTGACACTTGAGATTAAGAGCTTTACAACCTTTCTTCTCTAGTTCCCGACAGGTATACCGAGCTGATATTTTCTAGTGGGCCAGCAAAATTAGCTAAACTTTCACATCATAATCGTACAAGGCATAATTCGGCCATTATCTCCGAAGCAGGCCCAAACTGAGAACAAATATGCTTAAAACCTGAATGGGAAGAGGGCACCTCGGAACCGCATATGTGACAGGAACCCAGAAAGAGGTAATAATGAAAATGAGTAATAGTTCAGTGCTTTTTATTTTATTATGCATGAACTGGGAGCACAAATGCTTGAGTCAAAAAAGCAGAGGGACTTAAGATGACATAGGTGCAAGTCTCTGTGTGCCCAGCCATTAAAGTTACTTCTCTTTTTTTTTAATAATTCTTTTTATTAAACAGTAGGAATCAAAATCACAAGGCAATATACAGAACATTCTCATTTCGTATCTTGACAAGGCTCTCACTCAAATAGTGTATGATATATTGACAATTGGTGACTTGTTTCATGTCTACAATGGTTCATCTTGACCTGGTACCAGTGGTGGGGTACAAACATTTCCTCTATATTCATGCCAGTCGTTCCAAATGCGGGACCATTTTTTGGGACAACCCCTAGCTACATATACATATTTTTCACGAAACATGCACCAGTCCATGTCCCTCGTCCATGTCCCTCTTCCAATGCGGAGACCGCAGGTGCCCGTGATGCCTCCCATTTCTGAGCGATGTTACGTTTCGCTATCATCAACCCCAACGTAACCCAAGTGATACGTGTATTGTTTAGATCCATGGGCTCCCGTACGTTCAGGAGACATCTCTCAGCATCCAGAGGGAGTGCATGCTCCAACACTTCGTTCAGCACCGCATGTATCTTCTTCCAGTATTTCTGGACAAATGTGCATTCCCAAAGTATGTGGAGGAAGGTACAGTCTCTTCTACATTTGCCATCTACTGCTCTTCCCATCTGCACCATACCGGGCCCGTGATATAGATCTGGTGCAAATTTTTGAGCTGTACTAGCCTCAGCCTCGCTGCAATGGCTACCTCCCGTGGTGAAGCTACCGCTGTTACCCAGTCGTCGTCAAGTATTATACCATCCCTTTCCCCGCAATTTCACAAGAGGGCCTCCGGAGTGGGGGTCTCTCTCTTTTGGAGGCAGGATTGCAAGGCATGGTGGACTTGTAGGTATCTAAAGTACACTGTGGGAGCAACATCATATTCTTGTTGCAGGGCAGAAAATGACGACCTCACCTTTTACCCATAGGTCGCCTATTTTTGATATAACTATGACGTCCCACTTGTCGAAACCTTTAGTTGACCATAGGTTGCCAAGCCGCTCTGAATCTCACAGTGGCATAGCCAGGGTGATCCTATGGTCCCACCCCATACTTCGGGTGGCTGCCTTCCAGACCTGCACCGATTGCTTGGTTTGTCCGGTCAGGTGGTGTTTCCCGGCATTCGAATAGATCGCACGGTTATAGTTTCTTCCAGGTAGTACCCAGCGATCCATCGCATAGCCCGGGTCGCCCGCCTGTCTGTAAGTGCCATGGTTAATGGCTGTCAGGTGAACTGCCCATTAATATTTTTTAAGATCGGGGAGGGCGATCCCCCCATCATACCAGGTGAGGTTCAGTTTAGTGCAATACGTGGCTTCCCATTCCATAGTAAACGGCGTTGTAGAGTCTCGATCTCTTTGAAATAGTTTGCGGAAACGAGGTCTAATGAGTTTTGTAGGACGTAGAGGAACCGGGGCAAGGATATAATCTTGAAAAAGGAAGCTCTGCCCAGCAGCGAGAGCGGAAGCTTCATCCAACGCCCTGAGTCTTTCTTCAATCTCTGCAAGGGAGGGATTAGGTTCTGAGTGAATCTATCTGTGGGGTTAGAAGTGATATGAATACCGAGATATTTGAAGCCCTGTGTAGTGATCTGTATCGGGCAGTTCCTGGGAAGTCCAGTGAGAGGTCCCTTCAGGACATACATTACTGATTTGAGCCAATTAATGGAATACCCTGAATATCTGCCAAAGATGGCGAAGATATCGAATACCGCTGTGAGCGAGGCCTTCGGGGATGTCAGATACAACAATATGTCGTCCGCATACAATGAGATGCAGTCCTCCCAGGTTTCAAACCCACTTAAAGCCACGAATCACCGGACCCCTCCGTACCCAGGATGCCAGGGGTTCCAGGGCCCAGGCGAATAAGAGGGGAGAGAGCGGGCATCCCTGCCCAGTGCCTCTACCCAGTTCTAACACCTCAGACTTTTTGCTGCTTACTACAATCTGAGTTAGTGGTTTCGGATAGAGGAGTCGCACCCACTGGATAAATTGGGGCCTAAAACCCATTTTCTCGAGAACTGCAAATAGGTATGGCCATCGAGCATATCGAATGCCATAGAGGCGTCCAGAGACACCAACACCGCCTCCTTCTGTATGGTGTCTGCCCTCCCCATCACCCCGTGCACTCTGAGCAGATTTAACGCCGTGTTGCGCTGAGGCATAAAACCGGATTGATCCGGGTGTACCAGGTTTTTAATGACTTTGATCAGTCGATTGGCGAGGAGCTTGGCTAAGATCTTTGGCTCGGCATTCAATAGGGAGATTGGCCTATAGGAGGAACAATCTGTCCGGCATTTACCTTCTTGGTGGATCATCACTAGGGTTGCAATTCTTTGGTCTTGAGCCAGCTCCCCAAGCTCCTTACTCTCCTCAAACATTTTACACAAGTGGGGGGCAAGAGTGTCTATCCCGAGTTTATAAAGCTCAATCGGTAGACCATTGGGTCCCGATGCCTTCCCCGAATTAAGCCCCCTAACTGCCAGTGCCACCTCGTCCGGTGTGAGCGCTCCCTCCAGGTATTCTACCTCTGACTCTGAGAGTTTAGGCAGTGTTATATCTCGTAAGAGGTTGATGGAGTCATGTAGCGTGTAGGGGTTCTGGGAGGTATAGATCTGCTTGAAGTGGGCGGCGAATGCGTTTGCGATGCCCTGGTGGTCCGTGATTATGTGCGTTTCTTTGTCAGTTAGTTCCAGCACCAGTCTACTTGCTAGTTTTTGTTTGTCTAACCATGCGATTAGTTTCCCTGCTTTATCCCCTTGATCGTATATTCTACCTAGCGTTTCTCTTCCCAGTTCCTTGGCCCCGTCTGTCACTAAGGCCCTATAACTATCTCATTTTAACTGTACAACGTGTAAGGTGTCTGGATGAGGTTGCGCCGTCGTTTCCTCTTCCAGTCGGAGGATCTCCGTCTCTAGCGCTTCCTCCTCCTTAACCTTTTCCTTTCTCACCCCCGCTACTTGGGAGAGGGCTTGGTCCCTAACCAGCATCTTAAATGCCTCCCATAGTGTCTGATACGAGCTCACCGATCCCTCATTTTCTTGAAAGTATTGCTCCATCGTGGTATGAAGTGCTTTGTGGACTACCGGATTGCGGAGATGCCAAGGGTTGATGGGGGCCACCATTCCCACTCTATGATGGCCCACTACCAGATGCATCCACAACGGGGAATGGTCAGATATGCCCCTCGCCATGTGCCTGACATCTTGTATGTCATGCAGGTGGTCTGGGGGAACTAGTAAGTAGTCTATCCTGGATTGGGTGTTGTGGGCCCCCGAGTGGAAGGTGTATTGGGTAGGGTCAGGATGAAATGAACGCCATGTGTCCTGTAACCCCAAAGCCCCCAGAAAATTCGGTAACCAGCTGTTGGATGGGCGAAGCTGTCTCAGCGGGCGTCTGTCTTGTGTGCCGTCCACCACTGCGTTCAGGTCCCCTCCCACTATTAAGAGTCCCTCTGGGATCGTCAACAGAATGGATCCCAGGTCTTTAAAGGCTAATTCTTGGAGAGCCGGCGGCACATAAACCGACATGAGGGTCAACACCTTCCCCTCCCATTGTCCCGTGATACCCACGTATCTCCCCCCGGCATCCACCCATGTAGATTTAATCGTCAGGGGAAAGGAGTTCCTCAGCAATATGCCCGTTCCTTTCGACCCCGAGGTAAAGCCTGAGTGCGCCACCAGGTTGTTACCCCACCTGTTGAGGGCTTTACACGAGTTACCCACCAGATGTGTCTCCTGTAGCAGTACTACGTCAGGGGCATGTCTCTTCACATATTGTAGCAATCCTGTTCTCTTAACTTTGTCCCCCAGACCATTAACATTCCAGCTCATCAATTTGAACCCTTTGTCCCATTGCGTACTCACTGACATTCACGTGTCACCTATGAGTCTGTGTTGCCGGATTACGCTGCCTTGACGATTCCTTAAAAACATATAACAATACTTGAACCCCTCCCAACTCCCCCCCCTCCCTGCTCCCCTGCACTCTGGGCAAATATAAACGGTATGCTAGGTCTTTCGCATTCCAATTGGCCTGTACTGTCAATGAAAAAAAAAATGTAAACCAATCAATCAAACGAAATCCCACCACCCCAAACAAACCCCCAATCCAACATCCCCCCCACCCTGCTTCCCTGTATTCTGGGCGCCCAACTGCCCATGTAAACCTGCAGAGCGCCTGTCACCCCAACTAGTAAACTAAAAGTAGAAAGGGGGGGGTATAGTACCCGCCCCGTTGCCCTTCCCCATGCATTACGTTTATGAAACCCCCACCCCCTCACGCAAGTCACTGCCTACTGGCATCTCAGTCGACTGCCCACTTGAGCCACTGACCTGTGAGACACATTATTTCACCTGGTTACGTGTCCCCATAGATAGTGGAACTAGGTGCTCACTTGCTACTTACTTCATCTGGCTTGTGCAGCATTCCATGCAGCAACTGCTTCTAAAGTCAGCCATCTTAAAATTGTACTGCACATAGATTTTTTTTATAGTTCCGAAATTGACACTTTTTTCAGAAGCATATGTCAGCTGTCTTGGATCAGAACAATACCTTTAGGAGGAATGCTTTTACTTTTATTCTTCGAATGTATCTTGCTTGTTGAGCTTTTGCATGTTTTACAGTAGATAGGTGAGTGAGTGAATGCACAAATGAATCAATGGGTGGATTAACAGATGTGTAAATGGAAGTAAGAGTACATGAATGATCAGTTATTGAGTGCCTAAGCTCACTAGTGACTAAAGAGGCACTTTCGGTTATAAGCCAAGTCTCTTGGTATTGCCAAAGCTTCAACAGCGTATATATCATTGCAAATTATACTCTTTGTAATTATTTTTCTATATTTCATGCTTGCCAGGTGCAGTGCAGAGCTTTATTTAGTATGCCATTTTTGCAATACAAACAAACAATGCAAAGTGGATACCAATATGCACAATACAACTCACAATCACATCAAGTCCATGACACTGACTTACAGCCACCATGAATGGACCAGTACATGAAAGTATACATTTCTAAAGACTTTTCAGTAAGTGGAACTTTGAGAAAAATAGCAAAGTTTACAAGATTACAATAACATAATTGCTTCAATTTAAAAAATGGGCTTATATAAAAACAAAGAAGAGAGATTGCAAATATATCATTAATAAAAGAGTACAAATGAGTCTGACTGCTTGTTGGTCTAATTTATTTTTAATTTAAAATAATTTAACTAAATTCCCTTTAATTCAAATAATTTTCGATGAACCTTTTCAAGATTTTATTATTAAGTTTGCCTTATTTAACTTGTAATTTAAAATTATTAGGTTAATTTGTTTAAAATACAGTGTTTTAGTATAAGCATGGTTTTGAGTTGGGTATTTTCTTTAATGTAATAGAATATGTTCCTGCGTTATGGTTACTATGTGGGCTACTGTAAACAATGGCTGGAGTAAGGCGAGGGTGATAAAGCTAGTGTTAGGGTAAGTATTGAGATAGTTGGGGTAATGGTATAAGTTAAGAAGACGGGTTGATGTAAGGGTCTTCAAACGTAATGCCTCTGGTGTCAATTTAATGGTAGCTAAATATGAAAATCTAAATGATGGTACACTGTATTTATTGCTAGTCAACGTTGTGACGTATCCACCTCAGCAGTTTCATTCCTGAAGCTCAAGCACAAGGTCAAACACCTGTGAAACAAACAATACCTTTATGACAAAACAGCCATTGTTCAACTATACATCACAAGACAGATCCATTTAATAAGATAAGTAGAGTAACACCAACCTGTCCAGTGTAAAGTTCTCCTGCTTTCTCGCCAGTAAATAAGAACATGTTTATAAAGGTGATTAAAATACTTGGTGCAACATTTGAGTTCTCTGCAGAGTAGGCCAGCCACTTAAAGATAATCATGAACACCAAGTAGCCAAAGATACTAAGCAGGAAGACTAGTTCAGGAATAAACACCAACACAATGCTGTATGTCTTCTTGAAGTGTCTGAAAGCAGAAAGGATAAAAATACAAAAAATAATGACACTTGTGTAATTGCCTCCCAACAACATTCTATGGAAATTAAGATTGATAAATGTAGCAGCTTCTTGAGAGCAAGGTAAGTATTTCTGAATGTGACAGTACTTCTACAGTGCAGTTAACAAGTAATTCTAATCAGGCTGAAACAAGTTGAAAACTTGCTTGGCTTTTAAGGGGTGTTTCAGATGATAATAAACTTATTAGACATTGGTAGTTTGATCCAGCATCACAACTGAAAGACATTCTGTTAGACACTTGAAAAATATCAGTAAAGGCTATGTGGGTTTTAGGCCTATAGAAACAGTCATTAACCCATAGAAAGGAAACGCATTTATTCACAAGTAGCAACTGATGACAATATACACTATTAAATTAAACTGTATTATATCCTGAACTCAGCTGGCAAGAAAGAGAAAAAACAGGAACACCCACAAGGCGTATGTACTCTGTGTGTTATATAGTATAATCTAGCATTTTCAGTACCTTGTTAAGTATAATGGCTAGCTCAATTTTAAGTGCAAGAGCAAGCTTTTCTAGTATTTAAGTTTAGTGAGCATATCAATTAGGAAAGAAGCAGGGTCACTGGAAAAATAAATTGATTTGACAAATGCAATTGCAATCACGACACAACAAACTGGCAAATGATGTCCACTGAAAGAGTACACTGCACCAAAACAATGCCTGGACAATTGTACAACCTCAAATCATTGCACAGTGGGTGTACCATTCCAGAACGTGGGGCTGTGTGATTGAGAATGTTTGTAGAGAACTAAGGGGGATGGAGGAGGACCTACTGGTTGGTGGGATCCCACAAACAAAATATATGGATAGGGAGGGTTTCCAAAATTAGAGAGGGATTTGAGGGTGGGGGAGCACTGCCCGTAATACAGGAGCCAGCAATGCACTATATCTGACTTAGCCTTAGGTTGTTTATTCATTGGCTGTCTAAGATTACAGTTAGTTTTAGACCATGATAAGTCAAAACTATCTATGTGGTTTGAGAACAATAGAATCACGACAGACCTTCAATAAGTTACCATAGATATTCTTAAAAGAGCCAAAAATCAATTCAGCAGAGCAACACTTTCTAAGCAGTTATAAATATCAGGTAAATTAATATGCTTTAATAAAAGTTTCATCAGACTCCACCATCCTTTACTACCAGGATCCACTGAATCACATAAGTAGATATGTCTATTAACTGAGGGAGGGAAAAGGAAACTAACAGAGGATTATGGCCACTGTTGCCCACTGACTGCATTGAAAAAGATAAGATGTGAATAACTAGGACATTAGAAACAAACATGTAATCAATAATACTAGACCAGCCCCTATCTAAAAGGGTTGGAGATGCAACAATTATCTAAAAAAAGATTAACATTAACCAGATTCCAGTCAGAGATCAAATCTAGTAAATAAAGTTGAAGTTGATTGCCAGAAAAAAAGCAACTTCTATGTCATCTGTGGATATTCTGGAAGACTCATCATAACTCGTTTGTTCCAATTTTGCATTAAAATCACTAGCTAGAATTATGGAACAGGGTGGGGTGAAAAAATCAGTAAGAAGTTCAATAAAGAAGTCCAAGTATTTGAACAAACCATTAAAACTATTATAGTTGTTTGATACAGAACTGGCACTATAAAAATTAAAAATCAAAAAACATGTCCCCCAACTCATTTCATTTGGTAAATATGAATATGGAGGGATAACTGTGTTGCCTGACAAGTCAAATAAGTAGCCACCCAGATCTGTAGGCCCCCTTTAGGATCCCCACTAAGTGAAGGAATAGCTGGAACAACACTTGAAGCAAATCCATCTAAGTGATGTGCTTCTATAGACCATGCCTCCAGTAGTAAGATGGTGCCACAAAGCCTAGTAAAATCCAGCCAGGAATTATGGTCTATTTTAGAAGAAATGGCAGCAATGCTCCTAGAAAGAATGTATAGATCCCTCTTGGAGAATGATGTTGAGACTTTGGCCCCGATCTATATCTTGGTGGTAAGGATACTCCGTCGCAACGGCGACAGACTATGCTTACCGCCAAGATAATGGTCCGCCCGCACAATTTAGTTGTGGACTGACTATATGTTTAAACATGTCAGACAATAATCCACCTCAGCCGTGATTAAACTCCAATTATGGCCCTGTGGAGGAAGGGCTGTCTGAGGCAGATCTCTAATTCCGCCCACGTAATTAAGATGAGTGGAAAACCCTGGCAGTAAGAGGTAATGAAAACTGATAAAGGCACCCCTTGCCATGGAAGAGGATTCCCATGGCGAGGGGAGTATTTTATTTTTTTATTTTTCAAAATGCCATTTCAGGATTTTCTTTTTGACAAAAGAAAAGAACACAGCTTGGTTTAGGGCTTCGTCATGTGGATGGAGCCATGCATCAAACTATGAACATCACTGACCGGAACCACAGTGACAGCAGTTCCTACCAAAGCTTTAGCAATCAAAGCATGTATGGTTCAGGGCTACGTTAAATGGACGGACCCCTGCACCAAACTATAAACAGCACTGACAGGAACCGCCATGACAGCAGTTCCTGCCAATGCTTTAGAAATCACTGCCAGCTTGGCAGTCATTTCTAAATTTGGTGGGAGACGTAGTCTTGGTCTGGCGGACGTTAAGTCCTCCACCAGGTCAATGGAGATTACTCTGTCTGCCAACAATTAAATCAGGCCCTTTGTCCAGTTGTACAGCGACAGGTGGTGCTCGAGGGTGAAAAGAATACAGGAAAGGATCATTTACAGTCGGTTGAGGGAGTCAAGCATTGTCATTCAGTGATTCCAGAGGGGTAAAACGATTGTGAATATGGAATTGAGGATAGCTATTAGTATTAACTGCGGCTAACGGTTTGGGATAACAGGTAATAGGTACTGATAACATGAGGTTTATAAAAAGAAATAACCTAGAAGAACAGCTCTACTCCTAGCACCCAGAAGTAAACACGGTTCAAAAGACCTTTATAAAGAGGATATCAACAGTTTGTTTTTAAATATGGCTACCATACAATCCTGTGGGCCTTGTTTGATACCTGGACCCATCCAGGAGGCTTTTCTAACAAAGGCAATCTCGGTATGCAAGAAGGGGAAAACAGTCGATTATTTAGTCCATAAACAGTCTAGTTCATAAGTTCAATGAATACTTGTCAGGGGGCAGGTTCAGCATTGGTAACCTTGAATCGTCACTCCTGAGATTTCTTTCTAGAGTAGTGCCTTTCATGGCGGTCACTGAGATGTGAAAGATTATTGAATAGACTAGGATCAGCCAGACTAGAACTTAAAGAGGCCATGGTCTTCAGCAGGTCCTTGGCTTCAACAGAGAAAAATCTCTTATAAGAGCTAAAAAACAGGTTCCATTGCTGCAACAATACATGGCTCTAATTTATTAATCAAAGATAACCTAATCACCTCACTCTTTCCAGAAATTGGACAAGAGGAGGACCCAGAGGATCCAGCAAGATGAAGGGAGGGTGATACTTCCCTAGTGAGCTGTGCTGGGCTCTTAACATGGGTGTGGCTCTCTGCAGTGGGCTACTTCTTTTGGCATAATACTTTGAGTTAAATAACAAACAGAACTTTACATAGAAGATCACTGTGACAAGAAGAACATACATTGTAAACTGGAGAAACACATCTGTTTTGAATCATTAGTCTATGACATTCAGAACGGGATCTCTTTATTACCTTCTTACTTACCGGTAGTTAAAGGCTCCAAGAACAATTCCAAATGTCATATGAACCACTCCAATGATGATGGACATTTTCATTTTGAAAGAGTTCAAAAAGGTTAACCGGTTGGTTGCCAAGTTCCAAATCTAGTGACAAAAAAACAAAACCTTAAAACATGAATGTTGCACAAGTTTCAATCACAATGAATTTTAAAAGCAAACGGATAAACACAAAATATTTATTTAAATAGTGGCATAACAAACAATAGGGTATTAAATATGACCAACAATGAAGGAAAATAGGTACAAAAAAAAACTTTCACAAAAAAAGGTTAGGGCTACTGGAATGTTGATCATGGTGCAAATGGAGGTTTAGTGAAAATCTACAAAATATTCCGAGGGCATCCCAAATCCATATATTTTGAATACCATTGTTCCTGGAGAGCTCCTGCTGCTGTGACTATCATGGTGTCCTTTGCAGGAGCTGGTTACTCATGATTCATCTAAACTGGGCAACATGATGTTCAGAGGGTGTCGCTGATACAAGCCTAACAATCTAGTGTAACCGTTAGGAGCTGCAGTGTATTTATAAAGAATTCACTGGCCTTAATCTAGAAGTATCACGGTGGTATCTAGCCAAGTTGCATGTTCAATAGGAAAACAAGTTTCAAATCTCATCATACTAATGTATTTTGTTTGTTGCTTTCTGAACTCTAGGGATGGAGGACACTATAATCTGACTTGTGGAATCCAAGCCACCTGATGGAAGCCTACCTTATGCTCAAAACAGGGGAAATGATTTCTCACCCATTGTTGAGGTGGCGGAGGGAGGACCTCTTTTTCTCTATTATGTCACTGTAGATCAATGTATCATGTTTCATTCCTCTCTGCCTACTTGGCTTTCTTTTCTTTAATCTAAGAAAATGTTATTTGGAGATGTGATATTTCGTTGATGGCCAATGCAATACTTATGGTTAAGAACTTTATTTAGTTGCCAAATAAAATAGAAATTAACTGAAGGATGCATGTCTAGAGCATGCACAGCAAGTCCCATGTGTTCCTGTACCTTGGGTTTGCTTGGTTCCTGCCCATCTCCAACAACCTCTGGTAAGGACAACCAGAAAGACGTACTATTAATCCATAGGCTTAGCATGGGTTACTGGGTGGCCATTACAACTGGTAATAGGAGGACAACTTCTGTCTGCTCTTATGTATGGTAGCCAAGTAGTTCATTCTGCAAAGAGACTTCTGCTTTTGAGATCCGTGCTTGGATAATTCATGCACACAGCCTCTAACCTCAGGAAGGACACAGGTCTTGAGGCCAACAAAGCCGACTTCTCTAGGGCAGGGTGGACATGAACCTTTTTAAGATATGTGATATAGCATAGCCACAGCTCCAAAGAGCAGTAAAATGCTTCATCAAGGACATTTTGACTTCAGTAGGAGCATCTCAAAAGTGAAGGACTGTACACAAAGCGGTATGATGTGATGGGTCCAGTTAAATGCAAAAACAACAGTTGATGGACAGAATGCAGAACAATGTCATACATTCACCCCAGTACAGAGATCTGGGCCTAAATCCATCGTTTTTTGCTCACCATGCCGTTCCAGTTTGAACCCAGCCATATGCAAATCAGTCTTGACCCTGTGCCTCATGGGAACAGTCCAGCCCGAACTGCCAAGCCAGGTCCTCCCTGGACTGGAAACAAGCATCCTAGGACCGGTTTCGGGGTTTCACCCCTCTTCAGCCAGGATAGCTAGATTCCAGTGGCATGGAGAGCACGGGACCCACGTCTGGGCATACCCTTCCCACTCGGGTGACAAATGCAAAAACAACAGTTGATGGACAGGATGCAAAACAATGTCATACATTCACCCCAGTACAGAGATCTGGGCCTAAATCCATCGTTTTTTTGCTCACCATGCCATTCCAGTTTGAACCTAGCATATGCAAATCAGTCTTGACCCTGTGCCTCATGGGAACAGTCCAGCCCGAACTGCCAAGCCAGGTCCTCCCTGGACTGGAAACAAGCATCCTAGGACCGGTTTCGGGGTTTCACCCCTCTTCAGCCAGGATAGCTAGATTCCAGTGGCATGGAGAGCACGGGACCCACGTCTGGGCATACCCTTCCCACTCGGGTGACAAATGCAAAAACAACAGTTGATGGACAGGATGCAAAACAATGTCATACATTCACCCCAGTACAGAGATCTGGGCCTAAATCCATCGTTTTTTTGCTCACCATGCCATTCCAGTTTGAACCTAGCATATGCAAATCAGTCTTGACCCTGTGCCTCATGGGAACAGTCCAGCCCGAACTGCCAAGCCAGGTCCTCCCCGGACTAAAACTGAATTACAAAAATCATGATATGGAGTAAAGGGAGCTGGGAACATCAAATTGTTATAGAACTGGAAGTACACTGCACCTCTGGTTTTTACCATTTACACTGCAGATATTTCAATTAAAGGCACAGGACAATTTGCAAAGAATAACACGCATTATTTAGTTAAAAGACAAAACCAGTATTACACTCCAGGTCTGTAAGCTGGAAAATTAGCATTTTAAGCTCTAGGTCAGATCTTCTTCCTAATGAAAAAAACAGGTTTCAATTTACCTAAATGGCACTGAACCATGCCAGTCCAGGTGGATACACAAATGTGATGTTCATTTTATTGTGGAGCACTCTCCGGACGCAGTGTTTCTTACTGAAACTTCGCTAAATGAGGACTCTACCCACGATATTGTGAAAGTAATTCCTCAAGGATATGCCAAAATTAGACAGGACTGGCCTGCTCAAAGGGGCAGAGGGATCGCAATGATTTTTAGGCAAGGGCTTCATTGCTCCTCTTCACAGCTTTCAATCAATGCATGTGAATCATCACTCTTCTCCCTGGCACTTACAAATAATTTTGCCTCATAAGGGCCCTTGATCTATCACCTTTCGGGCACACTGGCTAATTTTGTCACCTCCCTAACAGATAACTTATCTCGTTTAGTACTTCACAACTTCAATTTCTTTGTCGTAGGTGACTTTGACCTCCATTTCGACAATGCCAGCTGCCCATCAGTAACGTCCTTACTAGGGAACCTGGAGAAACTATAGCTTAGTCAATAAATCTACAATTCTATGCACAGTTCAGGACATATCCTTGATCCTGTATTCTTCAACCTTGACAACCTCGACATCAAGGTCAGGCCATATCATTGACCTGTATTCACCAATGTTGACATCGAGGCCCAACTCCCCCTGAGGTGGTATGACCATCTCGCTATTCCCATCTCCTTAAAACTCAAGAGGGGTGCCAGCGGGCCACGACCCTACAACAGTTTGGCAGCGCAAGTGGGCTAAATGGACCCCTATGAGGTTTTGTCAAGAACTTGAATGCAGCCAACCCAGTCTAGATCAAAATGTGGACAAGGCTAACAAAGAAACCGGCGAATGGATTCGAGGAGCCAGAGATCCGATTGCTCGCCTCTCAAAGCAGGTCTCCCGAAAAGAGTAACTTGTAATGAAGCAGGAATGCAAATGAACTGAACGCCTTTGATGCAAAGTATATGATACACAGCGCAAAACAGACTATCTAGCTGCTGAAAAGAACTAACAACACCCTATTAAATAATCTAGACATGACTTCTACGCAACCAAAATTCAGTTAGCTCTCAATACCTCGAGAGAACTCTCTCTATAGTAAAATTGCTCACCTCACTCAATGCTTTCTCCTCGTCTATCTCACCTTCGGTGGAGAGTTGTTATGATTTAGCCTACTTCTTCTCCCAGAAGGTCAACAATATATATGCCTAGTTTCCCGTTGACGCCAGAAACTCTCCAAGTTGGAGCTCTTGGTTTAACGTCTCAAAGAATAGCAGTAAACTGCTGAAATTCAAGCCAATTCATTGACTGACATGACTTCGCTATGGTCCTCTGTGAAATATGGCTCTCCTCTAGATCCAGTATCTCCCTCTATTTTAGAGCAAGGTTCAGCAGTGAAGTATACAGTCCTATGTGACCTTCCCAATTGCTCCCTGGCCTCTGCCTGTGTTCCTCAGAGTTGGAAACATGCAATGGTAGTCCCAATATTGAAGAAACCCTTGCTTGACTCTCCGAAACCAGAAAATCATCTACATATCTTCCTTTTACCATTTTTCTCCAAGATTACTTAGAAACATGTGAACAAACAACTCTCTAACTTCCTTGAAATCAAGGATGCGCTTAATAGGACTCAGTCGAACTTTCGGCCATCTTACAGCACTGAATCTGCCTTGCTGTTAGTCGGTACATCATAATGTTGGATCTCAGTGCTGCATTCAACATCGTATCCCACAACATCGTTAAAAAGACTGTGGGAAAGTGGTATTGGTGACAAAGCCTTGTTCTGGCTGGCCTCTTTTCTGCAATATAGAATGTTTCAGGTCTCTTTAAAACCTTTTCCCCTGAAGAGTTTTCCATTGGATCAAGGAGTGCCTCAAGGATCCTTCTTAAGTCCAACTTTTTTTCTTTTTTTTTTTAAACATTTACGTCCGACCTCTCGCAAACTTCATTGAAAGTTTTGGCTTCATCATCATTTCCTACGTGGAGGACAATACACAGCTTCTAATCACTCTCTCTCAAAAAACAAAAATACCACTTCCAAATTGTGCCAAGGTCTTTTGGAAGTAGCTATCTGGATGGAGAACAACTGCTTAAAGTTTAATGATATGAAGACCGAGGTTATGATCCTGGATAACCAGTCTTACATCTGGTCCACCTCTTGGTGGCCTAATAGTCTTGGTCCCCTACCCTCAGCATAACAAAAAGTAAAAAATCTGGCTCGATGACAAGTTGTCATTTGACAACCAAGCCAACTTATAGGCTGGACAATATTTTGGGCTATGAAAATCCTTAAGATCATCCTAGGATTTCTACCAGTTTTCCAGTTGCGCCTTAGCAGACTTCAATACTTCCAAAATTCTGCAGCTGCTGAAATTTCCTAAACCGGTCTGAGTAAATTGCACTGGCTTCCGGTCAGGCAGAGAACTGTCTTTAAAACTCTCTGCTTTAGTTACAAGTAATTATCTGAAGCTGGCCCACATTACCTTAAGCCCTTGGTAAAACCATACGCTAACGGTAGGAACTTAAGATCATCTGGTGCTAGACTAGGCTCTGTTCCTAATTTTAGAGAAGTCAGAATCGGAGACAGCTCTTTTAGTTATCAGGTGCCCTAGATCTGAAACTCCCTGCCTCTAACTATTCAACAGGCACCTACTGAAGCTTCATTTAGGAACAGCAAAAAAACTATTTTTTTCCATTTCTTGTTCCTAATCTCCAATTTCTAACTTGCATCATTCTTTACGTGTGCGGAATATTCACGCTGGGACACTTCAAGGAAGTAGCCATGCACTCTACAAGTCTGCCTTATTATTAATATTACTCCACCTACTTGCAACCCCAAGTGTCAGACTGGATCCAGAAACTTCAAAGCTTCGAGGTTGCCAACAGATGGCGCTGGACTTGGGTGGAGACGGAGTGACATCATATGACACCACCAAGACTATATAGCGCCCGTCCTGGCGTACCTACATCGGTTATCCACCGCTTTTTCCAAGCCTTCGAGGAGAAGGCAGAATAACAAAACGTTTTGCAGTACCAAAATAATGTATCAGGGAATTTTATTAATTGGCGAGTATAAGTTATCCATCAAACGGGGAGGTGGGTGGGTTGGTGAGGAATCTGCAGGTAGCTAGACTATCCACCAGAAAGATTGTTATCGCAGATAAGTAACTTTTTCTTCTGGTTTGATACTTCTACCTACAGATTCCTAACCTGTAGAACAGATTCCACAGAATACCCTGCTTAGAAGGTGGGCTGATGGATAATTATACAAGAAAGTCCTGTAGGAACCGATCTTTCTCATTTCAGAGTTGAGACAATAGTGCTTAGCCAATGTGTGCAAAGAGGCTCAAGTTGCCGTTTTGCAAATATCCAGAATTGGAACACCCTGCGCAAGAAGGAGTAGTTTCTTTTCTGTAACTCCAGTTCTGTAGTAGGGGTATCTCTGTTATAGTCATAATCTAGTGAATAGTCCCGCCCATGTGCGCGGACCCCGGAGCAATAAAAAATAATCTCTAAAAGGTGACAAATCATGCAGACCTGCATACACCTTTAAGAGAGAATTTAATTTAAAGACAGATAATGCAGCCTATACCCACAGGCTACACTGTCCAGTACTTCAACTAGAATTCCACCAAAATCCACAAACAGCACTGCCTGTCCAGTTTTTCTCCCCATAGGAAAAAACCCTGCCTCTACCAGCAAAAGCCTCTGGAATGATAGAGAGGAAGGAGTGGACAGACAAGCCCCATAGGCTGCCATTATGTGGCTTGGAACAGGATACTGTGCCTTTAAGAAAACTTTCCAGTTTTCCAGAACTTTCCCCAGTATCCCAGAATGCCCAGCAGGTCCCATTTACTTTCAGTTCTTTTTGAAGGCGTAGCACGCCAGACCTGTAGCATTCTCCATATGAATAAGTATCTCTCCACCGGGGAGGAGGGCGGGCGCTTATGACTATAACAGAGATACCCCTACTACAGAACTGGAGTTACAGAAAAGAAACTACTCCTTCTGTAGTAGGGGATCTCTGTGTATAGTCATAATCTAGTGAATAGAATGGCAAGCCCATCCCCACACAACAAAAGCGGTGGAGAACACATAAGACACAGCCACTACTGTGCGAACAAATTTCGCAGCGAAGCCTGCCCAACCTGAGCATCTGCCCTGGCATCCGAGTCCAGACAGTAATGCGCAGCAAAGGTATGGACCGACTTCCAAGTGGCCGCCTTACAGATTTCCGCAATCGGAACATTACGCAGCAAAGCCGTCGTGGCAGCTTTGCCCCTGGTGGAATGAGCCTTAGGTTTACCCCCTAAGGTCTTATTAGCCTTTTGATAACACAACTGTATGCAGGACACAATCCACCGAGAGATGGACTGCTTAGAGGTCGCAAGACCAGTCCTGACTGAGCCATAATTAACAAACAATTGGTCAGACCTACGGATATCCTTGGTCTTATCCAGATAAAATTTCAACACCCTTCGGACATCCAGGGAATGGAGAGCCCTTTCCGCTGGTGAAGAGGGATTCTGAAAGAACGTAGGTAAAGTTATGGTCTGATTGACATGAAAGTCAGAGATAACCTTAGGAAGGAACTTAGGGTGAGTACGCATCACAACCTTAGCAGCATGAAACACAGTATAAGGTTCTTGACAACATAATGCCTGAAGTTCACTCACCCTGCGGGCCGATGTAATGGCCACTAGGAACGCCGCCTTCCAGGATAGGTGCTGCAATGAAGCCTTGTGAATAGGTTCAAAAGGCTCTCTCATCAGTCTGGACAGCACCACATTCAAGTCCCAAGAAGGCGAGGGAAGTCTGACAGGAGGGAACACCTTCTTCAAGCCTTCCAAAAAATCCTTGACCACAGGAATCTGAAAGAAGGACGTCTGTGAAGGGCACTTCCTGTAAGCAGTCAAAGCAGCCAGATGAACCTTAATGGAATGGAAATTAAGGCCAGACTGCGCCAGATGCAAAAGGTATGGAAGGATGACATCTTCCTTACATGTTGTCGGATCAAAGTTCTTGGACTTACACCAGATACAGAACCTCTTCCACTTGTAAGCATAGGATGTCCTAGTGGAAGGTCGCTTAGACTCCTTCAGAATGTCCATACAATCGTCTGGTAGATTCAGATGACCGTATTGCACTATTTCAGGAGCCACGCCGCCAAACTCAAAGATGAGAGGTTGGGGTGCACCATCCGCCCCCCGAACTTCGTGAGAAGGTCCGGCCTGCACGGCAACCGCATGTGAGGAAGGAGAGACCGGTGAAGAAGGTCCGTGAACCACCACTGCCTGGGCCACTCCGGGGCGATCAGGATCATCCGCGCCCTGGACTGGGACAGCTTGATGAGCACCGCCGGAATCAGGGGAATGGGTGGAAAAGCGTACAGAAAGCTGTTCGACCAATCGATCCATAGCGCATTCCCCAGCGTCCCCCGCTGGTAGTACCTGGATGCGAAGTCTCGGCATTTGCTGTTTTCGGCGGTGGCGAACAGATCTACGTCTGGAGTCCCCCACCTTGCGAAGACTTCTCCTAGTACTTCGTCGTTTATGACCCATTCGTGGTTTTCCTGAATCAGCCTGCTCAAGGCGTCCGCCTGAGCATTCTGCACCCCTGGCAGATGCGTGGCCGTGATCGTCAATCCTCGGGCCAGCAGCCAGAGCCAGATCGCCTGCGCCTCCTGCGACAGAGTGCGCGATCTCGACCCCCCCTGCTTGTTGAGGTAATACATCGTGGTTGTATTGTCCGTCTGTATCAGCAGCGAGTTGGTCTGGAAGGACGGAAGGAAAGCCTTCAGTGCCAGGATGACAGCTCTGAGTTCCAGGAAATTGATGTGGTACGTCGATTCCAAAGGAGACCATTTCCCCTGAATCTGCAGGTCCCCGGAATGCGCACCCCAGCCCTGGAGAGAAGCATCCGTCACCACATTCGTCGTGGGAATGTCCTTGTGGAAGGGAACCCCCTTGAGGAGGTTTTCCGCCGAACACCACCACTTCAGAGACTGACGAGCATGTAGAGACAGTCGGATCTTGTCGTCCCAAGAACCTGTCTTCTGATCCCACTGATCCTCCAAGCACTCCTGCAGTGGTCGCATCTGTAGACGTGCGTGCGGAGTGAGGAAGATACAGGAGGCCATCGATCCCAGTAGAGACGACACCTTCCTCACAGTCGTCGATGGAGCAGTCCTGAGGTCCTGAGCCTTCCGAAGGAGTGATAACCGTCTCTCCTCCGAAGGAGACACGCTTGCTGACCGCGTATCTATGGAGGCCCCCAGGTACTGTATGCACTGTACCGGAGATGGGACTGATTTGGACATGTTGACGTGTAACCCCAGCTTGTTCAAGAGCTCGCACGTCCAACGGAAGTGTTCTTGCGCTTCCTCGAAGGATGACGCCTTGATCAGCCAATCGTCCAGATACGGGTAGACAAACACCTTGTTCCTCCGCAGGTGTGCCGCCACCACCGCCATGCACTTCGAAAAAGTCCTGGGAGCAGACTTTAGCCCGAATGGCAGTACTGTGTATTGATAGTGATTGGCGCCGACTTGGAATCGCAGGAACTTCCTGTGCTTCTGTGCTATGGGCACATGGAAGTACGCATCCTGTAGATCTATGGCACAGAGCCAGTCTCCCCGTTGCAGCTGAGGGTAAATCTGGTGCAACGATAGCATGCGAAACTTTTCTCTGCGAATCCACTTGTTTGCTTGTCGCAAATCCAGAATGGGCCTGAACTCGTTCTTGTCTTTCTTGCGAACGAGGAAGAACCGAGAGTACAGACCTCTTCCCCTTTGAGACAAAGGTACTTCTTCTACCGCCTTTTTTCTCAACAAGATGTCTGCCTCCGCCTGGAGCTCCCTCAGCTGGAAGCGAGAGCTGACCGGCGGAATCGCTGGAGGCGGGCTGATGAACCGAAGACTGTATCCATTGCAAACAATATTCAGCACCCACTTGTCCTGAGTAATTTTTCTCCACTCTGCCGGAAAAAATCGAATGCTTCCCCCCACTGGAGTGGGTAACGGTTGAGGGGGAAGTAACAGCTCAGGGCCGAGACCCGGCCGGGCCCTTGTTTGTGGTAGTAGCCTGCTGGCCACCTCTACCCCTCTGGCGCTTCTGGAAGGGCTTGCGGAACTGCTGCTGTTGTGGCTGCTGCTGTCCCGAGCCCTGCCCACGCCCTCGGCCCGACGACCCGAACCTCCTCTGGAACGGTCGTTTCTTTTTCTCGGCCTTCTCTAACCCGACGGCCGTCAGGGTTTCCGCTTCAGCCTTCATGCGGGCCATTTCATCGTCCGCATGCTTCCCGAACAGGGTTTCCCCCGAGAAGGGCAGGTTGGCCACTCTCTGCTGCGCCTCCGGCTTGAGGGACGTCAGGCGCAACCAGGAATGGCGCCGCTGGTGGACGCCATGACAGTAGGCGTGGGCGGCCAATAGCGATATATCCGCTGCTGCGCTGATCGTTTGGTTAGAAACCAGCATGCCTTCGCGCACCGTCTCCAAGAAGTCCTCCTTCTTGTCTCGTGGCAGGAGGTCCGCATATTGCTGCAGGGATTCCCACAGGGCCCAGTCGTAACGGCCCAACAACGCCCCTGCACTCGCCGCCTTCATCGTGGTGGCAGCGGTACCACACACCTTCCTGCCCGCAGAGTCCAGCCAGCGGCTTTCCTTGTCCGGTGGCACCGTGGAGGCCGGGGCGGTCGCATGTTGTTTTCTCGCCGCCGTCACGATAACCGAATCCGGTTTCGGGTCCCCTCTCAAGAATGACGGATCCGACTCCGGGGCCCTATATTTCTTCATGAGCCTGGACGGAGCGGCCTTCGCTGTTGCGGGAGTGAGGAACAGTTACAAAGCTGGTTCCACCAGTCCAGGCACGAGAGGCAGGAGGGGGCGAGACAAGTGTCTTTTATGAAGCGTCTCAAATATCACGGACGTCGTGGGTGTTGGAACCGTCACCGTGATATTCAGCTTCGCAGCCCCTCGCAACAGCACCTCCTGGAACGAGACCAAGTCGTCCACCGGCGACACCCTAGTCCCCGGGGAGTCCGACAGCGTCGGGGAAAGGTCCCTGTCCGAGGAGCGCGACCTGGACCTATACCTTCTGCGGCGTCGTCTAGAGTCTGACGAGGATCGCCCTCGGCTCCGCGATCGTCGCCTCCTGTGAGAGCGGGAGCGCGACCTCTTCGGCTTAGGCCTGTCCGCCGGTCTCGCTGGTCCAGGCGACCGTGGGCGTCGTGGCTTCGGGGTCCCTTGCGGCGGAGTCGGGTACCGTGGAAGGGAAACCGACCTCGGGGGGACCGGCGGCGGCACCGCAGGAGTGCTTGGCAGCAACAGAGGCCGGGGTGGCGGAGACAGAGTCCGCGGCCGCGGAGGAGGCGGTGGAGGAAGTGGAGACGGTGGTGGAGGAGGTGGCGGTGGTGGTGGAGGAGGAGGCGGTGGCAGAGGTGGGAGAGGAGGAGGCGACGGAGACCTCCGAGGCGGGGTATACACCACTGAGTACACCGATCCCGGCGACTCTCTCTTCCTCGACCTCGACCTCGACGTCGACCTGTGCCTCGACGGCGATCTTCTCGGCGTCGACTTACGCCTCGACGGCGACCTCCGCCTCGACGGCGACCTCCGCCTCGACGGCGACCTCCGCCTCGACGGCGACCTTCGCCTCGACGGCGACCTTCGCCTCGACGGCGACCTTCGCCTCGACGGCGACCCTCGCCTCGACGGCGACCTCCGCCTCGACGGCGACCCTCGCCTCGACGGCGACCTCCGCCTCGACGGCGATCTCCGCCTCGACGGCGACCTCCGCCTCGACGGCGACCTTCGCCTCGACGGCGATCTTCGCCTCGACGGCGATCTTCGCTTTCTCGACGTCGATCTCCTTCTCTTCATCGACGGCGAGCTGCGATCCCTCGACGCCGAACGCCGACGCCGGGTCTTCTCTCGACGTCGACCGCTGGACGCAGTCGAAGACGGCGTCGTCGCCGACGACGCCGATGTAGTCGACGGCGGCCTATTCAGGTCCCTCGACGGCGATCGTCGACGCCGCTTCTCCCCAGAGCCCTGGGGAGACGGCGAACAGACGGTGGTCATCCTCCTCGACGTCGCCGTCGACGCCCTCGACGTCGACGGGGAGCGGGAGCGCTTACTGGTCTTCCTGCCCCTGGGGAGCCCCCCAGAGGCCTCAGCATGGGCCAAATCAGCCCCTCCAGACCCACCTGGTGCCTTCAGTCTTCGCTCCTCCAGAGCTTGAAGCCTGCTCTTCATCCTGTCCCTCAGGGTTCTTGCTGAAAACGAGTGGCAGATGGTACAGCTTTCAGGCACGTGGGACTGGGGAAGGCAAGCTATGCACACCTCGTGTGGGTCAGTTTTAGCCTTCTTTCGACCACATTCCGGGCACTTGTCGAACAAGCCAGGCATGTTGACAGTACCAGCTACTAAACACAAGAAAAAGTGACAAAAATTGCCAAAATCTCAATGAAAAACCTTGAAAAAGGTAGAGCTCAATGCTCCAGGGTCCTGCTAGCAGGAGCCGGAAAAAAGAACTGAAAGTAAATGGGACCTGCTGGGCATTCTGGGATACTGGGGAAAGTTCTGGAAAACTGGAAAGTTTTCTTAAAGGCACAGTATCCTGTTCCAAGCCACATAATGGCAGCCTATGGGGCTTGTCTGTCCACTCCTTCCTCTCTATCATTCCAGAGGCTTTTGCTGGTAGAGGCAGGGTTTTTTCCTATGGGGAGAAAAACTGGACAGGCAGTGCTGTTTGTGGATTTTGGTGGAATTCTAGTTGAAGTACTGGACAGTGTAGCCTGTGGGTATAGGCTGCATTATCTGTCTTTAAATTAAATTCTCTCTTAAAGGTGTATGCAGGTCTGCATGATTTGTCACCTTTTAGAGATTATTTTTTATTGCTCCGGGGTCCGCGCACATGGGCGGGACTATTCACTAGATTATGACTATACACAGAGATCCCCTACTACAGAACAGGAGTGATAGATTTGGCTCTGCTGCAATGAGCCCAAACCCCTTCAGCTGGCGTTTTCTTTGCAAAAGTGTAACACACTTTAATGCAGAGAATTATCCACCTCCATAGCGTCCGCTTTTGAACCCTTTTTGGCACCACGTAGCCAATGAAGAGCTGATCATCCAATCAATGTTCCTTGGTGTGATCTAGGTAATAGTTGAACACTCTCCAAGGATTTAACTGATAACTGCTCCTCCTCTTTTTGTGGTATTGGGAGAGGGGTAAAATGTGGGAAGGGTGATGGACTGAGCAAAATGGAAGCGGGGGGGGGGGGGCACTTGGAAATAAAGCAGCCCTGCTTCGTAACACCAACATATACGAGGAAAATGTTGCAAAAGAAGGATGTCAGCTAAAGGCTTGTAGCTCATTGACTCTCCTAGCAGACATTATTGCAAGCGCAAAAATACAGTTTTGATAGTTAACATAGAAAGGGTACAACTGTGAAGAGGGCTCAAATGGTTCCCCCATTAAAAACGTAAAAACCTAATTAAAGTCCTATTCAGGAACCACAAAGGACTTGGGAGGAAAAAGATGTCTCAAGACTTTGAGGACACGCAATACCATTGGAGACTTAAACAGGTTTGGCTGATCCGACAGAGGAAGGCAGACAAGGCAGCTAAATAACCCTTTACAGTGCCAATGGCACATACCCACTAAGCCAAGGAAAGCACAAACTGTACCATATGGGATAACTTGGACTGCAAGCGATCCACTCCATGGTCCACACACAATGCAACGAAGTTGCACTATCTGCTAAAAAAAAGCCTTGATTAGTGCAGGAGCGGCATGCAGATAAAATTACGTCTACCACCTCTCTGACAGCTGAAAGGAGTTCAGTTATCCCCATTCTATCTCCATGCATGTAGGTGGAAGTCCAGAACCATTCCCCTCAACTGAGAGAGAAGATCCAGCCTGAATGGCAGGCAGAGTGGGGGACACCTGGAGAAGCGCAACAGGTCAGCATATCATGCCTTTCTCAGCCAATCCAAGGCGATGAGAACGACTTGGGCCCAGTCTTGGCAAATCTTTCTCAGAACCTGAGGAATCAACGGTATGAGGAGGGGAAATGCGTAGTGCAGCGGAAAGCTCCCCTCAACGGAGACTGGAGGGCAGGGCCGGACTGGGAACAGAACCCAGCCCTGGCAAACTGCTCAGCCGGCCCCCCCTGGTGTGAGGGGGAAGTGCAGCTGAGCAGTTTGCGAGGGCAGGTTTCGGCCGATTTTGTTAGAGGGCCAATATTGCCGACCCCCGGTAACAAAAACGGCCTGACAGGGCCTCAAAACCGGCCCCACCCTAGCAGCCTACCGGGGAAATGCCTGGTGCTAGCTATGGCCAGTCTGGCCCTGCTGGAGGGTGCAGAATTGCGGCCATTGAGCATTCTCTGAGGAAAGGAGCAAGTCCACCTGAGGAGTGCCCCAATTGCCAAAGATTTTCTGGATAATCTGGACTATCTCTGGCAGAAGACACCACTCGTGTTCGCCAGCATGTGTCACGTGGCCCATAGGGTCATTGCCGTTTTCTCTAAGCTAGGATGAGCTTTGCAGACTCTGCATGGCTTTGCGCATGTTTCTACTTTACTTTATTTTTCCAAAGACTTTCTTGGCTCTTTTCATATGAGAACTGTCTGCAGCGTTCGCTTTCAGCCTGTTCCTGGGATTTAGTCTGTACATGATGTGCAAGGTCGAACAACAATGTCCCTTGTTATTCTGTTCTGGTCAGGCCCTAGCACCTAGATAAAACATACTAATGCAGCTGTTCACATACTTTGATATTATGGAGATGCATGCATTGGGAGTGGACACTTGGAGAGGGACTGTATTCTATTTTCTCCTCGTTGTGGCACGCATACTGCATTTTAGAGCACGTTAGTTGAAATAAATATTTTTAACTGTTTCGTGTCTCTGTCAGATCTTATTGTGGACAGGTACAAGAGTGCGAGCGAAAGGGTGTGTCTTGCAACCGCGAGTCCTGAGAGATTCAGGAGTGTTTTATTCTGGGGTGTCTAATCACTTGTTCCTCTGTGAGTGAGAAGGAGGGCAAGTGAGACACTATAGCTATTTTGCAGTGGCTTTGCTGGTTTTATACCTCTGTAGTGCAGAGTCGGCTTTATCTCTAAAGAGTTTAACACCATGGAAAGAGAGGTGCATGAGATTAGCTAGGACGTCGAAAGAAAAATTCAATGTGTGAAGCCAAGTGTGTAGTCTTACCGAGATGGAGGTTTCCTGTTGCTCTGCCGACTGAATCTGCGTATCCAAGCTGGATTTTATGATGTGTAGTGAAGCATTCTGGCCATCTGCTATGGCTTCTTGAAAGGGTTCTTACATGTCAAGCGGTACATGAGGGAGAATCATTTGCACCATGTCCCACAAAACATGGTTACATCGTGGAGCAGACAATTTGCATTAAGAAATTTGAGGGCCATGATGCCTGCTGAGAAGGTTTTCTTCCCCCAACCCTTCATCCTTTTTAATTACCTGACAGAAGGGACTGTCAGTTTGTGCCCCTGAACTAGAGGCCTTTATAACTAAGCTTTCCATGTATGGGTGAGAACTCAAGAAGGTTAGGTCGCCAGGAGCCAAAGGATACCGGAGAGCCACAAGGCGATTCACTACTAGCAAAATGAGGGTTTCTCCCATGCTGCTAGTACTGGGTCCAGGAGAGCATAAGTGAACAGGAGAAGTGGCTCAGCTGGAGCCATCAAAGGAAGACTAACTTCTGTGAGGACATTTTGGTGGGCAATGTCAGGTCTGGCACCTCAGCAGCCCTAAGCATCACTTTTGAAGAGTGAAATAACCTCTGGTGTAGGTAGTCCTGTTGAATAATCCACAAGTGAGTTCTGGCCAGGTGTGCAGTCTTTGTACCATTTAGGTTGTTACAAGTCTTTTGGATGTGTCTAGTAGGTTGACTGAGGAATTGCGTGGATAAAGTGAAGGAGAGATGCTTCCAGAGAGGTCATCCTGACCCTGCTATCTCGCAAGCCTGTTCATGCTCCAATTCTGACCATTCTCAAGGACTACTGTATTACGTTTGATTTTTATAATTTTCTTAGGATCATAGGATTTAGATTCATTTTCCCCCACATTTGTGGGTCTTTTATTGGATACCCAGTCTCCCATGGCCCACTTCTGAGATTAGGCCCCATGTTTGAAATCATAGTAATCTTTGTACCTGGCTTGATGAGAGGCAATTCCATCTCCTGCCGCACTTAGGTTAGGTTCCACATCTTCTCCCCCACCAATCTACTTGGGGAAGAATTTGGTGCTGGGTTTCCTTGTTTAAAGAGACGAGAATGGGGAGATGCCAGTGACATGGTTGGGAGTAGTATTGTCATGAGGGTTTAGGGGGTGCCAGCGGATGTTGCTAAGTTAGCATTAGTTTGTGCGTTGCATCACAGCCATCTTGCCGCTTATGCACACGACACTACATGCCTTGGTCCCCGTAAACACTTTTGCTCGTGCTGCTTCACATGGGAACTGTCTGCCTTTCACTATTTCTGTTGTTCTCTGAGTTCTCATCTGTACATCGTGTTCAAGGCCAGAAAACAACTCCACTGGTTAATCGGCTTTGATCCGCCCCACACACACATATAGACATAACATGGAACACAGCTGCGCTTCTGACTTTCTGGGTGCTTTTAATATTGCACGGGATGCAAGTTAGACACTTGGAGAAAACCTTTCCAGAGGAAGAGCTGTGCTTGTCCGGAGATGTAAATCCTATCATCTAAGACTTGAGGTAGGGGGTTCCGCTGTCTAAGCCCAGAGGTCTTCCACTGATATATTAAACATAGCTTGTAGCACGGGGAGGGTGGTAGAGCGCTACAAGGCTTAATCCAATGTCATTATAATATGCTATCCCCTTTCATATTATATGGAATAGTAACCATGCTGATTATATTGTTTTTATGCATTTCTTTGCAAGTGTTAGCACGTGTACTGCATTACAGAGCATGTTAGTTGAAATAAATATTTTAAACTATACAGTGTCTCTGGTTACTCACATTATGAACAGGTATGAGTATCTAAGCGAAAGAGTGTCTTGTTCCCACAAATTCTGAGAGGCCCTGAGTCGCATGTTCTAGGATATCCAATCATTGGTAGCTCCGCTGTAGTACGGAGAACAAATGGGATACTATAGCTAGCCGGATAGGGGTTCTGGGCACTGAGGCGTGTTTTTGGTACTCCACAATACACCGAAGTCCTGGTTTCCTGTGCATAGTTCTGTGTATGTGCGGAATCCCTGCAACATGGCGCACCTACGTTTGGGTCTGGTGCTCATTTACGAGGCTCTTTAGTAGTTCTCAGTACTTGTTCACAATCCCCTCGCCTCTGTTTCCAGAAAACATTGGTGACGGTTTACCTGCCTATATTGTCGCTTTTATAGGTGATTCAAGCTTGAAATTTACAAAAAGGTATTGTTCGTATTTTGAATTACGACCCAACATTGTCTTGCCGCCTCTTTCCTTAGTGTTTTCTTTTTCAAGTTTCTATATGGAAGTTGACATCGCGGCGCACAGCTGCTTGGCGGTCCAGCAGCATTTGCTGGTGTCCGTCTGATCTTTGTGGTCCAAGCCGACCCAGTCTACACATATGAAGTGTTTTATTCCTGGGTGACATTTCCAGCAATTGAGGGGGCGGATAATTTATGGCATAAATACAGCCATTCCGCCCTTCCTGCTGTGTTTCGGCCATATAGAACTCTAGAAGTTCTGTTGACGGTATGGCAGCATCGCATTTGGTTTGATGGCGCCCTTCCCGTAGCCCTGACACGTCTGGCCCGTTGTCGATTGATGGGGCCACTTGCCCCGTGTTGATGGGTCTTACGCTGCATCCACGGCATTTAACGTGCGATGTAGCAGTCCTCTGTCTCGTGCACACTACACTAATCCGTGTGTATAGAGCATTGGTTCAGTATGTGAACCGCAACATCCAGGCGGGAGCACCTGGAGTAGCACAGCAACCAGCTGGTGCTGGCGGTGTTACTATTAGCCCCGTAATGGTTAATTTGGTTATGGGCAAGCCTCCCCAAATAAGGAACATTTACCTTATTGGCTTGCTGAGAAATTTGACCAGCTGGAAGCGGTGTTTCCACATACCACTCCTGTGGAGAAGCACCGAATTTTGATAATTAGTTTGCAGAAAGACTTAGTACCCCAAGTCACTGATTGTGAGAGTTGGGGTAAAATATTCGTGGCAGTTTATGCAAAGTGTTTTGGCACACCATCCATGACAGTACTCCCCTCTGTAATAAAACGTGTTCAAGATGAACACGGACCGGAGGCGGCAGTCGAATTGGGGATGAAGTTAGTTGGAGCGTATGACGTGGTTGCTGATCTAATCCTTGCTAATGTTAAGGGTGATGCAGTCAACTTTCAGGTGTCTAATGCTTTGGCTCTTGTCCCAGATGTAGACAAGCCCCGCGAATTACCTAGGATTATTGCCCAGGCATATAAAACAGTTGGCGTAACAGGTTGGGTGTTAAGCCTTTTGCTAAAGTACCTGCACAACCGCAGGCACAACGGACGTCTCAAAATGAACAAGGAGGCCGTCCACAATTCCCTAAAAAGAATTGGAAGAACAACAAACAGGGGAAAACACAACAAAAGCAAGGGGGATGGGCACCGTCCCCTATGCCTTCGGTCTCAGAACTCACTTATGAACTGCGTGACTGCACGAGAATTAAATCTCCTGATCGATTTCAGGTTCCTGATACGCGTTCTCCTCGTTCTTCACAGTAAACATCAGGCTCATATGCCGGTGAAGGTGATCGCCAGGAGCGCGGTTGAGGTGCCCCGCAGGGACGTGAGCAGCCACAAGCTGGTGACGGAAAGGGAAAACAAGAAGACTTTGTGGCCTTCTTGTTAAAGCAGTGGCCGCTTTAACTGCGAGGTATGCCACGGACGGTGAGGACCCAGCTCCGGAATCAAACATGGGCAGTAACGCTGCTAGACAGCGCAGCAGAGGTTACAGTAGTGCGGCAAGCACTGCTTCCATTTCTGGAGGCGAAAGCAACTGATACTTTCATCACAGTTGAAACTGCTGACACCCGAGTGGCTCCCCCTGACAATCAATCGATCAATCAATCAATCAGTTAATTTGTAAAGCGCACTACTTACCCGTAAGGGTTTCAAGGCGCTGGGGGGGGGGGGGGGGGGGGGTGCTGCTGCTACTGGTCGAAAAGCTAGGTCTTGAGTTGTCTCCTGAAGGTTAGCAGGTCTTCAGTTTGTCGTAGGTAGAGGGGGAGGGTGTTCCAGGTCTTGGCGGCACGGTGGGAGAAGGACCTCCGGATACGCGGGACCGTGGCTAGGGCGTGTCAGCGGAGCGGAGTTTCCTGTTGGGTACGTAGAAGGAGAGTCGACTGTTGAGATAGGCTGGGCCGGTTTTGTGGAGTGCCTTGTGTGCGTGGATCAGAAGCTTGAAGGAGATTCTCCTGTCGACGGGGAGCCAGTGCAGGTTCCTCAGGTGGAGGGGTGATGTGGTCGCAGCACGGGACGTCGAGGATCAGGCGTGCAGAGGCGTTCTGGATTCTTTGTAGTCTGTTGATGAGCTTGGACGAGGCTTGGACAGACTATATGACATTAGTATTCTTATAGAAGGTGACATAAAATGCATTATCAAAGGTTTTTTTGGGGAAAATCTGACTTCTTCATATGACATCCTGTTAGCAGAGGCAGACTGGCCCCCGCCTTTTGTTCTAGCAGCTCCGAGAGGGGAGGAGGTAATCCTCCCCAGATTTTCACACAGTGTCCCAAAGGAGCACGCGCAACATTTTGCAGAACAGTGGGCATCGGCGTTTGCGCCGGCTTTATACCGTACTCAGGTGGGTTGGGATACAACATCTCCCCATCACGAGATTCCATTGCGGTCCATGCCACAGGCACAACCCCAATATCCCATCGGTAGTGAAGCAAAGGCTCCTGTAGCGGAAATACTAGACCAATTGGAGTATCATGGGGTAAGTGTGACATGTGTGTCACCTATGAATAACCCTCTTTTTACCGTGACCAAGACAGACGGGTCGTACCGCATAATTTTGGATTACCGACATTTGTACTCTCATTATCGGACGAATGCGGTACAGAATACCCATAGCCCTAGTGGACAGTCTAGTTCGGTAAAAATACAAAACAACACTAGATGTATCCAATGGCTGTTTTAGCCGCCACAACCTGTCCCCTTTGTCAAGTCATTGGACAGCTTTTACACACGGCGGCAAACAAAAACTGTTTCCTAGATTGGTGATGGGCTATAAGAACAGCCTGGGTGTTTTCGCCGCACGTGTATCCCAGGATGTCACATTTATCTATGATTCCTCGTTACAGACTCAGGAGTCGCTGCAATATGAATTTGTTCATCCAGCTCCTCTGTCTATGCGCCCGCTCGAGGAATACTGTTGTATCATTTACACTGACGGTTCGGCGCAACCGGCTATTGGATCTAAGCATTCTTATTCTGCAGCCTGTGCGATTGTGGCTGGTTCCATAGTGAATGGTGAAAGTCCAGTGTGGTTCACACACAGGCTCTTGGCGACTGTACCGGCAAATTGGCTGAGCTGCGTGCTTTGGTGCTCGCACTGGAGTTTGCAGATCCTAATGTGACTACTTTGATTGTAAGTGATTCCTATTGCAATGTGCAATCTTTCAATGACAATTTATTCTTTTGGTCTCAAAATGACTACCGTGATTCCAAAGGCAAGACAATTAAGAATAAGATGCTATGGGTTTCGAGTGGCAGAGCTAAAGGAACGACTGCCGCTCACAAAGGTAATTCATACTCTTGGCCACCAACGTGTAGGAATACACGCAGTTGGTAACAGCTTAGCTGATGAAGCAGCTAAGTCAGCAGTGGACACGTGCTTAGTAGCAGCGGTTACAAGATCCATGAGTAAGATTGATGATGACATCTTGGCAGCTATAACTGCTACAGAAAAGGGAGGTAATTATCCAAAAGGATTCCCTTCCAAATACTCTTATCATGTAAACCCTGATAACGTTCCCTATGTGACAATTAACGTTGGTGAGAAGTTGATTCCAGACGCGGACCGCAGGCTTACACGGATAACGCAACACACGATGGCATGGCCTTGGCGCATGCTGGTGTGTCTGCTACAGTCAGTATCTTGCAACAACGTTACTGGTGGCGTGGCTTATATAAACAAACACGTACTTATGTACTTTCTTGTGAGATTTGTCAGCAAATCAAGCAGTCTCCTGTGACCCGGCCACCACAAACACCGTTATGCATATCCAATAGACCATTTGCTTGTGTTTATTTGGATAACTGCGGTCCATTTTCTTCTGATACTGCATATAAATACATTTTAGTTGCAGTTGATTCGTGCACACGTTTTCTATGGGTCTGGCCACAACACAGCGCTGACGCTCGAACTGTAGTCAAGGAATTACGGATGGCATAGCTTGGATACAGTCCCGTTTCAAAGTCATGGTCCGACAGAGATGATTAATGTTCCAAATGTACTTCTTGTCTCAATGGTTGATGTGGTTAAATATAACATACGTTCAGATGACTGGGATGTGCGAGCAATACAATCTCTGTTTTCAGATTTAAAATACTATGCAGCATTTGATGCTGAAGACTTGTATTTGGATTCTGCAAATTATGCCGACTTATTTTGCTATCAGCATTATGGCCACCATTATTTGCATAAGGCAACTACTTTTCGAGCTGTATTCAATTACACACAATGGGAACATTGTCCCGCCCCACCAATAGGGAGTTCTAAGACCCTGTTGAATAAATTGACATATTTGACGAGTTTTGATAACGCAAACCCTGAATCTTACTATTTTAAATTAAATTCTAAATCAAATACGAAAGTTATGCTTACCCACACTAAATTGCTATACTCTGATTCCTTTATCCTTAAATTGGCGGTGGGTGGCTATGATTATTGGAAAAATACAGTTGATTTAAAATCAGTTTGGGTTTCCAAATCCTGGCAGGTGCAGGGCACAAAAGCTTTGTATTGTGCATGTCTTATACCAACACAAATACTGTTCTTGAACGATTCTAAAAGACTACTTGTCTGGGTTTAGCTACGGCTAAACAACTGAAGGCTCCTGCTTTTCCTTCCCTTGCAGAATATCCAGAATGGAATGTTACTACCAATTACACATTTGAGGAGTTGCAGTCTCTACTTACAAATGCAACATTTAATATCTCTAATATTGGCTCTATGGGGTGGTTGGTTTGGCAATGTGGATTTATCAGATTTCATAAAAGGCCCGATTGGCCCTAGGCCTAAACGATGGATAAATGCAGTTTACAATGAAATTTGAAAATTGTCTCAAATTGAAGCCACTTCACGTTTAAGGGCTATAGACCAAGCAAATCTTCAAAAAGTTCTTCCTGTAGCAGATAAAAGTAGTAATAACCTTTCTTCCAGGATATACACATGGGACAATATTGTTTCTTCTGTTGTTGATATTGTACAGGATGATGCATCTGTGTTATATCATGGTCCGAACCAATTGCGCTCTATTATGCAGTTAGCATGGACCTTGCAGACGCTTAAAATGGGTGCCATGGGACTATGTAAATTCGTCATCTTTGTTTTTACCTTTCAATTTGACTGACAGACAACAGTCTATGTCCATGATAGATGCAATCTATACCCTTTTACAAATAGAAAAATTAGACCCTTTACCATTCTCAGTAGCGGAAACAAACTCTGCTGTTTGGCTCGTTCATGGGGTTATAACACTGCCGTTCTCCTTATTTAAATTTACATCATGCATGAAACATTTTCTTCCTAGGTCGCTATGAACCATTAGGAAATTCGTTCCTTCATGAAGTTTGGTCACTCCCCTTCACATTTAGATGTTTGCGTGATGACACAGAGGTGTATCTGACTGGTGAATCTTGTGATTCTTCCACTGGACACTCCCTTGTGTGCAAAAATATACAATGCACGTAGCCTGTAATTTAGAAGCGCCTAATTTAGAGTGCATTTTAAAAGAAAAGCCCGTCTCCTCGATTAAACCAACATTCACACTGTTGTCTAACGGTAGTTATTTACTTCTGAATAATGAAAAATGCTGTGGCATGTTAATAGGCATACCGTACATTGTGACTGTGTCACAACGTGTAGTTTGCAGCAAAAATGTGCTATTTCCTCCACCTCGTGGGAGTCCTAATATCTCAATTTGGCCTTCCATTCCGACCTTGAAGGCAGAGTTCAACAAGCTGAGCCGAATAATTGCGTTATTGTCCCAGAAAGAAGTTTCTCTCACTTCTGCCCGTGAGACCTATGTCCTGCAGGTGGCTAATACATGAACAGAAGTTCAAGCACTTTTAAACACTACCTCCCACAACATTTTGGTGAGCTAATTCATTCTATCTTCAATGCTTCGCATACAACAGGGCTGGCTCATTTTTTTTTAAACTGTGAGCTCTGGCCTTGAAACATCTTTTCAAACTTTTTTTTGGTGTGATCCCGGCTTTCATTCATTCTATTTTTTCCAGCGTCTTCGGCGGGTTGCCACTAATACTCGCCTTAGCTGCTGGGGTCTTCCTGTTTATTTGCCTGCTCCGAAATGACTGCCCCTCTTGTGGTCGTACACAACCCGGCCCGGCTGCAGCTGCTTCGTAGCCGCATGCTTCAGTGCTACGGTACCTTGCCACTGGCCACTCTAAGCGTGGCTTATAACCGGTCTTTCCGATTTCCATGGTACACTTGCGTGCAACCAGTTTCCTCATGCTTGGAATGTCCTTTTCAATGTGCTTTGGATCGCTGCCTCACAAACACAGCGTCTCCTGACCAGGACTTTGCCTTACTGATGAGCCCGCTAGTGTCTCATGAGCAGGACTGTTCCGGTAGGAGTTTGATGGCATGTGCAGCTGCGCTAGGAGTACTAGCTCGGTGGGACATCGGTGCGGCAGCACGTGATTTCCTGCAACAAAGTTACATCGAGTACCACGCAAGTTGCCTACCGATAGTGCTGAAAGCACCCATCGTTAATGAGCATGTTTGCTCCTTCGAATTACTTAACTGGATGGTGTCTACATTTTCAGACGATGACAATGATCTCCTGATGGAAGCGGTCACAACTTTTTGCGCTTACACGCTGATGGATTGATAAGACCTGGCCACCCAGACAATTTTTTTAATTTTTTTTTCCTTTTCATTATTTTTTATTCACTACCAAAAGGATATTTTTTTTTTGCGAAAAGAACTATACTATATTTCTCACCCTATTGACATTCTTCACTAACAGGTCCTATAAGCTCTTCTTGCTCAGATTTTCGAACTCTGTGTTCTACTTCGATCACTGTGGGTAGGACTGCCCAAGGGGAGGGTGTCGTGAGGGTTTAGGGGTGCCAGTGGACGTTGCTAACTTAGCATTAGTTTGTGCGTTGCGTCACAGCCATCTTGCCGCTTATGCACACGACACTCCATGCCTTGGTTCCCGTAAACACTTTTGCTCGTGCTGCTTCACATGGGAACGGTCTGCCTTTCACTATTTCTGTTGTGCTCGGAGTTCTCGTCTGTACATCGTGTTCAAGGCCAGAAAACAACTCATCGGCTTTGGTCCGTCCCACACACATATAGACATAACATGGAACACAGCTGTGCTGACTTTCTGGGTGCTTTTGATATTGCTCTGGATGCAAGTTAGACACTTGCAGAAAACCTTTCCAGAGGAAGAGCTGTGCTTGTCCGGAGATGTAAATCCTATCATCTAAGACTTGAGGTAGGGGGTTCCGCTGTCTAAGCCCAGAGGTCTTCCACTGATATATTAAACATAGCTTGTAGCACGGGGAGGGTGGTAGAGCGCTATAAGGCTTAATCCACTGTCATTATAATATGCTATCCCTGTTCGTATTATATGGAATTGTAACCATGCTGATTATATTGTTTTTATGCATTTCTTTGCAAGTGTTGGCACGTGTACTGCATTACAGAGCATGTTAGTTGAAATAAATATTTTAAACTATACAGTCTCTGGTTACTCACATTGTGAACAGGTATGAGTATCTAAGCGAAAGAGTGTCTTGTTCCCACAAATTCTGAGAGGCCCTGAGTCGCATGTTCTAGGATATCCAATCATTGGTAGCTCCGCTGTAGTACAGAGAACGAATGGGATACTATAGCTATCCGGATAGGGGTTCTGGGCACTGAGGCGTGTTTTTGGTACACCACAATACACCGAAGTCCTGGTTTCCTGTGCATAGTTCTGTGTATGTGCAGAATACCTGCAACAGTATGAAACACCCACAAAATATCCTGTAGTGCCTGTTCAACTGACAAGTGATTGATGCAAGCAAGCTGGATGTTCTCTTTGACCTTTTCCATTCACTCTTTCGACCTGGCCTTTAAGCCAGAGGACAGTACAAAGCAGTTTTGAGGTGAGTAATGTCTAATTTGGATAAAAAGGTAGTCATGGCTCTATATGTGAATTGCACTACATTGTCAGTAACAATGATGGATGGAATTCCTTCTGAGGCAAACATGTCTCATAGAAAACCAATGAGGGCTTCAGTAGTAGTTTGGTTGACCATCCTAATGACCATCCAGTGAGAGTGGTAATCAGTTAGTAGGAATGCAAATTTTTTCGTTACACCTTTCCTGTTGATAGGACCAATGACGTCTAGTGCCAGTTTTTCTCCAGGGTTTGTTAGGGATGGAAACCAGGGATAACGGGGCTTTCTGGTTGTGTTTAGTTTTGTCGCTATTGGCACATACGTTGCAGTTCTTCACCTTAGCTTCTACCAATGTATCCATGTTAGGAAACCAATAATGTTCTCTCAGTCTAGATTTTGTCAAGCTTCGTCCCTCGGTGACCCTCACGTACGAGATCTATAGTCTTGTCTCCCAACCAGTCTGTTGGTATTATTTTGTTGTTCATTCCAAAATGCGGTCCTGGTGTAGGTTGATTTCATGCCAGACTTCTCAAAATGTACTTAACTCCTGACTAACTTTGTTGCGTGCTTTAGGCCAACCCCGCAAAGTGTAGGTTTTGAGATGGGTCACGATGGCATCTTGACTGAGCTTTACGGCTCATTCTGAATGGCTTATGGTGGAAGAGTGGATTTCTAAAATGGGGTATTCGGGGGTTTACTCCTCAATGCCTAAAGGTGCTCTGGACAGAAGTCTGCAGTTGAATTGAGGCCGCCTGTGACATACTCTAATTTAAAACAAAAGCTTTCCAAGCCCAATACCCTTCTGGCCACCCTGGGCGAGCAATTCAAAGTAGCCCTGGGATTAAACATGAAAATGAGAGGCTGGTGGTCAGTTTGTACGGTAAATTTGATCCCCAAGAGATAGAATTTAAAATGCTTGATAGCTCAAAAACAAGCAAGTGCTTCTCTCTCCACCACATAGAGATTTATTTCTGAGTTGCTAAGGGTGCGTGAGGCAAAGACTACAATGCGTTCTGTACCACCAATGACTTGAGAAAAAACGTGGCCCATAGGTCTTTGTTGCTGGTGGTAAGAATCGTTTTTTCTGCATAGGTCAAAATTGTATAAGTAAGGCGCAGAGAGAATGGCGTTCTTTACTTTCTCAAAAGACAATTGGTGCTCTTTTTGCCAATTGTATGGCATATTGTTTTTGGTAAGATCCCTGAGATTATTTGTTAAATCAGCAAAGTTTTTCCCGTATTTTGCCAAGTATCCTGCGAGGTCCAAGAAGGACTGAAGTTCCTGTTTGGAAGAAGGTGCGGGAGCTCTCTCTACCGTGTCAAGTAGGCTCATCTTGGTTTTGAAACCGTCCTTAGAGATGGTGTGCTCAAGATGGTCAACTACTCCCACGCCTATTTGGCATTTTTCTTCATTCAAGGTTAGGCCCGCCTCTTTGAATTTCATGAGGACTTGTCTTAGAGATGCATCATGCTCCTTAGTGGTGGCACAGTATATTAAAATATCATCTTGGAAACATAATGCCTTGGGTATCCCGTCTAAAACAAGCTGCATAATTTTTGAAATACGGCAGCCGGTGAGGCCAACCCGAAAGGCATTCTAAGAAACATGAATGACCCCTGGGGTGTAGCACAGGGAGTTAATTCCCTGGAGATCGGGTGTAATTCCACCTGATGATATGCCATAGAAAGATCTAGGAGGCTGAAACACGTTGTTTACACCATAGCACTCAGGATTTTGTGAATACGAGGCAAAGGGTGTCTTTCGATGAGAATGTTGTTATTAAGGTCTCTCAGATCAATACACAACCTAATGTCATCTCCATGGGCCTTCTTAGCAATAACAACCGGGGTGACCCAATCAGAGCAAATCGATAGGTTGAATGATGCTTCGGGTTTGTAATCTGAATAGCTCTTGCCTGAGAGGTTCTCACCTACAGTGTGGTATGGGTCTAGTTTTGTGGATCAGAGGTCAGGCATTGGGTTTTAGTTTTATCTTGTGCCGGAAGTTTTTTAGAAGGCCTAATTCGGATGTGAATATCTCTGGAAATTGGTTGCATATAGTTTTTCTTGCATTGGATAGGTCTATGGTGAGCACTTGTTCTGGGTTATTCGGGTCCAGTTTAATCCCTAATTCTTTCTGATGTTGCCAGCCAAGGAGATTTTACCCTTCTTCACCCACATAGACCTTCCCCATGGTAGATCTAGATCGGTCTTCGAATGTAATGCAGGTTTTTATCATGCCTCTTAAAGGAATAGTGTCCTTGGTGTATCTGCTGGAGGAAATGTCGGCAGACCACAACTTTCCTTCCTCGCAAATGTTCATGCTTTTAAAATCAGAAATGTTAATGGATGTGAAAGGGGAGCACGAATCTGCGTACATTTTAATTTGCTTGCCATCCAGACCAATTTCGCATTGGGGGTACTTGATTTGGTCGACACTATTCGATTCATGTACTTGGAAAACAATTTTCTTCACAGGTTGAGCTTTCGCGTCCGTGGCCTCACCTACATCATTCTGTTTTTTAGACAAGCTCTCGCTAAGTGCCCTGTTTTGTTAAATTTTCGGCAAGTGGAGGACCTAGCTTGACAACCGGGATGATAGGCCAAATGTTTATTATTACCACAGAGCTAACATTTGAGCTTGCTGACTTCTGTGTCGCGAACATGGCTGGCACTTCTATCAGATTTTACCCTACATACTGTATCATCAATCGACAGGTTGGAAATCTCTGATACATGCTCAGAGTCAGTGTAGGCAGGGGTTTTCATTTCTTTGAAGCACAAAGCAGTATATTCGATGGATTTAGCTAATTCGATAGCGTTATAAAGGTTAGGTTGTCTCTGCAATAACTTCTCTTGTATTTTGGAATTGTTGGTACACCTTACCAGTTGGCCCCCTATGAGACAGTCATTGAGTTCTCCAAATTCACACATTCCACTTAACCCCCTTAAAACAGATACGTAACAAGTTATACTTTCTTGTTTTCCCTGGGTCCTACAGAAAAACTTGTGGCATTCCACGACTATATTAACGTTGGCTTTAAAATATAATCTTAATTTCAGTAGGGAGATCTCATATACGTCGTCATCAGCACAGCGAACTTGTATGGGGTCTGGCAATGTGTCAAATATCTTCCTGCAATGGGTGCCCAGGTTGTGTAGCTAATTATGTTGTTTCCTTATGGGGCTGAATTTCTCCTCCCCCCCCCCATCCATCAAATAAGATTTAAATATTTTTACCCACTCCTTCCAAGGGGTGCTAGGCGTCCCAAATTCGTTACGGAATGTTGATGGTTGGGCCATGCTAGCAGCCATATTAATGCCAAGGGAATACTCAAATGGAATACTGTAGTGTGTGTATCACCGAGTATGCTGGTGACACACCGAATGGCTGAATATACTTTATAACGAAATGTGCATATCACTGAACAACTTGTGACACGCTGAATGGTACGCGATTCACTGTAGAACAGAATTGAGGAAAATAAAGGCAAGGGAAAGCTTCACCGCATAGGTGTGTGTGTCACTGGAATAGGACTAAAAAAAGGATACATAAGTGTGCGTATCACCGAAGATGCTGGTGACACGCTGAAAAGGCTGAATATACTATTTTTGTTGCACTGTGCGTATCACTGAATACCTTGTGACACGCTGAATGGTGTGCATGTCATCGTCGAACTGAATGGAGGAAAACAAAGGTCTGGATAGCTTTGCCGCATAGGTGTGCATGTCACCGGAATAAGGGGTGCACACTAGGAAGAGAAATAGCCCCAAGAGTGAGCATTTCACTGTAATGGCTTGTGACATGCTGAAAGGTGTGCGTGTCACCGTTGACCTGGACAGCGGAAAGCAAAAGAGAGTATGATTTCACCGCACCTCAGGAGCTGTGCGAGTCACCGAAGCAATAGATCAGAGCGTTACGGTAGGCTCGCAGGAAAGCCCTTGGAGGGGGGGGGGGGGGGGGGGACTGCTGTGGAGAAAACGCCTCTTGGGGCCCATCATCCAGAGCGGAAGCACCCAGGGGCCATGGGAATACTGGGATCCGGCAATGGCGGAAAGCAGTGGCTGAGCACAGGAGGCACTGGAGCTCTTGGCCAGAGGAAAGTCAAGCTCTGAAGAGAGTGCGCACCCGTGCCTCCGAAAGATGGCAGGAAGCAGAGGCCGAAGAGCACAAGAGTCACTGGGAACAGTGGCAAAGCGGAACGCCCGCAGCGGAGCTAGGCAGAAGAGAGTCACGAAAGAAGCTCCGGGGGAAGGGTTGCAACAAGGGCCCAGGAATTTGGAGAGAGTACCTTAACCATGTAGGCCACAAGGTGAACACTCGGAGAAGGTGACGTGGTGGATGGAGCCAGAAGGGAAGGAGGTCCGTCCTGCTTCCTTACACTGACAAGTTGTCGCCCGTGTTATAAAGAAGCTCCAGACGAAATTAAGTTAAGATGTTTATTACCGTCTCCACTATTCCACCAGAAAAAGTAGGTACAGGATCACGCAGCCACAACGTTCTCTCACAACTTCACTAGTGAGGCTCCACAGCCAACATTCTAAGGCAGCCTCTAGGCCAACTGAAGGGCAGTACCAACAGGGAAGGAAAAGGGGGGTAGGTGGGGAGGGAAAGGGCATCAGGAAGGAAGGTATCCCCAAATAAATACAATATGATATAATATGTCAGATGTACAACGAGGGGAAACAATATTAAGAAAGAGAATGTAACAGTTACTCCAAAGTAGTAAGTTACGCAACAAGGGTTTTAAATTACAATTCTCCAATCACCAAACTTGACAATCCTATGTGCTCCCAATTCAAAGTTACCACTTATTTAACATAGTAAGGGAACCCAATGTTATTTGACGGGAGATGTAGGCCTCACAGTAGTGACAAACAGATTTAGGAGCTTTTCAATACCACGGAGTCTAAGAGTTAAAAGCACATGTCCAAACCTTTAGATACACTGCACTCTGCCCTATGGGCTGTTTAGGGTCTACCCTAGGAGTGATATATGTATTAGAAAATAAGGTTCATTTTGACTGGTTGAAATGGCTGTTTAAAGCTGTACACACAGGCTGTAGTGGCAGGCCTGAGACAAGCTTAACCCCTTGCATGCTCATGATGTCCGGGAGCCGCCATGAGACACGGTGGGCGTGTGCTCATGACGGCTCCCGGCCATCATGAGCACACGCCCCAGAAATCCCTCTGGTGTGGGCACCAGAGGGATTCCCTTTTCAGATAAAGAGCCTCGGGAGCTGGGAAAGAGCTTCCCCAGCTCCCGAGGCGCTCCGCCCCCCCACCCCCTCGTTTCAGTGAAATGACAATCAGCACGCACGGCGCGGTGATGTCATTTCACAGAAACTGAAATGAGCCTCTAGGCTCATTTCAGTTTCACTTTCTACGTACTCAGGGGGCTATCTCAGCCCCCTGAGCACGTAGAAAGACGGGAGCGGTATCGTTGGAAAGGGGAGAATCACAACTAGCTGATCACTCAGTTGGGGAAAGGTCGTGTAATCACCCCTTGCTTAGATATAGTATACCTATATCTACCCTTATATCTACCCTTATATATAGACACATGGGTAACCTTTCAGTCACTCCTATGGCAGGCCTTAACAATCCTGAAGGCAGAGTGCTTGGTAACATGTGAGATGGTGCTCTAGCATGAGCTGAGCCTGTCTGCAGCTTTCTGAACCATTTCCTTATAGCTGCTCTATGATATCGCCTACCATATACTCTTAAAGTGCCTTATAATCCTCACGGTTATGGCAACTATGGTTTGGCTTTATCAAAACATGTTGTGTAAGGTGAACACTTTGGAATACTACCCCCACACCATTTCTGGCGATGAGGATAGTATTCCCCCCTTCTAGAGGGAGAAGACATGTTGAAGACCTACTACCCGGTTAAAGTTAACCAGAGCCCCAGCATCACAAAATGGATGCTGCTGCCACAGACACAAGTCTGACCTCCTGCTGCTGGGAGTCCTTCCAGCGAGGGAGGCTTGGACAATAGGTTTCCTGCCTTGGGAGGTGCTAGCACCACCCTAGACAGGATTTAGTGTATTGGGGCAGGGAGGGATGAAAGAAACGAGACACTGCCTGGGGCACACAAGGTGTCCCATGCATAGTCCGGTTCAAACCGGTGCTGGGGCACTCCAGCCCCAGTCCGGGCACGAAACTGGACAAAGGGAAGGGGTGTAACCACCCCCCTCCCTGGTCCCACCCATAGGAGGGACCTAGCAGGTAACCCAGCCCCCCAGATTAGTATAAGAGTGGGAGCTGAGTCCCTAAGACTTTGGATTATCCTGAACTGAAACTAGACACGAAACTCTGGACCTTCGACATTCAAACAAGAAGACTGAAGAATCTCCCTTGTAGCCAAGGAGTGGCCACCCTGTGCAAACAGGCACCAACAAGCAACCTGCCATTTGCTTTGCCCAAGTTCTACGAGGAACCGACTGCAGAGCCCGACCAGCGCCTTGACCTCCAGACTTCTCTGACCGTGATCAACATCCACAGCCAAGCTGAGATCCGTGGAGGCGACGAGAGACGTGGGACCGACTACCTGGGAAAATTGGCGAGTAGCTTCCAGCGCAGCTTCTGAGGCATCCTGGTGCTCTGGGGATTGAGAAGCCCCAACCCCGAGCACCATCTGCACCGAAAATCAGCCCTCCACACTCCACGAGTTCTGCGTGGGGCCCTTCTGCATTTTCCTGCTCGACGCGTCTGTTCGGTTGCTTGCCTGTCGGCTAGTAGCCTCAGTGACGACGAACCCTTAACTCTTTACCGCTGGTTTGGCTCCTCCAGACTGGCCCTTGCTTCCCCGTGAAAGAGAAGCACCTCAGACCTTCCTGGTCTGCACCTGAAGCAAATTTCCCATTCCGCGTGGGGTGCCTTTGCCAAGGCTTGTTGACTCCAATCGGGACGTCGACTCTGCCAGCAGCAAGATTTTTCGCGGGACAGCTCGTACCCTGGTTCTGGTCATCCTCGACACCTCCTGGTCCACGCAGCTGCAGAGACAAGCTTCAAGACATCACCTGTGTTCTGCACGACATCGCCGGGTTCCTTCCTGGTTCCACACGGTCACTGGCTAGTGACCCAGACTTTGTCCCCTCTGCTTGCAGGTGTTCTTCCTTCAAGATCCACCCTTGGATCCACCGGACATCTTCCTCCTGGCCGCCTGCCAGCATCTGTTCTTCAGGCATCCATAGGATCCAGCGACGACACCCGACACATCTTCACACCTATGCACCCGTCTCCTGTGGGTGAGGTAACGCGTGTACTCCGGTGCTCCAGTGGATATTGACTATCCAAGTGTCTAAGTCTTTAGTTGCTTCCTCCTAGTTACTTCGGAAGTGTCCTTATTCTTCCTATTTCTAACTGTTACATTCCCATTGACTTTAATGTAACCCGCGTGTGTGTTTCCACACTGCACACGCTTCCTGTGGGCCTCCCACTTCCTAACTATTGGTAGGGTAGTGTAGCCCCAGCGATTCCCTAGGCCCTAGGCCTACTCCCTGTTCGTGACGTGGTACTTATACCACTTTTAGTATATGGTTTGCGTGGCCCCTGGGCCTAACTGTATTTTTCCTGTGTAACTTAACGTATGCTACTTAAGAAATTGTTGTGCTTAGACCTCTGAACTCATAAAGAGTGCGGAGGGTATATGTTAGAATAAATACATTCTAATTTTATATATATCTGGTGTGGTGTCCTTTCATTTGGTATTCAAGGGATTGTAATGGTATAACAGCTGGCTTCACATGCCATATAGAGTTTAGCCTAAGACTGCTCTTGTCCATGCTACCACTAGGATAGCTGGTCTATAAGGTTGACTTTACAACCAATCACCATAAGGGTTGTTTGGACTGATACAAGGTGTACACTAGAACTAGTGACATCATATATCAGACCAACTTCTCACACTGGGTACATGTAGTACCGCTTTACCAGGGACTTAAAGGGTACATTAAATGTTCCAATTGAGTGTAAGCCAATTCTACCATGTTTAAAGGGGAGAGCACAAGCACTTTAGCACTGGTTAAGAGTGGTAAATTGTGCAGAGTCCTAAAGCCAGCAAAATTGGGTTCAGAAAACAGGAGGGTGAAAGCAAAAGTTAGTAAATGCCCAGTAGAGAGGGCCAAGCACAACACAGAGAATGAATCAAAGTTGTGGGCTGGGTTTACAAGAAGGGAGCACTACCTATTGTGTTTCAAAGAAGTCTGCTTTCAAGTAGCATGACTTCACCTCTTTTATATATTGGAGAAAGATAGGAGTGGTTCTCTTCGATATGTGGATGTCGTCAGTCTAGATTCTGAGTGCATAGATGGTCATGTCTTTCCTTCAATGACATCGCAATCAAAGTCACAGCTTCTGCCATAGTCCAGAGCATCAAAGGGCTTTTTAGGCTGCATATGAATATATTTTGATCCTGTGAGAAGTTGGCCTGGCATATGCTGTTCCTAGTTATGCACCAGTCCAATTCGACTCTTATTGATGATAGGTTTAAGACAACCTTTAAAGAAAGCTATCTTAGTGGTAGCTGTGGAGAGCAGCCTTCAGGTTAAGTCTTGAAGGAGTGTTAAGCTTATTGTTTTACCATAATAACCTCTTGAATAACCAAATGAAAGAGTAGCCCACACAGGTATATATATAAAATATATGTATTTATTCTAGACAGAATCCCACAGTCACTTTATGTGGCTAGTGGCAAAGTTACACTTCAAACAAGCATTTATAAACACAATAAATAGCACAGAAATCAATGGGCCCCAGGGGGGGACCAAACCATATACTAAACTAGTGGTATAAGAAGCACGACAATTTTACAGGCAATGCCTAGGGCATTCAGGATCGCTTGCCCCTTCAGAATCCACCCACAGTTAAGAGGAAGGGGACCCACGGGAGACACGTGCAGTGCAAAGAGCTGCTATCGGGATCGCAATATTAGCCTATGGAGAATGTCGCGGTTGAATATTTACAGTTTAAAGACACTTCTAGCAGTAGTACAAAGTTAAGGCTTGAGACTTAAGGCTTTGGAGAGCCCACCACCACTGGAGTACCGAAGTACCACTGTTACCTGCCCCAGGGAAGCCGGGTGCATAGGTCGATTCTGGTGTCGGGTTGCGGGCTGATTTTCAATGGAAAAGGAGTCCAAACTGCTGCAAGCTGAAAGCGTCGATGAAGTCGTGAAGATCTAAGATGTAGAAAATGTAGAGAAGAACCTGAAAGCAGAGGGGACAGAGTCTGGGTCACGGCACAGTGACCAGGGGGCTCACAGCAAGGAGCCCTTCGATGTTGGGTGCTTCAGGTGAGGAAGATGCAGCTTGGCTCTGCAGTCACGGGCTCCGGGAGGCTTCAAGGAAGGCCAGCTTCTGGAGGGCGACTGTCCCACGTCGGATGAGGGTCGCTGCGGTGTTAGTGTCCCTATTGGATCCACTAAGCCTTGGCAACCGCAACCCACGCAAGATGAACAAAGCAGCTGCTGGTGCAGACCCACGAGGTCTGAGGGTGCTCTCCTTTGGAGAGAGCGCAGAGCAGGCCTGGAGCAACCAGGGGAACTCTTGGATGTGAAGATTGTCCTCCGCCAGGGCCCACAAGTCGAGAGAAAAGGGACCGCGGAAGGCAGCAAAATGGAGTGCGTAAAAGGGCTCCCCCGGGCCACCGGAGCGGGCTAGGGAGCTGAGATTTGGCACGGATGCTGCTGGAAGGTTGGCTCAGAAATGGGCCAAAGCACAACTTCCCCACTGGTCGGGGTCGTGTGCTATGCAAGAGGTGGCCGGGGTCTCGGGGTATGCAGGGATCTCGGCACCCACGTGGGCCACGGTGCTCAGACTTGCTGGGCACGCTCACAGGACTCTGGGATGCTCTGGAGACCCACCTCAAGGTTGCTGGAAGACGTCGAAGTTCGTGAGAGCAGCGAAGTTCCAACCGGGTATCTTGCAGTCTTTCAGGTGCCTGCCAAGCAGGGGGATAACTACTTTATCTCAAGGGAGATTTCTTCAGTCAGCTGGGCAGCAGCTCGTCGAAGGTCAGTTCTGTAAATTTCTGGATTAATCTGAGGCTCTGGGGCCAGGTTATTCACATATATCCCCAAGATTAGGGGATGGTCCCAACAAGAGCCTACCAATCAGAGTAGAGGCGGGAAAGGGTGGCTACACCCACTCCCCTTTGTGTGTTTCCCGCTTGGGCGAGGGGCAGGGTGCCCCTGAATCGGTTCCAGGCGGTGTATGCAGAATTGGGGCTCTGCAGCTGCCTACGTGCAACTCTGAAAGGACATTTGGTGCACCCACCCTGTTCCAATCCACATATCCTGTCTGGGGAGGTGCTGGCACCTCCCTGCCACAGGAGCCCTATTGTCCAGATGGCGAGGCTGGGGTTTTCGATTTGGGAAAAAGGGGGTGGTGATGGACAGAGTTTCTGAATGATGCAGAATACTCCTACCAAGTCAAGAGATCATGGTTTTAATCCATCACCGTTTTTTAGCTCACTGCACCATCCCAGCTCAGAACCTGGCTACATGCAAATTAGTCTGTACCTGTCCCAGTGCATGATGGGAACAGGGCAAACCAAACTACCAAGCCAATTCTTATACTGGGAAGGAAACAAGCTTCCGGGGACCGGTTTCTGGCATCACAGCCTTCGTCGGCCCGGCTTGCCTGAATCCTGATGGTGCAATGAGCAAGGGACTCACGTCTGAGCATACCCTCCCACACTGAGTGTGGATAAAATCGATTTGGGAAAAAGGGGGTGGTGATGGACAGAGTTTCTGAATGATGCAGAATACTCCTACCAAGTCAAGAGATCATGGTTTTAATCCATCACCGTTTTTTAGCTCACTGCACCATCCCAGCTCAGAACCTGGCTACATGCAAATTAGTCTGTACCTGTCCCAGTGCATGATGGGAACAGGGCAAACCAAACTACCAAGCCAATTCTTATACTGGGAAGGAAACAAGCTTCCGGGGACCGGTTTCTGGCATCACAGCCTTCGTCGGCCCGGCTTGCCTGAATCCTGATGGTGCAATGAGCAAGGGACTCACGTCTGAGCATACCCTCCCACACTGAGTGTGGATAAAATCGATTTGGGAAAAAGGGGGTGGTGATGGACAGAGTTTCTGAATGATGCAGAATACTCCTACCAAGTCAAGAGATCATGGTTTTAATCCATCACCGTTTTTTAGCTCACTGCACCATCCCAGCTCAGAACCTGGTTTTCCCCAGCAACAGCCAGCCAGAGTCGTGTAGGTGGCGGACAGTAGCCATTTTGTGGTACATGTGCACTTTTAAATTGGAGTCTAAATTCTACCGCTTTTCCCATATCGCCCTCCTAGCAAGGGGGAATCGTACCCTCATGCCCATGGCTGGACTGGGGGTATGATTCCTTCATGTTTGACACCAAACACGATATGTTTCTGTGTAGCCATTCTCAAGTTATTGCGATGACGCGATTCACTTATAATGCGGTTAAGAGTATATGGTATGGCTACACTACAAACAACCCAGTAACGATTTTACGAAGGTTGCAGAGAGGTCCTACTCACGTAGGGGTCCCCCCTCACACATACCTCAGCACCCAGCCCTGTAGGATTACCAGGGCCTGCCATAGGGGTGACCTATGAGAGTATATGTGTTGTAAGGGTGTGGGATATAGGGTACCTACATCCCTGTAAGGGGTGCTAGCACCACCTTACCCAGACTACAGTAGTGGTCTGGTGGTGTCAGTTTGGGTGGCTGTCCCAGGGTGGCACAATAAGTGCTGCAGCCCTGGTAGGCCTACTGGGGGACCCATGCCCTGGGGACCCATGCCCTGGGGACCCATGCCCTGGGGACCCATGCCCTGGGGACCTAGGGTACCATCTACAAGGGACTGGTAGGGCATGCCCAGCATCCAATTAGGTTTGTACCTAGAGTACTCACATCAGTTTTAGGGAGAAAGCAGATAGGCTGGGGTCCTGGATAGCAGGATCCCAGCCAGACTAGTCAAAACCACTCAAATACCAGGCAAAAAGTTGGGGCCAACCATTAGTCAGATTCCACTCTCCTACAGATCCCTTCGGTTAGCCATTCACCCAAATATAATTGCTACAGAAAATAGCCTCACTGCATAACCTCTAGCTCCCAGGGGGTTCTATGGGGCATGCCATGCTCCCTAAATTAAAAAACAAAAAAAACCTCATCTATCCCCGGAGAACGAAGGCACCCAAGAAAGTAATCTAGAAACGGTGTGGAACACTGAAAGAAGTTAGTGAGTTTTATGGCCAAGGAACATGAGCTGCATCTGTGCCTTAAATAAGTGTTCCATGTTTGAATTTTAAGCACATTTAAAGGCCACTGGTTAAACAAAATGGACCCCATGTAGGTTGCATGCAACTTTTCTTATCACAAGCATTATTTAAAACAAGATAAACACTAACCGGATCTATGCCAACAGGATATGTTCCTCTCACTACGCCCGTCATATTCGGATCCATCGTCAGGTACCTATTTGCTTTAATGTCATCGTTTCTGAAATAAAACCAAATATAAAAAACACTTAAAAAGTGGCAACACATGATCCTTCCAATTTATTTTTCCAGATAAAGCACTATGGAACACATTTTTAAATCAATTTTCTGTCTTACCTGTTACACTGTCAAACCCATTTTACCATTTTAAATGTGGCAAAGTACATGACATAAGTTTAGCTTGCATGAGATTCAGGGAACAGATAAATCATCATCAGAATGTAAAGGAGAACCTGAAAGCATATCGTAAATAGTTGAGGCATGTTTACCATGACACTCCCCATACCTAATGTAAGCATTTTGTTTTTTTAAAGAGAACAATCAAGTTTTCAAAAATCGAAATGGGTAGGTCACAGTATGCCCATTTTACTACTTGTGGGCTTGTGATAGTTACAGCATGTCTGTTCTAATTAAAAATATTTAGACATTCCTAAGACGGATGGGATCGTCAATCATCATGAGTAATGGCATTTTTCCTCTTTACATCCCTTTGGTCTGCAGTGGAAAGAGGGAAACACTAAGACGCAAAGAGTCAAGGTTCATAAGAAAATAGGTTCTAACCTGCAGGTTTTTTTTCTCCATTTTAGGACTTCTGTTTTTGTGGATCTGAGCCATAGTGTGGGTCTCCATTATGAAGTTTTTGTCACAGGTGTCCTAATGCTGAGGAAACCTGCTGCCACAGGAAAACCGGACCACAATATAATTTACCATCAGAGGACAACGTCAGGAGTTGGGTCCCAAAAGAGACCAGGGAATGGTGGAGCACTGTAAAATTATCATCCCTCATTTATAAGTGAGGGACCGCTGAAGAAGAATGTTATTTCTGCCATAGGCTGTTGACTTTCGATAATGAACATGCATTTTCACAGGCAGCAGGCCAGACATTATAATTGTGAACACCCTGACAAAGCCAGTAGGCCTGACCTTTTAAAAGTATATATGTATACTTGTATGCTTTTCTATAAGCACAAATGGGCTTTACTGCGATTTAGGGGTTAGGGTTGGTACAAAATGCCTCAAAACAAAGTGTCAAGTCTAAATACAGAAGGTCCCTTTCCCACTGTGACCTTTTTAGGGCATGCGATTTTCACCCCGTTAATTTGCAAGTTCTCTTTGGGGTGGGTTCCACCTGCCAGTTTATAATTTTGTGAATACTATTTAGTTGTGTCTGTATTAATGGATTTGAAAATAATTTGACTTTTATTGTGTGTGTTCCTGAGTTCCAAGTGTCTAGCCTACAGCATATCCATGAGTGGGATGTATGAACCACAACAGCATTTACAACGAACGCGTGTACAACGACAATGCTTTTTTTTTTTTTTACCACGCATATGCCTTTACCACAAAAAGTGAAGTATTTTACTAGTAATTTTCAACCCTTTTTTATATGTGTATATATATATACTTAAATGTATGTAAGTGGTTTCTAATTACCTGTAAAATACTTAAATTGTTGTTGTAAAAGCATGCTTGGTGAAGGCATATGCATGGTAGAAAATTAACATGTCAGTTTAAAATATCTCTGGTCCAGTAACTCTGCTTGTCATCTGCGCGGAGCCTTGATGTATGTGCAGACTTCATCCTTAGGGCACGCCTTAGAATCAAATTAAACGGCGGTCCAAGCTGTGGAGGCAGCAATGTTGCAAAGAAGAAAAGCAGGCCTGTCTGTCTTTGCAATGTTCAAGACTCAACAGAATGTCGAGGGGGCTTGTAGAAGGTACTTTATGACAAGCTTTTAAACCACTGGGGAAACTGACATTTTCACCAATTCAAGAGTGCGACACCCATATGGGCTTTAATATTTATGCTCAAACTACAGGCTACATAATTCTATGCGCTACCAGGTCACATGATGTTAATAAAAGGAGAGTATCCAATTTGAATGTATGTCGTTACTACGCATTCCGTTGCAACGCATGCCTTTACCACGCATGCGTTACAACGGAATGATTTTTCTACGCATAACCCTTTCCACGATTATTCCTTTACCATGCATAGTTTTACAACGATTTTTGTTGTAAATTTATACATGGTAATGGCATACTCTTGGTAAAGGTTATACCCCCCCCCCCGTACCCTTACCTGACCCCCCAGCCCCCAATACTTATTATAATTACCCCTGCCCGTTACCCTCAATCCATATATTTATTTTTTAAATTTATATTCCCCTTACCTCTTCATGTCGTCTCCTCATTCTTCCTTGTTGACGTTTTAGGTCTTAAAGTTGAAGCGTCATTCCCTTTCACCTAAAACGACTTCGATTTCCTCCCCAACCAGACGTTACTTCTTTTTTTGGGGGGGGGGGGGGGGGGGTGGTTGGGAGACCTTGCCACCCAAGAACCCATACCCACCCGAAACCATAAAAATTCCACTGCCACCCAAAAACGCATACCCACCTTAAACCTTAAAAATTCCCTTGCAACCCAAAAATCCATACCCACCCTAAACATTCCCTTGCCATCTAAAAAACAATACAAACCATAAACCCTTAAAATCCCCCTTCTACCCCAAAACCCATACCCACCCTAAAATCCCTATATCTATGAATATATATGTGTGTGTGTGTGTATATATATATGATATATACATATTTATTTAAATGCTTTCTACTTGTCTGCAAAATACTTACCTTTTCGTTGTAAAGAAATCCGTGGTAAAGGCATATGCGTTGCAAAAAAAAAAAAAGAAAATGTGAAAGACTTTTGTGGTAAAGGTATTTTCGCTGTAAAGGCTTTCATTGTTTGGATGTCGCCATAAACAATGTTTCCCACATCAGACCACTTTGGACTTCTCTACTTCGTCATTCTGAGAGTCAAGTGCTAAAACCTGTACTTGGTCCTCCGTTAGAGGGCCCATGGTAAAGAGGGCTCCACGACACAAGGGGTGAAAGACCCCAGTAAGCATAATTAGGACCTAGTAACCTCAGATTGTCCTGGGACCTGCTGAACCAGATTTCTCACAGTGCACACTCAGGTCAGACCACTTGCTGTACAGAGGACCCATGCCAGCTGGGGTCAGCCACAGTGCTAGCCATTTTCTTGTCATAGTTACCAATGGGTCTTGAATCGTGCACTTAAAGCTGCCTGTCGGTATGGCTCTATCACATCATGCTGTTCTCTGGCAGTTTAGCCAGCTCGGACAGTTTGTTTCTGCAGCTTGTTCTGGGCACCCAAGTTCTAGTGGGATGGGGTTCATTTAGTTAGGTGCTAGCTGGGAGTAGCAGAGTTTGAAACTGTAGAGGTAGTTCTGCGAGAGCAGCAGTGAGAGAAGCCTATACCAGGTCATAGGGCTGTTAGTAAACAATTGAAAACTGTTCCTTTCTTTGATGTCTCACATCGGCTGGGCTTGTTTGTAGTAAAGAAAGTAGCACTCTATAATAGAAGGTGTACTTTCAGATAAGTATTAAAGATTACAACTAATGGATTAAAATCATGACAGTGGGGTCCATAATTTTGTGATAATAAGAGAAAAGTGTACACAGGGAATTGAACATAAGGTTGATAAGAAACCTTCATAAGTTGAGATAAAGAATGAAGCTGGTGAAATGTCTTGTATACCTTTGTGGAATTAAAGACAAGAGTTGGTAAGATTGAATGGTTTTCTGAACTATAAATGGTGAGAAATATCGGTAATCCTTAACACTGGACTGATCATGTTGAGAAGAGACTGCACGGTGATTACAGCCCCATTTGTAGTGAGCATAACATTTTTCCCTCACTGCATTACAGCTGTTGTGTTAAATGTCTGTATTATAAGCTGTGCAGAGTGGCATGCTTGAAGTAAGTAATCATGAGGTCTTGGAAGTATGGTGGTCAGTTCTGTACTTCTCTGTCCCATGCTTGTACGCCCCTTTGGCTTCTCTCCATTACAGTTATACCCACAACCACTGCAGCTTTACAGCCCTCTGTCTTGGTATCCAGCTACCTGTATTTGACTCACCCAGCTCCTGGTTTTCTATCTCCTCTTCCCCACAATGCACGGTGCAAACCAGGCATAGGTGAGGCACGACAACACAGCGTAGGCACATCAACAATGAGGAAGCATCAAGAAAATAAGTTACTTACCAGTAACTGTAGTTCTCCAGTATTGGAATCTTTCATAGATTCACATGCTAGAAGTTCCTGAGAGAAGCTCCAGCCCTTCAGATTTTCAAAGCACAAGTGTAGGCGATACACCTATGAAAAGCAAGAGAGGTGAGCTTCTCAGAGGGGGAGGGTGGGTCGCATGTGAATCCATGAAAGATTCCAATACTTGAGAACTACAGTTACAGATAAGTAACTTCTTTTCTTACTCCAGTATTGGAACTTTCCTAGATTCACAGGCTTGAATTAGATTACATAGCAGTTAAAGCACAGTGTTTCGTTTACTCTTTTGTTTGCATCGGTTTGTTTTTCAATTGTTGCCATTATAGAATTCATTATCTTTTTTTTTAATATCCTAGACATAGCATGTTGAAAAAGAAACCGATATAAAAGCAAATATCCATTCATATGTTTTAATAATTAAAAATATGATAAAGAGAATACAGTATTGAGGAACAAATGTGCATGGTTTAGCAAAAAGAGGAAGGAGGAGGCGAAGGAGAAAGATCACCGTCAAGGAAAAGGATTTCGCAGCACCACTTGGCCTACTGCTGTGTCGTTGCATACCGTGGTTTCCAAGCAGTAATGCCTGGTGAAGCTGTGTGTACTCTTCCAGGTAGCTGCCCTTCAGATGTACTGGATTGGTACCCCAGCAAACAGCGCGGTTGATGCTAGAACGCATCTAACAGAATGAGCACGCACTGGTGAATGCAGTGATCTCCCTGCTGCATGATGGCAATATCGAATGGCACTGGAAATTCAACGAGCAATACTCTGTTTGGAAAGAGGACAACCCTTCAATGGATCACTATAGGTCACAAAGAGTTGAGTAAACTAACGAAAGCTCTTAGTCTTCTGAAGATAGAATTTCAAGCATCTTTTTTTACATCTAGCGAATAAAGAGCCCTTACCGTTGATGTTGTAGGGTCTGGAGAAAAAAAATTGAGGATGAAAGGTTCATTTAAATGAAAGTCTGAAGGGACTTTAGGAATGAAGTTAGGGTTGCTGCGAAGAACAAGACTATCATCCATAAACTGTAAAACAGGTTCTTGGATGGTAAGGGCCTGAATTTCGCTAACCTGTCTGGCCGATGTCAATGCCAGTTAGCAGGGCTACTTTCCATGAAATGAATTTGAGATCAGCTTTGTGAATTGGCTCCAACGGGTGTTTCCTTGGAGCTGAGAGAGGACTATGTTGAGCTGCCAGAGTGGTGGAGGAGATCTGACTCGTAGAAAGACCCTAAACAGTCCTTTGAGGAATTGCTTAACAATTCTAGATGACCATAAGAAAGGTAAGGAAGAAGACCTCCTAAAATGAGATATAGCTGCTAGATGGACCTTGATGGAGGCGTGGGCCAAGCCAGATTTTGCTAATTGAAGAAGGTGAAGGAGAATCTCATGAGGAGAGGAGGAGAAGGGTGTACATTAGATTATTGGCACCAAATGCAAAAATGCTTCCTTTTTAGCAGACCGGTCTTGATAGCGCTCTGTGCTCGGGCGCTGGACAGTACCTTCCTGCACTGTGGGAGTTACAGATGGGCAAACTCATGGTGCTCAGAAGTCAGGCTGATAAATAAAGCGATTTGGGATCTGGATGCAGTACTCAGCCCAGGGACATCGTCGAAAGTGATGGAATGAGATCCAACAGAATGTAATGCCTCTCCAAAAGTAGGATGATTTCTTTGTAAAAATGCTGGCGCTGCCAGGAGGGGGCTATAAGGATGATTCTGCAGGGTTCTGCTTTCATTTTCATCAACAGTCTTGGCAGGAGAGAGACTGGAGGAAAGGCATAGCCAAAGATACCTGACCATGCCATTAAAAATGCATTCCCCCATGATCGCTGATGGTGATGCAAGCTTGCGAAGAAACAGCATTTTTAGTTCTCTGGTGTTGCACAAATATCAAGAATTGGCTTGCCCCACTGGAGAAAGATTTTGTTGAGATTTGTCTGATCCAATTCCCATTCATGACATGACGATTTTAGTCTGCTGAGAGTGTCTTCTGTTGTGTTTTGGCTGCCGGGAAGATGTTCTGCCCTTAGGGCTACCCTGTTATGAATTGCCCATTCCCAGATGCACTGTGCCTCTTGAGAGCGAAGGCAAGATCTGGTGCCGCGTTGTTTGATGATGTGGTGCATCGTAGTCGTGTTGTCCGTCCGGACAAGAACTGCTGAATCCTTTACCTTTGGTAGGAACACCTGTAAAGCCAGATGCACTTGAGTTCAAATAAGTTGATGTGAAGGTGATGATGTTGTTGTTGCCATCGTCTGCTGACTTGTAGATCTTGAAGAAATGCCCCCCATCCGTCTAGGGAGGCTTCATTGGTAATTATGAGCGGAGAGGGAGTAGTCAGAAAAGACAGACCGATTGAGATATTTCTGCGTTGGGTCCACCAAGAGATGGCTTGAACCATTCTGAGTGTGATCATTATCGGATCGTCGAAAGCTCCCTCTGCTTGCAGCCATTGTTTCTCTAGTTCCTCCTGGAGAGGATGCATTCTTAGACAACAAAATGGAATTAGAGGAATGCAGGATGGCATCATCCCTAGGAGAGATTTGTAATGGTGAACTGAAAGAGAAGTTCTGTTTTGGATTAGCTGAGCTAGAGATCAGTTTGAATGGTCTCTCAACAGTGGGGGAAAGCCTTGTTGAGAGTTGTGTCAAGAGTTGCCTCTAAGAAGGTGATATTTTTTTGGAGGATGTGAGACTGTTTTTTACGGATTTAGGGCAAGGCCTAACCTGCTGAAGTGTTGTGCAAACTGCTGTGGATGTCAGAGCTGCAGAGATGGATGGCGCCTTGATCAGCCAGTCATCCTAGTAGCGGAACACTTGGTGCCTTTGTTTTCTTAGGAAAGCTGCTACCAGAGCCAAGCATACTACTCTACCTCTTGGGGTAGACCTGCTGTACGGCACTGGCCGTGGCTGATGTGGAGAGTATTGAGGCCTATAGGGCTGTGAGGAGAAGGTGTAAAAGTGGTAGCGATATTGTTGGTAGCCTCCCCTGTACAATGAAAGACCCCTTCCTCGAGCTCCCAGACAGGGTACCTTCTGGTACTGAAACATCCCCAACAGCTTAGCAGTGTGAGTATCCGCCTTGATCGTTTAAAGTGCCTCATCAACGTGTTTTCTAAAAAGTGCTTCCCTATCAAAAGGGAGGTCAAGGATATTGTTCTGGACCTCAGGTCGGAAGGATGTCGCTCTGAGCCAGTCCTGGTGGTGCAAGAAGGCTGCACCTGCAAGCGAGCTAAAAGCTATGGTGGCACCATAGGTCGCACCATATCTGGCAATTGTATCACCCCAAAACTGCTAGAGCATTAGCCGCTCTGACCAAGAGTGCTGACATAGAAGAGAATCTCTTCCCTGCATTGTAGAGAAGTCTGCTTTCCTTGTCTGGAGGCGATGGTAAAGGGGCCAATAGATTCTTTGACTTTTATTGCGCTGCTTGCAAGATGACCGAGTCAGGCCTTAGGTGGCCAATAAGACAAGCAGGATCGTCGTCTGAAGCTTATATTTTTGCTCTAGTTGGGGGAAGGACTGCTGTTACTGTGGCTGAAGCCTTCGGGACCTTAAGGCCTTCCTACCAAAAATAACCGACAAAGGGCACTGCAAGTACAGTCTTTCTAAAAGGCTCCTTTAAGTCATAAAGGAAACATTCTATTTGTGACGAGGGCATGGTCAAGTCACAACGTTAAGCTGCTCTACAGAGAGTTCTGAAACCCACCAATATCCTCAGGTGGAGAGTCAACTGGAATTGGTGACGGAGCCCATGCTGTGGGTATGAGACAATCATCCCATTCTTGATGTGGCTCTTGTAGTTCCCCCTCCTCGTGGTCACCATCACAAGTTACAGGCTCTGGTTAAAGAGGGGCCTGTGGTGAAAGGTGTTTAGTGGTAGGCAACAATGCTGTGTCTTGTTGCAGAGTGGATGGTGGAATAGACCGCGACGAAGGTGGTAAAGAGGGTTGCTTAGTAGCAGCAGATGTACCCAGAAACCATATCTTATAGTCTGACAACATGAACTGTAAGTCCGTGAGTAGCGAAGATGGCATACAGACCATTTCCTTGTGATATTGTGGCAGATATTGTTCAGGAGGAGCATAATAGTTCTGTTCATTTTACTCTTCATCATATTGTTCCTCTTAGCACTTTACGTGCAGTTCTGATGGACTGTGGGCATATCCAAATGGACCGTTGTCATCAAATTCCTGCTCTTCCAAAAGTTGAGAAGGAACTAATGGTGTCACCTTACTAGAAGAGGTGTGCTTTGATGTAAGATGTTGTAATCTGTCCTGTTTGTCTTTTCCAGATTTTTCACCAATCGATGAGGTCGACAACGGCACTGTTGACGGGGCAGTCGACAGGGATGTAACCAAAACCAATGAAACCATAGTAGCAGTTAATGGACACGAAGTTGTAGAAGTCGGCGTCGTTGTCGACGTAGATAACATCGGTGAAAGTAGAGGTGTCAGGTTAGCCGGACTCTTCGATGACGATTGAGTCGTCGGCGCTTGAGTAGGACTCGTCGATGAGGCCTTTCTGGAATAGGGAGTGGATAAAAGGTTGGTAGTCACAGGTTTCGACGACATTGTGATTTCCGTAGGAGGTCTGTCGGGAGGGGGTACAGAAGAAGGGCTCCGAACTTCAGACTCACCTGAGGGGGTGGTGTAGGCGGTTTAGACCTGGATTATTTGGCCTGCTCTCCCCAGAATGATGTTCTTTATCCTCCTTTGGACCTTTGTGAGGAGATGTTGAACAGCTGTGCCTGTAAGACTCATGTGAAGTCTTTTTTTAGGCCTTTTTAGTTCATTCAGCTGATGAATAAGAGTGAGGTGATGGCTCTCTTTTATGTGACCTTTTAGAAGAAGATGATGCTTTCTCATCACTGGAAAGAGGGTCCTTTAATTATTTTAGCTTCTGCAGCCAAATTAGTAGGCACCCCTTGCGATCGCTTAAAGTTTTATTAGAAAAGGTACTACATACGTTGCATTCTTTGGCCTTATGGTTGGGATAAAGGCAATATATGCATTACTTCACCGGTATGAAGCCCTTTCTTGGCATAGGTAGCACCAGCCCTGAAGAGACTCATCCTTTCCTTTTCTGACATAGCGAAGTCAGGAAAATAGGAATGGAGGGTTGTAGATGAAGGAACTACAATTCCAAAATCCTCTATCAAGTAGCAAACAGGTGACAAATAGTTCCAGGTAATTGTAGATTAAGAGAAAACTGAGCAGAGCTCAGTGGAGACTCCATAGCACGACGTGAGGTAGAAAACCTGAAGGGCTGGAGCTTCTTTCAGGAGTGTTCTAGAGGGTAGGGCATTCTGATTGGTTGCAAACTATATTTAGTCTCTTTTTTTACAAATGACTATATGTTACAAAACTGAAGGGGCCTAGGGCCTTTTCTATTTTAATATACCAGGGACTCCCATCTCGATGACTGGGATGATTCAAGCATGTGAATCTATGAAAGTTCCATTACTGGAGTAAGTGACATGCTAAGATCACCAGGTATCTATCAATCCTATTATAACTCTTCAATGATTTCACGATAGCAGGCTGTTCATTTAAATATGGTTAATCTAGTCTACAATGTAAAAAGCAACCACTTCTATGCTACTGTTTGAACAGACTGTAATCTTCTTGGTGCTTACAAAACTCGTCACTTCTTGGAGATAAGGTTAGTCAGGTTTATGCGGCTTACCACAGCTGTTTCACAACACAGCCAGAAACTGCATCTTTCCTCTGCAGGGTAGCATTGGAATGCATAGTTCAATATGTACTATCAGTTCTGACAATTTTGTGGATCTCCTGTTATGGGTGAGGTACACCCACTGCATAGAGTTTGATGATTCCTCTACCTACATGTTATTCTTATCAACATGAAAGCTGTTTACAAGAGCATTCTGTGGCCATTGGGCTGCTTCTCACACTAGCATGTTATCTGTGGAAAGATAATCTGTGGCACACCCACTTGCACATACCAAGGCCATAACACCATAGCCATGCTGCCTAATAACGCAATGCTGTAAATGTGGGGCTTAGATTACCCAGAGAACAAAATCTATTAAATTTCCTCATTTTCACAGACCAGCAGTTTTTTCCATTTCCAGGACATAACTATAAGAAATTGTCCAACAGTATTTAAGACTCTTTTAGACACTCTAATTTACAAATTATTCCAGGAGGATGCTACCAAATCCGCTTTATTGGATGTGTCACAATGCTAGGATTTAAGAAAGATTTTTGTCTAAGTACATACAATTTTCAAAACGGTATAGTTTTCTGTGGCTAAAAAGGGTTTCTCCCTAAACAATTTCTGTGATGAGAAAAAGTTAACAGCACCTGTGGAACTGGGCAGGTCACCCTTTGTGAGTGTTAGTGGTTTCCACACCAGTTTTGTTTGCCAGGCAGCAAAGGAGCTGTGAAGGAGCAATGCCAGTACCGAAGTCTTTCTGGTCCCCCACTCCACTCGTGACACCTCAAAACGGTCATTTCATACTTGATACACTAGGCTATAAGGTCTTCAACATTGTGAAGGACTCCACGAACATTTGAGAGCGCCCATGAACTGGGATTAGACTAACACAAGTCAGGCATATAGGAGTGTGTCATTACACAAGAATCCAGATGGCCACAGAAAGACATAGCGCCTGGTGCCAATCCTGCCAGAGATGTAGTTGCTTAGCCTCCAATATGGTGACCTGGGCCCTAATCCTAATTTACATGCTTGATTGAATTCGCACTGTCATGCCAACAGAAAGCCATGGTCCCAAAGGTTAGTGCCACACCACAGTGCTTCCCTGCCAGACTACTTCACCTCCAAAGGTCAGCTCATCTAAAGGACACACCCTTCAAAGACGGCTAACGGAACAGGCCACCTGATGACTATAGTGCTAGATATATGTGACCTTGGATTCCCATTGATTTCTTATATTTAGGTCATCTCAGGGGTAAGGCCCCTGGCAGTCTTGGAGACCGGTTATTAAAGGGCAAGGTCTCAAACAGCAATTTCAGTTGTGGGTATACCCAACTGTTTTAAGAACCAACAAGGCCACATGGATTAATGGTTCAGGTAACAGTCCATGACACAAGTTAATTCCAATGACATCAGGTAGTCAGGATGTCCATGGACACATTGAGGCCTCTTGCCAAAGTACTGTTAAAAAGGCCATAAGAAATAAATTATGTTTCAATTATATCTTTCAAAGAGATGTAATGGTTTTTTACTTGTAGACCTAGTTCGGCATCATAGGAAAATTCGCTGAGGTCAAGGGTTAGAATAATTGCCCACTCTGTTTCGGGACCCCCCCCCCACAACACTTCGAGCCATATATGTTATTTTTATGTCCACATAGTAGAAAGGGTAATCGCATGTATAAACAAAGTAGAAGGGAGATTGCACATATAGCTTGGAACACATTACTGATTGAGTTGGAAGCAGTGTCCAATAAATATCCAACCGCAGATTCAGTTCAGTTCTGCACGAGGTAGTAATTAGAATCTACTTACATGGCAACCTGTAATGGATCTGGATACCATCAGTGTCTGGGAAATCGGAGTCTTTTTTTTTTTAGATATGCTTGGTGAAATGATCCTCATTGAAAGCCTATACCTTGAGAAAGGCCTTGACACTGGCAACGCTGTCAAGGAATGCTGCAGTGATATTGAGTAAAAAAGATTGTTTGGAGTGGGAAGCTCTTAACTGTCTGGAGTGCTTCCACATCGAAGGTGAGGCCGTCGGATGTCTGGACTCCGATGACTTGGAGGAATGGCACTGTTGATGATGTCGTGCCTTCGACGCCATGTCCATTGATGGCGAACACTTCAGGCTGATGTCCTCAGCATCGTGAGAATGATGGTGGCTATGTCTACCTTCACCTTTTTCAATCCTTTTCTCCATGGATCATCTTCTGTGGGGGGTCTTTTGGAGATTTTGGAACTTTCCCAATGGAACTAGAGGACTTGCTGTAAGGCCTTTCTGCTCTCTTTCTCGTCCTTAGAACTTCCATCTTACATTGGCAATTTCCAGAGGCAGAGTCCCAAATCTTTGGGATGATGCCCAAAAAGGCTCTGCTACACGTTTTCTTTGTGTTTTAGACTTTAGCTGGATGTTAAAAATGCTGAATGAAATCACAAAAGGATTATGTTACTTACCCAGTAAGCATCTGTTCTAGGCATGTAGAGCTGTAGATTCACATGCTTTGCATACTTTTGCCATCTGGCATTAGTTCCGGATGTTTGGAAGAAGTCTTTCCAGTCATGAGGTAAAGTGACTCCTCCTTTCGGTGATAGTGTGCATGGGCATTGACTCCATTGTTAGATTGTTTTCCCGCAAAAGGGTGAGAATGAGTGAGGTTTTTAAAGAGATGTCCATGCGTAGATAATGGAAATAAAGAAAACTGCAAAAACTACAGGTGCCCGGGGTGGTGGGTGGGCGCATGTGAATCTACAGCTCTACATGTCAAGAACAGATGCTTACTGGGTAAGTAACATAATGCGTTCAAGGCATGTGTGCAGCAGATACACATGCTTTGCATAGACTATATAGCAGTATTCTCCCAAAGTGGTGGCTAACCAGTAGATGTTGCAGTTATCTGGAAAAGTGTCTCTAGCACTGCCTACCCTACATTGGCTTGTTGGCGTGCTGGTACATCCACACAATAGTGTTTAATAAATGTGTGTGGTGTAAACCATGTTGCTGCTTTAAAAATGTCAGCTATAGGAACATTACCTAAAAAGGCCACAGATGCCCCTATTTTGGGAGTGGAATGTGCTCTAGGGGGTATAGAGAATGTTCTTTTAGCTTTTGCATTACAAGTTTGAATGCACTTAACAATCCATCTTGACTCAGAGCCAAATGGGACCACGACGTTGCCAGCTTGGAGGATGAGGAGTGGCGGGCCGCGGTGGCTTCCCCCGTGAAGTGGCAATCTCCTCTAGACTCAGACTAGTCCAGCTGAAAATCCTCCACAGGACGTATCTGTCTGGACCTTCGTTGGTTCATATGGGATACGCCCCAGACGGTGGGTGTCCGCGGCGGTGCGGCCAAGAGGGCACCTTCATCCACACACTTTGGGAATGCGATATAATTCAGAGATTCTGGGAGGGGATGGTATCAGTGATGGAGGAAGTGATGTGGCGGCAGGTACAGTGCAATATAAAATTGATTTTGTTGAATATATGGGACCCCACTGACCTTACGGCTAGAGAGAGGACATGGGTCATATTGGGCTTCATGGTTGCAAAGCGAAATATCGCAAGATTGTGGAGGGCTCCGACCCCACCGACCATTGCGGACTGGTCCAAAGACATGGACTGGTGCATGGTGACTGAAATACCTATTTATGTCTCCAGGGGTTGCCCGAAAAAGTGGTCACAAATTTGGGGGCCTTGGAACACCTTCCGGGGTGGGATATGTGAACCGCCAAAGGATCGAGTGGGAGAGGCTATTGATGTCGATTAACGTGTCATTTCTGATATACGTTATGTTGTAGAGGGGAGTATGGATCTATGATGTGTTATAACAGTATGTGTCAATGTCTACATGTGCAATATTGTGTCTTTGATTTTTAACATGCCATTGTTTCAATAAAAAAAGTTTCACAAAAAAAAAAAAAATCTATCTTGAAATACCAGATTTAGAAATAGGATTGCCTCTGTGAGGTAGTGTAAATGAAACAAACAGTTGCTTTGTTTTACGGAAATATTTTGTTCTTTCGATATAATACAATAAAGCTCTTCTGACGTGAAGTGTGTGAAAAGCCCGTTCTGCTACCAAATCAGGTTGAGGAAAGAACACAGGTAACTCAACTGGTTGGTTAATATGGAAAGCAGAAACCACTTTGGGAAGGAATCTGGGAGTGGAGCGAAGAACTACCCTATCTTTATGGAGCTGAAAGAAGGGTTCTTCTAAGGTTAATGCCTGTAGCTCACCAACTCTCCTTAATGAAGTGATTGCAATGAGGAATGCAACCTTCCATGAGAGAAACTGTAGAGAACACTTGTGTAGTGGTTCAAAGGGTGGACCCATAAGGCTCATAAGTCAACATTAAGATTCCACACTGGTGCCGGTGGAATTCTTGGTGGTATAACTCTCTTTAAGCCCTCCATAAAGCCTTTGATGACAGAAACTTTGAACAAAGACAAATGCTGTCTGTTTTGCAAATATGCAGCTACTGCTGCAAGGTGCAACCGAATAGATGTGTGAACTAGCCCAAATTGCTGTAGGTTTGGAAGGTAACAGACAATGTTCTGAACAGAAGCCTTTAGAGGTATAATTTTGTTATTGCAGTAAACAATTTGTTTCCATTTTGCTGCATAGCAAGCTCTGGTAGTAGGTTTTCTTGCTTCTTTCAGAATAGTCATACAGTCTGGGGGCAAATTTAAATATCGAAACTATGACTTCAGGAGCCAAATCGCTAAGTTGAGCTCCTTGGGATTAGGATGCTTGATTTCTCCATGGTTCTGAGTGAGGAGACTGGAGGTGAGTTGTAGCTTTTGATGAGGAACTACTGAGAGCATTAACAGGGTGGTGTACCACAGTTGACGTACCCATGTGGGAGCTACCAAAAATCAGTGTGAGTGATGTTTGTCTGAGTTTCCGAACCACAAAAGGAAAGGAGTGGAAGAGGCGGAAAAGCGTAGGCAAATATGCCTGACCAATTCATCCATAGGGCATTGCTCCGCTACATTGCCGCATCGACAGAGCCCTCCCTTCACCAGGGTTCGCGCCGGCAGCCCACCGCCTGACGCACAGGCGACCCAGGTTCCAGCTCCGCCTGGTGTTCCCCCTCGCCCCCTGCTCACCGGTTCCGGGTTTTTACTGTGCCTGTCCTGTTTTGGGGAATTTAACTTTATTTTAGTAATTTAATTTAATTCTTGCTCGCTTTTAAATCTTGTTTGTTCTCCCACCTTTCCCGCCCCTGTGGCCCCTCCCCCTACACAGCCCCCGCTCCTGCCTCCCCACCTCAAGTTCCGCCCCCCTCCTCTACTTAATGTCGGCCGCTGTGCTGTCGCGCAGCGGGCGTGCCCAAGGCAAGCCCGTTTGCGCGCGACCCGACCGCGGCCAGCGCCAGGAACCCTGGATCTACAGAACCACGCCGATACATCTCCGTCGTCCTCCACGCACTTAACCCTTGAAGACTCAACGGGTGCCTAAGAGCCACACCGAACACCATCCAAGGACAGTTCTTCTGCAAACACTGCCAACGATCCTTCACCATCGACTGCGCCCCCAAGACCGCCGAAAACTCGCTGGACGCCCGCACCACCGGAGCCCTGACATGCATCCTCCTTAACGTACGCTCCCTACACAGACACGCCATAAAGATCTGGGACCTGCTTGAAACCCTCTCACCCGACGTCTCCTTCCTCACCGAAACCTGGACAAATGCCATCTCCAGCCCCGACATCGCCACCGCCATCCCGACGGATACAAGATCCAGAGAAGGGACCGCCCCCACCGCCGAGGAGGAGCACTCTCCATCGCTCACAAGACCTCCCTTTGACTCTCCACCTCCAACACGAGCGACCCCCATTCCAACACAGAACACCTCCACTTCAAGATCCAGACCAACCATAGGACCACGCTACGGGGCACCCTCGCCTACAGACCTCCCGGACCACACACCCAGACCGCAACCACCATCGCCGACCTCGTTCACCTCATGCCATCGCTTCCATGGACTACATTCTACTCGCAGACCTCAATTTCCACCTCGACAACCGCAGCGACCAGGACTGAAGCAGCTCGTCACCACCCCCATGCACAGAGCTGGATACACCCTCGACCGCATCTTCGCAGAAGGGACAAACATCCATTTTAGCCATACCACGCAGCCCCCTGGACGGACCACCAATGCGTACACTTCACCTTCAACACATTCACAGGACCCAAACCCCCCCCCACCTCGAAGGAACTGGAGCAAGATCACAGAGAAGCACCTCAACGCCACCCTCCTCCTAGACCCACCATGAGCCACGACCGACGCCAACTCCGCAGCCCAAGAACTTCATCGCTGGATTACCAGCTGCGCCGACAAGCTCGCACCCCTCCGCCACCCCGGCAAACAAAGCTTCCTGAAAGCAGCTTGGTTCACCACCGATCTCCAAGCAGCCAGGCGCTCCTGCAGGCGCCTCGAGAAAACCTGGCGTAACAGGAAAACCACGGAAGAACTGAACAGCTACCAGAACGCCCTGAAAGAATACCACCAGAGTTTAAGAGACACCAAGCGGACTTTCATCAAGAACAAAATCCACACCAACGCTAAAGAACTCTTAAACGTCATACAGCAATTCACGAAACCCCCCAGCGAAGCCACGGACATCACACCGTCCCAGGAACTCTGCAACAAGCTCAGCTCCTACTTCCATCTGAAAATCAAGGCCCTCTACGACAATTTCAGCGAACAGACACCGGACACCACCCCACGCTCCAACACCACCGACAAAGAGCCGATCATCACCACCTGGAATCCTGCCACCGTCGAACCACCCACCGTGACCATGAAGAACACCCACTCAGGAGCCCCCACAGACCCCTGCCCATTGCACATCTACCACAGGGCCGCCGCCATCGTGCCCGGACTAGGACGCACCATCAACGCATCTTCCCCGACGACTGGAAGCGGGCGGAGTTCAAACCTCTCCTCAAGAAGCCCACGGCCAACCCGACAGGCCTGAAAAACTACCGGACCATCTCTCGCCTCCCCTTCGAGACTCGTAAACACCCAGCTGACTGCCTTCATTGAAGGAAACTCCATCCTAGACGCCTCCCAGTCCGGATTCCGCAGCAACCACAGCACTGAGACCGCCCTCCCCGCTGCCACCGACGACATCCGCATGCTACTAGACCAGGGGCACAGGCAGCCCTCATCCTACTTGACGTCTCCGCAACTTTCGACACAGTCTCACATCGCACCCTCGAAGCCAGACTCCACGACGCAGGGATACTAGGAACCACACTCTCCTGGATCCGATCCTTTCTCTCCAGCAGAACCCAGAGGATCAGACTCCATCCTTTTCTCTCCGAACTCACACAGATCAACTGCGGAGATCCCCATGGATCATCGCTCAGCCCCACGCTCTTCAATATCTACATGGCCCCCCTCGCTGCCATCGTCAGACAACACGGGCTCAGCATATTATCTTACGCCGACGACACCCAGCTCATCCTCTCCCTCACGAAGAACCCCGAAGACACCAGACTCTGTTTCCAGTAAGGAATGAGAGACGCAGTCGCCTGGATGAAAAGCAGCTGCCTGAAGCTCAACTCGAAGAAGACCGAGGTCCTCATCCTCGGACCCTCCACCTCCGCCTGGGACAACACCTCGGGAGTCCGCCCACCCCGAGAGACCACGCATGGAACCTCAGCATCATCCTAGACTCCTCCCTCACCATAACCCGCCACATCAACTCCATCGTCTCCACCAGCTTCAACTGCTTTCGTATCCTCCGCAAGACCTTCAAATGAATACCCCCAGAATGCAGAAAAACCGTCACCCACCCACTCATAACCAGCAAATTGGACTATGGCAACGCCCTCTACGCCGGAATCAACAGAACTCTCTTACACAGGATACAGACCATCCAGCACGCCGCAGCCAGACTCTTCCTCGGAACCCCACGGCACGAACACATAACCCAACACCTACGTAACCTCCACTGGCTCCCCGTCGAGAAGAGAGTGACCTTCAAACTGCTCACCCATGCCTACAAATCCCTCCACAACATCGGACTGAAATACCTCAATGAGAAAGTCTCCTTCCACGCACCCAAGAGGAACCTTCGCTCTGCAGACCTAGACCTCGCAGAGACCCCCGCATCCGCAGAACCAGAGCAGGAGGAAGAGCTTTCTCCTACGTCACAGCCAAAGCCTGGAACGAGCTCCCAGTGAACATCAGGCGCTCCCCCACCCTCCACACCTTCAGGAAGAACCTCAAGACCTGGCTCTTCGACTGAACCAGAGCTGCATCCTCCACCCCCCCAGCGCCTTGAGACCCTCACTGGTGAGTAGCGAGCTTTATAAACACCCAGATTGATTGATTGGAACCTGGAGGCGAGGTTTGGGCATTGTGCGTTGCCTACTGTGGCAAACAGATCTATTTGTGGGTATCCCCATTGTTGAAAGTATGGAAGGAGAACTTGGGGATGAAGTTCCCACTCGTGTATTGGCAGTCTCCTTCTGCTGAGGAGGTCGGCAATTTGATTATTCACTCCCGGGTGGTCTTCTGCCAGAAGGTGAATCTTGTGATGGATTGCCCATTTCCAAATTATTTGAGACAGGCGTGACAGTTGGAGAAAGTGTGTCCCCTCTTGTTTTTGTACATAGTACATCGCTGTCATTTTGTCTGTGTGGACTAGTGCAACTTTGCCTGTGAGATGAGACTGAGAAGCTTTCAGCGCTAGAAATACTGCTAGAAGTTCTAGATAGTTGATGTGGAGACGTTTGTGTTTGTCGTCCCAGAGATCTTGAATTGTTTAATGATGGAGATGTGCAGCCCAACCCGTTGGATATGAGTCTGCTGTTAGCACGACTTGTGGAACAGGGTCGATGAAGGGCCACCTTTTTGATAAAGTTTGTAGGTTCCACCACTGCAAAGGGCGATGGATGAGGCTATCTACCAACACTAGATCTGTGAATTGACCCTGTGACAAATTCCACTGACGTGCTAAGCATTATTATAATGGACGCATGTGTAGTCTTGCATGAGGTACGATTACAAAGCACAACACCATAATTCCCAGTAGCTGCATGAAAGCCCTGGATGGCAAGGTTTGGAACTGCAGCAATAAGAGGTTGGATACTGGAAATTCTGGCTGCATTGGGGAGGCTAGAGCTGTGTGAGTGTTGGGAGTGGCTCCCTGATAAGATTGCATCTGTGAAGACTGTAGGTGAGACTTTTGAATGTTGACCGTGAAACCCAATTGATGTAGTAGGTGTATTGTGGCCTGAGTGTTTTCTAAACACTTTTGGTGTGTGTTGGCTTTGATGAGCCAGTCTTCTAAGTACGGGAAGACATGAATTTGTTGTCTTCTGAAATGGGCTGCTACTACTGTTAGGCATTTTGTAAACACCCTGGGAGCAGTAGTTACTACGAATGGAAGTACTATAAACTGATAGTCTTTGCCTGCTATCACAAATCTGACATATTTTCGATTAGCTTGATGAACAAGAATGTGAAAATATGCGCCTTAAGTCTAGTGTGGACATAAAATCGCCTTGCTTGTAGAAGAGGAAGAACCTGTTGAACAGTTACCATAAGAAACAAGCATTTGCAATGCAATAGGTCTCGCATTTGTGAAGGTTAGAGTTTTTGGCGTTGAAAATGACAATGTTTTTTACTTTTGCCTTTTTATTTGCAGTGGGGTGATTATATTTGCATAGCGCTATTGCCATTTGCAAGAATTTGTGGCACTTGAGAACCTGGACATAGGTTATAAGGGAGGGGAGACAACAGTGATATGCTGCATAAATAAGAGAACATAGGTAATGCAAGATTAATTAAAGCATGTGAAATGTAAGCAAGAACAACATGGTTACTTTAAAGGTTTTGGTTAATTAGAGCCAAATGTACTTTACCTCCCGCCCAGAACTTCTCGCTTCTAACTTAATGCCCCGAACTGCAGCGTCAACGGTCTCAAACTGTGGATTCACGATAAATAAGATGATGAGGACAGCTACGTTAAAGAAGCGGGAGGGGGAAGTGCAGCACACCATTGTCTGATGAGATGCAAATGCTGTGTGGCCCTCGGAAGCCTCTGATGAGCTGGGGGGGGGGGGCGGGGGGAGAGTATGCAACTGTGCCTGCAGTCTAACGCACAAGGTAATTACTTGTGTAACGATATATCTGTAAGAGACATTAGTTAGTGATAGATTTCTTACCTTAGAATATCCCCAGGCGTCAGACTGGATCCAGAAAGTTTGTCGGCAGTACCTCTGCCCGTCGGTAGGCGTCGTCAAGCGGCTCCGCGTACGTCGCTGGCGTCGTATTCGCCGCGATGACGTCATCGGACCTACTTAGACGCACCCACGCACACTGATGTCAGTTCTGTACACGACTTTCTGCGCCAGAAACACAGAGCCATGCCAGAGACAGACTACTGGTGCAATAGAACTTGGGAACTGAAAGGGATGACCTGAACCCTAAAGAACAGTTCGCAGAACGGGGAGGATGGGCAGGCGGTAAGGAATCCATCACTAACTAATGTCTCTTACAGATATATCGTTACACAAGTAAGTAACTTGTGCATCTGGAAGAGACACGTTAGTGATAGATTCCTTACCTTAGAATACATACCCAAGCAATACCAACCCCGGTAGTGGGTCTGCGAAGTGAAATCACACACCAGAATGTCATGGAGAACCAACCGGCCAAAGAAGCCGTCTCTCCGGATTTGACTGTCAAGGTAATAGTGCTTAGTGAAAGTATGCAGCGAGGCCTACGTGGCTGCCTGACAGATATCTTGCAGTATAATGCTGTAGTAGCTGCTGTTGCCCTGGTAGAATGGGGGCGTAGCCCTACCGGAGGTTTCTTTTTAGCTAGAGAGTAACAGGCTTTAATGCACAAGACAACCCATCGGGAGATAGTCCGCTTGTGCACAGCTCGGCTTTCTTGGTGCCCACGGAGCCAACAAAGAGCTTGTCATCCACCCAGAACTGTTGTGTGCGGTTGAGATAGAATGAAAGCGCACGTTTTGGGTCCAGACGGTGGAGCCTCTCTTGAAGGGTGCGTAGGCGGAAAGAAAGTGGGCAGAGTGACCGTTTGCCCAAGATAAAAGGCAGTGACTACTTTCGGCAGAAAGGACGGACGTGTTCGAAGCAGAACCTTGTCCAGATGAATCACCAGGAAAGGAGGTTTACTTGAAAAAGCCTGGAGCTCACTCACACGCCTAGTGGAGGTGATGGCCACCAGGAAGACAGTTTTCAAAGTCAATAACCGCAAAGGACAGTTATAAAGAGGCTCAAAGGGAGCACACATTAAGTATGTGAGAACCAGGTTTAATTCCCACTGAGGCATCACAAAAGGAATAGGAGGGAAAAGGTGAGTAACGCCTTTGGTGAAATCTATTGACAACAGGGGACTTGAAAAGAGAGGGCTGATCAGGGAGCCTGAGAAAGGCTGAAAGAGCAGAAAAGTAGCCCCGATAGTGCCCAGAGCAGAGCTCTGCCGGGCCAAAGAAAGGAGGAACAATAGGCCCTCAGAAAGAGGGGCAGAAAGGGGATCTACAGCTTTGAGCAGAGCTCTGCCGGGCCAAAGAAAGGAGGAACAATAGGCCCTCAGAAAGAGGGGCAGAAAGGGGATCTACAGCTTTTGCTGTGCACCATGCCACAAACTTGTTCCACCGACAGGCGTATACAGTTTTAGTTGAGGGACGCCTGGCTGCCAGAATCACATTACATACTTCAGGAGGCAAGTCATATGGAATCAACTGTCGCCGCTCAATCTCCACGCAAGGAGGTGGAGGCTGGACAGGTTCGGGTGGAGGAACGTCCCCTGTTGCTGCGACAGAAGATCATCCCGAAGAGACAGTCGGATCGGGGATCCACGCTCATACTGAGTAGCTCGGGATACCAAACTCTACGAGCCCAGTCCGGTGCCACAAGAACGACTTGGGCCCGGTCATGTCTGATTTTCTTCAGCACTCTGGGTAGAAGTGGTATAGGCGGAAAGGCGTACAACAGACCGGAACTCCACTCGCGACAAAAAGCGACTCCGAGCGAGTTCCGCCTTGGAAACTCCAACGCGCAGAACTGCTGACATTGCGCTTTCTCTTCGGTGGCGAATAGATCTAACCAAGGTTCTCCCCACTGTTGAAAGAGACCTTGTGCCACTTCTGAGTGAAGACGCCATTCGTGATCCATGAGGCACTGACGGCTAAGTTCGTCTGCCCTGGCGTTCAAAGAACCTGCCAGGTGTTGAAGCGTCAAGGAAATGCCTTGACGTTCCAGCCATGTCCAGAGGCACAGAGCCTCCTGACATATGGTCCACGACCCCACCCCGCCTTGTTTGTTGCAATACCACACGGCGGTGGTGTTGTCTGTGAACACATGCACTACCCTCCCCTTGACAGAGGGAAGGAATGCTTTCAGTGCAAGTAGGATTGCCCTGAGCTACAAAAGATTGATATGGAGCTTGGACTCCACCGGAGACCAGAGGCCTCTGATCTCCGCCTCTCCCATGTGGCCGCCCCATCCCAAGAGGGACGCATCAGTCACCACTGTGTGCTCTGGTTGGGGAAGGGAATGGGATCTGCTGCTGACTGAACGCTGGTCCGTGAGCCACCACTGCAAGTCTTGTGCAGTGCCCTCCGAGATCTGGATGTAGTCAGACAGGTTCCCCCGATGCTGCGTCCATTGGAACTTCAGGTCCTACTACAGAGCCCACATATGCCATCTGGCATGGTTGATCAGCAGGATGCAGGAGGCCATGAGGCCCAGCAGTCTCAGGGTCTTCCTGACCGAAACCCAGGACCAGGGCTGAAAGATTGGAATCATAGCCCGAATGTCCCGGACTCGCTGTGTGGGAGGATAAACCAGAAATTGCGCCGTGTCCAGAACCACTCCGATGAAGAAGAGCTTCTGAGAGGGAATCAGATGCGACTTCGGCACGTTGATGGAGAACCCCAGCGAATGCAGGAGGTCTGTCGTAGTCTCGAGGTGGGAGACTACTGCCTGGGGCGAGCCCGCCTTCAACAGCCAGTCGTCCAGGTAGGGGAAGACTGAGACCCCTGGTCTGCGTAGATGAGCTGCGACCACCGCCATCACTTTCGTGAACACCCGAGGGGCGCTGGTAAGGCCGAAAGGGAGCACGGTGAACTGAAAGTGCTCGTTGTGAGAAAGTGCCATCTCGCTGGCATGGTATGCCCCCACTTTTTGCTGAATTGCTGAATGTACTTTGACTGAGTGTGCCCTGGACTCCTGCCAATCAGGTGCCCAGGGCCTATGTTCCTTCCCTAAAACAAAACAAACCCCAATTGGCAAACCCTGGCCACATGTCAGGCCCTAGTAAATGGTACCCTAAGTACCCAGGGCTTTGTGACCAAGGGAGACCTCTAAGAGCTGCAGCACACCTTGTGCCACCCTTAGAGGCCCTGTACCCTTACACACACACACTGCCTTTGCAGGCTGAGTGTTTGGGTGCAAGACAAAAACAAAGTCGACATGGCACCCATCCCTGTGTGCCATGCCCATCACCTACACTGCCATGGCATACATCAGTCACCCCTCTAGCTGGGTGCCCTATGCCAATAGTGTGGGCACGTGAGCAGGAGCCCTGTGCCCCTACAGTGCCCAGGTCAATTCCTGAGCCCTGTAAGTTCAGTGCTGCCATTTAAGAGTACATGGTGCTGAGAGCTCGTCAAACACGAGCTCCACAGCACCATAATGGCAACGCTAAAGACTGGGAAGTTTGGTATCAAACTTCTCAGCACATTAAACCCACACTGATGCCAGAGTGGGATTTAATGTACCCAGCACCCCAGAGGGCATCTTAGAGGTGCCCCCTGAAACCTAACCTACGAATCCACGTCTGCTCTGAGGCTGCCTAGGCTGCCTCCCAGCAGACATGTTGCTGGACCCCTGGGTAGGAGAGCCCCTGCTCTCCTGGTCCTGCAACAATGCACATCCTGGGCGAGGTGCTAAATCTCCTCCCCCAGGATGGGCAGGGGGAAGCTTCAAAGGCATGCCGCCTCTGTGAGCTTCCCCAGGCCCCTGCAACCCCCACTCTGGCGGGAAGCTCTGGCCGGAAACCCCAAATAAGGACAGGGGATGTGCCAGCCTGCCAACCCCACCCCTCAGGTGGGGGAGGCGAGGTGAAGCACATCTCCGGGCTCTCGCCATCTAGAAGATGGGGAGCCCTACCCTATCAGGACTAGGCTACTGCCCCCCCCACCCACAGGAGAGAGGCAGGATAGGGGGTGTACCCACCCCAGGATGGGGACCCATTGGTCCCTGCCCTTCACCTACCTGTAACGCCCCTAAATCTAGTATTTAGGGGCACTCTGAACCTTCCTTCCCCAGATTCCAGATTCCGAAATTACAAGAAGAGCGAGAAGAAAAGAAGACCTGCCCTGCAGCTGCGAAGGAGAGGGAGACACCAACTGCTTTGGCCCCAGCCCCATCAGCCTGTCGACCTCGAACCTGCTCCTGCTCCAAACCCGGCATTTCTTGTGGCCAGCAACCTCAGAAACCCCGGAGGACCTGGCTACCTTTGAACTCTGATCCCCTGGGACTCCCATGAGTAGAGGCTCTACTCAGAACCTACCTTTCACCCCTGGCAGCAGCCTGGAACCGTGATCCCAGCCCACTCTGCACCAGCCAAGCCTGGCCGGTGCCGGAGTGAACTAAACCCACGAGGACGACCCCACGGTGACTGTAACCCCGAGTCCGGCACCCAAGGACCCCCCTCGACAATCCTGAAGAAGCCTGCAGCCTCAGAACAGAGTGCCACCCCAACCGCGATCAGCAGAGGGTAAGATTTTCCGACACCAAAAGGCACCCAAACACCCGGCACCCCACGGCCCTTTGTGACCTATCCCGGGGTACCTACCTATCCTCCAACTACCCAACTTACCTCTCGAAGTGGTGGTGGCACCTGAAGAGTCCTCGTCCCCGAGCCTGCAGTCTTTTTCCAAACCGGAGATTTCCCATTGAAATCAATTGAGCGCCCGAAGGCTCAAAAGCCCTCTGCACCCAGCCGCCCGAGTGGCCCTGGCAGTGAAAACTCTACACTTTCCTACTTCCCCACTTGCCCTGAGTAAGTGACCAGGAGCCCAGCTCCCACAGCCGCGTGGCTTGCCAGACAGCAGCCACCAAACAAGGCCCCCCTATCCCTCATAGGATAATATTGGGCCTAACTCTCTCTGCACCCGGCCGCCCTAGAGCCGCTGAGTGTGAACCAACTGTACCTACCTGACCCTGGGAGACCCCCGAGTCTGTGCCCAGAACCTCAACTCTGCCAGTCGAGTACTTACCCTTAAACCGCAAACTCTATTTTCCTCATAGGGTAACATTGACTGGCTTTTTCCTGAAATTTCTTCTAAGTGTGGACTTTTCAAATCTTCAAATATTCACCAAAAATCAGCCGAGTGACAAAAACGAATTTACTCACCTGGTCTTAGGTGAGCTCCCAGTGCTGGATCTTGGAGCCCAGCACTGACTCTGAAAAGTACCCACAACTATACTTACCTTTAACTCATTTTTCTTCCATAGGAAACCATTGACTGTTTTTCTGTGAAATTTCTTCTAAGTGTTGGTTCTAAAATAAAACAAGCATATATATTTTTTTATATACAAACAATTGGCCTAGAGTTCAGTTATTGAGTGTGTGGAACCATTTGCTGACTGAGTGTGTACAACAAATGCTTTACACTGTCCTCTGGTACTGCCTTACTGCTCGACCAAGCTACCACTTTAGAGAGTAAGGTTATATCTAACTTTAACCTCTGTTAAACCCTGGGGGACTGTGGACTCTGTACACCCTGTACCTATTAAGGAACAGTATATACAGAGCCACTTTATCACACTCGTGGCCTACCGTGAACCGCAGGTAACGCCGGTGGGCCGGCAGGATGGTGATATGAAAATAAGCATCCTGCAAGTCTAACGCTACCATACAGTCTTGCGGGTCTAGGGCAGACAAGACCTGAGCAAGCGTGAGCATCTTGAACTTCTCCTTCCAGAGGAAGCGATTGATGTTCTGGAGGTCTAATATAGGACGCAGGCCCTTGTCCTTCTTCGGAACCAGGAAGTAGTGGGAGTAACAACCACGGCCTACTTCTGGCATCAGAACGTGCTCGATGGCCCCCTTGGCCAAGAGGGCCGCAACCTCCTGCTGGAGAAGCGCCAAGTGATCCCCCCACATGCGGTGGTACTGAGGCGGCATGGCTGGAGGGGTAGTCTCGAAAGGGAGGGAGTAGCCCCTTCGGACTATCTGCAGAACCCACCTGTCCGAAATGATGGTGCGCCAGTGGGGGAGGGGATGGCGAATCAGCGCCGCAGGGTATCGTGCTCGCGTAGCAGGGGCCAAAGGCAGCGGCACGGGGGCAGAACCCAGTCGCTTCTTCGACTTTTTATTGGAATTTGACTTACCTGTCCCCGATTCTGATGAACGGTGGTGTCGGCCCCGCGACCTGTCCCTCGGCCTCCCACGGAAGCAGGCCTCGTGCGTCGCGAAACCGATTGCCGGGCCTCCAACTTTCGGGATGTTCCCACAAAGCTTTCGGCGCCATGGCCCGACAATCGGGGCACGTCTCGGGGTCATGGGCGTGCCCCAAGCAGAAGAGACACACGTCATGCGGGTCCGCCACCAACATGTTCCGACGGCAGTCCCTACAAGACTTAAACCCGGGCATCTCTACTGCACCAGAAGTCGAGTACTCGACAAGCAAGAGAAACAAGTCTAGGGGAAGGGGTGTTACGCGGTGTGGCGCCTTTGCCCCTTCCTTTGGAATGGTTTCCTCTATATCCTCTTCTATAGAAACATCTAGAGGGAAAGATTTGATTGTTGCCTTTGTAAGAGGAAGTATTTGGGTCTGAGGATGTTGTTTTGGACCCTGCTCTGTAAAATGAGCGGCGAAAGGAGCCTCTATTGGATGGGGACTGGAGCGCTCCCATGGATTTTGCCACTTTGGTGTCCTTTTTCATCTTTTCTAAGGATTGGTCGACTACAGGACCAAACAGGTGCTCCTTGTCAAAGGGGGTATTCAAAATGGACTGTTGAACTTCAGGCTTGAATCCTGAGATCCTAAGCCATGCATGCCTTCGGAGTAGAATGCTTGTATTGATCTCGCTAGCTGCGGTGTCAGCTGCATCTAAAGCACATCTTTAGGCTTGTATTTTAGGGCAGGACCATATTGTATGGAAAAACGTTCCCTCCTAACCGCAACCTCTGCGACACAGTGGGTCCGCTCACCCGCCCCCATCTTACAGAGTGTAGAGCAGGAGATATAAGCTCTGTTTAATATTTTGAGCTGCATTAGTTGGAACCACCGGGACCCAATAGCTACCTCTCTAGGGGAGGCTAGGGCCTCAGGCCACTCCTCCTCCTGTATATCAGTAACATCTCTCTCCCAGTTTTCTCACAGCCATTTCAAGGTGTCTGGGGTGTTATTTACTAGCTTCTTTAAGTCAGCGAGATTGCCTTTACGGAGATGTGTTCCTCGAGTAGTCCATTTTCTAGGGGTGAAGAATCTGACAGGGTTTCCTCTCTGGGTATTCTTGCCATCAAGGCATGTCTGAGTTGTATATATCGAAATGCCTCGGTTTTTTGTAGGTCTATAAAGGGGATAATTACCTTACTTGAATATACTTATCCCACCTGCGAGATGCCCAGCAAGTCCCATTTGTAGAATCCTTGCCTTTGAGGGTTTATATTCAGACAGGGTCTTTAAAGATATCATCCGCATGCCTCTTCATGCCTTTAAGCATAGGGAGTGTTTGGCTTGACCTGTGTGTGGACTCGAGTGTTTCAAATAAAAAGTCATCTTCTAATATCTCTTTATGTAAGGGCACCCCATGATACTGTGCTGCTCCAGCAATGAGCTGTTGATAAGCCATATTATCATCTGGTGGTGATGGCTTTGCAGGATAAAGGTCTGGCTCATTGTCTATGGGAGGGTCAATGGTGTAATCATTCCATGGGTCAGCAGGCAAATGAGTATCATCATCACCATGATCCACATCTGGATCTGTATGTGGAGATCCCTGAGGTGTTATGTGTAAGGGATTTTCAATTATTAACTGTGGAGAAGATGGTGGAGGCGGTAGGGTTATGGGGCAAGATAAACAGGACTGGTAGCCATATCCTCCTCCTTTAGGGGAATCTTATCAGCAGTGTCCTCTGTAGGAAGCTTATGTTTTGTTGGTGTTTTAGCCAAAATATGTTCAGTATCAGGATTAATATAAAAGAAAAATCTGTTTGGGATCCAATTTGGCCTTAAGAACATCTAAAATTGGTTCTGGAGGCTTGGGGACACTGTCATTAGATTGAGGCGGGGAAATCGACTTGTCTTTGGTAGTGTAATGTTTTTGCTCCGAAGCATGTTAGTGTTTCGAAGTGGAGGGTTTCAGCTCCAAATCATGTTTGTGTTGTGAAATTAAGGTTTCGACTCCGAACCAGATAATTTCGGTAGACTCGGTGCTGAGCCGGAAGGCTTGACGGTTTGTTTTGGTGCCGAGGAGGGGCGTCAGAAACATTGTCTTGGTGCCGACCTTGGCCAGAAGGCAGAGGTCGTGCCTTAGCCGTATATATTTTGGATGAGGATTTAGGGGGCAAGAGGCCTTCAGTATTCACTGCATCCTGTCCCGGGGGCACATTTTCAGACTCCAGATCGATCTCTAGCTCGGAATCGCACTCTGGAACAGAGAGGGCCTCTTCTTCTGCGGCGGACGCTTCAATCTCTTCTTGGTCGGATTATTTCCCGAAGGTATCCGGAGTGTGTTGGATGCTTTGGCGTTGCATCTCTTGCCATCGAGACCGATGATCACGTAGAGTCTTCTTGGACTGAAACGACTTACAAGCGTCTCAGTATTCCTCCTTGTGCTTCGAAGAGAGGCACAAGTTACAAACTTGATGTAGGTGGGTGAGAGGATATTAGACGTGACATCGAGGACAGGATTGGAATGCAGTCTGTTCCATTGGCAGAAGGCTAGACTGACGCGACTAGGCCCGGCGGCAGCGAGTGAGGTTTTCGATCGGAAATGGAGAATTTGTCGAGCGATTCGATACGTGGAAAACAGGGAAACACGTACGGAAACAATACCATCGAGGGTAGAGTGGATTGCGCACCGAGGTGAACCCGAAGAACGGGTTTCAAACCGGAGCGCAGCAATACACATCCGAACCCGATGGCGGAAAAAAACCAATTTAACAATGGAGTCGGAGCCCATGTGCACTATCACCGAAAGAAGGAGTCACCTTATCACGTGACTGGAAAGACTTCTTCGAAGAAAAAAAACTTTCAAACATCCAAACCCAACACTAGATGCGAGGAGTATGCCACGCATGTGTATCTATAGCACACATGCCTCGAACACATAATTTCTGAAAGAAAAATTTGGGAAAACAGGTGAAAACTCCCACTGTGTTCCTGGGGTCTCAGTTACACAAGCTATAACAAGAGAACTGACTCAGTGGGGCAACTGCCAGTAGAAGGTATCATGGGCAGTGCAAGCTACTAGAGCCATAAAGGTTTCAAGGCACCTTTTTTCCGCTCTTACAATGCCAGTCTCTCAGGCTACACCTTTCCTCATCACTTAGATAGCAAAGATGTTATCATAGGTGCTACAATTCAGTTACAAAATACTAAGATTAAAAAAATCTTGCTTATATTAGTCTTTCAGACATTGCTTAGCAACATACGGACATATTGGATTCTTCATCCTTTCTACTAACATGGATATGAGGAAGACTTATATTGTTGAAGCATTCGGGGGGTCCTGAACACAGCAGTGGATTACTGTAACGTTTATGTCTTTCAATGAAGATCCTACAATGCTGAAGTATGCGGTCACAGATCCATGTGTGTAGGGCCTCAAGGTCTCAACAGACAGCTAACCCGATATCTCGAAGAGAACAGAATCCTGGACCCTTCCCAGTCTGGGTTCCGCAGCAACCACAGCACCCGGACCGCCCTCATCGCCGCCACCGACATCAGGACCCTGCTAGACAACGGAGAGACCGCAGCACTCATCCTCCTAGACCTCTCCGCCACCTTCAACACCGTCTGCCACCGCACACTATGCGCACGCCTCCACGCCGCAGGGATTCGAGACAAGGCTCTGTAATGGACCACCTCCTTCCTCTCCGGCAGAACACAGAGCATCCGCCTCCTCCCGTTCCGTTCCAAAGCCTCCGAGATCATCTGCGGCGTACCCCAGGGATCCTCCCTCAGCCCGACACTGTTCAAAATGTACATGGCCCCGCTCGCACATGTCACCTGACAGCACGACCTCAACATAATCTCCTATGCCGACGACACTCAACTGATCCTCTCCCTCACCAAGGACCCCATCACCGTCAAAGCCAACCTCCACGAAGGAATGAAGGCCGTCGCCGACTGGATGAAGATCAGCCGTCTGTAGCTGAACTTGGACAAAACGGAGGTCCTCATCCTCTGCTCCAACCAGTCAGCCTGGGACAACTCCTGGTGGCCAACGGCACTGGGGGCAGCCCCTACCCCACCGACCACGCACGCAACCTGAGAATCATCCTCGACTCAACGCAAGTCAATGCCGTCTCCTCCTCCTGCTTCAAAACCCTCCGCATGCTCCGCAAGATCTACAGATTGATTCCAAAAGATACAAGAAACCAGTCACCCAGGCCATCGTCAGCAGCAGACTCGACTACGGAAACACCCTCTACGCGGGAGCCCCGACCAAGCTCATCAACAGACTACAACGCAACCAAAACGCCTCAGCACGACTGATCCTCGATGTACCACGACACGGCCACATCACCCCACCTAAGAAACCTGCACTTGCTCCCCGTCAACAAGAGGATATCCTTCAAGCTCCTCATCCACGCACGCAAGGCACTCCACAAGACCGCCCCAGCCTACCTCAAAAGACGGCTCTCCTTCTACACCCCCAACCGCCAGCTACGCTCCGCCGACCTCTCACTCGCCATCGTCCCGCGCATCCGAAAAACAACCACCGGCGGGAGATCCTTCTCCCACCTCGCCGCCAAGACATGAAACACCCTCCCACTGAGCCTACGACAGACCCAAGACCTGATGACCTTCAGGAGGATACTGAAGACCTGGATGTTCGATCAGTAGCGGCCCCACCTCCCCCTCCCAGCGCCTTCAGACCCTCGCGGGTATGTAGTGCGCTTAACAAATGACTGATTGATTGATTCAAACCAATGTTCCCACTACCCTGCCTCTAATATCGGTCAGCTGCGCAGGACAGAGTCTAACTGATGCCAAGGTTCTGTAAAGGAACTTTGAAGTTCAAATATTTCAAGTAGTAGTTACTTAGTTTAAAAAAAAAAAAAAAGAAGGATAGGATAGCTCATCCGCAATTTGGGTAGATCATATGATTTTCAATGAATAAACCTTTTGTTCCACCTCCTTCAATCAGGAGAAATTCTTATTTGACCTACCTCACTTCCCACATCCTCTTGGAGAATTAGCAAAGGACCACAGAAAGCCCCCCCGCCCATATTTAAATAACACCTCCAAGTTATACTGCCGAGCCAACCCTGCATATTTACAGTGAGGTCTGCAAAATCACACTGACTATTCCATTTGTGAGAGAATCAATGATAAAACTGCAGTTCATAACTGTTCGATTGCGTAATCTGTGCTTACATAAGACGTGCATGTGTCACTTAAGCCAACCTCGGACTGGCTACTTTTTACAATGTCTTGCCACAAGAAGAGTGAGCTGCATCTTAATAACTTTAGCTTACCACTGACTTGGGTAGCAAAGTGAAGTCTAGTGCCAAAAAGGATTCCAAACTTCACACTTGAGGGTTATGATTCTTGAGGAACGACACTTCACTGAGGGTGTGGACAATTCAAACTGGTCTGATTAAGAGTTCTTGACCAGAGGTCTGTGAAGAATGAGTAGATCCAATGACTTTACAGAAGTATGTTGTAGATAGTATTTTAGGCCACAGACAAGTCAAGGAGAAGCAGTTTGGTTTCCTTACCCTCATTCAGAAACAGAATCTCTTCGATTCTGTTACACTGTAAAGTGTGGTTTTGCTGGCCCTGCCAAGTGAGAATCCAGATGGGTGGTTGTGTTGAAGATGGTTACATTTTGCATTCCTTTGCAGAAGGCACATTATTTCCCTTTCCATGTGCTGAGGAAAGGGACAGTGGAGATAGGCCAGTAACTGGTCAGTATATCTAGATCGGCAGATGATTTTGTTTCAGGAGGCGTGTGATAAATATGGCATGTTGCAGCAGCCTAGGAACAGATCCTGAAAAGAGAGAGGCGTTGATTAAATCAGTTATGTTTGCTGCAAGTGGGAGGAGGGGTTGGTTGAGGTACGCTGCTAAACTTGGGTCACTAAGTGTGTTAAATATTTTCACTTGAAAGCCAGGTTTAGAACCTCAGTGGAGTTCAAAGGGTAGAATAAGGAGAAAGCTGAATGTAGATGAGAAAGTGGAATGAGATTGTGGGACACCTCTGTAGTACCGACGATGGACTTTGGTGATTTTGAGATGCAACAGTAAGAGGTCTCTGCAGTTTTGGAGGCATTTCTTGGGTGCTATTTAAGGCCCTAGGACTGGTTAGTTTCCAACAGCCCGAGAAGAATTCCTTGGACTGAAGAGTGCTTTATTAATGTGTTTATTGAAACGTGGTGTTCTGGCTCTTTTGATCGCGATATGGTTGCCTTTCTGGTGCCTCCAGCAGCAACAGTTGGTCCTCTTTGGTCCAAGGCTCAACGCCATATTTTGTTTCCAGGTTTCTTTGGTACACCTCAGAATAGGATGTTCTCTTGTGAACCACTTGTTGGATTTGAGGGCATCCTTGGATATTCAGAGTCTGATGGAAACAAGGGTGGCAATAACAGATTAAGGTAAAAACTGTCAAAAGTGTACTAAGATCAATTGTTGCAGATTGGTACACTATGGCAGTACAACAGATAGATACGCATGCCTCAGTACTTATGTTTCTAAAATGTCTTGTGTGAAATGGGGGCATCGTTTCTAATTCAAGTCGTTAGTTTGTAAGTTAGATTTGAGAAGTGCATGAAAGGAACGAGTGGTCAGAGCATGTGTGTGGTTATTGGAGTAAATTAGGTATAGGCTGTGCCTTTTTTTAAATTAATTTTCGTGTTTACAGAAAAATGAAACCGTATTATGAGTATCAATCATTTAATCATGCAGTATTATTGATCCAGCTTTTAATGCAAGTGCAGGATAGGAGACAGGTTTATGCTTATCGATCAAACAGTGTTACGGTTGAAACCATTAACATACGAGTACACAATAACAACTGAGCTGGGGTCTTATCAGTGTACGGTAATAGTTAAGGTAACTGTGCCAAATGCAGGTAGCACATAAAGATATCATGTTGTAGGGTTTCACAACAGCATTAGACCTCCCTTTGTCCAGCCAGCACTGGGAGGGGAGAAAAACAGGGTGTGGTGTAATAGTCTGTGCCCTGATGAGTGTGTGGGGCCAGACACCACATGTTTGAAGATGAGAACCTGCATGTTGTTGTTGAGGAGGTCTACAGCAGGAATGGGTGGTCTGAGCATGCCTGTGGTTATAGGAAACAAGCATTGGCATAGCCAATAGGTCTCACTTTTGGGACCTTATAAGTATTTAGTTATGCAGCACAATATCCTTGGTGCCACAACATCAACTGTTGCATGGCTAAACACTTATAAGGTCCCAAAAGCGAGACCTAATGGCAATGCTAATGCTTGTTTATTTACTTAGGAGCCTGCTGTTGCATTGCGGTAAATAATTATTGTGCTTATGGGGAGGGGACAACATATAGTGCTGCGAAGGCTTGGAGCAGGGTGAAGGCGCTATAGAAGCCCGACAAAGTGTAGGTGGGAAAGAGATCAGCTGAAGGAGTGAGTGTATGACAGCAAAAAAAGGAGGGAGAAGAATAAGCTAATGTGATAGAAATCAGAGCGGCTAAGCTTAGGGTTACCATGGTGAAGTCCGAGTTATTGTTCTGAGCCTATGTTTGCCATGGTGAAGTCTGTTATTGTTCTGAGTCAGTTGATATAATTGACCCAACAAGCCTGAAAACAATGTTTTTCAAAATAATATAAAAAAATAACAGAGGTCTAAGCGTTGCAACCGGAAGCAGGCTTGCAAGCAAATAGGATGAAACAACAACAAAGGGAAAAGCCACAAGAAACAAAAACTAGTCCCCACACCATAAGACTTTCGGCGTAGTAGCTCTCCATCCCAATTTACTTACGAAAGAGGAGAGCAGCATTTTAAAAAGGTTGCAGAAAAAAGCCAGGCGCAGATTTTCCTCATGTTCCATGCTGCTTGCTATACAGCATGCACACTGAAAAAAAAGGCCACTAGAGTGGATACCTGCTTTTGCCCCCGGGGCACCATAGAGTACGTGCTGCTACAGGAGCACTTTAGTCGGTCCCAACTTGTGTCCTGAGGCACTGTAAAGTGCACGCTCGATCAGAGCAAAGGAATGGGCAAAAGAAAGCTAAAATATAAAGCGCAGCGTCCCTGAAGCAGGTGCCGCACTCCGCTTTTGTCAATGCTCACTCCCCAGTTTTACAGTACTGCTTGTGGACTGTAAATTAGTTGCTCAAGAACTCTAATGGAAGCGAAAGGCACACCTATGCAGCCAATAGAAAAACACTGATGCCAAAATATTCCTCAGGCTAAACCAACGGGTGAATGACAATATCAGCAAGCCAATGGCTGAAGGTACGAAAACAAAGAAGTCCCTAGCTTAGGGAGACGGACCCCAACCCCCTTAAGGTGTAGAATACAATATGTTCACCATGAATAGTGCAAGCACAATACACAGAAAATCTAAAAAAATAAAAAAGCGGACAGAGGATAAAAATAACACAAATTCACCAGCCACAGTGGAATTCAGTGTGTCCTCATTCCTGGTCCTCGGTCCTCAACAAATGTCTCCTCTGGTCACAGAATAGAGGCATTCTTTACAGATATATGAGGAGTAAATTCTGGAAGACAGTACTTTGAGACCCTAATAAGGTACAGTCAGTGCGCTATATAAATGCATTGAGACAAGTCAGTATGTCAGTTCTGACTTACTTGACTCACTAAATTTGACATGTACAAGTACTGATTGGGAAGCCTGAAGAAAAAAAAAAAAAAACAGTGAATGTATTTAATGCCACTTAACCATTTATGAAGGTAGACAGGCAAATACATTTTTTAACACGGGCAGTATTGGTGGACGACGGGATTCAAAAATGTGTCAGAGTATGACGCACCTTTCCGAGGGCATTCTGGAGCTAATGAACAAGTTACTTACCTTCGGTAACGATGTATCTGTAAGAAACATTAGTTAGTTAGATTCCTCACCTTAGAATATCCCCAGGCGTCAGGCTGGATCCGGAAAGATTTCTGTAGCAATACCCCTTGCGCGTCGCTAGGCGTCTTCTGCGGCTCCGCGTCCGTCGTCGGCGTCGTGCGCCGGAATGACGTCGGAGTACTTAGACGCCGCCCTCGCTCGCTGACGTCAGTTCTTATACATAGCTTTCCGCGCCAGGGACGCTGAGCCATAAAAGAGACCGACACTGGTGCCAAAAAATCTAGGGCCCTGAAAGGGAGAACCTTAACCCTAGATGTCGGTTCGCAGAACAGGGAGGATGGGAGGGTCGGTGAGGAATCTAACTAACTAATGTTTCTTACATCGTTACCGAAGGTAAGTAACTTGTTCATCTGAAAGAAACACATTAGTTAGATTCCTCACCTTAGAATAGATACCCCAGCAATACCAACCCCGGAGGTGGGCCTGCGCACCAAGATCACACCAGAAAGTCCTGGAGAACAGAACGGCCAAAGTGGCCATCTCTCCGGACTTGGCTGTCCAGGCAATAGTGCTTGGCGAACGTGTGCAGTGAAGCCCACGTCGCCGCCTGACAGATGTCCTGCAAGGGGACTCCCCGTCCCAGGGCAGTTGTCGCCGCTGTGGCCCGGGAGGAATGGGCTCGCAGCCCAACAGGCGGGACCGTTTTCGCTAAAGAATAGCAGAGTTTAATACACAACACGACCCATCGCGAGATGGTCCGCTTGTGCACAGCTTTACCCTTCTTCGCACCCACATATCCAACAAAAAGTTGGTCGTCCACCCGGAACTGGTTTGTGCGGGCCAAATAAAATGACAGCGCATGTTTTGGGTCCAGACGGTGGAGCCTCTCTTCATCTTTTGAAGGATGCGGATGCGGAAAGAAGGTGGGCAGCGTGACAGATTGCCCAATGTGAAAGGGAGTCACGACTTTAGGAAGGAAAGTAGGACGGGTCCGGAGGACAACCTTATCCGGATGAACCGAAAGGAAGGGAGGCTTAGCTGACAGAGCCTGGAGCTCACTCATCCGCCTAGCGGAGGTGATAGCCACCAGGAAGGCAGTTTTCCGAGTCAGTAGACGAAGTGGACAGTTGTGAAGTGGCTCAAAGGGAGCGCACATCAGAAAAGTAAGAACAAGGTTCAAGTCTCCCTGGGGCATTACGAATGGAACAGGAGGGAACATATGAGTAATGCCCTAGAGAAAACGGGAGACAACAGGGGACTTGAAAAGAGAAGGCTGATCAGGAAGCCTTAAGAAAGCAGAGATTGCAGCAAGATAACCTTTCAAGGTTCCCAGAGCAGAGCCCTGCTGTGCCAAAGAAAGAAGAAAGAGGAGAACCTCAGAAAGAGGGGCAGAAAGGGGATCCACAGCCTTTGCTGTGCACCATGCCACAAATTTGTTCCACCGGCAGGCGTATACCGTCCTTGTGGAGGGACGCCTGGCTGCCAGAATGATATCACAGACTTTAGGAGGCAAGTCAAATGGCATCAACTGTCGCCGCTCAATCTCCACGCATGGAGGTGGAGGCTGGACCGGTTCGGGTGGAGGACCGTCCCCTGCTGCTGCGACAGAAGGTCCTCCTGAAGAGGCAGTCGTATCGGGGGATCGATGGACATACTGAGTAGCTCGGGATACCGGTACCTTCGTGCCCAATCCGGAGACACCAAGATGACTTGGGCCCGGTCGCGCCTGATCTTCTTCAGCACTCTGGGCAGAAGTGGTATAGGCGGAAAGGCGTACAACAGACCGCAACTCCACTCGCGACGAAAAGCGTCTCCGAGCGAGTGCCGACTTGGAAATTCCAACGCGCAGAACTGCTGACATTGCGAGTTCTCTTCGGTGGCGAATAGATCTAACCAAGGCTCTCCCCACTGCCGAAAGAGACCTTGCGCCACTTCGGAGTTCAGACGCCATTCGTGATCCATCATGCACCGGCGGCTGAGTTCGTCTGCTCTGGCGTTCAGAGAGCCCGCCAGATGTTGAACCACTAGGGTGACGCTCTGGTGTTCCAGCCATGTCCAGAGGCGCAGAGCCTCCTGACAAAGGGTCCACGACCCCACCCCGCCCTGTTTGTTGCAATACCACATGGCGGTGATGTTGTCCGTAAACACCTGCACGACACTTCCCCGGACAGAGGGAAGGAAGGCTTTCAGTGCAAGTCGGATCGCCCTCAGCTCCAATAGGTTGATATGGAGCCGAGTCTCCGCCGGTGACCAGAGTCCTCTGATCTCCGCCTCTCCCATATGGCCCCCCCATCCCAGGAGGGACGCATCCGTCACTAAGACATGCTCCGGTTGGGATAGGGAGAGGGATCTGCCGCTGACCCAATCGCGATTCATGAGCCACCACTGCAGCTGGTTCGCAGTGCCCTCCGAGATCAGGACATGGTCGGACAGGTTGCCTCGATGTTGGGCCCACTGAAACTTCAGGTCCCACTGCAGAGCCCGCATCCGCCACCTGGCGTGAGGTACCAACAGGATGCAGGAGGCCATCAGCCCCAGAAGCCGCAGCACCAACCTGACCGAAACCCAGGACAGAGGCCGGAAGATGGAAATTAGGGCCTGAATGTCCCGGACCCGCTGTTCCGGCGGATAGACCCGGAACTGCGCCGAATAGAGAACCGCTCCGATGAAAAGGAGCTTCTGGGAGGGACTCAGGTGCGACTTCGGCACATTGATGGAGAACCCCAGCGAGTGCAGGAGGTCGGCCGTAGTCTGGAGGTGGGAGACGACTTGCTGGGGCGAGCCCGCCTTCAACAGCCAGTCGTCGAGATAGGGGAAGACTGGAACCCCTGATCTGCGCAGATGAGCTGCGACCACCGCCATCACTTTCGTGAACACCCGAGGGGCACTGGTGAGGCCGAAGGGGAGCACGGTGAACTGAAAGTGCTCCTGACCCACCGTGAACCGCAGGTAACGCCGGTGGGCCGGCAGGACGGGGATGTGGAAATAAGCGTCCTGCAAGTCCAACGCTACCATCCAGTCTCGAGGGTCTAGGGCAGCCAGAACCTGAGCTAAAGTGAGCATCTTGAACCGGTCCTTCCGGAGGAAGGCGTTGACGCTCCTGAGGTCCAAGATCGGGCGTAGGCCCCCTTTGCCCTTCTTGGGAACCAGAAAGTAGTGGGAATAACACCACGACCTACTTCTGGACCAGGAACGCGCTCGACGGCCTCTTTGGCCAAGAGGGCCGAACCTTCCTCTCGTAGAAGATGCAAATGATCCCCCGACATACGGTGGTTCAGCGGTGGCATGGCTTGAGGGGTCGTCTCGAAGGGGAGGGAGTAGCCCCTTCGGACGATTTGCAGCACCCACCTGTCCGACGTGATGGAGCGCCAGTGGAGCAGGTGACGGCGAACTCTGCCGCCTACTGGCGTTGAATGGGCCTGAAAGCTCTAACTAGGAGGGCTTTGAGGCGGATGCTGCCGGGGTGAATGTGGACTGACCGGCACGTTGACCTCCAGTACCGCCTCGGCGGAATCCACGTCCGCGACCGCGTGCAGGTTGGTTCTGCGACCGGTGGCTGGGCGGACGTGAGGAGGCACCCCTTCCTTGGCCACGAAAGGGACGAAAGGCGGAAGTTTGCGGCCGCGGGCCGAAAGACCCAAGGACTTGCCCGTGGCCCGGGAGTCCTTGAACCGAGCCAGGGCACTGTCCGCCTTCTCACCAAAAAGGCGAGTGCCATCAAAGGGCATGTCCATGAGGGAACTCTGGACATCCCCCGAAAATGACGTGGACCTCAGCCAGGCGTGACGCCGAAGCGCCACCGTGGTGGAAATCGCCCGACCCAGCGAGTCCGTGGTGTCAAGTCTACACCGTATGGCAGGCCATGCTGCATCTCGACCGTCAGCAAGGGCTTGAGTGAGTCGTGTCCGGGCCTCCACCGGGCACAAGGGCAGCACGTCCTCCACTGTATCCCACAGAGAGTGGGAATAACGGTCCAACAGGCAAGCGGTATTTAAAGACCGCAGTCCCAAACTCAGGGACGAGAACAGTTTCTTGCCAAACTGCTCCAACCTCTTGGATTCCCGATCCGGAGGAGCGGACGGGAAGGAGGATTGGGAGGTTGAGGCCTGGATAACCAGACTCTCGGGGGTGGGGTGTTGGGAGAGGAATCTGGGGTCGCCCGGAGCAGGGCGGTGGCACCGGGCAACGTTCCGGTCCACAGGAGGAACTGTCGAGTGCTTGGACCAAGTGCCCTGCAGAACGTCAATGAGGGCCTCATTAAACTGCAGCAGAGGCTCAGTGGAGCTTGCTGTCGGTTGAAGGACCTCAGTGAGGATGTTAGTCCTCGCGGCCACAACAGGCAACTCGAGCCCTAGGGCTTCGGCCGCCTTGCGCAGCACCACTGAGAAGGCTGCACCCTCCTCCGAGGCCACAGGTGAGATGAAATCAGCGTCTGGGGAGGTATCCAGACAGCTGGCATCCCCCAATTCCTCTGCCCAGTCCTGAGGAAGTTGGGCCTGAGCGGCCAGAGGGTCATCATACCCCTCCCAGTCGCCCTCGGCATCCGATTCCCGATAAACAGGAGGAACGATCGGAGCCGGGCAGTAGATGAAGCGTTCACCAATCGGCAGCGGCGCCGGGCGGCCCGGACCGGGGCTAAACTGGGGAACGACGTCGTCCGGGGATGGCGTCGGAGGTGGAACCGGTGTCGGCGGAGGTGGTGTCGTGAGGTCGACCGGCGCCGACCGAGATCCAGGCCTGGATCCCTCGGGGACCTGCGGCGTTGGGGCCGGAGCCGTCGCCGGGGCCGGAGCCGTCGCCGGAGCCGCCGGCACACGAGGTCGCCCAGTCGAACCTGCGGGGCCCGAAGGCGCGCCTACAGGTGTCGACGGCGGAGCCAGGCCCCTCATGGCCGAGAGGAAGGCACTGACTTCCGCCGGAGTCCCGTCAGTCCCAGGGACCGGCGGGTATGGGGACGGACACGGCTCCGACGGAGCCGCGGGGGTGGGACCACCCTGACCCACGGCCGAGTCACGCGACCGGCGAGGGGAGTCCGAAGAGCGAGGTCGTCTCTTGGACTTCTTGGAGTGCTTCGACTTACCCGAAGACCCCAACGAGCGATGGCTGTGGCTCCGCGATCGGTCCTTGGACCTCCTCCTGGACCGGGACCAAGAGCGGCCGGAGCCGAGTGCCGAAGCTCGAGAAGCTTATGGGGCCGCTCCCGCCTAGCTTTCGATGTTAATGTCTGACAGTCGGGGCACGACTCCGCGTCGTGGTCGGCCCCCAGGCAGTAAAGGCACCGCCGATGGTGATCTGTCACCTACATCAGGCGATGACAGGCGTCACAGGCTTTAAAACCAGGCATCCTACCGGCACCAGAGTCGAGTGACCAAAAAGAGTAAAAAAATGTTGTTAAAAAATGACTAGGGGTAAGCTCTTCCCGGATCGGCGCTTACTGGCGCGGAAAAAAGAAGAACTGACGTCAGCGCGCGAGGGCGGCGTCTAAGTACTCCGACGACGTCATTCCGGCGCACAACGGACGCGGAGCCGCAGACGACGCCTAGCGACGCGCAAGGGGTATTGCTACAAAAATCTTTCCGGATCCAGCCTGACGCCTGGGGATATTCTAAGGTGAGGAATCTAACTAACGTGTTTCTTTCAGATACGTCTGTGCAGCAGTACTGAGAAGCACATCAAAAAGCCAACACTTCCTTACTCCAAATCCAAGGCCTAGAATTAAATATTCAACAGCAATAATTTGTTTTTAAATGTACTCGTGCAAAGAAAACAGCAGCCCTAACGTGGGAAATTTCAGTCCCATTTTGCAACTAATTGAAAACAGATTAGGACGAGGCCTCTGGGGAGCCCTGTCAGGCTGAGAGCTTGTGCGAGAGAAGAGCGAGGTGAAAGGCTCGCGGAGGCCTGACAGATTTACAGCGCTCGAGGCAATAAACGGGCACTCCATGAAAATGAATGCGTTTCGCCGATAGTGCTCGCAGTTTTCTTAGTCACATATTGATAATAAAAGACTGTATAAAAGTGTGACTTTCGGCAGGGAAGGGAGAAATAAACGGAGTAAACAAATCCCAGAATGTTGCAAGTGTCAAAGTGAGGTGATACGAAGCTTGAAGTTAAAGAAACAAGCCTAGTCAAGCAATCGTGCTTGTGTTGGCATCCACGAGAGCGAGCAGCGGCGCACAGGCCATCTGTTTTCAATTAGCGCACGCACCGCTGCTCGCTCCTGTAAGGTGGAGGCCAGCACAAGCACAAAGAGCTGACCAATTTCTATAAGTCATCTCCTAGAGCAGCGCATGCGCGCTGCCTAGGCGAGACCTAAAAAGGAGGTCTAGCATGTGCCATGATGAGTGTGATGGGATGCACATTAGCCATTTGAAGCGGTGGACCTGCTTGTTGTTGAAAAGGTCTGCAGCAGATTTGGCATCTGGGCTACTGACCCACAAGGTAAGGGCTCCAGTGTTCATGACTTTATTGTAAATGGCGATTGAGTTTGAGGAGCATATCCAGAAAAGTAGGGTTGTTTTACAAAAGGTGGTATAACATTTGGCTGCTATGCACTCTAAGAAGGGGAGAGGAGTTGGCCTAACGGCTAGGGCGGTCGACCTCGAATCTGGGCAGCTGGGTTCGAGTCTCGGCAAGGACACTGAACATTCTGTGATTCTGGGAAAAGCACTTAATCTCCCCGTGCCTAACAAAAATGAATGTGTGTCCAAATGTAACGTAACTGGTGCTATGTAAGGCGCTCTGATACCCGTTTCAGGGTCAAGTTCGCGCTATATAAAACTCTGCAAAAAAAAGTGGTGTAAGGAATAATAATAACCGAGATCTACTCTCCCATCGATTCTCCCTTCATTTTTGTCAGAATTCGTTTATGGCCTTGATTAAGGCTATTAAAGATGGTAACTGCATTGTCTCTGAACCAAGTCTCCGTAAAACAAACTAAATGACATATCCTGTCAGGAAGTCATGAGAATCATGGAAATAACTCAAGAATGAACACGTGTTAATTAGGCCTAGATTCTGATCGAGGTAGATTGTGATCAAAAGTGGCACTAAAACGAGGTCAGTTCTTGAGCTCTGGAAGGTTATAGCATTAAATCAGGTGGGGATGGTGGAGTTGGAATTCTATAGGTGTAAAAAACGAGCAGGGAAGTGGGGTGTCTGGAAACAGGAATGCTGGCAGGTGCTAAACAGAGGGGTTGATGGTAATGCTTGATGGGTGTATAGAGGTATGGGGGTAGAGGGCTCAGCAAGAGTTGGTTTTATATTGTTTGCACATTTGAGACTTAGGTAGATCTCTTTGCAGGACAGTGGATTTTTTCATTAACCCGGATCATGAAAGTTCAATTATTGTAGATAAGTATGGTGAGTTTTCTAGGGCAGCTGTGACACATGCAACATCTAGTCTATAGCCACCTTCATTTAATGAGAGGTTCTCTAAGGTACTACAATGTGCCAACCCTTGGTAATGAACGCATTGGTTTAAAGAAGAGATGAGCCTAGGTAATTTTAGTCTTTGGACTTGCATAGATATCGGATATGAGAGATTGTCAGAGCTGAATTTTTCAGCTCTCGGGGATCTGTGGTTGAGAGCCTTGTGTTGTACATCTCCTATTTTCTAGATCTTTGTTTCAGGGCTGGTTCGAAGACAGCGCAGACTTCTTTGAAAATGTTTATTTCAGGTGAGTTTGACTTCCTAACATGTATCCTACTTCCATTCACTTCAGTTCTCCCACCTCCTTTGTGAACAGATATGCATGCAATGCTATTAAGTGTTTCTGTACATAAATGAGGATCCCAAGATAGAAAAGGTAAAGTTACTTAACTTTAAAACAGTTTCTCTACCAATGGTAAATTCATCAAAATCATAACCTCCCTTCTGGGCCACAGAAATGGAAGCAGACTTGTGGATTTTACAGCTAACATCCTCTAGCAAACAGTCAAAATGCATTGAGGGTCGAAGAGTCTTTGGATGCCTTAAAGAGACCGTGACGTTTTACCACTATGTGAGGTTGCGTGTTTGTGGAAACAATTACCTCTTATTTTTTCGGTTTGCAAAAGGGGAGACATTAAAAGGGTTCAGGCAGCAAAAGTTTTCTATGTTTAAAATCAATTTTTAATTTGCTAATGTTTGTTTTTAAATTTACAGTATTCATATTTATGAAAGGATGTACAACAAAGATTTTTATTTTTTTATACTACCCTTTGTTATCTTAATAGGAGATTCCTTTCTCTAGTTTATGAGATCCTGAACGTGGGGGAAGATAGTCTTTTACTTTAAGGAGGATTCCTTTAATGGAGAAAAGCTTTCAGAACTTTCCTTCTTAGTCATATTTTTTTTTTCTCAATTATTGTTAAATAACTGACATTAGAAAACAATGAAGAAATATGAAAAACATTCATTCTTGCAAAGATAATAAATGGGCAAATTAAAATATATCACTTACGTCCAACCTTTAGGAGCAATCATTGCAGGGACACTCCATCCAGACCCAAATATGTTCAATGACTTGGAAAAACAGTCATTATAGATTAAACCCGTATATATGGAAAACAACCCCATCAACAGAATAATATAGCGTCCATCAAAGAGCATCTTCATGATCTGTTAATTAATAAAGCAGAGATGTTACTTTAACTCAACATTTACCTTCTTCAATCAGCATTTTTTTTTGTATGGCTTCCCACAATATGTTATATCAGAATATAACTGACATTATTTTCAAATGTATTATCTGTAGTTTTCATTATGCTTTAGGTTTGCAGTCTGATCTCTTGAGAGCTGCACATACGTCAACCACTAACACCAGACAATTGCTACTGGCATCACCAATCATTTACTTCTGAGTCATGCTGTAGACAGACCACAATCATCCACATGTCAAGACCTGTGTGATGGTATTTAGCGTCCCAACCACATTATTCATTAAAAACCTTTAGGACCACACAGAAATTCACAGCCCTTACTAAATTTGCACATTTTGGTGGAATGGAGCAACATTTGAATATGTGACCCATGAAGCATGGGGTTTCTCAGAAGACTTTCCTGCTTCTTACCCCAGTGTGCTGCTTTAGAGCTATTTCTTCTACTGCCTGCATGCGGTTTGAGAAACAAATTATTTGGTTTTTTTGCAATTCATTTACTCTTTACAAAGAGCATGCAACAATGGATTTGAATGTGGCCCACATTAATTATTAGTGGTTGTATAAATTATAAAATTTAGACTACTGCCGCCATTGCTTTCTTTTAAATAGTCTGCTGATCATCACCAAGGTCCTGTGCAAGTACGACAGCCATTTTTAAATGATCAATCTTCCCTCAGCTTGTTGGAACCATTCAGATTCGTGCACACGTGGTACATGAATGACCAAGTGTAGGAAGCTGGCTCTGTATATACTATACTAAAGTAAGGTATAGTGTGCACAGAGTCCAGTGGAACCTCAAAGGTAGCAGAGGTAAAAGTAGATGATAGTTTACTCTCCATTTGTGGCAATGTAGGCGAGCAGTGAGGCTTTATCAGAGGGTGGTGTGAAGAATTTATTGTACACACTCAGGCAAGAATTGATTTCACACACTCAAAGACTGAACTCAGACCAATTTGTCTGTATAAAATTATTATTTAGTTGCATTTTATTTTCTAGAACCAAGCCAAGCACAGGTAAGTATAATACTACTTTGCAAGAATAATGCAGTTTAAATACAGTTTGAATGCAGTTGAATGCAATTGGATTGTTTACAGGTAAGTCATTTGTTTATAAAGCAGTTTGAATTACTTTTCAGATTACTTTTTAAGTTACTTTCTCTACTCAGTGTGATATGCCTAGATATCACACTTGGAGATTTCCTAGAGCTAAGGTAAATAAATCAGTTTTTGTACATTTGCAGTTTCTTAAGGTTTCATACAAACCAGCTCCACACTTTTCACAAGAAAGCTGTCAATGCAGTCCAATGGGAGAAAACAACATTATCTATTTAACGTTAAGTACTTGGGTTTGGGAGTCGGTTTTCTGGGGTTAGAACCAGGGTTCCCCCCAGGGTCAAGAATGCACTCTCAAATAACCCCGAGCGGCACTAGGGTGGCGGGGTGCAGAGTGCTGAGGCCCAATGTTATCCAGTGAGGTATAGGGGGCCTCTGGTTGGTGGCTGCTCACGTGCATGCCACATGGTTGTGGGAGCAAAGCTCCTAGACTTAAGCTCAGGGCAAAGGGGGATCCAAGTTAGCACACAAGGTGCACCCACAAAGGCACAGTGGGCCGCTGGGTGCAGGGTGCCGTTTTGGCATCGGGTGCCCTTTTGTTTTCAATGGGGATTGCCGGTTTTGTTTTGTGGCTGCAGGCTCGGCCCAGGAAGACTTCCGGGAGGAACCAACAGCTGGGCAGGTAAGTTGGAGGGCTCAGGACGTAGGTACACCTCAGGCCCTCTTCTCCGGGGCGCACAGCGGCCGGATGCTGGGGTGCCTTTTGAAATCGGATTTCACCTTACTGGGCCACTCCCGGTATGGGGGGTTTGTCTCCGTACAGAGTCTGCAGGCGACGGGGAGTCCTGAAGGGGTCAACGCACAGTGGACTGACTCTGGAGCGCAGGGGGACCTCGCTGGGACCGGTAGGCCACTCGGACTCGGGCCATAGGTGTCGGGTGCAGTGGTGGTTTCAGGCGTCAAGTTTCTTTGTCCTCAGCAGGCTTAGAGTCTTTCTTTGGTTATTCTTTTGAACAGAGCTGCTGTTCACAGGAGATCCAGGCTTTGTTGAAGGCAGTCAGTCCTCCCAAGGGTTCTGGAGGACGCTGGCTGAAGGACAAGGCGACTTTTGGCGCAGGGTCGCTGGAAACTGCAGATGGGCCGGTAGGGCTGGTCAGTTCTTCTCTGCAGTGTCCTCTGCTGGGCGTCTTCTTTCGTCCTTCTTTGCAGGTTGCGGGAATCTTCCTTCTTGGTTCAGGGCTGCCCCCTAAATATTGTATTATGGGGCGTTTTAGGGGTCTCGAGGTCAGTAGCCAATGTCCTACTGACCTTAGGGTGACTACACCATTGGTGTGCTCACCCCACATGGGGAGTGGGCACAATCCCTAATCCTGATCTGCAAGATGGCGGGCACTGAAGAGTGGGCTTCACCTCACCTCCCCCACCTGAGCGGTGGGGTTGGCAGAGGTGAGCACACCTGGGCTGCTCTAATTTTTCCTGCCTATCTTCCCGCCGAAAAGGAGGGATGACAGGAAGGGGGCCTGCTCCAGATAGCAGGAGAGGCTGGGGGTCGTGCTACAAAGGCGGCACGGCCTTTGAAGCTCTCCTGCCACAGAAGGCTCTTCCTGAGCTGGGGGAGGTGTGAACAGCTCCGGCCAGGAAACGCTTTATTTCTGGGCTCAGGGAGCGAAGGGTCCCACCCCAAGGGCCCACAAACATGTCTTGTGGTGGCAGGTTGGTGTTTACAAGTCAGGGAACCCACCGGATCCTGGTTGTTTTGCTGGGGGCATCTCTAAGATGCCCTATGAGTGCATGGTATAATAAATCACGCACTGGCATCAGTGTGGGTTTATTATGCTGAGAAGTTTGCTACCAAACTTCCCAGAATTCAGTAAAGACATTATGGTGCTGTGGAGTTCGTAATGACAAACTTCCAGACCATATACTCTTAATGGCTTTACTGCACTTACAATGTCGAAGAATGGACTTCGACACTGTAGGGGTACAGTGCTCATGCAACTGTACCCTCACCAGTGGTATAATACCACCAGCTAGAGGGGTGTTTTACCTATGCCATAGGAGGTGGGTTGCAGGCATGGGCCACAGGAGTGTGTGCCATGTCGACTTGTGAAAAGAAGCAGGAAGGTAAGTACTTCAACTCTTTGTTTTATAATTCTCCAACAAGACAGGAGCAATGACCGCTGGTCTCTCATCAGCGCCTCAGCTCAACTGTCACTGTTCACCACCGTACCTTTCATTCTGGAACCCCACAGTGGTGGAAATTCATTACAGTAACAAAAGGCACGTTGCGCAATAAATATACATATGCAACATAAAAATACATATGCAACCCAACAACTCTTCACTTTTCTCTGCACCAAAACATGCAGCCTGCAATGGCAGTGTGTGTGTTAAGGTACAGAACCTCTAAGGGTGGCCCAATATGTGCTGCAGCCCTTAGAGGCCTTCCCTGGTCACAGTACCCATGGTACCTTCACCTTTGTCAGCTGTGCGCATTAATCTTTAAATAAGATGTGCGCATCAGCGATATCTTTGTCAGCTGTGCACATTAATCTTGAGACCTTGACGTTGAAATGAGGACTTTAAATGTGCTGTGCGCGTCAGCGTTGAAATGAATCGCTACGTTGCTATGGTAACAGAAAAAATTAAGATGGCGGCAATTGACGTGGAGACGCAACGTAGAGCGGCGCCAGGCAAAGGGCAATGCTCACGTTGTAGTTTACGTCACAATTTCAATTGCGCGCGAGGAAGTCTCATTGAAGATGACGAAAACGGCAAATAGTTTAAAAATATGGATATCCTCACCTCCACCACTCTGCAAAACGCGGTTTGCACAGATGCTTTTGGCAGGATATCTGCAGAACATCAGAGTCCTCACCTCCTCGACGATTCAAATTAGGTTTGTCGCTCCGGTAGGTGAATGAAACACAGGCATGCGTGGACGTCTTTAAGGAGGGGTAACTCGTCGCCAGTGAAAAGGAGCAATGACCGCAGGTCTCTCATCAGCTCCTTAGCTCAACTGTCACTGTTCACCACCGTACCTTCCGTTCTGGAATCCCACAGTGGTGGAAATTCCTTACATTAACGAAAGGCACGGTGCATAATAAATATACATAAGCAACATAAAAATACATATGCAACCCAACACATCTTCCTTCTCTGCAAAAGAAAACAAATTTTTAAAAAAACAGATCAAAGAAGTGAAACATATTAATGCATAACAATCATGAAACTTTTTAGGAACCCTTGAAACTCTGGACGAAGGAACAGGGTATTGGAACCATGAGCCATTTCACCTGGACTATGGTGAGGTGCAGAACCATTAGGCATCAAAAGATGGGGTGATTTGGAAACTGAGATCTTGTTTTTGTTCCACCATCGTCCGTCCTCTAATTGTACTGCACTCTTGTTAACTCCTACAACAGACTTAAGACTAGAGAACTTGGATTCACCCTTAGGCACGATACAAGCACATTTGACTAACTTGATCACCAACTTTCACATTAAGCTCTCTAGAACTATTTTGAACATACTTGTTTTGGGCTTCTACTCTTTTCTTCCCTACTTCCTTTATCTTGTCTACCGGTAGACCAAACTCACCCATCCATCTCCTTAACAATTTGGAAGATGGAAGACGGCCCCTTAGTAAGATGAACGGAGAAACTTCTGTATCAGAATTTGGGGTGGTGCGTACGGCCCACAACAAATTTTTAAGTTCATTTTTGCAATTTAGACTACTGGCTTTAGACAATTGTATGTTGTCCTTAATAACTCTGTTGAATATCTCTACGAGACCATTAATCCTAGGGTGATAAAGTGAGGTTTTGCTGTGTTTAATACCCATGAAGCTTACAAATCTCTCAAATTCCGAAGAAGTAAATTGGCAGCCATTGTCTGAGACTATCTTGTCTGGAACACCTTCCCTAGCAAATAAAGATTCAAGAAATTCTACTACACAAGAAGTAGTGGGAACCTTTACAAATTTCAACTCCGGCCAACAACTGTGATCTATTAAAACTATACCATATTCCAAAACGCCCCTATCAGACAAAGATAAAGGGCCAATAATGTCAATGGCCAGTTTGGACCAGGGCTTGGAAGGAACACTCACAGCTTGAACAGGACTAGGTACTGTCACTTGAGATTTGTCACTTACATCACAAGGTAAACAGTCCCTCACAAAATGCTCTACTTGCTTGTCGAGACCGGGCCACCAAAACTGCTCTCTAATCCTTCTTTTCATAGCACGCATACCAATAAGGCCATATTGTTATGTTATGTTAGTTGCATTTTAATGCGCACAGCTGCTCCAGCGAAGGAGCGTCCTGGCGCAGGGAAAAGTAAACACAACACAACACTAGGTCCGGTAACAGAAGCAAACAAATAAAAGCTAGAAACAATTAAAACAGGAAGGTTTTCAGGGCCCTACGGAAAGACATTAGGTCATTCGAAAGGCGGATTTCCAAGGGGAGCGCATTCCAGAGGGTTGCGGCTTTCACGCGGAAGGAGCGACCCCCCATCCGACTAAGTCTGAAACGGGGGACGACCACCAAGGACTGTCCAAGGGATCGTAGTGAGCGGGTAGGAACATAGGGAGAGATCAGTGTATTGAGTATTCCGGGTGCCAACTCTCTCAGCATTTTGTGAGGGACTGTTTACCTTGTGATGTAAGTGACAAATCTCAAGTGACAGTACCTAGTCCTGTTCAAGCTGTGAGTGTTCCTTCCAAGCCCTGGTCCAAACTGGCCATTGACATTATTGGCCCTTTATCTTTGTCTGATAGGGGCGTTTTGGAATATGGTATAGTTTTAATAGATCACCACAGTTGTTGGCCGGAGTTGAAATTTGTAAAGGTTCCCACTACTTCTTGTGTAGTAGAATTTCTTGAATCTTTATTTGCTAGGGAAGGTGTTCCAGACAAGATAGTCTCAGACAATGGCTGCCAATTTACTTCTTCGGAATTTCGCGGCGCCATTGCGCTGTGCGCTCCAGTGTTCAGGCGGAGGGGAGGGCAGCCACTACTTAAGGCGAGCATTTGACAGCTGAGCCGAGGGAAAGCTGGACATACCGATCGCGGCGCTGTGTATTTTAGCCAGCACTTAACAAGCGCAATTAGGACTTGATCGGTGCATTTTTAAAATCGTTTGACCCTTATTTTGTATTTTAGTTGCTTATTGTTTATTCCTCCCTGTTTTTAACTCACAGTCATCGCCCACATACTCGCATTTAAATTGGTAAACCCACCGCTTCTTTAGCGGGCTAAATCAGTTGTTTCTCCCGGTGCTTGCCGCCATCTTGGAGTTCCTTCGCGGCGCCATTGCGCTGAGCGCTCCAGTGTTCAGGCGGAGGGGAGGGCAGCCACTACTTAAGGCGAGCATTTGACAGCTGAGCCGAGGGAAAGCTGGACATACCGATCGCGGCGCTGTGTATTTTAGCCAGCACTTAACAAGCGCAATTAGGACTTGATCGGTGCATTTTTAAAATCGTTTGACCCTTATTTTGTATTTTAGTTGCTTATTGTTTATTCCTCCCTGTTTTTAACCTACAGTCATCGCCCACATACTCGCATTTAAATTGGTAAACCCACCGCTTCTTTAGCGGGCTAAATCAGTTGTTTCTCCCGGTGCTTGCCGCCATCTTGGAGTTCCTTCGCGGCGCCATTGCGCTGAGCGCTCCAGTGTTCAGGCGGAGGGGAGGGCAGCCACTACTTAAAGCTCCCATAGGACCGCGCAGCGGTGACGCGCAGCGGCAGCGCCTGACTCGCGCCGGAGTCGAGCCAGAGTCTGCCCGTCTGCGCCCGTCCGCGCTAGGTTCGCGCGGTACGCCGGGGACTTCATCTTACATCTGTACTTTGTGTATATTTGTGTGCCCGTAGCTGTCGCCCTGTCAGGATGATTATGTATTCCGGTGCCTCGCTTCTTGCCATCAGAGATACTCTCCCACGCTGCCCTGCCACACCCCACCATCCGCTGTGTGGCCCGTTTCAGTGTGCTTGCAACAGATGGTCATTGGACCAGCCTGTAGGTATTCGCGAGCTCGCCACTTCTCCCGCCCCACGAGCTCCTCCTGGTCTCTCTCCGTTGCCTGGTAGCTTGGGATCTGGTCTACGACTTTTAAATCTGAACACCAGATCTCTAGTGAAACACCATCTGTCTGTGGCTGATCTCATTTTGGATAAGACACCAGATCTGTTGGCTGTAACTGAAACCTGGCTACAAGATACTGATGACGCCATAGTCAATCTTGCCTGTCCTCCGGGCTATTCATGCTTCAGATCTAACCGCCATTCTAGAGGTGGAGGGATCGCCTTATTTATCAGATCCGCCTTTACATGTACCTGGACGGTCTTGCAGATTGTTGGATGTGAGAGTGCGCTGTTTAAGGTTTCCATCAGCCCTCAGTTCTCGCTGTCAGGGATGGTTGTCTATCGCCCTCCAGGCAGCGATGTAGCTTTTAGAGGTGCCTTTCCGGAGGCTGTGAGCCTATTGGCTAGCGGCTGTGCAAACTTTTCTATCTTGGGCGACCTAAATCTCCACTTTGATAGGTTAGAGTCTCTGGCCATCAGTGGTTTTTTGGCCGATTTAGAGGCTTTGCAGTTGACCCAGCTTATTTCTCAGCCTACACACGTGGCCGGCCACACCCTTGATCCGTTTTTTACCACTCTCTCTGATGTTCGGATTGTGGCGGTTGATCCTGTGATATGGTCTGATCACTATCTGGTGTCTGCTTGGCTTCCCCTCCCTGCCAATCCCACTATACCGCCTCCTTTGCGGATACCCCGGCGCCACTGGAACAAACTTAGGTTAGAGGACCTTCACCGCATTATGGGTGCTGAGCCATCAGGTCCCCTGCTGAATGCCACCTCGGGCTATGACCGGTTTTGTAACTGGATTACCAGGGCGCTGGACGTCCTGGTACCTATCATCTCCAGCAAGTCCAGTCCCCGGCAGGCTAGCCCCTGGTATGACAGCGCGCTGCGTGCAATGAAGTCCTCCTGCAGACGGGCGGAAAGGGTGTGGCGTAAGTCGTACGATGCCGACAAGAAATCCATCTACCTGGCCTTAGTTAAACTTTACCATCGAGCTATATGCAGGGCCCGGGCGGCGTTCTACGCAGCCGAATTTCGAAATAGCCTTAACCCGACTAAAACCATCTTTAAAACCATAAAAGACTTAATGGCAAAGAGAATTCCCCCACAGTTGGACAGTTCCACCGCCCACTGTGAAGCCCTAGCCACCTTCTTTTTGGATAAAGTCAGGAAAATCTATCTGGCGTTTCCAAGCACACTGTCTCCTGTGATTCCCTGGAGCGGCTCTAGCAGCTGTCCATCGTTGCACTCCCTTCCTACCATCTCCAATGAGGAGTTCGCAAAGTGGGCCCTGCAAGTCAAGTCTGGATCACCTGCGGACCCGGTAAGATCTGCTCTTTTTAGGGACGTTGCTTTTCAGGGACGCACAGCAGTGTGCTCCCTGATTAACCTTTCCCTAACCTCTGGCCTGGTCCCTGCCAAATGGAAGCAAGCGGTGGTTTCCCCGATCCTAAAAAAAACATCTTTGGATCCATCGAGACCTGAAAACTACCGCCCTATATCTTTGCTCCCTTGGCCGGCCAAGGTTATGGAGGCCCATGTAAATCGGACCCTCACGGAGCATATGACCCTTGTGAATGTCCTGGATCCCACGCAGAATGGGTTTCGTGCTGGCCACAGCACTGAGACGGCCCTTCTGGCTATGGTTGAGCATTTGCGAAGTGTGCTCGATGCAGGTCAAACGGCAGCGCTTATTTTACTAGACTTGAGCGCTGCCTTTGACACTGTCTCCCATCGCATCTTGCTACACCGCCTGCAGGACATTGGCATTTGTGGTTCAGCTCTGCAGTGGTTCCGCTCCTTCCTTAGTGATCGCTCCTTCTGCGTTGCCACCCCTCCTTTTCAGTCCAAGTACCATCCTTTGGACCTGGGGGTCCCTCAGGGCTCCTCGCTGAGTCCCACGCTTTTTAATCTGTACGTGCAGCCGCTGGCTGAGGTCGTCAGGCAATGGGGCCTTACCATGGTCTCCTATGCTGACGACACTCAGTTGGCGGTTACGATCAGCGGGGATGCCAAGCAGGATGCCCTCAGGTTCCGAAGTGGACTGAGAGAGGTGGCCAGCTGGATGAATAACAACTGTCTCCAGCTGAACGCGTCAAAAACAGAGGTGATGATCGTTGGGAGGGAAGCGGACCACTGGGGGGACGAATGGTGGCCTCCAGAGCTGGGATCAGCGCCGGCCCCTGTCCTGGAACTCAGAAATCTCGGAGTATGGCTTGACCACACGCTAAGCTTTGTGACTCATACAAAGAGAGTGGCGGCCTGCTGTTTTGGAGTACTACGCGGGCTAAGACCCCTGCTGCGATTCTTCGATGCTCCTACAAGACAGCTGGTCATTCAAGCAATGATCATCTCGCGGTTGGATTACGCCAGTTCTCTCCTATTAGGAGCAAACCAAGCCGAGATTCTTCGTTTACAACGAGTCCAGAATGCGGCGGCTAGGGCGGTGGTTGGTCTGCCTCGAACCTGCCCTACCTCTAACACCCTGCGGTCCTTGCACTGGCTCCCGATATGCAAGCGTATCCAATTCAAGGCTCTCTGCCTGGTTTTTAAAATTCTGAGAGAGTTGGCACCCGGAATACTCAATACACTGATCTCTCCCTATGTTCCTACCCGCTCACTACGATCCCTTGGACAGTCCTTGGTGGTCGTCCCCCGTTTCAGACTTAGTCGGATGGGGGGTCGCTCCTTCCGCGTGAAAGCCGCAACCCTCTGGAATGCGCTCCCCTTGGAAATCCGCCTTTCGAATGACCTAATGTCTTTCCGTAGGGCCCTGAAAACCTTCCTGTTTTAATTGTTTCTAGCTTTTATTTGTTTGCTTCTGTTACCGGACCTAGTGTTGTGTTTACTTTTCCCTGCGCCAGGACGCTCCTTCGCTGGAGCAGCTGTGCGCATTAAAATGCAACTAACATAACATAACAATATGGCCTTCATGAACTAAAGTAAGCACCTTGACTCTCATGCTCAAGGGAAACACAAGTAAAGAAGAGCGATATAAAAACCCATTTACAAAAACATGCTTAAATTTACTGATGGTTTCAGCATTCAAACATTCTCTGGTCCAACCTGTGTGATTCATACAAATGAGCTTTTAAATGTCTAAGTCAGTATCATACGCATCTCTCCATTTACTTTCTAAAATGGCTTCATCTGAATGAGATACTGCGTAACAAAAGACTCAGATTCCTTATCGTCATGAATATCCACATCAAAAGTACTTCCCGGCATCCTGGACAAACAATTAGCTAAAATATTATATTTTCCAGGAACATATTCGACATTGAAATTGTGTTCTAACAATCTGTACTGCCACTTTGCAATTCGAGGAGTGGCTTTATCTCCTTCTTTGGTGGTAAAGAGTTGAACCAAAGGTTTATGATCCACTCTAACAGTAAATTTGGCGCCCCATAAATAGTGTTTAAAATTAACAAACCCCCACCAGCAGGCTAACACTTCGCGTTCTATCACTGAGTAAGTAGCTTCAGCACCTTTCAGACCTCTTGAAGCAAAAGCTATCACCTCATCCCTGCCATCCCTATGCTGCATGAATACAGCACCGAGACCCTTCTGGCTGGCATCAGGATTATTGTGTGATCATTGGTATCAAAAGGTTTGAGAGGGACAGCATGTGCAATCTCTTTTTTTATTAAGTGAAATTCCTCATCACATTCAGCATTCCATTTGTAAATTACATTTTTTTTTTTATGAAAGTGCCATCTTTCTTGCATGGTATGCCCCCACTTTTTGCTAAATTGCTGAATGTACTTTGACTGAGTGTACCCTGGACTCCTGCCAATCAGGTGCCCAGGGCCTATGTTCCTTCCTTAAAACACACAAACTCCAAATTGGCAAACCCTGGCCACATGTCAGCCCCTAGTAAATGGTACCCTAGGTACCCAGGGCCTTGTGACCAGGGAAGGCCCCTAAGGGCTGAAGCACTCATTGTGCCACCCTTAGGGGCCCTGTACCCTTACACACACACACTGCCTTTGCAGGCTGAGTGTCTGGGTACACGACAAAATGAAGAGTCGACATGTCACACATCTCTGTGTGCCATGCCCAACACCCACACTGCCAAGGCATATGTCAGTCACCCCTCTGGCTGGGTGCCTTATGCCCATGGCGTGGGCACAGGAGCTGGAGCCCTGTGCCCCTACAGTACCCAGGTCCATTCCCGGGCACTGTAAGTGCAGTGCTGCCATTTAAGAGTACATGGTGCTGAGAGCTCGTCAAACACGAGCTCCACAGCACCATAATGGCAACACTAAAAGACTGGGAAGTTTGGTATCAAACTTCTCAGCACATTAAACCCACACTGATGCCAGTGTGAGATTTAATGTACCAAGCACCCCAGAGGGCATCTTAGAGATGCCCCCTTACAACTAACCTACAATCCACGTCTGCTCTGAGGCTGCCCAGGCTGCCACACAGCAGACACGTTGCAGCACCCCTGGGCCTGCAACAATGCACATCCTGGGTGAGGTGATAAATCTCCTCCCCCAAGATGAGCAAAGGGAAGCTTCAAAGGCCTGCCGCCTCTAGGAGTTTCCCCAGGCCACTGCAACCCCCCACTCTGGCGGGAAGCTTGGCCGGAAACCCCATACAAGGACAGGGGATGTGCCAGCCTGCCCACCCCACCCCTCAGGTGGGGGAGGCGAGGTGAAGCACATCTCCGGGCTCTCGCCATCTTGAAGATGGGAGGCCCTACCCTATCAGGATTAGGCTACTGCCCCCCGTCCCACAGGAGAGGGGCAGGATAGGGGGTGTACCCACCCCAGGACAGGGACCCATTGGTCCCTGACCTTCACCTACCTGTAACGCCCCTAAATCTAGTATTTAGGGGCACCCTGAACCTTCCTTCCCCAGATTCGAAACTACAAGAAGAGCAAGAAGAACAAAGACCGACCCTGCAGCTGCTGAAAAGAGGAAGACACCAACTGCTTTGGCCCCAGCTCTTCAGGCCTGTCGACCCTCGAACCTGCTCCTGCTCCAGCGCGGCATCTCTTGTGGCCAGCAACCTCAGAAACCCCGGAGGACCTGGCTACCTTTGAACTCTGATTCCCTGGGACTCCCATGAGTAGAGGCTCTACTCAGAACCTACCTTTCACCCCTGGCAGTAGCCCGGAACCGCGATCCCAGCCCACTCTGCACCCGCCAAGCCTGGCCGGTGCCGGAGTGAACTAAACCCACGAGGACGACCCCACGGCGACTGTGACCCCGAGTCCGGCACCCAAGGACCCCCCTCGACTATCCTGAAGAAGCTTGCCACCCCAACCGCGATCAACAAGAGGGTAAGATTTCCGACATCAAAAGGCACCCCTGCACCCGGCGCCCCACGGCCCTCTGTGCCCAATCCCGGGGTACCTACCTATCCTTTAACTACCCAACTTACCCTTCGAAGTGGTGGTGGCACCCGAAGAGTCCTCGTCCCCGAGCCTGCAGCCTTTTCCCAAACCGGAGATTTCCCATAGAAATCAATTGAGCGCCCGACGGCTCAAAAGCACCCTGCAGCCAGCCGGCCGAGTGGCCCTGGCCGTGAAAACTCTACTCTAACCTACTTCCCCACTTGCCCCGAGTAAGTGACCAGGAGCCCAGCTCCCACAGCCATGGCTTGCCAGACAGCAGCCACCAACCAAGGCCCCCCCTATCCCTCATAGGATAACATTGGGCCTAACTCTCTCTGCACCCGGCCGTCCTGAAACCGCTGAGGGTGAACTAACTGTACCTACCTGACACTGGGGGACCCCTGAGTCTATGCCCAGAACTTCAACTCTGCCAGTCGAGTACTTACCCTTAAACCGCTAACTTCACTTTCCTCATAGGGTAACATTGACTGGCTTTTGCTTGAAAATTCTTCTAAGTGTGGACTTTTCAAAACTTCAAATAATCACCAAAAATCAGCCGAGTGACAAAAACGAATTTACTCACCTGCTCTTATGTGAGCTCCCAGTGCTGGATCTTGATGCCCAGCACTGACTCTGAAAAGTACCCACAACTATACTTACCTTTAACTCATTTTTCTTCCATAGGAAACCATTGACTGCTTTTCTGTGAAATTTCTTCTAAGTGTTGATTTCTGCAATTTCTAAATATTCCTCAAAAATCGTATAACATCTGAAAACGTAATTACTTACCTGTTTAGGATAAATGTCCCAGTACTGAGTCTAGACACCCAGTACTGGATTACAAAAGTAACGATAACCTACTGTACCTGTAACCTACATTTCCTTCCATAGGGAATCATTGATTGTTTGCCCTGAAATATTTTCTAAGTGCTTACTTTTGAAATAGCTAAATATTAGTTAAAAATCATTACAGTACCAAAGCTGATTCTGAGAACTGACCCAGGACTGGATCTAGGATCCAAGCCTGGAATTACAAAAGTAATCTACAAAGTAATCTGTTGCATATAATCTGAATTTATCATTGAGCTCAATGTATTGTGTGTAGAAATAGAGTTGCCTACTGCAACTATTTGTAACGGTTTACTAAAAAGTCAATTGCATATACAAAAGTATTTTTATGAAACCTCTCCTGTCAAGAAAGTATATTTTAATTCCAAGTGTTGGTTCTAAAATAAAACAAGCATATATTTTTTTATATACAAACCATTGGCCTAGAGTTCAGTTATTGAGTGTGTGGAACTATTTGCTGACTGAGTGTGTACAACAAATGCTTTACACGTCCTCTGATACTGCCTTACTGCTCGACCAGGCTACCACTTTGGAGAGTAAGGTTATATCTAACTTTAACCTCTGTTAAACCCTTGGGGTCTGTGGACTCTGTACACCCTGTACCTATTAAGGAACAGTATATACAGAGACACTTTCTCACAGAATGTTTTTGCAGAACAATTAGGCACAAATCTTGCATAGAACTCGATGAGTCCCATGAATGATCTCAATTGATCTTTATCACTAGGTGCACAAAAATCCTCTATAGCCTTAACTAGGCTGGATTTAGGTTCGACACCCTTGGCAGAAATTCTATAGCCTAAATAATCTACAGAGGTTACATTTAATTTACATTTTTCAAGACTCAAAGTGACACCTTTTTCTTTCATAATGGAAAAAACATGACGCAATCTTTCATTGTGTTGAATCGGATTAGAACCATGAACCAACACATCGTCCGGGAACGTCACCCCGGGAGTATCTTTGAACATGCTTTCCACAATTCTTTGGAAAACTGTTGATGCAGAAGCAAGCCCGAAAGGCATTAGTTTGTATTGGAACAAACCCTATGGGGTGAAGAACGCAGTGTAGTGTCTAGAATCAGGATGTAAATCAATTTGATGGTAAGCTGATGTCATATCAAGTACACTGAAGTATTCACCATTCTTAAGGGTAGTGGTCATCTCAGTGATGTTTGGCAAAGGGTATTGATCAACCCAGATATAGCGATTAAGATCGCGAAGATCAACACACATGCGCAAGGCACCATTGCCCGTACGGGCTAAAACAATGGGTGAAACCCAATCGGAAGACTCAATGGGTTCTATGACATCGCTGGAGCATAGTTTATTTAATTCTTTTTTAAGTTTATCACGTAAGGCCAAAGGTACTCTGCGAACTTTGTGTACTACTGCTTTGGCATGATCAATTAATCTGAATTTGTGTTTGAATCCTTTAAATAGACCTAATTGGTCATTAAAAATTTCAGGATACGTTAACTCCCATGCATTTTCTTTTACCGTTTGTATACAAACGAATTCTTTCTTCAAAATGACTTGTTCAGGATTCTTAGGATCCAAAATGATCCCTAAATTACCTTGGTCGTGCCACCCTAATAAACATGTATCCTCTTTAGCTACATAAACTACACCTTGAGCATTACTGCCTTTAAAACACAAATTTGCATGAAATTCACCAAGTACTTCAATGGTTTTACCACCATAAGCAATGGGATGAACAGATGAATGTTCTAAAATAGTACCCTGAGACTGAAACAAATCCTCCCATATTTTATCACTTATGATAGTAGATGGAGATCCAGAGTCAGCTAACACCTTGATATCTTTTCCATTCACAGATAAGGTACATAAAGGTTGTCTTCTTCCTTGTGATACAGTAGAAACTATGTCAGTGCTGAGACATTCTGTTATTAGACAAATTTGATCCTCCTCACTCCAAGATGATTCACCCGCGAGTTGTTTAACATTTAGAACTTTCTTGGAGGATGGTTCAGTATTAACAGATGGTTTACCACTTGATTTGCACATGAGCGAAATGACCTTTCTTAAAACATTTGCTACAAGTTTTATTCAAAGCAGGACAAAATTTGGCGTTCCCATGATGAAAAGTGCTGCCGCAACGGTAACACTCCCAACGTTATTTGTCGGTTTGGTGGTAGTAGGAGTACATTTTCCTAATCCACCAGATTACTCTTGGGGTGATTTTTCTTTTTGAGATTTGTATTTACTTTTAACGGCTAAAAAATTAGGTGCTGGTGAACTAGAATTTGAAATTGACATTTCTTCTAAATACGAAGTTGTACTCTCAATCCTAGTAGCAATCTCCAATGCTTTTTGTAGAGTCAACTCAGGTTTTGACAAAAGTGCTTCTTGGACTTTTTTGCTATTGGTTTTTTCCACAAGCTGATGTCTAATCATCTCTTCCTCAAAAGTTTTATGATTGCATGAGTCTGCTAGAATTCGTAAAGCGTCCACGTAGGTAGATGCAGATTCTCCAGGAAGTTGCGCTCTTTTGTAGAATATATGTCTTTCTAATGTAATATTCTTACAGGCTTTAAATCTTGTATCAAAAGACTAAATAGCTGGAGCATATTCATCTTCAACGCCATCACCTTCACCCTCAATGCACAAGACGAACACTTTAGGAGTGTGTTTTAAAATAGGGCGTCCTTCAGAACCAAGACAAAGTTTTAAAAATTGCAAATATTTTTTTATTTGTAAATGAGTCACCGTTGAGGGCTTCTAGGTATGCTTCGAAACTTTCCTTCCACTTTTCCCAATCCCACTCAGGAGAAGCAGGATTAGGTGAAAAGGCAGGAAGAGGTGACAAAGATTGCTGCATGTTTAGAAAAAATTCTCAAATATACAACCTTAAAAGAGTTGTTATGGAAGGTACAACGTTATTGAATACTGAATTATATATAATGTGGAATTCTAAAGAAAAACTGTGCATGGGAGCGTGTTAGTTCCTTGAACTTAGCATGAAATGCAGAAAAACTGTGTGAACTTGAAAGATGAAAGAACTGTGCACATCAGTGATGTTTTATTAGCTGTGTGCGTTAACTATAACTTTAAATGAGCTGTGCGCATCAGCGATGTCTGTCACCTGTGCGCGTAAACTTTGAACAAGCTGTGCGCATCAGCAATGTCTATATTAGTTATGCGCGTGAATTTTGAACTTTAAATGAGCTGTGCGCATCAGCGGTGTCTTTATTAGCTGTGCGCGTGAATTTTGAACTTTAAATGAGCTGTGCGCATCAGCGATATCTTTGTCAGCTGTGCGCATTAATCTTGAGACCTTGACGTTGAAATGAAGACTTTAAATGAGCTGTGCGCATCAGCGATGTTTTAAACAGCTGTGCGCGTCAGCGTTGATATGAATCACTACATTGCTATGGTAGCAGAAACAGATGGCGGCAATTGACGTGGAGACGCAACGTAGAGCGGCGCCCGGCAATGCTCACGTTGTAGTTGACGTCGCAATTTCAATTGCGCGCATGGCATTAAGCGCAAGGAAGTCTCATTGAAGATGACGAAAATGGCAAACAGTTTAAAAATATGGATATCCTCACCTCCACCACTCTGCAAAACGCAGTTTGCGCGGATGCTTTTGGCAGGATATCCGCAGAACATCAGAGTCCTCACCTCCTCGACGATTCAAATTAGGTTCGTCGCTTCAGTAGGTGAATGAAACACAGGCACGCGTGGACGTCTTGAAGGAGGGGTAACTCGTGGCCAGTGAAAAGAAGCAGGAAGGTAAGTACTTCAACTCTTTGTTTTATAATTCTCCAACAAGACAGGAGCAACGACCGCAGGTGTCTCATCAGCTCCTCAGCTCAACTGTCACTGTTCACCACCGTACCTTCCGTTCTGGAATCCCACAGTGGTGGAAATTCCTTACAGTAATGAAAGGCACGGTGCATAATAAATATACATAAGCAACATAAAAATACATATGCAACCCAACAACTCTTCACTTTTCTCTGCACCAAAACATGCAGCCTGCAATGGCAGTGTGCGTGTTAAAGTACAGAACCTCTAAGCATGGCCACTTATGTGCTGCAGCCCTTAGAGGCCTTCCCTGGTCACAGTACCCATGGTACCCTTTACAAGTGACTTACATGTGGCCAGAGAGGTGCCAATTGGGGGTACAAGGGTACAGTTTTGGGAAAGAACACAGGCCCTGGGAACCTGAATGGCAGGGACCCAGGGCACATCAAGTCAAAATGCATTAGAAATCTGGTAGAAAGTGGGGTTGTTACTGCAACAGAAACCCAATTTCATACACCAAGAGTATAGCAATATAAACTGTAAAGGAGGCAAGTAATCCAGAATCAGGAAAGTCGAGCTGAAGTTTCAGAATTAAAAAACATGCAGCAAGCTATCAATCTGAAATTATATAAAACAGGGGAGTGCCTACCTGAGCCCAAACTAACAGTCATCTTCACAATTTGAGTATCTTACCTCGTCTTGTGATCGTTTAAGGCTGCGCTTGTTCTCGTACAGGACCATCCACAGTGCAAACAGTGTCATTAGTAGGCCATGCCCGCAATCCCCAAACATGACAGCAAAGAGGAAGGGGAAAGTGACGATTATATAGGGAGCTGCAAAGGCAAGCACATAGCAAAATACTGTTTTACTTTGCTGATTTGTTATTCATTCGCAATTCGCACCAGACACAAAGTATTTCAGCCAATTAGTGCAAAGAATAAGTTACTTAACTTCAGTATTACCATATCTGGTAAAGTCCTATATCCGCAGATTCCTTACCTCTAAATATTCCCCAGGCGTCACCCTGGATCCAGAAAATCTTGAGCAGCACCTCTACATGCCAACGTGGATCTGATTGGAGCCACCTACTGGCCTGCAGAGGTACTGCTCAAGAATTTCTTGATACAGTCTGACGCTTGAAGGTAAGAAATCGGAGGCTAGAAGCCTTTATCAGATATGCACATATTGCAACTTTATGGCTCAGGCCCTGGCCTGGAAGTTTAAGTGCATACCCACAAATTTGTAATTAAGTGGTCATTCACACAACACTTTACAATTAGTTTCTCAATGAGTAGAGCACAAGCCTTTCCACACAGTAAACTGGGGAGGAACCACCCAAATAATTAATCTGAGTGCTGGGGATGGGTATGGGGGTAAACAATATTCTTTAAAGTGCAGCCACATTTGTATTGAATTTACCCCTGCAAAATTTTGCACCTGGTCGAAATTCTGTTTGCTTAAATATTACACACTGGGGTAGTCCTAAAAATCTTTATGTACTCTTTATGAATCATTTGAAAGTATGGAATTTGCTCCAATTAAGCAAATCCCCAACTGTATGGCGAAAACGGAGTCAAGCTTTCTTTGACTAAGTTCTGAGATAGCAGTGTTCTCAGACTAAAGAAAATACATCACACCAAAACCTACTTTCAGGTGGAGCTGGGATCATTTTTAATCATGCCATTAAACACCTGTGGGTTGGCTTTTACATTCAATGGTGTTTTGCAGGTCTATGTATGGGGAACCTGTTGCAAAGGCAAACACAAAACTCATTTTAAAAACATATTGTAGGATAGGAATGGGGGGGTAGTAAGAATAGTGGACAATGAAGTTCTGGAACTCCTGCAATATCTAGGGGGATTGGAAGATAAGTTGGACCAGGTAGTTCAGTAGCACCAGAAAATTCCATATTCCTAAATGGCTGATTATCAGATAATAGTAACAGTGCTGGGAGGAGGAGCCTAGCGCGCAACCAAGATGGCCGCGTAGGTGCGAGGCTCCCGAGGACCTCCGCGACCTCCTATGACTATCCTGAACATATCCTGTCCCAGATGAGGGGACTGTGTTGGTGAGCCCGAGCTGAGGTGGCGCCCGTTTTCCGCTTCCAAATCGGACCTCGGACACCGACTTTAGCACCGATTGAGGTTTGCGGCCTGCTCCTAGCCGAACCCCGGATTTGCGTTGTGGGGCGATCCAGTGACGAAGTGAATAACAGCGGCGGATAGGGCTTGGTGGCTCGCGTAACCCACACTTTCACTTTCGCACCCTCCTTGCTGTCTATGCGAGGTTGGGTCGCGGGGCTTTGTGTGTTGGTGTGGCCTCGCTGGGGGACCCTGCCTGCCCGCCGGCTGTGATCCGCCCCGCAGATCTGGGGTGGCGCCCGTGGACCGGCTTGCCCGCCCTTCACGACGTGGCTGGTGCGATCGGGAGACTGGGACCATGGCCACGAAACAAGATGGCGATCGGGCAAAGGTAAAATCGACCCGGCGTGGCGCAGCCCATCAGTCCAACAGCATGGATCGCTATACCCTCCAGAAGGGATCTCCTGAGGTGCCACGCAGGTCCCCTGAGGGCCCTACTGATGCCCCCGATCTGCCCACGGATCTGACTCTGCGGGATGTCATGGGCGCCATCGCCGAGATGAGGGCCTCTGTGGGCCAGCGTTTTGACACACTGGCGCAGAAGATCGACTCGGTCCTCGTAGATGTTGGCCTGATAAGGGCCGATCTCTCCAAGACCAACGACCGAGTCGATTCTTTGGCCCACACCGCATCGGGCCTTACGACGGATGTGGCGGCCCTGCAAACGGAGGTGCGCTGATGGATCGTCGCCTGGAGGACTCCGAGAGTCGGGCCCGGAGGAACAACATCCGTATCCTCGGGGTGCCTGAGGGACGTGAGGAAGCGGCGGCGGACCTTTTCGTGGAAGACCTGATTGTTACCCATCTCCAGCCACGGGGGCTGAGTAAATTCTTTGCTGTGGAGAGGGCCCACAGGGTTCCCGGGGGAAGGCCTAAGGTCGGAGCCGCTCCGAGACCTCTCATCGCCCGGATTTTTAATTTTCGGGACAGAGACGCTATCCTGCAATCCTCCAGACTACAGGGACCGATTAGACTTGACAATATGGACATTAACTTCTATCCTGATTTCACCCCTGCGGTCCAGAAGCAGAGACTGAGCTTCCTTGGTGTCAAGCGCCGTCTTCGGGACCTAAATCTCAAATACGCCATGCTTTTCCCAGCTAAGCTGCGAGTGGAGGTGGAAGGTCGCACACACTTTTTTGATCGTCCCGAAGCGGCCGGGGACTGGCTGGATACTCTGTCTGGAGATCGGGGTGGCGGGGGGGGGAGCGGCCGGGGGAGAGGGCTCGCCGGATCAAGACTGAGGGACTAATATTAGGCCTCGCTCGGGACAAAAATGATGCCACTTTTGACTATACGTCGGATTGCTTAAGTTCCCCTCCTATGGAGGTTGTGTGGGGTCTCTTGGGGGTTCTCCCTCCTCCTCTGGGGGTCTAGTTAGTTTAACTATCTATGGGGCGACAGGCACACTGCACGTTGGGGGGGCTGTCTGGGCTCATGCAGGGGTGCAGGGAGGGGGGAGTTTTGTTGGGGTGGGTGGGCAGGGATGGGGTGTTCGTTATTATCACAAGGCAACCCTTTTTTTGAGTTGGTTCTACTGTGCTCTCGGGGGGACGAATGATGGTTTCTGTGTATGATGGGGGGTAGGGAATTAACTTTGTTGTCTTGGAACGTCAATGGACTGGGGGACAGGATCAAACGAGGTGTGGTCCTACAGTATCTGAAGCGACTCTCGCCTGATGTGGTCTTCCTGCAGGAGACACACCTTATTGGCAATTCCTTCTGCGCCATGAATCGGCGTGGCTACCGCCTCGTGGCCCACTCGGGCTTCACGTCAGGCTCGAGGGGTGTGGGTATCATGGTAAAGAACTCGCTCCCGTTAGAAATTGATGAGGTGCTCCACGATGACAGGGGACGTTACACTGTCTTGGTGGGTAGAATGCAGGGCAAAGTGGTTGTCTTTGTGTCAGTGTACGTCCCACCGGGGTTGCAGTCGACCACCTTTGCAGATCTGGGGCGCCTCCTCCTTGGCCTTCCGGGGGGGCTTCTGGTGGTGGGGGGGGGGATTTCAACGCGGTGGTTTCTGGGACTGTGGATCGTCACCCCCCTAGGGACCTCCCCCGGGCACAGGCGTGGCTATCCGGCCTCTTGGATACACTGGGATTGGTGGACTGCTGGCGCTTAAAACATCCCACGCAGCTGCAATACACTTTCCACTCGGGGGCCCATGGTAGTCTCTCACGGCTTGATTATGTCCTTGTCCCGGCGGCCCATGTCGGGAGGGTGGGGAAGGTGCGCCATTTGGCACGGGGTATCTCGGACCACTCCCCGCTATTGTTGCATTTTGATGTCTTTCCGAGGGCTGAGAGCAGGGTGGTCCCAATCAATTCCTGGTACCTGCGCGACCCCGCCATTCGCGCTGACTTGATTAAATCCCTCCAGCGCTATTTTGAGGAGAATGTGGGGTCAGTGCCTTCAGCTATCCCCCTGTGGGAGGCCTTCAAAACAGTACTTAGAGGGGAGGCCCTATCCCTTATTTCCCACGCCCGGAGGCGCGAGCGGGAGGAGGTGACCCGGGTGGAGGCTGAAATAGCTGAGCTGGAGGGTAATCTAGAAGATGGGGTGACGGATGCTGCACTACATGTCCTCCAGCTCAAACAGGCGGCTTATAGGGCCCTCGTTACGGAGGCGGCCAGGGGCCTTAGTAGAGAGCAACAGGGGCGACTGTATGATGTGGGTGATAAGGCTGGTAAACTTATAGCGTGGTTGGATAAAAAGGAGAGAGCGAATCGTGTGGTCCCGCTGATTGAGAAAACGAATGGTGTGTGTGTAACTGAGCCAGAAGAAATTGTCTCCTGTTTCGCGGAGTATTTCCGCGAGGTGTATTCCCCGGTCTCTTCTTGCTCGGAAGAGGATTCCCGTGCCCTGCTCAGGGATATCGCGCTGCCTTCCCTGTCCGGGGAGGACAGGGTGTCGCTGGACGCCGCTTCCACCTCCGACGAAATCGCCCTCGCCATACGCTCGGTCGCTTCTGGCAAGGCCATGGGCCCGAACGGTATCCCTATCGAGCTGTATAAGCTGCGACCGGATACATTGGCGCCTCACCTCCGCGCAATGTTCCTCGCGGCCCACTCGCTGGGCTCCCTCCCGCTTGACCAGCGTCTGGCTACAATCGTGGTGATCCACAAGGAAGGGAGACCTCGGGATCGGGTTACTTCTTATCGGCCTATCTCATTACTGAATGCGGAGCCCAAAATTCTCGCTAAGGTACTCGCCAATCGGCTGGTCGGTGTGGTGGGAGATCTGGTTCATCAGGACCAGTCTGGCTTTATTCCCCATCGCAATACAGCCCTTAATCTGCGGCGTTTGCATGGGGTGCTTGCGCGCGTCCCATTTATACGGGAACCGGCCATTTTGGCGTCCTTAGACGCCACCATGGCGTTTGACACGCTTGAGTGGCCATACATCTGGGCGATGCTTGCGAAGTTCGGATTTGGCCCAGGATTCATCAGTTGGGTCAAACTGTTGTATGCGGGCCCATTGGCGCAGGTGGTCGTGAATGGAAGAGTATCGGCCCCATTTGAGCTGGGCCGGGGCACGCGACAGGGCTGTCCCTTGTCGCCGCTTCTTTTTGCGCTTGCCTTGGAGCCCCTGGCGGAGTGGCTGCGGTGGGAGCCTTCCATCCGTGGTCTCCGTTGGACCCCCGAGTATGAGGACCGCGTATCCCTATACGCTGATGACATCCTTCTGTACCTAGCCTCCCCACGTAAATCACTTATAGTGCTAGTTGATGTTTTACACTCGTTTGGTCGTAACTCCGGTCTCGTCATCAACTGGGCTAAATCGTGTGTATATGTTCTCTCTGGGGAGGCTCCTATTCTCCCGCGGGGCTGTCCGATCCAGATCGCCCCGCAGGGATTTCGGTACCTGGGTGTCTTCATTACTCTGGACCCGGAGGCCCGGTATGAACGGAATCTGCTTCCCCCCCTCCAGCGTCTGCGGGTAGATGTCGCACGCTGGCGGCGCCTGCCGCTTTCGCCGCTCGGCCGGGCGGCATTGTTCAAGATGATGTCTCTGCCGCGTTTTCTGTACGCATTGCAGAACACTATGGACTTGGTCCCGGCGCGCTACTTCCGTGAGGTGGAGAGTCTGCAACGCCGCCTGTTCTGGGACGGGAGGCCGCGCATTGCTCTGGCTAAGCTGACGCTCCCATGGTTTGACGGGGGGATTGCCCTCCCAGATATTAAACGGTACTATTGGGCCTCCCAGCTCGCTGCCATTAACCATGGCCTCTACGGGCCCGCCTTAAACCCGGCATTTGAAATGGACAAGATGCTCCTGCCAGGTGGCGACTACAATCGAGCGCTCTACTTTAGCGCGCCCGACGCTCGTCTGACGGGCCCCACGCGTGTTATGGTGCAAGTCTGGCACGCGGCCAATGCAGCTATGGGGTGGAAGGACCGTTTGACCCGGGCATCACCTCTATACGCGTCTGAGCGGTTAGGTTCCCTGTGGACCTCTAAGGGCTTCGAGAAGTGGGACATAATAGGTATCAGTAAAGTGGGGGATCTTTGGACGAGGGGAGGATTTAAAACGTTCGATATGCTGCAGACGGAATTTCAGTTGCAGGGCAGTGAATACTTTCGGTATTTGCAGGTCCGTCATGCGCTGGGCTCCGTCTTCTCGGACGCTGCCTCCATCCCGGAATATTCCCCCCTGGAGGATAGAATGCTGGATGGGCACGTCCCGGACAGCACGATCTCACTTATATACAAAAAGCTCATAAACGACCGCTCGGGCCTGTTGACTGCCCTTCTTGCGGCTTGGGTTGCCGACGGGCTGGAGTTGGACGACGAGGACTGGACCTCCGCGGTGGCCTCCCCGAAGGAGGTGGCCATACCGGCTCGCCTTCGCTTCGTCCAGCTCAAGATACTCCACCGGGTCTACATGACGGGGCCAAAGCTTCTGCGTATGGGCTATGCTGGAGATGGGTTGTGTAAGCGTGGGTGTGGTGCTTTGGGGACCTTTATGCATATTTTGTGGGAGTGCCCGGAGGTAGAGGGGTTCTGGCGTGGTGTACATGAGGTGCTGCGACTGGTTACGCATGTGGCGCTGTTGCCTGAAGCGAGGAGATGCCTGTTGAATGTGTGGGAACCGACTGATTACTCGGCGCCGCAGACGTGGTGGGTGACTCTGGGATATATGATAGCCAAGCGTGATATTGCTCAACTGTGGGGATCCCAGAGGCCCCCGACGGTCTCGGCCTGGAAAGAACACATGGACTGGTGCATGTTTCGCGAAAAGGTGGTGTATGTGGCGAGGGGTAAGCCTGGGACATGGGTGAAAGTATGGGGCCCCTGGAACGCCTACCGAGGGGGTATCTGCGCACCACCGCTGCTGCCTGATGCCTCGCCAGCCCCATCCCCTTAGCCGACTCATTCCCCCGCTGCCGGGCATTGGGTTCCCCCAGTCCTCGCTCTGTTCTCTTCCCCCTCCTCACACTTCTGTGTATAGTTGGGATCCCCCCTCTTGGGGAGCACGTGCTGCTATTTTTGATTGTGGGTTGCCTTGTGGGTGTGGTTTTAATTTTTGTTGTTCTTAATTTAAAATGAAACCGCATAATGGGGCCTGGATGATGTGGCTTTTGACATTGTTACCTACTGTGAAATGCTCCTCCTGTAATGCCACGTGTTCCATAAATGTATGTCGTATGTTCCTACCATTGCTAGCGGCCGGCCGGAAGGTTGTGGGCCCATACTTGTATACTTTTAAGACTTGTAATAAACGGTTTAAAAAAAAAAAATAGTAACAGTGCTGATTTAGAATACATACTGAAATGTACTTTGTGATAATACCAGTGTAATCGCTGCTCTACTTCTTTTATGTAAAAAGTGCAGTGGGCATAATTTAGTGGATGGAATTCACTCTTTCAATAAGTAATTTCCGCACTTAATGCAGTTACTAGTACAATAGAGAACAGCTCTCAATTACAGCACAAAATCAGACAACTGGCAATTGGTTTGACCCACACATAGTTTACTGCAGGGACACCTGATGATATATATATATCATTTTTAGTATGACAATTAGAGAAAGCATTGAGGGTAAAACTTCTGCTGCAACCTACTAGCATCTTTGTGTGGGCAGTAAATTCACAAACAGTGCATCCTTCACATCTGCTGTGTCTCACCACTGTGGAGAGTAAATTGTATGTGGGTCAACCCACCCAACTGGTCAAATAACAGATTGCTCAGCACCAGAGTAGGATCAGAAGTGAAGTGGATGGAGCACCATTGGTTCGTCATTTTGAGGCAATGAAACAGTTTGGGAATGACATTTACTGGCAAGTTGCGCAAGTGATCACACTGGATGGTCTTGGTGGCAACATCAAGCACATCTGGGACAGAAAAGAATGCAAATGGAAATACCTACTAAACAGCACACACACAGACCTAAACAACATCAATGATATGAGACGTCTTGCTCTACTTACCTGAAGCAATTGTGGTTTCTTGTTTTACATTATTGACCTCACTAATACATAGGTCCACCATCTTTACTTAGAAGTTGCAGTACATCTTAAACCCTTACACGGTCATCTACAACTTGGTGGGTTACAATGAATTACAGCGATTGTTGATTTATTATTCTTCAACACTAAGTATGCTTCTATTAATCACCATTGGCCTCCTTGCTTGAATTAGGGTTGATATTTATCAAGACATTGAATGACATTGTTTATATAACCCTTATTCATACACCTCGCGATGTGCGAGTGGTAGTAATTACCACCTTGGTGACACAGGGACATTGATTGACTTATACCTTGTTGGTTATTTAATTAAATGTTTTAAAATGTTTTTGATGGATTCAGATAATCCAATTTTGAAGAGACTAGCCTGCATCACCGAATAACCTAACAAATACTGACATCTGATCATCCAATCGTTGGCAATATTTTATACTGTAATTTGAATCATGCATGTTAAGGGGCTCCTTGTAGTTCTAGCAGTAATAGACGTATGAAGTTTTGAATGCACTCCACAGTTGTCGTATCCCTTACTAACACTTTAGATAATCGACACCCAAAATGGCGGGTTTGGTTAGTGTTACACTGGTTGTAGACAGGTCAGCTTAGGTAAGCCAGCCACTTCGGCAGCGTACTTTTGACGCAGGAGAGACAGCAATCTCAGTGTTTGTGGGAGAGCGTGCCTAGCAGGAGCCTCCTATTTTGTGAGTAAGTGGATGTGTGGAACAGTGATTATAACTGTATTGATGATGCGGAAGTTGGATACAATGTTTTTGTTGTTGTTTTTTTTTCATTATTGCTTTAGTCCTCACCTTCACAGTGTGTGCTCGATTATTGGAGCCTGTAAATAGATTGACGGTGTCTGTGAGTGTTTCCGCCTACACGGAAGAAGGTCTTGGTCAGACCCTTCCTATCTCTGCTTGGACACAGGTAGGGAGCTACCAGAGGACATTATGATAGCATGGGTAAGCAACTTGGGTTATTACTGCTCAATCACAGCGTTGTTTCCAATATATTTTAGATAATACATGTTGCCATGTACGAGGCTGTAGGACGCCTAATGTTTTATGAGTAATACACTGAGACCCGCATGCACCACACGATTGTTGTGGATTCGGTAGATGGATTTCCGGTAACTGAGGAATACAGTCCTTGGAACAACCGGGGCAATGATGTTTGGATGGTCCACATGTGCCCCTGTAAGACTGATTCACTTGCACATGTAAGATGATGTACAGAGGATGTGCAGGTCACTCAGAAAACAGCATAGGAGAGAGAATGTGTTTTTTCCCCATGTATGTATGTTTCACATGTTTTTGAAGGAATAATTCACTTGTATATAAGATATGGAATGCAGAGCATGTGCACTTTACTAAGACAGTAGTGTATGAGAGACGATGTAAAATCTCACGGGTAGTAGACTCCTCCTTTTAAAATACACCGTTTTTCCTCCATTCTTGTGCTAGTTTCATAGGAAATCGTACATCAAGGGATTCCTTCTGAGACTGTAAACAGGGTGAATCCACCAGGCCCCTGTTTTGTGCCAACATTGTGATGACGCAGTTGAATACACATTAAGTGTCATAATGAGATGCGATACATATTCACTGGTGAGTGGTTCCTGAAATTAAGGCATACCACCCACTTCCTTCCTTGGAAAGATAGATAGATCAAGTGACTGACATGTGACTGCGGGGTTTCGGTCTCCTTTTCTCACAGGTCTTAAGCTGTAGTGTAGTTCCCATAGTACCCCTGCAGGACCTGCGCTTTTGGATATCATACACTGTGGGTCTGGTGGCAGACTGATTCTGAGCACCCCCACCACGTATGTTAGCCTGTTGGGCATTAGATAGCTCACAGTGCCACTAGAATCTCCTTTTTATCAGAGAGATTAGTTTTTGGCAACATCAGAACACAACAACCCTGATTCCTCAGACTCGTGGAAACAATGTACAACTTTTCGCCCAGTCACTCGTGCTTGCTCATGTGGTCTCAGAGAGTTACACAGAAGAAACAGTTGAGCGTGTTTACAATAAAAATTTATTGCACAGTTGTTCTTCTAGTGTAAAATATATGAGCTGCGACAACTGTTTAACAGTAGCAGAGATATATGATCAGCAGTACAGTGAATAAAAAGGAATAGAACAGTGCTACCATTTTGCAATAGTCATGAACATATACATGAATATAAAATGAATTTATAAAATAAAGCGCATACTCCTACGATGCCTGTCTAGATGTACCCAAGTATACCTAGCATGTGAGTAAGTGCGAAAGAGCCAAGAATCCCCACTAGGATTTAGTCAAACCCCATTACCTGAATAATGTGTGGGACCTTGTCCTGGTCTCGAGTTGGACACCCCACAAGGGATGGTTAGACCAGCTGGAGAGACTGCATGCAGGAGATTCAGCATCTCTGGTCAGTGTGTCGGCCTGGAAGTCTCGGTTCCCTCTCACTACTGATAGCTAGAGGTGCTGTATTTATACAGAAAATTATAGAGTCCCTTTGTCCCTTGTGTCTGCCATTGTTGGGTATGAAGATGACGTATGGGATGAACCGTTTACCTGGATGTTTATGCAGGTGGATTCTAGCCCCTGCCTGGTTTCCTAGAACTCTTATGAATATTTAATCATACTGGATGAGCACATTGAAGATGGTATAGGAGGCCATTGTTCAGGAAAAACCCTCTTTTGTACCTAAACTACAGTCTAGACAAGGTTCAGCCCTCAGCGCCCATTATTGTGGAGAATAGGGAACTAATGTAGGTTAAAGATTATGCCTATATTAGGGCATCTATATGAAACATAACAAAGCTAAACAACTTAGTCCTGAGGAGCCCCTATGAATCAGCTTGGGTCGAAACGTCAACATCTTATACCTGGCTCACGCCTTTGACTATGATTATGAATGTGCAACAATTGCCATAATATCTTCTTTTGTAAATTAACAGATGAGCCTGGGTTATACAGTGTTGTGTGTTCGCATTTTATGTATTGTCGCATTCACTTGAGCACTGCGCTGTTTACACTTTGTATATAGTAAGTACGCTGATGATTACGGAAATTTGTTGAGATTACATATTCACAAAGGAAAACCCTTGTCAGACCTCTGATTTTGTGTTGTAATTGAGAAATGTTCTCTATTTTGTATTAGAAACTGCACTGAGTGCGGAAATTACTTATTGAGAGTGTGATTTACACCCACTAAATGATGCCCACAGCACTTTGTACATATATATAATACTTACCCCAGTCCGGTTGGGCATAAAGGGATGTCCTTGTTATAACTTACACAACTTCTTTTATGGACATTAGAGGTTAAAAACTGGCATCAGACATAACAGAATGTGAACCATTGAGCCTATGCTTACATACACCTATCTGGAGCACTATTCCCATCTGTTTATTGGTAGCCACACATTTAGATTTATAGATGAGTAACTACTACATACTGAGTTGTCTTCTACCGAGGGGTTACAAGAGACACTTGGAATCCTGTCATCTGCATACCCACCTTGTCATGTCACTTGGAATCTACTGCCTCCTTGAAGTCTCTGTAACTCTGGGGTATGCTGCACTTTTATTGCCTCGTTTGAGGCCAGCACTAAACTCAAATTGCCTTGCTCGAGTCTCTGGAGAAGAGGGGAAGGCAGGGAATGACCATGAAAGCGGCAACTCCCTGATGTGACATCACAGAAACGGCTGTGATGTTACAGCAGTTAAAAAACAGGTTGTGAGCCTGGTACTCATACTATAAAACAGGATGTCTACTCTGTATTTACACATCTGCCACAAAAGCCACAATAAAACCTACCTGGATTAACTTCTTGGTAACTACCAACTCCGTAGGCATCAACAATGCTTTGGAATCCAGAAGTGAATTTATTGGTTCGAATTAACGTGGGTGGCGTCTCATTGGTTGGAATCCGATTAATAAAAGAAGGTATTGTAGAGCCATTTTTTCTCTAGAAGTGCAAATAAGAAACAAAGGACTTTGTTTAAGAAACAGCTGTGAACAAAACAACTGCCATCAACAGAATACAAAAAGAATTCTTAAATCAACTGCATATCACAATTTCTTGGTGATGTTGGGGGAAAGAGAGGAGTACAATAGACTTCACCTCCAACTGGCCCCATGTCAAGCACACATGTTAAGAGGAGGAGGCAGTGACCCATCCAAGGGAGTGAGTGAAGAATCCATCCCAGTCACCTTAAATAGCAGTAAGCAGAGTTCAAAAAAACATATGCCCAACAAAAGTGCTTGTTTATCCGCACATCCATCTCTTTAGAAACAATCCATCCTTCAGTCAACAAGGTGGAAGTGCTGAGCTCTTTACACCTCCTAGAGGCCACCACAGCTCAGATTTCATAGAGAAAATGTGAAGGATACACAAGATAGTAAACAGATGATTGGAGAGGAGGGAAGGTTGTATGTGTATCTATGAAAGATAGAAATGCTGGAGAACTGTAGTTACTGGCAACAAATTAATTTTCCAACAAGGCATCTTCCATAGATTCACATGCTTGAATCAAAACAGAAAGCAGTACATTGATTTTGAACTAAGCAGGAAGCAGGCTCACCCTTACTGAAACTGGATACCCAGGACTACTTGACCAACTGAAGAGTTGGTTGTACTGTGGCTGGTGGCCGCAAAGAGTTCATCTTTCCAATTATGATCCAGAATAGGGATGTGAAAAAAGGTAGGATCCTTCTAGCATGGTTACTCCCACTTTTGCCTGGTGTAAGTGTGCTTTTGACCTTGTCTGACAGGGATCCTGCTAATCAAGACCCCATTCACTGGGCTTTCTCTCTAAATTGACCATGGTAAGTACTTTTGTAAGTCCCTAGTATATGGTACTACGGTACCCAGGGCATAGGTACACCAGGGTACTCCTATGGCCTGCATAATGTTTTGTGCCACCCATGAGAATCTCTTACACTGTGAATACAGGTCTGTCATTGCAGCCTGTGTGGGTTGGTGCTCGCACCTCTTACAACAGATATAAGTTTCCTTACATCTAAGGTCACTGCACTTTAAACCTACAAGTCACCCCTATAGCAGGCTCTGCAGTTTTGAGGGCAGGGTGCTTGGTTAGGAGTGCGAGGGTGCCCCTGTATAAGCAGGACACCTTTATAAGCCCCAGAGTCAATTCTCAAGGCTTTGTAAGTGCGGACAGAAATTTTAATATAAATAATGGACATCAGTCATTACGAGATGTCTAACTATATAGTGGCTGCCTCAAACCTGGACATGATTGGCATCAAACATGTTGGAATCTTGAGGGGGTGGCCTAGCGGTCAAACATGGCATACGCGCTTCATGCGAGCTCCCGCAGACACTCTCAATATCCTGCCTAATTCATAGTCATATACCCCCTGGTGCCACTCCCCGGATCGGGTGAGCGGAGGACCTTGTGGGCAGCAGCCCGTGACTGAGAGGACGCGGCTGGGGGACCATGGAGCAGGCCTAGGCCAGGTGGCCCTAGTGGAGTTAGAGGCCATGTCGGCCACGGCAGAGTTAGAGGCCATGTCGGCCACGGCAGAGTCAGAGGCCATGTCGGCCACGGCAGAGGGCATGTCGGCCACGGCAGAGTCAGAGGCCATGTCGGCCACGGCAGAGTCAGAGGCCATGTCGGCCACGGCAGAGTCAGAGGCCATGTCGGCCACGGCAGAGTCAGAGGCCATGTCGGCCACGGCAGAGTCAGAGGCCATGCCGGCCACGGCAGAGTCAGAGGCCATGCCGGCCACGGCAGAGTCAGAGGCCATGCCGGCCACGGCAGAGTCAGAGGCCATGCCGGCCACGGCAGAGTCAGAGGCCATGCCGGCACCGGCAGAGTCAGAGGCCATGCCGGCACCGGCGGAGTCAGAGGCCATGCCGGCACCGGCGGAGTCAGAGGCCATGCCGGCACCGGCGGAGTCAGAGGCCATGCCGGCACCGGCGGAGTCAGAGGCCATGCCGGCACCGGCGGAGTCAGAGGCCATGTCGGCCACGGCGGAGTCAGAGGCCATGTCGGCCACGGCGGAGTCAGAGGCCATGTCGGCCACGGCGGAGTCAGAGGCCATGTCGGCCACGGCGGAGTCAGAGGCCATGTCGGCCACGGCGGAGTCAGAGGCCATGTCGGCCACGGCGGAGTCAGAGGCCATGTCGGCCACGGCGGAGTCAGAGGCCATGTCGGCCACGGCGGAGTCAGAGGCCATGTCGGCCACGGCGGAGTCAGAGGCCATGTCGGCCACGGCGGAGTCAGAGGCCATGTCGGCCACGGCGGAGTCAGAGGCCATGTCGGCCACGGCGGAGTCAGAGGCCATGTCGGCCACGGCGGAGTCAGAGGCCATGTCGGCCACGGCGGAGTCAGAGGCCATGTCGGCCACGGCGGAGTCAGAGGCCATGTCGGCCACGGCGGAGTCAGAGGCCATGTCGGCCACGGCGGAGTCAGAGGCCATGCCGGCACCGGCGGAGTCAGAGGCCATGCCGGCACCGGCGGAGTCAGAGGCCATGCCGGCACCAGCGGAGTCAGAGGCCATGCCGGCACCAGCAGAGTCAGAGGCCATGCCGGCACCAGCAGAGTCAGAGGCCATGCCGGCACCAGCAGAGTCAGAGGCCATGCCGGCACCAGCAGAGTCAGAGGCCATGCCGGCACCAGCAGAGTCAGAGGCCATGCCGGCACCAGCAGAGTCAGAGGCCATGCCGGCACCAGCAGAGTCAGAGGCCATGCCGGCACCAGCAGAGTCAGAGGCCATGCCGGCACCAGCAGAGTCAGAGGCCATGCCGGCACCAGCAGAGTCAGAGGCCATGCCGGCACCAGCAGAGTCAAGAGGCCATGCCGGCACCAGCAGAGTCAAGAGGCCATGCCGGCACCAGCAGAGTCAAGAGGCCATGCCGGCACCGGCGGAGTCAGAGGCCATGCCGGCACCGGCGGAGTCAGAGGCCATGCCGGCACCGGCGGAGTCAGAGGCCATGCCGGCACCGGCAGAGTCAGAGGCCATGCCGGCACCGGCAGAGTCAGAGGCCATACCGGCACCGGCAGAGTCAGAGGCCATGTCGGCACCGGCAGAGTCAGTGGCCATGTCGGCACCGGCAGAGTCAGTGGCCGTGTTGGGCTGCGTGGAGTTACATGCCTGCCGTTGCCAGTCTCGCCCCTCAAATCCTACACTCTCAATATCCTGCCTAATTCATAGTCATATACCCCCTGGTGCCAGTCCCCGGATCGGGTGAGCGGAGGACCTTGTGGGCAGCAGCCCGTGACTGAGAGGACGCGGCTGGGGGACCATGGAGCAGGCCTAGGCCAGGTGGCCCTAGTGGAGTTAGAGGCCATGTCGGCCACAGCAGAGTCAGAGGCCATGTCGGCCACGGCGGAGTCAGAGGCCATGTCGGCCACGGCGGAGTCAGAGGCCATGTCGGCCACGGCGGAGTCAGAGGCCATGTCGGCCACGGCGGAGTCAGAGGCCATGTCGGCCACGGCGGAGTCAGAGGCCATGTCGGCCACGGCGGAGTCAGAGGCCATGTCGGCCACGGCGGAGTCAGAGGCCATGTCGGCCACGGCGGAGTCAGAGGCCATGTCGGCCACGGCGGAGTCAGAGGCCATGTCGGCCACGGCGGAGTCAGAGGCCATGTCGGCCACGGCGGAGTCAGAGGCCATGTCGGCCACGGCGGAGTCAGAGGCCATGTCGGCCACGGCGGAGTCAGAGGCCATGTCGGCCACGGCGGAGTCAGAGGCCATGTCGGCCACGGCGGAGTCAGAGGCCATGTCGGCCACGGCGGAGTCAGAGGCCATGCCGGCCACGGCGGAGTCAGAGGCCATGCCGGCACCGGCGGAGTCAGAGGCCATGCCGGCACCGGCGGAGTCAGAGGCCATGCCGGCACCGGCGGAGTCAGAGGCCATGCCGGCACCGGCGGAGTCAGAGGCCATGCCGGCACCGGCAGAGTCAGAGGCCATGCCGGCACCGGCAGAGTCAGAGGCCATGCCGGCACCAGCAGAGTCAGAGGCCATGCCGGCACCAGCAGAGTCAGAGGCCATGCCGGCACCAGCAGAGTCAGAGGCCATGCCGGCACCAGCAGAGTCAGAGGCCATGCCGGCACCAGCAGAGTCAGAGGCCATGCCGGCACCAGCAGAGTCAGAGGCCATGCCGGCACCAGCAGAGTCAGAGGCCATGCCGGCACCAGCAGAGTCAGAGGCCATGCCGGCACCAGCAGAGTCAGAGGCCATGCCGGCACCAGCAGAGTCAGAGGCCATGCCGGCACCAGCAGAGTCAGAGGCCATGCCGGCACCGGCAGAGTCAAGAGGCCATGCCGGCACCGGCAGAGTCAAGAGGCCATGCCGGCACCGGCAGAGTCAAGAGGCCATGCCGGCACCGGCAGAGTCAAGAGGCCATGCCGGCACCGGCAGAGTCAGAGGCCATGCCGGCACCGGCAGAGTCAGAGGCCATGCCGGCACCGGCAGAGTCAGAGGCCATGCCGGCACCGGCAGAGTCAGAGGCCATGCCGGCACCGGCAGAGTCAGAGGCCATGCCGGCACCGGCAGAGTCAGAGGCCATGCCGGCACCGGCAGAGTCAGAGGCCATGCCGGCACCGGCAGAGTCAGAGGCCATGCCGGCACCGGCAGAGTCAGAGGCCATGCCGGCACCGGCAGAGTCAGAGGCCATGCCGGCACCGGCAGAGTCAGAGGCCATGCCGGCACCGGCAGAGTCAGAGGCCATGCCGGCACCGGCAGAGTCAGAGGCCATGCCGGCACCGGCAGAGTCAGAGGCCATGCCGGCACCGGCAGAGTCAGAGCCCATGCCGGCACCGGCAGAGTCAGAGCCCATGCCGGCACCGGCAGAGTCAGAGGCCATGCCGGCACCGGCAGAGTCAGAGGCCATGCCGGCACCGGCAGAGTCAGAGGCCATGTCGGCACCGGCAGAGTCAGAGGCCATGTCGGCACCGGCAGAGTCAGAGGCCATGTCGGCACCGGCAGAGTCAGAGGCCATGTCGGCACCGGCAGAGTCAGAGGCCATGTCGGCACCGGCAGAGTCAGAGGCCATGTCGGCACCGGCAGAGTCAGAGGCCATGTCGGCACCGGCAGAGTCAGAGGCCATGTCGGCACCGGCAGAGTCAGAGGCCATGTCGGCACCGGCAGAGTCAGAGGCCATGTCGGCACCGGCAGAGTCAGAGGCCATGTCGGCACCGGCAGAGTCAGAGGCCATGTCGGCACCGGCAGAGTCAGAGGCCATGTCGGCACCGGCAGAGTCAGAGGCCATGTCGGCACCGGCAGAGTCAGAGGCCATGTCGGCACCGGCAGAGTCAGAGGCCATGTCGGCACCGGCAGAGTCAGAGGCCATGTCGGCACCGGCAGAGTCAGAGGCCATGTCGGCACCGGCAGAGTCAGAGGCCATGTCGGCACCGGCAGAGTCAGAGGCCATGTCGGCACCGGCAGAGTCAGAGGCCATGTCGGCACCGGCAGAGTCAGAGGCCATGTCGGCACCGGCAGAGTCAGAGGCCATGTCGGCACCGGCAGAGTCAGAGGCCATGTCGGCACCGGCAGAGTCAGAGGCCATGTCGGCACCGGCAGAGTCAGAGGCCATGTCGGCACCGGCAGAGTCAGAGGCCATGTCGGCACCGGCAGAGTCAGTGGCCGTGTTGGGCTGCGTGGAGTTACATGCCTGCCGTTGCCAGTCTCGCCCCTCAAATCCTACACTCTCAATATCCTGCCTAATTCATAGTCATATACCCCCTGGTGCCAGTCCCCGGATCGGGTGAGCGGAGGACCTTGTGGGCAGCAGCCCGTGACTGAGAGGACGCGGCTGGGGGACCATGGAGCAGGCCTAGGCCAGGTGGCCCTAGTGGAGTTAGAGGCCATGTCGGCCACAGCAGAGTCAGAGGCCATGTCGGCCACGGCGGAGTCAGAGGCCATGTCGGCCACGGCGGAGTCAGAGGCCATGTCGGCCACGGCGGAGTCAGAGGCCATGTCGGCCACGGCGGAGTCAGAGGCCATGTCGGCCACGGCGGAGTCAGAGGCCATGTCGGCCACGGCGGAGTCAGAGGCCATGTCGGCCACGGCGGAGTCAGAGGCCATGTCGGCCACGGCGGAGTCAGAGGCCATGTCGGCCACGGCGGAGTCAGAGGCCATGTCGGCCACGGCGGAGTCAGAGGCCATGTCGGCCACGGCGGAGTCAGAGGCCATGTCGGCCACGGCGGAGTCAGAGGCCATGTCGGCCACGGCGGAGTCAGAGGCCATGTCGGCCACGGCGGAGTCAGAGGCCATGTCGGCCACGGCGGAGTCAGAGGCCATGTCGGCCACGGCGGAGTCAGAGGCCATGTCGGCCACGGCGGAGTCAGAGGCCATGTCGGCCACGGCGGAGTCAGAGGCCATGTCGGCCACGGCGGAGTCAGAGGCCATGTCGGCCACGGCGGAGTCAGAGGCCATGTCGGCCACGGCGGAGTCAGAGGCCATGTCGGCCACGGCGGAGTCAGAGGCCATGTCGGCCACGGCGGAGTCAGAGGCCATGTCGGCCACGGCGGAGTCAGAGGCCATGTCGGCCACGGCGGAGTCAGAGGCCATGTCGGCCACGGCGGAGTCAGAGGCCATGTCGGCCACGGCGGAGTCAGAGGCCATGTCGGCCACGGCGGAGTCAGAGGCCATGTCGGCCACGGCGGAGTCAGAGGCCATGTCGGCCACGGCGGAGTCAGAGGCCATGTCGGCCACGGCGGAGTCAGAGGCCATGTCGGCCACGGCGGAGTCAGAGGCCATGTCGGCCACGGCGGAGTCAGAGGCCATGTCGGCCACGGCGGAGTCAGAGGCCATGCCGGCACCGGCGGAGTCAGAGGCCATGCCGGCCACGGCGGAGTCAGAGGCCATGCCGGCACCGGCGGAGTCAGAGGCCATGCCGGCACCAGCAGAGTCAGAGGCCATGCCGGCACCAGCAGAGTCAGAGGCCATGCCGGCACCGGCGGAGTCAGAGGCCATGCCGGCACCGGCGGAGTCAGAGGCCATGCCGGCACCGGCGGAGTCAGAGGCCATGCCGGCACCGGCGGAGTGAGAGGCCATGCCGGCAACGGCGGAGTGAGAGGCCATGCCGGCAACGGCGGAGTGAGAGGCCATGCCGGCAACGGCAGAGTGAGAGGCCATGCCGGCAACGGCAGAGTCAGAGGCCATGCTGGCACCGGCAGAGTCAGAGGCCATGCTGGCACCGGCAGAGTCAGAGGCCATGCTGGCACCGGCAGAGTCAGAGGCCATGCCGGCACCGGCAGAGTCAGAGGCCATGCCGGCACCGGCAGAGTCAGAGGCCATGTCGGCACTGGCGGAGTCAGAGGCCATGTCGGCACCGGCGGAGTCAGAGGCCATGTCGGCACCGGCGGAGTCAGAGGCCATGTCGGCACCGGCGGAGTCAGAGGCCATGTCGGCACCGGCGGAGTCAGAGGCCATGTCGGCACCGGCAGAGTCAGAGGCCATGTCGGCACCGGCGGAGTCAGTGGCCGTGTTGGGCTGCGTGGAGTTACTTGGCCTGCCGTTGCCAGTCTCGCCCCTCAAATCCTACAGGATGGCCCGATTGGCGCCCGACCGGGCGGCCTTAGACTCTGTGCAGCTGGCGGTCGCAGTGATCGGAAGCCTGACCTGGGCCTATGGCTCGTGCGCCTGCTGCGGCCTGGTGGGCCCCGGGCTGTGCTTGACGAATGCAGAGGCTGCGCGGCATGCCGGGGCGGCCGCCCGCTGAGTGCCCAAGAAGAGGTGGCGACATCCAGGCTGAAGGGCTACATGGAAAGGAGCGGAGGTTCCGATCACCTCGTTACTGGGGCCTGACGTGTAGAACACACCTGAATATTGTGCCTGGTGTCTAGCTACGAGATCACCACTAGGTGAGGACCCCATTAGGGAAAGGGAGTGGCGTAATCCTGATTGCAGAGGAGGCCGGGCCAGGCCTCAGTGCAGCTTGTGGTCGGGAATGCACCCCCACCCACCCCCCACTGCTCCTTGCCATCAACTGCTGGCGGCCATTGCTTGCCGCCCCCCCCCCCACCCCCCACCATCCGTTGGCCTGCTCACCACACTGTAGCCTGAGAGGCCCCATACCCAAGACCCAATCTTCGCTTCATGGGTCTTCCAGAGGTTTGCGATGGTAAGGATATGGGCAAGTTTCTTGCCCTTTGTATGACCCCAGTGGATACCATTGAACTGCCTCTCCTTCTGCTTCATCATTGAGTGGGCCCACAGAGCTCTTGTAAAGAAACCCCCTCTGGGCACCTGGGCTGTCATCGCTAAAACTCTCAACTTTCATTAGAGAGACGTCATCCTCAAACTAGCAAGAGCGTGGGAAACTGTACTTTTTGAATCACACTGCATCATGATCTTTCCTAATTACACTAAAATGGTCCAGCAACAGCACCAATCCTTCACAGCAGCGAAGAACAGCCTCCGCAACCTAAAAATTCAGCATATTCCACTATTTCCTGCCCGGCTGCGCATGGTGTATAACTCCTGCACCCTATTCTTCTATACCCCCGAGGAGGTTTTCACATGGGCGGATAAAGCAGTTACCATTAAACCTCATACCCCGTCGCGTCTTGACTCTCATTCATCTCAACCGATAGATGCCTACAGCAGTCTAATCCCAAGGAGAAGCACCGCCACAGGTCCTGGTCTTCATGGGGCTCGAGGCCCCGCACACAGGAACTTAAAGACACTCATAAGACATAGGTGCTGGGTGATTGACCTTCTGGGCACTATGAGGCAAGAAAGGGTACATACTGATAATGTGCAGTTACATATGTGATGATGGTATACGGTCACTGGCTGCACTACTGGTTCATCTGTTTCCAAGGATTTCCAGAGAGACTACTTGGTAATGGGGTTTATGGAGATCCATTGGATGGGCCTGGCCACCAGCCCCCGCTAGGGCTGTCCCTAGGCACCTTCCGCAACAGATACCTCAACGTTGCTGAGGCATTGGAGTGGGGGGTGATAATGGGGCACAAATCTGGTGCCCCCCTCGCAACTGACCTGCTCATAATCACCACAGTACACATCAGATTGCACCCAGATGGCTGACAAATACCGCTGCCCTGCGGGGAGGCTCCATATTGTTATATGGAATATTCACGGTGCCCTAAACAAGGTAAAACTAGGTGATGTGGTCAGTCAGGCCAAACAACTACAGATCGATAGTCTTCTCTTACAAGAGACACCTCCTTGGGTCTAAGGTCCCCCGTTTGGCTTGCTATGGGTTTGCGCAGACCTTTCACTCAGGCTTTGTGAGGGGGTCACGGGGAGTGGCCATTCTCATAAACCGCAGGGTTCCATTTCAGGCCCTTAAGACCTGGGTGGATGCATAAAGACGATATTTCTTTGTATTTGGTGCATTACATGGAGAATCCATCATAATATGCTCTGTCTATGTCCCCTCTGCATGGTCAGACTGTAGTAGATAGTATCATGGGGTTTGGGGATCCCTATCGGGAGGTCTGGCAATCGTCGGGGGTAACTGGAATGACATTACGTTTCAGAGGGGAGGGGGAACAGATGGCGGGAAGCGGGACAAGTGGACAATTATTATTAATGCAATTTATAGAGCGCACGGCTACCCCAAATAGGGGTGTCCCGGCGCAATGTGTGGGAGTCCTGCTTGAGATTCGTAGTGGAGGCACTGGGGTGGGCAGACGTGTGGGTGGGGCTTTCATCCCACTGAGTGAGCTATCTCTTTTATTCTGCAGTGGATGGATCGTTTTCTCGGCTCGACAACCTATTTGTACTGACAGGCCACACAGACACTGGGTCGGACCATTCTCTAGTGACATTGTGGCTCTCGGTTGGCCCCCGCCATCATCTGTTCCGATGGTGACTGTCTCCGTTGCACTTGAAAAACCCGACATATAGAACACGCATACACCGCGCTGTGACTGAATATTTTTTCCTTAACACATAAACCGCCTCCTCCAAGCTCATTCTATGGGAAGCAATGAAGCCTACCAATTGTGGTACTGACATTAGTTTTTGCGCGGCAGAGCTCAAGAGGCAGTTGTCGGAATTATACAAGATTGAGGCTCTGATGGTAGACCTAGAGATACGAGGTCGGGAGGATTGGGGTGGGTTGGCGCTGGCAACTGGGTCTAGCCCAACAGCAGTATCAGATGGTGCTTTTGGAAGAGGCTAAGAGTGCTTGGATGTCCTCCCAGAGTAGGATATATCAATGGGGAGACAAGTGAGGGAAAATGTTACATAGACTGTGTCAAAATGCTTTGATGATAGTCCAGCCTCCCATCATCCAAGACGATCGGGGGCACTGCTTACGAATCCGAGCACAGTTGCTAGCAGTTTTGCTGGCTATTATCAGACCTTATATGCAGATAGAGAGGTCCTAACAATTGCACAAATTGCAGGCTTTCTCATTGCCTTACCTCTGCGGTCTTTTTTGGCAACAGCCAGAACACTGCTTGATGAACTCTTAACTTTTGAAGAATTGACTGCAGCCCTGGCTGACTTGCGCCCTGGAAAGGCCCCCGGCCCAAATGTGTTCCCCAGCGAATTCATCAGTGCATATATGCCTCTACAGGAGGTGGACTATCTGGGCACGATTCAAACTGCACTTAAAGAGACACGCATGCCTTCAGATTGGTGTCCCCAAAACTGTGCCGTTCCCCAGAAGTCCACTCCTCATATCACCCAATTTCCCTCTTAAACATGGCGGCCAAGCTACTGCCCAAGGCTTTTGCCACAGACTGATGCCCCATATGGTTAACCTGGTCCACCCAGACTAAGCTTGCTTTATGCCTCACTGGGCTACTCGCCATAATATCAGTCATGCTCATAACGCTATAGCCCTAGTTGATCGAATGAAGCACCTGGCAGGTCTACTATTAGTGGATATAGATAAAACTTTTGATTCCGGTAGCTAGACCTATCTGTTTGCACTACTCTGACTCAACGTTGGGCCTAGTTTTCTCGCCTATATTCAACTACTATATACAGAGCTGACAGACTCGCTTCCAGTGGCTGGCACATCTTCGGCCCCATTCCATATCCGCCGTGGCACTAGACAGGGGTGCCCCCTTGTCCCCCTTTGTATTTGCCTTTGTAATGGAACTGCAGGCAGCCTGGGTGAAGATAGATGCCCAGGTCTGGGGATTTGAATGGTCTAGAGAAGTGTCAGATTGTATAGCATTATATGCTTATGATATTTTGTTGTTCTTCACAGACCTGGCTACCTCTGGCAGCCGGAGCCTAAGGATAATGCAGGTGTTGGGGGAGACGTCTGGGTTGTACACAAATGTAAGCAAGTCGATGCTGCAGCCCTTGAGGGGGGTCACCAAGCAACATTACATGGGCTGCAGGACTGTCCATAGTAGCGGATGGCTTTCAATACCTTGGTGTGTTTCTGAAGCGCAGTCCTGCAGTTTCATGGGATTGTAATTGAGCCCCACTGACTGAGCGTATCAAGACTGAGGTTAGAGCCTGGTCCAATCTACAACTATCCCTCTATGGCCGCTCTGCTATCTTTAACATGGTATCCCTACCGCGCCTCTTATACCAAGTACAGAACTACACTTATTTGGTTCCCCCTACATGGTTTCTACAGATCAATACAGTCCTGAGTCCGTTTTTATGGGGAGGGGATGCCTTGAGTTGCTTCAAGCACCTGCTTTCAATTGACCTATTGTGGAGGCATCGCAGTAGCGGATATTTAATCCTATCACACAGCTGTGCACCTGCTAGTGATTAATGAATAGTGGTATTGCCCTAGAGACAACCCAGTATATGTGGTGTAGCGATGGGTAATGGGCGAATCGTTTATGATTAAGTTCCTATATAGCAGGTCGGATGTAGACTCCCTACCTACAGGTACAAAAGTGGTAGTCTTAGCACAGAGGCAGTCACTTCGTAAGATGGGGTGGTGGAGACGCTTTACACAGGGGATTCCGCTGTGGTGGAACACATGCATCACTCAGGTGGTGGGGCTACAGGGCTTTCAGGGGTGGGATCGTATTGACAAATCTTCTCTGGGTGATGTGATGCGGGCCTGGTTCTTAAATCGTTAAGGAACTGCAATCTGAATTTTCAATACCCCACAGCCAATTCTAAAAATATCTGCAGTTGTGTCATGCCCTGACACCATACACCTGTACTCTCTCAGCCTTACCAGACTTTAACCCGTTAGAGCAGAAACTACTTGTGCGCAATTTAGGCAACCATAAAATATCAAAGATTTACCAATCCCTAGTTAAAAATAGCACTACTATATTAGATACCCTCCGGGCGGCTTGGCAGAGGGACCTGAGAGACCTAGACGACGATGACTGGGCAGAGGCTCTGGGGGTCCCCTCGTTGGAATGCGATCTCCTCTCGCCTGCAAATAATTAAATTTAAATATCTCCATTGACCCTTCTACACTAGACACCAACTGTAGCATAAGGCTCTTATTGGTTGCCCTAGATGCTTGTGATGTGATTCAGAGGTCAGCACCTTCCTACACACGGTTTGTGACTGTAGAGCTCTGGCCCAGTATTGGAGAGAGGGAGTGTCATACTGTGCCAAGGTTCTTGCTTAGGACATCCCACTGACCCCAAAACTACTTCTGCTACATAGTACTGAAGGGATAGGTGGCAATAGATATAAACGTCATTTGTTATTCCTTGGCCTTGTCTTTGCTATATGAGATATTAACCATTCATGGAAAGCTGCAAACCTGTCTTTGCTGGGCATCTGGAAGAAAGGTATGGACTTCTGCATGGGCCTCGAGATAACTGTATTTTCAGGCGAGGGGGTGCCTGCAAAAGCATCCCCAAATCTGACAGCGATGGGCTGACTACCTTTGCTTGATTCACACCTGTACAGACTCATGTTTCTTGAAGTATGCATGTGTCGGACTATGGGCAATGGGCTGGGAGGGCGGAGGAGGAATGGGGGGGTTTTTGAGCACACTTTTATGTTTCATTATTGTATTCTTTTAATAATATATTGATTAATTCTTAGTTTGATTGGAAATAATGTTGCACCATTTATTTGGCGATCTACTGCATCTACTTTCGGTCTTCCACTTTCCGGCAAAAATCCAATAAATCAGTTATGGAAAAAAACATGCTGGAATTATAACCCCAACACTGATTCCAGTGTTGGAAACATGATCCCATGTACTGTGGAGCACTGTTGATGCACCCCCTTCCCCCCTCTGTGCTTCAGGGAACAGCCCTTTCAGGGTCTGCTGCAGACCACAGAAACTATTCTGCCCTCCAGCTGTTGAGCTGAGCTCGAGCAGGGGAAGGTAGAACAATAGGTTTCCTGCCACATGGAGGTGAGACCACCTCCCAGACAGGACGTTGTGTATTGGGCTGGGGGGAGCCTGCCAGTGCCACCAGACTGCTTTGAAGGGAACATTTGGTGCCCTCCTTGCATACTCCAGATTGACTTCAGGAAGCCATTGGCTCCCGTTCAGGGGAATAAATAGTCAAAGGACATAGTAGTATTCTCCCCTCTGTCCAGCCCCTCCTCTGGGAAGGACTCCTGAGTTATTCCAACCCTTTCCTTAGGGTACTTAAGCGCTTACCTGTGGGTGGGTCTTTAGATTCCTCATGGGACAAGACTCAAGACTGAAACCACGTCACTCTTCGACCGTCTGGACACTCTGACTTCTCTGGAATTGAGACTGCACCAAGGAAGACTCCTGGTGCTCCTGGTCTCGCTGTTCTGCAAATCTTCTTTGTCATCTGTGTCTGTTCTTCTTCCAGGTTCTCCGACAGACCTATGGGAATCAAAGATACCCGAAATTGTCTCTCTTGGAGTGAAGGAGTCACTCCCCTGCATCTGCAGGGACCGCAACGAAGCTGACTGGTTTGCTGCTCCTGTCATCCTACAGACTTCCCAATGCTCAGCAACACAAGTGGTGATTCTGCAACTCCCTCGAGATCTAACCTGTTCTGCAATTTTGAGGCCAGTATCCCTCGTCGCAACCGCTTGGAGCGAACCTCTGTGCACAGTATCAACTTGCCATTGCAAAGGCTTGTCGGCTCTGCACTCCAGTGATCTTGGGGCTACAAGAAGTTCCAGCCTCAGCAGCTCTTCCCTTCAAGCTCAGCGTCCTCACCACATCCTCTGCACCTTGGGCGTTTCTTCTTGGTGAGCTGCTCAAGGTTCTCTTGCGACTCCTAGGCCTTTGGCCTATGGGTCCCCCTGAGGGTCTTCTCCTCTTCAGTGGAGTGCCCTGCTTACTCTGGCCTGCTCTGACTCTCCTGCTGTTGGCGAGTCCCCTTGGACCTTGCTGGTCCCAACATTGCTCGTTCTACACAGCAGTTGCGGCTACCAAGGCTTGTTGGTGCTCCTGCGGGACACCGACCGCCTAGTCACCGGCATGCGATGTAAAACAGTTCGAGCACTACTCCTGGTCTTCCTCAGTGTCGCCTGGTCCTCACAGCTGTAGCAACAAGGTCACCATTGACTGTTCTGAAACTTCCGACATCGGTGGACATTGTGCCTTTGTGCCTTCTGGTCACTTCCTAGTGGCATAGACTCTGTCCCCTCTGCTAGCAGGTTCTTTACTTCCAGAATCAACCCTTGAATTCCAACGGACTTCTTCCTAAACATCTCCAGAGGCATTTTTCACAAGTTTTCCATTGCCATTTACGGAGCTTTCCAACTTCTCTTCACCCCTATGCTTCTGGCTTACCTCGTGTAAGTATCTGGGTTCCTGGGAAATCCAGGGGTTGGGTGGCTCTCCAACCTTCCGTCCTCTTCAGAAATTCTTCAGGGTCCTTCTTCTGCAAAAATGCAACTTCTCCATTGGTCACAATCAGTGTTCCCACTCTGCACACAACCTCTGTGGGTTTCTTGGGTACTTACCTTGGGTGGGTCCTTCTGTCCCCGGTGCCCCTGGGTCTTCTGGTCCAAGACTTCCCTCCTTTGCAGTGCACATTCCACTTTCTTAGTATATGGTTTGGTCTCCCCTTGGAGACCACTGTATTTTGTGCTACTTACCTTATTGCATTTAAAGTATTTTGGTGTATTTTGTTGATATCTCCGGGTAGGAGATATAACAGCATGTTAGTAAGTGTTGTGTAGTAAATAGAAGTATTTTTTTTATAAACACTGTGTGGTTCTTTTTCATTTAACTTACACCAGAAGATTAAACGAGTAAAATAAGCTGCTTAACACTACTTCAAGATGAGCCTGAAGGCTGCTCTACACAGCTACTACGTTGAGGGCTTTCTATGGTTATCAAAGACCACTAAATTCCAAGGGTTGCCACGATTAGAGCAAGGCGCATCTAATTAAATAAGTGTGAACCATATACTAAGCCAGCCCCCTACAAGATGGATTTAGTGTTATTTTTCTGAGCGGGTATTCAAATATAGTTAAAAAAAAATGCTGCAGGAATCCAGCCGCGAAAGTCGCGCAGGAAGAGAGGGGGAGCCGAAAAGGAGCAAAGCCGAGCAGGACCAAGGGAATCCCGCCACGGCCGCCCCCGCACGCAGGACCGGGGCAGAGCTGACGGATGCTCCACATCCCCCGCTCCAGTTCTCCACGCAGCTCCGCCAGTGCCGATCAATCGGATGCAACGGGAGGAACAAAACCCAGAACCCCCAGGAAGGTAAATACCCAATATCCAACTCCTTTTTCTTAAAAGGGTAACGGAAGGTTCAAGGTGTAGTTATCTCAGCTAAAACGCATTACGCAAACATTATACAAACGATTAAGGCCGGAGAAGATGCGACCCGCGACCCGCTCTCTAGCTGGCCGCCATGTTCCCACGGCCCTTTCGGTGACTGATTCCTGGAGGTTGGATGGGCAAGCGGCTGAGTGAATGACTGGTGAGCGGATAGGAGTTGAGGTTCTGGGCTAGGGTTGGTGGCATTTGGTGGTGGGGGAAGGCAGAGACACAGAATCGGTACTGGATTAGAGAGGGTTTAGGTTTTTTTTGTTTTTTTGGGGGTTTTTTGTTTGTTCTCTGGGCATATTCTCCGACCCTGTTTCGGTACTGCTTCTGTGCTTTTGCTCGGTTTGTATTACCTTTACCCCCTCTTGTCTCCCTCTTGTACCCCATTATACCCCATTACACCCTGTGCGCTGAGCCGAAAGTGGTCTTTTCGGGGGTTATACCGTCAGCCTCGAACATGTTCTGAATGTTTGGAGAGTTGCTCTTCTCTAGGGCGGCAGGAGCGTTGGCTGAACACCGGCGTGTCGGCGCCAGTGTGATTGGCAACATAGTTTTATCCCCCTCTTGCCCCTCGCACTGAGACAAAAGGGTCTCTATTACTCACAGTTCGATCTGGTGGGTGATTAAGCGCCACCTGAAAAGTAGACTATCTAGGGAACTTGGAAGCCACAAGGTTGCATTATCCCATACAACTTGAGAAGGCTGAGAGAGTAGTCAATGTAAAGGAGGCCGGGGATGAGATTATTTGCCTTCTTATGGAGCCATCTAGAAAATAAAGAGACCGGGTCCACTAAGAAAGGTTTGGCCAAATTAAAGAAACCAGAGGTACCCCTTGGGAAAAGATATAAATTGAGATCACGTACACTTTTAAATGGGGGGGTTGCTGCTGAACATCTTGGCCAAACCTGTCAAGCAATAGCGGTCTCTGCGACAACAGCGAATCTCAAACAAAAGAAACGGACTAGCAGAGTAGGAGAAACTGGGAAGCCCACTCCTGTGAACAGTAGGAAGAAAAAAAATCTTTACCCAGTTAAAGTTACTCCTTCCCTTCGGTCATACTTTATGCCCAATACTCAGGTTATGGGGAAGTCTAAATCCGAGGTCGAGACAAACCTAGTAATGGCTCCACCGGTAGAAGAGCGCCAGAATTTGCTGGCTGTAATTCCCGTCTCTAATCGGTACTCCCTGCTTAGTGAGCCCCCGAGGGCCTCCTCGAACGTCGGGGGGGGAGTCAGATCGAATCGGATGTTCCAGAGGGCTTATCATCAACCCCACCAACTCCTGAAGTTCAATCTCAAAGTCCAGACTCACTACATTGGATGTTAAGGCAGCTGTCTATTGAGATTGGAGTACGATTTTCGACCTCCGAATCAAATCAAAAGAAGATACAAGATACCTGCAACAGGAAAATCTTGCAGAACTGACTCATAGAACCGAGATCCTAGAGTCCAGATTGGAGGAATTGGGTTCAGAAGTCAGAGAAAACTCTAATGAGGTGCAGAGATTGAGGGGCAAAGAGCGGGACTTGACAGAGAGGTTGGAGAGGTTAGCAAACATCTCGAGACGGAACAACATAAGAATTTTAGATTTAAGGGAAGGTTTAGAAGGAGATAATTTAAAAGCTTTTGTTATTAACCTTTTGAGTGAAGCCTTCCCACAAATCACTACACCTAATACCTGGGAGTCCGAGATTCAGAGAATTCACAGGGATCCATTTAAGTTGAACCCGGCCCGGAAAAAGCCTAGGAAAGTTCTAATCCACTTTCAGTCTTACCTGTTAAAGGAGCAATTGCTAGGGGCTGCTTTAAAACTTAAGTCCATTCAGGTCCAAGACGTCACTTTCAGGATCCAGTCAGATATTTCCCGGGTCACAGAGGATAGAAGATGGGAACTGGGCAAGAGAATGGATGCATTGTGGGAGTTGGGAGCCCAGGCACAATTGCGATTTACGGCCTTTTTAAAAGTTGTATGGGCTAACAAAACCTACAACTTCAGATTTCCAGAGGAAGTGGATACCTTCTTGAGGCAGACTAAAACTAGCTTATCCAGTTTAAGGGGGTTCCATACTGCTACTGACACTATGCATTATGCACCTTTCTCTTTTTTTTGAGGCCGGAGGGTCCCGGCCCGAACAGGCAATATTTATTGCCAATGAGCAGTCGGAGAGGGTTCCCTGGGGGGGGGGGGGTGGGGGGGGGGGGAGATGGGGGGGGGGGTTGATGGGTTGGTAGTGGGTTTTAACAATAATCACATTTGTGGGTGGGGAGCATTGGGAAAAAACAAAAAAGCGCAATCTCAAGTGACATAATAGCCTCTAGTGGCTGCATTCGTAGTTGCTGTAGAGTGGGAGGGCAAGACAGTGATGGAGGATAGACCCACAAGGGGAGGGAAATTCCATCTTAACCTATTAACTTGGAATGTGAATGGGTTGAGGGTGAAAGGGAGACAACGCCTGATTTTGCATTATCTAAAAAATAGTACAGCCAGTATCTTAATGTTACAGGAGACGCATTTATCACTGTCAGAATGTTTAACACTATTTGGAAAATTAAGATGGGTCGATAAGATCATTGCGACAGATCAGCAATGCTCTTCAAAAGGGGCTGCTGTAATATTTAAAAACAACTCAGGAGTAGAAGTAGTCAAGGCACAAGTGGATAAGGAAGGGCGCTGGGTCATAGTAGCAAACAAATGCCGGAGGGCTAAATAAACAAAAAGTACATTCTGAAATCTAACCGATGTAGCTCATCGTCAAATCAAAATGTGACTTGTTTGTTTCGACTATGTAGCTTATACGCAAAAGGATTTTGCTTTGCACCATGTGCAAGCAATCGTCCTGTGGTTGCAAACACCTTAAAAATGAATCATGAATCCAAGTAAGTGAACTAACAACATTTGCAAACAATGAAGAGGTATGTAATGTGTGAAAGAAATTAGATTAACTGCACTCATGAAGATAATGAAAAGATAATCCAATAACAACATGCAGAGCTGTTTTCATAAAAAGCAGGATGGTTTCAATCATCAAAATGAAGCGACTCACTGATCCTTCCTCCAGGGCTTGCCGCACTCCTGGCAAATCAATCACTGGACACCAAACCTCTGCGATCAGGCATTTATTGGTAACATCCAAACTGCATAAGTTGAGGATGTGGTAAATGGCTTTCATTTTCTTCACTTGGATTATCCAGTTGTAGAGAGACTCTGATGCTTTGGACAACACTTGTCGCAAGTAGTCTTCAGTTCGGTTCAGCACCTGTAAAGAAAGATAATATTTACTGAGAAAAATGACCCTAGAAATTCTCAACAAATATTAGGTAGATATGAATTCCAAGTATACAAATTGTCTGTTGTATCTGTGCAAAGATAAAAAGAAAGAAAAATCAGATCTCGGGTGGTCTTAGAATCCGGATAGGTGGACCAAAATTAATACTTTCCGGGAAGTGGCAGGGAGTCAACATATTAAGATTATTTAAACTAATGTTAAATCTGCTGCAGTAAAGCTGGTCTATCATGTTAGGGGATAGTCAAATAACCTATTTAAAATTTGGCAACTGAGAATAAACCAAACTTTCCACTATAAAATCCTACTAAAGAAAGAATTCACTGACAAATGTTAAAAATCTGTTACCACTGCTAAAAACGTTAAGACATGTTCGGTGCTATAAAAACATGGACTAAATCAATGCAAATAGTCATGGTATATGGAATTCTGTCTAGTAATGCAATTCCAATTGCGGTAGTCTCACTGCCAGAAGTGGCTAATGTTTCAAGAAACAAGAGCAACCCATACGTCCTTGTGAACTGGGTAAGCACTAATGCCAAAGAAACAAATGTTCACAAGGAACTCATTTGGTTAAACAATTTTTGATATGCAAAATAGAATTATTTGCTCAGACTCAAAGTCACACTATTAATATCCAATACGAACTTTAGATAGGTCCAGGTACGCATAAACCATAAATTGTGTCTAAAAAAGCCCATCACATCAATAAATCAATTTTTTCTTACTTCAGCTGAAGTAAGTCACATTTATTTTGCATTCACGACTTATACCACAAATGTAATCGCATTATACAAAAAGCATTTGGTAGTTATGTATATAATAGCACATTGTGAGTGACACGTGAGTCCCAGTGAAGTGACCATAACCTGACTTAGTGAACATTAAGTGAAAACAAGTGACAAAATGGGGAATTGGTTATTGGAAAAACAACATCAAAAGGAGAGCTGTATACAATAAGGAATAAATTATTATAGGCTCTCTCTTCTGTTTTTTGTGTCGACGACGTTTCGACCCTCTCTTGATATGGGGTCTCTTCAGGACAGCGTTTCTATGGACAGTACAGCACAGGGCATCTATTTCTGGAAGGTTCTTAGCAGAACGGATAATTGCTGTCGACACAAAAAACAGAAGAGAGCCTATAATAATTTATTCCTTATTGTATACAGCTCTCCTTTTGATGCACAGAGTCCGGTGGGACCCCAAAGGTAGGCAAAGGTAAAAGTAGATAGTACCTTACTCTCCATTTGTGGTAGTGTGGTTGAGCAGTAAGGCTGTATCAGAGGGTAGTGTTAAGCATTTGTTGTACACACTCAATAAGTAAATGATATCACACACTCAAAGACTGAACTTCAGACCAATTAGTTATGTATAAAAATATTATTTTAGTTATTTTATTTTCTAGAACCAATCAAGTCTGGCACAGGTAAGCAATACATACTTTACAGTAGTAATGCAGTTTGTAAACAGTTTGAAGTGCAATTCTATTTGCACTTTGATTTGATTACAGTAGAGCTACTAGTAATGCAATGCTTTTTATATACTGTGCATATACTTTGTATTGGCTTTTTAGTAGATTGTCAAGTAGATTACTTTAAAGATTACTTTAAAGATTACTTTTGTTACACAGTGCTGTATACCTGGATACTGCACTGAGAAATTTCCTGTAAACAGGTAAGTAAATGCGTTTTTGTTATTTAGTTACAGTTTGAAAGGGTTTCTTAGATTTTCCAACTGCACACTTAGAAACAGAAAACAGTCAATGTTATCCTATCGAGGAAAATAGGGTTCTCGGTTCAAAGGTAAGTATTCGGTTGTGGGAGTTGGTATTCTGGGGGTAGACTCATGGGTCCCCCTGGGTCAAGGATGACCTCTTGTTACACCCTCAGCGACACTAGGGCGGCCAGGTGCAGAGTGCTGAGGCCCAAGGTTATCCAATGGGGGATAGGGGGCCTCTGGTTGGTGGCTGCTTACGAGCAGGTCACAAGGTTGTGGGAGCAAAGCTCCTGGACTTAAGCTCAGGGCAAATGGGGGTTCAAGCCAGCACAAAAGGTGCACCCTCAGCGGCACTGGGGCGGCCGGGTGTGCAGTGCTGTTTTGGCATCGGGCGCCCTGTAGCTTTCAATGGGGAGTCTCCGGTTTGCAAACACACTGCAGGCTCCGGGACGAAGATCTCTTGGGTAAGACCACCACTTGGAAAGGTAAGTTGGGATGTTGGGGGTTGGTTAGGCACCGGCTGTTGGGCCACCCAAGGCCGTGGGGCGTCGGGTGCAAAGGTGCCTTTTTGGGTCAGATCTTCTTACCAGCTCCTGGTCGCGGTTGGGGGGGGGACATTCCGGTTTGAGGCTGCAGGCGTCGGCTGGAGGCTTTAGGCAGGTCAGGTATCACCGGATCTCGGGTCAGGATCGCTGGGGAGACTTCCTCGTGGTGTAGGGCCACTTGAACTCGGGCCGTGGGCGTCGGGTGCAGACTTGCGGACTTTGCCCGACCTGGAGTCTGTTGGTAAACCAATCCAATGTTCACGGGGAACAGAGTCTTTTCTTTAGAAGGCAGGGCAGGTCCTCTGGGTTCTTGAGGATGCAGGACACACCAGAGTTTTGCTTCTGCAGGTTCGAGGTGGGGCCAGGCCAGTAGGGCTGGGGCCAAGTCAGTGGGCGTCCTCTTCTTCTTAGCTTCGGCATGGTCCTTTTTCTTCTTCTGGTTTCTTGTCTGAGGAAGCAAGGTTCAGGGGTGCCCCTAAATACTAGATTTCGGGGTGTTACAGGTAGATAAAAGGTTGGGACCAATGGGTCCCTTCCCTGGGGTTGGTACACCCCCTATTATGCCACCCTTCAGTGGGAGAGGGCATAAGCCTCACCCTGGTTGGCTGGGTCCCCCCATTTGCAAGATGGCAGGGACTGAAAGATGTGCTTCACCTCGCCTCTCCCACTTAACTTGCCAGAGGTGGGCACACCACCCTTTCTCACTTGGTTTTCCCGCTGGTTCTCCTGCCCAAAGTGGGGGTCAGAGCCAGTGGGGACCAGGTGCTGAAAGCAGCAAGTGGCCTGGGGAAACTCAAAAAAGGTGGCAAGCCCTTGAAGCTTCCCCTTCGTGGACCCTGCTCATCCTGGGGGAGGGACTTAGCACCTCGTCCCAGGATGTGCATTGTTTCAGGCCCCCGAGAGCCGCAGGCTCTCAACCCAGGGGTCCAGAAACATGTTTGGTGGTGGCAGCTGAAAGCAGCCACTCAGCCTGGACACTGGTGGTAGGTCGTTTTTCAGGGGGCATCTCTAAGATGCCCTCTGTGTGCATTTTTCATAAAATCCCACACTGGCATCAGTGTCGGTTTAATGTGCTGAGAAGTTTGATACCAAACTTCTCAGTTTTAAGTACAGCCATTATGGTACTGTGGAGTTCGTAATGGCGAATTCCCAGCACCATAAGCTTCTTTCAAGTTTTATTTTAAGACCAAGATGAATGCAAAAAGGTAAGTAAGTTTTTCAGGGAAAATACGTTATACTTTAAAAAGTGGACACTGCAATTTTCAGGCTGTGCAATGTTAACCTATGGAGGAAAACACAAATGCAGTGTTTCAGGTACGTATACGACTTACAGGTCCAGTCTTCGGGTTTCAGGTCAACACCATGCAAGGTCCAGATTGGCACCAAAACTGCACCACCAGCGGCACAGGGGCGGCCGTGGGCAGAGGTCAGATTCGGGTTGTGTGCCCGGTATTAACCAATGGAGACTGGGTGCTCGGAGATGTGCTACTCACAGGTGAGCAAAGAGGTGTCAGGGGCCGATCTCTAGAAGTTAAGGTAAGAACAAGGCAGCACCAAACTTACACCCTCAGCGGCACAGGGGCGGCCGGGTGCAGAGTGCCAACACAGCATTGGATGCCCAATGTAAACCCATGGGGGAGATCAGTCTTGAAGAAAGGCTACAGGCTCGGGCCAGGAAGCTGGACGAAGAAAACGCACAGCTGCCCTGGTAAGTAGAGATACTAGGGGACAGAGAGACACTGTTGGTCAAGATACCCAAGGCCCCGGTGCTTCAAATGCAGAGGTGTTCTTTGGGGTCGGGAAAGAGCTTACCAGGCAGGGAGTCTTTAAAGTTGAGGCTGCAGGAGTCTAGGTGGAGTCCAGCACGGGTCAGCTCATGGTGGACTCATGCTCAGAAGCACTGGGGAACCTTCCCAGGACCGGTTGGCCACTTGGACTTGGCCCGTAGGCATCGGATGCAGAGGTGGTTTCGCGGTTTCTCAGGACAGAGTTCTTTGGAGTGGGATTCTTCTGGACAGGTCCACTGTCCACAGGAGATTAGGAGTCTTTTTAGAAGGCAGGCAGCCCTCCCCGGGTTTTTGATGTCACTGGGCTGTGGAACGAGTTGTTCTTCAGCAGGATCTTTGAGGGCTGCAGACAGGCAGACAGGACTGGGGCCAAGTCAGTAGGCATCTTCAGTCTTCGCTGCTGCACGGTTCTTCTTTGTCCTCTTCTTCATAGATCATCCCAATCTGATTTCAGGGCCAAGGGGTGCCACCTAAATACTAGCTTTAGGGGTGTTACAGAGGAGTGACCGGTAGGGACCAATTGGTCACTTACCTGGGGTGTCTACATCCACGTGTATGCCACCCACCTATGGGAGGGGGGCATATCCATAGCCCTGATTGGTTAAGTCTCACAATCTTCAAGATGGTGGGCATTGAAAGACGTGCTTCACTGCGCCTCCTGCTCCTGAGGGGTGGAGTTGGCAAAAGGGGCCACAACTCCTTCTCATATTAAGTTTTTCTGACGGTTCTCCCGCCAAAAGTGGGGGTTTGAACCTGGGGCTTCTATCTGCTGCTAGCAGCAGAGCCTGGGGATCGCATTACAAAGGTGTCAAGGCCTTTGAAGCTTTCCTCTTGAGCACTGTGCTCATCCTGGGGAAGGAGGTTTGACACTTACGCCCAGGATGTGCTTTGTTTCTGGCCGAGAGAAGGGGTCCAGAAACATGCCTGGGGGTGGCAGGCTGCCTAAAGCCAGTCAGAGACCACACCAGGGTTGGTAGGTTTTCAAGGGTCACGTCTGAGGTGCCCTTTGAGTACATGTTTCAATAAATCCCACATTGGCATCAGTGTGGGTTTATTGAGAGGAGTTGTCAGGTATCAAACACTCCTGGGTTCAGAAAAGCCATCAGGGTGCTGAGGTACTCTAGTTGTAGAGTTTCCAGGCCATGTACTCTCTGTGGCTTCACTGGCACTTACAATATTAAGAATAGACTTAAATATTGTAGGGGCGTATCCACTCATGCAGATATGCCCACACCTGAAATATAGTGCAACCTGCCTTAGGGCTTCCAAGGCCTACTAGAGGGGTGATTTACCTATACCTTAGGCAGTGCTGCTTGGCATGTCGACTATGTTGTTTTTCTCTGCACCAAGTCATGCAGGCTGCAATGGCAATTTGCATGGCCTTGGTGAGGGGTCCCTAGGGGACCCTCTTCAGTCCCAATGTCCTATGTACCAGGGTACCATTTACTATGGACTTACAGGGGGTCAAAAGTGCCAATCTTGGTACAATTTTAGGAAAGGAGCTCTGGCACAGGGGACCTGTTTGTCAGGGACCCTGTGCACTCTCAAAATCACATTTTCTAGGTAAAAAGTGGGGAGCTAACAGTGTCAAAAGAGGCACTTTCTTACATCAACTGTAATGTTTTGGTGGTGCTGTTCATGAGTCACACACACACACACACACTTCTCTGACAAAAGCTTTGCTGTTTGTACAAAGTCACCAAGGATAAGCTCAAGGTTCCTTACAAACACATTCTTTTGCTTTAAGGCACTAGATTGCTTCGACTGTATGTTAGCTCAGCCAGAGCTCGCATCAAGTACTGCAGCCTCTCTCCCCATAGTTTAACAATCTAATTTCCTACAGAACTTTTCAAGTTAAAGCGGTTTTCTATTTCACAGAAGAGGACATGCAATGGGGCTTGGTCAGAAGGCCCCTGCTAATCCACAGATCAAATACCAGATGACAAGAGAAAACAAAAAAGGGAAAATAAGATGAATTTCATCGCAATGAGTATTATTAGTAGAGTACTCCTATAAGTGGGGGCTCGGAGTCAGGCAAATCTGTGGTGTTCCTTGGACTGGTGGTCAACATTGGTTGTGGTAGGCCATCCAATGAGGTCAGAAGACGGGAGCGTGGCTACATGGCTTAATATCTCCCAGAATACCAATTAAGCATGTCATCTGCTAGGCACCAACCCTGGCATGAAGGGACCAAGTCCATGCTGCACTGTGGGTAGTACTGCCCTGCAAGAAAGCTTTTCACTTTGATGTCGACTACAATGATGATACAGTATTTTGCTTGGGTTACCTTATGGGAACACTCCTGGACTGGGTCGTGTAGCTGCATGAAAATCAAATGAGTGGCTGGAGCAGGCAGTACTAGGCAGAAATCACTGGTGGTGACTTGTCAGAAGTGGAGAAGCAACTGGCAGCATAGATTGTTTTTGTGGTGTTTGCTATAACCGCGTGTGTTCATGTTGGAAGGGAGCAATGAATGCCTTCTATTTCATGTGGATTTTTGATCTACACTGGTGAAGGCAGTTTCACCTCCATACGATTTTGCAAACGGCAAACCAGCCAGTTCAGAGAATGTGCTATATCTCATTCCGTTAAGAACGATATACAGAGGATACAGAAAGGAAGAAATAATGCCAACTAAAAACACTGGGGCACGTTTAACGCAACATTTTAGTCTGATATAAATTAGTACATGCAGTAGTGCTAGGACTAGGCACCCTTCCCTCTCAGTCAGTCATAGCATGAAAGGTCATATTGCTCAATCTGGGTGCTCTTAATAGATGCTCGCCAACAAAGGTCCAGGAGAGACCAAGCCATGCTAAAATGAAATATGTCCACAAAATAAATGCTCATACAGTTACTCTAAATACAAAAATGTACATAGGCAATGTTTCCTGACAATTAAATAGGACCGGGCAGTAACCAACCTGGGTAAGTGCTAAGCACCTCTGGACAACGTGTTAAATGGACTTACAAACAATTGCTGAAGTGTCTGACAATAGACTAAGAATATATTAGTAACATTTTCAGCATCCCATTTCTATTTTCTGTTGCAGCAGACCTCTGCAGAATCATTTTTCAGGCGTACATTTGTTCTCTAGTGTGGCGCCGCGGCCAGGGCGACTGACTCCGGAATCTGGGGATCACGGTTCGATCCCCGGCGCCGGCGGCAGATTAGCCCAGCACTATGTGACTCTAGGCAATAGCTTGCTTAATCTTCCCGACGGCCCCCAGCGCCTAGAGACCCTTACGGGTGATTGTTCGCGCTTTACAAATGTGGATTATTATTATTATTATTATCTACTACAGCATAAGTCACCTAGCCTCAATATCAAGAAAGTTTTAAATGAGGCACAGCAAAAAGATTTTAGACGGCAATAATTTATGCAAGTTGGCTAGACAAGCAGCAGCTAGCAATGGCTCTTAATTTGAACGTCTAGGTTAATAACAAATACACCAATTAAAGGACAGGTCTTAAATGCAAGAAATACATTGTGCAACTTTCGTAGACATTCAGACCAGTACAAGAGAAGCAAAATGTTGTGTTACGAATATGCTAACTCAATTACATCTTTTAGGGAAGATCAGTTCGAAAACGTAACTCGTTTATTTTGCTGTATCTCCAATGATTGCTTTTCTCAATACTGTTTGTCAAACAAGTATAGAATGTATACACCCATTTGTCTGACCAGCCCCCAACCACGCAGACTGGCAACCTGGATATGAATGCTAGCCTAGGCAAATGATTTCAAACTCCGATTCTGGACAAATCGTTTGATCACCCTGAGCCTAAACTATCAATAAGTGAAATGCAAATGTACATCTGTGACTTTGTTTTAAAATTATTATTTTTTTACAGAGTTTTATATAGTGCGAACTTGACCTGAATCGGGCAACGGACCGCTTTACATAGCACCAGTTGCATTACATGAGGACACATTCATTTTTGTTAGGAACTAGGAGATTAAGTGATTTGCCCAGAATCACATGATGTTCACCGTTGTTGCAGAGACTCTATCCCAGTTCCCCCAGATTAGACGTCGACCGCACTAACCGTTAGGCCAACTCCTCTCCACATGTAATGTAATGTAATAATGCAACTGAAAGATGTACTAATGTATAGTGTTCCATTGCTCCTCAGCTATGTTCATGCTACATAAGGATTATGTTACTTACCCTGTAAGCATCTGTTCTCGGCATGTTGTGCTGTAGATTCACATGCTTTGCATAAGTCTGCCATCTAGTGTTGGGCTTGGATGGTTACAAGTTGTTTTTGTTCCAAGAATTATTTGAATCACGAACGAGGCTGCGTGACTCCTCTTGGTAATATTGTGCATGGCCATTGCCGCCATCTTCAGATTATTTTGCCGTGGGTAGGTGAGAATGTAAGTATGATATATATCAGCAATATGATGTCCATGGAGTAGTATAAGTATATAAAGTGAATGGACTACAAAATACACAGGATTTTTGGGGAGGAGGGTTGGCGAATGTGAATCTACTGCACTACATGCAAAGAACAGATGCTTACAGGGTAAGTAACATTATCTGTTCAAGGCATTGTGCTGCAGATACACATGCTTCGCATAGACTGTAAAGCAGTGCCTCTCCTTAGACAGTGGTTAACCTGTGGTGGTTGCAGTTGTTTGAAAACGAGTTCTTAGGATTACTTGACCAACTTTGGCTGGTTGGCCTGAAAAGACATCCACACAATAATGGTTTGTGAAAGTGTGTGGTGTGGACAATTTGTTTTTGGCAGTTTTATATAGTGCGAACTAAACCCAAAGGTATTAGAGCACTTCACATAAACACCAATTGCATACAGATAAACACATTGATTTTTAGGCACGGGGAGATTAAGTGATTTGCCCAGAATCACAAGATGTTTGAGCCTCTAGCCAGACTCGATCCGGGTTTCCCGATCTGTAAAGTCGGCCGCCCTAGCCGTTAAGCCACACCCTCTCCCCTTTAGGCACGGGGACCATGTTGCTGCTTTGCAAATATCAGCAATAGGAATATTACGTAAATAAATCAATGGAAGCTCCTATTTTCTAGTGGAGTGAGCTTTAGGAGGAACAGGTAAAAAAAAGCCTTTTAGCTTTTGCATAACAAGTTTGGATGCATTTAACTACCCATCTTCAAAATGCTTGATTTAGAAATTGCCTTTCTAATACAAGGAGGTGCGAAGGCAATAAACAATTGCTTTGTTTCCCTGAAAGATTTAGTTCTGTTGATGTAATACATTAGGGCCCTTTTGACATCTAAAGTGAATAATGTCCTTTAAGCAACGGAATATGGTTGCGGTAAAAAAAAAAAAGGTACGTCAATAGATTAATTAATATGACAATTGGAAAATACCTTTGGAAGGAACTTTGGATTTGTCCTAAGCACTACTTTGTTTCTATGTAGTTGGAAGAAGGGGTCCTCAAGGGTTAATGCCTGAATTTCACGGACTCTTCTAAGTGAAGTAATGGCAATTAAAAAGGTGAGCTTCCATGATAAATATTGCAATTAACATGAGTGGAAGCCTAGGAGGCAAGATTCTTTTAAGACCTTCTATAAAGGATTTAATAACGAGGATTTTACATAATGATAAGTGCGGTCTATTTTGCAAATAGGCTGCAATAGACGCAAGGTGTAACCATACAGAAGGGTATGCTAACCCTGTGGTCTGTAAATGCAATAAGGAAGTTACTATTGTCTTTACTTTTGCACGAAGAGGGTTGATGTTTGTTTGTGACAAAATATGACAAATCTTTTCCACTTAGCTGTATAAATTTGACTTGTGGTAGGTTTGCAAGCCTCTTTAAGAATGTCCATACAATCTTGAGGTAAATGTAAGTATCCTAATTCTAAGATTTTAGGAACATTATTGCAAGATTAATTTCCTTGGGATTTGGATGTCTTAGTGTTCCTTGGTTTTGTGTGAGAAGGTCCGGGTTGAGGTGCAGCTTCTCGTGTGGAACTAGAAATCGCTCCAACAGTGTTGAAAACCATGGCTGACAAACTCAAGTTGGAGTATGTTTGCAAAGGAAGAGGGTGTTTGCATTTATTAGCCAGTGTAAGTAAGGAAAAACATGTATGTTTTGTCTGTGCAGATGTGCTGCTACCACTGCTAGACATTTTGTGTATACCCTTAGCGCAGTGGTGATCACGAATGGAAGAACAGTGAATTGACAATGGTTTCCTTGGAATTGAAACCGGAGATATTTTCTGTGAGCGGGGTGAATAAGTATATGGAAGTAAGCGTTCTTTAGATCTAAGGCAGCCATGAAGTCTCCTTTTGTAACAAAGGAATGATCTCTTGAAGCGTTACCATATGGAAGTGTTTTGATATGATGTAATGATTAAGTGGTCTGAGATCAAAAATGGGTGGTAACAACCCATCCTTTCAGGTACAGTGAATAAAGTCCTGTTCCCTGAAACTGTTTTGAACTGATTCCATTGTTCTTTTTTTGTAATAGAGCTGCAATTTCTTGTTGTAGGAGATTTTGATGTTGAATGGACAGTTTGTGTTTGCGAGGTGGGATATCTGGAGGAGTTGTAATGAGCTCTAGAAAGTAACCCTGCTGTAAAATATCTGTTGATCTGTTGTGATTGATTTCCAAGTAAGGAGAAATTGTTGAAGATGACCCGACAGGTATTAAGTGGCCTGAGGGAATTAAATTAAATGAAATGAGGATTTATAAAGTGCGACAATCACCAGGGGGTATCTAGGCGATAGGCAGACAAATAGGCGAAGAGGAACTGGAAAAGTCAGTTATTTGCGGAAGAGCCAGGTTTTTTTAGTTGTTTCCTAAAGTCCAGCAGATTTGTCTTAGTTTTATGTACTGTTGGGAGAGAGTTCCACAGCCTAAAAGTGCAGACAATGAAGCCTCTCCTACCCATATTTTTTTTTTTTAAATCTGGGGATTATAAGATTACCGCTTGTGGATGAGCATAGAGGACGGGAAGGGATGTAGCGTTGAAAACGCTGAATCAAATAGTCTGGGCCAACAGCTTGTTGATCTCTGAAGGCAATACAGAGTGTCTTAAATTAAATACGTTTGTCGCTAGGGATCCAGTGCAGATGAATCAATGCTTGGGAAGCTGATTTATGTTTTGGGATGCCCATTAGAAGCTGCACCGCGGCAGGACATGAGTAATATGTAAAGCCCGGATCAATAGGCTCCTTATACCCCCAAATGTCTATCAAACCATGCGAATTTAATAATGAGGTCAATGCACGAAATACCCTAGGCTTACGACCTGCATAGATAGCACTATGTGTAAAATTAGCAGAGATATTCAAGTCTCCGCATACTATAATAGGTTTTGTCCAATTCAATAATTCCACTTCAAGATATTCAAATACCTCGGGGTCATCCTGATTGGAACCATATATCGAACATATTGTGAAACCTAAGTCATGTTCAACCAGTGCCCATCTCCCACGAGAATCTGCCAGATGGCGCTTAGCCCCTCCCAGAGTGGATCTGGCCAATATTGCCACCCCTCTAACTGTGGATGTCTGTGAGGAGCAGGCCAATATCTCAAAACCCCTTGTTCTTAGCAGGAGTTATTTTACCCATGGTAGATGGGTCTCTTGTACACATTATGATTTGTCCTCAGAAAATACCCCATCCTTTGCCTCTTCTTTCAATTATTTAGGCCTCCAATATTAACCGTGCATATCTTAAGTTTCACCATTTAACCTTTCTCAGATACCAAATTTCTTTTGTAACAGCCCATACCTCTGAATAAGAACCGAAGGTCCTAAACCATCAAAAAAAATAAAACCAGGTATTTTTCCTTTTCTCCATTTTCCCCATCTTCTTCTCCCCCCCCTTCCAACCCCTCCAACCCTACCAACCCCCAACCTTCCCTCCCCACTCCCACCCCTTCTCCCTCCACCCACAAGAAGCGCTCAGACCTAGGTCTGTGCATATGATGTCCGCAGCATTAGCAACTGGGTCTTCCACAGCAGATCACCATAACTACCTCTTACCCCCTTAATCCTGCTAAATCATACATCTAATAGACAACTAGCCCCAACCTAAAGTATATAGAACTCTAACATTTAACACCCCCCATCACCCAGCTTCTAATTGAACCTTAAACCTTAAAGTCACCAACTCCAGGCATTCTTGTTAAGCTGGATTATTGTCTGATCTCTTTATCTGAAATAGAGAAAGATAGTAATAAAACACTGCCTAAAGTCGTATCCGATCATAATCCACTTATTTTGCAATATGATTTAGGTACTTTAAATAAAAGTTATTCAAGGTGGACTTTTGAGAGGAAGCTATTAGCTGATTCCAGATTTGTAGAGCATATGAGGAAATGGGCTCAGGAGTATTTTGACATGAATCGCTATAGCTCATCTAGAAATAATGTTTGGGATGCGTTTAAGGCAGCCTTGAGAGGTGAGATGATTAGCTTTTCGGCTAGGCTAAAACAAGAGGTTCGGCTACAGAATGAGAGATTGGTTTGTCAATTAGTAGCAGCAGAAGAACAACATATAAAGGATATTGGGCATGGGTGCGAGTCCGCTGAGAGCCAGCAGAAGATACTTACCATTAAAGCAGAACTGCATAAGGGGCTAGCCCAGAAAGCTGCTGATGAGTATCAGACACAAAGGGGTAAAATGTATGAGACGGGTGGAACAGGCGGGTAAGTTGTTAGCATTACGGATTAGGCAAGAAAGTAATAGAAATATAATCTCAAAAATAGAAGGAGGAGGTCGGGAGTACACAGAACCATCCGATGTACTGAAAGTTTTAAAAACTTTTATCAGATATTGTATAAAGAACAGGATGGTTCGGAGGATGCTAATCTGGGGTTTGAAGATATAGGCCCTCAAGCTGGGTAATTTTGATAAAGAATTGTTGGAGAACCATTTGGTAATGGGTGAAGTGGTGGAATCATTGCAGGAGTTAGCAGCAGGAAAGGCTGCAGGGCCGGATGGTATCCCACTTGAAGTATATAAAAGTATCCAGAATGAGATTGCCCCGATACTATTGGATTTATTTAATGGTATAATATGCTCTGGTTTTATTCCAGAATCCTGGAAGGAAACAAATATTATTGTGTTTCATAAGAAAGGAAAGCCAAAGGAAAATCCTGGGTCATATCGTCCAATATCCCTCATCAATACAGACACTAAGATTTATGCCAAGATTCTATCTAGACGGCTGGGAAGGGTCGTGGCCGGTCTGGTCTCTCCGTTGCAGCATGGGTTTATTCCAGGTCGTGGAACAACTGACCACATAAGGCGGGCCATTACATTGTTTGATGTGCAAGCAGCCGCGGGGGGGGGGGGGGGCGGGGGGGGGGGGGGCAGATGGCCATGATCCCTCTAGACGCGGAAAAGGCTTTTGATCGCGTGACGTGGAAGTATTTGTGGGGGATATTGGACATAAGGGGGTTTGGACCTAGAATAATGGGGGCTATTAAAGCCATGTACTCGGACCCTTGGACTAGAATTCAGATAATGGGAGGTAGCTCGGAAAAGATTTTTATTTCCAGAGGGACGCGTCAAGGCCGCCCCTGTTCACCAATCCTTTTTGCCCTGTATATAGATCCGCTGGTACGGAGACTATTGGGATGTAAAAATATCAAGCTGGTAGTATTTAATCGGTAGGATTTCAAATTGTTGGCATACGCTGACGATTTGGCCATAATTACGCCAGAACCAGATATGGCACTGATAGCTATTACAGGGATCACTAAGGAATTTGGACAGGGCATCTGTTGAACGAAAGCAAATCTCAGATAATATGTACTAATAATATTAGAAGGAGAGATGCGAGGTATTCTGATTCAGCGATATACCTGGGAGTCAGGATGGGCTCTGGAACAGAATCAATTAGAAAAGATAATTTTACCCCGCTCCTTAAGTCAATGACGACAGACCTTAGAAGAATAGATGCCTTGCATTTATCTTTAATAGGGAGAGCTAATGTACTTAAAATGACTATGCTCCCCAAGGTATTCTTCTTTCGCTCTATTCCGTTTATGATTGATGAAGGTCTAATTAAATCAATAGAGGCAGTTTTTATGAATTTTATCTGGCAATATGGCAAGACTAGGCGTTCGATGAGATATTTGTCTCTTCCACAAGAATCAGGAGGACTGGCAATCCCCAATATTAGATTCTATCACTGGGCCTGTTTGCTAAGCCAGATGGCGTTTCTATTTGATCCGGCCGCAAATTTAGAGTATACTCCATTTGGAAATAATAACCCACCCTCCATCTTTGAACTATTGCTGGGACGAGAAGCTCCTGGGCTCCTTCTCCGGAAAACCGACAGACGTTATTATAAGAAAATGCGGTACAAAGTTTTGGAAGGAGTTTGGGAGATCTGGAAATTTGTGCAGAAAGCAATAAAAATTCCTAAAATTAACTACTATACACCATTATGGAATTCCAGTATGTTCCCTCAATTTAGCAATGATAGATTGGGGAGGCTTTGGGAGCACCATGGAATTAAAAGAATAGGTGATATCTTTGAGGAGGGTAGCTTGATGAGCTTTAAATATATTCAACAGAAATTCGGCATCCCGGATAATCGAGGCTTTAAGTTTCTTCAGATTTGTGAGACTCTGATGGGCATTAGACCACGGATCACCCCTGGGGGTAGAATTAATATTGTGGAACCAGGATTAAATTGATATATGGGGCTCTGTTATCAGGGATTCAGGATGATTTGGAAAAATGTGAAGCCACATGGGCAGCGAAACTTGGAGATCCTGATGTGGATATAGATAAGGCATTGCAACTAGCGGGGAAACTCTTCCGCTCCACGAATTTAAGAGCCCAACATTAGAAGACTCTTTTCAATTTATATTTTACACCAGCTAAACTATTTTTGTGGGGCAAAAAGGAGGATGATAGATGCCCGCGGAGTATGATTGGGCCTGCTGATTTACTGCACATGTTCTATCACTGTGAAAAATTAAGGGTAATTCGAGGAGAAATTGAGAAATTTTGGGAGGGGCTGCTAGGTGTTAAAATAAACCTATCCTCTACCTTAATGATAATAGGAATAGATAGTAATCTGGGGCTTAATAATGAGGTGGAAGTTTTTGTATTTATATCTGTGGCGGTCCTCAGGATATTACTAGCGGCAGGATGGAAGGATACTGAAGTACCCTCCTTTCAGATGTGGTTGGTTAGACTCCTCGGAATACACAATATTGAATCCACTTTATATAGGCACCAGGCTAGGAAAATGAGGGAATTAGGATAAAATATCTGGGCCCGATTAAGGGCTGGAGGGACTCCCGTTGGTAAAGTAGCCCCAGGGATACCATCTGAAGGATGGCGGATATGTATTTTTTTATCCTTGGTAGGGAGATACCAGTTTAGGTCTATTCTGTAATAATGAAATAATTCTTTTTTGTAATTGTAAAATGTATTTCGTGATTGTATGATTATATCTGTATTAGATCTATGTATTTTGGATTATTAGTAATATTATAATGGCAAAAGTATTAATTATTGGATATACCAGGTATTTTTTAATTAATAAAAAAAAATTTTAAAAAAAAAGAAGCTGCACCGTGGCATTCTGCAGTGTTTGTAGTTTTTGAAGAAAACGCTTTCAGATGTTTATGAAGAGAGCGTTGCCATAGTCTACTTTGGAGGAAATAAGAGTTGTGACTACCCTCTTCTGTAGGCTTGCTGGGATTTATGGCAAAACTTCCTTAGAGTTTTCAGGATGAAAAAGCATGATGAGGTGATATGGTTTATCTGTCCTTCAAAGGATAGGTTGGTGTCAATAATGATCCCAAGATTTTTTGCTTTGTTACTGGGGGTAGGCAGAGTCCCCAATTCCTGGGGCCTCCAGCTGTTGGACCAGAAAGATGGACTGTTACTGAATAGCATGACCTCAGTCTTTGAGGAGTTAAGTTTCAAACAATTGCTTCTCATTCAATTACCGATGTGGAGCATACAATCATGGAACTGAGCTGCCGTTACCCCAGGATCGTCTGTGATGCATACAACAATTTCTGCATCATCAGCATAAGAGACCAGAGAGAAGCCAAATGATCTGATCAGGTCTGCAAGTGGGGTCGCATAAAGGTCGAACAAAGTAGGGCTTAGAGATGAGCCCTGGGGGACTCCACAGGGCAATGAAAAGGATGGCGAGGGAAAATCACCAAGAGAGACCGTCTGGATACGGTCTTTCAAAAAGGAGGAGATTAATTTAACAGCGTTGCCTTTGATCCCTATTGTTTCAAAGCGATCGATTAGGAGAGCGTGGTTGACCGTATCAATGGTAAGGAAGTCCTTATTTGTTACTGTTGTTGAGGAACGGGTATTGTTCCGCCAGCTTCTTCTTTTAAAATTGTTTCTGCTATAAGAATCCCTGTAAAAGGTTTTTGGGTTTTGTAAGCTGACCCAGAGTTGTCGGAGGTTGGAGATCTTGCATCTTGTTTGTAATTAGGCCTACGAAAGGAACCACAGTATGTGCTTGTCTACAGAGCCCCCATTGATTTGTGACCTCTGTACTTTTTTTTTTCGTCTCTGAAGGGCTGCATCCACTGGAGGTCCGAAAAAATGTTCTTTATCAAAAGGTAGATTTAGAATAGCTTGTTGTACCTCAGGCTTAAATCCTGAAACATGGAGCCATGCATACCTACGTAATACAATATTAGTATTTATACTTCTTGAAGAGGCGTCAGCTGCATCTAATACACATTTAATGGAATTGTTGGTAATGAGTTCTTTCTAATTAACAATTTCCTGTCCTCTTTTTCTGTGCTCCTCTGGGAGGTGTTGGGGAAACCCATCCATTTCGTCCTAGTGGGCTCTGTCATATCAAGCTAGTAGAGCCTGGCTGTTGGCTAAACTCCAATGATTAGTTGCTATTGCAGCGACACGTTTCCCAGAAGCATCTACTAGTTTAGATTCTCTCTCTGGAGTTGGTAAGTCTTCTTTTAGGGGTAAACCATCTTTCTCGCATTAGAGACTACCAAGGAGTCTGGGGTTATCTGAACTTTATTTTATGTAGGATCTGATGGTCCTGCCTTAAATTTTGTATCAATGCGTGATGTTATGATTCTAGCTTTGATAGGGTCTATAAAAATGTTGTCTTTGTGATGTGTCATGCCTTTAAGAAGTGGTAAGTATTATGCCACCCACTGAGCATTAGAAAAAGTTTCGAAAACAAAATCCTACTTTTCTGTATCTTTATATAATGGGGCCTGGTGGAAAGTTTCTGCCCGTGAGACGTAATCATACCAAGCATGACCTGGGTGTATGTTTTGCAGAATATCCTCATCATCCTCTATTATTGGTGAGTGAGGAGGAGGCATGTCACCTGCCTCAGATAACTGTGGTAAGTGAGGTGGTGGAGTAGGTGTGGGGGGTGTTTGTGGGATAGGGGAAGGTGGATTAGGGATGTGCAATGGGCTAGTGGCAGCATTCTTCCTCTTTTTCTTTAGATGCTGTGGAGGAACGGCCAAGGCCTCTTTAAAAGACAACTGCTTCTTGGAAGAGTGAGGTTTTGCTGGTTAAAGCACTATTCTTTTAGTTCCAGGCTGAATCTAGAGCCTTTTTTGTTTCAGTTTGAGCCATTCTTGAAATTGTTCGAGGATGGGCTCTGGTGGAAATTTCAACCTGAAAAAGAAGCATTTTGTGGAAGAAGCTTAGATTTAGTTGGAGCTGTGGTCGGACGTGAGATGGAATGTTCTTGTTTAGGTACCGAGACCGAAGATCGAGGGGCTGCAGACCCAGTAGTTGAGGAGGTGGAGGCTTCTGTTGCAGGCTGAAATTTCTGAGCTGAACCAGAGGGCGGGGTTTCTGAATAAGTGTTTAGGTGTGTGCCATGGCTTTTTTGCAGTGGCAGACATTGAGCTGTCTTTTTGGTGGAAGCCAATGTTTTGGGCTTTGGATCAGAGGTATACAAGTATTCACTGTCTGATGCTTCTGTGCCAGCTGTAGTGTGTTCCGAGTCCTTATCGTCAGCTTGCTTACTCTGCATTTCTTGGCATCAAGCACGTCGATGTCGAAGAGTCATTTTGGATCTAAAAGACTTGTAGGCTTCACAGCGATAGGCATAGGTTGCAAACAGAGTGTTGGTCAGCATGAGTATACTTGGAGTGACAATTTGGACAGAAGCAGAAACTGAGTGTGTTCCATCAGCAGGTCATTCTCCGAAGGACAATGGAAGTGTAGAAAGGAGGTCATTCCGGGCGTGGCCCATGGCCTGAGGGAGTGAACCGAAGACCACCATTCTGACACAATATGCCACTTCACTCTACTACAATACTTCACTGTATGCCACTCCACTATATGACAATCTACACCACTCTATTCTATTCTCTCTTCTATGCCACTCCATGACATCCTATGCTACTCCACAACAAAGGGTGCAGCAGGGTGATCGCTTAGACGCAATAAAACTAGACAATACCGTAGAGTGGAGACTTACTAAAGAACCGAAGGGAGCCCAAAGGAGCCTTAAACCGAGCGTGAAATATTACATCCGAACCCATCTGCGGAAAAAAAACTATCTGAAGATGACGTCGATGACCATGAGTAACACAGCCTTGTGACTTTCAGTAAAATTCTTGGAACAAAAACAACTTGTAATCATCCGATCCCAACACTAGATAGTGGACTTATGAAAAGCATGTGTATCTACAGCACAAATGCCTTGAACATACAAATACATGCATAAAACATGATGCCAGAGCCAGCATTACACTGAAAGGGTGGGGGATACTCCCCCTCCTGCACCTGCAATGATTACTTTTAAGGTCGAAGCCTACCAGACAGCGCATTTGCCCGGTTTGCCAACAATATCTTAGGGACATTCGGAAAGCTTCCCTTGGAATGCATTCCACCCATTGCTTACCATTGGCTTTGTGGTTTGTAACGCACATTTTGCTTGCTTTCTCTTTGCTGGTTTTCTTTTATTTAGGCTGCCTAGCTTGAGTTCGCCCCTTCCGTGGCCCAGAACCTATTTATTGTGTATTCTTCCACCAGTGTTCGATTTCTGCAAACAGGTCTTTGAATCTTGTCTTATTTTGTCACATTTGTTGAGCATTTAAAGGAAGAGGTCATAGGTCAGGCTCCGTCTTCCAAGGGAGCTTGGTGTTCACTTTTCTTATGACTTTAAAGTGAGAGGTTTATTTGATAATCATGTTGGCTTCTGGGGGCGTAGGGGAGGTGCTGGGAGAAGGATGTACGATTGTTTTTTCTAGCACACAACTACATTTAAATGTGTGTAAATAAACTGCAGATATTTCAATATAACAAGAGCACAAATGAGCATTTTTTTGGTAATTCTGTAGTGTGGTGGAAACAAATATTTTAATAAGATCAAAACATATCAATACACTAGGATGACATTTCCACGCATTATGGTTTGTGCGCTGTACACTTATCAGTAAAACTGTATGTCTGTAGTAATGTAATGCTCATTTCAAATGAAAATGCATTGTCTGTAATAGCTGTGCGCTACCACACAATGCATACTCAACTTTAGCCCTGTCCACGCCACTGCACTCCATTCCGCACCACTCTACACTATGCCACTTCACTCTGTGTCACAGCATTCTACTCATCACTACTCCATGGCTCTATATTTTACTCTGCACCATTCCACGCCAATGCACTCTACTCAACCATGCATCACTGCACTCTTCTGCACTGCACTCCACAGCACTTCAGTCTAGGCTACTCCTCTCTACTCTACACCATTCCATTCTACACAACTCCACTTTATGCCACTCTACTCTGCAAAACTGCACTCTATGTTACTGCACTCCACGCCAATGCACCCTTTTCTGTCCCACTCCACTTCAGTGCACTCTATGCCACGGCATTCTACACTGCACCACTCTATCATGCACCACTCCATGTCACATCACCATGTACCACTCCATGTTCTCTGTGCTACTGCACACCACTCTATGCCACTGCACTCTACGTTTCAACACTTCACTCTGGGCTATTGCACTCTATTCTAACCACTGCACTTTATGTCAATGCACTCTACACAACTTTACTCAAAACCCTAATCTACAGAGCGATACTGCACTACGCCTCTACTCTGCAGCACTGTACTCTATGCCAATGCACTCTTCCTGACTCTACTATGCACCACTGCACTCTTCACCACCGTACTCTACACTATTCCAGTCTAGGTCACTCCACTCTATGCCAATGCACTCTACCCTGCACCACTGTAGTTTACACTACTTTGTTCTACTCTGAAACAATCTACTCTACGTCACTGGACTCTACGCTATGGCTCACTACGTCACTCTACTCCACTCTGGGTCACTGCAATCTATGCTGTGCCACTTCACTCTACACCATTGCGCTTTATGCAAATGCACTCTTAACTCACCACTTTAATCAAGATTAATGCACTCTGCGCCAACTACAAGAATGACAGCACTCTACTCTGCAACACTACTCTATGCCACTGCACTCTACGCCACCCTATTCTACTCTGGACCACTGTACTCTAAGCCACTGCTCTCTACACCAATCTGCGCTACGACAATGGACTGTACACAATAGACTCTAGACCATTTCACTCTATGCCACGCCACTCTACACCACTCTACTTGCATCTCTGCACTCTATTCTGCACTACTCAACTTAAACCACTCTACTCCACTCTAGGCCACTGCACTCTATGCTGCACTACTCTACTCTAAAAATCTACTCTAATCCACTGCACTCTTCACCACTCTACGCCACTAAAATCGATGCTGCCCCACTCCACACCACTTTACTCTATTCTGAAACTCTACACCACTCTGTGCCACTGTAATTTATGCTGTGCCTCTCCACTCTACTTTACTCTGCACCACTCTTCTCTACTTTACTCCAAACCAAAGCACTCTATGCCAGTTTACTTAGCACCACTGTACTTTACGCCACTTCACTCTAGGCCACTAATTCAGTCTACAACATTCCACTCTGACACTCCACTCCACAATACTCCATTCTATGACGCTCTACTCTATTAAACTCTTCTCCACTGTAGGACACTCTAAAACACTTCTATGCTGTATGCAACTCCCTCTAAGCCAATCCATGCCACTTACTCCACTCTATTCCACTTTACTCCACCCCATTACTCTATTCTACGCCACTCCATTCTGACACAATGTGCCACTTCACTCTACAACAATACTTCACTGTATGCCACTCCACTATATGACAATCTACACCACTCTATTCTATTCTCTTCTATGCCACTCCATGACATTCTATGCTACTCCACAACACTCCACTCAACAAACAGCCACTCTACAACACTGTACTCCCTCCATGACACTTTACATCATTGTCACTCCACTCTATTCCACTCCACTCCACACCATAATACTCCACTGTACTCCACTTCACTATATGCCACTCCCCTTTACCCCACTAACTTTTAGCCATGCTGAACAGCAGCTACACTGATGTTCAACATGGTTAAAACATTGGCAAAGCCATTAGCTCCTGCATAGACAACACTTATTGGCTTTGCCAATCCTTGTTTTATTTACCATGTTTTGTCTGTGTGTCCTGAGCCTCACTCGAATTACACTACATTGTTCAGCTGCCTCCTGGTTCTTACTTAAACTATGGCAGTATGATCAATCACTAGGTCTTGTACTGTAAATTATACTAAGTATGATGTAGCACTGACATACAATAGTATGCGGGAGAGCTGCGGGCAACAGTTTCATAGCTTTTCAAAACTTGTGGCCCTTTTAAAAAAAATAATAATTGTGGGACCAGCAGCTGCCATTTGCTTCCAGACTGCCTACAGTACTTAGCTTTTCCTAGAGGCATCCGCCATACTGGATTGGTGAATAAAGAAAATGGTGTACATGTCATTTTCTAGATGGGTACCTTGTGTGCATATGTCGACTTGCATAAATGCCCCTACAGAACAACACAGCCACCAGCAGTGTCAGCATCACCAAATAACACTGACATATCCAGTAGGTCAATGATGCGAGACCCCCACGAGGCAGTGCTACACCATTTCAGGCCCTCAGAGTAACGTGGGAAAAGAACAGCTGGAACACCAGACAAAGACTCACATGGGTAAGCACTCCTCCTCTCGGGCAAAGCAATGTGTTGAAGATTTATAGGATTGTATTGATTTGGCTTGCAATTTGCTAATGTGTTTAAAATACATGTGATTGCAGTCTCTGAATTGCAATGTACATAGTTATTTTATATGAGGTGCATGTGACAGTTGAAATTTTAAAAATATAAGAAACAAAAAGGGTCTCCACAGGCTCAGTTCCCTCCTCGAAGTAGAGTTTAAGTATAGTTAGTGGGCAGCTTAGATGTTAGAGGTTAAAATGAAAGACAACACACCTAATGCCCTTGTCATACAAAACAAAGATATGTCTTGACAGCAAAGCAATTTTGGTGACATAGATCATAGTACAGACAAAAGAGCTATGCCTAAGCTTACAAACATTTTACAATATCACAGAGCAATCCATCAAGTTGTAGAGAACTTGCATGCTCAGTCCTCAGAGGTGCAGCTCGTTTAACAGATATAATACAAACTGACTTCAGACAGCAGATTTGAAACACAACAACCCTATCCTCCTGGTAGCATAGATCTTAAGGCGAAATGTCGTAGAGAGAAACCTTATACATCAGGTTACACAGGTCCAAGGTTCATGGTTTTGACACACATTTTTAATGTTACATAAATCTTACAGGCTTAGACATCGAAGAGCAAAGTTATCCCTCTGGTCCACAAGTCTGGCCATGCTTTGGCCCTGTGACAAAAGAGCTATTCCTCAGGTTATAAAGATCTTATAATGTCTAAAACAAGTGAATCCATCTGATGAGAGGCATGTTGCGAATAATTAACTGGACAGTGCGTTTGGATCTGAAGGATAAAGACAAGGCAGTTCCAGTTTGGGCATCTGCATGAAAAGACCGGTTAGATTTCTGAGTTCTACCAACTGTCTTTCAGGCTCGCTTCGGTCCAAAGTGTTTAACAAAACGCTTCAAGCACATGGGATGACATTTTTGTTTTTTTAAAGTGTAAGGGGCGTCCAGGTGACTATCTATTTGGATGACCTGATATGTACGGCTAGAGAGAAGATCATCTGGTGGACCGATGGCCACGGTGACCAAGCTGATAGAAGGCTTGGACTTTAAGGTCAAATGTAATTTGCTATTCTGGCGCAAAGGATAGAGAGTTCGCCATGGATACAGTAGAATTTGTCCTGAATTTTCTAAACATGAAAGTGCACGTCATTAAACACAAGATTTGAGTGACATTGTCAAAGGATCAGATGTCTTGTGAGGAGTTTAGGCACAATACAAGTCCTTCACTTACCTTTCAATCAAGCTAGATTTCATTGGCAAGTGCATTTACAAGGCCCTCTGCCGTCTGAAGATCCAGCATCTTCAGCTGGAGTTACTGTATGCAGAGAAGGTGGAAATTACACAGGAGGCCAGGATGGAAATACTATCGTGGTAAAATAGATTCTAGGAATGGGCATTGCATTTTTAAACCTCCCTTGATCTGGTCATACAGTAGGATGTTGGTTAGAAGACTGAAAGCTCGATACAGCGGGCTGGGTGGAAGCATGTAGTCAGCGGAGGAGCTGATAATGCATATAAATTGCCGGTCGTTTTTCAAGTGAAATTTTTGGCTTACAACAGGATACACTGCTGTATCCCGCTTCGAATGAGCAATCTTTCTGCAGTGAGATACATCAACCACTTGGGAAGCACATTATACAGACTATTGGCAAAACTGGTCTCCAAAACCAAGTCCCAGGATGCTTGTTTTCGCTCCAGGGAAAACCAGGCTTGGCATTTTAGGCTGGATTTTTGCCATGAAGCACAGGGTCAAGTCTTATTTGCATATGGCTGAGTATGAACTGGGGTGGTGGAGTGAGCTAAAGAGCGATGATGGATTCAACCCAGATATGTGACTGGGGGTGAGTGTCTGAAAAGTTTCAGCACTCCGTCCATCATCTCGTTGTGTTTGCATTGTTCGCCCTAAGTCGGCAGGCTAGGGTATGCCCAGACGTGGGTCCCTTGCTACTTTGCCATTGAATTCAAGCTAGCCTGGCTGATATGGGGTGTTACCCCGAAACCGGTCCCAGGATGCTCTTTTTTCGTCCAGGCAAGACCAGGCTTGCCATTTCGGGCTGGACTGTTCCCATGAGGCACATGGTCAAGACTGATTTGCATATGGCTGGGTCTGAACTGGGGTTGTGAAGTGAGCTAAAGAACGATGATGGATTCAACCCAGATCTGTGACGGGGGGTGAGTATCAAATGTTTCAGCGCTCCGTCCATCATCTTGTGTTTGCAAAACAGGTGAAACATTTTTGGCTTTCCTGTCAGAGTTGGCAGATCCCAGTGGCAATGCAGTACCTCTGGGAGAAGGCAACAATGCAGAGAAGTGAAATTCCGGATACTTGGTGGATGTAGAATATACTGAACCTGGCAAGCAAGACAAAAATGCAAGGGGTCTGTGGGATCTGCCAGACCAATTTGTTCCCTTCCAGATTGAAACATTAAATTAAGGTATTATTCCAGATGGAGACCAGCCTTGGAGGCAGTGGGTATTAATGCTTTCCTTCAGCAGTCGGGTAAGGAACATGGGTTTCCATCTGACCTAGGACACATATCCACCATATACATGGCACAAGGAGCATTCAAGCCAATGGCAGCTGGTAAAATTTGAAACAGGTGGAGGCTACGTCCTGTGCAGCATTACAGTGAGAGACTTAAGGAACGAGTGAACCTGCAACTTTTCAACAAGATCAGAGGATTTCCCCAGTGAAATTCTTTAATGAAAGGAGATCAAATGGTGCATTTTACAGCCCAATTTGCCAAGGATATTGGCTAAAAGCCACAGGTTTGACATGAAGTATTGAAGGGGTGATTATGATAGAGTACAATACTTAATGGTCTGTAGAGGGGCCCCTCTCATCTGCAGTGACCTTTGAAAGGATCTTAGTCTATAGAAAAAAGCTGTAGCTTTGAGATGGTCAGAAACAGAACTTTTTGGTTTCATCTTGTGCTATTTTCAGAACATTAGAGAGTCTGACCACTCTAGAATCCAGTGGCAGGGAACAAGGGCAGTGGAAAACACCTGCAACAACTGCCATGGGACCAGGTGTCAGTATCTATGTACTGAGTGTTTCTGCTCATCATTTGCCGGCCATCACTAGGGCCCAGGCTTCAAGTCACTACGGGTGCTAATCACTACCAACGCCTGTGACACATATGCACTTGCTGAGAACAACTTAAGTCGTGCATCTGAAAAGAAAAATACACACGAGTAGCAAACCGCACAACACTAGGACATGATTGGGGAAAGTGGCAGGCTACACAGTGAACACTGCATCACAGAGCAGGGGTTTAAGAAAGAAAAAACTTCCGGGCCACTTGTTCACTTATAGTTTAACAGGTAAGCTTCACTTTAAGTTGCACTGCCACATGTAACTCTGTGCTGGCAACTTTGGCTGTTTTATGGAGTCTCGCTGTCATTCGAGTTTGCATCCCCCTTTATATTTACTTCTCCTTTTGTCAGTCCCGTTAGGTTTTGTTTTTTTCACACTTTTTTTTTTAACATTTACTGCTTGCAGTGGCCTCCATTACAAGTCCCTTATATTTGCAGGTTTTACCTTATTCCATTTCCTGTTTCTCCGCTGGTACCCAAGTGTCTGGAGGGGACTAGTTACAGCTTACTCCATCCAGAAGTCGGTAAACTGTATATTACTGTTTCAATAAATCTAATTTACTTATGGCTGTGTACTAGTACACATTGTAAGCTGACAATAGCTCTTCATAAATTAAACTATTGTCAGGGTCTCTAAACAGACAATGGTTTGGAAGCTAATATACCAGATGAGATGCTTACTGGGATGTCCATGGAATTTACTATTTCTTCACTCTCACCTGGAGAGGAGTTTGCCTCCTGGCTCACATCTTTTCCCCAGCAGTACTGACTGGTCTGAAGCTACAGTACTGGAGGGTAAAAAAATCACATCTCCACTTAATCTGCAAACAATTCACCTCTATACCCAACCATGAAACTCAACCTATTTAGTCTCTGTGTATAAGCGCAAGGCTGATAGCTAGGGTTTGTCTGACAGGAGATATATAAGATTATGATCAGCTTACAAACAGTTTCCAAGCAAGCTCAATAGCATAAACCAAACACAAAAAAACACTCATGGATAAGGCCATATTGTAAATGAAGTAGAAGAAATGCAGGATTCTTCATGATTATATCCAGGAAATAATATTGGCATGTTCATTTTTTAAGTTAATGTGATGTTGTTCAACGAGCAGCAGCATGTGAACATTTTATCATGTATGCGACTCCCTTGTCTCTTTTCAGAACATGATCAGTTAATTAAAGAGAACAGTTAAAGATTGTTCCTGTGGTTGGGTCTTTGATGGAGAAGCAGATGTTTTTTAATTAAAATCATAATGAAATAGGACAAGGGGTTAAATATTTTTTAAGTCATTTGCCAAACTGGCACATTATAGAAACATATGCGTGGGTACCAGTACAAACAATTCAAATTTGCTGAGACAAAGCTTTTTCACTCTGTTTTAAGTGGCTTGCTGTCAAAACTGCTACTTTTCATTACATTTCGAATAAAGTCAACAATTATACACTGCACAAAGGAGAAATTAAGCAAAATAGGCGGAGACCCATACAGCGCTTTTGCAATGACTTCCACTTATAAGTAAGAAAATAAAAAGTACACTTCCTATAATGCAGATTGGAGTTTAGGATTACATAATGCCATTTTCGAATACAACACGGGAGAAAAGCACTGTGGAGCTGATGGACGCATTAGGGTATATTTGTTAGGCTGTTCAAGGTTTTAGGTAACTAATAGATGGTCAGATATATTAAGTGGTTAGTCTTTAGGTTCCAGTTTATATAGTTCTGTACTTAGCTACTTCGGTTTGACCTGTCCTGGGTGACCTGACCATTGCTCTTACGTTAAATAGTCCTTTATGTAATACCTTTGCGTCCATTTCAGCACCCATGTATAAGGGTAATCTTGTTTTCAGCCGGACACAGGTCTTTAATACTCAAATAATCTCATTCCTGATGTCATGTGCGCTTAGACTACTGGCACAGGGAGACGGAGTGGAAAGGCGACTGTCACTACAGGTTTATTTCTTCATACAAGCCCTTGTTCAGTGTACTCGTTGATATTATAAGATAAGGACTAGTCCTGGTATGTCCATTCATAAGGCATGCGTATTTGAAAAGATGCTTTCAAAATCAACTTTCAGCCTTACAAATGCCTGGACCTTACTCTGGACTTGACCAAAGCTATAGACCAAAGAGTCAATGTAAAAACTAATCAGGCCTAAAAACATGTTTAACTGGCTAATTTAATTCCTGCATACTTTTAACAAACTAGCTGCAGAGACTAAAATCAAATGTCAAACAAGACTCACAGCAATAAAGACATTTTTTGGGCCCTGTGATTGCTGGTCATAGCCAAGTATCCGGCATAAGATTGCAGGCAAGATTTCCACACATTGACTCGTGGCTTCAAACTACCATAATTATTGTTAATATGCACTTGTTGAGTAGACGAAAGAGTCCACAAAACCAATACACAAGGGTTGTGGTGGAGCTAAAAAAATCAGCAGGCTCTTAATGTGTCTCAGGTTTGTGATAGAGTAGTCCACTACTACTCAGGATAGAAGAATATACTTTATAGGTACACATAACCACTTCATCAGACCGGTCTAAAGAACAAGCACTTACCTTACTTCCACTACAGTGAATCCATTCCAACTAATGTTCCCCACAGAAAAATACTCAAAAATTGACACATTTGTACATAAAAGTACTCTACTGAGATTAAGGTCTGACAAAAAAAGGACAGTTTTGAGCCAAAATTCTGTACGCAGATTAGATCATGGCCCGCGATGGTTTATGATCACAGCGAGACAAAGATACCTTCAGTATGCACTTGGATAAGTGGTGTTTCAATTAAATTTATGAATTAAAAAAAGGCTAAATATGCACGGTTTTTATTTTTAGTGTATGTCAATTATGTGCGGCTCAACCACTTGTATCTGGAGCAATGTCTGGAAGTCCCTTTAATTGGGAAATAGCAGACTTTGAACAGTGGCATGTTAGAGAAAAAAAAGATCAAGTAGCTGGGGTGGAGGGTGCTTGGGGAAGCTAACTAGAGGTGGAGAGGGGGCCTTTCAGACACGAAGGTAGGGTCCCTAAGACAGGGTATTGAATGGTGTCTTACAAGGAGAGAAAGAAGTGGCTTTCGGAGGCACCTGCGGGAAGGACATTGATGATATAGAGATGGGAATTTAGACTGTGCAACAGGAGTGAAGAACAGGTGGAAGCACTCGTTTGAATCTATTGGGGTTCATGAAGGTGGCAAACCAGAGGGGGATGGGGAGAGAGAGCAAATAAAGCAGGGAGGGGTGCCTTGGGCAATAGGCAGTGGATGGG